>NC_140591.1:835303227-837703227 GCF_964204655.1 Triturus cristatus
TCTCACACACATGCACACACACACACACACACACACCCCTCCCCCCCCATGAGGCACTACTACGGGTACACCCCCACCTCAGAAGGTCGCACCCTGTCAGTTGGACACAGCATGCAATGAGCATGCAGTCGGTGTGTCGCATGACAGAAATGCAGCACGATCAATGAAATGGGCCACGTGGGGTCCCACAACTGGTGAGTCCGCTTACCACCACTAGTCGCTTAAGTGTGTTGGGGTCCCCGCAGTATGGGAACCACAAGTCTTAGATGTGGGCAAGCTTTCTGAGCTCCACACTAGATAATCCGGTCACCAGACACAAGTCTTAGTTCCACACTCACACCATGTTACCTGTTGGTATTTAGTAGCCAAGGTGGGCACTTGAGAGGGCACTGCTCTCCAGATTTCACAGGTAGATAGTGTAGGCCCCTCGCGGGAGAGCTTTGATGTCTCTGAGATCTTTAGGGCGCCACACTTCAGCAGGTCCTCGGCCCAGGCCATCCTCTGTTGAGAGGTATCCTCCATATGTAACATAGAGCCCTCTAAAAATGTGCACCATGCAGTACGGGTTCTCCAGTCCCACGTCCCCACAAGTGTATCTCACCCTTTGCTGAAGGATGGCACCCGTAGTTATACTGTTGTGTGTCTTTGAAGTTGGGGGGGTTTAGGGAGTTTTCCCTTTGAACCACAGATATATCCCCTGAATTGTAGGCCTGTCTGCCATGAGCCAGTGGAATGCAGATCTTAGTCGTTAGCCTCTAGTGGCCGAATCATGACCCCACTAAGTGTCACAACCTCTTTCTTCAGTCTATCCCAATCAGCCCTCAAATGGCAGAGGTCTGCTGCTCCCGTAGGATGCCCATGGTTTATGGCTGTCTATTGGGGAATGCACAGATGTGCTCCACCTAACTCCTGGTGTCTACTGGAGCCAAACACCTCAGTCCCCGAGACTCTTGGAGCATAGAAATGTACATATTCTATAAGTGCCTTTTCTATGTGAGTTATGCCAAAACTCTCTTCACCAATGGATAGGATTTGGCATTGCTATTGATATGGAGCATCATGAGGCTGCTCCACTGAAATCCACTATTGCTGTCCATAGTAATGCCAAATACTTCTCCAAGTTAACCTATGGGAAGACATACATAGTTCTTCCTCAATACCTGGGCGCACATGCGCTATTGCACACACCAACCTGCGCTGCCAGGAGGGACACATAATGCTCAGCACCAGTTGTGAAAGTGTGCCCTCCCGAATCTGGACAGCAGACTGGGCACAGGTTTAATTAATGTGTGTGTGTCTGTGCGCATACACAAGCCTATGTTGGCAGGCAGCACATGCAGTCATGGGCAACATGGCAAGCTGCTTATGATTTTATGCACGATAGATGCAAGAGCGCACCCACTGACAGATCGGCCCGGGTTTCAGAACATTGAGTCAGTGCCACTTCCCATTATGGATAGGAAGGGGACACACGCTTTAACGCTGCAAGGACAGGCCCGGCACATGGCTTACCCAGGCCCTAGCACCTTTTGTATCCATGGGTAGAGCCAAACTTTAAGGAAGGGGAAGCTACACTTTTGGGGGGTTCCTCAATACCTGGGCAGGCAACATCCATATGTGCCCACCCGTCCTTCAGCCTATTCCCCCTCCTGGTGCCCGTCAGGGCTTCCCTGGGGAGGTGCCCTCATGGTATGTAACGACCCACTCAGGGTTGGCTGAGGCGTAAGTTTTACCAACCTAGGCATGAGCGTAATGACACCCCACAGGCCTGTCATGGCATGCCTGTGGGGTGGGGTTGATGGCTAGCTGGTGGGTGGCTACGTCCCACAACTAGCCAGTGCTGTACCTGAGTATGTGGTGTACCTGTTTACACGGCACACAGAGGTACAGCCCCTAAAACCCATCGTATATGCACCCCCATCCCAATGCAGGTGAAACAGGCATGTGTATCTTCCCTCTGCCATACAGGGGGAAGGTGCCTCATTTCCTAAGGTTACACAGTGAGAGTCTGTGTTGACTAGGAGGAAAAACTGGAAAGTTTGGGTAATTTCCCCTAAGGAGGTCATGTCCAACAAACACTTGGAGACAGGTTGTAGGCACACAAAGCATTACGAGCAGAGAAATGCCCCTTTTTAAAAAGTAATGTTAAAACCAACTTTACCAGTTAAGAGGATTTATCATTACCATTCCAAAGATATGAAACATGATTCAGATACTCCTTTCTAATCAGGAATTACAGTGTAAACGTATATTAAGGAATTCCCAGTGTTAACCTATGAGAGCAGTAGGCCTAACAGTAGTGAAAAACAAATTTCGGTGTTTGTCACTACCAAGACATGTAGAAGTGAGATATCTTATCTGTCTCACTGGCGCAGAGCCACCCTTTGTCTACAGGTTCACAAAATGAGGATCAACACTGCGGTGGAACAAAACACAAGTTTATTATATCTCATGAGATGAGTCTCATCACTCAGACACTGCAAGTGCCGGAGGGAGGGGGCTAACGAGTACAAATTCACACATGGCATTTATATTTTTCGGTGCCTCGTGAAACACATTGAAACCACTTCTTCTTTGTTACATAATGCTTACACAACCCCTTTGTATAATGCTTACATGCTGAACTGTTGAATCCTGTTAAACCCCTACCCACGTCATCTTTGTAGATAGACAAGGGTGGATACAGGCATTGGTGGGCTTGTAGATAGGAACATCTGCATGCTCTGGGCCTTTCGGCAGGGCCTCTATTCTGGCACGTAAGTTTTATCAGCACAACCAGCTTTCAGTGAACACGTAACTTCTGACTTTATGAAAGTCCCCGCAGAAACACAAAAATGGGGGCTGGTAGACAAAATGGAAGAGGAGTAGAGGCTAACTTAACAGAAGACATTGTTTATCGTTCTACAGACATGCAAATCTTAAAAGTACATGTCCTATCTTTTATTCCCACAGAGCCCTAACCTATGGGCTACCTAGAGCGTACCTTAGGGGTGGTTTATGTGTAATAAAAAGGGAGTTTAAGGCTTGGCAAAGAGTTTTAAATGCCAAGTCGGTGTGGCAATAAACTACACACCCAGGCCCTGCAGTGGCAGACCTGAGACAGGTTTGAAAGGCTACGTGTGTGAGTGGCACAATCTGTGCTGCAGGCCCGTTAGTAGCATTTACTTTACAATATATGGTATACCACTTACAAGGGACTTAGAAGTAAATTAAAAATGCCAAACCAGTGCAAACCAATCATACCATGTTTAGAAGAGAGAGCACATGCACTTTAGCACTGGTCAGCAGTGGCAAAGTGCTCAGAGTCCTAAAGCCAACAAAAAGATGGTCAGAAGAAGAGTAGTAGGAAGGCATGAAGTTTGGGCTGACCCTTCAGAGAGGGACATTTTCCAACACCGGCACTATTCCTCTGATGTGTAGCCAGTGTTTAGTGAATGAATGTGTTGTAAATAAAAGGATCTCCTGTAGCCAGGTGATGTATAGGTACGTTGGTGGTTTATTCATAGGTACAGCTTCAGAAAAGTTACTGGAAGATGTAAAGTCCAGGTGATGCCCCACCAGGAGCAGCCTCTGTCCTGCTCACCCTGCGCACTCCAACTGACACTCACAACCTCGCCAGGCACCCATGCATTCCACGACATCATCAATCATCCAACATTCCAGACATCTCCAAGCACACCAACACTCATTCTGGCTGAGCAGCAGGGAAGAGATACATAGGCAAGGGGAAAGGCAACAGTAGATCATAACATATCCCCCTTCCTAAGGAAACCAAAACACAAATAAAATGATTGAAAGTACATAAGGCAATCAAAATAGAGAATCCATTAGATTGTAAAAGATGCCTGAAAATACATTGAGCAAAATGAATGAAGGACATATCAAACAAAAAGAATGCATGACAATTCATTAAGCCAACGAATTCACACACCTAGAATCAGAATGAAAGAGTTCCAAGAAAAGCATAAGGCTTAGTCCATACTTGAATATCCTAGTCAAACATTTCACAAATAAAACCAGAGAGACTTTGTAAGACTCATATCAAGGTAAACACAGAGAAGCTTCAAGTCAAACATTTCAAAAGTAAAACCAGAGAAGCTTTGCAAGAAGGTGTCTTCTCTAACACAATCCAAATAGGAAAAACCTTTCACCACCCAGGTGACAACCGCACATCAAGATACACGCAGAGAAGCTTCATAAGAAGGTGTCTTCTCCTACACAGTCCAACAGGAAAAACCTTTCACCCACACGATCCAAACAGTGAGGGTACACACAGAGAAGCTTCATAAGAAGATGTCTTCTCCTATTGCAGTCCAAACAGGAAAAACCATTCATCCACACAATGCAAACAGTGAGGAAAACCGACAAACTCATGTCAGCCATAAACCACAAAACAAAGTGGTAAATCACAGGCTAAGAAAAACACTAAGGATAAATACTCTACCCTAAAACTCAAAGGTGGCCATGTTGTGAGAAGTATACGTTTACTACACATCTTCCTCCTTTACATGGAAAAGAAAATAAATAAACAAAACGCAAACCTCCCCTGATAAGGGTACACCACGGGGTACACACCCCGGAAAACAAAAACTACAACCTCCCCTAAATAGAGTACACCGCAGGGTACTCACCCTGGAAAACTGAACACTAAATTAGAGACATTGACTGCCCACACAACCTCCCCAAAGGAATGGGTACACTCTACGTACGAAGACTAAATTGGGACACACACTGTCCAATGGTACACACACTTGAAGTGAAAACTGAATTAGAGGAGTCTACGCACCCACAACTTCCCCAAAGCAAAAAGTACACACTAGATAACCACGCATCATTAAAGAATAAAAACACATATACACAAACAGAATGATGTCAAAAGAACAAAACTGCATAGTAACCAATTGCAAAACCAATTCCTTAACCACTTGGTGAGCGATATCTCACCCGAACCCAATGGTAATGGAGCACGTTCAACTTTATGGCCAGAGATGGAGAGCTGTGTGGGGACTACATGAAGCCACCTCATCATCGCGGTGAAGAACTATGTCCCTAAACGGAACACACTCGGCAAACTTGATGGAAGAGAAAAATGCAGCGAACAGAATAGGAGACAGTCACCAAGTCCCTTGATGAAACCATTTATATACCGCACTCGGTTCAAAAGTAGAAACTCAGGAAACGTGGCTAGCACAAATAGGACATTGCACCAGTTTGTAGTATGAGCTACGACAAACCACAAGATGGCAGCACGCTTTTGACGCGGCGCCGGGTGACTCATGGCACGTTTGCACAGTAGAGCGTAGGTAAGCAGCTGGGAGAATCTGAAAATGCTGGAACGTCACAGATGAGGCAGGCATCACGAGAGCGGTAAGACTGTACACGTGGAGTGTGCGCGCGCGGTGGGGGCTCGTGGCTTGTTTGAAAGGCCGCAGTTCAACTGCCATGGGGCACATGCAACACTAAGAGTGCACAAAATAGCAAAGAAAAGTGTCCCCAGTCACCGGCAAAACACAGTCACAGTCCAGCCCCTTCAAACATGCGCGTAGGCTCACCAGAGATGCTGCCCATGCGTAAAATCCGAACCCAAAATCTGTGCCGCTGCTTGGCACGAAGGAGGGCCCACTCTGGTACACAAACGGTAAAAGCAAGGCACACTCGAAGGGAAAAAACACAGTCTCTGCCTCTACAAACGTGCGCAAGAGCTCACACAAGATGCCGCTACTCATGGAACAAAATGCTAGATCAGTTCCTCAAATTTGCCGCAACTGTCACTGAATCCACACCGCTATCCTCCTTGGATGTAGCTTGCCTATGTAAATACTGTCAGTCACTGCCAAGACTTTGTAGAAGACGCTGTTAAAAGTACACGGGCAGACTCTGTTAGATACCGGTTCTAGGCATATCCAGGTAAATCAGTAATTTACTGAGGAAGTAGACAAAACATGCTGTTAAACCACGACGCTTCCCACTCAGAATGAGGGCCAGATAAAATAGGTAAACACCGCAGGCCTCAGGGAAGACCGTTGCTGGAGAGACTGCGTCAGACGTTTTCCAGATGGCAGCAGGGTGACAGCAGGCTCACCAGTGACAAACGCCCAGGCTGCAGGCTGTCCAGATGGTACAGGACACTGGTGGGGCTGGCCAGGGCGTTACCTTTGAGTTTCAATTGACGTTTTGAAAGTCCTTAATGTCCTTGGTTCCTTGTCTTTTGGTTCCTTGGTTCCTTAGTTGTCCTTACTTCTTACTCCACGCGTAGGTTCAATATCGTCGCCAGTCTTGTAAATAAAAGGATCTCCTGTAGCCAGGTGATGTATAGGTACATTGTAGGTTTATTCATAGGTACAGCTTCAGATAAGTTACTGGAAGATGTAAAGTCCAGGTGATGCTCCACCAGGAGCAGCCTCTGTCCTGCTCAGCCTGCACACTCCAACTGACACTCACAACCTCACCAGGCACCCATGCATTCCACGACATCATCAATCATCCAACATTCCAGACATCTCCAAGCACACCAACACTCATTCTGGCTGAGCAGCAGAGAAGAGATACATAGGCAAGGGGAAAGGCAACAGTAGATCATAACAGAATGCTGGCTCTATTTACTGTGCCATCACCCTGTGTGTTCTATGTGAACACTTGTACCCATATTGTGGGCAGAAACGTTGCAGGGAATTAAAGGTAACTTTTTAATGCAAGGTCTTGTGTATTCTCCTTTTCAGTAGTATTAGGGTGACCACCACACTCAAGGTAATTACAAACGCTGTCTCGGGATTTGAATTTTTATCAACAAATCATTGATTTCAGCGGTATTATATTAGGTGTCTCCAAAGAGTACCTTCTGAGAGATTGGTAGCTCTCCACCTACCTGATAGTCGTTCTCCTGTGTGCAACCTACTAAATTAGAAGCTTTTGCTTGGTTCTATTTTGAGAATATTAGTAGTTTGTGATGATTTTCATTGAACATAAGTGGCTCTTATTACAGAAAAGGTTGTAGACCCACAGTCTAATTAGATCAGTGGAAGCAAAATAAACTACAGCACTCAGAATAGATTAGGCAGTTCACAAACGTCAAAGTCTTTAAAGTGTCCTTAATGATCTGGGGCGAAGTTGTGACCCTAAGTGATATTAAGCTTAAGCAGTCTTCATTGAGTTTCTCCTTGAAGGTCACTACGGCCCTAATTATATGCCCTAAGAGAACACCATTGTGGAAAATAATTACAGTCCCCTGCTTCTTTTCTTGTTTCTGACACAACTCTTCTGCTTTGTGTGTATATGTCCTGTATTTTTTCTGTTGTATCCCATTCCCTGTTAACAGGGTCATATTTTTGTCTTGTAGGTGCCATCTGACACCCACTGCTGGTGCACCCTAGTGGGTGGGCTAATGTTTCTTTGCATTGACTATTCCTGCCTTCTGCTCTACGCAAGGGTTCTCTCTCCTCCACCTCTCCCCCACCTCACTTAAACTCTCGCTACTAGGACTCCAGGTTTGCCTCCTTGCTTTTCTCTCGCTCCTCCACTAGACCGCTTACATCCACACTTTTCCCTGTTCCTTATCTTCTCTCCCCCTGTGCCTTTCCCAGATCTTTACTTCTGTGCAGAAAAGGCCACTCTAAGCACCAGTGTTAGTGGCAACATATCCTGAGTTGCAGCAGTGTGGCATTTAGTTAAGAACCCAGAGAAGACAAATCTGATCTCTTTGTATCAGACAGTGAATCATGAAAGAAGACTCTTAACTCATAGTTTTAGACGAATTTAGAAGGAGAGTCTCCAAGGTTTCAGCCTTGGACCAATTTCACAAATATTTTTATGTGTTTATTTATCTCCCAGTTTAGATTTGGCAGGTGTCTAAACTGGAAGGATGGGAAAACAAATGTAGGAGTTAGCTTCACAAGTCCATTTGCGTACTGAAATTGAACTTTGGTACACACTTGGGATGATTTATGAAAGTAGATTACCATTATGGTATAAAGCTAGATATGGGTAAATCTACATTTAGGCTGTGTAAGAAAGTGGCTCTGTATATATTCTTCCCAAATAGGTACAGTGTGCACAGAGGCCACAGTCCCCAGAGGTTTGACAGAGGCTAAAGTTAGATATAACCTTACTCTCTAAAGTAGTAGCTTGGTCGAGCAGTAAGGCAGTATCAGAGGACAATGTAAAACATTTGCTGTACGCACTCAGTCAGCAAATGGTCTCACACACTCAAGAACTGAACTCTAGGCCAATGGTTTGTATATAAAACTATATGCTTGTTTTATTTTAGAACCAACAATATGTATCAAAATATACTTTCTCAGAATGAGATGCTTTAGATAAATACTTTTCAATAGGCAATAGACTTTTGAATGCAATGTTACAGTTGTTGCAATAGGCAACACAATTTCAAACACAATTATACATTGACCTCAATAGGGAATTTCTAGTTAAATGCAATAGATTACTTTTTGGATTACTTTTCTTACCACAGGACTGGATCCTAGATTCAGTCCTGGGACATCTCCTGTAAACAGTTAAGTAAAAACGTTTTGGTTACAGTTGTGATTTTTAAGGAACATTATTGTATTTTAAAAGTTGACACAAACTTTTTCACATAGAATCACCAATGTTATCATATGGGAGGAAATTCACTTAGCAGGTAAGTGGGGTTATGGTTACTTTTTCTAACTCAGTGTTGGATCCTGGATCCAGCACTGGGGCATCTCCTGTACACAGTTGAAAGAATGTGATTTTGTTATACAGGTGATTTTTAATGAATATTTGTAAGTTTGCAAAATCGACAAGAATTTCTGGTGAAAACCAGGCAATGTTATCCTATGGAGGAAAATCAAGTTAAAGGTAAGTACGGTTTAATTACTTTTCAGGGTCAGTGCTGGGCACCAGGACCCAGCACTGGGATCTCTCCTGATAACAGGTGAGTAAATTCGTTTTCGTAATTCGGCTGATTTTAGATGAATATTTTAAAGTTTCAAAACTCGACACTTAGAAGAATTTCCAAGTGAAACCAGTCAATGTTACCCTATGGAAGAAAAGAGTTATCGGCTTTTGGGTAAGTACTCGACTGGCAGAGTTAAGGTTCTGGCCCTAGACTCAGGGGTCTCCCAGGGTCAGGTAAGTACAGTTGTTACACCCTCAGCGGCACAGGGGCAGCCGGGTGCAGAGTGAGTTAGGCCCAATGTTATCCTATAGGGAGGCAGGGGGCCTTTGGTTGGTGGCTGCTGGCTAGCAGGCTACGTGGCTGTGGGAGCTGGGCTCCTGGTTACTTATTCAGGGCAAATGGGGAAGTAGATTAGAGTAGAAGTTGCACTGCCAGGGGCACTCGGGCGGCTGGGTGCAGGGTGCTTTTGAGCCGTCGGGCGCTCAATGGATTGCAATGGAGAACTCAAGAACGAACAAAGTCTGCAAGCTCGGGAACGAAGATTCTTCAGGTGCAACCACCACTTCGAGAGGTAAGTTGGGTAGTTGGAGGATAGGTAGGCACCCAGGAGTTGGGCACAGGGGGCCGCAGGGCACCGGGTGCAGGGGTGCCTTTTGGTGTCGGGAAATCTTACCCTTTGCTGGTCGCGGTTGGAGGGATCCCTGGTTCTGAGGCTGCAGGCATCGTCAGGAGCGTCGAGGTGGGTCCATGGGTGCTGAATTCGGGGTCACAGTCGCCGGGGGACATCCTCGTGGTCTTCGTTCACTCCAGCACAGGCCAGGCTTGGTGGGTGCCGAGTGTGCAGGGCTCGCGGTTCCTGGCTGATGCCCGGGATCAGTTACTTGCTTTGAGCAGTACCACTGCTCATAGGAGTCCCAGGTAGTTAAAGTCAAAAGGCAGTCAGGTCCTCCAGGGTTTTTGAGGTTGCTGACCACTGGAGATGTCGGGGTTTAGCAGGAGCAGGTTCGAGGGTCGACAGGCCAGTAGGGCTGGGGCCAAAGCAGTTGGTGTCTTCCTCTTGTTAGCAGCTGCACGGCAGGTCTTCTTGTTCCTTGTTCTTCTTTCTTGTTTTGGAATCGGGTCTGAGGAAGGAAGGTTCAGGGTGCCCCTAAATACTAAATTTAGGGGCGTTACAGGTAGGTAAAGGGCAGGGACCAATGGGTCCCCTCCCTGGGGTGGGTACACCCCCTATCCTGCCACTCTCCTGTGGGAGGGGGCAGTAGCCTAGTCCTGATTGGGCAGGGCTTCCCATCTTTAAGATGGCGAGAGCCCGGAGATGTGATTCACCTCGCCTCCCCCACCTGAGGGGTGGCGTTGGCAGAGGCTGGCACACCTCCTTTCCTTCCTTGGGGTTTCCGGCCAGTCTTCCTGCCAGAGTCGGAGTCAGAACCGGTGGGGTCCAGTTGCTGAGTACAGCAAGTGGCCTGGAGAAGCTCACAAAGGCGGCATGCCTTTGAAGCTTCCCCTGCCCTTCCTGGGGAGGAGGCCTAGCACCTCGCCCAGGATGTGCATTGTTGCAGGCCCAGGAAAGAGGATGGCTCTCTACCCAGGGGTCCAGCAACATGTCTGCTGTGTGGCAGCCTAGGCAGCCCCTAAGACAAGACGTGGATTGTAGGTTAGGTTCAGGGGGCAACTCTAAGTTGCCCTCTGTCGTGCATCTTACAGTAAATCCCACACTGGTATCAGTGTGAGTTTACTGTGCTGAGAAGTTTGATACCAAACTTCTCAGTCTTCAGTGTAGCCATCATGGTGCTGTGGAGTTCGTATTGACGACCTCCCAGTACCGCATACTCTTAATGGCAGCACTGCACTTACAGAGCCCAGGAATGGACATGGGTACTGTAGGGGCACAGGGCTCATGCACCTGTGCCCACACCACTGGCATAGGGCACCCAGCTAGAGGGGTGACTGAGGTATGCCAGGGCAGTGTGTGTTGTGGGCATGGCACACAGGGATGTGTGCCATGTCGACTCTTTGTTTTGTTCTGCACCAAGACACTCAGCCTGCAAAGGCAGTGTGTGTGTGTCAGGGTACAGGGCCTCTAAGGGTGGCACAATAAGTGCTGCTGCCCTTAGGGGCCTTCTCTGGTCACAAGGCCCTGGGTACCTAGGGTACCATTTACCAGGGGCTGACATGTGACCAGAGATGCCAATTGGGTTTTGGCTGTTAGCCAGTTTTTAGGGAAGGAACACAGGCCCTGGGCACCTGATTGGCAGGTGCCCAGGGCACAACAAGGAAAAGTGCATCCGTTATCAGGCAAAAAGTGGGGGGGTTACTGCAACAGAAACCCACTTCCTTACAGGCTGGGTTCAGGAGCATGCATTCCATGCAAGCTTGTGACTTTGTGGGTATTCACAAACTTTTTTAGAGACCACTCACACCTCAGATATAGGGAAGATGTATTCTTGTTAAAGACCGGAGTAAATGTGTATTCAGATTGGAAACGAGGAAGAGTCATCACCAAAATTGGGCGTGGTGTGTGCAAGGGAAGAGGTTTCTTCATGTGGACAGTCCCCCTTCCCTAAAAAAGTTACATTGTGTAAATGCTTTTTGATAAACATTTACATAAGTGTATATGCACATGATGTACTTTTTCTCATGCATAACTGCTTACAGGTGAGATTACTCCAGGTAATGTCCCACTATTACAGCTTCCTAGGAGTATGGTTGGAATATTTCAGAATGCCAAAAAAAACGCATACATCTACTCCAGTGTTTTTGTGTGCAGATCTTAGTCTTAATGGTCTGATGCAGGGTAAAGGTTTCTGGGTTCTTATATTACTTTTGTTGTTGCTCGGGCCCTGAATGCAACACACAAGAATTGTAGATAATAATGCTGTGTTTGGAAAAACACATGAAGATGGGCGTGGTGCTTGGTGTACGTGTGAAAGAATACCTCCTGAGGCCACTGTTATCACAACCCACGCTTTGCCTTAAGTTCCACTGTTAAAATAGAAAAGAAATCTCTTTCTGTGATGAGGAACACTGTTGTTCCGCCTGTCATTCTGCATGATGTACGAAGCAGGTTGTCTTCTCTAAAAACTGCGAGAAAATATGCAGATCTGCAGTTTGCACAGTTTTGCAACGCACTGAATCAAAAAGGCAGAAGCTAGAGACTTCATCCAGTGTAAGTTGAAAGACCTTGATGTAGTTCGCAGTCATACTCACAGAGGATGTTGGCAAATTTCTTGAAGGCCCCAAAGGCAACCCAAGTGATATGAGTCTGCAGAGATGCTGATGTACTAATTGCTTGGAGGGTTTCAGGTGTTCCAGTACTTTGCAGTATTCTCCTCACAGTCTGTGCTTGCAAGCAAAGTTACTTGATGCCAGAAACCCATTTAAAATCAGTCTTGGAAATGGCCTGGATCCTGTGCCACTTCCTTCAGCAACGGTGGTAAATGACCTGTCCACCACTTTTGAAGCAGGGAGGCTCCTGTGTGTGCCATTGCCATCAGTAGAGTTTTTAAATAATCTGTCCTCCACTTTTGAAGCCAGGCAAGCAATACAGAAAAATCACTTGATATCGATTGGTTGTTTAGTCAGGTCATTTTCTCGTTCAAGAAGTCCTTATTTCATATTCCTCATCTTCTCCTGTATGTCGAGGCTAACTTTCAATCAATCCTGGCATTGTATTTGACAGGATTAAGTATGTTGGGCCTTTTTGTTTCTTTGCTCAATTACAAGAGTAGGGCTACGGGTCCCAGAATTATTAGTGAAGTTGACAGAAATATAAGCATGGGTTTCAACCAGTGCTGATGACATAGGAGCAAGCAAATAGTCAAGGAGAGATTTCGTTGTGAGAAACAAAGGCGCTAGCTAGCAGTGCAGCTGGTGGGATGTGTAAATACATTTCAGTTTTGTACAATTTTCTTCTTCTAATCCAAGAATCGCTAGAGTTCACTGTATTAAATGAAATAAGAACAAAATGGCGTAACTAACCACTACTCGCCGACTTCTTCTGCAGCTTTAGAAAGGTTGGTGAAACAGGCCACACAATAAGTCAATATTGACACTTGAGTATTTCACACTTATCCTTTCGCCTTTCCCCGCTGCGATAGTGTTGTGTGTGGAGTAGCTGGCTTGGCTCAGAACTTTAAGTTTAGAGTTGCACTAACTGATTCCTCACGTTGGTAAAAAATGTTCTTAAGCTGTTTGGAAACACAATAAAGGGCCCGATGATTAAATAGATTCTCCCTTGCTAATATAAAGTTTACATTTCATTACATGAACTTATACACTTCCTTGCCATCTGACAATAACAATAGTAATAACGATAATGTATTATTATCGACATCATCACTGTTACTATTAGCGCTAGGCAGGGAAGTTGCATTTTTCAGGTCTGGAATTTTGAGCAGACCAGCAACGCTGGGGCGAACTAATATCTGAACCCCTGGGCTAGGACACAGTAGTAAACAACAGAACCCACCACAAATACTACACAGTAACAACCGACTGCCCCAGGACCAAAAGAAAAAGGCTTCATGGGAGGATTGGAATAAACAGAGGAGAGAAATCATTAGGTGATGACTGTTAGAGATGAGAAAACGAGGGGTGGGGGATGAAAGAAATACTGCTAGAGAGAGGAAACTGACAGCACGAGGAGACAAAAGTGGAATAAACAGAAAACAGGTGAGGACCACAGAGTGATGGAGGTGAGTGAATGCAAGGAAGAAATAAAGATGTAGAGGAACTGGATAAAAAAGTAGTGAGACCAAACAGGAAAAGAAAGTTGAAGAAAATTTTTAAAGATGAAGAATTTAAGACTTCCCTAGTTAGAGGTGAGAACATAAAAAAGTTGAGGTTATAAAATATCTAGCAGGTATATCTGAGGCTGACTCAGTGAGTTGGATGCTTGCTGTTGAAACAGGTGGTAATCTGCAGGTCAAAAGATTGATTCTCAACATGGCTGACTTACCCATTGAAAGGACTGAAGGATATTTTGAGTTTCATTAAATTAGGTATTACTAAACCGTGTTATGGATAGAGTAGAGCCAGAAGTGTGGTATGACACAATACATAAAACAAATGATTGTGATGTAAAGATAAAAGAATGAGGGGATGAGAGTGAAACAGATAGGTGTGTGAAGAATTGGAGGTGGGAGGAGAGTAGAGGTGAGAAGGAAACTGTCCGAAATAGGTAAGAAAGTGACCGAGTTGGACATGAGCAAAAAGTGGGAAGAATATAGGTAAGTGAAGAAGACATAGAAGTTGAGGTGAACATAAACTGGAAAAAAATGGAGAGAAGAAAATGACATACTAAGGAAGTGAACGGGTAATAAGGAGAAACTGTTTGACGTTTGACTCTTGCCATATCACTAAACAGAACCAGGCCACAAAGCAAAGTACCCCTCTCTCCCAACCCCTGACACTGACCTCTGATTTAGGATCATAACCCATTGTCACCAGGACACAACTCTGTCTGCCCATGACTTTCTTTTTGCTTAATATTATTTTCAGGTGTAATCGTGCATGTCACTCAACTGAAATGAGACTACGTCCCCCAGAATACACCGATTTGTTAATTGAAAACACGGGACTGGACCGGATGACGTGGATCCTACCATCACACATACGCCAGTCGCTGCTAGGGCTGTGCGTCTCAGAAGCATGCACAGCCGGTGCTCTCGTGTCAGAAACCGCTCTGGGCCTGCAGCACACGCCTTCGGCAGCGGGTAAACAGAGCAGGCGGGGAAGGAATCGCTCTACAGGGCACAATTAGAGACACAGTGACACATTGCGTTGTTACTAGAGGGACGGGAAGGAGGACCAGCTGGTTTGCCTGCACCTGCTGCTCTCCAGGACCAAAGTTCAGCCGGCAGGAGAGCCGCTCCTGCTGCTGAGAGGGCGCCGCGAGCAGGGGAAGCATGCCAGCTCCCGGTCCCGCACACACAAGGGCTGGCTGCCGGGCATGGCGCGTGCACGGATTTCGGTGGAGGAGATGAAGAGCTTCCATTGGTTGTCAGAGCTCTGCGCGTGGCTGGACGCTGATGTGCGCCGTAGTAAGTAACTGTTCTTTCAGTGGCAGAAGTAAACAGTTTACTTGGGGTCGCCCTGTACTCCAAATCCGAAAGACTCCCTTAAGCTGCATCTCCTCCGTCCCATGTTTCGGGATGCCTCGTGCTGCTCGAGGCTGTTGCACGTTGAGTTGATAGGGACCTCATCCTAGAACTCAAGGTCTCGTTTTCTTAGGTGTGATTACCTTACCAAGTTCTGTGTTTTTGAATTCTAGCTGTTCTGGTCCTGCTTGTATTATGGGAAACCCAACACTACAATGACCACAAGGCAAAGAAGATAGCCAAGGCTGGACCTGGTGGTGATCGTAACTTAAAAACTCAGGGGCAGATTTATGAGCCCCTTGCGCCACTTTTGCGTCACTTTTGCGTCACTTTTCCCATGTTAAAAGTGACGCAAAAGTGGCGCAAGGGGCTCATAAATCTGCCCCTCAGTGTCCCCTCACCATAATTTCCAGAGGATATGATAGATGTGTCTTTCCGAGCTCGTTGGCTTCTGAGTTTCACACGCAAGGAGCTCATCTATTTCAAGTTTTTCCCTATGCATTCTGGGACTTGTTACTGCTTGGTCTAATTATGGGGACTACAACACCCAGAATGCAAACAAGGAGCCTTGGCTAGATGAAGTACTTGTGGACAGAACTAGGGCCCTTGAAAGTGCTGTCCGGAACTTTAAGTGGGATGAAAAAACTGGAAGGGGGTCTCTCAAAGGGGCGTGGCTTATGTAATTAAGGATGTGGCTTAAAAGCACATAAGATGAAAATCTATGCTTCGCTCAGTATGCCGCCGACTGGTATTTTGCTACTTCTGCCATTACATCCAGATATATAATACAGCAAGTAATGTTAACCATTGACAAAGCAAATAGTACTGGTTTGTTGTAAGTCTGTTAGTTGCATACCATAAATAAGCAACAGACATGGCTTTGTAGTGTAGCATATTGAAAAGGCTTCAGTTTTGAAAAGGTGGAACTGTGAAATAACTATATTGAGTCTCTTTGAAGTTACATCAAAGGCAGTGAAGGATGGCACTGCTGCATTGTTAATATGTACGTCTTTCAGCCTGAGGGTGAGAGCAAAAATGGCGAGCCCGATAGGGACTTGTCTCAGCACCTGCTTTTTAGAACTGCCGGTGCTGAGCACCAGCAGGACCCGGGCCATTATAAGCCCTGGCTCTGCCTCATTTTACAGTGCATCTCTTACATTTTACATTGGTAGTTTGTAGTTACTAAATTGCCCAGAATAATGTATGATACTTAAAGGCAGGCTTGTGGTGCCGTTTAAAGGTTGCCCACCCTTTATATGTCACGGATCCTTAAGGAACCTTCAGTATGAAAGTGCACTTAGCACATGTTTCATGTATGGTTTAACAAACTAATGTAAGTGTTGCATTTGGCATTATTAAAGAGTGCCTTCACTGTACGATGAGAGAACTTACATAAATGTTTTGCCATAACTAAGTGTGTTAGATAAAGAACCATGCTCTATTAAGTAGGTAATGCATTCACCATAGAGATGAGATGTGACTTTTCTAACGTGTGCTACTTCACGTGAAAAACGTATAGAACTGAAACTGTGATTAAAGCTATCCTCATATATGTAGAATGTAATCCTACTAAAAGAGATAAAAGATTTCTGTAATGTGTTCATTAATATTCCATATATTTGATGTAAATGTAGTTCTTAGCCATACTTACAGCTGCCTGTTTAATGATGAATTCAATCTTACATGTTGTATGAAACCTGAGGCATTTGAAACGTAAACTCATGTGTTGAAATGTGCATATGCATAATAAATGTGCACCATTGAAATTAACCTTTAACTTGTCTTGAGTAGGCCAGTATTTCACCATGCTACATTTCATAAAATACTGATTTGATTTTTCTGCCAACTCGACATTTCTTGCAAACATTCACATGTATTGTTAATTGTAGAATAGATACATTACTATACTAGAGACAGGAGGAAGAGCCTGAGAAAAGGACCTTAATGAAGATACACAGAGAAACAGAGCGCTAACTGAATACACTGTCTTACAATTCATACCATCTACCTGTGTCTGAGGGAAAGATGTCATTCCCATATCCAGTGTGGGTCAAACCAGCAATGTAGCAGTCTGCAGCCTTGGAATTTGTGAAAGTACAATGGATCACTGATGGTGTGATCAAGGGGGTGTTGCCACATGGGTAGGTCTGAGCATGAAATTCCGCTCTACTTGTGGAGTTTACAGATCTTTTCCCGCTCCGCATAGAGTGCGAAGTTCCCAAAAACTCAGCGGAGCAGAGTTTTTCCTCGCTCACGTTCTCCAATGTTAAGTTGGGGTGCACGAGCGAGGAAAATCTTACTCCAGACCACTTCCTGGTTAGATTTCTCAATGCGAATGGCCACTGCTGCTCGCTTTGAGAAACCTTCCGTTCGCGTTGAGGAAGCTGCCACTCGAGTAGAATATCTACTCGGGTGGCAGATAAATGCTGCACTCTCTTGTGCGGTGCATGGTGTCGATTGTGCTGATTTTAAAGCGTGGGACAAACATCTGGCGTGAAAAATCAGCGCAGACGGCACAGCGTAACGCACTCCGCCACTTGCGAAACTCTGCATAGCCGGCAACGTTTTTTGGTTAATGAATAATGATAATTAAGTCCAGTCAATCTTGCAGTTTCAAAACCTTTATTTATACTTATTTTTTCTCAATAGCACATACAGGTCAGCCAACAGGGTTCATTCCAAAACCGTAGGAACTTCATCAGGGCTTAAGATAAATTATCATTGAAATTCTGTTTCAGCACAAAATCAGTGTTCTTAATCCAGTTTATTCTGCCGGATGGTTTTGGAATTCCCAGGGCATCATAATGCCCGTTTTCGAAGTACCTGGTAAAACGAAGTGCCCCTTGATATCCTCCTTCTGCGCCTTGAGTTTTGATGTGCATAGGAGTTCCAGCTCGTCCACCTGTCCCACTCGTAAATGGATAATAAGGTGTGTGTTCACTCCCTCCTGCCAATGTGACCGACTGGGGCCGTCTCCTAACCCCGCTGGTGCTCTCCGGCCTGCAGAAGGCAGATAGTCCTCTAAATGTACCAAGAAATCAGACTTTCCAAAACATTTCTTTTCTTCTCCGCAGGAGGGAACAGCAGATGGGTTGGGCCGTAGCAGGGTGTGTAAGCTCCAGCAGCGTTACCTGACTCTGCGAACTCCACCCAGACCTACTAATGGGCTTTGCACATTACAATATACCTTTCCCTCCGGACCTTTATTCAGATTCAAGACAGATTCTTTGCAGATCCCTTTCTATCCCAGCAGATTCTTTGCATACATCTTCCTTGAGCCCCTACTATATTCCGAATGGATTTTTAGAGATTCCTGACCCATAGAAAACTCTAGACCAAGTTTCAGAGATGCTAACACTTGCCTACTTAATTTCCTTTTGTCTTGACCTAACTTCAATTATGGAACTTAACTGATTTGCTAAGGTGCATTTCCCAATCCATTCTATGGAGTTTAAAGCTCTCTCTCTCCCCTACACATTAGCAATTCTAGCATTTCGGAGTATTTTCTGAGCACCAGGTTCCGATGCTGTTGTACTGCATTGCTGCTACAGAATTACTTGTTTGTTTACTACTAATTCGCCGTAATTTCTTCAGGCGTCTGGGAATCCCAGTTAATTTGTATCTTTATAGCATGGTGCTACGCGTGGTGTATTTGAACTTGTTCATTAATTTGTCATAAATCTTCTTAACCCAAGCTACCAATTTCTGGTCCTCATTGTGTTGCAAAATGGGTTGCACTGTTTTTTGGATTTGATTGATGTTAATGCTAACTCCCATCACCTCGCAGTAGGAGAGAAAGGTCTATTGGAGGACTAATGGTAAGCAAGTGGGCTCAGAAAATGCTGAATCACTTGTTTCTTTACCCAAGCATTAAATCTGTAGATTTGTTACTATCGTTATAAACCTGCAGCACTACTAAATTTCCCAGGTCCGTGCATGATGTGCTTCTCTAGTCCAGGCAGTGCTTAACATGTAAAAGAATGAGTGCCAGTGCCCAAAGCTCTGCTCTGGCACAGTAATTAAAAATTGGTGCCAAAGATTAAGTCTGCATAGATTTGAATTCACCTCGGGCTTCTTTAATCCACCACCAGATACTGATGTCTCATTGCTCCACACTGGCCAGTCCATTTGTGTCAGTTTTTCAATCTTTCTCTTCCTTTGTCTTTTCACTCTGTGTTTTTTCTCTCTTTTGCTGTTGAACAATATCTGATGAATGATAAAATAAGTGCTGTCCCCCAAAATAAGTGCAGTGTGCAACCACCGGCTCAAATTAAGTACTCGGTTCTGGTTTTTCCTTTGAGTTCTTGAACTCAGTCTTGTTTTTCCATTTTGAAAAGAACTACCAGTCTCAGAATTCAAAGCAAAAAAAGCTTTGCCTAGAGCGGCACATCACACATGGACTTGATAAACTTTGCAGCAATGTGCATGGGTTTGAAATGCAAAGGTTTATTGGCTAATAATCCAGGGATGGATCTAGGTATCACACAGGGACAGGGAGGCCATTCTGTCATGTCTGGATGGTCTGTAGGCTGCTGTATCAGGGAGGCAATTCTGTCATGTCTGAAGGGTCTGTAGACTGCTGTATCTCCTATTAGGTTTGGAAGGTCTGCCATAATCAGTCCTTGAAAGTATCTAGTCAACATATTTGAAAATTTGTGCATTCCTAGTTATTCTGACGCTTTTAAAAAATGTTCTTGGGGCGTGGAAGGGGCAAACCCCTGCCCATCCTCCTTGAGGGATGTAATGCTCACTCGCTACATTCACCAGCAAGGTGCAATGTGGAATTGATTTGAACATTTTCACCAGACTAATTTTGTTTCTCAGTCAGGCCCTGTTGTGCAACATGACATTATTCTACGTGGAGTCTAGGAGAGTAGCAAACATATACGTATCAAAACACCAAGGCGGAGTGTGTAGCAATTAATAAGAATTGTAGTTAGAGTGGTCGCAGGGGTCACTTTGCATCAGTTTGCAAACAAGGAGGTACATACAGAATGGCTACTATACATGAGTAGAGTGGTGCAAGAGTCAGTGAAGATTGCATTCTCTGTGTAGAAGGCACCAATGTGCTGAATGGCAAGCGGGCTAGACCCAATGCAGAATTTGAAATTAATGGGAAGACCGTTGAGCTCATGATAGTGCAAATTGAACCACAGTCTGTCATCTCCAAAAGTATGTTTGCTAGGCTTTGGTCTGGAATAGACCTGTTATCAAAGGATGTCAACCCTGGTGGTTATCAAGGGAGGCTATTGATCTGGTGGGATATATGGAGGCAGGAATACAATTTGGGGTCACAGAGACTAAGGGGAAAGTGTATACAGCAGAGGATGGCCCACCTATATTAGGTTGCGTACATCAATATGACCTAAATATTATCATTAATCCAAGGGGGCCTTACCACGTGATGGTTGTTTATAGTATATAGCTTGCGGACATTTTGAATTAAGGACAGGATGTCCTTAAGGAAGGGTTGGTTCTCCTCAAAGGGTATGTTCATGGATTGCACTGAAACCAAATTCTGTGCCTATGCAGCACAAAGTGAGACGGATTCCATTGATTGCCCGAGCTGCTGTAAAAGACTTGTTGGATGAAATGCTGTTGAGTGGGGTTATTGAACAGGTGGAAACGCCCAGCTGGATGTCTCTGGTGGTGATTACGGAGAAATCTAATGGTCGGTACAGATTTTGTGTCCATCTGTTGTCCCTTAATCAGAATGTGGTGGTTGACACTTATCCCTTGCCAAAATTAGCGAACTCATTTTGGCTTTGGGTGGTGGTAGGTATTTTTCCAAGCTGGATTTGAAGAATGCCTACCATCAAATTAAGCTGCGCAAAGAATTCAAACCTCTCACAGCTTTTATAACCATGCAGGGCACATTTCAGTTCACTTACATGCCCATTGGACTCTGTTCAGCAGCTAGTGTATTTCAAAGCATGATGGGCGAAGTATCTAAGGGCATGAGTAACATTCTGTTTTCCAGGATGATATATTTTTTTGGGCTACTCCAGTGATCAATAAGACATGGTTCTCAGGCAGACATTGCATAGGGTGAAGGACGATGGTTTGACTCTTCCCCAGAAGAAATGTAAGTTCTTAGTAGAACAAGTGGATTATCTGGATTACAGAATTACTGCAAGAGTAGTTAAACCTAAATAAAATGTGTTGAGTGCCATTATGTTACCATAATATTCAATGAGGCCCAAAATGGATCTCCGCATGTCCTTGTCTGTGTGAAGGAGATAAGCTTGTTGAGAAAGTTTTAGACAAAACAGAGTGTTTGAGACTGCTGCTCAAGAAAGGTGTTACCATTACTTGGGGGCAAGAGTAACAGGGATGTTTCGAGTTGATCAAGGATGAAAGCTGCAATGCTGGTATTTTAATGCCTTTTGATACCAAATTAAAATCAATACTTACTGTGGATGCCAGTTCCACATGCATTGATGCATTGGAGCAGTCTTGTTGCATGTCCATGCTAAGGGTGAGAAGACTGTAGATTTTGCCTCCCGTACTTTGACCACTTCTGAGAGAAACCACTCAGTTATTGAACGCGAGGTATTGGTGGCAACCAGTGGACCAGAATATTTGAGAACTTACTTGTGGCAACCAGGTTTCTTCTTCGTATGGACTTTAGGCCTTTAGTCTAGAATTTGCTTACGGGAGGATCAGTTAATTGGTCGGTTAGGCTAGCAAGGTTAGCGGCTAAACTTCAGGAGTACTGCTATGTCATGGGACACATTCAAGATGGAAGAACTGTCAAGCAGATTGCTTGTCTAGGCTGCCGTTCGATTGATGTGAAGTGGATGGGCTTGCAGTTCTAGCTAGGAGAAGGACGGTACGGTGGTATTGATGCAGGATATCTTAGAGTTGGGAGGTATACATGCTTTCAGAAGAGATGAATGGAGCATGGAGATGCCGTTGGATTCCGTCATCAAAGAGGCCAAAAGGTTGGTGGTGTTAGACAGTAAAACGGAAAGTACTGTGCCAACCCTTGTCAGACCTTACTTGAAAATTCTTGAGGAGTTGTCCTATGGTGATAACATGGTGTTGATGAGAGGTGAGATGTTTGTTCCACTGTGTGGTTTTGGGACAAAGTTGATAGGAATAGCACAAAAGGGACATCTGGGACCAGGAAGAGTTTGAGAGAGAGAGTTAGTTATGGCCCGGTATGGAAAAACAAGTGGACAGATGGGTGAAGAAGTGTGATGTGTGCAAGGAGGGTAAAAAAAGATTAAAGGTAGTGGTGAAATCGGATATTGGTCACATACCTGATCCTGGTAAACCTTGACACACATTAGGCTTGGAATTTATTGGTCCTATGCATGAGTTGAGGAGTGAATGAGAGTGTACTATGGTGGTAGTGGACTGTCACTTGAAGTGGTTGATCATCAAGTTCATAAGGGAGATTATCACTAGAGCTACGATTCTGTTGCTGAAGAATCACATGTCCTGTTATAACCCACAAACTAATGGCATTGTGGAGAGAGCGGACAGACTGGTCAAGAGTACAATTCAGATGGCAATATAGGGAGGTCATGATGTAGGTAGGATGAATATGGAGATGATGCCTGCTTGTTGCTCCAGTGTTCATGATGTTTCTCTAAAAATTGCTTTTGAGTTGATGAGGGGAAGGTTGACAGTTACCAAGTTAGTCCCTGCCTGGATGAAAGACAGAGGGAGTAATAACAAGCAGATGGAAGAAAATATCTGGGGAAGGAAAGATGTCCTACGCATTCAGAAAGGTGACTGGGTGAAGATTTGTTTTGGTCAGAAAGGGTTTGCCAAAGTTCAGAGGACCATTTATGGTTAGGCAAGTTTGTTGCTTTTAAGTGTCTTGGAGTACAGTGAGAGCTGAAACAACAGGCAAGTGTCTATATATCAGAGAGGTGGTCAAAGTCGGGTTATTGAGGAGCAGAGCAACAGTGCCTTTATGTTGGTTTTTGATGGGGACGTGTGCAGGTCCTCTGAAAGACCTAGTAATGTTATGGTGTAGGGTGCGTGTGATGCAGTGGAGGAGATTCCTGTGACAGATGGTGAGAACTCTTTGCCTAGAAGTGTCAGGAATCGTAGACCACCTGCATACTTGAAGGATTATGTTCAACAACCGAAGTGTTCATGTATATTGTTGTTCTTACATTAATTATTCTCTGTTGACGTTTTAATTTTTTATGTAATTGTATTATTGTTAGTTACCACATTTCATATGTAAGGGGAAGATATGCTGTGTAGCTTGTGAAGTGACGTGTATAAGAACTCTGGAGTGGGAACAGGGAGTGAGGGGTTAGACTGCGTTCTGCTTTCGAGGTGTTTAGCGAGCATTTCAGTGAAGTCCGGTAAAGAAGGGCTGGCCAAGGGATAGGTATGCTCTTGTTGTAGGGTTAGCGCATGTGTGATAAACCCTTCAACTTAACCTTGTCTGATGTGCCATCATTCTGGAGGTGCATTCTACTCTGCACCACTGCACTTTATGCTACTGTACTCTATGCCACTGCACTCTTCTCTGCACCACTCAACTCTAAGCCAGTCTACTGCACTCTGTGCCAATGCAATCTACGCCACTATACTCTGTGCCACTCCACTCTGCATCACTCAACGCCACTCTAATCTAGTCTGCATCACTGCACTCTATGCCAATTCATTGTACACCACTTTATTAAAAAACCCAATGCGCTCTACACCACCCTACCTCACGGCAATCTACTCTTCACCACTGTACATTATGCCACTCTAGGCCACTCTATTCCACTCAACAACACTCCACTCTATGATGCTTTACTCCATTAAGCTCCACACCACTCGGACACTCTACTACTCCACTGTATGATGCTATGCGCAACTGCCTTTATGCCACTCCATGCTGCTTTACTCTACTCTATTCTACAACACACTACTTCACTCCATAACACTCTATGCCTCTCCACTCTACTCTGTGCCACTCAACTCTACAACACTCTACTCCACTCTGTGCCTTTCCACTCACCTACTCTACTCCACGCCACTCCACTCTGACAGTCTACTCTGCTGTACACTACTCTGCTCTACAACACTTTGTTCCACTGTATTCCACATCCTCTATGCCACACCACTCTGTCCTACACTACTCCACTACACTGTGCCACTCCACTCTGAGCCCCAACTTCACTCTACTCTGTGCCCTTCCATACTGACACTCTAGTCCCTCCA
Source organism: Triturus cristatus (assembly GCF_964204655.1). NCBI lineage: Eukaryota > Metazoa > Chordata > Amphibia > Caudata > Salamandridae > Triturus > Triturus cristatus. The sequence goes on from NC_140591.1 coordinate 835,327,381, forward strand.
TGACACTCCACAACACTCTGCACCACTTCACACCACTCCATGACACTCCACTTTGACACTCCACTCTCCTTTACCCCTCTAACTTTCATCCGTGGTGAACAGCAGCCACACTGGTGTACATAATGTCAAAAACATATGAACAAAGCCAATAGTTCTTGCATTGGTGAGACCCATTGGCTTTGCCAATGCTTATTTAATTGATTTATGATAAAACTTATCCGAGGAGCGCGTGCAGTGGTCAGTCTGTAGTTGCAAATATTTCTGTCTGCTGCTAGCGCCTGCGCCTGAAAAATGGCTTGAAAGAGAGGAATAGTCGCAATAATGTCATATTTGTAGGATGTAAATACGCCCACATTACTCTCCAATATTCTGCAACAGACTACACCAGTAGCTGATCAGGATTCCTACCACATTAGTGCTGAGCGCCAGTAGCTGATCAGGAGGATTCCTACCATGTTAGTGGAGAGCACCTGTCGCCGGGATGGTGCAAATGTAGCTACTCAGTCCTGTCCATATGTTGCAATGTACACCCCTCACTTTTTGTGATGAAATTGAAGGGGCCAAGGGCCAGTCTACACTACATTTTATAGTGCCGTAAAATTGAATCATTGCTTTTTCTGCAGCAGTTTTGATTTTTAGCTGAAAGAGAAATGAACAAGCTGAGTTTGCACCAGACCAGTCCATATTTTACCATGTTTTACTCATGTTTACAGCATAATGTACGAAACTAATACATTCTATCCATTTTTGCTCAGTTTCATCATATATATATATGCATCACAAGTACTGCAAAACTAGTTAATCCATGGATTTCTTTTTTATTGTTACAAACTTCATGCATACGTAAAATGACTTGTAAACTACAGATTTCAGATATTTTGCAGTTATTTCAAAGTCCCTTTTTTATGTGTTTTTCTCGATGCCAGCATGTTTTCGTAACATGGACTGGAGCAAATCGGAGTGTACCTGTGAATGCACCATTCACAGTTATACAGAAACCAAAAGAGCGCAAAAGTGCACGTGCCCCGATTTGACCTTGCTAATGAATGTATTTGCTCTTCTGTGTGTTGATTTTATTAATATCTTCAATTGTTTCTCTGCTCTTTATAATAATCTTTTCAAAGATATCACAGGTATGATAGTATCCCATGTTTGCTATTTCTAAACATTTTGACTATAATTTTTGGCTGTTAACTTCTGCAACTCAATTTCTTTTCACGCATTTTTGCTTGGTCGTACCTGGAAGGCGCCATGACTTAACTTCTCGTTGGTTGAGTTGCTAGTCTGTAGCGTGCATGTTTTTTATTGTTCTGCGCGAATTGGAGAATTCCTGCAGTAATCAGGTGTGCTATTGTGGCATTGCATGAGATAGCATTAGCATGCTTGGTGGGTTGTAAAGCAGCAGAACTGGAAATGCAATAAAGTGCAAACGGCAAAGAGCTAGGCACTATTTTTAACTATCTTGATGCTCGTACTTCCTGTTCTTACAAATGGCATTCAGCGTAGCAAATGTATGCATACTTCCATATGAATGATAATGCGCACCCTTTCTGGTCATTTTGTCTTATCCTATACATCTCAGGTAATCATAGCAACGCAAAGGGCGTATCCCAGTGTCCAAAGTAAGTCAACGAGGCCCTGATCAATGCCAGATTTTCACAAACATTATAGAAGATACATTTACAAACAATCTAAATGGTAGATCAATTACTTAGTCATTTCTTATCTAAAAAATCTGGCATGGAAACGCCCCTGCCTGATCTGTATTAGACAGCCATTGTGTTTTCTCATTGTGTTGGTAAAGGGTGGGGAAAGTCAATTTTCTCATTATAAATAGCTCCGGCGCCATTGTGTAGACAGTCTAGCGTTGTAACTGTAAGTTTTTACTGAGTTCAAATGCGTTTGTGTGTAGTACTTGTATAAAAATATCTCCTTCTTTACATCACAAAAGTGTTAGTTTCTGTGAACGGAGAGTTTCACGTATTGCATACTTCTCTGAGGCTGCACACCAGAATATTTTCACTGACAATATTCGTGATACGTTGATGTGAGTGGAGACGAATCTCCCATTATTGTAATTCACGTTGATATTTCAGGTACATTCTGACATCTGAATGTTCTTGTAATAAGAAAATGATGCACATAGTTGCTTGAAATCTGTTCTTACAAGCAGCTTTTGAAGTCACTGTGTTTGAGGGGCATGGATTGATGATGCACGTGAGCCCAAACAGCTTCTGTGTGCCAGAAAGTTTGTAAAATAAACTGATGCTTCACAGGGATAGTGCTTGGGGGACCGTGTTCTAACTCCCCTCATTTGTGGGAAGGAATACAAGCTGTCCTAGGCAGTCTACAGGAATGAGAAGCGTAGCTTTGTCCAAGAAAGAAAATCCCGTTTTTCCTGGGTTAAGGATAGAAGTGTAAACAAATGGGCTGCTCTACCCTTTATGCGTGAAAGAAATGTTTTTTGTTTCTTAGATGAACTAGAGCTGCTGATTCCGTGAGGCTGCATAGGCACAGCTGCCAAGAGACCCACATCATGTGTGAAACTTTAAGCAAGCCCTGTTTTTTTACCTTCACCAGCTTGGATTATGGCATATGTAGCTTTGTTTGATGTCACACACAACCACTTGAGAGTGGATCACTGGTCCTGAAAGAACCAAAGTAAGCATCAACAGTTAATAAACTGTTAAGAAACCCTCAAGCACGTTTTCTGCAAGGTGGTGTTATAGCGGTATGTTCGATTATCCGCTGTGCTTAACAACGTGACAGCATCATCATTGGGTTACTGTGTGCTTCCTCCACCCGGAGGTTCTTGCCTCTGGTTTTTTCAGTAGTGATCATAAAAGGTGTGTGATAAAGGCATCCCAGTGAGTGTAGGTTAAAAAACTCGTAAAACCAGTCAAATTTTTTTTTAATAGGACTGGGTTCGGGTTTGGTTAAAAAATGATCTATGTGCAGAGTTAGACACTTTAGGGTCTGTTGCACTTAATCGAACATACCGCTATAACACCACCTTGCAGAAAACGTGCTTGAGGGTTTCTTAACAGTTTATTAACTGTTGATGCTTACTTTGGTTCTTTCAGGACCAGTGATCCACTCTCATTTGATATTTCAGATATTTGTTAAAGAAGCTGAGTGGGTCGCAACTCCTTCTTTCTCCCTCCCCCTGATTCATATACACACAACCACTTGTCAGCTGTGCAATGAATTTTGAGGAGATGAGAGCAAGAGATCCACATATTACATGGGAGAAAGTACCTCCTTATTGTACATTCTGGGGGATACTGCAAGTCATCTTGGAGCTCCCTCACCATTGGAAGCACTCACCTTGTTCCTCTATATGACCCCAGAACCCCCTGGTGGAGTGCAATATCCTTATAATATCCTGTGACATTGCTTATGTTTATTGAATATGACTTTTCTGCTGTCAATGGTGCTAGTAAATTGACAATTTGTGCCATATCTGCTAGAGATGGTGAGGTGTTAGATTTTATGTTGCTAGCCAATCATTGCAAATCCAGCTGATCTATGAGTCTTTGCTGTATCTGTGGCACAGTATTTTTACAAAGAGAGCCGACCTTCCAACTGACACTGATCCGCTGTATGCCCCGTATCGGGTCTCTTCAAACAGTCTCCTGGTGAAGAGCCGATATCACATGGTGAAATTTAGCATTGGGTGGAAACTCCTGCACGGAGTGGGATTCCAGCTTGTGCATTAACACTGCACAGCTAATGTTTTAAAGTGGTGGCTCAACCTCCCTAGAGCATCGGTGGCAGCCTCTGAAGCCTTTGAAAGCATTTTCGGGTAGGATAGAAGGCTCTGCTGAAGCCACCCTGGGCTTTAACTCCCACCTGCTTACCTAAGCCCTGCCACCTCCTTTGCTGGAAGGGCTCAAAACCCCAACCACTCTCCAGATCACAAGCGCCTCCTACTCTCATGTGTAAAAAATATTTTCAAGGTTGGAAGAACTCGTATGGTGCCCTCTGTATACAAATGTGCCTGTATTAGAGCATTATGTTACTCTATTTGCTCATGCGTGTGAGGCCTGTTAAGTGAAGGCTGCTCAGGTGCCCCTTATTGGGTATGATGTCGGAGTAATATGCCGGGTGTGTCAAGCGTTTGGACAATTGACCTTGCTTTTGTGACAGTCAGTTGGTGAAGGAGCTTCTAACCAAGGGGAGTTGGAGCTTAAACTAACATATCTGTGACTACTTTGGTCCCCTACATGCTACGCAGAAAGGGGACCCCCTGCCACTATCTTTGTCCAATTACAGAGCTGCTGGCCAAACGCCTGGGAGACAGATCAGGAGTAGATTACTGAAAAAACTGAATTTTGGGTGAATCCAGAACCTTTTTGCCTCTGGTGATGATTGTGGGGGGAAATCTAGACTGGACCTAGTAGATGGATATGACTACACGCAGGCGTGTGAAAGGGACTGCACACACAGTGCTCCAGTGCTTTTTGAAGCAATATCTGCAAGATATCATCTACCTAATATACAAATAAATCGCACATAAAGTCCCAAAATAGGTGTAAACTGGCTGTCATTGTTGAATAAACTTACGAAATGTATGTTGCAAACTCGAGTTTTGAGTGACACCGCCTTCACATTAGCAACTTATGAGTTCGTTGGGACGCAGTGAAGCTAAGGCTTAGTGACAAGGAGGGCACCTGTAACCTCTCCATGTTCCTTCATTATGGGGTGACACCGCATGACAAGCGTGTGCGGATTAGGGGACTTAAGATGTGCTTCTTTCTCCTGCGCACTACAGTAGTTGTTTTTTCTAAATTTTTCTTACTTGTATTAGTAAAATCATTTTGAAGATTTAGAAGAAATGTTGATACATTTATAATACAATGGCATACTGCCAGTACCCAGAGAGCAGTGCAAACCATGATGTAAAGAATGGTTAACCCCCATAGCAAGTCTTAACGTACAGATGGTATTAATTGAAGGACTGATGGACCATTTGCACAGCTGTGCAAGCCTTTAGTAACGCCCACTTAAATAAAAAAAAGAAAACATGGATTCCATCATTTGTGTGCCACTGTTGCCCATGTGTGGGCTTGGAATTGTATTATGCATATATAGGCATTCTTTGTACTCGACTATGGACCTGTTTCAGTGCTTAATTTAAAAATTCAGTTAGTGCAGAGGCCTTAAGTGCTGCTTAGTCTTAACTCCTACTCATGCACTTTCTTCCATTACCTACACTTCTATTACTTTATCTCACACAAGCAAGCTCTTTTTTTAACCCCCTTTCACTCTTTGTCACTATTTTCCTATCTTTCTTTTCCTCCTTTCTTCCTTTGCTGACTTTCTCACTCTTGCAAAAAGTCAATGACTAATGATGAAAAATAAGACCTGGTCCCCAAACATGAGCACTGGTGCACACCACCTACACCCACCGAAATAAATTAGGCACTAGCCTTTATTAGAATGTAAGATGTGCACACCTATATGTTCCATCCAACATTTGGAGGACATTTCTGGCTTTTTGGGAGTCAAAAAACCATTCCCAAGAGCAGTCTTGGAAATGTGGGGGAGTATAGGGTACTCTTGTTGGACAATATTTATTTATTAGGATTTTGTATTAGGTGGGAAATCCACACATGGAAGTTAGGTAGAAAAAACTTTTGCATATTAAACTTTTGTGGGGGGTTTTCCTCCACAAGAAAATACTTTGAGGCCCATTATGATGGCGTAACGATCGCCACTGCCGAGCCGGCGGTGGTGACCGTTATGCCATCATAACGTCAAATACCCCCGCCATATCACGATGGCGGGGCTATCGCGGCGGATGCAAAGTCCGTCCGCTGCTTTTTCGCCAGTCGGCAATCGTTCCGATTGCCAGCTGGCGGTGCTGGGCCAGTAATATGGTGGCGTTGCCTAGCAGGCACCGCCAGCCATATTACGATGTGGGTGGGTAACAAGCCCTTCCATGGCGGCGATGCCACCATGGAAGGGCTGGTGGGCATTGGCTTTGGGGGCCCATCGTTGGCCCGAGGGGGGGTGGGGGAGCACACCACGTGGTGCCTGCTATGTGTGCAGGGAAATGCCAGGCATGCGATTTTGACATTGCGGTGGGTGCTGCTGTAAGCAGCACCCTCCACAATGTCAAAATGCAGAATGCGACCGCCAGGGAAGCGGTCGCATCCTAATTCACGGTGCGGGACCGCCGCATGTTTGGTCGTCCGCCATCCTAATGAGGCACTTTGTGTGGTAAAAAAACATTCCTCTAACTACCAACAAAAAAAATTAACGTTCTGCCATACCTTGTCTACCCTGGTAGCATAATTACTCTAACTTTTGGGAGCAAATGTAAACATGTTTCCAGGGCAGAAATTGACATGAGGAATGTGAGTGAGAACCCACATATGTTTGTGTGTACCTACTTAAGAGTTTTAGAGCATTTCTTACATTTTGCATGACCACCCTCTCTGTCCACTAATTCTCCTTTCCTGTACCTATCCAGAACATACAATGCAAAATCGTCCTTGGTGGCTCTTATGATGCTATTATAAGTGCTTTGTAGCATACTAGTATTCCACTTATTGTGGATCTGTGTTTCAGGATGTGCAGTTTTGAATGCAATTGTCTTTTTTTGTTAATTTTAGCAGTAGAACAGGAAGAAGGCAGCCTCCCTCCCCTTCCCTAAGCCAATTACAACGCTCCAGTGGAGCGTTGTGTTTGGTCGGGACACTGCACAGCCAGGGGCTGTAGGGGATGCCATTTTCTCCATGTAGGCTGTAATGCAGTCTGCATGGAGAAGTGCAGAGTGTGCATGACTGGTTTGGGCGGCCCGAGAGGGCTGACCTAACCAGTCATATGCATTCAGGAGTGAGCAAACCCCTCCTGCCCCGGCAGCTCCGCCCACCTGCCCGTCCGCAATGCAGAAAGAAACATAAAATGGTAATAACCAAAAGTTATTACCATTTTATGTTTTGCCTTTCTCGCACTGCGAGAAAGCAGTGGGGCGACACTCCTCTGCCCTAGCGGAGGAGCTGCCCCTGCGTCTAAGTTGCATTTAGATAGGCAAAAACATTTCTGAATCAGACCGTAGGGATAGAAAAGAAAATGGAGGAATGAAAGGAGGAAATGGAAGAAGCAAAGAAAAGCTAAACAAAATGAAAGATAAAAGGGTAGAAGGAGTAAAGAGTTTCAAAAGTTGTGAAACGCAGGGGTAAGGAAGAACAAATGTAAGGAAGAAAAGGTTTAAAAGAGTAAATATGGCAGAAGAGTAAACAGCAAAGAAGTTAAGATGAAAGAAAGATGGGAAAATGTGGAGAAGGATGGAAACAAGGACGAAAATATGAAAGCAAGATAGAATTAAAGAATATAGAGCTTAAATGAAGAAAGGGTAAAAAAGAGAGCCAATAAAATATGGAAGGAAAGAACCAGCAAGATGAAATCAAAAAGCAAATGAAAAGACAGTTTAAGGCGCAAAGAAGTGAAGTGCAAAAACGAATGTAACAGTGGGAGGACAGGAATAGGGGATGTTAGGAAAAGGAATAAAGAAACTGTAAATAGAATTAACAGAGGGAGAAGAAGAGGGTAGAAACAAATATGGATAAGAAAAGGTAAAATAGAATAGGAAGAAACATGTTAGAAAATAAAAGAATAGAGTTAAAAACATGAATAGAAAAGGAGAAGAGTAAAATGAAGAAAGGGGGCATAACAGCTTTATAAATCAAGTTTGAGATAAAGACAGTGAAGCGGGTGATGTGTGGGAGAACATAGGTGAGAAAGTGACGTCAGAATTAAAACAGTACGTTTTAGATAACAGTGCAATAAAAGCTGTGAGGATTTGGGTGTATTCTATGGGATGACTGTGCGACCTTACAGTGTAACACACTCACAAAACAGTATTGGGTAAAGTCAAGCTAATTTGTAAAACTGAAAGCTGAACCCTGGGTGGCTATGGCTGCAAGCAGCAAGGGTTAAACAAAGAAACTAGTGTAAAGCATTTAACAGAAGCAAACGGTGAAATGAGAAAGTCACACGACACCAAAGAAGTCTGACACCAATTCATAATAATGGATTATATTTTTTATACTTTATTTTAGTCTAATATGAGCAAAATCCACCAGAGGTTTCTGGAGATACAGATTTTTAAAGAAAACTTAAATCTCAGTTTAACCGTAAACATGCATTGGTAACCGTGAAGTTTGTAAACTTCTGAAAAGTTTGTAAGTGTTGAGTTCAACTACTACAGCCCAGCTTGGGTGACCAAATCCAACAGGGAGAAGGTCTGCAGGGCGAGTGAGGACCATGTGGACAGTTGCCTGGCCACCAAAGCATTTTCCAGCCCAGTTCCAAACTTTACAGCACGCCCGTCATAGTCTTCAATAAAGTGGTCCTGTTGCTGCGGATTCAGTAGATGAATGATGGTCAAGGATGCTCTGGGTGCTGTGTGGTCGATGAACATGCCTCTGTGGTTATTTGTTGATCCATGGGTCAGGTGTGGCAACTTTGGCTACAGAGGTCGGAGTCCCTGAAAGTTCTCTTTAAAACAGTAGAAGATCAGCTGCAGCCGGGCTACCAGTCTCTACACAGCGTCCCAGCGATATACTTTGATGGAGGCTGGTTCCCCTCTTGGGTAACCAATCTAGACTCAGGTGACACTCCTGGGTCTGGCTGACTTGGGTGCAACTTTTGACCATTGAGGATCTGTCTCTTGGAGCACCCACCTGCAGTCAGTGGTGATTCTTCTGAAGTGGCTGTTGTCTAGCTGAATTGGGCTACTTCAGCTTTGATGGCCCTGGTGCTGGTTCCAGGAGGTCAGCCGACTGACCCTTGGAGTCACTTCTTTGGTCTGGGGCCTGGGAGCGACTTTTCCCCAAGTCAGGAGCCTCCGGCACAGTCCTTTCTTTGCTAGCCTAAGTTGCGTGAGGTGCAGTCCAGCAGACCATGCAGACTCTCTTAGCCAAGCCCAGTGGTCAGCAGGGCAGTCCGCCTTCGGTCCTTTCTCCAGTTCAATTGTGATCTGAGGTTTTGGGTGCCAGGGGTGCCATATTTTTTCCCAGAAAGGGTCCTAGGGGAATGATGCAGTCACTAGCCAATGGGCTACCAGGTCCCCTCCCTCTTGGTGACAATTTTCCTGGCTGTGTGTAATCTAGCAATACCAGAGAGCACTATTAATACCCACTCTCAAGATGTCTGAACCCTTTGTTGGATGTTAGAAGCTTAGTAGCCCACCCCATGGTGTGGCTACCTGAGGGCTATAGGCCCACTGGAAAACTGGTTTTGGCACTGGTCTCCCCTCTCTGCTCCTGCCTGCCACCAGCCTGTCTACCTGAACAAATGTCAGCCTCGCAAGAGTGGCGGCTTCACCTTAGAAGCTCACTTCTTTGGCTAACACCCTGATTGGCTTCCTGCGAAGGGCTGGTAACACGTCATCATTTAGCGGGCTGCTGTTGTTCCTAAGCCTGGCAGTCATTCACACCACTCTCCAGGAGGGCAGAAAGCTGTCTAACGGCCAGTGACCGTGTGAGACCACTGAACAAACTCGGTCACAGAGTGGCAATTATCTAAAAGTTGCATTTCTTTAATAGTGACATTACATTTGGCTTGTTTATCAAGTCTGGTTTAATGCCACAATTAATTTGATACCTTACTGTACCAATCCATGTAGTCACATTCAGAAGTTAGCCGGGCTGAGTGGTCAGCCGGTAACTCTGTGCTAGCCAATGGGGCTACTAACTATCCCACAGCAAAAAGACAATTTGGAAGTGTTGCTGATAGGACATATATATAAAAAAATCTACCCCGCTTGATAATATACAGCTCCCTGCCTTAGGGCTCGATAGACCTTCCTTAGGGGAGACTCATATATTGTCAAGGGAACTGTGGGCATTGCTATTGGTTTTAATAGCAAAGTCGAACTAGCAGTGTTCCCACTGCCCTTCCAGTGTGCTGTGGCAGGCTGGGAGCCATTTTGTACTTTGTCATACACAGGGTGGCACAATCAGTGCTGCAGCCCTCCTGGGTGCACACTCTGACTTACTTATAAGTCCCTTGTAATTGTTACCCAGGGTACACAGAGCATGTGAGGCAGTCTCTGCCAATTGCGAGTAGCTAGAGTAAGGGGTTAGAACACTGGTCCTGAGGGCTGGTAGCAGGCCTCAGTGCACTTTCAGTGTCGAAAAACCAGCAGCAGCATCAGTCCAAACAGTGGGGGAGGGCTGCAAAAAGCCTGTTTCCTTACAAAATCATACAAATAAGGAACAATAGTTTTGGGATGATAATAATCATAAAGATATAAGAGAGAGACTTAGAGATTCAGGAGAGAGCTGGGCGTGGAAATTGGAGGTCAACGAAAAAACAAAAATGCATGTTTTTGAGAGACGCGGAGATTAATGTGACATAAATACCTGTGGAGATTGAGGTGGACATTCTAGGTATTATGCCAGCACTTCTTGGCATTCCGTAGCCATTCCATGCATTATTGTGACCCTGACATAAAGTGGCCCACCAAGCCATTTTGTTATTGTTTTAGTCTTTATGGAGGCCCTAGCACAGGACAGCCCACCTTGGCGTATTGTTGTGTTTGTAGCCATTATGCTTGCACTTTCATAAGGCGGTGTTCATTGACCCACCTTGAGCATACTATCCATCATGGTGGCCCGTTGGGGCATAAAGTGGCTTTTTCTGCCGTATTGTCAGCATTGTTGGCGTTATTGTGAGTTGTGAGCTGTAAATGTGATTTGTGAGTTGTGAGCTATAAATGCTGTAATTGTGATCTATAAATGGGACTGTATTAGTTCAACTGCATATAATTATTTAAAGAAGGAAAAACAAACATGATGAGTTTATTACTTGAATTAATCTAAACCACTGGTAATTACTCCTAACCACAATGCAGTCCATCATGTTTTTGCCCACAATGCCGCCTCAGACAGGAACCAGCTTTCTACAATCATTCTTGGTCCTGCTCCAGTAGCAACAGTCCAGACTGAACTGCCAGGCCATGTCCCCTCTGAGCCGGAATGCAGGCAATATCAGACTTGTTTTGGCCTAACCACACCTCGTCAGTAGTGAGCAACTTGAGGCCAAAAGCACTGGGAACAAGGGACCCACCTCGGTGAACATTCATCACACCTAGGGGGGTCACACTTCGAAAAACAAGTGATGGGTTAATTACTTGAAATAATCTAAGCCACTGGTAATTACTCTGTGCCACAATCCAGTGCACAGTTTAATTTGCCCACCATGCCACCTCAGACAGGAATCAGCCGTATACAAATGAGTCTTGGTCCTGCTCCCATATGAACTTCCAGGTCAGCTCCCCTCTAGGCAGGAACACAAGCAATCCTCATCCGTTTTCTGTTTAATAGCGCCTCGTCAGTGCGCCTTCAGCCCTACGCACAGTGAGGGACAATTATATCTTGAAACGCTACGGAGAGCGATTGCCAGTGGTTCAGAATATTTGCAACCATTCCTTCTATCATCTTTTGATGTAATTATTGCTTGGATATTGCTTTGTAGTGTATAAAGTAGCAGCCTTTTCTCTACATCCAATGTATACAAAAACATCTATTTCCTGCCATTACTATTATGGTCATTTGCAGTTCTACAAACGCTACATCCAATTATAAAAAGTGTGAATTTACATATCCTATATGTGCGCGTGATTCCAAACCCACGTGAATTCAGGGGCAGTCCCTTCTCCTATCCCAACGCTGAAAGACGCTTCCTCCTGCTCTATGGCATCCTCCCAGAGTGCGAAGCATCCTGTAAAGTGTTTGTGGAAACCGGCAAACATTTAGGTTTATGTGTGTTCACTAATTATGGAAGTGCCCCTCCCCCGTGCACACACTAGTTACAAAATCACGATAGCAGACAGTCGGCTCTGCTAGTGCATTGTCAGCTGTTGTAAGTCTGGCCTGCAGGCAGAAATGCCACTGGTCCTTACTATGTCAATCAGCATCAGGGAATTCCTGCCAACAAGCCGGTTTCTGTGCTCATGCCGGTGCTACTATTTTGGGCGATTGGATTCTCTATGAGCATAGGTCAGTCTTTAAGTACATGTGAGTATGAAAAAAATTGGTTTACTGATGATGTATTTGGAAGGTCATAGGCATAGCAGGGGGTGTAATGGTTGCGTAGTAAATCCTTAAAGTGAAGTTTTAGGAGTTGGATCATAACCGTAGTATTCAGCAACTAAAGATTGTTTTCAGAGTATTTTTATTTATTTTTCTAAACTGCGCTGATTTGTGCTCTTAGTAGGGAAACATACAATGTCTTTAAAGTGACCTTGTTTTATATTGTGTGGGCACTCCAATGTTCACAAGGCATAAACACCAACTATATCCAGAATTAACGCGGCCAGCTGTACCCTGTAGTGTGTGTGCTTGCCCACATCAGACGTGAAAAGATGTATTAAGTTGTGTTTGCATTTTGGGATCGCATTTCCAGTTAAGGGCCAAAACATAATGCTCCTTCATTTCCACTTTTTAAGGGTTTTATGTGTTTATAACGCAAATGCTTTGTGATTTTAATTGCCAGGCTGAATTCTAGCCAAGTTTTCAGTGAATTTCATGTTCCATATATAATGATATGTAGGCCCCTGTCGCCAGTAAGCACTGAACACTGGAGCTTTGCTTCATGAAAGTCGCCTTCGAACAACCCAGACCAGCAGACTAGCTGGGGGCATGACATGTGCTCAGTTCTGCTGCCATCAAACCTCCCTGCTGGTGACCACCTTGTGTTCTCAGGGGGCTCTGAACACAGGGATTGAACAGTGATTTCTACCATAACCCAAGCCGCAACAACCCACTTGGCATGGTCTGTCTCTGAGTCCTACAGGCTCTAGAGCCTAAACAAGAGCTTAGGCCAACATCTGCACCCTCCCCTCTGGCCACAGCAGCCTGCTGGACACAGGACTCAGACATGCCCATGATGCTCTCGACAGAGATTGTGGCCTTTGGCTGCACTCTGGATCCAGTCCTCCTAAACCAGGATCTACTGTGCCCAGCAGGATCTTCAAGCAGGGACCCTTGTCGATATCAAGATAAACAACCTAGATTTGTAGCAATTAAAGAATGTTTCCACTGCTCCAAAGTGAGAAGACGTTTTTACCCACCAAGGAGCAAGTAACAGGTGTTTTTGACCTTCTGGCTCCTATTTTTGCATATTTTTACTTTTTTAGTCTTAAAAACGTCCAGAAAACTCTTAATAGAAAGACAGCTTTGCTTAATTATGTTTTTTTAATTGCATATAGGTCATGAACTGGGCAAAATTAGTTTTTGAATCCTGATCAATATTTAGGAGTTGGAGGTCACGTTTCTCCACTCTGATAAGGTTTGTAATTATCCTGCATGGTGTTGAGAGTGTTCACCTTGCCTTGACTCCACCAAAAACCATTTTGAGGACCAGATTCAGGAACCATGTTTGCAGGTTGTTGACATCCTGTTGGATTCCTTGCAGTAATGATCTCCTCCTTTCAACCAACTTAGATGGACGTGATCTGTAAACCCTTCAATGGCTAATAGTCTGTTTGGGTTGTGGGGAATCTTATTCCTTCTTTTTTTTATTTGTTCAGAATCTCATTGATGAATGAGTAAATGAACCAAATTGTCAACATAGCACTATAAAATGTGTTTGCAGCAAACTCGTCCAAAGTTGAGCAAAAAGTATTAAGGACTTTGAATGGGAAACCTACTTTGTGACCACCCTTTTATCCCCATATGAGTTCCAGTTCCAATCTGAGCAAAACTCTAGAGATTTCAACAAGGGTGGTCAAAAACGTATTTTACAAAGTTTTGTGCAAAATTGCCAAAAATGATCAAAGTTGAGAGGTCCAATAAGGTACTTTTTTAATGTAAAGTGAAATTCAACGATAAGCGATAACTACACATTTTCTATCTCCAACTCTGTGGTAGTTCACTGGAAAAACCTTGGTTAAGGTACACTTAAAGTTTTTAGTTTATACAAAAGTTCTTCACCTTAAGGTGTGTATTCGGTACTTGTAGAACCACAGGACACGTGTTTAATAAGTATGCCCAAATGTCTGAGAATGATAAAATGTCCAAGGATGTGTACAGCATGGTGGAATTAGTTGTCTATACAAGGGCGTACCTATCATGTGTTGAGTTCAGTGAGAGGTCTGCATGCTGAAAGGCCGTGTCCTGTCCACAGTGCCTCCACTGCATAGCATAAGTGCTCATTGGGTGCTAAAGTCCAATCAAACCAGTGAAAATTCATTGGTTAAAAGAAAATATGGATCGCAACTAAACATTACATACAAATTCTTGAATGTACCTTAATAAAAATTCTATAGAAGAGTTGTTCCGGATATGATCCAAAACCCAAAAAGTTATGTCTATGCTTAGCTAAACATTCATCACCTCCCGTCTCGTGTTGCCTGCATGCGCATTACAAAGCACTTGGCAAAGTCTAGATTTAGAGTAATTTTATCTGCATAGTATTAATCGAAATAATTTGTCTCCTCAGAAGGAATTACTATGTGATGATAAGCTAATAAAATAAAACAACATTTAGTAAATAGATTATAGCAAATAGTTGTGTAGTGATGTTACATATATGTGTGCAGGTGTATAAAATCCACCATTTTGAAAAATATAGTTTAAAGTCCGTGATTGGGTGGCAGTGGGGAGCACGTAACAAATTCATCCCAGCACTCTGATGTTACCTTTCTTGTTTAGTCTTGTCCATATCGCAAAAAAATGTAAGAATGGTAAGACAAGTACGATTCGTGAGATATTGAGAATGCTGAAAAAAGCTCGAACCTGGAAAAGTTTCTTGTTTTTGGCATGACTTTGGTGTGCCACCCTCTTTCTTTGCCTGGCTGTGACTCTCGGTGTGATTGGTGGTTTCTGCTGTATACAAACACGCGTGGTAACTGTTCAAAGGGTGCTATTTGACAATAAATAATTGTTCATTTTTGCAAGGTTCTCATGTGATACACAATCCTGCTGTTTGTCAGTTGTGCCCGCTGTAATCCCACGACCATTCGACTCATCTTTGTTTTTTATTTGGATTGGATACTTTCTGGAGTAATTTAATAACCATAGTTCCCAGCCGTAGATGTCACCTTTTTTATTATTATTGTCATTCACCATCACGTGTCGTCGTGAATTGACCCCTTTTCCACATTTCAAGGCCTCTTTTCTGAAGTGCACACCTGCAGAGACAGACCTGTGTGCGGCTACCCTGTGCAGGTAACATGAGCTCGTACACCACAAGCGATGGAGACGAGTTTCCCAGGCCAGAAATGCTGCCCTGTTGAAAAAGAAGGCCCCACAACAATGGCCAGGTTTCCTGTCAGTCATCTCGGCCAGACAAAACCTCTCGGTTTCGCGGTATCTTTCCCTTTTGTCAGGCTCCCGCGCGCTCACGCGATCTCCCGACCTGCCCTTGGGCTACGGGAGATCCCAATTCAAAGGCAGGCCAGGTCTCTTTCATTCCTGGTTTATGAAGCCTCCCATTCTCGGCGTCCTTTTCAGCGGCCCTTGCTGTATCGAGCCCCGCGGAGGGCTGCAGGAGCAGCGCATGGACTGGAGATGGGGGTGGGTGGTGGTCTCAATGGTTCATGTTACCTGCGGCCTGGTTGCATTCAAGGTTAGAGGGTTGGTGTGCGCACTGCCTGCAGTTATACTCATTGATGCCCGCATGCATCTTTCGGCAGCCATCTCATGAAAAATTGAGGACTTCTGCAGTCATACGAGCTGCACTGTAATCAGGGAACGCAATTACTCTTTTATAATGACCGAGTTCTGCGACTAAAGCAGGATGTATTTTTATATAGCGCTTACTAACCCAGAAGAAGCGTTGATGTGGGCCTCTTTCATTGAAGGCTCCAGGTGTTTGAAATATGTTAACGTTTCCCCAGGTAATAATGTTTTTAATCCATGGGGTTCCTAATTGCATGGAATTGTTTCCCAGTCAACAGTGGCCCTCACTCTGTCAACCTGAGAAGGTTGAACGCTGGTGGCATCTTTGCTAGTGTAGAAATTGTTTGATCACAGCATGCTCGTTGTGCGTTGGGTAACGAGAGAGAACAGTGAAATGAAATGAAAATAAGATTTGTAAAGCGCACTCATACCCATGGGTGTCTAGGCGCTAGTCTTGAGGTAAGATTCCTGACCAGGGAAGAGCGATATTAATGAATAAACAACCACGTTTTAAGAGCTTTCCTGAATGCTGGTTGGTCTGTTTGTCTTTTCAGTTCCATGGGGAAAGAATTCCATACTGTGCGAAGACGGGAATCACTTGTACATAAAGGAACCTTTGCCTTAACCAAAGTCCTTTCTTGGTTAACTCTTCTTTCATGCACCCCAACCACTCAGTCCGCACATTTGCAGTGAATCTGATTTTCTGGGCTCATCTTGCCCATCTAAATGAATGAATGAATGCGTGTTGCTATGCTCATTTTTCTCAATAACCACAGGATGCATTAAAAGTAAGTTTTTATTAATAAAATCTTATCGCTTCGATTAAATATTACGAATCACCAGGGTGAATAGCTATTATGAAAAATAGACACCTCTTAGAGATCCCCACACCTTTTCAAAGCCTGCTCAAATTAGAGGTAGAAGAGCCACTGAAAGCTCGGGCCAGGCTCGAGGCACAGTAGGAACCACGAGCCCCCAGCGAGCCGAGCTTTCATGGGGCTTCTGTCTGCCTCTTTCAGTCCCTTCACCCAGTATGTGGCGTTATGGCCAGAGCTGCCAACTTCGGAACTGGGGAGCCAGGTTCTAGTCTCTGCTTCGCCTCCACATCCTCTGATTCTGGGCAAGTAACTTAATTTCGCCATGCCTATAAAACATTAATGTAACTGGTGCTCATGTAAAGCACTCTAACTTCGCCCTATATAAAAATGCAGAGGTAAAAACAAGTGTGTAATTTAAGGAAAGACAAACAGATACCCGTTTACTGGCGAATTTGTACTAGGTGAATCCAGAACAGCTGGATAAATCGCGGCTTCCCTGTTTATATTGAAGATCTTAGACAGATTTTTTTTGTTTCTCCCAAACCCTTTTTTTTCATCATCGTGTATGAACGGACTTTAAAATATGAGTTCAGAATACCACATGTGCACAAATATTTTGTGTTTGATTCAGTAAATTATAATGTTGCTCTACAACAAGCTCGGCTCCTACAGGTTTAATTGACAACCGTCATGCATCATAGTTCACTGATGGTTCAAGTAAAAACCTATCAATTTTAATAAGTGCAGTGTTATACTGTAGCTTATTAATGTCAAATCTTCGACGTGTTAAAGAAATGCACTTTTTTGAATTTTGAAGAGACTTTATCATATTTTATGTAATGTTTGCTCTATGATTTACATAGCAAACATTTTCACGGCTCGCTTGTGCACGGTCTCTAAGATCCGAGACAGATCCTTGTCTCGGCTCTCACTATTAATTTGTTGGCTTGCTCATCTTTAGCTCAAATATAACCACTGTCTTACCTAAACTATTTGATTACCGAGGGATTTGCATCCACCAAGGAGGTAGTTCTTACTTGATGAGGGCCTAAGCAGAATGGGAAGCAATATATGCCCGGTTCAGTAAGGCGTCTCCCCTGATGCTCCTGAATCCCTTCACACCGTGGTAGGGCTTGGGGAGACTCCCTGTTTGCCATGTCAAACGCACTCGCATTTAGTCCAGCAAAAAAATGGTCTGCATGTCGCCATTGATTGTGATCAGTGGTGTGTCTGTGAATGGTGGCGCACCCTTGAAAATACAGCCTAGGCCACATGCTAGTTCACATAGAAGCTGACTACCAATAGGAAGCTACACGGGTGAAGGCCCTCCATTGAATAACGGTCATTCTGTACCATCTGAAGGTGTGGAGACCGAAGGCTGGCCGCCAGGCGGTACACGCGCCCCAGTGTGCAAGCAGGCCATAGAGTTTTGCCACCCATATATGAATCATATTTACACAGTACGGATCGAGACCTTTAGAGTCTCTAAGCACTTAAAAGATTTTGATTCCCCATTAAATATCGAATTCAAAATATAAACAATAATAAACCGTAAAAGAACACTTAATTTTTTTAAATGAAACAAAACTAACAGTAAGATGGAAAATAATGTTTCTTTTTGTGTACTTCCATTTTGTTTCCAGGTTCCGTGGCACAATTTGCACTTTTGCACTGTATGCTCCATGGTAAATCCAGCAATGGAATATTTTTGTGGTGCCCCCACCCCCCTCCCTTGATGCCCTGAGCTCATGCGTATTTTGCTTAATGGTTAATCCAGTCTTGTATTTACAGATTCATTTTAAGAGGAATATCAAACTTCTGTGCAAGAGGGTTGTTCTTTGGTGAACATGTTGATGCTTTCGAACGTTGGTCTTCATTGAGGCCCTCAACCCCTATTGTTCAAGCAAGTTGTAATTGGAAGTGTCCTTTGGTTACATTGCCTTTGTCAATGAGTCAGCTGAGAGGCTGCTCAAGGTTTCTTGATTACCTGATTTTGCTTCTTGTGGTAGGATAGATGCAGGTCACTCTCTCCCGAAGCATGACAGGATCCATTTAATTGATTTCTACAGAGTATAAGGACCTCAAGCTCACAGTCACAAAGGAGTGAATATATGTTTTTATGAGCAAAATCCCTGAGGTCCTGAGCAGAAGCTTCCCAGAGTACTGGCTTAAGATCTAGTGCTTACTCTCCAGCTCATACTCTCCTATGAGGCTGATATAGAACTTGAAGTGAAGGCTGGGCTTTCACCGATGGTGGTCGATAGTAGGTTCGCTGGTGTAATGCATTTCTCTATTGACTAGGGATATGATTCACCCACATATTTCACTGCACGATCATTTTCAGGAAATAAGGAGATCCCATATATGCCAATGAACTGAAAACACATCTTTACACACGTAATGCAAAATGGAGCCTGCTCTACCATTGAGTTCCATCTGGTCCCATTTCAGCCATTGTCTTCTTTGGAGACCAGAATAGAGGTTACGAGTTATGGTCAATGTAGCACTGTCCTGAGATTCACTTGCAGTAGAACTCCATAAAAAGTGATTGACCAATCATATCGCTACATTGTAATGATCTCCTTAAAAGTACAGTAGTTGGTGGAAAACTCCAAACAGCTCCAGTCTTTCTAACCAAAGACCAACACTGACTTCACTACATCATTTTGAACACCTCTGCATACGTAGTATAGATTGTAGTCATTTATTCCTGCTACCAGATATACTACTATGATCACTGTTGGTGTTGGCATTGGTCTATTTCTGCTAAAATGATTAGACGTGGTGCGGCTTGCCTTAACCCCTTCGACGCTTATGACGGAACGGTTCCGTCATGCACGTCGGTTGGGCTGTGCTTATGACGGAACCGTTCCGTCATGGCCCCGCCCGCGCTCAGAACCTTCAGCACCGCGCGGGAATCCGCGCAGCGCTGAAGGGGTTAAAACCAGATATGCCAGTGTTTCTTGTTAACTTTACAGCAAATAGCTCATTACAAGTATATGACTAATTTAGCCGTGCTATTGCTAGTACCACAGCTACCACTACAACTAATGTTGGTGTTATTTTAACTGGTGGTACTCTGAAAATACTCTGAGTAATACTATCCCTGCTAGCATGCCTACTACTACCAGTAGTACTTGTGTACTAGGGTATGTATAGTAATACTGCTATTGCTTATTGCCGCGATGACTCATAATAATGATAAAAATAGAATTAATGGTAGCAGTACAAACACTCCTATTATAACTAGTATGGGTGTTACAAGTCTATTGGCATTATTATCATTAATACTTTTGTTATTGCTGTCTTTATTGCCACTGATATCAATATTCCTCTCTTTACTATTGGTTTTATTGTTGGTGGTGCTACTACTGTTACTACTTTAAGCATTGCTGCCTGTTATACTAAAAGGCAGCAGCCATGCTGGACTTTGGGTAATTTATACACGCTGAGGAATAATCCATACTTTAGCGTTAGTAGCTGCATTCAGGGCAGAAATGTGTAGGGAGGGTTGTGATGTTTGCATTACACTTTTTCCATCGGTGCCCGGCACAAACCTGTGTAATCACGGCTGCCTGGCACATATGCAGAGCAAAGGTCACACACATATCGGAATGCCCTCTTCATAGCATTGTAAAGAATGTCCCCAGAGAAAGCACAGGTGGTGAGCTTAGACAGCTGGTGGGGGTAGACAGACTTACGCCCCTCTCCCATCCTAAAATCGAGTCACTGTTTGTGAGGGAATGTGGGCTACTGTTTAAACAGCTAAACTATTCAAGGCCTCGACACTCCAGCAGCATACTGTATGTTTTTGGGCAAAGTACATTATCACCCTTGCCTCAAATTGTGAATGTATATATTAGTGGAATGAAAGTATGTAAAAACCAATTGTGTTCCCTAGTAATGTTTGCAGTAAAAATGCTCTATTTAAAGGTCTACGCTCGCTGCTCCTTGGAGCTAGGCCCGTGCTGTGTATATTAAAAACCAAAGGAAAATAAAATGAATTAACAATTTGCAGTACAAAAAAACTCGAGGTACTTGCACTGGCATGCACCACCTCCTTGTGATTCGGAAATGGTATGTATCAATAGATGCAGCCACATTTCTCAATTAAAAAAGTGGTTGGCCACAATGTGCAGCATGTCTAAAAACCATTGGCAAAGCCAATAGGTCACAAAGGGGAAATTTACCAGCTTTGTAAATGCTTGTTTAGTAAACCAAACACTGTATATAAGTTGCTGACACCAAAAATGAAAAACAAACAAGTTAAAACCTCTTAGTGAAATGAAAGCGACAAATAAAACCAACAATGACATAGCAGACCCAAGTCAGGGCTCCAGACCCAACTACGAAGCCTAGAAGGCATTTATTTTGGGTTGCTGTACAACATTATTACAGCGCATCCCTGTACCAAAATGCCTTTACTATGTGTGCTTTTACAACTAAAGGGAAAGTATTTAAAAGGTAGGTGAAACCCCTACTTTACGTGTGTGTGTATGTAATAAATATATATATATATATATATATTCACTGAAAAAACCATAGGTTTCAGTTGTGTTATAGTTAGCTGGACATTTCACTCGTACAAAACCATTGAAATTCCTTTCTTATAGTTAGTTCTACTAACTATAACTTGCGCGCCCGCAATCCATTGCTGATGATGTCACATATTACATCATTCATGACATGGTCAGTGACATCACTGATGACATCATCGAGTGAATGTGGTTTGGTTCGATATTTAAATATGTATTATATAGCAATCTGCATTGAAGAATGAGTGGAAGTATAAGTGTCTGAATGGAGGATTTAGCAGCAGTGTGATTGACTGTTTAAGTGACTAATTTAAAGTGTCTCACTAAATATATGGGATAGTGATTAAACTGTGTGAATATCTGTATCACTCTGTCACTTGTGTAGACTACTGCATAAGTTGGTTACTAGCTATGTGAAAGTCTATATTAGTTATTGATTAGTTAAGTGAGTATTTTTATGGGAGAGTGAATGTGTGTGTGGTTGGGTGGTAGTTGTGTGACTGTCCAAAGATGTGTAAATAGTTGATTTAGTAGGTATATGAGATTAAGACTGCATGTGGAAACAGTTGTTTGGGTGAGTGAATGTCTTTATGGGTGTAGTGATGAGTAAATATATTTCTCAATGATACATGTCCAACAAAGTAGAAATATAAAAGGCAGTGTATCTGACAGTTGTTGTATATAGATAAGTATACATAAGACTCAGTGATTCTATGAGTGACTGTATGGATAACTGTATACTTGTAATAGTGATTTTATAACACACTAAGTATTAGTTTCTATATGAATAAATGAATTGGTGTTTGTATAAGTGTGTAGCTGAGTAAATGTAAGTATGAACAATTGTTTGCATAAGTGAGTAGGACGAATGCATACGTGAGTAGGATGTATGCTGGTGTATAGGTATATTTGATAGTGTTCTATTGATCTTTGTCAGCATGTATGAGTGAATCTATAGGTAAGTGTTTAGATGTGTGTGTAGATCTAGGAATCACTGAGTGGGTTTTTAGAAACTTATATTGGTGTGTCAATGGTTTCAAATATGGTACTCCATATTTTATAATGAGTGATGAAAGGTTATACTAGTGTATGATGATGTGTGTCAGATTGTCACGTGGATGATGTGATCAGTGATGTCATCAGTGATGTCATTTGAGATGTCATCAGTGATGTCACTGACCATGTCATGAATGATGTAATATGTGACATCATCAGCAGTGGATTGCGGGCGCGCGAGTTATAGTTAGTGGAACTAACTATAACAAAGGAATTTCAATGGTTTTGTATGAGTGAAATGTCCAGCTAACTATAACACCCCTGAAACCTATGGTTTTTTCAGTGAATTTCAAAGGTTTTTTAAATGCTAATTGCTAACTATAACATGTCTGAAACCTATGGTTTTTTCAGTGAATTTCAAAGATTTCTTAAATGACAATTTTTAAATGTAATAATAGTTAAATTAATTTTTTTGATACTGATTTTCGACATTTTTTTAACTATTTATTTTTATATATTTTATTTTTTAAATTGCATTATATATTTTTAATATAAATGGATTTTTTTTTAAATATTGAAACTGTTTTTGTTTTATATAATTTTTTTAATATATTTATATTATTTTCTTTATTGTTTTTATTTTTCATATTTATTTGGGAGTCGCGCACCCAAAGCGTACCTTTCTTGATCACTGCGCGGAACCTAGCCGCCATTTTAGGACTGTTGTGTAGGATCCGCGTAGGATGTGCGATGGGTGCATATTTTCATGCGCGATCGCTATGCGACCGGTACGCGACTCCAGGCGCATACGCGACACACATGTATTTCTTTACGCGACGCTCGCGTGCTTGCGTGTGAAAAGCCCCGGGGGTGGCAGTCCCTGGGGCTGCAGGGGGCCGTGAGCCCCCACATATACTCTAAAGAAGCCCCGGGGGTGGCGGTCCCCGGGGCTTGGGGGGCCTTTGAGCCCCCCACCCATGAATATTGAAGCCCTGGGGGTGGCGGTCCCCGGGGCTGGGGGGCCCCTCTGGGCCCCCCATTCACATAATAATATTGCCCCCCGGGGGCCAAGTGGGACCCCCTAAGCAGGCCTAGGGGGTCAGGGTGTTTCTACCCTGCCCCCTTTTTGCGTTTTGCACACTCTTTTCAAGGATTTCTTGTGCTTCGGCACAAAATGGCTGCCAATACTTCCTGGTTTGGAGTGTTGACAGCAAGTTGACAGGCAATTAACATGCAGCTCGTGATCGGGAGGGTGCGCGCAGGGTGCGCTCGGGGTGCGCAGATCCACCGCGCCCATAGATATATATGTGATTTTACTTTTGATTTTCTCAAGAACTACTGAACGGATTTACACCATTTAACCAAAAGGCACGACTCTGATCCAAGGGCTACCTTTTTGTCAAATTTGGTGTAATTCCGTTCAGCAGTTCGGGCTGTAGCTGTGACTAAAGGTTCCTTTGGAAAATTGCATGGGGAAAACACGTTTTGGGACATCCCTTTTTTCTCGGCCCCCGCTTGACGAATCACCCCGAGACTTTCAGGATAGGAGCGGACCGGAGCTGGGCAAAAGTTTTGAAAATTTCGCGAAGATTCGTCAACCGGCGCCAAAGTTATTGGGAATAGAATGTTGCAGATTTCTTATGGAAAATAGGTCCTAACTATAACTACCTACTGGCGCCGCCAGTAGTTAATAAATAAATATATATATATATATTCACAGAAAAAACCATAGGTTTCGGGGGTGTTCTAGTTAGCTGGACATTTCACTCGTACAAAACCATTGAAATTCCCCTGTTATAGTTAGTTCAGCTAACTATAACTCGCGCCCCCGCAATGCACTGCTGATGACGACACATATTACATCACTCATGACATGGTCAGTGACATCACTGATGACATCTCAAATGACATCACTCATGACATAATCCAGTGAATGTGTGTTTCAGTAATGTTTAAATATGTTTATTATATATAGGGAAAGGCATATTGAAGAAGTAGTGGGTGTATAAGTGTGTGAATGGATGATTTTGTAGGTGCGTGACCGACTCTATAAGTGAGTGATTAAAAGTATCTTACTGAATGCATGGGTTAGTGATTAAACTGTGTGAATGTCTGTATCCGTCTGTCTGTTGGTGTGTAAGCGGCTGCATGGGTTTGCAAATAGCTTCATGAGTGTCTATATGGGTTATAGATTGGTTGTCAGAGTAACTGTATGGGTGCCTGAGTGTTTGTGTGGGTGGGGTGTGTGTGACTCTGTGCATAGATGTGTGGGTGGGTGATTCACTGGGTGCATGGTTTCAAGAGTGCATCTGTGATGGACTGTATGGGTGGATGAGTGTGTGTGTATGGTTGTGTTAGTGAGTGAATGTATATTTCACTGATACATGTGTGAGTAGCTACATATGTGAAAGGCAGTATATATGTGTGTTGGAGTGGCTGTATGGATGAGTGTGTGCTTGTATCATTGATTGTATAAGGGAGTAAGAATGTGCTAGTATTTGTATGAGCAATTGAGCTGGTGTGTGTATAACTGTATAGGTGAGTAAATGGCAGTGTGATTAATTATTTGCATGAGTGTGTGAGTACCTCTATGGATGAGTGGTGGTGTGTGAGTGTCTATATAGGTGTATGAGTGCATATGATAGTCCTGTACTGAGTGACCATAAGTATGAGTGACTGTACGGGTGAGTGAGTGGATGGGTGTGTAGACCTAAGAATCAGTGAGTGAGTATGTAGTCATTGGTGTTGGAGTGTCTATGGTTTTGAGAATGGCAGTCTGTAATTTATAGTTGGTGTATCAAAGGTTATATTAGGGTGTGAGAAGATGCATCAAGTTATCACATGGATGATGTCATCAGTGATGTCATTTGAGATGTCATCAGTGATGTCATCAGTGATGTCACTGCAGTGCATTGCGGGGGCGCGAGATATAGTTAGCTGAACTAACTATAACAGGAGAATTTCAATGGTTGTGTACGAGTGAAATGTCCAGCTAACTACAACACCCCTGAAACATATGGTTTTATTAAGTGAATTTCAAAGGTTTTTTAAATGCTAATTTCTAACTTTAACGTAACTTAAACCTATGGTTTTTTAAGTGAATTTCAAAGCTTTTTAAAATGCTAGTTTCTAACTATGCTAAAAGAGGTAGGACATGCGAAGACAGAAGAAAAAGCACACAGAAAGAAGAAAATGAAATGCAGAAAGAAGCTACAGACGTCCTCAAAGACGAAGAAAAGTGCAGAAAGAAGGAAGACATGCAGAAAGAACAAACAGAGGAGCAGAAAGACTTTGTTCAAAATCATACTGTACCCTCAACTTTTTCAGATGGGTACTGGTGGTAACTGACTCTGACTAACCAGTCCTAGAGCCAGTGCTATGCTAAAAGACACTTAGAATACAGTTAAAACACCTACATACACTAGGGAACACTATGCGTTGGGGTACCTCTGTTATTAGCATGACCTCCTCTGTAAGCCCCTAGTAATATAATAGGGCAGGGGTAATAAAACAACCTCTTAAAACGCGCCACAAGGCGCGTTTGTACACTGATGAAGGGAGGGGGGGCTGAGCTGACGTGTGCAAACACGCCCTATGGCCGTTTTAATTTGGGGGATAAAGCCCCCTTGAATCCGGAGTGTCCCTTGGGTACAACTAGCCCATCAGGTATCTCTAGTTAGCACCACAGAGCTGCGTGGCAGAGAAAATGGGCACGGCATGGACCACCTCTCTGCAACGCAGCACAGTGGTGCTTACTGGAAGCACCTGGTGGACTTGTTGGCCCCCATGGGCCCTCGGGATTGAAGGGGAATTATTTCCTCAACTTAAAACGAGCCATAGGGCGTGTTTGCACAAGTCACCTCAGGCCCCGTCCCCTCCCTTCCCCACTGTGTAAACACGCCCTGTGGCCGTTTTAAATTGGGAGATTAACTCCCCTTGAATCCTAAGGGTCCATAGGGTCAAACTAGCCCACTAGGTACCTCCAGTAAGCGCCACAGAGCTGCGTTCCATTCAGGTGTAAAAAGGGGCGTGGCATCTGAACACCTGTCTGCAACGCAGCTCCCTGGCGTATACTGGAGATACCTGTTGGGCTAGTTGGCCCTCAGGGACCCTCAGTATTAAAAGAGAGTTAATCACCCAACTTAAAATGCGCCACGGGGCGCGTTTCAACAGTGATGAAGGAAGGAGGCGTGGCCTGAAGTGACATGTCTGCAAACACACCCTGTGGTGCTGTTTAAGTTGGGGAATTAATTGCTCCTCAATCCTGAGGGTCCCTGGGGGCCAACTAGGCCACCAGGAACCTCCAGTATGCGCCATAGAGCTGCCTTGCAGAGAGGTGTTCAGAGGCTACACTCCTTTTTACAACACTCTGCAACGCACATCCGCAGGCCTAGGGGGTCAGGGTGTTTCTACCCTTACCCCTTTTTGCGTTCTGCGCGTTTGTTTGTTTTTGTGCTTTCTTGTGCCTCGGTTCTACTAAGGCACAAGATGGCTGCCAACACTTCCTGGTTTGGAGTGTTGACAGCCAATTAGCATCCAGCTCATGCTCGGCAGGGTGCGCGGATCCAGTTCGGGCTGTAGCTGCGATTAACGGTTCCTATGGAAAATTGAATGGGGAAAACACGCTTTGGGACCCCCCTTTTTTCTCAGCCCCCGCTTGACGAATCACCCTGAGACTTTCAGGATAGGAGCGGACCAGAGCGCCCCACCAGTTTTGAAAATTTCGCAAACATTCATCAACCGGCGCTAAAGTTATTCAAAATTGAATGTTGCGGATTTCCTATGGATAATAGGTCCTAACTATAACTACCTACTGGCGACCGCCAGTAGGTAATATATATATATATATATGTGTGTGTGTGTTTATATATATGTGTGTGTGTGTTTATATATGTGTGTGTGTATATATTTATGTATGTATGTGTGTGTATATATATACATATATACACACATACATATATACATGCATATAACTGAAAATATTTGTTTACGGTGGAGACCTCCCAAGCCCCCCATTTTTTATTGTTATACATTGAAATATTTTCTCAAATGGGGGGAGTTCACTCAATAAACCCCGTTTTTAAAAATAATTATAAAAATACATATTTCCTTTTTGGAGGTGAGATCTCCCTACCCTCCCTTTTTGGTAACCTTGCTATACCCTTACCCACTCCAAATCCTTAAAAACACCCTTACCACCCCATACCCTTACCATCCCTAAACCCTTAAAACACCCCTATCCTAATAAATATAATATATATGGATTTTATTTGGACTACACCAACCATAATGCCAAGTGCTGACATGCCCATGTGGGCGGTCTTGAGAACCCTTTAAACGCCTGTGTCCGAACACAAAGCTGTTCCTTTCCCCAAGCCAAGCTGGTGATCAAGGGGAATGTTTCCCCGTAACGCGTATGGCAATTTGGCAAGAAAAATCACGCTGTGTATGCTGTACTTCGTTTGTTGCTGCTGGCCAGAATAAATAAGATGAAAAACAACATTGAGTGGGTGTCTCCAATTGTATGAGCAAACTTGATTGGAATATGTAGTGGCCTTCTCTGGCCACGGAGACACCCCACTGCTAGCAAGGCGGGTCCGTGTGCCTCGCAAATGAAAATCAACATACATTGATTGTACCACTATGTCTCCAGTGTGAATTATTTCAACAGATAGTTAGTTACACGTATATTAATGTGTGTCCACCGGACAATCTGCTCCTTGGGATTCACCCCATTATCAAATTGTACCACAAACTATAAAGAACTATATGAAACAAAGAATGTGGGAAAAAAAAATCCTGCCGAAACATATTTCCTATCTAAAGAACCTTAAGAATGCCCAGGCCATCGTGCTGTTTGGGGAGCTAAATGTGTGTTGGCTACTCACAGAACACCTTTAATATACGTGTGCAACTATCTGTTTGAACAATTCACGCTGTAGATATAGAGTTACAATCACTACAAAAAATTGAACTCTCCAAGAGACAACAAGGGACTCTGAGCCTTCTTTATTTATGGGTAGATACACTTAATCTTCTCTACAAGTATACCAATACAGAGGCTAAGTAGGTCCAAACCTCATTAAGTGGACTACCCCCTTCGGACTATGAGTATTACTCGACAAGAGGGAGTGCTGGACCTTGATGCACACTGTTCTAACTAGAATTGTTTTTATTGCTCTTGTTGAGTCTATGATAGGGTGACCAGACGTCCCGGTTTTGCCCGGACGGTCCCCGTTTTTTGTGAAATGTCCCCGTGTCCCGACACTGTACTCCAATGGAGTCAAATGTCCCCGTTTTAGAACAGTGTCCGGGTTGAACAAAGAAATATCCCGGTTTTTTACTGTTCCGGTTGCGCGCATGCTCTGTTTCCACAGCTTGGTGACGTCACTGAGGTGAGCACTGTAGCAGGAAGGGAAATCCTTTGAAGAGAGACATGTTCTCTCGGGATTTCCCTTCTCTTTGTCTACACAGCGCCACCTACGTCATCATGCAGCTGGTTAGAACCACCTGTGACCGGCATGACCCCACAGCCTGCAGCAATCCACTGTGACCCTGCTCTGCCTTAAAGCGAGCGAGGGTCGGACAGTCTCAAACTACAGCAGAATCCAGCAGCAGCTTCGTGACGCCTCCCCAGCCCTACCAGCACCGTCGGGACACTGCCTTGCATCAGAGCTGCATCATCCAGGAATCCTTGCCCTCCCAGCCTGCAAGCCCGCAACGTGCATTTTAACCCTGAGAGTTTTATCCGCACCAGTGCTGGCTTCCTGGGGGCGCCGTGTAGCGTTTCTTTCCCCCAGCAATTACCAGGCCTCACATAAATGTCAAGAGTGTGATTAATTATCTTCCTGGAGAGAGATCAGCATTTTGTATAGTTGAGGTTTTGACTTGGCTGAAGTTAGTGCAGAGGGTTAATATGCCTGCTGCAAAGAACGTGTACCAAGTAGATTACAGAGTGCGTATATGTACACAGATCAGCAGGGTTACTGCTTTCAAAAGAGACATTTTTTTGCTACTTGCAATTTATAACTTAAAGTCCTAATATAGAATAGTGAGCTATTAACTTTCATCCTAGAACTGCATACACACTGCAAAGTATACATTATTAGAACATTGATTAATGTTTCAAAAAGGGTTAATCTGGCTAGAAATCGATTCTTAATATTAAAGAAAACTCCCAACTATGCTGTTTCTTTTTCGACTGAGTTTGTGCTTCTCCACACCAAGCACTCTTAAACTATACTGCCTACCAGTATGGATGACATGTGACTCCTACACTTTCAGTCCTTTGGCTTATGTAACATTTCCTATACACTGATTTACACACGTATGATTGATTGTCTCTGTGTAATGTGTGTGTGATGCAAAGTGCTTGGACACCCTACACTGGTATGAGTGGCGCTATATAACTAATTCAATGCATCTGATAGAGTGTGGTTATGGTGACTTGGTCACTGTTAAAGGGTGCTAGTGAGAGAATCCGTGGTGGAGGTGGTCATTGGGGGGGGCGCCAACAAACATTGTCGCACAGGGCGCCACCAGCACTAAAGCCAGCCCTGTCTTATATGTTCTAAACTATTTACTATGCTAATGTGCGTAAATGTTTCCACGTAAATAAAGCAAACATTATTTATATTTCAGTCAACTGCGCTGAACGTAGGGGGAGTGCTTTATGGGAAGGAGTATTCTACAAACAGCAGTATCTGATTTTGACGATGACAGAATGTGTGTGTGTGTGTATATGTGTGTATATATATATCTATCAAACTCGCTAGCGATGCACTCGTTCACTTCCTCGTGGCAAAAACAAGAGCACAAACTCCTCTTCGATTGTGCAATTTTCTTTATTGTTCAGTTAACAATCCCAATATATATACTTATCTAATAAGAAAACAAACTTGGACTAAAGCAAATGTTGAGGCAAAGTCTGTTTAAATGGAATTAATGCTTACTGCCGATAAAAGACCTCTGATTTGTCATCTGTAATGCTTCATCTCGGTCTTGGAGGGAGCTGTCGTAGTCCTTTTTCTATGTTTATCACAGCTGTCAAATAGTCCTACTTTTATGTCGGTGGTTACTGCAAATCGTAGTCCTACTTCTATGTCTATGACCTGTCCCCGTTTTTTGTTTTGAGAATCTGGTCACCCTAGTCTATGAGCTGTATATGGAAATTTGATGCACCATATGTAAACAGAGATTAAATTCTAACAGTGAAAATGTTCCCTGGACATGGGGGTTTTGAGGATCCTTACATTTTGGTAGGCCAAAGCTCAAATTATTATATTTTGGTGCATTATGTTTTTTTGTGCACTTACTACTTTTCTCTAGATTATCAGTACTTCTAATGATTGAGCGGATTGTAGGAAATTACACTATGTATAGAGGTGTGCAAGTAATAATAATTTGAAGGTTTTACGTAAATTATATATTAAAGGTGTAAGTATAATCTTTGAAGTTTAACAATTTCTGTACTTTAACTTTTGTTTATAGCTAAAGAATAAATAAAGTTATATTAATGTAAAGGTGGTTCGTAAATCATAAATTTAAGGTATAACTATAACTAAAGAATTTCTAATGTTTGTGTATTTTGAGTTTGGTTTGTATAGAAAGAATAACGTTTTCCTAACTATAGCAAATGTTTAACTATTGGTTTTGTCATAGAATTTCAATGGTGCTTTATTTTTAATAAAAAATGTTTTAAATTGTAGAGTTTACTGTTGTCGAGTGGAGTGTCATTAAGTGGAGTATGTTACAGTACAGTGGAGGAGAGTGTCATGAAGTGTACTGTCGTAGAGTGTAGTGTTGTAGAGTAAAGTTGGGTAGAGTGGAATGTGGTGCAGTGGAGTTGCGTAGAGTGGAGTGCGGTACAGTGGAGTGGCATATACTGGAATAGTGTGGAGTGTTTTAGAGTGGCGTACAGTGGCATACAGTAGAATAACATACAGTGGAGTGGCGTAGAGTGGAGTTTGGCAGAATGTAATAGCGTATAGTGAAGTATTGTAGAATGCAGCAATGAGTGGAGCAGGGTACAATGGAGCGAGGTACAGTGTAGTGCCATATAGTACAATAGCGTAGTGTAGGGTTGCGTAAAGTGGAGTAGAGTGGAATAATGTATAGTGGAGTGTCGTACAGGAAAGTGTTGTATAGTGGAACAGCATATAGTGGAGTGCCATACAGGGGAGTTGCATAGAGTGGAATAGCTTAGAGTGTAGTGGGGAGAGTGGAGTTGCGTACTGTGGAATAGAATGGAAAAGAATAGAAGTTGCTAACAAAGAGTGCAGTGGCATAGACTAGAATGGCATAGAGTCAAGTGGCGTACAGTGGAGTGGCACAGAGTGCAGTGGGATAGAGTGGAGTGCAGTGGTATGCAGTGGAGTGGCTTGCAGTGGAATACTGTATATTAGAGTGGCGTACAGTGGAGTGACATAGAGTGGAGTGCCGTTCAGTGTAGTTTCGTACAGTGTAGTGGTGTACAGTGGATTGGAGTACAGTGTAGTGGTGTACAGTGCACTTGCTGTTTATCCATCTTTCTTTCCTTCTTGCCCCTACTTCCGGAGGGACAACAATCGGCTGCCATCTTGCAAGGGTGACGGTCTAGCTTACTGCAATACCACTTTCATCACTGTATAAAGGGAAGGAATGGTGCTGATGCGCATTTGATAATTTGCTCAGCTGTAACGCGAAGGCTCTCTTTTAGTTTTATTTCAACTTTAAGTGTTTGAATTTACCTCTACACTGCGCCGTTTGTTGTTATTTTTAGATTAGCCCTGTAGTTGCCTAAAAAGATAAAAAAACAAGAACTCTTACTGTATTTTTACTCTGTGTCTCTGCTTCCTTGCGTCTACTCTCTGGTCCGCCACAGCCTGTGCTGATTGTGTGGAGGGAGTATCGACGCGATTTTCTTGCCCCTACTTCCGGAGGGACAACAATCTGCTGCCATCTTGCAGGGCGACGGTCTAGCTTACTGCAATACCACTCATCACTGTATAAAGGGAAGGAATGGCCTAAGGCAAGCCCGTCTGCGCCCGTCCACACACGATGCGCGACCAGCGCCAGCCACGCTGCCTGTGACCTCCCTAGAAGAAATCTGACTGCTTGTTATTTGGAGAAATTGAATATTAGCAAGCAATGCGGACACTTCCTAGATGTTAATGACATCAGAGGTCCGATAAGTTGTTGGAAATGTCAGACACAGATAATCCTAGATGACCACTATATCACAAATGATTCCGAAAAGGAAATCAGTCATCAGGTTTCCATTTGAGGGGGTCTAATAAATGCACGTTCTTTAACTAAGCATGCTTTGGACATCAATGAATTAATTACTGATAATAAGCTAGACTTCCTATGTATTACGGAAACCTGGCTGAAGGAAGACTGTAATCCGGATATAGTGGTCACCCTGCCTCCAAACTTCACTATGTGCAGGAAAGATAGAGAGGACGGCAGAGGAGGGGGAGTTGCCATTATACATAGGTAGACCTTACAATAGAAGACCTTTACCCTGCAAGGACTAAAAGGAGTAGAAAATATGGGCTTTTGCTGCACCATAAATAACTCCTTTTCCTTTTCTGGGGTATTGCTATATCGCCCCCCAGGCAACTGTAATGTCTTCCTTGAACCTTTAGGAGATGCTCTTAGCGAGGCAGTGCTTAGATACTCACATTTTTCAATGCTTGGGGACGTCAACCTTCACCTGGAATGTGATAATAGCCCAGGAGTTTCATCTTTTCTGGAAACGGTCACCCTACTGGGCCTGAAACAAGTTGCTCAAGGACCGACACATTGTGCAGGGCACACGTTGGACACGGTTTGCACTAATCTTAGGTCATTTCAGATCGGAAATCCAATTCCACAGGCGTGGTCTGACCATAGCTTTATCCCTTTCGTCTTTCCAATTCCTCAAAAGGTCAGTGTAGGCAAAAGTAACAGTAATATTATCGGCGTACCTGGGCGGAAATGGCAGTCTTTAGTTTCTAACCCCCTCTTATTAGCAACAGCTCAAGATACGGTGCCAACAGTCATAGGGGAACCGGGAGAGGACTCGGTTAGACTGCACAACTGGTTAACATCCATCGGGAACAAATTAGACCCCCCCCCAAATGCAGTATTTGCGCTTCTAAAAGGAAAAACCACAATGACCCCTGGTTCTCAAAAGACCTGGCGGATCTCCATCTGCATAGTAAACAGCTTGAACGCAAGTGGCGAAGGGGATATGAAGTAACTAACTTGCACATTTTTAAATCATTTAGGAAACCATATAATTTGGCTATTAAAGCTGCTAAAAAAGAATATTTTCACAATCGAATCATCATGGCAAAGCATAGTCCAAAAGAAATATTTAAAATTGTAAAATCTTTCACAGATCCTAAAGCTTTACACTCTGTGATCCCTCCGTCATCTAAACTTTGTAATGAAATTGCACTTTACTTTGAAAATAAGGTTAAGAATATTCAAAGGAATTTTGAGACTTGTAGACCACAGGAACTCGCCAATGGAAAAATACTAAACCATGGAATGGACTGTCCCGTCCTTCAATCATTTCAAACTGCCACATTAGTTCAAACGAAAGAGGCTATATTAGCCTGTAAATCAGGTTCACCATTGGGCGCTTGTCCTCCAATTCTCTTACATCATATTATTGATGTTGTGAATCCGCTGATCAACAGAATAGTGAATTCCTCCCTAGCCTTGGGCATAGTACCTGATGAATGGAAATTTGCTATTGTGAAGCCCCTCAAGAAAAAACAGAATGTTGAATCATCTAATCTGTCTAACTATAGGCCTATATCCCTTTTACCAATCTTGGGTAAGATCACAGAGAGAATAGTCTACAAACAACTCTCCAGCTTTGCTGAGTCTACATCTATTTTTCATCCCCGCCAGTCTGGATTTCGCCCAAAACATTCAACAGAGTCAGCTTTACTCGAGATATCAGACACCCTAAAATTCATAACGGATAGTGGCAGGAAGGCAGTCCTGATCCTTTTGGATTTGTCTGCCGTTTTTGATACCATCTCCAATGACATCCTGCTAGCCAGACTAAGATCATGTGGCATTTCCAACTTTGCATTGGCATGGATTACATCCTTCCTGTCAAATAGAAAACAGGTTGTCTCTCTGGGTTCCTGTCTATCATCTGAACATATTGTATCTACGGGTGTCCTACAGGGAGCTTCTCTTAGTCCTCTGTTGTATAAGATATATATATATGGCTCCACTCATCTCATTGATCTCGTCCTTTGGGATCGAAATTACATCTTATGCTGACGACACCCAACTCATTCTGTCATTAGAAGAGAAATCGACGAAAGCCGAAGAAAATTTCAAAGCTTGTTTTACGGCAGTCATTAAATGGATGCATAACAACCATCTCTGCTGTAATACTGATAAAACAGAAATCCTTCCTATTGGTAAAAATAATTTGTTCCAACCCAAAGCCTGATGGCCAGATGACACTGCAGCCCCTCCTTCAACGGTTGAGGTCGCAGAAAATCTGGGAGTATTGTTTGACTCTTCCCTTTCATTCAAACCCCATGTCTCAAAATTAACAGGGACCTGTTTCGGCCTCATTAAAACATTGAACATTTTTTTCAATCTCATCCCGCTTGCAGCAAGGAAAACGGCAACAGTAGCTCTTATATTATCACGGCTAGAATACTGTAACAGCCTCCTTGCAGGGATGAATAAGGCTTCCTTGAGGAGTTCAGCATGAAGCGACCAGATTGGTCCTAGGGCTTCCACGTAGAGCGTCTGCCTCTGCCGCATTGAAGACCCTACACTGGCTCCCGATCCATAAAAGAATCTTGTTCAAATTGTTGTTGACAACCTTTAGAGCATC
The DNA here is from genome assembly GCF_964204655.1 of Triturus cristatus. Lineage (NCBI taxonomy): Eukaryota > Metazoa > Chordata > Amphibia > Caudata > Salamandridae > Triturus > Triturus cristatus. The sequence goes on from NC_140591.1 coordinate 835,362,209, forward strand.
TCGCGGTTTAGGCCCTGCTTATCTCTCCAATAGATTTAAATCATATACCACAACAAGGACACTCAGATCTAGCTCTGCAAATCTACTTGCAATAGCTAGGTTCAAATTGTCAACCAAAGTAGGGAAATCAGCAACGGTCTTGGGCGCAAAGGCGTGGAATAGCTTGCCAAAGGAACTGAGAGCGATCCAACGGGAAGATCCATTTAGAAGAGCCCTTAAGACTTGGATCTTCGGACTAACAGATGTCTGCTCTCTGGCCCTGATTTAGCCTATATTGTTACAGCCGGTTCTAGTTATCTGCAGCGCCAGGAGACTCCGTCAGGAGTGACAGTTGCGCTATATAAACCGCACTTTTCATTTAATTTCTGATCACTCCCCTCTATTTCTTTCCATCATTCTCTCTCCAACAGTTCCTCTATCCTCTATGGCCGTTTCTTTTTTCTTTTCTCTCTCCCTCATTTCACCCTAGCTATCTCTCCCTTTTTTCGTGCTCCTCCTATCCCTGACTCTTGTACTGTTTAGTATGTTTTTTTTAAACCCCACCATTTCCTGAGCTGTAACTCACAACTGTGCTCTCAAGTGTAGCACCTGCATGCCCTCTACACCATGCTTCAACAGGCGCAGAAGCGGCTGCAATGGGAGAGCCGCCAAGTATAGAAACCTAGAAATCCGGGACAACTGGTCTCCATTTGTGGTGCGTGGCAATGCTTCGATGGTCTCTGCAATTATGCGAGTGCAGAGGAAAATCTTTTTAAAGCAAATGCCCGCAAAGCAGGCCGGCCTTTCGTCTTCTAGATTCCCTACTCCCGTGTTCTCCTCCTTTATAGGAGGCTCCTAAAACTCATGGTCCCAGTGGCACTGCGCTCTATGCAATGTTGATAGCTTAGCCCCTGGTTGATGACCTTGGAAGGTTGGGGCTCATGAAGTAGTAAAGGGGTGCTGCATGAGAAGTCTATGTTCCCACAAGGGACTGTGTGTTGCCGTCATTTGTTGCTCGCTCTCGATGGCTTTGTGCTGGGGTGTAGAGGGTTAAAGCGTGCTCTGACTCTGAAGTCTGGTCGGAGCATACAATGCTAAAAGATAAGATGGCCATAAAGCGTGCAACGTTAGCAAACGGTTACATGAGCTGGGTCCAGGGAACCAATGCAAACAGAAACAAGCACCAGAAAATGTCTACTGTCTGAGGCGGCATTGGCTTAGTCTGAAGTGAATTGCTCCTTGAAGAATTCACATCAGATGCTCCCGAAGTTAAGAATAACATGCTAACGAGGAGGGAGGGGGGAGAAGGGAGGGGGTAGTGAGAACAGACCGCAAGGGGGTCGAGGAGCATGATTCACGCGCTGGAAGGCTTAATGAGCCATGACAGAAAGGCAGATGGCGGCTGCGCGTATGCAAACTGACGTGTACGCAAGCTTTAGGCCACCAAAAGCCTGTGGCAGCAAACCCATACACTAAATGTCTTGCAGTGCGGCGCATGCGCTGGCTCAGGCGAGACCTAAAAACTACTAGATCAGCAAGCCACTACACACAAACCGTGCAAATCAAAAGTGGAACATCTGAGCCCCAACAAACCGGCAGTATGGATGACAACACATGAGCAACAACATTCTCTCCCTTACCAATATCATTTCCAGCTGGCAGAGAGGCAGAGGGATTATGCCAACCAGCAGCATTCACAGATGAACGTCAGATAGCCACCCTTTGCAGCCACCCAGGATGCACTCCTACCCTAGTAAAACATCCCCCAAAAAATCTCCATAGATTGTTACACAGGTGAGATAACATATAGAGGAGAAGACAGATTGAAGCCACCAGCTGCCTGTTGGTAGGGACGGCTGGGATCCAAGACGAGTCGAACCAAAAACTGCTACAAACTTCCACCCTGAAGCAATTCGCAAGAGAACCAGTCAAGGAAATTAACAGTTCAAGTAGAGGAGGAACAGGAACAAGACTTGCAGCACAGTCTTCTGTGGTGTAGAAAGAAAGAGTATATACTGAAACAAATAGGGGGGAAAACAAGTACAAGGGGAGGCGAGAGAACTATGGGACAACATGGGCCCCTGCTGCTCCAAACGGTGATCCAAGTAGGAAACCCCCTAACCAGTACACTAAAATAATGCCTTTAAGCATTCTGTACCCAAGAGAAGCAAAGATCACGCAGAGATGTCAGCACAAAAAGCAGAGCCTACCTAAATGAAAGGGAACTCAGTAGAAGACAGCTCAGAACAACACCTGAAACCAATGGGCAGCAACAAACTCAAACCCCCTAAACCCCACACAAAGAGACATAGAAGGTGTGAAGCAGCTTCCCATGGATTCTGGGGGTGGAAGAGTTAAAAAAAAAAAAAAAAAAAAAAAAAAGGGAAAAAGTCCAAGCATATTTTGAGAGTACAGAACCATGCAGGGATACTCCAGAGAGCATACAAAACAAAATGCTCAAAAGATGGCAGGCTATCAAAAACAGAGCTGGAACTATTTGAGGCAAACCCTGTGGCAAGCCTCCGCTGAATGAAGCACTTAATCCTTGTAATCAACGGTTGTTGGAGCAGAGGCACTACATTATCCTGGACCATAAACAAACCACAGGGACCATGCCAGCTAACTTGTTCCAAAGTTCAAATCAGACTCAAGGAGGTGACAAGAAAAGAAGGAAGGCAAAAAGAAGGGCCGACACTCTGGCACCCAGAGGAGCAGCAAAGCTCTACATAACCCAGGAGTTGATTGCCGAACATATGCAGTAAGGCAGAAGCCTTAAATAAAAAAAAGAATTAAAAACAGAATAAGTGTGTTTGTCAACACAGCCAAGTCCCCAGGAAATAAGTCTATGTGAAGGAGACTAAGCTGTGGGTATCAACCCAAGAGAGTCAGAACTGTATGGTTTGCAAGGATGAAAAGTACACTGACCATGGGAACCAATAGCCAATGCCCCCCTCCCCTTGAGACTAAAGTTAAACATGTAGAAAGGGGTCCGTGACAAGGCCTTTCTCCAGGAAACCCCAGACCTGAAGCGGTTGTGAACAGTTTCCTGCATCATATGAAGAATGGGACCCCCTCAAGAAATGTCCCCATAAGCAGTCACCACAGCTGCTGCCTGCAGGCTCGAACAGAGAGCGAAATGGGAGTCTGGAACAATACCGGACAGATTATTGTGTAGAAGAATGGGCTAGCATACCACTCAGACACAGTTGTGTTCAAGGAATCATAAAATAGTGGACAGGCTTGGAGCTCTCAACCCACAACCATGACAGAACAGGAGCCACGCTCAGCTGCAGCAGGAGTGCATGTAAGTGGACATTAGCATCATAGAAAAGAAAGTCTGTCAGCCACAGGCACCTTCTAAGTAGGAGCCATTAGTGGAAACCAGATGAAACTTGGAAAGGGCGACCAGGAAAAGGGGACCTGACACCACTCCCCTCTTGGGTCGTGTTTGGCCAAAATCACAAGAAATGGCGAGCCATTTATACGGGTTGAATGTACATTACCCCCATCATGGAAAATCTCCTCTCAGCATTTCCCACATGATTGAGAAATAGGAGGCATGTGCCAATCCATAACAGAGAAACGGAGTTATAGGAGGAAGATGCCGCTTCCTGCACAAAAACAATCCTGTCTGCAACACAGGTACTCTTGCACCATGGCGCAAGCGAGCCTGAGTTGGTGCTAGGCAGCACATTGTGTGCCAGGGCAAGGAAAGGACAAGAATGTGCAGCATGATGTTTAATACAACACATTCCTGCCCTTCCCTTTCACGCAGCCCAGTGTAGCAAGGTGGCTTGCTGTGCTGCAAGAAATACTGATTAGTCTGCCCCTGTGTGCAGATAGTTCATTTTCTAAAAACACATTGCCAATGCTGGAAATCCCAATGTCGTTATCATGCTGCAATTATATAAAAAAAGTCTCATCTAAAAACGAAAAACACAACTGCTTTATATTTAAAAGTCTCATCTAAAAACGGAAAAAACACCTGCTTATCGGCCACACTCCTACTCCTTGTAACAGCTAGAGCTGCCGACTTGGAACCTAGGAAGCAAGTTCTAGTTTCGGAGTCTGCTCAACATCCTGCGATTCTGGCAAATCACTTTAACTCCCCGTGCCTACAAAAAATGCATGTGTCCTTGTGTAATGCAACTGATGCTCATGTAAAGGGTTCCAATACATTCAGGTCGAGTCTGTGCTATAAAGCGAGAAAAAATGTTTTTGTGAATGCACGTACTGTAGGTCAATCCATTTTTGAGACTCATTCAATTCTATTGCTCACCGGTGTATAACCGAGCCAACCACAAATGACTCTGTGATTCAGAGGAGAGAAGGTATGGTGTACAAAACATGTGTTCTCTGGGCGTTGGCTTTACAGTGTGAAAGTTCAGAGTTGAATCAACCACCCAGACTATGTTGCCACACTAGTGCGTTATGATGCTGCTTTGAAGCACGCTGGGCCACAATTACACACCGTCATCATATTACAATGTCTAAACTGGACGCATTCACTAGCTAGTGAATGCAGAGTGCTCTTTTTCGGGGGGTCTCGGGTGGTATGAAGAGCCTTGGACACAAATAAAGGTATAGATAACTTGAGTTTGTGTGCCTTCTGCAAAGTTTTCATAGGTTAGTTAGTTTCAGAGGTGAACGTGGTTCACGTGTTTGAATCGCAATAAAATGCAGTTGGGACGTTTTTCCATTTGATATGCCTTTGTGGGTAAGTCCTTTTTTAAATTGTTTTGTCCTTTCATTCGTAGAAATCTTTTCCTTCCCTGTATGAAATATTTTTCTTGCTCTCACAGGAGACAAGGCCTCATGGGGCACTGGCAGTTAGAAATGAGGCTGGGTGGGAGGTGGCAGGGGATTAACGCAAGCAGGAGGATGTCGGGAAATGAAGAGGGGCTCTTCAGGAACGTATAGCTGTTAATCTTTATGTGGCGGATAGGCCAGTCAAGACTGCAGGAATGGCTGTAGCCAAGGCCATTGGGACTTTCAGGGGGGCTGCTGATGGAGGTCAGAAATGTAACATATCATATAAGCAGGGTGAAGAGAGCGATGGCACCAGCGCATGGAGAAACTGTTCCAGCACACAACCAGTTCGAGTAGAGAGAAAACATCTCACGGTCTTATTTATTAGAGAACAATTTTTAATTTAAATATTTTCCGAGTTCATTTCAAAATAATACAAAAGAGGTTAACACAAACATTCCCTATTTAAATATTTTCCGAATTTACTTTGCAATAATGAAATCATTTTGAAGTCATAATGAGTCGTGTTCTGCAGTCATCTGGACTTCCTGGTCACCACATACTAATCCACTTGTCTGTTTATCATCTGCCCAACATTAATTTAGTCAGGAAGGACCTGCCAAATTTTAAAGTATTGCACCCCAAAGCAAGGCACCCAGTTCCTCGGTAACCGTTGGCTCCAGGCAGCGTCAGAGGTGCCTAGGTGCTCCTCTCCTTTATTTCCTATTTTGGAAGATGGACCTGGGCACAAGTAGGCCATCTTCTGTGTATGAAACACTTCGTGGAGATTAGTGGTGTGGCTAAGGTGCCCAATGACAGCAGCTGTGGGAGGTTAGAATCAAAGAGCTCAAAGTGGCCTCTGCTCTGGGTTATAAACCCCTTGACCTTGGGAGTTACACTCAACGCATAATACACCACACTTCTGGCCCAACAGTCACCCAGATCCCCACCCTATAACCCAGCATCCCCTCATCTATTGGGCACTACACCTTCAGGAAGACTCTGCTGCTACCAGGGTTCTTCCAGCAACACCTGTAGGGTGCTTCAGGGATCTAGGAGTGTGGGCTGGGTGGGGATCCCTTTTTTGCTAGCCCGGCTACCTAGTGGAGGGGGGAGGCTTTTTCCTGCACAGCTTTGCATAATATGGCTGCGAGAGCAGCCCTGTACCCCATTAAGGACCCAGTTGCTTCACTGCCCAGTTAACCCTGTCTCTACCAAGGAGAAAGTCAACCAAAGCCAGGGGGTAAAAACGCATTGCTGGATGAAGGGCTCTGTCTTCAGTCGGCCCTCCTAGTGCCATGGTTTATGTCTTTTTCCCACATGAAACCGGGATCCATCCACACCTGCCTAATCAGACCCTCTCACATTCTCCCAGGGGTTGTCGAGGAGTCGCCGCATATCTTCTGTTGGTTTAGGGCGTCTGGTGGGATCTCTGTTAGTCTGGTAGTGAAGTACTACTCCTTGAGCTGTCAGCAGCATGGCTGACTTAATAATATTGTTGTGAAAAATCTGTTTTCTTGATTACTTAATGCTAGTGGCTACATGTGTTGTTGTGATGAGCTAAAAAAACTTTAAGGGGGAAAGAAAGCGTGTTGTGGGAGCATAGCATTCTCCCTAGATATAATTGCAAAACATTAAAAAGCTGCTAGATGGCTATGAGCTGAGATGATTTTCCTGATATCGGCTTCCAGAAAAGCGACTTTGGCTGGAGTCTTATTAAAACTGACAAATCCTCAACCACCAACCTAGGTGACATGCTTCATCATGGGTGTCATGTCTCCCTGACCGTTTTTTTGGGGTGGGGAGCAGACGGGCTGCCTGTTATGCCAGGAAGCACTTTGGTATTGGTAGGAGCTCATTCCCAAAATGAGGCGAGGGATGGAATTACAATGGTTAAGAATCCCTTATGAAGGATTCACGTGTCATTTATTGTTGGTCCGTCCGAGGGATATTAATTACAATGATCTTGGGTCACTTGGTCTAATCACTATGCCTCTGTTCCTGTGATCAACATGTTTCAGCCTATCAAGGGCCCAGTGTGGCTCCGAGGCTTTCCTGAGGATCGGGATCCCTTTTTATGCACTTTACTTGTGTACATACATGCACTAATATTTACAAGCTGTGCCATATGCATGCAATAATTGTAATTCTTAGTAATTTGTCCTCTTGTTCTGGGTTCTTGAAAGACAAAAATAAGGGAGACAGACATAAACACACATAAACCACGGGTTGTGTGTTCTCCCAGTCGTTGTCTTCCTTTTGGATCTAGAGAGTAAGGATGGTGGTAATATGTCTATGTCACATAGTGAAAAACACAACTAAACCATGCTTGGTGATTGGGGTGAGCACTGCACAACATAGCAAAACCACTTTGTGGTCCACCCCAGTGTCTCATTCGTACTGTACACTACTTACAATAATGAGGGATATTTAGCCCCCCCCCCCCTCGAAGTTGAGACACCTGTCATCCCTGGTAGTCACACACTATGTTGGTGGTGGAAAACAGAAGCATAATTATTTGTGCAATGAAAGACTGTTCTGTTGCACATTTCCCATCTCATTATTTCAGGTACTCATATTGTCAAACAGTTACACCCGTGATGAGCCTAACTGTGGTCTCGCTTCCATATATTGACGGTGACGCTTCTCAAGCCTGCTTTTAAGTGATGAGAACACATGTTGACGTATTCACATCCTGCATCATGTGAGCATTCTCACTGTTACTTTTCATTAATGTGTGTGCTCTACTCCTTAAATGCACGGAGCGTGTGTTGATGTAGCGACATCACGTGAGCACGTGCTCATCAAAGAAACTAGACCGTACTCGCTATCGCTTTCCTTATATTGTGTGATACTTCTGGTTCCATTTCCATGCATTGATGGTAAAATGATGACTAAATCGCCAAATCATTCATTTGCAATTATATGTATCCGAAGGGTGTAACCAGAATAAATCTAATCTGATTCGCCTGATAATTAATATCCTTGTAGGAAGATCTAAAAAACAAAAATTAATGGGATTGCTCTTGTATTTTTTTGTTGATGCTGTAGTCATAGACCACCTATTAAGACTGTAATTGTAACAATGGGATGTCATCATTCAGACGCTTAATGTGTATTTTCAGGTGGTATACCCACCTTTGCTCTATGTTGAGTAACACATTCTGCATTAGTATGTTGCTTGAGTAATAGGTCAAACACAACCCACTCGAGTCTTTTTCAGTGTGTTTCACCCAGATATAATGTGCTGTCATGAGTGCTGTGCCGTTCGCATCTGATCTTACTTCTATGCTTGTTAATCCTGACTCTGACCTGGAGTTCTTTTGAGAGCTTGGTTGTGATCTGTAGCTCATTTACTCGCCAATAAGTAAGAATGCTGAAACTCTGCCGTACGGTGGCATTAGGTGATCACCGTACCACCCCGAATTCTGTTCTGTTACAGTATTTTACAGCATTGAAAGGTTTTTAGTTTTTTTCAAAACAAATTTCCATTATCAAATTAAACCCTGATTGCAGTTACTGATTGGTGTAATATGAATCATGCACTATATAGATCCCTTCTTGTGACTAAATTGACAAGCAATGCATTCAGCGTTGCCTGAGAAAGCTCTTCAAACGATGTATGGTACCTTGAAAATGTGTACATTTAGATCTTCGGCAGCTTTAACGTTTTGCTTTTGCCTTTTCTGGCATCATCACAAGTACCATCAGCAACTAAATAAGTGGTGATATCAGAAGAGTGTGAAAGGCACAGGTTGGCCTGGCAATCCTAGGGTCTAGGCACTCTACAAAATTCCTTGAAATCCCAGTGGATTCCACTTTCAGTACTACGCAAAGCTTTGTAGACAAGCGATACGTTCAAGTGAGGCCATTGTTTCCTATTGCCATGCAGTAAAATGCTTTCAATCTGGTTTCGGGTATACATTCTCAGGTATACGATTTGTAAACTTACCAGCACAAAGTTCTGTCCCAGGCTTTTTTTTTTAACTACCCAGTGCATTGGTATCCTGGTACGCCTCTTTGATATTATCTGGGCTGAAGTTATTGATTGGAATGGTTTGCAGAAGAAAGAAACGAGAACTGAGAAGGAACGTGGTCTACTTGTGTTCTTTGGCCAACGTATAGTATGTTCAGAACACCATATTCTCTCACACTGTAAATCATGGCACATTCTAGTATGTTTCAAGTGCCAAAGCACAGCAAACGTTTTGTAGAACATTGTGTGATTCTTCCGTTTATCAGCATCTTTCTCCGAGCCTGAACTAATAGGTGACTTATACTCTTGCTACAACAGCCCTGTTCAGTGCTCTGAAACTATTAATTTGTTATCTTGTACTCAACCAAAAAATGCGTATTGATGAACGCCTGCCTGTGTTTGATGTCATTGACAAATAGCTTTTTAGGTCTCTTTGTTTATCTTCTTCCTGTGTCTTCTGTATGGCAGAACGTTGTGCAGTGAAAGTTGCCTCTCGAGTTTGGGCAGCCTCTGGTGTGTGTCGGATTGGCACCTGATATTAATCTCTGCCGACCGACGTTACTATATTCAGCGTAGATAAGGAACCACCAAAAACACTAGCTCTGTGATCTGCTGTCACATGGCAGAGCCTAATGTAAGTGGGTAGTGTAGTGCTGGCAACATTAACCTGGTGAAAGTGAATAAAGCTGGATTTTGGTAGGACCCGACAGCTAAAGATAAAACAGTGGCACGCAGATCCAGTATCTGATTCAGGGTTGGATTGGAATTAGAAAGTGGCCCAAGCACGCTAGAAAAAAGTGGCCCACATTTGCATATTGCCTTTCCACAAAACACTGCTTTGGCGAAGTTTTATATGCACCTGAAAACAAGTGACACCACTTCTGCTCAGGCCCCCTGCCCCCGCTCAGTATGCACATATTAATTGGCCGGCCCAGCGAGAGAAAGGGAGTGACACCTCTGCCCATTGATAAAAGGGAGGTAATGGACGCCCATCTGCCTCCAGAAAGACCACTCAGGGCCCCACTGGGCCGCAGGTGACATCTGAACACACCAGACACAGCCCAAATCGGCCCCCCAGGCTGCCAAAAAAACAGCCTACAGCTGGAACTTCGATACCGGTCCCTCCGCCTTTGCCCGAGTGCCTGCCTTACCAATCTGACCCTGCTGATACTTACCATATACACGTGGGGATTCAGTCACAGGAAAACGGATGATGTAGCAGGAAACACTTAATTTAAGGTCCGACTTCAGTTGTTGACACCGTGTTTTGAGTTTCCAAGGACCACACGTAAGACCCAAGAGGAACTTGAAGCACCAACGCTGTGTGTTGATCAGATCCCTGTGGTCATCGTCCCAGGTGCCTAAAATAGGATGAAAATAAAGGTAGGGAGTCAGGGGTGTAACATAGAACCTCGCAGCCACCGCGGTGCTGGGAAGCCCCAAGCTCCAGGGGGCCCCCTCAGCACAGCACTTCAGCCGGAGAGCTCCTCATGGAGTACAGAGGGGGCCCCTCCATGTACCTTGCAGGGGTACCCCTCAATTTTCGTTATGCCACTGTAGGGAGTCTCTAAAAGGGACATTGGAAAAAAGTGTAACTAGGTATATCTTCCAAGAGCATGACCTAAGAATTAAGGGTGTGGCTTAAAACAAGGAAACTAAAACCCTGCTCTTTACAGAACAGGCCACCTGGCACAGTAATTAGATACCTTTCTGTGAGTTTTAGGTTTTTGCATCTAGACCTATAACAAAAAGTAAAAACAATGATTTTGGTGTGTATAAGTTAATTGAAATTGAAAATGTTTCAATTCAGAGAACACTATACTTAATTAAACATTGCGAAGATTTGTGAAAGGTGAGGTTGGCCTCCAGGGTGTCTCATTCACTTCTATTCCTCTTCACAGCTTGTTCCTCGGTCTCTCACTCTGTAGATGAAAAAACTACCAAAACACAACATAAGGGAAAAAAGCAAATACTCTTAGGGATGGCAAGATGAAGTTAAATGAAATGTGAACAGGGACTGCAACACTGTTGTAGATTACCTCAATTCTTTGAAAGTTGTTGTTGGGAAATCGAGCATTATTTTTGCATGTAAAAGACATTAATTTAGGACCAGATAGGGACCCACTTTAAAGACAGTATTTTGGTCTCGCCTAGGCAGTGCTTGCGCTGTCTATTCGAGATATGCAGTATTCAAGCTATGGGCATGAAGTTCCACCCACTTTCCGCCCATCCTTTTAATTGGCTTCTGTCTCTGTCCTTTGTAAATGGTGGTTTTTGAATTGTTAATAGGTTTATTAGTCCTGCGGTTACCTCCTATGAGGCCTTACCCTTTTACATGCGCTTTTACTCAGACTGTTTTATTTACTGTTACTGAGCACTATTTTGTTAATCAGCTAAGTACTTCCCCAACCCCATTAACACATGCTGTTCTTCTAATTGTTCTTATAATTTTGTGTGATTGTACGGTGAGCTTGATATCAAACAATGGGGGCCATGCGGCTCCCCCAACTCGTTGTTTTTTCAAATTTACAATGTTAAATAATGGCGACCGCTCGTCTTGTTGTGAGTGGCTTGCTCAACTCGTTGTTTTTTTTACATGGTAAATAATGGCAACCGCGCGTATTGTACGTGACTCGGACAACTCGTTGTTTTATTTTTATTTACATGTTAAACCTGATATGGACACGGCTCTTAGTAGCATCCTGGAATCAGCCCTCCTGCTCTGCTGCCATGGTGAGGTACTCACCGCGGGTGTAGAGAACAATCAGATGCCGGTGCTTGGCATGTGCACGCTTATTGAGCATAAGGAGAGAAGTGAAAAAAATGCTGCACTTGGGCGGCTTGCTGCACAAATTCTCTTCGCTCTCATAGTCCTCAAGCCCGACCGACTCCCCGGGCATCGCTCCCAGTCCCAGCTGCACGAAAACTGCTTGTGTCTGTGCTTCTATTTGTGCAGGCAGCCTCTCTATCACACACTTTGCTGGCTACTGCTGCTGCACTGTGACCGGGCAAGCGACTCCGGGGAGCCCAACAGCAGTGTGCTGACCATTCTCAACCGCTCCCGGCTACCCCACTGCCAGGGTCTTTAATGGTGCACTCGTTTGTGCCCTCGAATGAGGCTTAAAGCGGGCACCTTGGGCCCCAGCACTGCAGCTGTTTGTATTTCCAGAAAGTGTTTTTGGATAACCTGACCTCAAAATGTTAGTAAACTTCTGTCCCACTGGCGAGAAAGGCCCAAGAGTGATTTATCTCTTACCTGAGAACCCGACACATTCCCAAGTCTATTGCTTAATGAACTGTGAAGCACCTTTGTGCTTTAAAGCAGGATAAAGAACACCAGCAGGATGCACAATGCGCATTAACTTTAAAATGTTTTATTTAAATACACTTTGCACATGTTGCTACTTATAAAATGCAAAGTTTACTTGTGCCCTGAACGTAAACATGAAAATAAACTGGTTAAAAATGTCAGTGTAACTCCAGTAACTGTCTATTATGCTTTTTTTGAGCTGTCAGATGTTCCAAAATTTATCTTTTAATTGGAAAATTGTTTATTTACATTGTACTTCATTATGAACCGAGTTAAATTATTTAACTGTTCTAAACTGAAATATGTTTTACAAAGAAGAGGAATGCACACTACACCCTATCGACCACACTGGGTCTTGACACCACATGTTTGTTTACAGTATGTAATTTATCGGTATCTGACGTTTATCTACATCATTAACAAACTATAGATTAATTTAAAAAGTATTTTCATATTTAATCTAAAATTGTTTGATAGTGTGAAGCAAAATTAGAAATGTATGTTTCTGAACTAAATGTAGTATTTGTGTTTATAAATCACGTTGTAAATGTTTTTATTTTCTAATATATCTTTTGTTGTTGAAGGGGCTATCCCATGCTGCAAAGCGCCTTAATTCTGCCTTAATTTTCACACTCCAGGGCGGTGACCAATAGTAGAGCCGCTTTTTCTCTTTGGAAAAACACTCCCTCCCCGCTTTAACACCAAGTAGCACGCTGTTTATTTGCAGTCTGCACACATTATTGTGTGCCACTGTGCTTGTCCAAATTAACAAAACAGTGCTTTGTTTTCACTACATAAATAAAACAAGCATTTGCAACGCAATTGGTCTCACATTTGTGAGAGTTTGAGCTATGGGGATTGTAAATGACAATGCTGCTTATTTATGTGTTTTGAAAACCTGCAAGCAGTACGTAAACACACATTTTGTACTTATAGTCCTTACTTACAAGAAGCAAGGCTGACAGTAAAAGAGGCGCAGTTACTGCCAGACTTGATTCTCGTAAGCAACAAATATAAGTGCAAAGGGCGTGAGACCTATTGCATTGGAAATGCTTGTTAATTACTGCAGCCTGGCAGGATCTGACCCACATAATGGCGTACACGTGGCCCACATGTAGAGTGAGTGAAAGGCAGAGGCCCAGTCAGACCCTCGGTCATGCCTACACATCACACACACCTCTTCGTAGATCACTGTACTATCACAGACGCAGTCTCCGCGATAAACAAGCCATTTGAAGCTGATGCCTGGCTCTGGCTCCTGCTTACTGCAAATTCCTCTTGGACCATCGAGCCTTAAACGTGTTGAGCTTTCATGTGGCTTCTGCCTACCCGACATTGTAGCTTCATGCACAAGGAATTATTCACAAAGCAGAGACCTTTAAAAAAAGCAAAGAGAAAGAGATACTCATCTAGCAGCTAAATTGCAGAATTGCAGAATATCTCTAAGCTGAGGTTTCAAATATATGACTTTTAATAAATCCCTCTCAAGTCAATGACATTAATCTGAAGAACTAAGGTGAAACATTAATGCATATTAAAGAAATATGTTTTTTTTAAATATTTTGAAGTCACTTTATCATATATTTAGATGGTGTTGGTTGCATGAGTTATATTCCAAATATTTTGGCGGTCGTCTCTGCTCACCTTTTAATTTGTTGGCTCGCTCACCTCTACCCAGTCTGCAGTAATTGTGACTTAAAATCACTCTTGCTGCAGGCAAAGGACCCGACTGCACTGCCAGTCCTTGGCGTGACTGAAAAATTATTAGGGGGTGTCCCATCCTATGCACACGTCTCAAGGCCTGTCTCTAATGATCTAATTTAAATGTTCGGCTGCTTTAAGTCCTTTTTGTTTGCTTTGAAGGATCAGCTCAGATACATCTGTAATGTATTGAGATTATGCACGCTAGGACCCTTGCAGTTCTGGACGGACTCTAAACCGGAATTATGTAACCTGCTGGGAGGGGTTAAGGGCAGTGTGTGGTTGTATGTGAAGAATAAAGATGTATTTTGCAGAGCTCTGGGTGCGGCCTATTTCATTTGCATGCTCCTAGGCTGAAGAGGACGCTACAACATTCTTTGATCTGTGGCATACATTAAAAAATAATTTACAAACAGGATTGTTTGTGGGGTCTGATAGGTGTATACTCAGCTGTGACAGGTGTACTGTCAAATGCTTCTCACAATAGGGTGCACTGTAGGAGAGTAGGTTGCAAGTCTTTCTCAAGGGTTTATGAGTATGGTTAGTGCTGGTATGCAGTAGACACGAAGGAACTCAGTCTGTTTTTCTGATTTTCTTATTTGTACTATAAATGGTTAGTCCTCCCCTCTTGATGACACTCTCAGTCTATATATCAAAGAGAATGGACTGATTGGCTGAATACATTTTTGCAAAGAGAAGTCCTATAGGACATGGGCTGCACTGGCATTCAAAATGCCGTTTTTGCACTTTCCATTTGGTGTAACTAATTGATTCCATTTTGTTAGAGCTCATATTTTGTCGTGTGACTTTGAGCGAAAAGACCAGTCAATCTATCCGTACAAAGGCAGCTTCAATCTAAACAGTATTTTCTGCAGGATCATCTTATTCTGTATAAACATTTCTTTCCATGATGTTGGTTTTCTTAGTGTAGTATTCAAAGGTTCATTTTATGAATGGTTGGTTGTTGTTTCCCAATGAAACTCTGCCATTAAGGCTCCAGTCCAGTCACAAATATATAATTGATTCAAAGGATCTATGTCAGTGGTTTGTGTGGTTGCTCGTTAAGAAACTCATCTTTAAGGTTGGCCACGAAAAGGACTGTCTTTTATTGTGTGTGCTACAGATGTTCATGATTTATCTGTTTTGGAAGGCTTGCTGCTCTTTAAGTGGTACAGTCACTAAATTAATCAAATGTGCGGTTTCTCCTACTAAAGAGAGCTAATGTAGTACTCACTTCAGGCACAATAGCCGAGTTTCCTATCAAGTATTGCACATTATCAGCAGGATCACAAAATAAAGTATCCTTCTTAGGTTGAAGCTTGTCCTGTCTGGTTTGCTGAGGACATCTTGGGAACATCGGAAAGCTTCCCTGGGAATGCATTCTACGCATTACACACCATTGGCTTTGTGAGTTGTATCTCAAATGTGCTTGCTTTCTTAGCTGGTTTGATTTGTTTTGGGCTGCCCAGCTTGAGTTCGGCCCTTCCATTGCCCAAACGCTATTTACTGCATTCTTCTTCCAGTACTGAATTTCTGTAAACAGGCCTTTAAATCTTGTTCTAATCTTGTCACGTTTGCTGTGCATTCATATACAGAGGTAAAATGTCAGACTCTGTCTTCCAGGGACTTTGGTGTTTACTTTTCTTTCTTTGACTTCAAAGTGAGAGGATTTATGTGACAATCGTGCTGTCTACTCGGGGGTGTGCTGTACGATGTTATTTTTTTCAAGCACAAAGCAAATGAACTGTGCAGATATTTCAGAATATGGAAAGCACAAATTATGCACATTTTATGGCAATTCTGAAGTGTGGAGAAAACAAATATTTTAATACGATCAAATCAATCTACGATGTGATGACATTTGCGCACATTATCGTTTGTGCACTGTATACTTTTATCAGTAAAACTGTATGTCTCTACAAATGTAATGGTCATTTTAATTGAAGATGTGTTGTCTGTAATGTACCACACTATACATACTCCACGCCACTGCCCTCTACTCTGCAGCACTCCACACTATGCCACTCCACTCTAAGCCACTCTAATCTACTCTGTACCTCTGCACTCTGCGACACTCTACTCTATGCCACTCTACTCTATGCCACTCTGCGCCATTCCACTCTATGTAACTGCAATCTTATCTGCGTCACTCCACCCCACTGCACTCGATGCCACTCTATTGTACACCGCTGCACCCTATGACAAATCATTTTGTACCACTTTACTCTAAACAGTACACTGTACGCCATTGCACTCTATGCTAATCTACTTTCCACCACTACACTGTACGCCACTCTACCCTACAACACTGCACTCTACAACTCTACAACTCTGTGACTGAACTCTACGTCATTCAAGCCTGCTCCGTTGCACTCTGCCACTGCACTCTACTCTGTACCTCTCTATGCCATTCTACTTCACTCTGCGGCAAGGCACTCTACGCCAATGCATTCTACACCATTACACTGTACGCCAATCCATTCTACACCATTCTAATCCACTGTGCACCGCTGCACTCTGACACTGTAGTCTACGCCTCTCTAGTCTACTCCTCTCCACTCCACTGTACTCTGCTCTACTGTACTCTATGCCAGTCCACTTTACCCCACTGCACCACTTTTCTCTACACCACTACGCCAATGCACTTTGACATTCTACTCTGCAAGACTGCACTCTCCTACACTGACCTTCATGCCACTCTACGCCACTGCACTCTACGCCACTGCACTCTACTCTGCACCACTGAAATCTGCACCACTCTATGCCACTCTGCTCTGCATTAGTTCACTCTATGCAATTCTAATCTATTCTGTACCACTTCACTTCACGACGCTACAATCTACATCACTCTACTCTATGCAACTGCACCCTCCTAGACTACTCCTCCCGCGACAATCTACTCAGCTTTACGTCTCTCTACTCTACAACAATCTACTCCACTGAAAGCAACATCCTCTGTGCCACTTCACTCTGCTTTACACCACTTATAAACACTCTACACCACTCCACTCTACAACACTCTACTCCACTCTGACACTCTCTACTCCCCTGTATGCCCTTTCACTCTATGAAACTCGACTTCCTCCACGGCACTCCAAAACACTACATCACTCCACGAGACTCCACTTCACTCCCCTCCATACCACTCAACTCTACTCCAGTTTACAACACTCCATGCAACTCTATTTTGCCCCCCTGACTTTTAGCTATGGTAAACAGCAGCCACGGGTGTACAACGGCTTCAGCGTAGTGGCAAAGCCAATAGTTGTTGCATAAGCGAGACCTAATGGCTTAGTAAATGCTTGTTTAAATTGACCCTTTTTAATTTCTGAATTTCGATGCACAACCTTAACGTGAGTTTCGTCAAAAAAGTCTGCATTTTATTTTGTGTAAATAAATCAATATTTTGCACCATCATTGTTCACTTTAAGTTTCATTTTTTTACTATCAAAATGGGTTGCATTTATATTTTTTTAATACAATGATAATTATAGGTCTGATTGTTAGAGCATTTTTTTCAGCTAGTTAAACTTTGCTGCACATAAGTTCCACATTGCGCACAGAAATTCACAAACATGATTCACAGTCAAGATTGGCACCCTTTTTTGATCGTCAAACTGTATTTGCAATTGCCACGATTCTACAAGTTCGATTGTATTTACATATTCAGAAATTAAGTTCTAGTTGCAGTTGTGTAGGTTTTCCTGTAAATTTTCGAGAATACTTCAAAACTACTATGATTGTAGATATTTTCAAACAATTTGCAGGTTGGTGCTCAGCCCGGAAATGCATGGAATGTTACTCCAGCAGTGAGTAGCAGGGGGAGTTTGTTTCTCAGCTAAGAATGAAGCGTGAATACCCCCATATTGAATAGGGGTGTAATGGAACCTGTCTTTCCGTGAGGAAAATACTTTTCCCCGTGGAGTAACAAAACAGGTTAATAGTGCAAATGCACGTTTTCATTCTATTTACACATGCAGAATTATACAACTGATTTCAATTCAGCAAGCAGAAATGTTACCAATACGGCTACTGCTGTAAAATGCTAATTTGTATAGGTAACCAGGGATACTTCTCAATTTGTTTAAAAATTTTGAAAACTAAATATTTATTCCAAACGCATTAGTAAGAGTACATGTACAAGATTTTCCCTTTGTGACTCAAGCCCACTGTTAGTGCTGTTGCATTTCACTGTTCAATTGTGATCTTTTCAACTAGTTTCTATGCTACAGAATTATTAGTTTGCAGCAAAATTGGCATTGTAAAGGAAACGGAAAAAAACTGTAATTACTTTGGTTCATAAAAATATGAAATCTGCATAGATGGTACAAATTCTTTTCTGCACCGCTATTGTGAATGTAACCTGTCCTTGGTTATTAGCTTTGTGCTTCTAAACAGCAAACTATGTCTCAAAGTATGATGGTGAATCGGAGGGAGTGTATGGGTGAGCCTGTGAAATATAAGCATCGTCTTTAACATGCTTTACATCGATTACCCTAGTATACCCTAATTTATTTGGTGATTAATTTCAGAAATGTTTATTCATTTGAGTACATTGATCTAACATCAGGGCTTATACCAAGAAGTACATACAGCAAGAGGCTATGTGGCTTTGTTGCCCAATTATTCCCTCATAGGCTTTTTACCAAACTAATTATTTACTACATATTCAGCCAGCATAGCAATCTAAATCTGCCTGCACACTTTGAGGCAACATTGACAGCAACTGAGAGGTTGTGCAGAAGGTTGTTGTTTAGGATTTAGGGTGAAAGTTCTTGATGGCTTGAACAGTTTTTTTGGTCTATAATTCTATTTTAATGCACGTACAACAGAATTTAAAGAAGGGTGATGTAAGCAAACATTTTGTTCACACTAATAAATATGAGATGCCCTAACAACTGTCTGCTCACTAAACAAGCATTTGCAATGCAATAGGTCTCGCATTTACACAAGTTTAAGCCATTGGCATTATAAATGACAATGCCTTTTATTTATGCTTTAAAAACGAAAACAAAAATAAAAGGTTTTGTTATTTGCAATGTCAATAGTTCAAACTCGCGTAAATGCAAGACTTATTGCATTGCAAATGCTTGTTTGAACATTAGAGCTTTATTTTTGGGTACTTTGAGGTGTTTTAAACCAACACTACACGGAATGCTCTTATTGCAAGTGCCACGGTAATTGTTAAACTCTACTCAAACTTTCTTTTTCACAATTTGGAGATGACAGATTTTCTTCAAATTAAGCTTCCAATACCAGTTTTGGCACGTGCAGGTCCATCCTGTTCAAAACTTGAAGAATTTGAACTGACCAGACAGTGTGGAAATAGAAATATCGGCCCTGATGTATCAAAGGATTGTACCCATTCTGTGTCTATAGGGAAATGTGTTGGCACATATGAGTCACTGCTTGGTAATACCAGTCACAGAAGCCATGTCTATATGTTATTCCCCATTACCATTGGGAAAACATAGAAATGGTTGCAAGAATTTACTGGGGAAATAAAGTCATCATGCAGTAAGGGTATTTCTTCTAGGTGGGGATTTTAACAGATTCTAGCAGCACACTTGTAATATGGGGGCTTCCAAGTCTCAAGCCCTCTATAGCAGACCCTAGTGGAGCAGGGTCACCATCCATGTCATCATAAACACTGTTACCAGCCCTGGAATCTCAACCTTAGACATCAGTGCTATCAGGTTAGTCTAACCTGCTCAATTGAAGCAAACCAAGACTACAACACCCAGAATACTTTAGGTTAACCTTGAAAGCCCTGGACAGGAAACACAGTCTTTTGTGAAATATATGGAGTTGCACGCCGGACTGACGGGTGCTGCTGCTGAAATATCGAGTTTAAAAGAAGTGGGATTTTTTTTTTGCTGCTATTATGAGCCTTTCTGGTGCAGGCACTTACTGCCTATTCTTAAAGCTTATTGGTTTTGCCAATATAAACCGGCATTTTATTTTCTCCGAATGAGATATGAGCAGGCTGTTTGTTTGCCATTCCGTTGGAGGATATTTAAAAAGTGCTCTGCGCTGGTGCAACTTAATGAACTTTTAGACTCCTTTTTAGCGCAACCTGTTTTCTGGTGGTTAGGATATGTTATGCTTGTGTATAGCTGTGTATGGATTTTTAATGATTTTATGACGCGTCTTATTACTGCTGTTCTTTTATGATTATTGTTGAATAATCGAATAGAGATATGATGATGAAGGTATTCGTCAGATTCACTACTGCAACAATATCTATTTTCTTTCTTTTTTTTTTTTGAAGTTGTACATAGGCAGTACTTTAAGCGGGCAGGTAGTCTCCAGTCCTGAGTACCTGCACTTCTTCAATTTGAAATGGAGAGTTCCTGCACTTCTCAGCACTGCAGGAATACAGGTAATGGGAGACACTCTACAGGAGTACACGGGTATTCTAGATAGTGAGTACCTGCACGTCATTATTTCCATTTGACCCACTGTATATAGTACACACCTCATTCGGGTGACACCAGAGCCTTTTTTTCAGGTTGCCAGAATGAAAAACACACTGTAGACACAGCACACCTTGTTATGAATCGATACTGGGAGATTACATTGTGCGAGTGAACAGAAAGACAGCATATACACTAGCGCGAGGACACAGGTATGCAAGAGACGGGTGTAACTCGTCATAAAAGTTAGGACTGTAGCCATTAGACGCAGCATAGTAAAACTTGCGTTCACTGGCAGAAGTGTTAAGATAACCCCATGACTGCAGTCAGAAAGCCTGAAAAGATTTCACCACGGGTGGGGGGATCACATGAAGGGGGTTCAATAGGGAAGCTGCCAAGCCAGGTTTTCAGGATAACCGCTGCATGTGAATTTGTGTTGTGTGATACGCTGAACATCTGGCACGGACCCAGCCGTCTTGGACCAACGCTGGACTCCGTGACAGTTACAAGAGAGATGAAGTAATGGCGGTGGGCGCGAGCACATGCCTTTGCGGCTGCGCCCCTTGACCCCAGCTTCACTTCTGGAGAAACAAAAAGACCCACTGACATCCTGAGTGCCAAGTGCAAGTGAAAGGTACACCAAGAGAAAGTCAGCAAGACAATACACAAATGTAGCCAAGTTTGTTAAAAAGTAAAAAGCATATAATGTTAGAAAGGTGTCTTTAAAAATGAACCCTTTAATGGTTAATTGCACCACCTTTAAAAGAGAGGATATTAATAGCAGAACATGATGGTCAAGCAATAGCGTGATCTCCTTTAATGAGTTTGGTTAGGAAAAGCATGTAATGTTCTGCAAACCTCCACAGTGGCTGCCTGTCATGCACGACACCTTTAGCCCGACCTGCGTTTTTTTTTTGTTGGTTTTTTTTTTTTTGTACTTGCAGCACTTTGCATTCTGAAACTTTTAGTTTTGCTTTTCCCATTAAAAAATGGAGGCGCTGCATGGAAAGTGCTGTTCGTTAAAAAGCCAGGACTGGAGAAAGGTGTCACAAGTAACATGGAAGAACTTGGCAGCCAGGCCCGTATTATATCTGTATTATCAATGAAGTGGGTGTAACTCAGACCTTCACAGCTAAAACAAAGCCAGTAGTGTCTTTAGAGCGCTATCGAGCGCACACCCACTGCTTTGTCAAGGTCTCACTGCCTGGAACACTTGCAGCCCACCTCTGGTACAACCTAGAGGCAGCGCACAGAGTAAGGAAGCGCACTGAGACTCGGCCTTCATTGCCACCCCCATCCTTGAGCAGCAGGCTCTGCTGGCCAACACACAATAAACCCTGCGGTGTGGGGGAAGGGTGCACCTCCTCTAGCACAGACGGAGCACCGTGACCCGTCATTGTATCTACACGGGCCCACCGACAGCCAATCACCTGTGCTGCACTGGTACGGAATGTGTGCACTGGCTCCAGGTAGCCTTCAAAGCAGGTGACGAGGTAAGAGTAAAATAGGCCCGCCCATACTACGTCATAGCACAAAATGATAGACGTGGGTATGATGGCCCAGATACTCAGGCCATTGAACACACTTGCTTAGTGCCTGGAAGCTATCATACGTGTAAACTGCCGGCCCCATCATTGTAAGGCAGATAGACCTATACTGCACTGAGAGATCTCTGCCTCTGTGGCTGTGAACAGTGCGATCACCTTTCTTGTCTAATTGTGCACTCTTCACCCACCTTCCCTGTCTGAGGCACCACTCTACTGTGCACTTACCAATGTGCATTTCGGTCAATGGCAGAACACTGGACTAGGCATTGCATCACCCATCCTGTAAGATGTGAACTCGCCGTCCCTATAACAAGGCAACATAATTACACTTCGGTACACAGCGAGACACTGTACTATGCACTCGCAGCATGTGGTGAACATCCCTAAGAGATGGAACAGCAGAACACTGTAGTATACACTCCCCCTTTCTATAGGACGGGCCACTGTGATTTCGACACACCCTCTCAATGACAGAGCTGTGTAACTCACTATTGGTAGACAGCAGGGCACTGTACTCTGCACTCACGTAACACGTAGCAGAGCGCAATGTACTGGGAACGCGCGTCCCTAAGACAGGGAGCGGCAGACACTGTAGCATACACTCACTCTGTACAGGACTCTGTACCCTGAACTTACCCTCACATTACCAGAGCAGGGTAACTCATCGGTACACAGCAGGGCCTTCTGCAGCTCACCCTCAGATATACTGGGGCACTGTGCTACATAAGTGGGCAGCGTACGGGGCTCCACTGCTAGGCACCATACCCTCACAGGTGGGCACCATACCCTCACAGGTGGGCACCATACCCACACAGATGGGCACCATACCCTCTCAGGTGGGCACCGTACCCTTTGCAGACATCTGCGCTCACAGGTTCCCGATGTCTGCCCTTGAACAGGTGCTGTAAACACATCGAAGCACGCATCCTGGCAGGGGGTCGTGTATCCCCAGCCCGAAAGAAGAGATCCCTACATCGAGAGTAGATCCCCACCTTGGAAGCGCACTGCTCAGTGGACAGGATCCCTATTTCACATAACAGACCCCCGAGGGGCAGCCTTTACTCTCTCCGAAGATAGGGGTGCTCCGTGGGGCAGAGGGCTACGACGAGAAGCTGAACTCCACAGATTCCCTCTGTATAGAGATTCCTGATACAAGAGCAGACCCTTTGAGAAAAGATTTCTCCTCTGAGATCTTCCGCTCCTTGAAGTGCGAGCCGCTGGTTGGAGAGTACCCCTACTACGGGAAGATGACCAGGGTGTCTAACTGCTGGAATAGATTCCAGCTTCAGGGAGTAAGTAGAGGCCCCTGCTCAGTGGAGTAGATCCCTCCACACAAGTAGATCCCTGTGCCTCATCATAGGAAAAAAAACTCACCCAAGTAAAAGATAGATCCTTAATCCATGAAGCAGACTCCCTGCCCTGAAAGACATCCCTTAACCGAGGGGTCAACCCTTCCAGCCCACTATAAGTAGCAGACCCCGCTCCGTGGCGCAACTAACTAGGAAAGTGAAATCGCAGCATGTACACGTTCTGCTGAAACGCTGGCGAGCCGTACACGTGCACATCGCATGTCCGGGCGCGTGCACATCTCCTGTGCCCCTTCGGCAGAAAATCAACGACAATAGATCTCACCAAGCGTGAAGCGCATGAGCTACGTCGCAAGGCAAGACCTAAAAATCGTGAAGTTGGTGTGACTATAGGCTCTTGTCCAGTGAGCAAATCGCTGTACAAGCAAAGGAAACCAACTTCCAACTCGTGATATTGAGAAAGGTTCTATCTTTGATTTATTTTTTATTTATTTTTTTACGATTGACCAACCAAATTGAACTTGCAATTTTGGCTGCCCATTTGCAATACGGTCTTTTCCAGCGCCTTGAACAAGAATAAAAATACCTCTAGAGACTACAAAACCAAGTACAAGACTATGTTGAATTTCAGAAAATATTTGCTGTATTTTAATTTTGCATTTCAATTAAGCACATCTCTATCTAGATGGTATAAGGAAGCTGTACAATAAAATAAACCTGGTGTCACAAGGCAACCCCTTCAAAAGAAGCCATACTGAAACCCTTTTCCATAAGAATTCATAAACTTGGGCTGGTTATGATTCAGTTGCAATCTCAGCAGAGATCAAGAGAGGATATAGTTCATGAAATAAAAGCTAAGAGCTGTGAATAGGGAGTAAAAGAGAGCAAGAAGAGTGACAGAGGTAAAGTTGATGGGAAGAAAAATATAGAAAGGTTGGCAGGAAGAGAAGAGAAAATACAGATGTAAGCCTTCAAGTAAGTAATGAGAAAGGGCAGGCATAACTGGCGAGATAATACTAACAAAGGAGGTGTAGTAGGATAGTACAGTACAATAGAGAAATGTGGCTATCAAAAAAAACTCAAGACAGGGTAGTAGTTGAAGAGGTTCGGAGATTTCCTGACAAAGAGTACACTAATGGGGGATAACATTTAAGGAAGCTGTAGTTGATTCCAGAGAGATTAGCAGATGCGAGAGATGCGAGAGAGAGAGAGTTAGAGAACGATAGAGCGAGAGAGAGAGAGAGAGAGAGAGAGAGAGAGAGAGAGAGAGAGAGAGAGAGAGAGAGAGAGAGAGAGAGAGAGAGAGAGAGAGAGAGAGAGAGAGAGAGAGAGAGAGAGAGAGAACATGAATATCCCAGATAACTTTTTAAAAGGGGAAGGTTTTAGTCCTTTGCAGAAGTTGAGATCTTCTGAGCATCTCCTGTCAGCTGGGAGCAAGTTCCAGATGGAAGAGCGTGCTCCAAGGAAAGACTGATTTGTTGTTGTATAAGAACTGCATTTCGTTTTAATTTCTAGTCTTAGAGTGTCCGTGCTTCTTACATTACTGTTGTCATTCAAGATTTTGAGAACAATTGTGAGGTAGTCTGCCTGTTTATAGTGTGTTAAAAGTGATGCAAGCCAGCTTGAAATTGATCCTGCCTACTCTAGAAAGCCAGCGTAGGACCTTTAGGTCATATTTTCTGGTGCTAGAGTTTATCCTAGTCGCAGAGTGGAAAACTGTATTCATTGGCAGTAAGGAGGAGCTTAGCTCGCCTTACTATAGTACAAAGTAGCGAAGACTGGCTTGTACCATTGTGGTAATGTTATTAGGGTGTAACAGGGGTTTGATATTTTTTATGTGAATTAAATGGGGTGCTTGGTGATTTAGTTGCATGAGTAGTTTGGGAATACAATGACAGAGGGGTATTGATACAAAGACCATGGGGTTTTCCTTACTCTACCAGTATGAAAACATTACACCAGTCCTAATAGAACGTTATGTTTTCTGGAGGAACAAAGTATATGAAAGTTCTGAGTCTAGATTTCAAATCTTTTTGGGGAGAAGGTCCTAGTATTTCCAAGTCAGTCCCCTATGCATCGTGTGCCTTGACCTTAGATCTACCAATTTAAATTTGATTTGCCCTCCCAATTCCCAAAGAAAAAACATGGTATAAAATCTGTCAGAGGAAAGGGAGCTCACCTATGAAACTTGCCGAATCCTCATCATAGATCCATAGCCAACTTAACATCTTTAAATAAAAGTTTCAAAACAACCTTTTCAAAGAGACATTTAACTCCTCATCATACTCCATCAGGACCACCACTGTCTCCTTTTTGTATGGGACCTTTGTCTAGTCTTCCATCGATTAACAATTAAAGTTCCTCCTTTCATCCTAACTAATCGATTACTGACACTTTGTTTTCTTATTTTAAGCTGTGAAATAACCTTAGTGACATGTTAATGAATTACCAATCAGCTAAATAAATAATTGAATGTGTGCAAGACTACCCTTATTGTGACAGGTAACGCAGCATCATCATCTCCTTACATATCAAAAGATCATATATATTTTTTTATTAATATCAACCAACTGTGTTTCTATAGGCATTTATTGCACCTGCCTTCTAATAATAGCATACTTTTTGAATTGTCAAGGAATTTCAAAACAGCTGCCCTTGGATGGTCTGGTCTTTTGAGCAGGGATAATATTTTTCTTCAACTGAAACCATTGCTTAAAGTAATCCCAAGTCTGCTTTGCTAAATTTACATTCCCAGAAGGAAAACTCCTATGAAGGCCTCTTAAATAACTTTTTATATTCTCATTTTGATAAGATTCAGAATTAAGTAACTTTTTAGAATGAATTCAAAGTTTAATTTTAATGGTAGACGTAATTTAGCCGACAGCGACAAAAACATATTGAATATATTGTCTTTTTAAATTTTATTACACTTGCATTTTAGGTCGAGCGTTAGACTTTGATAAACTTATATGTATGATATGTTTACTTAGAAGGATTTTCAGACAGCCTTGTTAATCAGTTGGTCTCTTAAGGCGCCATTCACTTTTTTCTTTTGCCCACTCCACTATGGGACAATGGGTCATCCCACTTTAGCCACTGGCTAACTTCATTGTGAGTGACTGCATTCTTCCCTTTTACAAAGAGCACATCGACACGAGAAGAAGTTCCCTTAAATGCTGTGGACTATTATGGCATTATGTGTTTTTGAGAAAATACTTTTGCTTTAAGCCAGTTTTGTGTTTAGGCTGTTTCGGGCCCGGCAGCTTCCCCGACAACTTTTGGAAAAACCACGATTAAACAAAACAAGCATGGCAAAACCAAAAGGTTGGTGGCTTACACCAGACCTATTGGCTTTGCCAATTTTTGTTCGTAACCGTTGGATACATTATGACAGTCAAAGTCCTGATAATCACATCACCTACTCACAACCTTAGCTTTCCTTTGATTATGCATATTTATGAACTGGATATGGAGAATGAGTGCTATTTCAAAAGAAACAATGTATTGTCATTTATATTTCCTGGTTACAACTTTAATGCACTTCCGGTTTAAATTAAACCTGAACTGCAGGAACGCTGAGCTGCTGCTTTTTACAGGGGTGTTTGTAAATAAGGCTAAGAAACTGGCTGCATGTATTCCTATGGTAAAGGCCGGGGAGCTGGCCGAATCGCCCCAGGTTCCACTATGTATCTCTTTTACACATGCACCTTCTTTTTTGGCACTGTTGACTTAGGCAGACAAGATTATCTGTAATACATTTTTTATGAGATTAGAAAACAAAATTATTTTTATACCTGGAAAAAGTGTCTGTATGCTTTGTAGTGATCCATCTTTATGACTCACCGGTGATCTGTCTGTGTCTTTGATCACGTATTCAAATATTAAAAACTTGTTTAAAGCATAGTTTTCATGAAAACCATTGGTTGGCGAAAATATGTAGCACAATTGCTTAATGGTATGATTGTTCTAGCTTATTCAACACACTAGTGTGCCATTTTGAGGCTGAAATATATGTAGCAGAACTATTCGGTCTCTGTCTGACAATTCGTACACATCACACACCAGCTTCTTGTATCCTCTCATCATCACTGTTCGATGAGACAAGGGGTACAAGGCTGGTGAGGGCCTGATATAAAGACCATTGTCTGAAGGTCTCCTACATTGCCCGATATAGGTGGCTTAGCATTGTGGCTGATTTCTGTCTACCACACGTGTTAGATAAGAAAGTGTATGTTTATCATGGTGTTATGGTGTTAGTGTTTGCAACCTTGTTTCAAAATATAATTGCAAAATTAAAACTGTGATGGGTAGAATTCTTGAATTCATGTGGACACTTTTAAATACTCTGTGTGCATTTCATTAAATCTTGTGTTTTTTTCACTGTGCCACTGCAAGCAAAGACCTACCATTATTTTGTATCGCACTGTATAGGACCCTTTCCACCCTTGTAAAACACATTAGCAGACTAGGGCATTAGTGGATCATGTTTAGCTAGTTTTGGTGTCTCCTGAAAAGGGCAGGCCTGCCCAAAGTGCTTAACCACTGATAATTCACTATGGGGGCTGTCTCATTAATCATTTCTTTCACTCTCTGAGACATTACAGACAGGGACCTGACAAAAGCTAACCTATGATGGCGCTGCTCTAAAAGAGACCCTGTAGGTTGAACCGCTATCTAACATTAAGTCTCTACGGCAACACAAATAATCAGCTACAAATTTCTGCCTTAGTAGTAAGTTGCAGCTTAAGTTCCTAAGACAAAGCAAGCTGGTTGACCCATGTCTAGCCACAACTCTGCCACTTACAGTGACTCATTGATAAACACTATAGGCGCTGAATGAAATGCTTGAATTAATTCTAATTATTAATATTTTCTTCAATCACATTCCCGTACGTTGTCTTTGAAGACTGTGCCATTAAATTGGATCACTATATGCATGAAAATCTTGAGTATGCCCCAGAAATGGCATTCCAGCTCAATCTTTTAGGCCACGTCACTTGTGACAACGTTAAAATGGACATCTTTTTTAGGTCAAGCCAGGGCAGCGCATGTGCTGCTGTGCGAGGCATGCTTTATTGGAGTATGGATTTGAAGCCCCGCCCACTCTCCACCCATATTTGTCATTTGCTTGTGTCATTGTCCTTCGTAAATACTGGCTTCAGATTCGTTATTAGGCTTGTTAGTCCCTACTTAGTACCGCCTTGTCTTCATCTGTAACCTCCCATGAGGACTGGCCCTTTTACTTTGGCTGTTACAAGGTACGTCTAATATAGTCTGTAAGCACCATCTTCTCTAATGAGTTTTTCCTACTGCAGGCACGGCATTCTTTCTTGCAACATTCAGCGCACTATGCGCGCTTTTACGGGGCATTTTTATCAAAAAAGAACATTTGTTTGTCAACTTGACAAACAAATGCTTTTCTCTGGTAAAAGTGCCCCATACCGCGCTTTCACTTTAATAGCAGCTGCGGACCTTTCTTTAGACACGGCTCGTCTAAAGAAAGGGGCCTAGCCTCTTTTTAAGGTGAAAGCGCAGCATGGGGCACTTGTAAACAACAAGCATTAACAATGCAATAGGTTGGGTATTTTAAAAACGTTTACCTATTGATATTGTAAATGACAATGCCTTTTATTATTGCAGGTTTTTTAAACACACAAATTAAATGCATTGTCATTTACAATGCCAATAGCTCAAAATCTCGGAATTGCAAGACATATTGCATTGCAAATGCTTGTTTCCTTTACAGCTTTATTGCATTGCACGTTGGTCTGCTACTTTGAGATACATCTGGTACGATATGCTTTTGTGAGAGAAAAGTTGTGGCGCCCATTGCAGCTTCTAGATGAACTCAAGGGCTCACGTTAGCTCTGCAGCTCAGTTTTCACAGGGAATGTTTCCAAACATGTCTCACATTTGTGAATTGCTCTTGATGGTGGCTTGCATGAAAATTGTATGCGAGGTATATGCCCACATGTACAGAAGTCATGTGAGGTCCCTCATAATATATTTTCCATACAGTTTCTTAAGTCACACTGTGAACGTTGCACAGATACGGTTTTGGAACTTCCCGTAAGAAATGTACTTCTTCATAGAATGTGCTGCAAGTAAAAATGGTATGTTAAGCATAAGTGGGCGAGATAACATTACCCAAATAATAAAGAATGAGACAGGAATATTTTTGTATCAGAACAGTTAGTCTTAGAGCAAATGTAAATCCGAATAGTAATGACTACAAACGACCTCGCTTAGTTTGCCTCTTTAACCCACTTACGTAGATTTAGCATGTATGGATGCTTGAAAAGGCTCCACGTGATGTCTGGACCTGAGGGAGACATTTTGAACGAGCCTGTCCATTTGACTCCAGAAACAAATGTGACTTGAGCAGGAAGTGCGGCAGAAAAGCCACAAAGGCAATTGCTGCAAATGGGCAAGAATGTCATGAAAAGGTAATGTCACAAAGAGGTCCAGCGAGAAAATGTCAAGCACCTTTTAGAGCATTGCCTTCGTTGTGTTGATGGCGTTACAGTTGTGGATTCCTCAGACATTGAGGGAAACTACACAATGCAGTGCAATACCTACATCAAATTCCGTCAATATGATGTTGCATCTAAAAAGGAGTGATCAAAGCCAGTCTAGTAAGATCCAGTAGTACAAACATGTAGTAATACAACAGGTAGTGGGGCCGCTGGAAGAGCTTTAGTTAAGGTGTATTCACACCGCAACAGCTCCAGGTGAAGAACATTATGTAGACGATAAAACATAATGGGGAATCACATTCTAAATACAATGAAGATGTACAGTATTGACACCTATAACAAACGGAATAGTAAGCCTCTAACACGTCAAAAGCCATATTTATCTTAGATTGCTCCTACTAGATCTAATTCTGTTGTGCAAGTGAAATATATATGCGATCACACTGTTGAATCTTTACTGTTGCTCTTTGATACCTTTTTCTTCTCATGCTTCTTCCTGGTTTTCTGCAGCCTTCATGTCCAGTATTATGGACACATTTTGGCCGGTTTTGATTAAGAGAAACCAAGTCCACTAAGCACCATTGTTCTCTTTTGAACCAAAATAAGTAAAGCAGGCTAAAATGAAGATGGGAAGCGAAATAGGCCAGTTTTCACAGACCACGGGACATAAGTTCCTTAGCCTACGCCCAGCTATGTATGCATGCCATCAGGGAAAACTAAGCAAAATCTTGGGCTCCTACTTACCAGTTTGCTTGTCACTTCCTCTGGCAACTCTTCTCAAATGCATTGCTCATTTTCGTTCTTTGATAATTTGAATACCTTCTCTAAGAACGCAGAAGTCGCTATTAGGAAAAAAAGGTCTCCCCTTCCTCTGTTCTTCAGCAGCATGTGCCAGCATTGTTCTAAGAACTGACCGTGCATTCACCATCAACTTTCTCCAGTTTCAGTTTATGCAGTCTACTTCTTACTAATCTCAAACCTACTGACCCTTCAGTGAACCGTGCAACAGGCTTGATTTTAAAAATCAAGTTGAATTGGCACTTACATTGTTGGTTATCCTATCCATTTCCACCAGCATAATTGCTTTCCTTTGGAGAAAAGGTTGGACCACCCTTCTCTTAAAAGTAAAAACAACTTGTATTTTGGACCTATCACGAACCTGCCAGTCCTTGTGAAACTAGTCGAGAAATTGTAGTGAGTCAACTTCAAGAGCGACTGGATGAAAATCTGTATTTTTCTCCTCTGCAGTCCTATCACAGGCCCCTACATGGCACCAACACTGCTCTGATCAGGTTTTGGGATGATATCCATAGATCTGCTAATCAGAAACGAGCTATCTTGCTTTTTATGTTACATTTCTCAGTGCCCTTTGAAACCATGGAAAAAAGATTATTATTGTCAGTCTGACCTTGTTGTCAAGGTCTGAAAGTGTCTCCTTGAAATGGTTTGGCTTCATCCTGGAAGGGTGATCGCATTGCATGCAACTTGGCCCATTCATCTCCGATCTTGTGGGTATTTCATGCAGGATTTCCTTGGATTCCCCTTATTCATAGTTTTTTTCAAAATCCAACTCTCCTCCCTTTTCAACATAATTAGCAAGTACTCAATAGGGCGGATGACGCTCAACTCTGTTTTAGTTTCTGGGGCTAAAGATTTCGCCCCACTGTATATGAGATCAAAGAGCAGATGAGACTGAATTTCCTCAAGCTTAATGGACTTAAAAACAAAGAATATATTTTTGTGCAAAAATATCATTCCATCTTCAGGGACATAACTCCTCCCCTGTCACTTGATGAGAGGGGAGGCCATCAAAGTAGAACATTTTAGATTTGATTTTGATTGTAGTGTACCCTGTGGAGTGCAAATCATAACAGCTGTCTGTACCTGTTTCTTACAATTGTGTACTTTAAAGAAAATCTTACCTTTCCTGCCTTAGCAACACAAATCCATTGACATAGGGACTTCCATTAATGCAAGGCTCGTATATGTAAATGTCTTGTATGTTTGGTTCTCTGACTCCCATTTGCACAAACTCCAGATGGCACAAAGCGCGGCTGATAGATTGATTTTTGGGTTTCGCCCTATCTATGTCACTAGGATAACACTTGATTGGCTTTCAGTCAAAATCCAGACTACAAGCCTCATCCTGAGGATTTTGTATGAGGTAGCTCTAGCCTATATATCTTTCTCACTAGGGCCCGGGGAGTGGCCAGTTTAACTTCATTGCCACCTCTAAATTTAAGCTGGCTAACTAGGTGCAATCTGTTTTGCCACACAAGCAGCCATCATCTGGAATCATCTC
The DNA here is from genome assembly GCF_964204655.1 of Triturus cristatus. Taxonomy (NCBI): domain Eukaryota; kingdom Metazoa; phylum Chordata; class Amphibia; order Caudata; family Salamandridae; genus Triturus; species Triturus cristatus. Next base: position 835,393,972 of record NC_140591.1, read on the forward strand.
CATACTCACATCCCGCCTGTTCTAGCCTTCTTACATTTAAATGTCTGCTCATGGCACGCCTCTTTTAAGTACGCATTTAGTTATTAAGTGGCTAGAGACCTCTCTGGGTAAAAGTGGTCTATATAAATGCCCTTACACAGTCCATATACTGAAATGCTGGCCCTCGGGGGTGCTTTTAATATATGCCTGTTTACTGTTCCTTTCCAATAGCTGGTGATGGAATCATAGCTCTTATCAGATACACAGATTTATTATCATCTCAGTGAAAAAGGTGACCACGACAATAAATCTTTATTTTGGTAACAACTAATGATGCACAACATCACCAGAACCAAAGAGCTACTTACACATCGAACTTTCAGTATAACTGTCCATTTAATTTCAGAACTGTGCAACATCCACTTTCACAAACTTAAAAACATTTACACCATCTAACCTAACCCACCACAAATCGTCCCAACTGTCACCCATTTTCGCTATTTCAGCTCAAGTGAATGGAGGGCGTTCATTAAGACTCGCTGCATTCTAAGGGTTTGCAATTACTCAGTTATTATTTAGTGACCGAATTAGCAGAAGCTATCGCAATAACTGCACCAAACAAACTACAGCTATCGCGATTCCAAATGATTATTTAGAGATGACCAATCGGCGATAGAACTGCTGTGCTTGCTTCATCGGGGCTTCCATCGTTTCAGCTTATAATGATGGTACAATCACAGATTTAGTCCGTGGTAAACTACTCTTCCTGAAAGCCTGTAATTTATCAGAATAGTGGTGAATTTCCCATTGGAAATGTCCTCCATGCAACCCAGGAAGAAAAAAACAGAAAAGGGTAAAAAATAAATGCCTCATGCATGGAATTCTCCAGAGCCAGGACTACGGGATGTGAACATGGCTTCTTACACCACACATCCACGTAGACGTACTTTTGCAGTGTCTGCACATATTGGAGGAAATGCTCCAGCCGACAAAGACCTTTATGGGAAATTCCAGTAGCGAATGTCTATTGCCAGCACTGCAGATAAGTATGGCCAGAGCAGACGCAAAAGGGACCATGTAAGCCTCTACAGTGAAAAACCTTTATGGTATGGGTGTTGGCAGTAACCAATTGCCAAGCGACCTGTGAACAGGAACTGATGAACGATCCTTTAGCTTTCCAAATGGCTACATGTCATAAACGACACCACATTCTATTCAAGTCTTCACTCCTGCAAGTCAGTGTAAACTAAACTTCCAAGGATTACAAATCCTGTAGTGCACACGATTATCTTATTAAAACACAGAACTGGAAAATATTGTCCCTAAAGACCTGAAAATATTTACTGACGTAACCTTTTGCCTAATGCACATCACAGCTCTCTTACCTTATCACATTTGCATTTCTGCCCACTGTGAAATTATTATTTTCATTTGTAAATGTGTGCACCAGAGCTAGAGAGGTGAACTGGGATTGTTGACTCTCTGGTAGCTAATGTTCAGAGCCTGTCTTCATCTCTCTTTTACCTACCCCGGAAAGAAAATTCACAACAGGTTTTCAGAATCTCCTCTTTGTCTTGATGCCTGCCCTCTCTTACACTCATCCCAGCTCTGCTTTTTGCATCTATAAACAAACGAAGGCATTTTAGGTCCTGTCAACACAAAGCTTTTAGTGATCTGTTGTTGAACATCTATTGTGTACAATATCAATGCCTAGAGTGGGTTTTGGATCAGCTCATTTCTAATAATTTGTTAGCTTTCTTGTCCATCTCATTTGCTTGCTTCTTATTCAATGTTTTTTTTCACTCTTCTTGTGTTTGCCCCTTCCCTAGAGCCTTGCTTTTTTCCCATCCTTCCACTACTCACATGAGGAACTACTTTTTTTATTTTTCTTTGAGCAGTCCATGTGAATGCATGCGTTTTGTTGCTCTCTGTCCCATGTGCTGCTTCCTCCTCACACACCCTGCCTTCAATGTTGCTCCTCACCCCTCCCAGGTCGTCCACAAAAGCACAGCAGCAAGTATATTTTCAACGAGGTTTGACTAAAGAGATTTAACTTTATTAGCTGGGTTTACTTTTGACTCCTACATTCTACATGTTACTTGAAAGCACAGGGAGTGGCACACAAATTTAATATTAATGGCACTAGGAGAGGGCCGGGCTGCTTTATTCACTCAGCCAGAGTTTGAGAAGGTGTACTTGGCATGACTGGAAAGGAAATGTTTCTTCTACTAGAGGAACAGAAATCTGCTCCATGTGCTGCTCCAGAGCACCAAATGTCCAGAGAATCTGATCTGCTCCTGTTCCGAGTCATGTGGAAAGTGCATTAGGCCTTGGCAAGTGTTTTCTTTAAATTCTGACGTTTCCTTTTTTAGGGACTCAGAGAGCCGTTATGTTTGCCTTCACTCCTGTTTTTTGACTTTTTTAACAATGTTTTACAAACGAGCTTTAGCAAAGGCAATAGCTTGGTACTAAGCTCACATGAAGCTTGAGTCCGGGTCAGCGAATGTGTCGAAAGTTGGCCGCTGCATAGCACCAGGAAGTGATTTGGGTGCCAATAGGAAGCGAGGCATAAATGCCCTTTTTAGGTCTCGGGACCATCCGGTCTGCCGAAGGCAGAACCGGAAGTCGAGAGATTTAATGTTTTGGAGAAGAGGGGCTTGAACCCGCCCCTCTTCTCGCCTCTTCTCCATTGGCTGGCCTCTTGAATGCTGGCCAGCCATTGGAGAAGAGGTTTGTCTCTCCGATCAGGCCCCGTCCTTTTCAGATCGGGGGGCGTGTTTTTTTCAGAAAGTCTAATTATCTCCTCCAGCCAATGGCTGGAGGAGAGAAAAGACAAACACGCCCCCGAATCCGAAAATGCCGCTGCCTTTCTCCGAGGCATTTCTTCTTGACCTCGGAGAAAGGCAGTGGTGTGCGTTTTGCTCTGCCTTGTTCCTCTATTTGCTTGGCCGTAATCTTCCGACGATTTGTTTAATTTGCATGTATTTGTGCCTTTTCGTGTTATATTTCAAAAGCAGCATCTAGATTTGTAAAGGGAGCGGTTGTTATGGTCCGATTGTGTTTTGAACAACACCATAAACGCGTGGGCATTTTTCTGACAATGCAGCTTAACGCTTTATAATCATCGTGTGCCATGAAGTAGAATTTTAACCAAACGTATAACCAGATTGCACTATGAGCCGCGGAATTAAAGCCGAATTGTAACTGGATGATTTGCTCATGTAAGGCAGGGTGCAGACCGAGCGAGCTATTTTTAGCTATGTCAGATGCCAGAACATGCTCTCTTTCCAAATGGAGGCAGCTGCATTTTCATGTGCTCCTTCGAATCGAATATCCCGTGCCAAAAGCAGGCGTGGTGGACCTAAAGTATGTTTTCTGTGACAATCGGCTTTCATGCATCTAGAAACCCACGAGGGGGGCATTTTCTTCATTTAGCCTTCGTTTTTTTTTTTTCCTCACGAGAGAACTGACTACATTACGTAGCACAGTGCTTACATTTTACCTTGTGGTTCAAGGACCGAGGTCGGCTATTTGTGCGTTTGCGTTGTGATTTCGGACACGATTGTGGGGAGCTGGTGTGTAAGATACGTTCCTATTTTTGGACAGTGGCGGTTTCCCTGCCTGCGATGAATGGCGTGCTGCGAAGGCGGCGTGCGGCTTTCGTGCTGGTGTGCTGCTTTAGTGCACGGTCTTTTTCTTTTGTGTGAGATTAACGGTCCTTTCAGCTGCCTCTCTTATTCAGAAGCAGCTAGAATTTGTGACAGTGTGCGAGTGGGCGGTGGTGGCGGCGGGGGTGTAGTGCTGAAAGGGAATAGCGTCAGCGGGAGCCGTTCTTAGAGAAAACTCATGGCTCCTGTTAAGAAAGCACGCATGTTTTACCATCTCGGTAACTCCTAAAAACCTCGTCATGCGGTATATGATTTGGTAATACAGTGTTTTACAAACAAATTCATGCGATAAAGTACATCGCGTGGAGTCCTTTAACAGCGTTGCTGAGTACCGCGCTGAAAATGTAAAACCCAGCCCTGTTGATACTACAGTTGGTTTTAGGTTTTATGATCTAATTTGCAAAGTAGGTCTGTTTTGTTCGTTGGAAGAATACCAGTAAATGAACAAAACGTGTATTAATTCAATGGTCATTTGTCAGTATCACGAAAAGCTGCCATGTTTATACCATCTCGTAAACCCTGAGAGAGGATTCGCTTTGCAAGGACAGCAAAAGCTAAAGCAATCATCCGTGGATGGCTGAATTGTATGCTTTATTCTTCTACATATTCACATTTGTTCATGGCCAGACCTAACTTATCCTCGGAGATCCTACTTCCATTGGCCGCTGGTGCTTTGGAAGTGGTGGTACTTGCCCTGAACTCTGCCTAGTCAAGCAAGCAAGCCCACATTGCTCTTGTAAGAGGGGTTCGGAAAGGTTTGTCCCCTCCCCGCCCCCCCTCTAGCCCATTCACACGAATGCTTTGAAAAAATGGAAATGAATCACACAAACTGTGCTGTAGTTATACAGAACAATTTTCACCTAAATTTGCCCAAAGCCGGTAGGCTCAGAAAGAGCACCCATTAAATAGTAACTTTCATGGTGTGCCAAGTCAGTAAAGCCTCACGCTCCCCAGGGGTTCACCCAATTTATTTTAAAATATGCAGTAGGCCCCATTTGTCAATCACTTCGATGGTGTCCGGACCAGCATTTTATCATGGATGATCTCCCTCATACCATCGGTGCCCCCTTATGCCAATAGTTACGTATAATATGACAGTACCAGAATTTACTACCTCTATATTCCATGTGCTAATATGCCAGCACCTCTCTTCCCAAGAGTGCCCCTTTATTCCATAAATTGGGTTCCTCCTGCCAATGCCAGCATTTTGCCACAGTTATCCCATATGCCAATAATTACTTCCAGTGTTTCAGTGTTTTGCCATAGGATCCCCTAGTATACCAGCATTTTGCCACTAGTTTCCCTTAAGTCCAGAATTACATCTGATGCCAGTGCACATTGTCATGAGTATACTTCAAACTTTCCTGAGACACAAGTAAATACATGTCCATGGGTTATGTCAGTGGGCGTGATTTTGGGAGTGAAAGTTCTATATTTTTTGTTCAGTGCTTGCTTCTGTAGTTTTGGTGCTTCGTGGCGCTGTAATGATGGGTATTGCTCTGCCTTCATAGGAGTCCAGGTATCCAACTTGATCCCTGTTCACATTACAACCTAGGCATTGCACGTCACTCAAAGATATCCCAGATGCACTCTAACTTCACTGGGCCTGTGGCCAGCCTCTGGCTCAGTGGGCTAATGTTCAATTCGGCCTCAAACAATGTAGAGCTGGCGTCACACCGGGCGCTGAGAATGGACGGCCCGAATCTAGATTTGAACCTATGTACCTAGATGTGGAAGGCTGAACTCCTTACTGACGACCAACTACCTGTAACCCACACAGCTTACAACTCAGACCTCGGCATGAGGGGAGCAAGCTGACCCTTTACATTGGAACGGTCTCGGCATTGTTAAAGTTAGAGCTATTGGAATTGCTCATGACATTATTTTTGTTTATGTTTTTAAAACATGTAAAGAAACGGCATTGTTATTTACAATGTCAATAGCTTAATCTGTGTGTGGGTGCAAATGCAATAGGTCTCGCATTTGAGAGTGATTAAGCTATTGACATTGTAAATAACAATGCCGTTTCTTTAAATGTTTTAAAAACAAAAACATAAACAAAAATAATGTCATGAGCAATGCCAATAGCTCTAACTTTACCAATGCCGAGACCATTGCATTGCAAATGCTTGTTCTGTGTTCCTGTCGGCGACCCTGCCCTTGAGCTGTACCATGCTCCTAGTGCACTTGCTGAACCACTCCCCCACCCCTTTGCCCCAAGCTCAGCCCAGGCCCTACCCAAACCATCCTCACATGCCACACTCTTCACGTGCGACAGTGCAGAGGTTTGACATCCCTGCCAGAAACCTGAGAAAATCCTCCATGCTTAGTCAGGCCTTCGGACCACTAGTCACCACCACCGGGTTCCGGGTGAGCGGGCGGGCTCCAGGAGGCAGACAGGCAGGCAGCAGCTTCGCAGGCAGAAGAAGCTTGAGTCCAGGTCCGCAGGGTGTGTTGACGGTCGCAGGGCACAGCACCAGGAAGTGACGTGTGCCAATAGGACGGACCTGAGTCTTAAATGGCACTTTCAGTGCCCCTGTCAGCCTCCTTTGCATCCCAGCATTCCATAGCAGGAAAAGGGCGCCAAGTGTACTTTTCCTGGTCTCCAGAGAAAGCAAACGAAATTCAAATTTAAAAAAAAAAAAAGTGGCAAATGCTGTTGGTAAACCCCTCCACCGTCCCAGGTACAGGCCCCACCTGTGGCCGAGGCCTGCCATTATATCTTTGCCCATTTCCTTCAAATGCAAGACTTATTGTCAGAGCCACTAGAATTATGCGATTCTGTGGCTTTGGTGTTCTCTGCATAATTATGGATTTATCACATTTAGCACATTGTCGTCATCTTCTGCATAATATGCAGAGTTTAACAAAAACTAAATCTATCTCAAAGGACTCGGTTATTGAAAGCAATGCGACGTGTTCCTGCACAGTGGAAAGCCCTTATCAAAGATTGACTAGTCCTCTTTCCATTGTTTATGGTTGTATTTGAGTGTTAAGCTAGTCTCAATTAGGTGAAAATATTTGCACAGAGAGTGTTACAATTTATAAAAATGGCAAAATAATCCCGCAATACTATCACAAAATGTGCTGCATTATACCGCTTAACTTGGCTTTTTTGGCATATAATGTATTCAATTTATATGCATAATTTGGCACTCTCCAGCCACCTAACTCCAGCGGGGCTGCCTATATGCTTTTTTGTATACTTTAGTGACACCTTCTGGCCTAGTGAAGCCCCACACCCAAATTATTGACACGTCCTGACCTTTCACACTCCTGGTGGCAACCTGGAGTTTATCAAAGATCGTTGCCTGATTCGGGCCCATCATGCTGGCTACCAGCTGACGGCAGGGTGGAGTGCCGAGCTAACAGCTGGCACTGGGCAGCTTCCTGCTGCTCTCTATAAAAAACGCACGAAAGAAAAGGGGAATGGCGCATGTTAATAAAATGTATTTAGGCTAGTGCGGTGTGGGGGATACATCGGCATGTGGCGAATGCGTACAATGAGTCAGACGTTCAGGAAAAACAAAATCGTTCGCAATATATGTATTTTTTTCTACAGCGCCAACACATTCCCCAATAACGTCTATATAACATACTCTTGGCACGCTTAGAATACTTTTACATGTCTTCTAGCATTCGCAAACTTCATGTCGGTCAGGTGATGCATTCGAGGCATCGGCATTCAGCAGACCCATAAACAGTTAACTCGCCCAAGCCCGACTTGTCCTTTGGAGAACGCACCGTGTGAAGTTTTCCTCAGCTTCGCCTCTGGCTCCCAGCCAGGGCTGAGGGCACTCTCCGAGATAGCCCTCCCCTGTGGCCAGCGCTGCTTAATGAGTGAATTAATTAAACGGTGCCAAGCCTTTTCGTCCAATGGCGTGGCAGAGGGGACTGGGGCAGAACTTGACAGTCTCAGGGCACCCATGGGGGCTGCGTTGTCAGAGGCCTATCGTAAGTCTTCTCTGCATCCGTGTGTTTTATGGGCAGTTTTTTTTATTACACGGAGGTGTGCGTTTTTTTTTAATAAAGCAGCCTGGCCCCTGAGCTCCCACTGAGTGTGACAGCTGTCCGTCTCAGCGCTCCCGGCTGAAGCCGCCTCGTTGGGTAGGTTACCATTTGCTAAGCCTGGGGGTGCCGCAGGGAGGCTCCAGACGTGCGGCCGGCCACGAGAACAGGACAGGTTCTGCAAGGATGAGTTTTGTTTACAAGCCCCCCGAGCTGGCAGGGCGTTCCACATCATGAGCAGGTGTACAGCTGTCTGTGAGTAATTTCTGTTTAGTGGCGGCACGGTAGACAGGGAGATGTGAGCTGGGCGCAGTACGACCTTTTTGGCCCCTCCGAGCCGGCTTGAAAGGAGTCCTGGCTTCGGGTGTAATTCGAAGAAAGGTATTGTGTCCCGTTGGAGAAACGCCCGGCTCGGACTGTAACATGGAGGTCTCCGTTCAGCAGCGGCTCCCGAAGCTGGCTCCAGGCTAGCCGGCTCACTGACCACAGGCTGCACCCATGGGCGACACCATGACGTTAAACCTCATCTCCTTGCTGTGCAGGGACATCGTGCAACTGTGGCTGCTCCTGAAGGCGAGGACAGGTGTGTCGGGCGTTTCTGGTTGTCTGTTTTTGCTTTAATGTGTGTGTACTGGAGTCATTTCTTGTGACGGACAAGAAGTGGTATGATTAGCACAGCGCCTTTTTGATTTGCAGTGTTTCTGCTAAGCTTTGACCAGCTGCTCTCGATTAATATTCCCTGCCACATGGAAAGAATGCAATCGGAAAAAGTCTGTTTTATACATGGTGTATTTCTCTTCTGCTACGTTTGCTATTTTGACTTCTTTCTTTGCTTCTCTATTGGTCGTTGTTAATGTTTTGGGACATTTCGTATTCTTATAAAATAATCTTCCATTTAATTCCATGAGAAAATATTTTTGTAAATATTTGATAAATACTCAATTATCCGTTTGTAGTGGGAGCTGGGGGTTCTTTAATGCAGGGGCTTGCCATTCTCTCACTATGTCATTCCTTTTGAAAAGTGTTTTACTGGGGATACTGCGGGCAACATAAATCCTTACTGACTTACTTGTCTCCAAGTGGGGTATTGGGGTGGGTGCCTGAAGTCGAGCGCAGGGACTGTGGAAGCGCCTCAGGCATTAGTAAAGTCTCTGTTGCTCACTACTAAGCAGGTGGTACTCAACAAATGGGTTAAATGGCTGCTCCCTACCTCGCAAGACTAGTATGCAAAATGATGCTATATTATGGGGATGGACTAGATCTCCTATGGTGCGTGTACTAGAGGAGAAACAGCCCTATGGGCAGTATTGGGGTCCAGTAATCGACTACTGTGCAGAAGACTACATGCCACTGAGGGCCCAAGAATTGTAGGAGCTTTACAAATAGCACCATACTGGGCATGTTTGGGTGCGAAGGGTTGGGGGTGGTTAGAGGGGTAGTGCCCAGCGCATCACCTGGGGAGCTGCAACAGCCAGAGCGGGATCTCGATCAGGTTTCTGAAACAAGTAGCTTGTGTTGCTTTTGGCAGCCCTCCAGCTACCCATAAGTAGCTCCCCTGTCTACAGCCCAGCCTAGTAAACGAGAAGCCTTTGCTTGGTTGAATACAAATATGGATACCAAAATTGAAAAGTGTGTATTTGGAAGAAAGATGTATGTATTGTCAGAAATTATAAGCTGGTGTTGTGGAGACTTATTACTAATATTAACCTGGTGCCAGGGGCATTGCAACTATTTGTTTTTTATATTGGCCATGTAGAGGCATTACAATTTGACAAATGCTAAAACAACAATTGATGTACAGAATGCAAAACAATGTCATACATTCACCCCAGTGCAGAGATCTGGGCCTAAATCCATCGTTTTTTTGCTCACCATGCCATTCCAGTTTGGACCCAGCCATATGCAAATCAGTCTTGACCCTGTGCCTCATGGGAACAGTCCAGCCCGAACTGCCTGGCCAGGTCCTCCCTGGACTGGAATCAAGCATCCTAGGACCGGTTTCGGGCTTGAATCCAGTGGCATGGAGAGCACGGGACCCACGTCTGGGCATACCCGTCCCACTTGGGTGACAAATGCAAAAACAACAATTGATTAACAGAATGCAAAACAATGTCATACATTAACCCCAGTACAGAGATCTGGGCCTAAATCCATCGTTTTTTTGCCCACCATGCCATTCCAGTTTGGACCCAGCCATATGCAAATCAGTCTTGACCCTGCGCCCAATGGGAACATTCCAGCCCGAACTGCCAGGCCAGGACCCAGCTGATTTGCATATAGCTGGGTCCAAACTGGGGTGGCCTAGTGAGCAGAAGAACAATGGATTTAACCCAGATCTTTTGACTGGGGGTGAATGTATGATTTATTCAGCAATCCATCCATCATGTGTTTGCGTGTCACTTTTCGCCCTAAGTGGGATGGGTATGCCCAGACGTGGGTCCCTTGCTCACTTTGCCACTGGATTCATGCTAGCCTGGCTGATGAAGGGCAATACCCAGAAACCGGTCCCAGGATGCTTGTTTTTGGTCCAGGGAGGACCTGGCTTGACAGTTCGGGCTGGACTGTTCCCATGAGGCACAGGGTCAAGACTGATTTGCATATAGCTGGGTCCAAACAGGGGTGGTGTAGTGAGCAGAAGAACAATGGATTTAACCCAGATCTTTTGACTGGGGGTGAATGTATGATTTATTCAGCATTCCGCCCATCATGTGTTTGCGTATCACTTACAATTTGACAAAGCATTTTTTACAGTAATGCTGGAAACCGAGCCTGATGCACTGAGGTGATCACTGCTGGTAATCTTGCATACGGTAGGCACTAATGTCATCTTCTCTGATGGGGTCAGTATTAAAGCTCTAAAAATATTAGTAACTCGTGATGATTTTCACTGACACGAGTTGCTATTTCTACAGAAAATGTTGCGGACTCCTGAGCTGGAAAAAAAGAAGCTGGTTGTTACTGTTTGGGGGAAGAGGCAAGAGTGGAATTCGGGGAAGGGGGAGCAGCAGGGGGGAGGTGTAGTACCTTTTATCCCGAAATCCAATGCAAAGCTAGTAAACAAAATTATTTTACTTAAAGTATGAGGTTACAAAAACTCCAGGACAGAGATGGAAGCAGTAAAAGAATGGCAGTGCTTTTTAGGGGATAAGGCTGGTGCTTCTTGAAAATATGCACACCTGTATACGTTCTATTTTATTATTATTATTTTATTATTTAGGCATTTACATACAAGCCCTTCCCTAGAATGTTCTACCTGGCAAGAAGATGCAGAGGGATGGAGTAAGAATGATAAACGTATGGGCGTGTACATAGGATCCATGCTTTTGTGCTTTATATTCATTTGGAGTTAATTTCTTCAGCATAATACATTTGTCAGGGACACAAGGACTACACAATTTTCCATGGCTACATGATTGGGATTTTGACTATTCAGTCATTATTGCGCATGGATTGATTTTTGTGGCCAGTGAACAGGGCCAGACTGGGAACCAAAACCGGCCCAGGCAAAGGGGTCGGCAGTCCCCACCCCCCCTTCCCGGGGGGTTGGTGGTGCCGCCGAGTTCTTTGCCAGGGCCGGTTTTCGGCCGATTTTGTTACAGGGACGATTTTGCAGCTATGCTGTAAAAACGGCCCCCAGGGGCCCAAAACCGGCCCCCACCCGTGCGGCGCACCGGGGGATTGCCCGGAGCCCGCTACGGCCAGTCCGGCCCTGCTAGTGAATAGGTAGGGTATTGGAAATGCGCGATTCTTCTGCGCAGCCAAGCCTTGGAATGACCTCCCTCAACACACCAGAAATCTCCCCACTTCTTGAGTTCCTCAAGAAGCTGAAGACTAGGCTCTTCGTATAAGCACCTTGGGGACCACAAACCTAAAACAAGAGTGACGACATGCACACCAGACTTTTCACTGTTTCCATGTACAATTTTCCATGATTTAAACTTTAAAAGTGTAGGCTTGTGTGTGAAGAAGGGTAGCCATGAATAACCTTTGTTTATCTTTGGCGTTATAGGTGTGACACTCGTAGATATGATTGTTTTGCTTTTCTTTTATTCTTGTATGCCTTTTTATCTTTTGGATTGGTTTGATTAACTTTTACTTTGAGGCGTTTCTGCTGCATTCCAAGTGTATGCTATCTTGGCTGATGCCTTTTTATATGGATGTCAATTAGGGGTAGGTATCGGCTGCTGCCCATGGCTTGTGCTTTTGTACCCCAGACAATGTTCCTGATACTCGTAGTCTCAAGGGCCATGAAGGCATTGACAGGAACCAAAGTGGATAGGGGTAACACAGCCATGTTTACTTTCTTTAGTTTTCGCTCCTCACTTTTCCCTCAGCGCATTAGCAGCAAATAAGAGGCATTTAAGGGACTACAGAATAGGCGAGGGAACCAGCCTGTAATGTCAATGCAAGATGGAGGTTTGAAGGGTACATTCATACCTGCCAACTCGCAGAACAATCTCAGTGTGAGAAGGGGCGGGCCTTGCGCCAAGGAGTGCTTACGAGGTACTTTTGAACTCCACCCTGCCCCTAAGACCCCTCCTCCCAAACGAAATAAAAGCATGCCGAGACCAGTGCCAATGTCCTGGGGTGTTTCCACACTCCTTAATGAACGTTGGCAGTTGAAAATCTTGCAAAACGAGCTGGAAACCCACTATTTACTGTGATTTTCAGCTAGTTTTCCCTGCTACTGTGTGATATCCGCTCCTCACCGGGAGACCGCGATGGGAGCTGATTTCGTGTGCCACACTGGTAATGGTGTGTGGCGCATGAAAGTGACTCATTGCGATGGCCCCGACCTTACACTCCAATATTACACATATATATATAATACATGGCAATTAAATGTCTAAAGGCTTGGCCTATCCTTTCGGATTTGGACCACTGCTCTACAGACCTCACACTTTGTTTAATTTGCTAAATTATACTCTACTTTATCATATGCATTTATCACGTAAACATTTTTTTAAAGGAAATTATGTTCCCTGGTTCTTTTAATACTCGTGAATGAAAGACCTCTTCATAGTTCATATGTTTTAGGCATGAATCTGACTTGGTTTCCTTCTTGGGAATTGCGTATTATCCTCTCTTACACATTGACGCTCCCCATATCTGTTTGGCCTATTGCGTCAGGGCCTTCCTGGGATGGATTCAGAGGGGAGTATGCTAGGTCTTGCCAGTTTTCTTTGGTATATACGATAAACACTCACTCATACACTAGCAAGTAAAGTATGGCAGGCTAGTTCCCACTAGGCTGTCAGTGCGTCTGTCTAAACGCTTGTTTCTCTTCTGTAGATTCTGAGGTTGTAATGTTCCTCCCCTGGCTACACAAGTACGAGCACACTGCTAGGAAATGTTTTAGCATACACAACACTGGTGTGTCTAAACTATTGAACCAATAATGTCAGACCAGCAATGGTTCAGAAACGATCTTTACCGCCCCATCTAGGTCAATAAAGTTGTGATCCTCAAGAAGTTGCACGTAGCAGAATAAAGACATGTAATACTGAGCTCTGTGTGTGGCGTAGTCATTGGCGGGTACCCAGGCTGGGGAGAGCGCTATACCTGTGATGACTGTGTTAACCCCTTGCATGCTCATGACGGAACCACTCCGTCATGAGCCACGGGCGCCGTGTGCTCATGACGGAGTGGTTCCGTCATGCTGCGGCCGTTGGCTGCCGCTCCGCCCACGCGGCTCTGATTCCCCGCCTGTGCGGGCGATCAATGCAAGTGGGCGGAGTCGTGACGGAACCACGCCGTCATGAGCACAGCTCGCCCGTGACTCATGACGGCGTGGTTCCGTCATGAGCATGGCGGCGACGCGCTCACCCCAAACCCCCCCAGCGCTGCGGCGGAATTCGCGCCGCAGCGAAGGGGTTAAAAGGCAGGGTGCTGGTCCATTCTGGTTTAGGGACACCTTGCAGCAAGTAATTACATTTCTCAATATTAGCTTGAAGATAAACATTGTGTTACAGCGCATTGTGAACAATATTGTATCATTTGCAGCATGTAAACAAATGATGGCTGCTCACAGGCACATCTCACATTCATAGCGCACAAGAGTGCGTGGAGTTGTGCCTTTTTGTTTTAATTGAGCTGCAGCTGCATTCTGACCGCGCTGCTTGCGGCATCTTAGCCCACTCCGAATAGGACCCATCCACAATGAGCATTGCCAAAGCCAGTAGGTTTTGCCTATACAAAATCTATTGACTGGGTACATTTTTTGACATGTTACACAGCAATTGAGCTGCTGTTCAACATGGATGAAAGAAAAAAAAAGCGCTGAACCGAAACCGGCAAAGAGCTCGGTCTGCCCCCCCTGGGGGGTTGGGGGTGCGGCCAAGCTGTTTGCCAGGGTTGATTTCGCCTGATTTTGTTACCGGGGCCGATTTTGCAGCTATGCTGCAAAAACGGCCCTGTCACAAAAACAGCCCCCAGGGGCCCAAAATCGGCCCCCACCCTGGCGGTTCACTGGTGAAATGCTCGGTGCCTGCTACGGCCAGTCTGGCCTTGGTTCTGTGATACAGTAGATGGTGGCCATGTCATAGGGCTATTTTTTAACTTTAAGCCATGTTTCACAGTAGCTCAACTGCCAGCAACATGTAAAAAATATTGACAAAGCCAATAGGTTTCACTTAGGCGAACCTTTTTGACCCTAGCTTGCAAGATTTCAGATTGCTATGTATGATATTTTCATAATTTCAATGTAATTGACTGGCATTTCGATGACTATGAGTGAGACTTTCTCGCGAGGAAAATCAATCAACGAAGTCAAAGGAAACCTATAAATATCAGAAATTACACCCATTTGAGCAACGAGAAACTCAAAAGAAGTAAAGCACCAGAAATGGAAGGGCAGTAACTTAGTGCCCTTGTAACCTGATCGTACTATTAACGAAATGTGTAACCATGATAGTAAACATTAAGCAAGTCTTTCAGAGACCGCACTTTATTAAAGTTCTGTGTACATATGCAGACACACGCACATTTCAATACAAAAGATAATACTTACTCGATGCAAACACCGGGCGTTGGGCAAGCCTAAATCAGTGGCTGAGGCACACAGGCCACAGCCAGGCTGTTTATTTAAAAAAAGACTAGTTTAGCATTCTAATAAAAATCTTTAAGCTGAGCGGTCTGCACACTACTACCTGCCCAGCCCCGCAGTGGCACCAGATCACACCAGCCGGCGCAGTCTGTCACAGAGGTACAGGCTCTAGCTTCTGCTGACATAGAAACGGTGTTGAAGTAATCTTGGACAGCAGGTCAGACCCGACCGGCTGGCACGACAGTGTTGGCTCACACCCTAATGAAGGGGGGCTCTCACATACAGCCATGGCTGAAGACACACAACAATGCATCTAAACATGTTTCTCATCAACATCGTTTCCGCCGTGGGCAAGGGTCGATAGTTCTAGACAGGATTTAAAGTGGGCCGGGTCTCACCTGGATGCAATGACAGAAAAAACAGCAAAATACAAGTCGGGCGGCACACTAAGCTAAGCACAGATTTTTAGCTTTTGTGTTAAGCCACGCCCTTAATTACATGTGTCACGCCCCTTCGAGAACCCCGCCCCCCCCCCGAGTTTTTTCATCCCACTTAAAGCCCTGGTTCTAGTCAAATTAAAAGAAAATTGTTCATCTTTTGTCATAAAGTAAGTCTATTGAGCGTTATTGTGTAATAATAAAAGCCCCAATCTGTCTGCACTGCAGACACGTTTATGGGGCTGGCTTCACAGACACAGAGATGTATACTTGTAATGAACGTGCATTAGAATCTGAGGTTTGTCAATCTAGAAAAGTCATCTCTCTCCGACTACCTCTTATAATGTTTACTTGATGCGTTATAATTAAAAATACGCTCCGAATACATTTTGCAGCCAAGGATGCACGTCCTTGTCTCAGTGTGTAGTATGTGTTGCTGTCTATTCGTGTGTAGCCGCTGTGATGGCATTACTACAGTTAGCGTTAGGCCACAAGCACAAAATATGTAATTACATGCGTACTATTCTGTAAAACAGAGACCGGTGTCTGTCTGTCTGTCTGTCTGTCTGTCCGTCTGTCTGTCATGTGCAAGCACATTTTTATTAGGACTGGCAACTTTGTAATGATACATCAAGGGCTAGGCTGGACACTTACTTTTGCAGTGTAGAGTGCCGTCAGGAGCCTGCCTGGTGGTGGGCGGCTGCCAGGGTTGGATTGGAATTCAAATTAGGCCCGGTCACCCAAAGAAAAAGTGACTCACATTTATGGATAATGGCCGCACATGAAACCTTCCTTGGTGTCAGGGTAGTCCTTTTGAGAGAAATCTATACGATCACTAATAATCATGTTCATCTGAAAGGCTCTTAGATGTTTATTCCCAGGCCAAATCATCAGGTGCTCTGAGGCTCCAGTTTTCTCCAAGTTCCAACAGAGGACAATGAGGCAAGCAGGAGCTTCAAGGGTATCGCTCAGTTTCGAGATCTGAGGCTCCAGTTTACCTCAATTTCCCAGAAACAATTGCTCAATCTCATGTCCCTTATGTTCTTGCTTGTCCCCAGGCCTCTGCTCACCCTCCGTTCCCTCGGGCATATGGTCACTCTCAGGTACACGAGCTTTCTGCTCATGACATACGACCCTGAACTTCCCGTCCACATTAGGCGCTGGAGACTCATGATAACCCTAGGGCCACTGAAGTTCCTCCTCACTTCACTTTCATGCCCATGAAGTACCTGCTCAATCTTGAACCAGTGGCTTTCTGGGTCACCTTGAGATCCTTTGTAGCTGCCACCCACCCTTAGGTGACTGCCAAATTCCCCGGAAAGCGGCAGCAGTGCATCCACAGTTGTACACATCAGAGTTGTGCCAGATTTCCTCTTTTAGTTGTCACCCAGAAGCCCCTCTGCAAGTGATGTGACTGGTTACAACTTGGCACTTGATGTCTTTTTTTTATTGTGTGGAGAGATTTGATTTGTATCTGGAAAAGCTACAGGAATCCACTCCAAATGCAACTTTCAATTAATCTCCTCGGAATTCTCGCTCTCGCTCTCGCTCGATCTCTCTCTCTCTCTCTCTCTCTCTCTCTCTCTCTCTCTCTCATATAGCCCTACTCTCAAACCTTTCTCTGTTCCCTAATTTCACCGCCACTGCAACCAAGTGCAACTATCTGTCAGATTTTCTAGCCCTGTTTCTGTCTATCGATCTATAACAAAAACTTTACCTATGTTCTAAGCGCTGTCGCTCTCATTTATCCTTGTTGTTTCCTATCCTTGTCTGTCAGTCTACAAATCTCCTCCCCCTCTCTCTCCCTCCTGTGTCTCCCCTGTAAGCTTTATTTCAGTTCTTGTTATATCTCTCATACCTTTATCCCTCCTCTCAATCGGTGTTACTCTCCCGTCCATTTCTATTCTCCCTTCCATTTGTCATTGTGTTCCTGGATTAATATTTTTCACCGGGATGTTTTCAAAAAAACTTTTCTTTTTGCTCCTATCGGTTGCTATGCATCATTTATTATTTTCGTTTAATGAAGAAGGAAAGCTCCATCACAATTTTTAAGTTTTTAGTTGCCACCCAGGCTCGTCTGTTTGCTGGAGATAAAGGCAGAGACTTTCAAAAAGCCCACTGCACAGCCCCATCTCCCCTGCCACGTTAGTGTTGACTGTGAAACGTTAGTGCTGGCTGGATGCTCAAAAGCAGCACTGCCGCTCCCCAAGCCTCACTGTCGTGCTCAGACGCACGTGTCTCCTCAGTTTGGCCCATTGTCCTACTGCACATGATAATGAGCCAGCTAGGCTTTGTACCTGGTCTTACTGACCTCAGCTCTAAGGCTGCACCAGCCTTTTGGGTTGAGCGCCAGTGGCCAAGCCTGTCCAGGCAAATGTGAGGTTATTTACAGCTGGATAAAACAGCCCACCAGCTGGCACAGGCACCTTGGGTAATGGCCGATTGCCCGCCCTGTCAATCCGACCCTGGGGGCCGTCGCAACCTGATTTGGGACTTTGCCAGCAGAAACATCGGCTGCCGGGCATGATTGAGGGTCGCGGCTTGGCCCAGTAGCTGTACAGTCAGGCAGGTGTGGTCTGGGCAGCTGTGAACCACTCTGGCGGCAGCCAGTCGGTGGTTGAGTTGGGGTGGGGTCGTGTTGGTGTTGCGGGGTCATTCATTACTGCGCATGGCGAGCTGCCCTACATTGCTGCCAGCTGAGCAGCCAAAACTTTCTTTCTGATTCAACGGCCGCTCACTCGCTTCCCGGGCGGCAGGACCCACCTAACTGTGAGTCTCACAAACTCCTGCCTGACCTCACTGGCTGACTACACTATCGCTGTAGTAGCCATTGGGCACTGACTGACTGCTCCTAACGTCGGTGCAATGTATCAGAATTCCGCCACCACGTGGTGTTTGAATTGTAATCATGACATGTCTATTACATTGTAGCAGCTACACTTCAGCCAACCCCCAAGCCTACCGGGAGCAGTGTGCGCCCACTCTAGCTTTCAGTAACTATGGTGTATCAGCCAGCACTCCGGGACGCTGAGAAGGCGCTATATGCGTGACTTTGCATTTCAGTGCGGTGATGCGGGTCACCACAGTGAAATGTGCTAATCTAAAGCCTGATACGTGGTACTTGGCAGTAGTAGTACTGATTGGTTTTGACAATGCTTGTTAATTCTGTTCTTGATTTCAGATTCGAAGCTGCACTTGGCAAATAAGAACACCATTGCCAACAGTTTAAGTCTCGGATCTGCATTACATAATTTTATTTTTTTAATTCATTAAGCTGCTTCCGAAGCTCACTTTACATTGTTTGAACTGGTGCCTTAATCATGAATTTGTGCTAAAAAAAACCTCTCTGGTTTGGCCTTGGTCCAACAACTAAGAATGCGGGCGCGCGGACTACAGTGACACGCGCTCCAAGGACCTGTGCGCGCGCGCGCCTGTCAGCTGTCAGGGCCCACAGCTGATCAGATGAACAGCCCTGCGCATGTTGAATAAAGCTCTCTGTGGCATGGCGCCCAGTCACATCACCTCAAGTTAGGCTGGATAAACATCTCAAGCTAATTTCCTTCCGTACGGCGTCGAGGGCAGCGCACGTATGAACAACACATATTCGAGAATGCGATTTGTTGTCAAACTATAAATGTATGCGTGTGTATATTTGACTTGAAACCTTTGTGTGCGTGTCGATATTGTAGAGGCAAAAAGCCTTTTGTTTTACAATGATTGACGTGTCTACATTGCAATCACTGGCCCCCAACTCAAAAGCCCGAATACATAAACTGTACATTTAGTAACTACCCAATAAGCATATTTATAATTAGGTGTGATTAATTTAGTTTTAGGCGATTAATAAAATCATTTGGGTAAAAAGCGAGGATCGGTTGAGAAATATCTTTACAGGTAGTCGTTTGGTTGTTGCTGGTGGAATGGCTTTGGGTCAGTTGAATACGCACCGCTGAGACCTTGTATGTCACATGGAACTAACCCGAATCCCTGCAGGGCTGACTCAGCTTTCCATTCTTATGAGTTTGGTCAAATGAGTTACGTTTCGTAATCGTACTGCCTGTTATTTGCAACACTTGGAAATGTTAGAAGTGCAGCAAGAAGCACTCTATAACAAGAACTTATTATTGATCGATTATTTGATAATTCATTTTTTTCATAGTTTTTGTAACTGAACAATAACAAATTAAAAATAGTAACAGAAAATGTATATATTTAAAAACATGGAGACCTCGGAGGCGCCCTTATTGCACTATTCATAAACTCAATTTATAATCCACGAGTTTGAGTACTTCTGCTGCATCAATGCTGTATCAGTTTTGTGATGATCCCCGCCTAGCTGGTGGAACAAAGAGCGTGTTTGTCTCACATCATTCTCCGTACCCACAGCAAGTGTTTCTCACCCGTGCTCTCTCGTGTACATATTTTTTTTCTGTCAACACGGGAGTTCAGTTAAAAGAAGCTTTACATTGTTTCCGTTAGAGGTGGCAACCTTTCTAGAAGTGTAAAGACTTAAAAGTTCGATTGTGACTCAGAGCTAGGTCAGAGGAACTCATAGATTGTGCCCTCCCAGTCTCTAGCCTCATGGTCTCATCTGCAGTTTTGCACCGCCTCAGGGTGTGATGAAGACGCCTCAGGCTATGATGACAATGCCGCGAGGGCTCACCTGGGAGCTCATCTGCCATTGGGGCCTCCAGGAAGTATTACAGGAGCAGTGGGGATGGACTGGATTGAAGAGAGCAATTGGACCTAAGACACTCTTTTCATGCTTCCCTATTTTTTTTCTTTTACCCCATACTCTTGAGGTCTATCATTGAGTTTAGGTTATTCCTAAGATTTCTATAGATATATTACCTTTATAGGTAAAATATTGGGTACAAAGTGGAAAAGATAATGTTCACGCATTGCCTTTGTTCTCGTTTGATAGCATTACATGTATAACCATAAAAACATTTAAAAAAAGCATTGGCAAAGCCATAATAGGTTGACTTTTAAATGTGGTCTGTGAGCTATTGACTTTGCCAGTGCTTGTTTATTTTGGCAGGGTTTATGGCCAAAACTATTCCAAGACCGCTGCCTGTGCTTCTACAAGTATGCTGACCCACAGTTGGCCATCTTGGAATGTGCTCTGTGTGGATGCATGCACAGAGATGCACCAGTGGCCATCCTAGAATGATTTTAGTTATACTTTGAAAGGGACGGGGAGCAGCACACAAGCATTGAAGTGTGAAAGGTGAAATTAGTGTTCAGATGTCAGGAACTCATAAAAGCAATTTTTAAAAAGGTATTTGGGTCCAGTGAATGATGATTGACAGCTTAGCATCACAACATGACATGGGAAGGCAGCATACGTTGTTCCAAAGTGAAGGGAAATGCAGCACAACATTCTGAAAAAACAAAAAATACTATACACACTATTACTCTGGCCAAAAATATAATAGTTATCACCAGTGGTCGAAGTGGGGAAAAAAAAGTAGGGGAACTGTGGGCGAAGAATGAGAGGGCGGGAATAAACCGAAGATTAGATCAGTGGGCGGAGTCGGAGGTGTGGCTAGAAATAGCAAAACATATCAATTTTTAGTATGTTTGGCATTTCACTGACCAGTTACAGCTTACAATGTTATTTAATTCAAACAATGGATAAACCTGTTTATTTGAGGTTTAATATACAAGTTGTTTACATTTAATACATTTACAATCTGGGACATGTTTCCAATCACAGAATGTTCCAAATACGCTTATAAGTGGAATCATAAGACATTTGTGTCCGAGCCATGCAGTTTCTTTCATCGGCACTTCTCCTCCCTTTTTCTAACCATTTATGAACATAAAATTCAGGTTTAAATTCTATGACAGGAGACCCCACGATTTTTCTGAACATTATAGAAGACAGACGATTGATTGATATTCTGTTCCGCAGTGATGTGAGCACCTCATTCATTACACTAAAGCCCCGTTCACCTTCAGCAGTGGAGGTGCAAAAGGTGTCTATAATGTGCACTAATGGTTTCAGGCTTCCAGGGATGCAATTTTTATTCTGTTTGTACTCTCTGAAACAAAGGATGTACTGCCTAGTATCAAATACCTGCAACCTGCTACAACGGTTTAGTAATTCTGCCTCACCATATAAGATGTCTACTGGATCTGGGCAATAAACTGGTTGTAATTCTATGTATCAACTCTTTGTATTCCATTTTGTCATTGTTTGTGGTTGTGCATCTAGAAACATTTGATGCATTAGTCATTGTCATCCTTTTTCGCAGGTTATTTGCTAAGCTCCTAAAGAACTGTGCCCTTTTGATGCTAACACAGCCTTTGTTCTGTTGCAGTCCTACAGCATCAAACTTCATCCGTTCAGTAGCATTTAATGCGGTTGTAGCAAAGGGCCCAGGTGAACCAGCCATTGATTCAAGCACTAAAATCTGCATCTGTATTGAACGACCCACCTCATATGTGGTCATATCACGCCGCAGCAGCCTTCTGGATAGGTCACCCAGCTGGAACTTTGCGTTGTGCATGTACCATGTTGCAAAGTGCAAGCATGATGCAAGGCCCTTGTAAACATTCCCCTTAGTCTGGTGTGAATGCAAGTCCTGCATTGCCAATCCCTGGTGAGTTGCATTAGTACTGCTGGAACAAGGCAAATGGAAGCACCAATGGGTGAGGCGGACTGGCCTCAAGGGTCCTGTTAGCTCAGTGGCAAAGTCACTGCTGCTCTAGGGTGTGCTGCTTTGTAGGCCTGCCCGCAAGACTGGAGGTGACCTTCAGTATGGATTGTGGTGGACAGGGCTTCAAGGTTAACCAACACTGGCCACCGGTAAGGTCCACCTGCTGGTGCTAAGAGGCCAGGGCGTCTAAGTTCTAGTAGGGCCTTCTAAGGTCTAGTAGGGGAATGTGCTTCCTCAGGAGAGTGGTCTGATGGACTAGTCATGAAGGCTGAATCAGGTTTCCCAGTTCCAAATTCTGTAGCTCTGGCCATAGTGCCACATCCTATCCCCCCCGAACACCCTTCTGCCCCACTGAGTGAAACTCGCACTGTCTTCAGCTGCAACCCAATTCTGCCCCATTATAAACACCTAGATGTGACTCAGATGTGAAAATGCAAACACTCATAGGGAATGCAGGATCATGTAAAGAATGCGAAATATAATCAGGAACGACATGTTACCTTAACACTTTTACTCTCATTGTTCAGAAATCAATGAGTATTTTTTTTGTCTCAAACATTGAGGACATGAATACAGGGCTCCTCCTGTACACATGTGTTAAGCAGGGCTCAGAAGAGAAAGGGCCTCTTCAAGAGAATCTGATCTGACTCACGGAAATCCACAAGGGCTCCTTTATATTCATGTCAGCTAGCTAGCTGCTCAAACATAGTATAGTACATATGTATTCAAGTGTCCTGCAAAGGATACCTTTTGAATTGTCCTGCTTGTCCAACTCTTCTACTCACAAAAAACAAGAGCGATATTGGCGTTGCAGCGCAAAGCGCTGTCGATGGGCGTGAGATTTTGTAGGAGAGTAGATTTGAGAAGGGGACTTGAAGCCCCGCCCCTCATTTTTATTGGCTGGCGTCACCGTTTATGCTAAACGGTGGCCTGCCATTGGAAATTAGGGTTTTTTGTTGACGCCCTTTGGTCTCCGATTCGGACTGGGTCACCTGCTTTGCTGCTGTCGCAAAGCACTTTCTTATCTTTATGGGGCCATGTGTTTCTAGATAGAAACACATGGCCCTATAAAGACAAGAGATCGATGCTTGTTTCCTTAACCATGGTGGTTTGGAGTAATCAGCCGGAAGGTGATGATAGGTCGTTACTTGGGAAGATGAGAGGCTGTGCGTTGTAACTAACTTGTAACACTGAACAAAACTGTTGAATATTAGAGAAACCACGAAGCAGGTTGTCGTTTTACAGCGCGTGCATTCCCACAGTGATGCAGGACGCCGACGTTGCTTTAGATGACTCGTATACAGGGCCGGCTTTAGGGCAGTGCGACTGGTGCAGCTGCACTGGATGCTGACCTGTGGAGGGGGCGCCGACCTCTGTTTAGCAATAGTTTAGGTGTCCCCTCACGTTTAGCAACACCCCCCTTATGACCTACGCAGACTAACACGAAACCCTAATGTATTTCTGCACAGAAACCTTCATGCACCGTGCGTGCAGAACGCCAGCATTTGTCAACCATGTACACAGCTGAACAGAGGCGCAGGCGCGTACAGTCCAACCCGGAGTGTCTCATATGAAGAGAATTCAAGTTTACGTACAGTACCAGATAAAGCTCAAGGGGTATTTGAAAGATGATTATAAGATGGACAGAAAGCTGGATGGATGAATAGATGTAGGTTTCATGTACACTTTATGCACAGGAAATAGAATTCGAAGTAAAGAACAGAGCAGAATGCTGGCACCCATACAGTCATTGGCCTCTCCTTGGTACGTCCATTCACATCTAGTAGTCAAAGGCCATAAAGTGGAGGAAATTGTTTTTTAGAACTGGGGGGAAAACAGTCACCATGAACAGCAGGTGCTAGCCTTGGGCTATCTTGTAGGTTGTGTTTCTATCACCTGGTCCTGTTTGATTCTCACTCAATACTCTCTCTCATTCTTGAGGGCTTCCCACGTGATTACTGGCAATTCTGAACTTCCGTTTAAGATTACTTTGTTAGGTGTGGCAAATCGGAGTTTCCAAAGGATTACTGAGTGATGTGAACTTTAGAAAAGAAAATAACTCAGTTGTTTTTTAAAATGTTGCCCATGTCATCCTGTTTCAGTAATGACTCACTACCAAGCAATATGTAATCTGGCAAAGGTTGAAACTGGTCCTTGAGCAAGAGGGATGGAATCCAAAGATTGGGACAAGGAAGACTTGAAGTAATGCAGATTTTCATTCCTGCATTGGGGAGCTGGTACATTTAATACTCAACTGAGCCCATTTGCTGAGGAACTCGCATTCAATGCGGAGAACGAGTAGAATATCCATGCCCTTTCCATCCATGGCCTCTTATAGTAGAAATCCCTTGCACAGCGTGATAGAAGGCTTTGCTGCAAGCTGAAATTTCAGGGACCCTAATAGATTTCCCTTGGCTCAAGGCTGCAAAGAAAATAGTACACATCATTTGCGTTGGACAGTCCTGTCAGAGAATGGAATGGTTGTTGGTGAGTTCCCCTCGGCCTACCCTCCTGGTTAACACACAACTGAAAACATATGGCTTGGAATACTAATGGCTTCACCACCATATAAACATATATACCAAAATAGAAAAATTACAAGTAAATTACCCACAGCAATCTTAAACAAGCATTTGCAATGCAATAGGTCTCGCATTTACGCGAGTTTAAGCTGTTGGCATTGTAAATGACAATGCTTTTTATTTATGTTTCAAAACCAAACATAAATAAAAGGCCTTTTCATTTACAATGCCAATAGCTAAAACTCGTATAAATGCGAGACCTGTTGCATTGCAAATGCTTGTTTTTTCCTGGTGGCGACCGTCAGTCTGCGTGAGCCCGAAAATAAAGGGCAGAGAAGGTCAAGGGCGGGGACACCAAAGTATCCTGACGTGACCATTGTATTGGTCACAGTGGGTGCAGGCAAGTAGCGGCCCCACTAAATGAGGTGTGAATCACGGCAGCAGCAGGGCCATCAGAGGTAGCAGTTTTCGTGCTAACCTAAGACTGATGGCCCTTTCGGTGTTGTTTTGCAGGCCCCTAGACACAGAGGGGAAGGGGGAGGAGGTCGTGGGCACTGCAGAGGCCTTCCTCGATGTGCACCACACAGGTTGAAAGATAAAGTTGTAATTTTAAAAGTAGGGCTATTCCTGCAGTCCCGGGACGCTTTTTTAAAGCAAAGAAGTAGGGGAACGGACTGAAATAATTTTTAAAAGTAGGGGCACGCCGTGCCTTTCCGTTCCCGCCCACTTCTAACACTGGTTATCACCGTCCCAGGAATCCTCTCCGATCAGCTGGCCTTTCCTCCATGGGTGAGAATGTAGGGTATTCCATCGGAAAACTCCTTGGGGAAGAAGCTGGAAATCAGAAGTTTAGAGTCTCGATGAGCATCTTTGGATGCAGGTCCGTTTTCAGGAAGCAAGTTCAGCTGCATGCTTCAAGTGGTGACGTTCCTTGATGTGTAAACAAGCATTGGCAAAGCCAATAGGTTTTGCCTATGCAAATTCTATTGACTTAGCCAATGTTGTTTAAATATTGCAGAGCAGTTGAGCTGTTGTGCAGTATAACTTTAAAAAAAATCTCCATGACCCGGACAATGCTGGCTGTGTCATATTCTAATCCATGTTGCACATGCGACATGTAAAAAAACATTGACAAAGCTAATAGATTTTGCATAGTCAAAACCTATTGGCTTTGCCAATGCTTGTTGGACAGTCATTAGTGTAAAGTTTTGGGTCACATTCTTTACATTTCATTGAGTTTTGAAGTTAAAAAAAAAACTTCTAGGTAAATGTTGTGTCTAAGAATGCACACAAAGCATACACACAGACGAAACTGTCTCCCTTTCATAACGACTATTTACATCCAAACTTGCATGCAAGTGTGTCTAAAAACTAGCACAAAGCATACAACAGGGTGCAGTTGCTTCCCCACAGCCATGGTGAACAATCAGTCCTAAAGCAAGGAACCCAGAGTGACGTACAAAGCCTACGAATGGTAAGTTATGGGTGGGCTGTGAGCCTCTTTTAAGATTTTTTTTAAATACAAAAGATTTCAGAAGCACAGAGCAAGCTCTGTGCAGGCGAAACCTAAAAATGAGAGGGAGCCCTTCGTAATAGAGTGCTGAATGCTCTCTTCTTCCCAGGGACACGGCTAGCCGTCACAACCAGTCTCCAGATAAGGTAGACCTTTTCTTAATGATGTCAGAGTCAAGCTCAGGGGGCTTACACCACCACCAGTGATGGTTTATAGAGATTTCTGATGATATGCAGGGCACTTGGTTTTCAGAAGTAATCAAGGCCTGCTGTTGCGTTTTCTGGTCCTGCTGGTTCTTCTCACTGGGGCTGACCCTTAATAGCGTCTTCTCCCTGAATCATGTCCTTGGGTAAGATGTCTGAAATGCTTAAAGATGTACTCTTCTAAGCGAAGAAAAGATTGATCTTTGGTAGGCAACAAGATCCACGCAGGAGCACAATCTTTCTCTCTAGGAACGCCTAGGCTACTATACGTAATCCGGGCATCTGCTACGACACGTTCGCCCTAAACAAATCCTGGGGTAAGATGGATGGTGGTCAGTAGTGCTTTGGTGAGCTTTAGGAAGTGGTGCAGCTGGTTGGCAGTTCACTGAAGGGCAAAGGCTGTGTGTGATCAGATGGCGTAGGACTATGTCTCGGATTGTCCAGGTCCAGGATTTGCAATTAGTTGTCCTCACTGTAGGGTGACTTCGCCCATTAGACCTGATTCAGATTCCCTACTCTCTTTGTAGTTATGCTTGCCAGCACAGGAAATGCATCTCCAGGCTGCAAATGTAGTGGGACCCAGCCATGCCCATGTGAAGGGCAGCTAGTGCACCCAAATGCCTGAGGTAGATCCTGTAATGTATTTTGAGCTCTCGTCACGGCCAGTCAATGGGCAGAACAGAACAAATTTGGTCATGTCCTGACTCCTTCAATCTTCCTGGGAAATATGCTGCAGAGATGTGCATGCTACAGATAGACATGATACCTCTCCCATGCTACCAAGAGCTGCAAAGAGAGATGCAGGTGGAGGGATGTGGTAGGATCATGGCCCCCTCCTCAGAAAGCTAGTCCCATGGTGAGTTCCAGTGACCATTTTCAAAGGGTATAGTATAGCCTCTTAGAACTCTCTCAAAAGGGCTTTTTGTTCACACCACTCCCACAAACGTACCATATATAATTACGGTGGGTATCTGCCACTACATGGCCCCCCCTTTGCGAAGCAAACACAGCGCTCATTCGAGCACAATCCGACCCTGCTGCAGTACACCACCAAGGTGCACACTGGGAGCTGTAGTCTCACATTTGACTACGGACGTCCTGATAGGAGTATGGTCAGCTGTTCTCCCGCCAATGGGAGCGCCGCAGTAACATCAAAGGAGGGAGAATGTGCAATCCTGCTGAGAGCGGCGTCTGACGAAGGCTAGGAAGCCGAAATGCATTATGCCGCATTTCATTTTGTGAATAAAGGATTCCTGAAATATTCCCCGTTGTATCCCTGGATTGCTTTTAGCCAAGTGATCTTCTTTCCGATATATATATATATACACACACCCCACCCCCCCAATCCTCCACCCCTCCCCCTCCACACCTTTACATGTTGGCGTGGTAAAATTACACCCTAAGGCATTCGCGAAGATTAGATGTTTGAGAAAATACAGACTCACATGTGCTGATCTACTTGCTTTGATGCTTTTACAAAGAGGTAAAACGTTGAGAAATAAATGCATTCACTGAAGATGGGAAAGCCAACAATAATAAGTCCGCAGCTTTCTCTTTCTTTAAGAACATGGCAGCAAAGCAGTATTAAGGCTTTAGGCGAAAAGAAGGATACTGCGCTATCAATCCGTCATCACATCATTTTCAATAAGATGAGATTGAATAATGAATAAAGACATTAGTTGCGCAAATAATTAAAAAAAAAATCCACATCTTTTCCATCCTTACAAATGTTGTTTTTGCCGTGCTGCACGAGTCATGCGAAGTACAATAAGTCACCACAGAGCGGTCAAAGAGTCCTTTCACTCCTTGTCAAACAGGATGCAGAACACAGAAGTCCGCGTGGCAAGCGTCACAGTGCCGGAGTAAGTAAATGTTATCAGAGCAAATATTGAATGTGTGTTCCTGGCCATGTAATTTTAGTGCTTTCTTCCTGTATTCCAACTATTCTGAATATGGATCTCAAGAGCAGCCACATACACCAAACAAGCATTGGCATAGCCAATAGGTCTCGCCTTTGGGATCTTGTAAGTGGTTAGTCAGAGCAATTGGCTTTGCCCCTGTATTTAAGCTATCTTGTAGAGTAGTGTGGCTGTTGTGCAGCATGTTGTAAAGTTACAATATATAAACCTGCCATGGTTATGTTTTCCTTGAGCAATCCCCAATATAAAACACCAAACGTGTCTGGAGCACGCTATTGTACAGACACTATATGACGTCATATGTGCTAAAAAAGTTATAAAATGTATTCACAAATTTTTAAAATGTTTGAAAACCCACGGAAATATAGGTACGAATCCCATATATGAAAATACAGTCAAATGTGTAGCACAAAAGGAGGCATGGGAAGGGGGTCGGTAGAAAGAGTAGGACAGAGGATCGAGCATGGGAGGACAGTGGAGGGGGGCTGGTAAAGGGGAGCACTAAGTTGAGGTGAAGTGTGGGGAGCTGGGAAGGGAGAGCAGAGGCCCGTGGATGAGATGCAAGAGGGTAGGAAGAGAATGGGACTGAGAGAAAGGAGCAGAGAGAAGACCATAGGGAGAAACTGATCCGAGAGAGCGAGTGAGGACAGCGAGGGGCCTTGGGTGGAATGGGAGAGAGGGGGGACTGCAAGGAAATGTGGGGGGAGGTGAGCACTGGCAGTGAGGATAAAAGGCAAACCCATATGTATAAAGGGGTGGGGGCTGGCTGGGAGAGTTCCTTAAAGAGAGACCAGAGGGAGAGAGAGAGAGGTAGACTGGGGGGGGGGGGGGCGGACCAATAAAATGAAGAAGGGTGGGCATTGAAGTGTAAGAGCCAGGAGCACCATACAGAGGGATAGGGCGGATGTAGAAGGTACAATAAAGGAGGGTGTGCTGAGAGCTGGGATGCGAGAGCACGGGCTACAAGGAACGAATACAGCGAGATTGGGCTTCAAAGACTATAAAAAGGAAAGATGGCGAGTGAGGGAAGAGATGCTGTGAAAGGGCAGGGGGGGCGACGAGGGTGAGGGTGAAGGCAAGAGAGAGATGCGGGCAGCAGAGGAGGATTGCGGCTGAGAAACAAGTGCTATTGAAACCGAAAGAGGAATAAATAATACGTGGTTAGAAAGAGAGGACTTATGAGTGAGAAAGGAAGAGATGGGGGCAAGAAATAGACACGACAATGTCGAGCGAGTGAAGCAGTAGGGCTTAGGATCAGAGAGAGAGAAAAAATATTTATCAGAGAGAGGGAGAACTGAATAAAACAAAATATAAAACTACTTCGCTATCGCAGAATACAGGAAACGAGATGAAAGACATGTGTAGCCTGAGACGTTGGGCTGTGTGAGCCCCTTCCCCTAGCAGCTTCTTGATAGGAGGTCTTGTAAACGCCGAAGCCATGTGCCTTGAGGACTGCCCGCCTGGCTCTTGGCGCTGGACAGTTTCAGTTCAGCCTATGAGGAGCAGCACCAGTAACATTAATGAATGCAGGGGCCTGCCAGGGGAGGTACAGAGCGAGCCATGCCGGAGAGGGAGCCGCGCGGGAGGGCACGCGCGTGTCCCGAAGGTTTAGAGGTGCGGGAACGGGCGCCACATCAGAGGGTGACGGCTGGTGCAGGCTTTGCCGTAGAAGAGTGAAGCACCAGCGTTTTACAGTGACTAAATATAAAATTTAAGAAAGCAAAAAGGGTGACTAAATGGAGGGAAAGGGTGTAAACATTTGTGTAAGGAAGAAGCGATGGAAAGGAGGACTGGTGAGAGAGCGGGGGATTAACTGCTGGATTAGATAGATTAGTGCGTTGAAGTGAGGGGATGGCCATGCATATTAGCTTGTGTGCACTATTGGTGCAGATTTACGGACATTGGGGAGGCCGATGAAGTGAGGGCAAGGACAGCCGTGCAGAGATGACAAGCCTAGTCAAGCACTCGTGCTTGTGCTGGCATCCACGAGAACGAGCAGTGGCGCGCAGGCCATCTGTTTTCAATTAGCATGCGCGCCGCTGCTCGCTCCCGCATGGTGGATGCCAGCACAAGCACGAGTGCTTGAAAAAAGCTGACCGATATCTAAAGGTCATCTCCTAGAGCAGCGCATGGGCGCTGCCTAGGCGAGGCCTAAAAAGCACAGGTACATTCAAAATGTCTGGCTTTAATGTAATAATGCATATAAACTCAGGCGTGCACAAAATATGCGTGCCATGTAACTGTGCATTCTGCGCCGTACATTGCAAGCCTGGTGAAACTAAAACTGAACACAGAAATTGGAGACACAAAAAGAGGCGAAGCATATGTAGTTGATTCACATTCATGTACATCTGTATTTACCAGCACATTCAAGCTAGCCCTTTGGACTTTTGACAAAACCTATTTGTTTTTGTCAGTGAGAAACCCTACAGGCAAAGGGTATACCAAACCATGGTTTACAAGCACACTGTGCTGTAGGGAAAAAGTTGTACTTCATGATGATGCACAACAATCCGAAATTTGTCTGGAGTGTCTTGTGTTCCAGATGCGAGCAGTTCCAGTTAGATTGTTCCAAGTGGAGCAGGCGCAGGGCTGATTTACATATGGTTGGTCCCCGTCTGCAGTGGCAGATGGAGCAAAATTCATTATGAGCTGGAATACGACCCAGCGTAATTACCAATGGTTGAGATTATTTCAAGCATTCCACTTATCGCTTTTTTGATTTCTCTCTATGGTTTAAAATACGGTTTCTGCTGTTGCAGCTACCAATTCTAGCTTTTGATGTTGCAATTGTTTACCTTGCTCTGGTGGCATCTGTTCCTTGTTGTGATCGCTCTTGTTATTGATACGTTTCCAAAAGGCTGTTCCAATTACAGTAAATTCTGTTCTCACCATCTTGCTCATAGATGTTGTTGCTGATATTGTCCATGCAATGGTGTTGTGCCTTCAGTGGTGGTAGATGTTGCCACAAATTGGATTCTGCTGGTTTCACTGCATTTTTGAAAGCTGTGACCACTGCTGTTTTGACAGTTGTTGCTGCTGGAACGCCATATGTGGATGCTAGTATAGTCTCTGCTGAAATTACTGCTGTGGTTTCTTTCTGTGGTCCATGCTCTTGTGGCTGCTGTTCTTGCAGCTATTGTTGCTGCTGTCTGTGCAGTAGCAACAGCTGTTGTTTTTGCTGCTGTTGTCCCGGTCATGGTCGGAGCTATGATCACTACTGTTTGGTTCAGCTGTTGTGTAAACAGTTGTCACTGCTGTGGTTCCCGCTGTGGTCATGACTGCTGCATTGGCGGTGACGTTTATGGCATCTACATTCTCTTCTGTGGTAAAAGCTGTTGCTGCTGCTGTGGTTACTGCCTTTCTGACAGGTGGTGTTGCTGTTGTCGTGGCGGCAGCTGTCTGCACTATTGTGGTCTCTGCTGTAGTTACAGCAGTGGTGATTGTTGTGTTTTTTGCTGTGCTAGCAGCTGTTCTCACTGCCACGAGGGCACCTGTGATTGCTGCTATTGTGGCAGCTTTGATCGCAGCTGTTGCAACAGCTGCAGTAGGTTGACAATTGTTGTTGCTGTGGTCTCTTCTGTGGAAGAAGATGTAGGTGATGCTGTAGTCCCCTCCGTAGTTATAGTTGAGGTTGCCTCTATTGTCCCTGCTGTTGCTCCTGCAGTGGTGACAGTTGTGGTTTGATGTGGTTATATATGTAGCATCTGCTGCTATCCCTGTTGTGGTGAGAACTGTTACTAAAGCTGTGGTAAAAGCAAATCAATTCTGTGGTATCTGCTGTGCGTGCAAACCTGTTCAGCTGTTATCGCTACTGTGAGGATGGTCGCTGTTACGGCTGTTGTAATTAGTGTTGTGGCTCCTCTTGTTGTTGCTGTGGGCCTAATGTAGTTGAAGGCATTGTGGCCGCTGTTGCCTTAGCTGAAGGTCTCTGCTGCCATTGGAGCTGTTGTTAATGTTGGGGTGATGGCTGTTGTGGCTGATATTGTGGCAGCTGCTCTTGCTTTTGTCCCTTATGAGCCTAGAGTTGTGGTCACAGATATTGTACCTGCCGTTCTAGCATCTGCTGTTACTGCCATTTGTCCCTGATATGATGGTTGATGTGGTCGCTAATGTAGTGCCTACTGTGGGTGCCTGCTCATGCTGTGTGGGTCTCCAGGGGCAACATTGGTGTAAGGGAAGCGCCATAGTGCGAATCCAGAGACGGACAGTTTTTTAGTTTTCTTCAAAAATGCTTAAATGATCAGGTCAAAACTGAAAGCCCTGTTTAGGTTATCTTTTCTTGCTATCACACGTGCTGGCAGACTACTTAAACTGTCTCTAGCAAGACCTAAAAACTTGAAAGGACCCTCCAGGCCACGTTTTCCAAATAGCATAAGTGTTGACAGAGCCAGTCATTTTAACTTTTGAATACTGTAAAGTGTTTCGTCTTGCATTGCGGGGAGCAATAGAACCCAGTGGGGTGCATCAGGGAGCTAGTATGGTAAGTGTTATGTAGTTTCTCCAGAGGCCTCATATGCAATTACTAGGCTGCTGAAGATATTCTTGAGTGCTTGATGCTTGGAGGAGAAGAGGATGGAGCATTGTGAAGTACGAATCTGTAGCGCCTAAATCGACGATTTACAGTTTAACATTTTAGTGTATGTCTAAAGCATATATGTGTTCATTGAATGCTTCCTATTGTGGTGGAGCACCCCCACAATTTATCCCTTACTTATGATAGAGCGCTTTCAGCACTCTATTTTGTATGGGTGCATTATATTCATGGTTGTCATGCACCTATGTACAAGTATATCGTTTGCAGTTTTTTATGATCATAAACATGTCCAGTAGACTCATTTAAACATTCATTATAGTGCAATGTCTTAATATGATCATATATGTATTGTCATGCCTGCATATACAGAGAGCAGAATGGTTTATAACCATATAATGTAACGTTTCTTGTTTAAGTTGCCCGGCTTCCTAGGCCCAAGACTGTACTTGTTTTTGCACCTCCTTGTCTTCTTGAGAAATAAATAATGAAATGCATGTTGTTTTCAAGAAATAGCAGTGTTTTCATTCTACTGCAGGTATCGGAATGCCCACTCCTTATTTTCAGATTGGAGAAGATACAAGGAATGCTTTGAAGACAGTTAGAAGCGAGAAGGGAGGATGTCTTCCGTGCTTGGCTGCTCTGGGAACCAAGGCCACTTGTTGAACAAAGGAATACTAATTAAAAGAGCGTGAACCTCCCCAAATAGAAAAAGTTGCAATGGAAAGTTTTACCAGAATGAAGCAAGGAATTGATTTCTATACTGTATGATGTGCAGGGATAGAGACCTCAGACTTCTGCTAGCTTTCGGAGAGAAAGGAGCATCTTAGAACTCCCTCCTAGCCTTAAGCACCTTAACCCATTTGATATGAGTACTTCTCAGGAAGTCAACACGTGCTGACACCTTTGGGAATATATAGAAGGGTATTAGATAGCATCTCCTATTAGTATAGTGTAGGGACAGATTTGTTTTATTCCTAATGAGAAGAGATTTGAACTCTACTTCTATTCTGAGTTGTATCCTGATCCTTGAATTCATCATTGTATTCTTGTTATGCCGAATTACTTGTATTCGTAGAATTGGCTCTGTATTGATTTTTCTATATCTATACATGCTAATCTTACAATGCGTATACATCTTATTCTTGGCCTTATAATAAATTGACAAACTTAAAAAACGAATCTGTGGTCTTTTCAGGCATGATATTGCCATCCTGTTATGAAGTGTTTTTCCCCTCCACCACTTTTATTAGGTAAATAAAATATCCTGAGCGCTAATTGTTAAGAAGAGGACAGGGATGCAATTTAGCATAATCAAATGGTACCAGAGAATGGTTTACCTATAAGGTGCGAGGGGAAAAGAGAAATATAGGGCAAAGTAGGAAGAATCGAGGTCCGGATGCAGCAGATGAAACATCAGCAAAGAGTGGCGGAAACTGGCGGACGTTGACGGTGCGGCGGAACTAAAAGGGCGGTGTGAGTATGAAAGGTCTTGTGAGGAGTGTTAGATTGCGGTGTGTTTTATTTGTGTTATGTTTTGCGGAGTTGGGATGCATGTTGAGTGATTGTGGTTAGTGGTACTGGTTTGAACACGTGCAGATCAGGTAATTTGGTGAATGGGCTCAAGAGAAGTCCAAGATCCTGGGATAGTATTGTAATGTAATTGTCTGAGAAATTGTGAGAGTCATGAAGCGCTATCGACTGTTTACTTGCGTCCGGGAACTTTGTGTGAGTGCGGGAGTAAAACTGGCTGGGAGTCACCCTAGGTACCAGGGGGTGGGTCGCAGTAAGTAAGTGACCAACGCAGGTCAGAGGTTATAGCAGATGCGTGTTCTTGTGTGAGAGTTCTATTGATCTCTTACTGGACAGACAATTACTTGTTGTTGTAAATGTAAGTTATTCTGACTGTGGTAGGACCGGTCACTTGGTTAATAACTTTGGGTTGTACAGTTACTTGTAGAAGCGAATTTGTGAGTGAGTGTACGAAGCGAAATTGTAAAGGCGGGTGAGCCACTGCAAGGAGTGAGCAGTGACATTAGTGCGCGATGCGCTGGGATTGGTCGGTCGGTGTAACGCCACGCTGGGATTGGTTGCTCTGTGTTCGTAGTTGAATATTGGATTGTAAGTTGCAAATCAATTGCTTTTCATGATGCGTTGCTTTCGGGTGTTGAGAGATTTGTACAGAGGTGACACAGGGGTGGTGACTCGGGTCGGAGAGGAGGCTCCACCGGAGGTTACCCCTGCACATTATATGGCAACGAATGTGGGCTTGCATACGATTGTTTGGCTTCATAATTGGCATAATATTACAGAGAAGGAAGGGGAATTGGCTTTCCCTCGTTATGGGTCATTTCGTATGGAGGTTTTGTACCAGCTGAGGGGGGTAATGGCTGCTCTTAAACCTCCACCTCGATCCACACAATTTGAGGCATTAGACGCTTGGATGAGAGCCGCATTAGCAAAGAAACGAGAGACCTCACAGGGACGTATGAGGAGAGCAATGAAGGCATATCAAGATGGCAGATGAGATGCACAGTTGAAACAATTGAGAGTAGACACTATAGAAGGAGAGCGCTTGTATCCCTTTCGATTGTTAGCAGGCGAGTCAGAGGGAAAGACTAAGAAGGATGAGGATAGTGATACAGATAGTTTTCTGGAGGGGCTCTTAGCAGAACGACCTCCACCTTGTGACTCTAAGTCAGAGACAGAGAGGTCGCAAGCACTAGAGGAGATAGTAGGAGTAGGAGCTGGGATAGAGAGGATAATTTAGCAGCGAAAAGGGAAGAAGGAGCAATATCAAGGAGAACACAGAGTTGTGACAGAGAAGATGTAGAAAGGGAAGGAAATCAGAAAGTGTTGCAGAGTGCTATAAAAGCGCCAATGTTGGATGTGGTTCGGTTGAAGGTGGAAATAGATGAAGTGGTTGAAGGGAATTTGCCTTTCGAAAGAATTGAGACATATGATCCAAATGAATTGTTATTTGTAGCCAAAGACATTACAAGGAAGGCAAAGCGGGCTTATGATGCCCTATGGCATTTAGCACGAAGGTATGATGTTGATTTGACAAAGACCAAGATGATGCAGGGTTCTTGCAGACTAAATTATACAGACAAGGAGTTGGAGGAAAAGCGAACCGTTGGGTTGAAAGCCCAGATTAGAGAACTGGTAGTAGGCATGCAAGCTTGGAAAGCATTAGAGAGATGGGAAAGTTAGATGTGCCAAAAAGAAATGTGCTAAGACCAGAATAAATACCTCCTCCCCTCCAGGGGGAGGGATGGAAGCCACTGGTAATTTTCCTTTGAGAGAAGTGCAGAATGGAGGGTATGTACATGTACCATGGAGCAGGGGTGATTTGGCTGCTTTTACAAATAATTTTCCTCGGCTGAGGGAGAAACCTGCAGAATGGTACAAGCAGATAGACCGATTTGTCAAGATCTCGAAGGTGTTGTGGATCGATTTGAACACTTTGTTTGATATAGTGGTCCCGGCAGATATGTGGGCGGCATGCAAAATTGCTTTTGAGTGGCCAACAGCAGAGCCACCTAGGGATTCTGACCATGGTCCTTCACCTGATGTGATGAGGAAATATTAGCAAGTAATTACTTGGTTGCAGTCTAAGGTAGCTCCACAGATTGTTGATTGGCTAAAAATTGATCCTACGACTCAAGAGCCTAAGGAATCAGTGCATGATTACTACGAACGATTGTTATTGACGTTCAAACAGCATAGTGGGTTGGACACTATTGATCAGAAGGATATGGGACAGTTTGTCTCCAAATTTGTGTTAGGTTTGAAATCTGATATTAGTTTGATGATACAACACCACCTGATATGTTGGCAGAATAAGTCAGTGGATGAAATACTGCGGTATGCCAAATATTGTAGTGATCAAGTGGAATCAGCACAAAAGAAATTGCAAGACAAGGTGATGTTGGCTCAGTTGAGAAGTGCAGACTACATGCAGGGGGTTGGAGGAGGAATGGGTCGAGGCAGAGGAAGTGGCCGAGGTATGGGTCAACAAATGGCAACCCAACCAGGTCAGGGACGAGGAAGAGGCACAGAGATGAGTACAAGTGAGTGGGTGGCACAACAGAAGAAGGTGACTGCCTGTCATTATTGTCACAAGACGGGGCATTGGAAGCGCGAGTGTCGATTGAATCCTGCTAATCAGATTCAACAGGAGGGAGAGGGACATATATGCGAGACTCTACAGGCAGTGACTAGACCTAGGTCCATGTATGGAGGTTGTGAGCCACAACTACAGGTACCACAGACTCCTAGAATACCCATGTATAATCAGACCTACCAGTAGATGCCGTATGCTCACTGGTTAGAGGCGGCAGACCCGTAAGCAGAGAACGGCCAGGGACCAGGGTTCAATTCCCGACGCGGCAGGGTCGTGGACCAGGGTCAAAAACGGACTCGATAATTCTCGCCTCGGTACCTACTCTAACCAGGAACACACTCGGCAACTCTGGGCATTAAAGTATTTTGAAATACGAGACAGATACGATCAATCTCAGGGCCCTCTAGAGTATCAGGGGGGTGCAGGAAGAATGCCCTCTCGATACCATATTGGAGGTAGATCAGAGTGGGCCATTCATGGACGCTGATGTGAATGGATATCCTGTCACCTTTTTATTAGATACTGGAGCTGCGCGTTCCACGGTAAGGACAGATGTGGTCCCCAATTTATCTCTTTCTGGACAGTTGATTCAAGTAGTGGGTGTCAGTAATCAGAGAATGACCAACCCGTTAACAAACGCATTACCTGTTAGATTAGGGCCGTTCCAAGATAAACATCAGTTTGTGGTTTGCAATACAAGTCCGGTCTGTATTTTGAGCCGTGATCTTTTGTGTAAATTAAATTGTAATATCTCATGCACTCCGAGAGGTGTGGAGCTGCAGAGCCATGATGACGATGCTGATTTCAAAATGGCTAATATGAGCATGTGTGCAGAACTGTTTGAGGTTCTTACAAAAGCAGAATTGCTGCATGATTTGAGAGACTCAGTTGACCCGCAAGTGTGGGATTTCACAGGTGAAGAGATGGGGTTAATCCGAGGTGTGGAACCTGTGAAGATACAGGTGAGACCGAATGCTGAGTTTGCACGAACCCCACAATATAAACTGTCTGCGGAGACAATGGCTGGATTAACTCCTGTTATTGAGTCAATGATTTCACAAGGCATTCTAAAGGAGATACGAGGAAGTCCCTGTAATTCACCGATTATGGAACTGCAGAAGCCTAGTGGCAAGTATAGGATAGTGCAAGATCTGCGCAGGATTAATGAAATTGTGATTCCCTGTTGTCCTGTGGTACCGAATCCAGCTGTCATTCTCTTTCAAATACCACGTGAAGCGGAATGGTTTACCGTCCTAGATCTGTGTCAAGCATTCTTTTCCATACCTTTACACGAAGAAATACTACTCTATTTGCATTTCGGATGGGCGACCGTGTCTTAACATGGTGGAGAATCCCTCAAGGGTATTCAGAAAGCCCCTCCATCTTTAGCCAGTACCTGAAAAAGAATCTTGAAGGGCTGGTGATGCCACAGAAATCAGTCCTTGTTCAGTACATTGACGACCTTTTGGTCGCCTCAGAAAATGAGGATGCGTGCAGGATAGACACAGTGGCTTTGTTAAACCATTTAACAGAGAATGGACATAAGGTGTCTCCCAATAAACTACAGTACTGTGTGCCGGTAGTGCAGTATCTGGGACATTGCATTGAGAAAAGAAAGCGAAGAGTGTCACCAGATCGCATAGAGGCGATCTTGCAAATGGGAACTCTGAAAACACAAAAGAAGTCAGTATGTTTTTAAGTATGGTCGGCTATTGTCGACAGTGGATCCCAAACTTTTCCTTACAAGCAAAGCCTCTGTTAAGATTAACACGAAAAGACACCAGTGATCCGGTACCATGGGATGAAGAATGCTTGAGAGCCTTCCATGAGCTGTGAGAAAGCATATGTCGTGCCCCAGCTCTTGGAATGCCAGATTATAATAAAGCGTTTTCGCTCTTCTGCTGTGAGAAGGAGGGGTGTGCATTAGCGGTCCTTGTACAGACACATGGGGGTGCCCGTAGACCAGTGGCCTATTTTTCAGCTACATTAGACCCAGTAGCTTCTGCGTTGCCCAGATGTCTTAAATCCGTTGCTGCAACCGGTGTCAGCAATGAAATATGCGAAAGCATCGTGATGGGTCATCAATAAATCGTTTATGTACCACATTCTGTAGAATTTTTTATGACCAGAACAAAAACACAGTATCTCACGAACAATAGGTTGACTAAGTATGAGCAAGTCATTTTGGCAGCTGAAAATTTTACGTTAAGACGTTGTACCACTCTGAATCCCAATACATTGTTGCTTGTTCCCCAAGAAGATGGAGATGAAAATTGTGAAGAGCATGATTTTTTAGATGTCACTGAACTATCAACCAAACCG
This sequence comes from Triturus cristatus, assembly GCF_964204655.1. Classification (NCBI taxonomy): domain Eukaryota; kingdom Metazoa; phylum Chordata; class Amphibia; order Caudata; family Salamandridae; genus Triturus; species Triturus cristatus. The sequence continues at coordinate 835,432,913 of NC_140591.1, forward strand.
AGACCTGACATTGGTGATGAACCTTTACTTGAATCCGATTTGATCCTTTTTGTTGACGGTTCATGTCTAAGGGACAATGAAGGGTACCTAAGAGCAGCATTTGCTGTATGCATCATCAACGGAGTAGTAGAAACTGCCTGTTTGAATAGAGTATTCTCTGCTTAGGTAGTGGATATCATTGCATTGATACATGCTTGTACTATTTCACATGGGATTCGAGTGACGATCTATACGGACAGCCAATACGGGTTTGGTGTAGTTCATGATTTTGGTCAGCTGTGGTCTCAATGGGGATTTTTAACATCCTCCGGGTCTCCGATCCGAAATGGTGAATTTTTGCGCCAACTATTGGACACTTTGCAAAAGCCCAAAGCCATAGCAGTTGTGAAGTGCGCTGCTCACGGAAAGAGAGAAGATTTTGTCACCAAGGGCAATAATTATGCTGATGAAGTAGCTCGTTTTTGTGTTATACATGCATGTGTTTTTAATGGGCAATATACAGGAGAAGACACAGAAGAGACCGAGCTCAGTATGATGTTAGCTGTAGCTGATACATGGGATGAGGTGAAGCGATTACAGGATGAGGTCTCAGAGGAAGAAGCTGCTTCACGGGTCAGAGCAGGCTGTGAAAAGAGGGACGATGGCATTTGGGTGTCAACCGATAACAGAGCACTACTCCCTAACTGTTTGTTGAGCCCAATGGCAAGGCAGATTCACGGAGCTGTTCATCTGGGACGAGACGCCATGGTGCGAGTGTTCAGGCAGACATGGTTTAATCCACGCTTTCGTGTAATTGCTGAAGAAGTGTGTTATAGATGTGTTTTGTGTCAGCAAATGAATGCAGGAAAAAGAACTGTTGTTACAATGAGTCATATTGGAAGATCAGGAGGTCTTTTTAACAGGATACAATTGGATTTTATTGAGATGCCAAGATGCAGTAGGCTGAGATATGTTTTGGTGGTGGTGTGTATCTTTTCACTGTGGGTTGAGGCATATCCAACTCAACGATGTGATAGTCTCACTGTGGCAAAGCTGCTGTTGCGAGAACTTATCACGAGATACGGATTTCCGACTTCAGTGGAAACAAAGAAACTCACTTCCATAGTGAACTCATGAAATTGTTGTGTGCTGCTTTAAACATAGACCAGAGATTACATTGCAGCTGCAGGCCTGAAGCATCTGGTCTGATAGAACAGGTGAATGGCACGATCAAAATGAGAGTGGCTAAGGTTTGTTCATTGACTGCATTGAAGTGGCCAGATGCTTTGCCCCTTGTGCTAATGAGCCTACGTAGCACTCCTGATAGGAGAACAGGGCTATTCCCTCATGAAATATTGACTGGGAGAGCTATGAGATTGCCTATGGTGCCAGCTACAACATTGATTAATATCACTGGTGATATGGTGTTGGACTATTGTAGGGGACTGGCTGATGTGGTTAATTCTGTGTCCCACCAGGTCGAGGCTGCGACTGCATCCACCTCGAGAGACCTGCTGCATGATCTAAACCCCGGAGACTGGGTTCTTGAACGCTAGCACGTGCGTAAGAGCTGTCTGGATGCCCGCTGGAGAGGACCATATCAAGCATTATTGGTCACAAGTACAGCAGTGAAGTGTGGAGGGCTGCCGCATTGGTTTCACGCTTAGCACACCCGCAAAGTTCCAGAGCCTGTGGAGGAATCCCCTATTCCCCAAGTTGCCCGAAGAACAACTGACTATGAAGACATACAGAGAGAACCGGAGCAGGGAGAAAGAGAACTGCCTGTGGAGAAGCTGAATACAGAGCCTGAGATTGACGACATCGTGGAAGTACCTTTTGAACCAGACCCAAGTGAACAGCTTGGCGTAGAAGGAACAGACAAAGAGGAAGAGCAGATGCCAGAACAGAAAAGTGGCCAGCAAGAAAAGAAAGCCTAAATATAAGACTTGCATCTGAGAAAAATCTTGCTCCGATTCCTGAAGCGTCTGAATCCGAACAAAGTGAACAAGAAGATAATCCAGGTGATCTAAGACGCTCCGGAACAAAAAGAACACCGTCTCAAAAGTACGCATCTCCTGTGTGGACATATTTGGTTGCAGATGCAGAGCACGAGGAATTCTGGGAGACTTGGAACTGGAACAGTGAACTGCGGAGGGGACACCCTCTCGATTGATATTCAGTTGTTAGTCCTGGGAGTTGAAGTTTTTGGAACCCTGACACTGCAAGTTACGAATCCACCCAGATTGAGTGGGCTGCAATTTTTGATCCTTAATCAAGTTGTTTTCCCTTCTTTTGGTCAGCAGCTCACTGCCTTGGAATTGGGAGAAATTTGTGCTGAAATCCTGCATATGGTTCTCCAAATACTCTGCTCTAACCTCATTAGAGATGAAGCTTGAACTGTCATCAAAGAACTCATTAGGCCTTAGAAAGAAGATAACCTAGCCCCGAATGAAAGAAGATTCAAAATTAGGGTCCTTCCAATAGAGAGAAGAATTTAGAATTAGGGCTGACTACTTCTCTACAATAGGCTTAGTATTGATGGAGTAAATCTGACAAAAATTCGAGTGAGAAATTGAATAAGGACATTGTGATTTGAGATTAAAGGTAGAGAAAACAAAAACAGAGACTTTCAATGTTTCTTTGGTGTGTCAAATACAATAGTGGAAACATGTCTTCCAAAACATCTGGACGAAAACAAAAATGTATTATTGGAACTCTCATAGTGATAGTGCTGCTTGTCATAATTGTGGCGATTGTCACATCTTTGAGTGGGTCTTCCACTGATGAAAAGAATGGGGAACAACCTACCCTTACCCCACCCGGTTCAAATACAGATATAGAAGACGGTCCATTCATGAAAGATAAGGAAATGATCAAGGAAACTAGCCGTAGATTGCATGTGGATTTGTCAAAGGGTGATTTTACGCTGAATGCATCTGCACGTATGTTGTATGAGTATGTAGACAGTAGACACAATGGAAGCGAAAGATTGTTGTGTGCATGCAATTGCTAGCTTCAGTAGAAGACGGCATACGATTCCATCACTTGCCGGTGACTTATGGCATTACATGTAGTGTACTATTAAGTATGTTTTATAGTAAAGCCCACTTTGAAAATTATTTTTCGAATTATGATGTAGGACTCTCTGAAGTCCCAGTCCTCAAATACATGGACAATATGATTATTACAAGAATGTAGAGCGCATGTCTAAGTACTTCGTGCCTACCATCACCTTAGATATGTCCTATGCACACAGACATAATTTAACCTGTATGTTAACTGACATTGAAAAGAAATTTGTGGATCAGATGGAAGATCGACATAGGCAAACTTTGTTTCGACCAGATCCAAAGCATAAGGTACTGCCATGGACCAAATAAGAATTAGATCACAGAGCGAAGGGAATTTCAGGACCCACAGCTTTAGACTTTCAACAGAAAGGAAAGTTGTGCATTAGACATCCGTCCACATATTACGACAAGATATTCGTGGGTGAAAGTGATTGTGAGCACATTATTCTGATTGAAGAGTCCATAAGGAAAGCTCTATTGGATAAATTGACCATAGTGCCTAATGCAGGGGTCTCCAACCTTGTCTGTAGTGAGAACTACTTTTGCTCAAGGAAAGTCTTCCCGAGCTACTAGCAAATGTTATACCTGTAAAATAGTGACTACATTATGACCACCCAAAGCAAGATTTTCAGTAGTTACCACCCAAGTATACCAAGTGCGGTTACCAGCAGAAATGCTGGGAAAAAGTTCTTCAATATTAAATGCCGCCCCTTGACTTATGAAGTAACATTCAAATCTTGACATGCCCAGTGGCACAAAGGACATAAGCACAGCAGTAAGTCTCCCCAGCTCAGCTTGAATTCTCATTCACCAGTTTCTGAAAATGCACATTTTTCTATCTAATACTACTTTCCACTGTGGGCAAACAAACTCAATTTTCCACAAGAAACCCCATTTTTGAAAACTGATTTTAAAATATCAGTTTTCAGTTTTTGAGAAATGCACAGTCTCAAAACAGCTTATTATTATCATCATCATGTACTCCCATGTACTAATGTCTCATATGGACAGACTACTTTGAATTCCCGGGTATTACAGTCATATGCCATGGATGCTCACCATTGGTTTAAGGAACAATGGACCTAGACTTCTTTAAAGCTACAATTCAGTTATGAAAAACATTCATTAGTCAAAGGGCATCCGGTACATATAGAATTAGCATTGTATCATTAATGTACCACCATTTTCTTTACAATGCCAACAAGTATATCCTCAAAAGACACAAAGGCACAAAATATCGCTCCAATAGTGACTGTTTATTATTTAGTTACTTTTATAACAGATCACTACATTCAATGCTCCAAATAGAGAAAGAGGTTGCTCCAAGTGGAGTGTGAAAAGGGAAAGTGCTCGTGAGGTTGGACAGATATAAAGGAGGGGAATCCAAAAGGCAAGTTCAATAACCAATCAATTACACATTTTGGTATCCTTAGTTAAACTGGTTGTGGTTCATAGTGGCACCAGTTTTACAGATAGGTCTGTCCCTTATGGATTTACAAATATTCATTTCATGATTTTCTGGTGACGCACAGAGAACATTCATCTGTGAAAAGGCAGGGCTGAGATGATATCAGGTACAGGCCCACTGGGGGAGAGTGTCGACGTTTCGACCCTGGTGTAATGAGGGTAAATTATATCCTCTGCAGGCGTATTCCCCATTCACTATAGGTGACATTCCTGTTATTCATTCATCACAGGCCGAATGTTGCAGAGCTTCTCGCGTAACCCAACTGACTGTTTGACAGTGAACAATTCTGGGGGCCTTGAGCTCACCTTCTTGTAGTCCATCTCCAGACCCCAAATGTCATTTAGGTTTGTGTTGGGAGTTTGCTTCCTTTTGAAGTGCCCACTCCTCTGCCCTTTCTCCAGAAAGAAGTCTGTCACAGCAGCACTGACTCAGGCCATGGGAGTGACTTGAGGTTCACACCTGGATATCCGCCACAGTGATGTGTGTTTCAAAAGCTTACCCCAGGCCTACTCTTTATGATTCTGTTATAAACCCCATCTCCTTCCTGAAATGTGCAAAGTCCCCCCTCTGGTGACCTCTCCTTGAATAAAAGAGCACCTTTTGAAGTGTACTGGAGAGTCTGGCTCTTCTTCATCCAATGTATGTGTGTCTCACCCAGCTCACAATACTGCAGCAATTCAAAGATCTGTCTGGAGGGATTCCTCTACATCTTCATGCTCTCCTAAAATGAAACCCAGACTCTTCCATGCATTGTACCATTCACTGGCACACATATACCCAAGCACTTGCATACAACACACATTTGCTGCACAGCGCTCCATTTAACTTGATGTCGGCGAAGGGTTAGTTAAGCACAAGGCAGTGGACCTTTATATGAATGAGCATGTAGGCCTCATTCCAGTGACACAGGTGAAAGGACCGGTTAACTTCTACTGATCACTACACATTTGCTTACAAAGTCATTAGCCTCACACCACCCGGAGGCTAGCACTTTCGGTACCTCTTCTAGTCCAAAAAAGACTACAATACGTGAGACAAGTCTTTATCATGGCGCATACACATGATCTGTTTTTGACCATGACAATAAAAAATCAGCACCTGGGATCCAGGCATCGTTGCAGCAGGAGCACTCATGGCAGGGGTACACTTCTGTCACCATGTGAGGAACTTTTCTGTACCAACAGTATTTTATTCCACAATCCCTCCTGGGTGTTACTCGTCCGCCTTCCCTGTGTAGCACTATGCTCACCTTTCACTTGTTATGTGGAGGACCGCCTGTTGGTCTCCAAAACATCGCAATGGCCCATTTGGTCAGTACCACAGCCAAGCCCAGGAATCTATTGCCAGCTTTGTTGGCTCTAGCATGGGGGAATAACCCCAATAAACATTTTTGTGTATTACTCTTTTTGGCCCTCACCCAAACAAGAACGTGTAGAAAACGTCCATATTTGTAGACATGTTACATGGTTTTTTTCGGGGAGCGGTATAATAGTGGGTACATGTTGATATAAAGGTCACTTGGGAGTTTTGCAAGTGCGTTTTTTTTCATTGTTATAACTTTAAGGGGGTGAGTGGCCTCAGCCAGCTCTCCTCTCAAATCCCATCTCCTGCTCCCAGTGCTCAATTATTAGAATTGATTTTTAACGTGTCATAGATGCACATAAAATTAACAACTGCCACCAGATAGGTTATCTGTATGATAAATTTAATGCCAGACCATGCAATCTTTCCTTGGCACTCCCTTGGCGCAGACGATGTTTTTGTGAACACAACAATACACGAAAGTCCTGAAGGGTTGATTACGTAGCAGCAGGACCACCAGGAAAAAATAATCCTGTCTGCTCACCCTTCAATAGCCAATATTTGCATTGTGCGGTTGATTGATGTGTACCCGTATTGGTTGTCAAGTTACTATGAATACTTTTACTGCTTATTAATTGACAGGCACACCAACCTTGGAAAACAACTGAATGCTTTACTGAATATTTAGGGAGACCAGACATCCCGGTTTTGCCCGGACAGTCCCGGTTCTGTAAGGACTGTCCTGGCGTCCGGATACTTTCTGGCAAAACAAAGACATAAGCCGATTTTTGAAAGAGGATACGATGAACCTGCACATTAATCACAGAGTTTGTTTTCCATATATAATCTTTATTGTCATATCAGCATATAAGAACAGTAGAAACCAAGCATGTTAATAACAATACGTATAATCTCCCCCCTCCTCCACCCCCTCGATCTACCTCTTGTGCCGCATATGGTCAGTGGAGTGATACTATCGAGTTCAAATTTTTAACTTCCTATAGATGAACGTGCCATTGTTAGCCTTCCCGAGGTCCCGGGCTCCAGACTTCTCATGTAATCAAGAGATCATAATACCCATACTCTAGCACATTACAGCATCGCAACGTCAGTTCCCAAATAGCAATAATCTAGGGTGGTCTAGCATCAGGTGGGTCAAGTAAGTTTGCCAACATAGAAGCCCATGCCCGTAGATCATCCTTCAGTTTTGTTTCCCTCCTAAATTTGCGCCTACGCCCAGTGGCGGATCCTCCATAGGGGCGTTTTATGCGTCGCCTCACTGCTTTCTCGTAGTGCGAGAAGAAGAAACATAGAATGGTAAAAAGTACCATTTTATGTTTCTGCTTCTCGCACTGCGAGAAAGCAGAAGTGCCTGGTTGGGGGCGGGATCGTAGGCGGTCGTGCTCGAGGGCAGGGGGGAGTGGCTTACAAACTGTTGTGGGTAGTGACTGTTTGGTCGGTGGAGCCGACCAAACAGTCACTACCCACAACAGTGGGTAAGCCACTCCCCCCCCTGCCCTCGATCACGACCACCCACTCTCCCTTTTTCTCGATGCAGGAGAAAATGGCACAGCTAGGGCGCTCTCCCCTGCGCCTCACCAATCACAACGCTGCCTTTGCAGCGGTGTGATTGGCGAGGGAGGGGAGGGAGGCTGCCTTTCCTGATGACAAGGAGCTGCAGGAATTGGCGCAGGATCCGACGGCAGGATTCGGGATTCGTCGGACCCATCCAGAAGCTCAGTAAGTTTTAATTAATATTTGTATGTTGTTAAACGCCTCCCGCTTCCCCCATACCCTCCCTGACGACCCCATTTCCACCCCCCACCCGCCCGTAATGCAGGCCGCGATTGCTTTGAACCCCTGCTGTGGTGCTGGCGTCTAGCGCATAGTCATACTCTGTGGGGGTGCTTGGGTGGACAGGGCAGGCTTCTGGTGTGATCCTCGTGCTAAGTGTTTTGATCTTGTGAGTAAACGCAGTTGTGGCTTTGTCACGTTTGTGTTGCCGCACCTGTGGTGTGTAAGTAAACGTAAGGAGGGAGGGTGAATGCAGTGAGGGTCATGTGAGAAGTGTTTCACCGCCTCTTGCAGGGTTCGGCGGGGCTTTCACCCACCGAACCTGTAGTTCCTCCGGGGGATTAAACACAGACCTGAGATGACAGCCCCTATGCTGTGCACCCACCCACTCTCTCTCACCTAGTGATGAACCCACAGAGGCAGGCAGGCACAGTCAGGCACATTCAGGCGCAGTCAGGCTCAGTGAGGCACAGTCAGATACAGTCGGGAGCAGTGAGGCACAGTCAGGAGCAGTGAGGCGCAGTCAGGAGCACTCTGCACTTTTACAATTGCTTTATGATTCTTCTTGCTTTCATAAATTAACTTTAAAATGCACGATTAGCCCACTCTTTTTTCAAATTTTTCCTGGGGTGAGAACCCCTCCAAACTTCCCTTATGACAGTCCGGCTCGCTCGCGGCACAACACTCACCCCAACTTTTACGCCCCACTACTGTCAAAAGTCACCAGCCACCACTGCCTACGCCCCTCCTCGGCCACAGCCCACTCAGCCACATCTCTCGCCAATGCGCGTACCTTGGGGGGAGCCGGGTGCAGCCAATGAATAGTGATTCATAGTTTTGCCAGGACTCACCCCAGTACCAGGAATTTCCTGCTCAGGGTCTTTTTTTACAGGCAGGAAGTAGGCCCAACAGGCCGTGCTTAGGGTCCCGCTGAACAACCGAACTAGTGGCTGAATTCAGTTGGTTTATTACAGTCTGCCAGTACATATCTAAAGCCCGGCATCCCCATGATATATGGAGAAAGTCCGCCTGCTCCACGGAGCAGAGGGGACAAGCAGAGGTCTTTTCTGGGTATATTGCATGCAATATAGCTGGGGTCAGATCTATCTGGTGAATGATATTGTACTGGCTCAATTTAAACCTTGCATTAGCTGTAGTTTTTTGCACAGCCACATGCACTGAATCCCATTCCTTCCCTGCTAACTGTTCTCCAAACACATCCTGCCGTTTATCCTGTACCGGTAACCTGCCCATGGGAATGTCGTCGCGGAACGCCCTGTATAAGAAGGAGAATAGGCCCCTGCCTCCTGCCATAGTCGCCCCTAGCATTAGGAGTTCCAGAAGAGGAGTGTCCCCATAAAGTACCCCAAAGCAAACGTTTTTCCCAGTTTTCCCCCTTGTCAAACCAATGTACAGCATGTTGTACCTGGGTCGCAAAGTTATAAAGTTCCAGATCGGGTAGTTTCAAGGCCATTTTAGGATCAAAATACATACTCTTTTCCTCCCAGATGCTGGAGGCTTACCTTAGTCTGTAAGTTTTACGGACGGCAGGCAAAAGTCCTCGCTCGTCAGCAACCTTAAGCAGCAGCGCTCAGAATGAGCCTGCTGATATACCCAGACAGCGTGCGCGTGTGCGCCAAGTACGGCTGGTTACTAGGCAACCAGCGACGTCAGGAAGCGTCCTACATAAAAAACGTAGCCAAGTCATAGGTATGCCATATATCCCGCTTCAAGCGGAAAAGCCAGTGTGATATGACACAATTGTTGTGTCAATTACTCCGCTAAAAAAGTCACAAGTTTACCCATCTCAAAGTAATGTCATGCATGTGTATTAATGTGAAAGTGTTATTGCAATTCTTGGGGATTATGATTGCTCGCACATCTGGAATCTCGACTATATCCAACCTTCAGACATTGTTGAGCTTGTGTCTTCTATTCAGCTAAAGAGTCATAAGTTTGAGCATTTTAAAAATAATGTATGTGTGTTATCACAGTTCATTCGAATTGTAATTTATCAAAATTCCATACATTTACTCACACATTTAGAATCTAGAAAAAGTCCAAACATCAGCCATTGTTACGTAATTGTATGACATCAAATTCTCGTGATCCAAAAGTTCAGTTGAGATATTAGCAATATGCATTATATGAACATACATTTGATGCAATGAGTGCCAAGTCACTTCTATTACAGCAGGTAACGTGGCAGTAGTCTTTTATAGTACCCAACCGTACCACAATAGATCTTAGTGGGTAAAACTCGGAGGGTAAAAATACAATTGAGGATCTATAAACATAAACCATTATGCTTTTAAAGAGCCACAACCGTCCCTATCAACATGTTGTATCTCAGTAAAGGACGGATGAATAATGTGTGCATTATGGTAAATTTAGAGCTGTCCCATTTGTCTTATTGTCTCCTCCATCTCATTTAACCCCTGCTGTACCGAGTCATGCAGATGGATCCATCTACATTCCTTCTAATTCATGCTCTTTGCAACTGAACCTCCTCTAACATTGGGGATTATCCTCTCCAGTACCCACCATGTAAGATTGTTCGGAGCATGTTGATGTGTAATGTAGTGTTCAACTAAAGGCGCCCCTTGCACCTTGCATTTTATTCTGCTCATGTGTTGCAGGATCCTCGCTTTGGCTTTCTGAGTAGTTTGTCCGACGTATATAAGGCCACAAGGGCACTGAATGGCATATATCACGTTCGAACTATTGCAGTTAGTAAAGTGTGAAAGTTTGTATGTTCTGTTGGCGTGTTCAAATGAATTGCCCTCCTGACATAAGTCACAGGCCTTGCAGTGTCCGCACTTATGATGTCCAGTAATTGGTGGGAGACCAAAATTACTTCTAAGGTCCGATGGCTTGGGTTCTTCAAAATATGCACTGACAACTGTGTCTTTTATATTCTTGCCCCTCTTAAAAGCGAAGATCGGGTCCTGCGTTGTTTGTAATTCGCCAGCGACCAAATTCCAATATTTCTTCACTACTCTTTTTATTTCACTGCTTCTGGTGTTAAATGTAGTCACACAGACAATCTTATCTGTCTCCTTGAGTCTCTGATTCGTTTCCAAAAGTTGTTCGCGCGGACAATACCACGCTCGTTTTCTGGCCCGTTTCAACAGGCCAGTGGGATATCCCCTCTCCTTGAGGCGGATAGTGAGTATCTCGGATTCCCTGAAATAGTCAGTCCTCCTCGAACAATTCCTTCTTAGTCTGAGGTATTGCGCATAAGGGAGGTTGTCCTTCAAGCTACGTGGATGGTGTGACTCGCACTACAGCAATGAATTTCTCTCCATCGGTTTGCGATATAGGTCGCAGTATAGAAGCCCATCTTCTGCACGGAATGTCACATCCAAAAAGTCTATGGCCTCGTTATTGCTGGTCATAGTAAACTGAATATCGTTAGATCTTGTGTTCAGCCAAGTAAAAAATTCTTTCAATTCATCATTATTTCGAGACCAAATCATAATGACGTCATCGATATATCTTTTCCATACCGCAATGAAGTTGAGGTATGGGTTAGCATGGTTATACTGATGTTGCTCCTCATAATAATCCATGTATATATTCGCCAGACTCGGCGCATAGGTTGCGCCCATGGCTACTCCTTTGCACTGATAATAGAACTGTTTCTTAAATACGAAGTAGTTCTTTTTCATAGCAATCTCCAATAGAGCGATTAGAAATTCAGTAGGAATCCAATGAGGTTTTGGTCTTGCATCCAATGTAGTTCTAATGACTTGCAATGCTGTGTCTTGGGGAATTGAAGAGTATAAAGAAGACACATCCAGCGTCACCAAGAGTTGGGTTTGTATATCAAACGTCTGGCCTTCTAATAGTTGTATAATATGCATAGTATCCCTCACAAAAGATTTAGTCTTTGGTACAAATGGCTGCAAAAAATGGTCGATGAATTGGTTGAGTGGTTCCAGAATGGACCCACAGCCTGATACAATGGGTCTTCCAGGTGGCTTGTCTGTACGTTTATGTATCTTGGGCAACGTATATATTGTGGGAATCCTGGGTTCTTTCTTGTTCAAAAACTCATACTCAGATTGGCTCAGGAATCCTTCAGATAGGCCTCCCTTGGTAACTCTTTCTATCAGAGATGTAAGGAGAGGAGTGGGGTCTCTTGGGGTCGGTTGATAACATTCACGCATTCCAAGTTGTAATTCCAGCTCTTCTGTATAATCACTAGTGTTTTGTAACACCACCGCACCCCCTTTGTCCGCTGACTTAATCACGATTGTTTTATCTTGACCCAGAGAGCGAAGTGCCATTTTCTCTTCCTTAGTGATGTTATACTTTATATATTTCCTTTCATCAAGAATTTGCATCGTCTCTTGGAGTACAATCTTCTCGTACGCCAGTATCCTCTCGCTCATCATGTACGCCCCTGGTGTAAATGTCGAGGGGGGTCTGAAACAGGTAGCTGCCGGAGTCGGATTGTAGATGTTTTTGCTAAAGTAATACTTTAATCTGATCTTTCGAAAGAAACGCTGAAGTTCAATTTTTACTTGAAATGAGTCAGGAATCACTGTGGGTACAAAGGAGAGTCCCTTCGAAAGTACGTCTCTCTCTGATTGGGATATGATGTGGTTCGATAGATTGACTATAGGGTCCACTGTGTTATTATTGTTAATGTTCTGGTTAACATTCTGATGCAATTTAGTCATCACGTTTGATGTTTGTGTGATAACAATGCATGATGGAGGGATAGTCAATAGATTTGGTATGTTTTGCATGTCAGAAATGGGAAGATGTGAGTTGTCATGGTGCAGTTGGATATCTACCATCTGTATGTCTGCCTCCGTGTGGAGATCTCCCCATGTGTCTCTGGTTGGTAAAAGCGTACTCGCGATGTTGCTTGTTCGGTATTCCTGCCCCTGATCCATCCTCCCCGTCTCTCCCAGTTCTGTGATCTCCCTCGACCTCTGTTGTGTGGGCGATAGCCCTCTCCTAAAAAATGCGCACCCTGATTGGGTTGATGACTAGTGGATGGTCTATCGGAGTCAGAGTCCGTACCGCTACCTGCAGAGGAATTAGAGAAGGTATAAAATCTTCTCTGACCCTGTCTGCTCTTATTACTAAAAAAGCCTTGACTGTCCTGTTGATAATAGTCGTCAGAGAGGTAGGTGATATGTAATATTCTTATCGTAGTTTCTCAAATCCCTTGATAGTTTATCTAGTTTCCTATTTAGAGTGATGGTATTAAATTCAGTAAGAGTCTTCTCAGCTCGTGCCAGGGCTTCTCTGGCGTTGGTGAGCGAAGTGCCAGGATCAGCAAAGAAAGGAAAATATTAAATGATAATAACGGAACGTTATTATCATTTTATTTTTTTCTCCTGCTGTGGCAGTGCATGAAGGGTTGGGTCAGAGCTGCAGGGGAGGAGTGGTAGAACACTCCTGTGGCTGTGCGCAATCACTGTTTGGTCAGCCCTCTCTGGCCGCCCAAGAGTCATGCACACTCCCCTGTTCTCCATGGGAGTGTTGTGATTGGCTTAGGGGTGGGAGCATGGCTGCCTGCTACCTGTTCTGACCTGGAGTCAGACACAGGCGAGCAGGGAGGAGACGCGGGACCCGGCGGCGGCGGCAAGGTAAGTTTTTTTCTGTTTTGTTTTTAAACAGCCCACGCTCGCCCCCTCCACCCACGAACCATGCCAGGCGCCCCTGTACAGGCACACAATAACTCAACAATAACTTGTCAAGTTCCAGGAAATGCTTTCTGTGAATATCAAACAACGTACCCTGGAATACATACAGGCAGCGGGGCAGGACCACCATTTTTACTGACGCCACCTTACTCATTAAGGACAAGTGTAGCATATTCCAAAATTTAATGGAGAGTCGGATTCCATCGAGGACTCTAGTTATATTCAGGGTTGTAAACCTCTCCACCTGTCAGGCAATCTGAATACCTAAATATCACATGCTCGCTGTCTCCCACGGACGCTGCAAGGGCAGGAGCAGACCCCTAGGGGCCTCTCCCAGAGCCCCCACAGGAAACAATTTTGTTTTTGCGAGGTTAACATGGAGCCCCGAGAGATCCCCGAGCTCCTTCAATCCCGATAAGATTATGGGAACAGAATACTCCAGCTGTCCCCAATCTATTAAGGCATCCTCTGCAATGAGAGAGACCATGTGAGTGGTCCCCCCTCCGGCATTCCCCCAGCCGCACATCACTGCACACCAGTGACATGACAGTTTGATCGCCAGAAAAACAATAAAGGGGGAAATGAGCAACCCTGTCTGGTCCCCATCGAAGGTCAGATTGAGGGGACACCATTTACCTACTTGAACCCTGGCCACTGGTTCTCTATAGTGCAGCTGCGCCATTTAAGGAAACCCTCCCCCAACCCAAACGTGTGCAAAACTTGCCATAGATATTCCAAGGGGAGGGAGTTAAAGGCATGTTCTACAAATGCAAAAACAACAGTTGATGGACAGAATGCAGAACACTGTCATACATTCACCCCAGTACAGAGATCTGGGCTTAAATCCATCGTTTTTTTGCTCACCATGCCGTTCCAGTTTGAACCCAGCCATATGCAAATCAGTTTTGACCCTGTGCCTCATGGGTACAGTCCAGCCCGAACTGCCAGGCCAGGTCCTCCCTGGACTGGAAACAAGCATCCTAGGACCAGTTTCGGGGTTTCACCCCTCTTCAGCCAGGATAGCTTGATTCCAGTGGCATGGAGAGCACGGGATGTTCTACATCAAGTAGGTCCAAAGCGCAAGGCTCCTCCCATATTTCAAATGTATGTAGCACCATTTTTAGTTGTCTTAAGTTGCACAGAGTATTTCCATGAGGGATAAAGCTGCATTGGTTCTTGTGCTCCAATGCAGGCATGTGTCTCTTTCAGTGGTAAAGAAGTTTGACAATTTGCGGGGTTTCAGAGCTGTAGTTATCAATTCTTCTGATTGTGCCTCTGTTCTCTTTGGAAACCCTTGAAAGCACAAGTTATTTCGTCTAGACTGCCCTTCAGCATCCTCGATCCAGTCTTCTATGTCTGCAGTGGTGGCCTAGAGGTCTGCAACAGTTTTCTGTAGTGACTCTCGTTGAAGTGTGGCAACATGGCCTTCAGCCATCGTCACTCATTCGGACATATTTCTATAGTCCGCGTAAGAGCACGCCACCCTCAATTGCCACTGTATCAAACATTTCCTCCTTAGAGCTTGTAATGACAGCAATAATGTCTGTCATCATTGGGGCACTCTGTTTGTTAGGTGGATCTTTGTGTCACGATCCGCTGTCACCCCCGGGGGCACCAGGTGTGTATAATTATTCATTTTGTTGACTGCACCACTTTTCCAGGTTTATTTTCTGCCATAGTGGTCTCTGGATGCGCACCAGGCCTCCATTGCCAATTCACGAGCAGCAGGACTCCTCTACCACTCCCTCGTTTCACCGTCGCCTGGTGCCAAGAGAAATGTCGTAATGAGAGGACCTGTGGCCGAAACAAAGCTAGTGCCTGCACAAGTGGTTTCAGTAACTCTTTGTTAGGGTGCGCCTTCTGCCATGCAAGAAGTCTGGTTATAGTACAGGCCCTGGCCTGATGCACAATCCCTCCTCCTTATGGCCATCAAGGGCATCCCCAGACTTTAGCAACTGGGGACGGAACCCTTATATCTAGTTAAAAATTGCCCTCCTCCAGGCTCCTGCAGGGATCGTAGATGCAGTCAGGGAACCCTCATCAATTCAAGTGTCCCCAGAACGCAGACTTGGGGGCACCAGCGATGCTCACTGCTCCACACTCAGGACTCTGGATCAGGCCATCCCCATTCGCCTCTCTGCCGATGCTTCCCCAACAGCAGTCTCTCAAGCGGCCGCTAGTACTTATGGCAGGCCGAACTCAGCTGCAAGTTCTTGATTCTAGGGGCTCAAACAGTCCTGACCCCCACCTCAGTGCAGACCCCTCGGGGAGGTCACCTTAGTGTGACCTAGGACGCACCAAAGCCTGCAGCGAGCCCCGGCTGGCCCCTGGGTCGCGGAGGAACAACGGCATGCCCTCCAGCCCCTCAAGGTGTCGTAACATGGGAGACCACCTTCGTGCAGCCTCTCAGACCGACTTCGGCTCCGGGGTTCCAGTCCAGCCCGAGCCACTGAAGAGCCGGTCAAGGAACCCGGGAAGCTCCCCAGTAGCCGCAGCAGAAGCAAAGGCGTGGCACCCATGCGTACAACCTGGGGCTCCGCAGCTGCGCATACCATTCACGCGTCAGTGAGTGCCCCACAGGGCTTGTCGGATTGTTCGATTCCTTTTTAGGTCAAGCCTAGAGCGAGAACTTGTTGTGGTGGAGTAGCGACGTATCGAAGCCCTACCCACTCTCTGCCCATATTTGCTATTGGCTTGTGTCATTGTCTGTCCTAAATGCTGGCTTCTAATTCGAAAATAGGCTTGTTAGTTCCTGCTTAGTAGCGCCTCCTCTTCATTTGTCACCTCCCATGGCGACTGGCCCCTTTACTTCGGTTGTTACACGTTATGTGATATTTTAGACTGTGAGCACTATTTTCTTCCATGAGGTTCCCCTGCTCAGGCACGACATGCTTTAGTGCCTTTTTTACCACCCGCCCTCCCTCCCGTTGTTCGTGCCTTCAAAATCCCCCCGCCCACCCTTCCTCCCGTTGTCCGTGCCTTCTCCCGCCGCCCTCCCTCCCTCCCGTTGTCCACGCCTTCAAAATCCCCCCGCCTGTCCTCCCTCCCGTTGTCCATGCCTTCTCCCGCACGCCCTCCCTCCCGTTGTCAGTGATGCCAAACATTTACGATGCAATAGGTCTCGCGTTTGTGGTTTTGTGCGGAGCGCCCTGTGCATCAAGGTTCTACGAGGACAGGGCTAGCAGCGCTCAGTGCGTTCAGCCTCTGTAGCTGCGCTTTATGTTCAGCTTGCAGGTCACAAGTTTGAATCCAGCCTTCCCTGTTCAATCTTCAGTGGTTACATGTGCCAGGTCTTGAACTGACGTGCAGTGCGAAAGAGCAAAAAGGTGGCCGGCGCACAGCATATTCCAGTCTGTATGGGGGTATCGGGTAGGAGAGTGGATGAAGATTTGTGCTATATATTTGAAGTTTATATCCTCTCATCCCATTGTAGATCTTACATGTGGCTCTCTTAACTCTCATTGGTTTTTGCAGTTCACTTCAGCGTGACTTTGGATGTAGGTTGGCTAAGGGCGTCTCTGGTATCTGGAGTGACCCCAACCTCGTTTTAAGCATCTTTGTGGTAAATTACAAAATAGTTCTAGTAGTGGTGAGGATCTAAGCCAGGGGTATCTCATCTGGAGTAGGATACCACTGCTATTTTGTAGAGGTTTCATGATGAGGGTAGGGCAGGCAATCCATTTTGGCTGCCCTATCACTGCACTATCCATTCCCTACATCATACACAAACAATAACTGGCTCTCACGCAACCACTTAAAACTAAATCAGGACAAAACAGAAATCCTCCTCATCTGCAACAAAGAGGAGAACTCCCAAATCACAGAAAGGATAAAAGCCATCGAGGCTCTCAACCACAACCTCACCCTAGCGGATTCTGCAAAATCTTTGGGAATCACTCTGGACCCCAAACTAGACATGAACAAACACATCAAAAACACCACAAAGAGCACCTTCCTCAACCTTAAACTACTCAACAAAATAAAACCCTTCATCCCTCCGAGTGACCTAAAACAAGCTACACAATCCCTGGTACTGTCCAAACTGGACTACGGGATTGCAACCCTCACAGGAGAAGCAAAATCCCATCTTGCTCCTCTCAGATCAACTCTGAAGGCAGCAGCCAGAATGGTCACCGGAGTAAAGAAATATGATCACATCTCGTCTGCACTCAGAGAGCTAAAATGGCTCCCTGTTGAAATGCGTGCCAACTTCAGAACCTCCTGCCTCACGCACAAAGTGTTGCACACAGGGAAACCCGCCTACCTGGCTGCTAAACTCCAGAAGGCCGGTCAGTCAAGAACCCTAAGGAGTACAAACACTCTACTCCTTATCCCCCAAAAATCTCAAGTCAAAAAACCGCATCTCGATCCTTCGCAAGAAGTGCGCCGAAAATATGGAACTCCCTTCCAGTCCACATCAGGACTAACCCCTCCTACATAAAATTCAAAAGGCATCTCAAGGACTTCCTCCTCAACTGATCTCTCCCAAACAGATAGCTACAAACCAGTCGCCGAAGACCAACTATAGTAGCACATGGACACTTTGTCATCAATGACCTCTACCTCACTCTCCGCATGACTACGTCTCCTCCCACCCCCCTCACCGGTCAAACCCTGCCGTGAGGCACTGGGTTCTTTATGACTACCTTAGCGAGGCGTCATATGTTCCCTGTACATTCTACTGCGATAACTGTCATATGTTCCCTGTACATTCTACTGCGATAACTTACTTTACGAGCGACATTTTGCACTCCATGTCGATATTATGCGATGCGTCTTGGGACATTGTATTTACTAAATTGCTTAATGTATCCTACGAGTGATTCATGTTGTAAAGCTCTCCGATACCTTCGGGTCTGGCTAGCGCTTTATAAAACTCATAATAAATAAATAAAAAAGAAATGCTATTATACCCTCTTAATTCTAATTGAGCGAATGGGGATTGTCCAGTGTTTGTTTCCTCATTAGCTTCCAAGTCACTCATCAGGACTGCTGTGCCTAAAACAGCTGCAAATATTATTCATACAGACAACCCTAATCTGTTCTGGGCACTTGCTTGTGGAGAATATGAACACACAAGGGCAATTTCTGTGACAATTTTAGGAAATGGAACTAAATCGGGCTCAAAGGGCCCCGAGTGTTTCAATGCTCTTGGCAGGACCTTATTTTACTCTTAGCAATGGCGGCGACAACATCTGCACCAGCACCGAAAATAATGGTATGCTAATTAGACCATGATTAGTCTGTGGAGCGACTCATATTTACCAGTAAATAAACAAAAAATAGCTGAAGTTTTAAAATATACACAGTAAACAGAAAAGATGTGCAGTACATGCACGGATTATAAACCTGGTGTACATGGAGAAGATAACCTCTCACCAGTCGCCCCACTCTCGTTTGCAGCCATTCTCTTGTCACCGGACTACAAAGCATAGACCACGTGACTATGTAATGAAATGCCTCCAAAGAAGTAACGTGCAGATTTTGCAATCCGAGAACTTATTGAGAGAGTAGGGCAACATGCAATGTTACACCCTGATGACAATATTCAATGTGAAGAAGGGTCACTCTGGGCTGCTTAATGCTTTTTATAAAGGGCCCAGTGATGTGGAGTTTTTGGCAAACAACTGTGCTGCAAGGCTGGATGTGTCCCCAGCCTTGTGGGCTCCTGGAGAAGCGGAATAGACAGCGTTAATGAAGCACCAGACTCAGTCACGGCCCACTCCACTTCAGTATGACTGTATTTTACTACCAGAACGGGGAACAAGAGGGCAATTTACTTTTAGTGCATTAATGCCCATGGACCCCTCCAATGCAAATGCAAGTGCCGAAGCGAGACACAACATGGTTGGATTGGACATTTCTGTACAGTCACTCTAAAAAAAAAAACATTTGCAATGCAATAAGTCTTGCATTTTAGAAACTTTTACCTATTGGTATTGTAAATGACAAAGCCTTTTATTATTGCAGGTTTTTTAAACACATAAATAAAGGGCATTGTCATTTACAATGCCAATAGCTCAAAATCTCGCAATCTCGAGACCTATTGCATTGCAAATGCTTGTTTTAGGCGTCAGTGACTCAGGGGTAGGGAGGGGAGCACAGCTGCCATCAGGGAGGTGAATCACAGCAGGCAGCCCAGGATTATGCAGCTCATGTCGGCGGCCGGTGGGAGCTTGCCAAAAACACATCTAGGTGGCCATCTTGCCAAGCTCCACCCCCTCATTAATCACAGAGTTGTGCAGGCTCACGTTTCATCCGGCCCTCTTATCACACGAGAGACCCAACTTAACTTTTGCAGTCACCTGCTGTTCTGCCTTGCCTCATTAAAGTAGCACTGCAGGATTTAATGAGGGGTGAATGAGGTTTGCAGAGCACATATGCCAGGGCCGGGCTCATCAACAGTCTGACACTGTCCCGGTTTTTGGTTTTGAAAATCTGGTCACTCTATGAATATTGAACATTTAGAAATAATACGCCACCTCTGCAACCTAGAAGGGTAAAAGATAGCCATGGCTAAATGTGTTGCTAAAAACAAGGTTACGCCAGGTTTGTTAATATGTGATCATGCCTGAACAATGGTTTGTTTATGGGTATAAAGAAGGGAATCCAGCAGCTGAAGGTTGCATTTGTCACTGGCAGAGTTTGCATGCAATGTGCAAGCAAATGTTGCATTTGAGCAAAATCGCTGAAGGATGTGCCACATCGCATCTTTGGTACTGCTCTCTCCATTTGCCTTACAGTTAGCATCATTTGTGTATTGAGGACTAACGTGTTCAGCGAATGGATTGCACTGTGGGTTCTTGAAGCAGTTTTTGTTAGGTCTCCCCTGAGCAAGCGCATGCGCTGCTCTGCGAGACATTTAGTAGGTGGGTTTTGAAAGTGCTACCCACATTTTTGTGCTGGCTACAAGCTTGAGTGCACGATGGCGTGTACGCGCACAGCTGCTCCCCGCATTCCCCCCTCCCTTCTCTCCCAGCCATCTGCCTTTTCTGCGCCAGCCTTCAGCACCATCTCTGCCCCTCCCCCCGCTGCTGCGCGCGCATCCCTAGCGTGCTTTAGCACGTCATCGCGATCACTTTCGCTTTCAGAGTGATCGTGATGACTTTCGCTTTTACGGCAGCACGGCGTTACTTTTACTGCCGCGCGGCCAATGCTTGTTGGACTCTGCCACTCGCTTCGCCAATCACCCCCATCCTGTCTTCAGCCCAACTCTGACATTACTGCCCACCACTAATATGTAATCCCCCAACTCTCCTCCGACCCCCTCTGCCCTTAACCCCTCTGTGACCTTTGTCCCCCGCATCCCTAATCACCTCCAACTTTCCTGCACCAGTCCTCCTGCCTAGCACCCCCATTCCCGGCACGCCCCGCTTCCACCCGTCACTGTACCCTATCAACCCGCTGCCACTACTTCCGCTCTGCCTGTCACTACACCCCATCAACCCGCTGCCCCCACTTCCGCTCTGCCTGTCACTGTACCCTATCAACCCGCTGCCCCCACTTCCGCTCTCTGTCACTGTACCCCTACCATCTACCCGCTGTCCCCCACTTCCGCTCTGCCCGTCACCGCCCTCTCTCACCCGTGCACCTCTATTTATGCTGTCACACTACTGTTTTAACCCACCGACTCGCCTGTATGCTACCTGACCCCTCCTCCCCAACTCTTTTACCTTAATTCTGCCTGCCCCCAAACTCTACACGGACCGTAACCCTGGCTTCTCCCAACTCTGTCTCTGACACTACTCGTCCACCCTACTGCCCTTCACCCCAATTTGTCAAACTACGCTTCCTTCCTTCCACCCGCTGCACTCACTCTCATTCCGTCACACTCCTCTTCAACTCCACTGCCCTCCGCCCCTATTGCCACATAACTCTTCAACTCCACTGCCCTCCACCCCTATTGCCACACAACTCTTCTCTCCACTACCCTTCACCCCATTCTGTCACACAACTCTTCCACAACTCTTCCACTTCGCTGCCCTTCACCCCACTCCCCTTCGCCCCATTCATTCTCTGACACTTCTCTTGCACCCCACTGCCATCACAATGATTTCCCACAGATTATTACTTCATGCATCCTGCGTCCACTGCAGGTTTTCTCCCTCTCCTAGATGTTAACCCCCCGCTGCCTGCCCAGCACCCACACCAGGTCTCTCCCACCACTCCATGCCCCCTCTCCCCCTCTCCACCCCCCCACGGGGACCGCCTCACCCCACCTTTTGTTTGTTCAGTTCTCCGATGAACGCGATTTCAATGCGGCTCCCTCCCGCCCCCCTTCCATCTCCCGCGCACCCCCTCCCTCCATCTCCCCACCACTCTTCTCTAGTTGACTCCCACGCGCTCCCTTTTCTCCCATTCTATCTTCCTCACTTCCGGCTTCCTGTTTCTTGGCGCATCCTCCTTTGTCCCGCCCCCACAGTCTGTGCTACCCCAGCCTCACAGGCCTTCCTCGCTTCCTTCTCCCAGTCTCTTCTGACTTTCCTCTCATCCTCTTAGCCCTCTTGCTCCCTCCTCCACCCATTTCACGCAGAACTAGCAAGTGCCCACCCCTTCACCATGTGTGACGCCTCCACCCACTCCGGCTTTCCCTTTACAGCATTCGTGAGTCCATAATGTGGTGGGAAAAGCGAAACTACAAGTCCCAGAATAGAATGCACTGCCGCCTGAAAGACAGGACTGGCTGAAAGTGTCACACATGACATGGGCGAGGTTTAAGCTCTTGCCACCCTTGCATTTACTTCTCTCCCTTGGGAGTCCTCGCTTTCGCTATACCCCCCCTGAAATAACATCAGCTTCTTTCCTTCATCTCACATTCTCTTTTCTGATGTTTCAGTTCTCTTCTCTTCCTGCACTCTCTCCTTCTTAGATGATCCCACTCTCCACCTGTTCCCTCTCCAGCTGTTCCATCCTTTCTCTCCCCATGCCCATCCTCTCCTCATTTCATCCATACAACGTTTTCCTCCCCTTTCTCTGCTCCAACCTCCCCTTCTCTCTCTGGGGTACCTCCACTCACAGTTTTGTCTCACTTCACCTCCTTGTTTCCCTCTCTCCTCTTATACATTTTAAACTGTCCCTCACACATGTTACCCCTCTCCTGTTCTCACCTTCCTTTCCATTTCAACTCTTTCCCCTCTGCAATCTGCACTCCTTCCTGCCTTCTTCTGCCTTTTATTGCTTCAATTTCCTTCCTTCCTTCCTCCCTCCACTCCTTACACCTACATGCTGTCTCCACTTTCCTGTTCTCTTTTCTCTTCTATTTGATCTTTACTACCCTCTTCTATGTCTTTGGATCTCTCATGTCTCCTCCCCATTAACATACTTTTCTTCTCCCTTCCGTCCATGCTCCTCTTTTCCGCGCCTCTTCTGCTCCCTCCTCCTCCTGGGCCTCTATTGCCTCCCGATTCCCTCCATTCATTCCTTTTCTCTCTGCTGCTCCTTCTCCCCTCTCCTATCTCCTACCATCTCCTTCTTTCTCCATCTCCCCTACACTTCTCTGTCCTAGCTTTTCTTGGTCCCTCCAGCTCCTCACTCCTTCTTCCTGATCGCTCACCTTCTAGTTTCCACTCTTTCTCTTCTTTCTTCTCCCTCCGTTATGTTGTTTCTTCCCTTTTCTTTAATCTCTTCCAGCCAATCTTTCCAATACTCTCACCATCTTTTAGCACCCGTTTTTAGGTCTCGCTGAGTCAGCGCTTATGCGCTGCTCGGAGAGATTTTAGTAAGAGCTTTAAAAAATGCTACTGCCGGCTATAGCTTGCAGTGCATGTGCGCGGGCACGGGCTTCAGCAGAGGCGCCATATGACGTGATTACTGCTGCGCGCACACCACTCGCACTGCAAGCTGTGGCCGGCAGTAGCATTTTTAGCTTGCTAATCGTGGCACCAGTGCTTTACTTTTAACATTAAAAGTAAAGCGCCGGTGCCGCGATTATAGCAAAAGTAAAGAAATAGAAACAAACATCTATTTCTTTACTTTTGCTATAATCACGGCACCCGCGCTTTACTTTTAATGTTAAAAGTAAAGCGCCGGTGCCGCAATAATCGCAGCACCCGCGCTTTACTTTTAATGTTGAAAGTAAAGCACTGGTGCCGCGATTAGAAAGAAAACGAGCATTGGCATAGCCAATAGGTCTCGCCTTTGGGACCTTATAAGTGTTTAGCCATGCAACAGTTGCATAACTAAATACTTATAAGGTCCCTAAAGTGAGACCTATTGGCTATGCCAATGCTTGTTTTTCTTAAATTCGTGCTGAAGAGGCCATGTTTTTATGTGAGCTTTGCCAAAGAAAACTTCTATTAGCTGCAGCTGAACAGAAAGGGTATCAAAAGTGAAATGCTTCTTTTTGGCGCAGGTTCCTGTGGCCAGAGCAGTGCACTATGTCTGTCCGGAGCCTTTCAAATGAATGACCATTAATCTTTTGTCCACACGTGAAAGCAAGAAATGTTTCCAGCCCTTTTAGGCATCGGAGCCTCCAGTCTTGACCCGCACAATGTCGACTGTGCTCAGAACATATTTCTCCACTGTTAAGTGAGAAAGCGGAACGTTTTTGCATTTTGTTTTGAGTGACGTCTTTACCAGGGTATATGTTTGAACAGTGCTTTAAATGGAAAAAAATAAGTGGAGGTACTCACCAAAAATAAGCAGTAGATTGGGGGTGGAGTTTGGGGCGTGGCAAGGGGCGGGACTACGTTTTTTACCTTTCTAAGCTTTGTATGCAAAAAGCATGCATGCATTGTAAAAATGTCTAACCATTTACATACAGCCTCATGCATCAACCCAAAATCCAGTCGGTAAAATACCGATTCGCTAATAGCTCCCGGTATTAAGTTAAAAATACCCAATCCCAATGCATCAACCCAAAAGCAGAAATCGCTATTTAAGGAATCCTTAAATAGCGATTCTTTAAATAGGGATTCCTTAAATACCGATTCCTTAAATAGGGATTCCTTAAATACCGATTCCTTAAATAGCGATTGCATTTAAGGAATCCCAAAGTGAGATTCCTTAAATGCAATGCATCAAGGTTAAAAAATTAGCGATTTCGCTAATAGGGGGAGCAAATTACCATGAAGATGAACTGCATGGTAATTTGCAAAAACTTTGAAAAATGCACTTTTGTGCATTTTTCAAAGTTTCATGTTGCGCACTCACATGCCCTTAGAGCATGTGTGTGTGCAACATATGTGCACATATCATTTTCAGGGGTGCTATAGGGTGTCATTTTGACACCCTTGCACCCTTGAAATTGCATGAGCAATTAGCGAGAACCTACTGGTACGCGCTATTTGCTCATGCAATCTCCGAATCATTCCTATGGGCCTGGAGGCCCATAGGAATGATTGGGACAGCATTCCTTAATTGCTACTCGCTATTTGCTAGTAGCAATTAAGGAAAGTTAAGGAATCGCTATTTGAATAGCGATTCCTACATGCATAGCCTTTTGCTATTCCTTATTAGCGAATCCTTATTTTTCGCTAATAAGGAATCGCAAATGCTAATGTTGATGCATATGCCCCATAGTACTTACCTAAGTTTATGGTTATAAAACATATGTTCATCAATAAATGGCACACTGACGAAACAGTACTAGTGCTGCAGTTTTTTTTTAAAAAGCATGAACGCATTGATTTAATCTAGAGGGCAGGGATTTTGTTTCATACAAATCCCTTTCATTTAAATTGTTGATGGGCGAAGATTTGCGGGCGTTTAAAACAGTGGGCATGCCTTGAACAATGTGGCCCACACTCGCACCTATTAGGTTTTATGGATACCTTCCGACCCCCTCAAAGACACCCTGCAGCGATACTCCACCTTTCTTTCACTCCAGAGAGGAACACGCAGCTCTGTGTTCTACTGAAGATGTGGAGAAGTGTGGCTCAATGGTTAGAGCGGCAGACCCTGATGCAGAGGTCTAGCCCGGGACCAGGGCTCAATTCCCCGCCTCGGCGGGTCTTGGGCTCAAAAATTCCACGGACCTGATAATTCTCGCCTCGGTGCCATTCCAATCATGGAGTCCCACTCTGCAACTCTGGGCAATAGCTTGCTTAATCTCCACAGCGGCCCCCACAACGCTAAGGATGCCTGGCCTCCACCTTGGGGGTGCCCAGGAGTGGACGCCTCACAGGGAAAGCCAGGATGGGTTCCACAGCGGTATTCGTACAAGCGCCGAGAGGCCTTCGGGTAGTCGTGCGCTATACAAGTATCCATACATTTACAAGATGAGCGGCTGTGCTGGCGCTTTTGAACCAGCGCAGCCCAGTCTTCAGCTCCGTTTCAAAGGCGCTTTAACCCATTGCTGGCCGTGCAGAAAGAGCTGCCAAGGATGGAGCTCAGGAGCGCAGCACTAACCGCATCAAAACCGGGCCGCCATGAGTACCGGTACTCTCCTTTTCTGAGGAAAGGTCCCGGTACTCAAGGGGAGAAAATATAAAAGTGCCAGTACTCCGTACCGGTGAGCACCGTCTCATTTAAAGCACTTTGTTTGAACCAGGGCACAAGTCCTAAACAAGCATTTGCAATGCAATAGGTCGCGCATTTACGCGAGTTTGAGCTATTGACATTGCAAATAACAATGCCTTTTATATATTTTTTCGTTTTAAAAACATTAATAAAAGGCATTGTCATTTACAATGCCAATAGCTTTAACTCGTGTAACTGCGAGACCTATTGCATTGCAAATGCTTGTTTTATTGGTTTGTTTATTTACATCTCCGTGAGACATCAGAGCGCGGCTGTGGGAACAACTCACCAAAGAGGCTTCTATTGGGGGGGGGCGAGTCTGGGTGCCCGGGCCAATGGGGCTGCAGGCTGTGAATGTAAAACGCCACGGGTGATAATCATGTACCCAACGACGAGAATGAGGGTGCGACCCCGCCCCTCTGACCCCTGCAGCACTCCTCCCTGGACTGAAGAGGTGAGAGACGAGATAAACAGGCTAGGGGAGCACTGAACAGGGGAGGGGGAAGCCGTGTTTAGGGGGGGGGGGGGGGCGGAGACAAACAGTCACTTAACTGAACCTACAGCTGGAGCGGTGGCGCTCAGAAGTGAGGGTGAAAGGGGGACCAGGCAGGGCTGCGGGGTAAATAGAGGCGCCAATCCCACCAGCCCCTTTGTCCCTATCTATGCGCCCTTCTCTGTGCAGCGCTTTAAGCAATAGGAAGCGAGCCTCGGGGCGCTACGTTGTGCCATCAGAATGTATTTGTTAGTTCATAAAGCACGCAAAAAGCGCCGACGGGCTTCAGGATGTATTAACCAGGCAGTATGAAGAAATAAGTTAACTTTGAAGTGTTTTTAAAAGTAACTTTTTGAAAATGTGTTTTAAAGTTCTGGTAGATTTAGTGATGTCGGCGTCGTCGCTCATTCGGTTTAAACCAAGTTAGGGGCATACAGGCCACACCTTTAAATCCTGGCGGCCAGACTTATGCTTTCATCTTCACTAAAGACAATGATACGGGCACTATCGAACTGAGTTTTTATAGCACCTAAAACAACAGAGCGTGTACTATGCGCTATATGAAGTCACTGCTTTTGTGCGTCTTTCGCCCTTTAAGCACTTCATGGATTTTTAGGCGTTTCAATGTAATGAAAAGTAGAGGTCTCAGAGAGGGCTGTTTTTAATCCCCCTACCCCCTCCGATCGCAACCTATCGGTGCAATTAAAAACAAGGTTATCTTTGGACACTGTAGTAAGTTATGATTAATTTACGTGCAGGTAAAGTGCTGCAGGTGACTTCCACCGCTGGGAGCCCGTGTGGTAAGTGTCTGTTAGTCAGCCCCGTTCCCTAAGTAGGACGGAGTGCGCCAAGGAAGTCCTCTGCGCAGGGCACATGCCCAGTATCTGCCTACAGGAGGTGGGGGGCAAGTGAGGGGGAGGGGGCCGGAGTGAGTGTGTCCATGAATGATGCACAGACCACGCAGACATTCCTATGACTGTGTATTCACAAGCATTGTGGGCGTCTCCCACCTTTTCAACACAAGTACATCTATTCCTGCGATTTCACATCAAGGAGTTACTTATATAGTGCTTGATATCACCGCTTGTCATTTTGGTATAATGTAAATCTGCCCTTTCTCTTTCCCCTGTGTCTTGTACACCCTCCCCTCTCTCACTCCCCCCTATCGGTGATACCCACAGTGAACACCATTTATATTGGTTGAAATTCTAGTTGAGCAGTTACAAATGGTTCCGACTTGACCCAGCTGCTGAGTGTGGAGTGTTCGAAATTCTGGCGTTGCGTGTCAACAGAAAAGCACAATTAAAGTTTTACTCGTGAAAAGCAAACGTTTATAGTAAAAACACAACTGAGTGTTTCATAATAATTTTAATAGCAAAACGCGCTGCTTAAAAAGAATACCAGGATTGAACAAAGAAAAGCAAACAGGGACCCAATTATACGTGCTGTGATATTGTGTTTTTCCAAATCGTGTACGTTGCGGTGACGTTTTATTTATATAAACTCTCACTACAACTGTTTTTCCTCATTTTATGAATTTGCTGTAAGGTTCTTGTTATTTTTAATGTATACTTAAGTATAAATAGAGAGGCTGTAACAAGGCTAGTCCTTATTCTCAGTTTGAGGGACACAAGTCTACTGGGTCATATAGATGGCAGACATTCCTCATATAAATGTTAATATCGGACTGCGACATGAGATAAAAGAGCCCAGCGTGAGGACCACGCCTTGAGACACCGATTACCTCCAAGACGATGGTGGAGCATCAGCCATTCAAAGGGTTATTAGAGTCATGCATCAGCCTGGGACAGGGCGTGCTCCTGGGAGGGCGGGGGGGGGGGGGGCGTCAACAGGCAATCTGCATTTATTTCAGCACAGAGAGCAGTTTAATTGACTATCGTTTCACAGGCCTGTGCTCCACTCCCACCCCCACAAGATGAATGCTTTAATAAGAGCAGCGCCTCTCAGACCATTGTCGCCCAGTCCAGGTGGATGCATCACCTCTGAGACGCAAAGGAAATAAATGGACAGCCTGGCCTGTCAGCTTTCTAAATGTGATTGGAGCGAGGCGAGCAAAGCAAAATATGTTTCTGCTTCTCAGGCACAGGAATTAATATGTATGATAATTGCGGCCCTCAGAAAATCCTTCCCGAGACCTTGACAGGTGCAAACCACAGACAGCATCCTTCTCGGCTGTCAAAGCACCGCCGAAGATCCACACAGATCTCTTGTCTTTATGGAGCCCTGTGGCCCCATAAAGATAAGAATGTGCTTTGCAACAGCAGCAAAGCAGGCCACCGAGTCCGGATCGGAGGCCAAAGGACGTGAACAAAAACCCCTAATTTCCAATGGCAGGCCACCGTTTAGCATAAATGGCGACGCCAGCCAATGGAAATGAGGGGCGGGGCTTAACACCCTTTTATGAAACTCATCATTCAGAATAAATCTCACCGAGGCAAGTAGCGCTTTGCACTGCAACGCCACATGAGACCTAAACAAGAAATAGGGGGACTAACTTGGTCAGGCAGTATGCAAGTGAAATCATGACGCGTGCCATTGCGGCGCATGATGTAACGACACGTGACATCACAGGAAGTAACCTTGCTGGAAGTGACATCACAAGAAGTGACATCAGATATTAAGACCTCACACATATGTTTATCAGGTATAGCATGAGTACAGTTAAGCGCATTATGAGATTTAACAAATGAGATATGGCTTCTGGGTTGTGTCAAAAAAGTGGCGCAATCCCAACACAAAATCTGGGCCTCAACTAATATATTGTTTTTTTAAACCCTGCCACAAACAAATTGGCAACAAGGAGAACCATGGCAGTAGATCTGTTCTGCTTAATTGATTGCAAAGTCCACATTTTAAAATATTTGATTGGGTTAAGGCATCTGCTGTAAAGATGTCCAGTAAATCTCAGGGAATAATAATACTGGTAAGACTCTGGAGGTCAAAGCATTTGTTTGAGAGATATGTGTTTTGAGAAGTCTCAGATTTGAATCAAAGTAGTATAAGGTTAATGTGTCTCTTGCAAAGCACATCACGTAACATGCAGATGACAGATTTTTATTTTATGTACCTGGTAAAGCAGGTTACTGCTTTTAACACAGAGATCCTTTTGTTACTTGCAGTTCATAGATTGTAATCCTTGTAATATAGCAGAGTGAGCTATGGTGGACATGTGACTCCTACAACTTGTAACTCTGCTTCATGTTAATCATCTTGTACATTGATTTATACATCTACATGATTTATTGTCGATGTATAATGTGTATGTTACGTAAAGAACTCTGACACTCTGCATTGGGTTGCGTAGCGCTATAAAAGAAATAAAATAGTGCTATTGAAATTGTTTGTGTAAATACAGAGACAGACCAACACATCTGACATTCTTACAGTGCATGCATCTCTTTTATAAAGAGATTGAACAAAGGCAAAATATGGCCTCTCTTAAGTACTTGTGAAGAGATAACAAGCTGTGTGCCTTTGTTTCCCCTCTGTGGCATTTACATTTAAGTGCAAGGTTCCATTCAGTCATGATGGTGCCTTAACTTCTGTCTTTATGTGTGTCCAGCTGGAGGTGAAAAAGAAGCCCCCTCATTGCCTGCACCTAGCTGCTGGGAATGAAAGCAGACCACGTACAGGCCCTGCTGAACGTGTCCAGTGTCTGAAAGTTACACCGGGACCTGTTCAGCATATTTCTATGGGGCCCAACTTCTTGGCAGGGGGGACGGCATTCACCCTGAAATAATAGTGGGTGGATGCCGTGTACCTGCGTGTACCCTCGACTTGTGCCCTAGTGTGAACCTATTTCTTCTGCCGCTGGCTTTGCAGGTGGAGTTGAATCTGCTTCCTGCAAAGTCATTTTGGTGGGCGGTGACATGGTTGTGGTAGAAGATGATAGGAGATGTGCACTAAATC
Source organism: Triturus cristatus (assembly GCF_964204655.1). Taxonomy (NCBI): domain Eukaryota; kingdom Metazoa; phylum Chordata; class Amphibia; order Caudata; family Salamandridae; genus Triturus; species Triturus cristatus. The sequence goes on from NC_140591.1 coordinate 835,463,075, forward strand.
AGAAATTATGCGGCCTCTGAGCCAGAAAGGCAGAAGGCAAAAATGCAGCAGCTGTTAGTCACGATCAGTTTCTGCACAGGACGTACTTGGAGGCCCTCGGCACGTATTGCCTCCATACAGCTAAAATGTCAATGTGATCTTTTGGCAGTGAATTGCAAACGTCAGCTTTGAGTGCAATGCGTAGAGTGTACTCTCTGTTGCATTTAGCGAAGCATGTTGCCATTGTTAGGTCTTGCCTACGCAGCGCGCATGCACTGCATAGGAAAAAGACCTTTAGTAATCGGCACAGCTTTGCGGGCAAAAACGTGCACGCGTTGCATTGCTTTGAATGGCAACGCGTGCACGTTTGGCGATTCCCTTGCGGGAGCGAGCTTTCAAGCCATATGTTTGTAATTAACTTGTTCGCTCCCACAAGGGTAACAGGCCCAGGCTCCCTCCTCTATCCCCTCCCCGTGCTGCTTTTTACTTTCAGCGTGAGGCGCACGCTGATGTTTTGTTACTGCTGAGGCTTACAGTCATCCATTACTTGTTTTCTTTGGTTTCAGCTTTGCCCACCACGTGTCTTTACTGCCTTCTATCCTGGCACTGATGTCTTTATTTGTGCATAGCCTACTGGAAGGCCGGTGCCGTGTTGTGACTCCATCTTCCATCTGATTGCTGCCTGTGGGTCTAGCAGTGCGGCTTCAAACCGTTTGCTAACAACTTCTTATCTCCAGCTTGCATTCCTTCGGAGTTTTTTTTATGGGGGTTTTGTTTTACAAATGCAGCTCAGACTGTTACATTTTAACGCTTTCCTGCCCACCAACTGCTGAAGCAGATTACCCATCTTTTTCCACTAAACCATTTATCAGGTCCATTCTGTTCGTTACTACATCTGCGGTTTCTGAAGAAAGCTTGTTTAGCTAAAGTCTTTTAGTTACTAGTGGTGAGTGGTTAAAATGGCGCTGGGCAAACGTACGTTTGTTTTTTATCTTATTAATCGTAGTGGCTTTGCATCATCTCCCTGAATGTAATGTATTGCTGGACTCACTTAATTCCATCGATATAATTATCACATTGCTCAAACGTTGGGTTTGTGGTGAGCTTGCCTTGAAACACTGTACTTGTCCTGTGGTTCTCGTCTGACCAGTAATCATTTCTCTGCTTGGGTTTCTGCAGCAAACGTTGCATGCAGTTTCCTGTTCAAATATTTTTTCCTTTGAATGTAGGGTCATAGCCTGATTTTAAATCTTGTACTGTATTGTGGGTGCTAATTCATTGTAGTTACCAATGGCGTGATTAGTGTAAACATGATACCCTGCCTGTGCAGTAAATTAGTTCTCGAATACCGTCCAATTTTTCTGATTCTACATTTAGGAATAGCGCATTCAGCCCAGTTGAAATAACGATCTTCAGCACATTTACTGGTGCTATCTATCTACTTTTGCACCCCAATGTGTACTGTGTAAATTTGCTTCCCTAATGAGTTTGCCATTATATCCACTGTTAACGTCTGCAAAATGTGGACCAAGCACATCGTGAACCTGGAGTGGCGACCCTGCTAATCCTTTTGTGTAGTCATGCAAGGGCCTAATGAACATATGTGCCGAAATTGTTTCTCTTGCACTGCCCAGATTTAGGCAAATTTAAGGCCATCTTCCAGTGAAACATATTTTTGACTATGAAACTGAAAACCCCCCAAAAAAGCTTTGGTAAAGCCAATAGGTCTCTCCTTTGCGACCTAAGCCTTTGATGATGCCTTTTGGAAATGCAGTGCAGCATGGCCAAAACAAAGGAAAACCAGCATTGGCATAGCCAATAGAGCTCGCTTTTGGCACCTTATAAGTATTTAGTTATACAGCACAACATCCTTGGTACAACAACATCAACTGTTGCATGGCTAAACATTTATCAGGTCCCAAAGGCGAGACCTATTGGCTATGCCAATGCTTGTTTTTTTATTTAATGGCTGCCTCCAGCCCTGACACATTTTGGTGCCTTGCTGAACTTTGTTGAACTTTTTGAGGTGTGGATCTCTGAAGTATGCTCAGCATAAAAGCCAATGCTTGCCTGAGGAAGAAATGAAAATGTCATGGGCAGGAATTTGAGTTGCACATTTTGGTTTTGGTAGTCCTCTCACAGAGCTGTACAACACGAAGTACACAATATAATAAGAAATACAAGTTCACACTTCAGTGGTTAAAGGACTGGATGGAGTTCAGTGCCTTTCCCTAGACATGAAATGAAAGTGGGATCAGAACATAGCTAAGGATGTAGAAGCCCCAGAAAGAGATTCTTATGTCTTAGCATGAACCTTGTAGATTTTCAATATGTTTAGGTCTGGTGTAGAGACAGTTTAATAGTACAGGTAATCTCATGTTATCAAAACAATCCAGAAACACACAATCTATACCTTTTGTATCTTCAGGAAAACTTCTTTATCCATTAATCTGCTGCCGTGTCTCTCACATTTTTCTTCCGCCCATCATTGCACACATGCACATCCATCTATAAAAAAGTTTGCCAGGGCGCTTGGGCCAGTACTGTATGTATTGCCAATGTTTTTTTCTATTAGTTCTTTATCCTTTAAGGCATGGCTTGATAGTGCTACTGTCGCCAGGCGTTATGTGATCAACAGAAAAATAACTTTTGGAAAGACTACTGGGAGGGGTTTAGACATCACCCACATGTTGGTTGCCTCGAGTACCTTGTTTGGGCAGAAGTTGTGTGCTTCCATTGAAATAGAGTGCTTGTATTGGACTTTTAACTTGTAGGGTATTTTGGGTTCAATACACCAGGACTGAGTTGGTTATGGTTGCAATTCAAGTATCAAGGCTATAACCCTTGCCTGATTGTTATGAAAAGTTATGATGATGGTAGTAAGCCTCTTATATTTTGTGTGAAAAGCATATGTTAAAGTCCATAGGCATTTATGGTGGGTTGTTATTATTCTGTACTAAAGTATGCAGCGAGGTGTATTGTTTCATGGAATCTCGCATATTACTGTAGTAGGCAAGGATTTTTGTGCTGGTTGCCTCCACCTTCCAATAAACCATGGGATAGATTTGTACTATGATAATCCTTTTTAGTCCCTCTTAGTAGAGCTAGTATTATGCTTTGCCAACTGTAATTTGTTACACATTTGTAAATTTAGGACTGCATGCCTGATGGTTGCCTTGTCGGATGGTTTATCCTCAATACAGTAGGTTTGAGAAGTTTATGGTGACAAGCCATTTATGAAGGTTATAGATCTGTTTGGCTCACTGGGAATAGTTATGTCTAATGGCATGTGTCTGACTTGTTATGATGAGACTGCAGTAGGCAGGCTGCCTTAGTTATTTTGAAAATAATTTATTGAAGGCAGTAGACCATTAATGGTAGAATGTATTCACACTTCCTTACATGCCTTTATTGGTATGTTTTCACGCTGAATCAGGATTTAGAAAGGCGTTTCATGAAATGTCACAGATTACAGCATTAGGCAATGGTTTTGGATAACCCTAGGGGCATACTTTTTTCACAGTGCTAATTATTGCTAGAGCCATTTGAGAGGGGTGATATATTATTTTGCCAACTGTTATATTTGTTGATATTTATAATTTTATGACTATGCACGTGGAGCACCAGCCTATGCGCACTTCATTAAGCTTAGTCAATTATGATGTCAAGCTAATGGTGACAAGCTAACAATAAAAACAATAGGTCTTGTCAGTTCAGAGGGGAAAGGTTATGCCAGATTCCAAGGTCTGATCTGTTTATAATGAAAAGTTATGACCAAGTCAGTACTGCTGACTTACTTTCTGCGGATAAGTATGTTGTAAAGGCAATCAGACTTTGATGGATGGAATGTTAGTATAATGTGCTAAATGGTGTAGGCAGGTATTATGTTATATGGAATCTAACAAATGTCAGTAGTAAGCAAGGGTTTTTGTGCTGGAGGCCCAGTCCAACATTTGAAAAAGTTATTTCAGATCTGTTTAATAATAAATGTTATACCAAGGGTAGAAAACCTGATTATTTTCTTATGACACATCTATGTTAAAGCCAATAGACCTTTAAGGGTGGATTGTTACAGTACTGCATTAAACCTGTAAACATGTCTTGTTATATGAAATCTCACAGATTACCCATGTAAACAACGATTTTGGTACTGATTAACCCCATTTACAAACCAGAAAGATAGAGGATTTGCACTGCAATAATTCTTGTTAGAATCTCTATTTGCCAGGATCTTGTAATAAAAAAATCAATTAAAAAATGCATACATACTGGTGGGCCTTTGAGCAGCTATAATCTGCTATTGATCCATATGAGGGACCTTCACATTCTGCTTCTATCCATGATAGCATTCAGCAAGCAGTAATGGAAGAGCACTCTTCATTCATTGGCGCTCTAGGCCTGTGAGTGGTAGCATTTGTTTCCCCACATGTACACATCATCCAGAAAGCGAGCATGCGTTATTGCCAGGGGTAGTGGGCTATTCCCTTAGTGTTCCATTTCCTCTTTCAAATGGCCCCTTATCGTTTGTTTTTGCCTTCTTTTTGTTTTTCTTTTTAAGAACACACTACAGTACTGAAGACTATTCTAATGGGCTTTTTGTTTGCTGCTTATTTCATCTGCAGTGCACTGCATCCTTCAAGGCCGGTGCATCTAAACCAGGTGGCAATCTGGGCAGTGTTTAATTTGTAAAAAAAAAGAAGTGCCAGGGCCCTCCTCAGGCGCTAACTGCAGGTTGCACCAGCCATTGCCCCTGCCAGCCCTGTCAATGACTGTACCACCCGAACTACTAACCATCACACTCCTACAAGTTTGACAGTTAAGACTATTCCAGGCCACCAAAGCTATGAGAATGACTTGGCAGCAGGTTTTAGTCATTTTAAATGTTTATTTAATTAATAAACATCTGTTGTGTGCTCTTTAAGTTAGACGAACATCGCCACCATGAGGCAGAGTCAGAAGTACCGCTGTTGGCAATTAAGTACCGGTGCTAAGCATCGGAAACCACCACTCAAATTAAGCACTGGATCATGGAATGGTATGGGCTACAGTGTTCATTATTTTACCATTCCAAAATGCTAATGTGTTGGTTTCAAACATGGCAGCCTTCCTGAAACTTTCAAACAATGATACACTATTCAGTACAATTTTTTATTATTGCAAGCATATGCCCACCCACTGCATGTTTTATTTTTTCCACTTTTATCTTCTTCATTTATCTACCTATATTGTTGTTTTCATGTTTGTGGTTTTTTGTGGTTGTGTAAGTGAGTGAGTCTAAGAAGGAGCCAGTCGTGGGTTAATGGATGCATGAGTGCAAGAGTGCATGTATCCTGACCTATTGAGTGTCTACATCTATCAGTAACTGAAAAGGCGCTTTGATTATATATCAGACCTATTGACATTCTATATCAGACCTATTGACATTGCCAATACTTGATTGTTTTTAGCTGTCTATTGTATTTGTACTATATCTTGAGGTGATAGCATTTAATGCCAAAAGTACTTTTTCTTTGTGCCAACAAGAATCATTTTCCTGTGGCGATAGCTTTTCTAAGTATACTTGCATGCTAGGAAGCTCCTGTACTTTTGTAGTAAATTTATACTTGTAATGTCGTAACTGCACATTAACACGAGGTAGCTAGGATGCTGGGGGTAACTTTAGCCCTGAAAGAGAAAAAGGTAGTCTGGGAACTGGAAAGGGAGGGGTCATGTAGAAAATGGTTAGGAGAAATGCCAGACGAGTTGTGCATGCCTGAACTCCTGGAAGGAAATTAATAAATAATGAATACAAGCCCCTCTGTGTCATCTACTCTTTCATAGCAACCACGATTTGATAACTCCCATCGAAGGTGGGTGTCGCACTGTGCTGTTGCATTGATCGTTCTGGCAGTACATCGTCCTCTGAAGAGCATGACTGCGGGAGCACCATAACTATAAAGATGTCTATTGACATGCTTTTTCAATATCTTCGCCATAATGGGAAACAGAGACGCTGGTCTGTAATTAGCCCATTTTTCAGGGTCTAAATTAGATTTCTTTAGGAGGGGCTGGACCATGGCATGTTTCCATGCTTTTGGAACCGTTCCCTGTTCTCGCGAGGAGTTTATAAGCTCCACTAGGAGTTGCAGATTCTCCGCCTCAAGGGCAGTCATCTTAGTCGGCAGAATAGAGTCTTCAGATGCTCCAGATCTGATTGATGTAAAACATGACCCAAATTCCGCCAGATCCAATGTATTTTAAAACATCAAGTTTGCTTCCTTATCCTGTCTTTAGTAACCGGCTTCCCTGATTTACTATTTGTCAGAGACTGGTCTTCTTTCCTTTATTTAGTGTCATCTGGATGTCTGCAACCTTTCTAGGTCTCACCTAGGCAGTGCATGAGCTTTCTCTTCGAGGTGTGCTGTATTCAGGTATGCACATTTAGCTCACCCGTTTTCCACCCATCTTTTCAATTGGCTCCTGTTACTGCCCTTTATAAATGGTGGCTTTTAATTCGTCAATAGCCTTAGTAGTCCCCCCCCCCTTAGTACCTCCTTTTCTCCTGTTGTAACCTCGCATGAGGACTTCCCCTGTTACATGTGTTGTTACTCTACATGTTTTAATCATAGTTTGTGAGCAGTATTTTCTTAAAGTACTTTCTCCTGCCTGCTGTTTCTGGCAGGACATGCTCTCCCCCAATGATTTTTTTTTAAAACCGCCACGGCACACCTTAGCTGCAATAATGGCGGCCACGCCTTTCTTTTCTTATTTCCTGCTTGCTGAACTCGGCTGCATGCCTTTTTTTCTATTTCTTTACTTTTGTTACAATCGTGGCACCAACGCTTCAGCTTAAGATGTTTAAAGCTAAAGTGGGGTGTTCAGCGATTGTAGTAAAAGTAAATAAATAGAAAAAAAAGCATGCGGTTGCCATTTCTTGTCCATTTGTTTACTTTTGTAGCAATGGTGGCCCCCGTTCTTTAGCTTGAAACATCTTAAGTTAAAGCACGGGTGCCGCGATTGCTTCAAAAGTCAATAAATAGAAGAAAAAAAAAGAGTCCGCATGCCTTTTTTTTTCTATTGTTTTCCTTTCTTACAATTGCAGCACTTGCGCTTTAGCTTTAAACATCTTAAGCTAAAGCGCGGGTGCTGTGACTGCTTCAAAAGTCAATAAATAGAAAAAAAGCATTTGCAATGCAGTAGGTATCGCATTACTGAACGTTTGAGCTATTGGGTTACATTATTATAAGCAATGCCAATAGCAAGGGGGAGAATAGAAGTTCACAACCTTAAATTGACCAAGAGATTAATGCAAAGGGAGTGGGACATGTTTCCCAGCATATTTCTACATCTTTTTTTTAAATGCTCTCAGAATAGGATTTGAAGGTGGCATCTATCTCTCTATGGGAAAATTACAACATCACCGAAGTTTTGTCAGGAGACATTGAAGCAACTGCTCATTTCAGTCAAAAATCACAAGCTGACTAGAATGAAGTGCACAACGTTTCATTGAAAAAATGTAATCTGAGAGAATGCCATGGACAATTTTAATTTCCTTACATACCCTCTAGAAAGTAAACAAACCCATAAAAGTAATTTTCTCTTAGATGACATGGAAAATTAAAAGAAAAATATCATAGTTGCATGTGAAAGTTGAGGAATCTACCACTGCTGAAGATCAAGCACAATTTGCTGATTCCCATTTACAAAATAGAGTGATCATGATTGAAATAGGTTGTGACTAGTGAAAGGGCAATGTAGCAACGCCCAAGTGCATTTTTAGCGGCAATTCTCTTTAAACTATCCATAAGCCTCAGTACGCTTTTGTCACTCCCTCTGACAATGGACACACATTTCTGGCTAACTACTGTGAAAGAATGTATCTTTGGGGTCATTGATCACTTAAATTGTCCTTTATTATTTGTTCATACTTTTTAACGTGAGGGCCAGGCTGATGAAATAAATGGAAAATGTCTTGTAGGTCGAATGGCATTTTGAAAATGTTGCTGGATATTAGAAGATGACACCACGGGGTCTATTAGGATGGAGGGCGAACTCCTGTCCGCCCGCCACCCTAGCAGTGCAGGTACCGTCCGCCAGTGGTGCGGCGGTCCCGCTCTGCCAATTAGGATGTGACCGCCACCGTGGCGGTCGCATCCGCATATATTGCATTGTGGCGGGCGGTGCTGTAAGCATCACCCGCCACAATGCACTATAAGCATGTTGTGCATTGACATGCACAACGTGACAGGCACCGCGTGGTGCCTGCCACCTTGTGTATGCCAATGTTGGGGGGTACCCCCAGTGCAGCCCCCCAACCCCCCGCCCCCCCAGTGCCCCGTAACAGGCCCCAACAGTGAATTCCCACATGCCTTTCCATGGCGGAGTCTCCGCCATGGAAAGGCATCCAACAGCTGGCATCATAATATGCATGGCGGTGCCTGCAAGGCCCCGCCACCATATTATGGGCCTTTTCTGCCCGGTAGGCAATCGTGACGATTGCCTACTAGCGGAAAAGCGGCGGATGGTCTTTCCGACCGCCGCAGTATGCCCCGCCATGCTAATGTGCCGGGGGTAAAAGGCCATCCAGCGGGGTATTTTGGCGTGCGGATCGCCACCGCCGGTAGGGCGGTGGCGATCCACACGCCATCCTAATAGATCCCTACATGTCAGAATTTAAAATATGAATCAGAGTGACGGCTTACATGCATGTTTACATTACCACATTGGAGAGAAATAGACTTTTGTGGGACACTGGAACGTCAACTTTCGGTATCAATGACCATCATTTCACAATCCCCATTCATAGCCAGTGAATGACTAAAATAATATTTGTTGCTGGAAACTCTGTCAAGTCCCACATATTATTGTAATCCACTTTACTTATTACCAAACAGTCAGAGTAATTTATAATAGATTCCTTAAGGCTGCATATTATTTTGGGGATGATAAACATATTGCAAGGAATGGTTGTCTAGAACATCTTTAGAGGGTTGACCTCTCAAATGACAGAACATTGCAGCACATAAAAAGATCAACAGCTTTTAACTGTGATAGTCAAAGTGAAAACTGTTTTTTTGTTGGTTTTACTCGATGACTGTAAAATGCTTAAGTAAGATAACCTTCATCAATCACTTATTTTAAATCTAATACAATTGTAGACATTTACATCATATAAATCAGTAAGATTTATACAAAAGAATGATTTAAAAAGAAGCATATAACATATTAAAATGGATGGTATAATTATTCAACCTAAAACTCGGAGAATTTGCTTTCCTCTTTTTCCAAGCAGCAGATCAGCCTTCCCTTCATACTGACCTCTAGAGAGTTGCTACATTTATGCAGTGGTATCACATTCTATAATCGCAAATATGTCCATTGAGGCGTTTTCATCCTCCAGTTAAGATTCAAGAGTTACAGATTCGTCCCTCAGGGTTATATTAAACGTTCCTGTAAAATTACAAAACCTTTTTTATAAGATGCGCTGTAAGATGAACTGGTTGTTGTAACATGTTTGAATACTTTATTTGCTAGACTGTTCCAAATTATTGAAAAAATAGAGCTAAGCAAACCACAATCACGTTTTAGTTCACACATTGCGTTTTCAAACTTAAAAGGCAGAGATAGGGCAATCACGGTGATTGTTTTGAACCAGCTTCAGTCAACGAGAAGTAATTTGACCCAGAATACTGCTTCACCTTCTGTCAAGTTTAATGACTTGCTCCAAATTCTTTCATTATCATTGTGCGTTCAGTTCCTAGCCCAATTGCAACCTTGTGCTTTCTGTCTACATAAAGTCACATTTTGTAAAATATTAACATGGAAAAGCAACCAATAAGTGTAAACTGCATCAAAATGTTAGATGCCTCCTTGATTAAAAGTTGGAAATTGTCTGTCCTTCATTCAAAAATATGAAACTTGCTGGCAGCATGATACATGATGTTTGTTGGTTTGGGCAAAAATATGTGTAGCCTGAGTTAAACTGGATTCACCCAGCGCATTTACTACATTTTTCATGGTGGTCGTGTGTAAGAATTCTCTTTTTTGTGTGACTAGCACAGACTCTATGTCCCTCATGTGACAATGGCAGGTACAGTAGTGCAGCAGTATTCACTTGCCATGTCGATGTACAATGTGCTTGCATTAATCCATCCCTCCAGATATCACCTCAGAATGGTGAGGTCTTTTGATGGCCCATTAAGGAATATACTAGCACCAAGGCTCTTCAAGTGGAAGCTCTGCTAGCATTAGAAAGGTGAGTTCATGCCCGACTCCGTCTAGTTGTGTCATAGTAAAGAAACACGTTTTCTTATGTGTTAATCAGTCTACTAAATTGATGGTCCCTAAGAAAGGCCTTAACTATACTGTGGGTTGTAAAATTATAACCCCTTCTTGTATGCTTATACTGTGGATTGAATCTGATTTACCTTGTTTTTTAAAAACTGTGCTGCACTGTTTAATCGAATCTTTTAAGTTGAAATCTACCGTTTTAGGCAAATTGCTTTTTGCATGACTGAGACACTTGGAGACGCCATTTTGGCTAGTGCTCCAGTCTCCTGGGGTCTTCTATAAAATGAGACCCAATGTGCAAATGCGCTGCGGATGCGCCGCTGGCATGCCAAAGGCAAGCCCGTCTGGGCCCATTTGCGTCCTACCTGGGCCAGAGGCCAAGAACCTTACATCTTCTTATGTAAGTAGCATTGTGTATTCCTCTGATCAATCCTGGCGTTGTGGGGATCGGTGAATCTAAATTGCCTCCATTCGCTGTTCCCACTTAAGGAAGCAGTGCCCTGCTGTCAGTGTTCCTTTTCATCTCAACTGTCTACTACCTCTACTCCCTCCCTCAGGTCCTCTCTAACCTATAGAATGTGTTTAATCAACTGTAGGTCGATCCCTAAACGAAAACCAGAACTCTTCAGTTTCCTCGAAGGACAACGACCAGATGCAGTGTTTAAAACTGAAACATGGTTACATGCCAATTCGGGCCCAAACCTTGTCCAAACCCACCCTCCAGGCTACCACATTAAACATAGAGATCAAGAATTCAGAAGAGGTGGAGGTGTCGCTATTATTTTGAAGGATGTTTATAACTGCCACATCATAATCGATCCGATAGCCGACTGCGAAAGCTTGTCGTTTGCCATCTAATTCTCCCCCATTAACACCTTCTCAGGTATCCTCATCTATAGACCTCCAGGCCCCTATGGCGAATTTCTCCCAGAAATGACTGCCAATGTGGCTAGTACCAGACCCAATTTCTCTCTACTAGGAGACTTCAACATACACCTGGATGAGCCCCTGAATCCACAAGTCTCCTCTCTACTTCGAGATATGTTAGCTTTTGGCTTATGCAGAGGGTGGTGGGACAGAGGGCATTTGCTCGACCCGGTCTTTTGCAGCAATAAACAACTCAAAGTTCTTGCCCCTGTTCCTGTAATCTGGTCGGACCACTTTCTAATCCCAGTAACATGGAAGGTGGGGTCTTCATCATGTTACCACAATACAATTTGTGCTGAGTACCGCATGTGGTCCATTCTGTCATTAGAACATTGGAAACACTCTCTTTTTGACCTCAGACCCTCACTAGATGAAAATACTACCTCTGCTTATGATAATTATTCTCATTGGATTGCATCCTCCCTGGATTAGGTCATTCCCCAAAGAACTCTTACAAGGCGAGCTAAGTAAAAACGTCACCTTGGTATACTTCCAAGTTGCGTGAACTGAAATAACATTTTAAATGAACAGAGGGAACATGGAGGAAAGACTATGGGGAATCAAGCAAGCAGAGTTATAGAACTGCTATTAAAACCTATAAAGCAGAAATTGTAAAGGTGCAAGCACTTTACTTTGAAGAAAAATCAACCTGGTAGGTAACTCCCCACGGGACATTTTTCACTTTGCAAAACTCTACTTAATACTCCTTCCGCCGGTATTAATTTATCATCACAACCTGGACGGTGCAATGACTTAGCCAGCTTTTTCCACAAGAAAATTCAAGACATCTATGATCTATTTCTCTGTGTCACTCCCGCCTTATCGGCTGTGTGCGGAGACGTTGACCTGCTCCCCACTGATAGCAGACGTATGGAATTTCCAAGCATGGATCTACATAAGCTTTCAGAGAACCTCCACCAAATCGTCAGGCTCTCCCTCTGATCCAGCCCCACCACACATCTTAGCTGAGGTCATTGATGTGATATTGAAGGAAGTAACCCGATTAGGGTCACTCGGGTCACTCACGACCACCTCTCAGCCTTTCTCACAAATAAAGAGTCGGTCAGACAGTAGAGAATACAGACCAAAGGTATTTATTCGAAATGCACTCGAGTGGAGTTCGGTCTGACCAACCTCCTTGAATTGCTGCACAGGGACTGACTTCATCAAGCATAGCAACATATGAAATACAGTTCAGAACCGATAATGACACGCCCTTACTGGAAATTTCCAGTTGGTAGCTGGTGAACAAAGGGGATACAGAAGGATGGGTGTAGGTCCTGAGACCGGGTGCATGCTATCGCAACGCCTAGGTCACTCTGCCTGCGCCCGCTGCTTTAAGGGTGGGAGCAGGCCTATCTACAGGGAAAGGTATGCACTAGGAAAGACAGTGTATTCATTAGCACAGCGAAGTTCAGCCTTGGAGAAACAAAAAAAAAACTGAAGTAGACAGAAAAGGAGACCGAAGTTAGTTTCGATATTGGCTCAAAAAGGCGGCTGAATACAAACTAGTGCAGCGAATGCTTACTTAAACCATACGATGCTTAGAAAATTAGGCTAAAAACATTTCTATTCCAGCAATTATCCCTGCTGCGCTTGAAGTGATAAATCTTTCTCTCACTACTGGCGATGTTCCTGTGGCCTGGAAGCACGCCATGGTCAAAGTGTTGTTGAAAAGCAGAACCTGGATACTCTGACGCTAAGGAACTACCGGCCCATTTCTCTCTGTTACATCGGTTAGCAAGTTATAGTGAAAATATGTCAACCAGATTGTCTCATACCATCTAGAATGTCATAATTACTCCACTCTACCCAGACGGTATTCAGACCCCACCATGGCACAGAGACTGCTCTTTTAGCAGTGGTTGAAAAATCTAAAAGATTACTTGACCAAGGAGGATCAGCTGTCATCATCTTGCTTGACCTGAGCTAGGTGTTTGACACAGTAAATCACAACACTCTAGTGCAAAGATTAATACATTTGGAAATCTCTGGGATTGCTCTCACATGGCTTAAATCCTTCCTGGAAGATAGGTCTTTTCAGGTCTTTGAAGAATGTGTTCTCTCTGATAGCCTGCCACTCAAGTTTGGAGTCGCTCCGGGATCTTCCTCAAGCCCCACACTATTTAATGTTTACAAGAGGCCTTTGGCAGACATCGTCTTACCAATTGAGTTTTTTGATAGTCTCCTATGCTGTTGACATGCACTTGGTATTCTCTCTAAACCAAGTGCCAGACCTTCCCCCACCTTTTTTGGAGCTTTGCCTAAAGAGGGTGGCCAAGTGGATGGAACAGTCCTGTCTCAAGCTCAATGGAGTCAAAACGCAGCTTATGATGTTGGGCAACAATCCTAAGCCGGGTTGGAAATTGGACAGGCCAAGCTGCTTAGGTCCTCCTCCCCAACCTAAAAACTCTATCAAGAGCCTTGGCATATGGCTAGGTAAGTCCTTTAAATTTGACCTTCAGGCAGTGAATCTTGCTGCCACCTGCTACAGTCTTCTTCGAATGCTGCTGAAGATACTTCCTCTCCTCCTCTTTACGGCCAGGAGATTGATGGTCCAGGCCCTCATTCTATCGAGATTGGATTATGGTAACTCTCTTTACTTGGGATCACCGAAGAGAACGATCAGGAAACGTCAGGTGGTCCAAATTTGTGCTGCAAGATTGTTGCTAAATATCCCTAGATATCAATCTGCCAGAGAAGCCCCGAATTCCCTGCACTGGATGCCTGTGGATGAGAGAATCCGGTCTAAGTCTCTTTGCATTGCCCACAAGGCTATGTGGGGCAAAGGCCCTGCGATCTCTCAATCCCTGCTTTCTTTATATCTCCCTCAAAGAACATTGCGCTCTTCCACCGCTCATCTAGCTATTATCCATCGTATTAGGAGGGAAAGAGTCAGAGAAAGATCCTTCTCATATATGGCCGCTTTACTCTGTAATGCCCTCCCCATGTGCTTGGAAAACTGGTTGCTTCCCTTTAGGAAAGGGCTTAAGACCTGCCTCTTTCAAAATAAGATGCAGTAAGAGGATACTTGTCCCGTTGAGTATTATGTGTAGTACTTCCAGCGCTGGGATGCTGATAGGTAGCCATGCGCTCTATAAGTGCTAATAATAATAATACCATGGTGCCTCCCACCAGAGCGGTACTCCTGAAAAGGAGTTAGGTTAACCTCAGCACTGCATTCCCAGACCCACGTTAAGCAACTAATTTGAAAGCCAGTATAGCAATGTTTGAAGTAATGTAAGAAATTGGGTTACTGTTTGAGGTGGGTAAAACCCTACTCCGGCAACAACCACAAACCTTGTCAGGGTGAAGTCATAAACCACCCCAAATTAAACTGTACTTAACCCTCTCGTAGCTTGCCACAAACGCAGTCAGGCTTGACTTAAGAGGTAATGTGTAAAGTATTTACGCAGCACTTCAAACAGTAACAAAGTGAAACACAACACAAGAAAAATCCCACACAATTTAGAAAAATAGAGTAAACTTTAATAAATATTTTAAGACCAAAACGACAAAACTCCAATAGGTAGAACCGGAGATTGCAATTTTAAAGGTTTAAGCGAAAATAGTGACACAAAGCTCCAACTGTGGTGATATGTTTGTGATGGACCAGAACAAAATCACAAGTTCAAGCCAACTGTGATGAAGCGCTGGCCGGATACAGGGACCAAGTTAGGCCCGCTGAATTAGGTTTCCTTAACTCCTGGTTGCAGAGTGCTGCGAGATCCCTCATCGAGGATGCATTGCGCAGCCCAGGCGATGCGAGATCCTGGAGTGTAGATGCGTAACATACGATGGTTCCGGGAAGCTGTGAGGCTGTGATGTGGAGTCCTGTGTCATTGTCGAGGAGGTCATCAACGAGGGTCTTGCTATATGAAGACCCGGGTCGAGGAAGTTTACCCACCACCACGGCTGTCCTTTTTAGGTCTCGCCTAGCTATTGCGTAGCAATCGCTATGCGAGACTCTAGTAAGGGGCTCCCAAAAGTGCTCCCAAAAGTGGATTGCATGGCGAGCAAACGCACAATCACGTGCACCGTGCCGCCATGCAATCCGTTTGGCATCGTACTTCAAAGGGTCCGCTCCCCCGCCTGAAATGCGCTCCCCCGCCAAGCGCGCACGCCACGATCCGCCGGGCTTGTTCTCAATTGACTCTCTGTACAGCAGGTCGGCAACTGCTTTCGAGGCTTGTCAAACGAGATAAAACAGAGAACGTGCTTCACGACCCCAGGCGCCTCTGGTCAGTTCTCTGTGTTGTCCTTAACCCTCTTTATGTGAATGCAGTCAGCCTCTGCCTATATTAACCCTCTTCCAGTCTGCTTAACACTCCTCTGAGCCTTTCAGGTTTTGTGGTCCTCTGTATCCACCCTCCTGCAGCCTTCTTGATCATCTGCCCGTCCTGCTGCTCCAGCACACCTCTGAGCCCCACCTGCAGCCTCGATGCGCCTCTGTGCCCCCTGCAGCTTAATTTGACATGAAAGAGGTGCCGGGGCTCTTATTAGGCGTTAGCTTTAGGCAGCAGTTGTCTATAAAATGTTTTTGTGTTAGCCTGCACAACAAAAAGAGAACAAAAACGTTATTTTTGTGGAGGACATGTTTAAAGGCAAAACGCAGCAACAATTAGCACTTGCGCTTATTTTACTTTTAAAGGCAACTTATATCACAATGCAAGTGTACCTAGACAGTTGCAGTTCCTTGTTTTTTGTGGCTTCGCTTCAGCCGCTTTCACGGTGCTGGTTACATCCGCTTTCCAAGGGCTTAATTTGACATTAAAGAGGGGCCGGGGCTCTTATTAGGCGTTAGCTTTAGGCGGCAGTTTTCTATAAAATGTTTTTATGTTAGCCTGCCTAAGAAAGCGAACACAAACCGTATTTTTGTGGAGCACATGTTGTTTAAAGGCAAAACGCAGTATCAATCAGCACTTGTGTTGTACAATTTACGAGAAAAGTCAAACTGTCCCTTTTTTACTTTTTTGTTTGTTTTGTAAAGTGAGAGCATTAATTCAAGTCTAATCTCTTGCTTGTGTATGAACAGCCTTCAAGATATAGAGTAATTTTTGTGTGTAGAGTGTCTGACACGTCTGTGTATTTTTACACATTCAAAGATACACGTGTGTTTTTAGTGTGGGCAGAAATGGTTATGTTAATAGCTAGACTGGTTTGCTGTGGATCAGCATAATCTCTCTTCGGTAGAAGCATATTTCAAACATTTTAGGTGCGGATATTCTTGAGAACTTGGTGTCTTTTGGTATGATTTGACAGTTGCATAAACCAGTCAGTTCACATTGTGAGCCATACCAAAAAAAGCATTTGCAATGCAATAGGTCTTGCAGTAACTAGAGTTTAAGCCATTGGCATTGTAAATTACAATGCCTTTTATGTATGTTTTTAAAAAGAAAACAAAAATAAAAAGCATTGTTATTTCCAATGGCGGACTTTTTTTTCTACACTAGAAGTTTATTCATTACATTATTAAAACCCACTTATTAAAGCAATGTGCCGTTTTCTGTAACAGCTGTTACTTTTAGCGCTGCGACGTATAAAACGTTGGAACATAGTGCTACATAAAACTAGAATAAATAATGCACCACGGACGCTTTTAAAAACAAATAGATAAAAAACAATGCCATTTACAATACCAACAACTTCAAACTTTGCTAATGCGAGACCTATTGCATTGCAAATGCTTGTTATTATCAGTGGCTATTTTTTTATTTTTTATTTACCAATGGAAATGGTGTCTGTCATTATGGATTGGTAAATTAAAAAAAGGAAAATGGCACCTGCATTATTATCAGTGTACTTGGGATTGGCAGCAGGGGGGAAGGCAGGGAATACAAAAGGACAGACAAAAAATAAATTAAAAATATATAACCTTAATTAGCTGTCGCTGCAGTCGCCGTGTTGCTCCTTTTCCAATCCTCAACTCCAGGGCTGGTGCACAATGCACAGACTCCCAGATGCTAAAGCGGACGTTGCCCTCATGCTGGGAATACTATTCCCAGCATGAGAGAATCGCTGGGATTGGTCTGAGCAGATTGGTGTGCTGCTCAGAAGGTGCCTGAAACCCTTTGGCTTTTCTCCACCCGGCTGTCCAACACAACCGGGTGGAGAAATGCTAAGTGCGCTTGAAGGTTTGGCTGGCCTAAGACGGCCAAGCCGTCATGCGCACTTAGTAGTGCCCATCCCCCCTCCTCCCCACTGTTGAACATAGTTTGCATGGCCCCGCCCTATGACGCGGCTCGTTGGCAGTCTGCAGGTAAGAAGAAAAATGAAATAATAAAATTGGTTTATTATTATTTTATTTTACATCTGTTTACGTCTGCTGCTGCCTAGTGGGGTGACGCTCCTCTGCCATAATGGAGGAGCCCCTGATGATTATGTAGACCTGCATAGTGACGTGCCCATGTGCTTACAGTATGACGTGAATGGCAAAAGGGGTCATGTGATTGTGGGTTTTTTGGGCACATGCTACACAGTATCGGGAGTCTGCATTGACAAATTGAAAAAATCTAAGACATGACTTATTTATTGCCTGTGCCAGTGCTTGTTTTGTTCCTCATGAAAAGCGGTTCTGTGCACAGATCGGCTGAACGGCTCGAGTAAAGTATGCTGCACGGACCCTGGAGGGTGCCTTTGGAAGCTGGCAGAGAAGAAACTGATGGGAGAAGTACAGAAAAAAAATTCTCGCAGATGGAGGAGAGGGTGTCTGCGTGGGGGGAAGTGGGAGTTTGGCAGTTTCTGGGCTTGTCCATGATATGCAGCCAAGTGTGATATACTTTGAATGCCACAATTCCAACCGATGATTTCACGTGAATCTCCCGCCTTCAGGCTTTCCCTTTAAAACGTTGCAAGAAGCCTACAAGCTTCATTGGGACTAAAGAGTCATTATTTCCAAGCAGCCATGCGAACATTTATAGACCACGTGCCAGGACACGACGCTGCGCTGTCGAGTGGGATGCAGGGGAGAAAGTTTATAGAGACTACTCGAGTTTTGACACTTAAAATAGGCTGTTGCGTTTGAAGCAAGCATGAAAAAATTGTAAACTAAAAGTGCCGTTTTGTCGAGCGCCAAGTGATACTTTTTGCATTGTAATTGCATTTATATAGCGCTGACTGATACTGCCGATGCTTCGACGCCCCTTGCGGCGGATAGCGCGCTGCTCTGGAACCTAAGGTTAGTGGTCATTTCGGTGGTTCTTTGTTATCGTTGGCTAGCAGCATACATCTTGTGCTCTCAACTTCTCAAGGAAACCATTCCGTGCATTTCCCGCAGTTCCTTTGTGGTAGATTAAATTACTAGGAGCTAAGTGTGTTGTGACCTTCAGTGCGAGTTTATGCAACTCGTTGTGAGCTGCACAGATAAGCTAGCGGAGGCATTGTTAGGTTCAAGGATACAGTATTGGAGAGCTATGAGGAGAGGTGTGGACAATTTGTAAAATACCAAATAAAAAGTAGGCAGCTAGGTATGTGACTTACGTAGGCTACACTCAGAGAGAGAGTGAGGCATGCAAAGGATGTAGGGTCCATATTGTTCCTCTATTTGCTATGCCATCTCGCACACGAAAGATATTCTCTTGAACGAGATTTCAGTCAGTGGAGTGAACATCTAATGCTAAACTGTTTGAAACTTCTCGCAATTTTCTGGGAAAGAGAGGATTTCTTATTGTTCTTGTTGTTACGAAAAATGCAGAAAGCCCAACAAATCATTAGGAATGCATTTCATTTATGTCACATGTTTTCTTCTTCAATAAAGCAAAAGTAGACCTTCAGTAGAGAGGCTGTCAGTCCGCTACATGTCTTCCTTAAGGACACAGGACCCTCATCCTGCCATCCAGTGCAAATTCATTTGTTGTGTCTTTTTTTGCATGAGAAAAAGGGTAGAGTCGGTGTGCACATAGCTACCAATATGTGTGTTCACTCTTTAAGGGTTTTATTTTTCTAAAGGGATATTCAGTTTTTTTCCCCAGCATTGCATTAAATGCTTCCTTTAAGGCAGTCCGGTGGCTGGCTTTTGTGTTTTAAGAGGGCATATTTATATGTAATTCTCGGTTCATCATGTCCCATGGCATGGCCATGTTATGTGTTATTGTGGAGTGTCCCTTCCCCCTATCAAATTCATCATTGCCAGCCCTCCTCTCCTTTTCCTTTCTCTTATCTCGCTCCCGCCCACTCCTGAACCTTTAATTCCCATCTGATCACCATCAAGCTCCTACTTCTTGCATCAGTTACAAAATGTTGTGCTGTTAAAATTATGTTCAATGCCCTTTCTTATTTACCTCTGAGACCAGTATCCCCACAGCCAGTTTCAGTCTATTGAGGTTACCTTTTCCACAGATGCTTCCACTGTAAAGCACACTAACACGTCTTGGCAGAGTGGTGCTATCGAAAATATTATAAAAATAAACTGTAAGAAATTGGGTGACTGGTTGATGGGGTTGAAACTCTATTCAAGCAGCAACCACAATCCTTGTCAGGATGAATTCACCCCAAATTTACCTGTGCTCAACCCTCTGGTAGCTTGGCACTGAGCAGTCAGGCTTAACTTCGAGACAATGTGTAAAGCATTTATGCAGCAATTCACACAATAATAAGGCTAAAAATAAAAGACAAATCGCACACCAATTTAGAAAAATGTGATAAACAATTTAAGACCAAAACAACAAAAATCCAATCCGTAAAATAGAAAATATGCAATGTAAACTTTTTAAGTATAGATTGTGCCAAAAAAGCACAAAACAACAACTTTGGTTATCTGGTTGCGCTGGACCGGGACAAAGTCATAAATTCAGACCAAACACGATGGAATGCGTGCCAGATACAGGGACCAGGCAGTGATGTGGAATTTAATAAAATATCTACTTGTCCATGGGACAGGTTACTTCATAAATCTACTCGTCCTTTTAAAAAATCCACTTGTCCCTTTGGTGCCATGTAGTGCAGCAACAAATTATGGCAACAGTTGCATTATGTAAGAGCTCTGACAATAACCTTTCAGATCATGCAAGACCTCATATTATAGTAGGGTTTGAATACTAGGAATTCCCTTATTTTGCTACCTTTCCACAGACTGGGGGTTAGAGGTAGCAGAAAGCAAAATTTCCAGTGTTGGAATGCCTTTTTAAATCTGTGAAACCTACTATTTTACAAGTTTTAGGTGTTTTCCCCAGCTCTTCTCTAATCTTTTCCTATTCTGAGAAAGGTTGCAAATGTACTCCTGACTAGGGCAGAAGTAAAAAAAATTCCATGGCTGAGAAAAAGTGGTTGGAGGGAAGTGTAATAGTAAATGCTCAACTGATTGTTGCATGAGCAAATCTATACATGCATATTTGCTCCTGATAAAATACAGTTCACAAATATTTTCTAGGAGTATACATTCCTGGCCTATTTCTGTAAATTCTTGTGAATTATGCAAGGACATATACCATGGGGGCACTTTTGTGGCTTTCTTTAAGAATAGGACCCATAATTAGGTCTACTGTTAACCAAGTCCTTTTGTTTCCATTAAAATTCTGTTTCAATTGGTTAGCTTCACTGTGAGTGACAGCATTCTGCTCTTTCACAAGGAGCATATCGGCACACAAAGTAGTTTTGTTCAGTGCCAGGAATACAGGAACTACTGTGGCAATGTGTACATTTTGAGACCAAAATGTGTACTTTGTGCTCCTATGACAATACTTTTATTTAAAAACCAGGTCAAAACAAGACACACATTGTCAAATCCAAAAGGCTAACCACTGATGTAAGACCTATTGGTTTTTCCATTGCTTGTTTATTTTTATGTATCCCATAAGCTTCTTGAAACTGCTTTCACCGACTTTTCCATTCTGAGTGGTTTTTTTTAAAAATAAAAGCATGCATCAACACATTTTACTAAATGATACTTCAAAGAAATGCTACCTAAACTTTCATAACAGTTTAGCAAAACATATTTTTCCTAGGTGCATTTTTTTTGTAAACATTTTATATTAAAAGCAAAGAACAATAAATCTGTCTTTCAAGCTTCTGCAAATATTTGCATCTAATATTGTTGAACTTTGTAAACGTGTGAACACATTTTTATACTGGGACCACTGTCAGCAGTGCTGTCTGAGTTTACAACATTTCCTTGGAGCGCTCACCCTAATACTAAAGGTTTTGCATTAATGATCCACAAATACAAGTTCAAACAGCATTAAGTTATGTACACAAATATTACCTTAACTGTGGACAGTGCCCTTCCTTGATCCATGATGTGGTACTGTAAAGTGGCAGCCAAAGGGTTTGTGCTGCAGGGGGTTGGGCTTACTTGTCCCAAGGACAAAATAAACATGAAAACATGTTGTTCTTGACCCCAAACAACATGTCCTGGGCGTTGGACTATAGGAATTCCACACACCCAGGCCCTATCTGACTGAGGGATGCCTTCGTACTGTAGTGACCGCACTCATACTATCCCGACTTGACTATTGTAATAGTCTTTATATGAATATGCAGTTACAATATCAAAACAGGCTGCAGGTCATCCAAAACGCTGCAGCCAGACTCTTGACTCGAACCCCTAGATGGGTATCAGTTAAAGACGAGTTGAAAAAACTGCACTGGCTCCCCATCCATCTTAGAGCCAGGTTCAAGGCCTCGTGTATTGTGTTCAGAGCCTTGAACGGGACAGCTCCCGAATTTCTCAAAAATAAGTTCTCCTGGTATACACCAGGTAGAACGCTCAGATCATCTGGAGCCAAGCGGGTAAACGTTCCTTACATAAAAAAGGTAAATTGGGGAGGAAGGAGCTTTACCTATGCAGCCGCTAAAGTCTGGAATGGACTTCCGTTCACACTGAGAAATGCATCAGATCTCACCTCCTTTAGGAAGACTCTCAAAACCTGGTTCTTTTCCGAGTTCTAATTCTTCACGTCAGCGCAGGCTTTTCAGTGTTTAGCGCCAGGACACCGCAAGGTAATCGTGCGCTCTATAAACTATTATAACATAACATAACATAACACACCTGTCCGGTTAAGCTAGCTGAACAAGAGTACCTTAAATCCTGGTTGCAGAGCATTGCAAGGTCTGCATCGAGAATGCGTTGTGTAGCCAAAGCGATGCAAGGTCCTGGTTGGATGTGCATGGTGCAGCGGCAGTTCCCGGAAGCAGTGTGGCTGCGATGCAAGTTCCTTCGTCATCGTCGAGGATGTAATCGAGGGGCTTGCGATGCGAAGTCATGCGTCAAAGATGCATCACACACCACATGGTTCCGAAGAATTTGCGGGCTTGCGATGTGGAGTCCTGCACAAAGGTTGCGTCGCACAGTGGTGGTTCTGAGGAGGTGACGGGGTGCGATGCGAAGTCCTCCGTTTGGTGATGTGTTGTGCAGCGGTTGCGATGTGTAGTTTTGTGAGATGATGCGTCACTTTGTGTCGGTGCTGCTAGGACCACAGCTCTGCTGGCAGAGCACCTTCAGTCCCACTTCCAAGGGTCCAGGACTGGTATGGCATCACTTGGGAGGGCAGGACTTACAGCTGGAAGAGTACAGGTGCTGGTTTCAAGGTTGTTGGAGCCTGTTCCGTCCCTGAGGCACGGATCAGGAGGCCAGCCAACTAGCCCTTGAATGCACCCTGGTGGTCCTGGGTTCAAGATGTAGGTCTGCACTTTCTCATTCAGGTGAGCAGCAGGTCAGCCCAGCAGAGCAGCAGAGTGGCAGTCCTTATTGCAGCAAAGGAGCACAGATTCCTTCTTCTGAATCTTCCACAGGTCCAGATGGTGTATTGAATGTGATGCCCAACACTATTGTTCTGTAAATAATTGGTTTTTCAAAAACAAAACCATAAGGCAATATTAGCAGAGGAGTTTTTCTGTTTAACAGATTGAAAATAAATATCAGCAGTGATATGGGTAAAAGCAAGTTGTAGTATTGACTATTCAGATACAATGTGTCATCTCATTTTTAATTATACCCCATATAAGCAAAAATATGAGGAAAAAGGAAAGGGGGCGAGGCATGAATTCAGACTATGTATGGATAGTTTTACAGAACAGAGCATTGTTATTGTATGCATAATATAGAAGGGCATATTGGTATTGAGCGTTTCCTTTGGTTCAAGGTGGTTTCAATGTGCCCCAGTAAATGCCTAGCCTTTGCCAAATGGAATTTCTTGGTGTGTTCCATATTGAGTGTGATAGTGAAACATTGTCTGCTCCTCTTGGGAATAAAAGGCATTATAGTCATTCTGAGTAGGACACCTTTTTTTATAGGTTTTCCAATTAATAAGTATAATTTTGCATTCCAGTGTCAGTTTGAGATCCAGTAGGTGTTTGTCTAGCTCGTTTCATATGTTTAGGAGGAAGGGGCCAAAAAGTGTGGATGAGAAATCCTTTGATTTATCTGCAGTACCAAATTGATGAAAGTGTGAATTCAGGACCAGAAGGTATTTAAAATAGAGGAATTAAAAAGCATATGGGCAAGTTTGCCAATAAGAGAATTACAGTTCTAGCAAGTGGGATTATCTCTAGGACCCAATTTGTGTAAGCGTTGAGGGGTCTTAAGAATAAATGAAGCAGCATGAATTTGGATTGTGCTAGTATAAGGCTGATTTTGTGTTTAAATGTTGCATACCATGTGTATTTCCAGCCAAAGTATTGTTGTAGGAGAGGACATTCCTCTTCCTGTGTTGTTTGGAAATGTTGGAGAAGTCTGGAATTGTTAGATTTGAGAGCTTTGTTTATATGGATACCAGATGTCATGTTCTGTGAAGATTAAATATGTCCTGTAGAATAAAGGGGTCGTCATATTGTAATTTTAACTGATTTAGACAAGATTTCAGTTTTAAGAAGTCATAGAATTAAATATTGTATAAATCATATGATACCTGAATATTGGCTATGGTTTGTCAATGACTAAGTTGTGTATGAAGATTATTCCTTGTGACGACCAAATGGGATATGGACCGGGAGAACTTTCTGGTTTAACTTTCTGATTGTACCATAAAGAAGAAAGTTTTCAATGAGCTAATTTGACATTTATCCTTAGAATTGTTGATTTTGTGTTAATCAATATATGTTTCGAGTGATGAAGGGGGAGTTCAGATATGGTCAAGTATACTAAACTAATGGGTAGGGAACTGAATCTTCAATTTTTAGCCAGCTTGGGTAACATTTATCTGGTTAGGATATCCATTCTGTACCTTGTTTTAAAAGTAAGACTGATTTTAATTTTTTTAATTAGGGATTTGAAAACCCAACTGGTCTTTGAGGATTTGTAGCTTTTTAAGGGATAATTTCGGGTGTTTGTTTTGATATAGAAATGTGTTAAATGTTCAGTCTAAATTGTTTGTATGAAATCATCTGATAGAGCTATGGAAATCATGCTAAAATGAGGGGGACACATCTTCCACGATGTCTAAGATCTCTTTTAGCATTTCAGTTTCATTATGTTTCAGGGTATGTAGTAAGTTATCTTTAAATTTAATTCCTATTGAATTTAACTGTTTAGGTCGTCAAGAGAGGCCAGAATTTCCAAATACTTCTTTGGGAGTTATGAAATTATGAGTTTTGACTTCTGACTTGTCTCTGTTTAAGGTATAGCTGGCGACTGACACACAGTTGTCAATTGTATCCATTAGTACTATGATGGAACTTTCTGCTTTATCTGTGACAATTAAAATGTCGTCTTCATTGTATACAGCTTTGATTGTTAGGTCCATGAATGGAATGCCAGAGATGTAATGGTTGTTTTGTATGTTTTCTAGGTTTACTAGCACTAGTAGAAATAGAACGGGGGAAAAAGGTATCCTGGCTTGTACCATGGGCAAGAGTAAATCAGTCCTAAATTGTCCCTGCTAATTTGACTCTAGGGTTAGGCACCAGGTAATGGTACAATAACATATCAATTAAACTTTCTCCCAGATCAAATGTATGTAGGGTTACTCTAGGAAAACGGCAGGAAACTTTGTCGAGTGTTTTTTTTTTTTTTTATCTTTGAGTGCTATGGTGACTGTCGGAGAGGTGAGTTGTCACGTCTTGTCAATTACATGGCAAAACAGTCTCATATGATCATTTGATGGGCGGTTTTTCAGAGAGCCTACTTGGGGATGGTGTATGAGAGAGGGTAGAATGGAGTTGAGACCTTTTGCCAAAATCTTGGAGTAAATTTCACAATCTAATTTGATATGTGAAATGGGCCTGTAGTACATTGTAAGAAGTGTATCACCATCTTCTTTAGGATTTACTGTAATGTTTGCTTCTGCTGGTGTTCTGGAAACTTGTCCTGTTCTGGCAAAGTGTTCAAATAGGTTAAGGGGGAGTTTATGCAATTAACTGGAATTTTTGTTTTAAAACCGAGCAATGAACCCATCTTTGCCTGGGCTTTCTCGGTTTTTGATTTTTTTTTTATAGTCTTTGCGATTTCTTGGATGGAAATGGGAGAGTTGAATTTATTTGTGTCTTTTTCGAAATGGTTAGGGAGTTTTAGTTTTCGTAAGTATTGTTCGCAATAGGATGCATGGGTTAGCAGATTATTAAAATAATGAGTCTGGAAGAATTCTTTAGCTGTTTCTGCTATTAAACGGGGGTCAGTACGATCTTATCTGAAGGATCTTTAATAGCAGAAATTATATTCTTACATTATTTGAATAT
Source organism: Triturus cristatus (assembly GCF_964204655.1). Classification (NCBI taxonomy): domain Eukaryota; kingdom Metazoa; phylum Chordata; class Amphibia; order Caudata; family Salamandridae; genus Triturus; species Triturus cristatus. The sequence continues at coordinate 835,488,857 of NC_140591.1, forward strand.
TCGGTAGGAAGCTAACATTTTTCCTGCTTTATTGGTGTCACAAATGTTTAAAATGTTTCTGTTTATTGATCCATACCTCAGCTCTGGTGCTTTAGGTTTTATAGTATTCATATTTTTTTGTTAGAGGGTTGTAAGAATGGAATTGTCTTTAGTGCTGATATGTTGGGTTGCTATATAATTATGATATCATTTCCTAATTTCCTGAGTGTGCCATTGGCCAGTTTGTTCATCTGAAAGTCTAATTTTAATTAATTTGTCTCTTGTATCAGTTCTTAATGCTACCCGAATAAGCAAGGGTCAAAAATCTGAGTCGTCATTATCTTTTAAGTAATTGTTTATAGATGTGCTGATCTTTTTATTGTTTTCTGATTTGTGTAATATTTCATCATTTCGCCCCCACATTCCGGAGGTAAAAGTGGTTAAGGCACCCAATAAGGATAGGGTTATGCAGGCATGAACTGAGAGATGTGTGGGTTCAATTGTGGTGTGAGCCAAAGAATGTGTAAGACTGTTAGAGAAACGTATATTATTGATTCCTGAGTAAGAATTGGGGGGAGGGGAGAGTATTATGTCTTTTGTGTCTTGATGCTGCAGCCTCCAAGCATGAATTAAATTTAATCTGTTGCATAATATTTTTATTTCTTTGTGGACTGATAGAAGAACAGTATTTTCAGTATCATAACCGATCTAGGATACAGTCCATTGGGAGATTAAAATTGCCTCCCATAATAATCAATGCATCGTCTGGTATTGATCCCATTTTGTTCAATAGGATGGACTAGAACTAGGATCATTTTTGTTTGGGCCATAAACGTTCGCCACATATAAGATTGTATAGTCTTTTTGTAACTTCGTGATTGACCATCTTACTTTTCATCTGTGGATGAGGAGAGAAGGGTGCAGCTCATCTTTTTTTAAATCAACCTGATGACACCATGTTTTTTTGGTTTGTTTTTTGCAGGTGAGCATGCAATATCTGAATAAAAATCGTTCTATTAGGCGCTAGTCTCATTTATCCCTATTTATGTTTCTCGTAACATTACTATATCTCCTTTAAGGTTTCCTGCATAATCTAGAATTTCTCGTTTGTTGACCGGATGATTCATGCTCTTCAGTTCAGGGAAATGATATTAAGATTATTTTTATCCACAATAGTCATTACCATGGTGTTAAGGATGGGGTACTGTGGAGGAATTTAGAGTTCGAGAGAGAAGAGTTGGATCGTAAGGTAAACTCATGCCTCGGAGGCGATAAGGTTTGTGTGATATGCGAGTGTGTGCAGAAACAGTAACAATGAAAAATGTAAACTGAACCATAAACCACCCCTGCCCAAAACCCCTGTACCCCCCAATCATACCACAAAGTTGCACAACTAGACAAGGCAACAGAGGGGCCCACCCTGCCCCATGCTGACACATATCAAAAAAGCAACATAGCATCAAACTAAAGAAAATAGTGCTATCGAGAATATATGTTAACATTTGAATGCATATGTGATTGTCAATAACTTGAAATATTAACAACACTGTATCTAGTGAACGGTAAGTTTGCCTTGTCATATTTATGCTGGCAAAGACTTCCAGTCTCTAAGGATAACAATTTCAAAGCATCCAAATATATGAGCTTGTGTTCTCCTGTCTTGTTGCCAAGAGGGGCCCCTTTTAGTTGAGACTGATTACATGGATATGTGGAAGAGTCATAAATTCTAAAACTTGTCTATTGGAGTACTCCAAAAGGTTTGTGTTGTGAGTGTAATGTAAATGTCTGGGTAATACCCTGACGATGTATCTGCTCATCGAAAACTACAATATTAGTAAGGCAAGTGTGTCTAGGTCAGCGCATAGTGAGTCAAATAAGTTGACCTGATTAGGAATATGTTTGGGGCCAGGTGCAGAAATTGATCTATATATTTTCTAAGCTCCAATATTGGTGATAAGCAATGGTGATGTAAATCAAATCTATGTTATAGTCCGCCTATTTTAGAAAATTGTAAAATACGTAAGTGCTTTGCTTTGAAGGATGAGTTGTCCATTTCATGGTCATTTTTGGTTTCAAGTATTTTTGTCAGTCTGCAATAAACCTCAAATATTGTTGGTCAATCCTAAACTGTTATTCTGAGTTTTACAGGTCCTGCAATGGAGAAGGGGATATTCGTGCTTTTAAGTTTAGGTCTGAGAGCTAAGAAACTTTTCCCTATGTCCATCGTTGATTTTGAATAGTCTTGTGAAATTAATATTTTGGCGCCATTCCACATTATATGGTTATTTCTCCTCATCCAAAATTTGTTCCATGTGTTGGTACTACAAAGGTTTATAAATGATTGGTCTCGAGTTCCTTTTGTCCATTAGCCTTTGAGACGGAACTCGATGTACTCTCTCCATATCCAGGTCTTTAGTGAAGGCGATGTTGGCCTCTTGAGGGGCCCATCTCTCAAGGAATGTAATGCAGGAGCCTGATGGCAACCCAAGAATTCTTAGGTCACCACAACAAGTTCTGTCTTCTAATTCGGCCAATTCTTTCTGTAAAGGTAGGGTTTTGGTGAAGATAGAGAAAAGATCTTTTTTTGTTTTCTGTTCCGAGTCCTCAAGACACCTAATTCTGTTTTCTGCATCAGCAAGTTTGCCATTTAGATGTTTCATGTCTGTTCAGATTGCTGAGATTTCTACTTGGATTAAATCTGCATTACTTTTTGTAGACTTTGCAAGTTTATGGACTTTAGACAGTTTTTTAAGAATTCTGTCCATTGTGCTGGTCCATATCCATTTTTCCCTTTATTGGAGAGTCCGACTTGGGAGGTTCTGATTCATTTGAAACTAGTCTTAATCTCTTTGTTTGATATTAATCCAAAATCCATAAAAATCACAGTAACGTAATGTAAAATATGATGTTTGAGTTTAGTAGCATATCTGGTGCAGGTTCAGGCTCTGATGCTCTATTGTTATCCGGAGGATCTACATGCAGAATCTGGCTTTGAGGTTAGATACTTATATAATCGCCATCTTGGGTTTGGCTCTACCACCAGCGCTTGTGAAAACTGTTTATATACTGGAATTAGTCATGCTATTAGTGGTCATATACTTCAGTTGTATCAATATATAGTCATATATTTATATCATAAGGCAGATGTAGCAGTTCAGAAATTCTTGCTTGTAACAATTCTGGCAATCTAAGGAGTGCATATTACTGAGAAGAACATTGCAGCTGTCATCTTGGATTAGGTTCGGTAGATGAAAGTGCAGAGTATGGTGCATTTATAATAAATCAGATAGGACTTTTTATGAAATGAGTCATATCACAGTCACTGGTTGCACGATCGCCTTGGAGATCATCCACAGGGAACACTCCGTAGCATCTCAATTGAGATCGGGATTGCTTCTCCGAAGGTGTCCCGTTTTGAGACGGGTCTATTTTTGGTGCCGTCATGACAGTGAATAGTGCCAGCATGGGATGTAGTGGCAGATTTATGCAGCCATTTTCCTCTCCGTCCAAGCTAGCCCCCTTTCCCCTCCAGGCCTGAAACTTTTAAATGCAAATGGATTACAGGGGCAAAAACCAACCCAGTTCTTTAAAAGCGTTCATTGTGTTTAGGTTGGATTGGCAAGTGGCGTGTGGTGGTGTGTAATGCTCCAGAACTAGCCCTACCAGACATCCTTATAACTGGAATAAAGATTGGCAACTGGAAGATGTGCTCTAAGATCTGTAGAGAGCTGGCCAGATGAGAACACTGAGAAAATTATACATAATGAAGTTACAGCAATTGTTGAAATAGGCAAAGACATATAAAAATATTTAAATGATTCATGGAGTCTTTTTTAGCGCTCGCACCCCACTTTACTTCCACTTTAGAGAGCTTGCATACAGTTGGTTTCACCTTCACATAGTTAATAGTGTCGGACCAGTGTTTAGAGGGTGAGGAGTGGCATGCTTGATTCTTCGCAACAAATATTGTGCAATCGATGAAGGGCCGGGTTGCGGCCTGAACCCATAGCTAAGCTTTGTTGCCCATGCTTCCCATCACCACTTGCTATACTTAGACGTATTTATTTACCTGTTCTCTGTGATTTTGACGGTACTGATTTTATAAAAACTGATGCGAGTTGAAATAAATGATGTACTATATAGTTTGGGCTTGTGAACACCAAATTTCTATGCCTTCCTAGAGAGCTAAAATCGTCTCCATAGTTTAGCATCCCTCATTTTACTTGTTTTTGGGATAGTTGCGTGAGTTCGGTTGATATCTCATAGCTGCATGTTAGGAATATGACGTTCCTTCCTGTTCTTGTGCTTTCCTCACCAATCAGGGCTCTGACATGCTGCTAGTCCTTTATTTTTGGAGTTATAGGTGGAACTAAGCCGTTTCAAAGTTCTTGGTGCAAAAGTAATGCTCTCTGCCGAAGCCCAATGAATACTACATTAAAATCCACAAATGGCATTAGGCTAGTAGTTAGGCCTAAGTTACCAGTTACTTAGTTCTAGGGAGCAAAACCTAATAATATTCCGGTTCAGAATTCAAGATTTCATACAGATAAAACACGAGGTTAGCCTAAAATACTGCATCTTTATTTCTTTATAGGCATGGACACATCATAATCACGTGACTCCATAGTTCGTGAATAGTCATCCATATTTATGCTGTTGGTAGACAACTGTACACTCGGCAGCATTCGTTTGACGTGTCTCTTCATATTACTTGGGCTGGCCTTCTCTCTGTATTCTAACCTGGGATTCTCATGGTATAGCAATCCATTAGCCTTCATCAAAATGGTTTACTCAGTGGACAGTAGAAAACAGAGTTTTATGTTACAAGCAATGGTATCACATAGTGCTTTTGGTTAATTTATTTTTAATTGTTTCTACTACGTTCAGTAACTATGTAGCAACATCCATCTTGTGAATGGTGTATGCATTGGGCAGAAAGGAAGGCAGCAGCATGCAGTTCTGATGCTCTGGAGGTGTAAGGGCAGCGCAAAGTGTGGCAGCTGAGAGCCATGGTCGTGGAGATGCGAGTGACTGGGTGGTGCGAGATGTCGGTTTGAACAAATGCGGGCCCAGTTGCATTTATGAAGCAGACAGAAGGTTGGTAATGGTCTGGATGTGGGCTGAGAGCACTAACGGTTCCTCAGAAGGCCCTCCTTGATCGTGTCAGTTTGTTGTTTGGAATGGATAGTGGTATGGCTCTGATGGTGCGCGTTAGTTTGTGGTTGCCCATGCTGTCCGTTTGTTGGTTCTGATGTGGACGAACTTTGTGTGTAACAGTTTGCAAGAGATGCATGCATATCTGAATTTGATTTGGAAGCATGATAGGAGCCAGAGTGAGTGATGAGTAAACATTCTGTGACGCACTGACTGACGCAGAGGCATGTGTGCCTAGTAAATCAAGGGCAGGCATCGTAGCCAGAGGGCCTGTACACAGTAACTCAAAGGCAAGTATTATGTGGTACAGTAGAGGATGTGCAAAGTGACCATGCAACATACGTTTTGGGAAAGCATTCTGTACTGATAGGAAGTCATTATGTGCACTGCAGCTCAGGGGCAAGTATTGTGTACACAGTTGAACCGCTCGACAGACACTGACACACACGAGTCTACGCAAAGTTACGCGGGTGTACCTTCCCGACAAAGAATAAGATATTTTAACATAGTACCAGTACCAACAACTATTATGCGGTCAAAAAGAATACATTTTAGTCACCGTGAAACTCATCAAAGGACTCCATCAATCAAAGCAAAAAACTGTTGCCTTTTCATTTGATGACTAACCAATTGCATTCATAAACATTTATTTCAGTTAGCAGAAACCCTGCCGAAATGGCTTGTTTCTTCTTTTGCTGTCTGCCTCACTCGGCTCCACCGCAGAGGAGACCCCTGCCCTTCCGTATCAACCAGAGGCACCCATAGTCTGCGTTATACATACTGGAAATATCTTTTAACAATAAGTATGGGAACTGTTATGGTAAAATTGAAAACCATTCTGATTGTCTAGTGTGCTGCCTCAAACAATGCCCCAATGAGATATCTTTGGTCATAAGTCAACATTCAGACAGAGCCTTTTGCTGAAGATAAAATTAAAACAATTTCATGAGCTCATTGTCATTTTACAGAAATAGTTTTGGGAGAAGTATGAAAATGGTTATTGTTTGGACTAACTGTGAAAACTGGTTCTAAATAGCTCTGTATTGAAATCTGTAGAAGCTGCTTTGTAGTTGTCAAATCACTCATTCCCCTTTTTAAAGATCTCTGTCAGTAGCCTAAGATATTGTCGAAATTCACTAAAACTGGTTTGATGTAATCGTAATGGGTTTGATCATTATGTGTAGAAAGCAAAATCTATTACTATATTTTATTGCATTGGCACTAAGCATAGCCCCCCCCCCCAATGTTTGAAGTGTTAGGCACACAGTCTTTGGTTGACCTGTTAGCACCTGACCTGCTACCCCCGACCCTGAATTTCAGGTCTAGTAGCACTCCTGGTGTTAATATTCCACATTTTGGGAAGAAATGTTTTAATTGTCGGGCTTTAATTTGGAAATAATGAGAGCCTTTGTGAAATTGGCACTGTGGTGCATCCTTTCACACAGTGTCCCAGAAATCTATGTCAAAAACCAAAATTGTGCAACAAGAATATAATGACTATATAGTTAAGGGAGCACATTTGCGGTTAGAGATGAGCTATTGGCCTTGCAAATGTGTTTTAATTATGTTTTACACTAGCGTGGCTGCTGTTCAGCATGGTTAAATGTTAGTGGCATAGAGGATAGTGGAGTGATGTGACGTAGAGTGGCGTGAAGTTGAGTGATGTAGAGCGGCGTAGAGTGTCATAGAGTGGAGTGGAGTAGAGTGGCAGCGAGTGGAGTTGTGTAGATTGTCGAGGAGTGGGGTGGACTGTTGTAGAGTGGAGTGGTGTACAGTGTTGTGAAATTGAGTGGCACTGAGTAGAGTGTCATAGAGCGGAGTGTTGTGGAGTGGCATAGAGTGGCGTAGATTAGATTGGTGTGGAGTGGACTGTTGTAGTGTGGAGTAGTGTAGAGTGACAGAGTGGAATGGCATAGACTAGCATGGGGAGTCGTGGAGTAGAGTTTCGTGCAGTGGCCTATAGCGGACTGATGTAGTGTGCTGTAGAAAGGAATGGGGGACTGTCGTAGAGTAGAGTGTCATAGAGTGAAGTGGAGTAAAGTTTTGGAGACTTGAATGGAGTACAGTGGAGTGGAGTAGAGTGGAGTAGGTATCCTGGAATGGACTGGCATAGAGTTACAGACTGGACTGTTGTAGATTGCTGTGTCGTGGAGTATTGTGGCGTAGAGTGGGGTAGAGTAGAGTGTCATAGAGAGGAGTTACCTATAGTGTTGTAAAGTGGAGTGACGTGGCGTCGCGGAGAGTGTCATGGATTGGAGTGGCATAGAGTGGATTAGAGTATTGCATAGTGTAGTGGCATAGAGTGGATTATGCATGGTGTGGTAATGTACTGCCGTTACAGCCACATTTTCAATTGAAATAACCATTACAATTGCAGACATACAGTTTTTATGATGAAACTATACAGCACACAAATGATAATGTGTGGAAATGGCATCACCTAGTGTATTGATTTGTTTTGATCATATAAAATATGTGTTTCCTCCACGCTTCTGAGTTACAGAAAAATGTGCTTAATTTGTGTTTTCCTAATTGTGATATATTTTGAAATATTTGCACAATTCATTTACTAGCATTTATATTTTGTTGTGTGCTAGAAAATAATAAAATCCTAAATCCTTACCGTTCACATCCCCAGTACTAAGCAAGGTTGTCACATAAATGCTCTCACTTTGCAGCCAGAAAAAGAAAAGTAAACACTAAGCTCCCTGGAAGACAGAGCCTAACATTGGATCTCTGGCTTTGCGCAGCAAAAGTGACCGATAAAACCAAAATGTAAAGGCTCATTCACTTCTTAGCTCCAGCATGATTACTAGGAGGGTTCTCCACTCCCCTACTTCCAGCACCTGTGGCATGGGTGGTATCGAAGAAGTGGATTAAGTTGTGCTAATAGTAAAGAGCACTGGTCAAAATAAACAAGCTTGTAGGCAGAACATTTTTCTCCCTGGCATGCAAGATTGATATACTGGCAGAGATAAGTAGAATTAAACAAGCAGAAAGATAGGAGGCAGGACACCTTTTAAAAGAAATACATCACGTTAATAGCTATGAACTTGCATAAAGGTGACAACATAGCTATGAACCTGCATAAAGGTGACAACTAAAAAATGTGTACTCTCTGGGATTGTCTCACAAAAAAGAAGAAAAAAAGTTCCCAGAAAGCGAGCACTCGTTGAAGAATATTGGTGGTAAACAGGCTGTGCTCCACATGATGTATAAAGACATGCTGGGCAGCCAAAACAAATAAAGCCAGACAATCTAAAGCAAGCAAATGTGAGTAACAAAACGGCAAGCCAATGGTAAGCAATAGGTGGAATGCATTCCCAGGGAAGCTTTCAGCATGTCCCCAATATGTATTTGCAGCTAGACAGCTGCTCTATCTGGTAGGGTAGGATTCGACCTAAAAAGGAGGATTGGTAAAACAAAATATTTGTCGAAGATCACCAAGTTTGATTAAGCGGGGGTTCTGATTTCACTTTGTACAAATCAGCCACTAATTTGGTACCTATATGTCTCACCTTTTTACCCCAAATTTTAATTCTTGGTATTTAGCTTTGAGCATGAGAGTAGAGCGAGGTTGGCAGGCAAAGGCCACATGAGCTCTCTGCTCGTTTAGGGCACGAAGGCTCCAGGAGGACGGACCTTGAGCTAAACCCGATTCCGGCATCTGGCTCGAGCCTCGCTTGAGCTTTACGTGGTTTGCCCACCTCTCCTTACGGTAGACTCACTTTGCATGTAAGTGCTGCCACTAACTGACACCTCTAGTTATTATTGGCTTTGCATTTTCTAACACAGAAAACAAAGGGTGTCTAACAGTTGTCACATATACACCTGGACCTTACTGTAAGACACCTGCTTCCTTGGGTGATTGAAAGTGTCCATCATCAAAGCCAATTGTGAAGCTCTGCGGGCTGAGTGCCTGCTGTGGAGCTGGGTGTGTCAGTCACACATTCATTTCCTGGTAAAAGTAATGCAGAGTTGTAGTGAACTAAACTGCTCCAAAAGAGCATTTTGATGAGTTGGGTAACTGGCAACAACCCACTGAAGAATGGAAGAGACAACTGAGCTTGTAGTGTGTGTTATTCCTTTACTCATTATTACCGCATTGTCTTTTTTCAGAGCCTTATTTCGAGATTATTGTTTGAGATTGGACCGAAACCTTATTTCTGACAGCATCTCGTTGATTTCATTTTCAGATGAAATCATGCAGCAGGACGCCTCTCCCCTGCGCGCTGCGGATATTGCGGATCAGCTGAAGAAGCAGTTTGCCTATCTCTCAGGTAAGGGCTGACGGCCCATCCCTTCTAATGCTCCAAGCGGCTAATGGTCTGTTGTTCCGAAAAGGCTCTTTAGGGCTTTGTCGTGTTTTGTTCTGGCTGCCAAACTGGAAATCAAGAGTAAGAGAAATTAAAGGAAGCCTGCTTTACAAGCTATAACATTATGGAAATGACATATAGGTTGGATATGGATTCTGTGAATATTGGCAAGATATAGGGTCCGCGTAGAAGTGCACGTGTATGAATGTAAATGGGTGACAGCAGTTGATCTGACTCAATTACGAGCATCCTGAGGTTGAATGTAGTAATTATCGCACCCGATAAAACATGACTCCAAGGTGTTCTGAATTTATCAGGTGTGATAGTTATTCTTCTGAGCTTTGCTTGCATAATACATCATAGAATGCAGATTGTGGTTGATATTCTTACCAGAAGTCACATATCCCGTTACTTGCCAGGCATTTTTCCCCAGTACATTTTTGCAGGTTTACCCTACCAGAATTTTCCTGAGGAAAGTTGGGATGTTCCGGGGTTATGGCATATCTCCTAATTCCGATATGTATGGTAACTGGGGCTACCACACGTCCTGGAGTTAACCAGGGCACATGCATGCAGGGCAATAGTCTTACCTTTGAATATGTGCACTGTAGTAACTTAAAGCTGAGGTGCTTATTGGTGTAGACAGTATAAGAGTTTGCCGTAGGGGTGCCTCTGGATGTTTACAGTGCTGCAGATACCATAGAACACCATGGGATGGAAGGATGAGTACCCATTTCCCATTGGTAAGAGTGGTAAGAGTGGCGTACACAGAGGCGCCAATGAATTTTTTCAGAGTATTATCTTCAAATGGTGATTTCCGTGAGTGCTGGCAGAGCTAAGAGCTTCTCGTAGAAATGACTCTGAAAGTTTGCAGTGTACCAGCTCTCATATAGATGCCTATAATTGTTGGAAGGCACCAAGTCTTATAAATGATGTGAGTGTACAAGTTTCCCATAGAGGTTGCAGTTATGTCTGGAAGGATAGTGATTCACGTTGAGATGTCTACAGTTGTTCGCATGGTGCAAGCTAGCCATGGAGGTGCTTATGATTGTTGTAAGGTCTTCATCATCTCATCGAGGTACCCCAAAATGTTGTAGGTTATCTTATAAACATTTCTCTGAGTGCAAGCAGAGCAAAGAGCTCCCCACAGAAGTGCTTCTGAAAGGTTGTGGTGCGCATTCGGGGGGCATGGTCCATGGTGCCTGGGTGAGCCAGTGGTGTGTGGGCAGCGTCTGTTTCGTTTACTCTCGTTTGCTATGGTCGACCCTGTGTCTCGGGTACCATAACACTCTAATTGAAAAGTCAATTGTAGAGTTGACTCTGCTGCTATAGTTCGGTTGAGCTGTAAAGGTAAAAGGTGTTGTACTCTATTACGGTTTGTCCCAGCCATCACACTTTAAAAGCAAAGTACCGTCACAGCTACAACTTTTAAAAAGAAAATGTCTTTATTTATAAGTAGGCAAAGTAGAATAGTGAAAATAGGTATGTCACAAAACCTTGGAGCATCTTCTGGGCTGAAATAGCACCCAAAACTGTTTTATAGTGCTCTTTTGGTATGTTGCTATAACACATTTTACTTCCACTTCCTCATTTTACTCATTGAATGAGTGAGACTGCTTTACCTAGACAGATTCTCCATCAGCCCTGATCACGTTTCTAAAAGGTTTTCCTCATATTCACCCTCCACCCCCCGTGGTGTATACAAGGACCACCTACAATCCTGGTCTGATTCTGGGTGGGCAGACTAGATCCAGAGCTTTTCTGAAGAATCTTTGCTTTTTCATTTTTGTTTTGCCCTTAAGGGTGACAAGGTTCAAGGCGCGGCTTGCAGCATTGGGAACTGAGACTTACCGGGATAATTGCAGCTGCAGTTGCCTACGCTCGTTGCCACTAAGGGGGCAGATGCACTGCAGCCAAGTGAGCTTGTGTGTCAAACACATGTAAAAAAGGATGTGGCATAACGGCAGAGCAGGCGACTTTGGAGCAGGGAGACCAGGTTCGAGTCTAGCCATAGGAGCAACATCCTGTGAGTCTGGGGAGATCACCTCATCTCCCTGTGCCTAACCAAAATGTTTAATATGTCCTTGTGAAATCTGCCTGGTGCTCATGTACAGTGCTCCAACACCTTTGGGTCCAGTTCGCGCTAGATAAAGCTGCAAATAAAGAGCACGTTGCGAGTGCTTGGGGTCTGGAGGGATGTGCAGATGCATTCTTGAGCTCTAGCAGTTTCTCTGCCATAGGTAGCTACCAAGCAGGCTGCATGAATGGGTTTGTGAGTGCAGCAGGTTGGAAGGTGGGGAAAGGACTTCATGTAGGAACTTTCTTTGTGTGCCACAGACCAACAGTCAGACATATATAACCCTGCACAGTAGGAAGCACATGTGATGTGTATCATTGGATCACAGGATGGTGTGCTGAAGAGGGTACATATGGCTAGAGTGAATTAGGTTGAAAGAATTAAGAAAAATATGAGGACAAAAGAAAATGAAGAAGGAGTGAAAGAGTAAAGAAAATAGGTCCTCAAAAGCTTTGGCAGAAGCCATCTGCCCAGGCACGGAATAAGAAAGACCAGGCAGATTATTTTACACTGATCAAATGATTACAAAGAGGTGAGGTATAGCATGTCACCTAACTGGAGCTAGCTGATGCTCCCACATTAGGTTTTGTTTAGTTATTTATAGACGGGCAGTAACCTTGTGAGTGAAGTCCCTATTCTTACCTAGACACTTTGCATCACAGAGCGGTACCAGACTGCAAAATGGAAATTGTTAGGCCTGGATAAACTACTCAAGCCTGACATTCTGGAGCGCCCTTTTCAACCTTTCTTTTTAATTCTTTTGTTTAAAGAGACAGGGCGCTATTTGTGGCTAATACCACATGTAAAACACTCTGTTTTGTTCAGTCGATCATGTACACAGGTAACAAACACCAGTGGGGCACACATAGACATATCTGCCGAACTACCATACGCCCCAGGCCATTCAGGCAGGCCCAAATATTTGGCCAGTAGCATTTGGCATGCTAAGATGTGTATATCCCAGAATGCAAAGTTCTGTCACCAAAAGACAGAATTGCCTGAGTGGATGGTGTTACATATGTCACATGTCTCTTGGCAGCCACACTCATGGGTGGTAATTATAAAAAGTAAATACATTTTCTTTTTTTATTATCTTGAAGTCCTCTGTGTCAGTATTGTCTACTTTTACTGTAACTCACATTCTGAACAAAAAAGCATATGAAGTAGCATTTTTAGGTTGAGCTACCAGACTGGTTGCGAAATACATATTGTGGATTAACCAAGAACATACACGGACTTGCAACCTATCCATTGCTTAGCATTACATCCTGTCACTCTAACATGCCTGCCTCTTATCCTGGTCCCAGCTTTTTAATCTTATGTTTCTTTCTCCCATGAGACGTAGCTTCTTTACCATCTCTTTTGATTGACTGTCTTCTGTGCTTCCACTGCTTGCTTTTCAAGCACTCGTTTTTTTTATCTTTTTGGATAAGCACTCCACGGGAGTGCATGTGTTTTTCAGCTGTCACCCTTCTTGTACAATTCTAACTCTGTAATCTATATTGCTCCCTGTCACCTGTATGCTTCTTCTCGGCCCTTTCTTGTGTCCTCCCCTGTTGTTTTCTTGCTCATATTCCTCTCCCCTGCCTATCTCCTGGCTGCTCTCTTGCTCGTTGCTTGTCCTCCTCACCCCTGTCTCCGCCCTTCCTCCCCCCTTCCGTCCTCTGTGTTGCTTTCTCCACCTATGGCCTCCGTTGTTGGATGTTGCTTCTCCTCCTGCACCGCCCTCTGTGTTGCTGCCCCCACCTGCATACTCCATCTCTGTCACTGTTTTTTTCAACTCCCCACCCCCGGCATTGCTTTCCTTCCCTCTGTTGCCTCACCAGTGCGTCTTTGTTGCTCCTCCAACCTGCTCTTCAAAGAAATGCTTTCATACATTTTTTCTATTAATTTGCCAATTCAACACGTCATGTCATTTTGTAGGCGGGTACATGTGTGGAATGTGCACCTACAAAATCATTTAGCTGGCCACACCTCTGGCTTTTTTCCTATTTAGCTATGCTGCACAGCAACTGGGATTTTGTACAGAATGACTAAAATCATTGAAAAAGCCAATAGGTCTCAATTGCAAGACCACTTGGCTTTGCCAAAACTTGTTTTAAAAAACAAAAATTTTGGGGGGATTTTTAGAAACAATACAATACAGTTCAGCAAATGTAGGATTCATACAGCTAGAGTATAACAAAGGCAAGCGCATTATGCGATGGACCAAGATATAAGGGCCACCAATTAGCAATTCGGGGTAGTTATATGATGATTTAAACTTTCACAGAGAAATGCCTGCTATTCAATGGTATACCAATACAGAAACAAGCCAACATTTTCATAATATATCATCACAAACTGTAGAGGCTTTGGAACATCAGGGGCAGTAAAGCTCCATGGAAGGAACCAGTCATAGTCCGGCATGGTTGCCATGTGGGGGAGACACAATATGCACAGATCCATATATGCAGTGAGGAGTGAGTATAGACTCTAAAATAAATGTGCATTAGCAGCGGAGTGTTCCATTAAGTATATCTGTAGTGGGCCCCAAATGTCTCTTGGGCGGGAGGTTCTTGGGAGCAGTTCAGCATAGGTACAGAGTTGATCCTGCCAAAGTATATCTGAAAGACAGTCTTTAAATTTAGGCGCTCGCCCCCTTCCCCACCTGCAAGCTAGTCCCCCGCTTGGCAATGGCGAGGCTGAAGGAGACAAGTTTACGGTGTTTGGCTGGGATTTGTTCGGTATACCCCAGCAGGGCCACAAGGGGGATCTTAAAATGGGCAGCGATAACATGGCATCCAGAGCCGTGAAGACATAACTCCGATAGGTGTGTATATCTGAGCATTCCCGGGCCAAGTGTAAAAAATCGGCATGTTCCGTATTACATCTATCGCATCTATCCATGTCCCTCAACCCAAATTTGTGGAGCTTAGCCGGTGTATGATAGCTGCGTTGCAGAAATCTATAATGAATAATTTGAAGCCGGCTATTGGAAGTGATCTGTTCTGTCTGTTTACAACAAAACAGCCATTGTGCATCAGTGATGTCGTGCTCTAGTTCCAGCTCCCACTTAGTTTGCGCCGCACAGGAAGGGTATTCGACGTCGCTATATAGAGTGTGGTAAAGTGTGGAAACTAAGTGTGATGCAGTGGGTGCCCGTAGGAGATGAAGTGGAGGGGCCAATGTTGCAGGTTCGGGGGGATATGCAGAGGGGCCAGCTTGGATACCATGTCGAAGGCGAGCGTATAGAAAGGTTTCCATGGTGGATGGCGGTGGGTCCGGGCACAGTTGTTGGAGTGTGCGAAATTTCCCATTAATATACAGGTCCCCCCAGCAGCGTAGATTCCTTGCACTGGCCATTTTTCTGACAATGCCTTCCTGCAGTAGTGATATATCCGGATGATAAGTGAGCGGTAAGAGAGTGGAGTATAAGCAAGGCATATGCATGCTATTTCGGATACGCGACCAGGCCATGACCGTACAATCTACTGAAGAGGGGCAGCGAGCCTGAGGGGTGGTGTTAGACAGGAGGATTCCGTAAAGTGGGATAGGATCAGCCAGCCAGTGTTCATTGGCCATCTGGGGAGTGTAGCATAGTGCGCCTAGCCCAGAGGTAATACAATTTAAAATTGGGTATGTCGAAGCCCCTTTGAGAGTAAGGCCTCACTAATATATCCCATTGTATGCGGGGTTGCTTACCGGCCCAGACCAGTCGAATCAGTTCCGACCTTAATGAAGGAAAACAATGTTGACCAGGATCATAAGGAATGTTAAGGAAAAGGTACAAAATTTGGGGAGGATCGCCATTTTTATAAGGGACACACGTCCAGCCATAGTCAATGGAAGGGCAATCCATCGAGTAATGCAATTTGTAATGTGTTCCATTGCACATCCATAGTTTGTCCTCATTAACTCATCCCGATCTGCACACAAGTGGATTCCTAAATATTTGACGTCAGCATTACACCACGTGAGTGGATAGTCTGTATCAAAAGGAATAACAGAGTTCGTCAAAAGGAATATCTGTGACTTAGACCAATTGATGTGGATGCCCGAGTGGCCACCGAACTTAATAAATTCTCTCAATAAAGAATTGAGATTATGATAAGGGTCTTTAACATATAGAGTAACGTCATCCGCGTAGAGCGAAACCAGTATCGGACGTAGGAGACACCTAAGGCCTATATGGTTATAATGCTGCCTAAGTCTTGCTGCAAGGGGCTCCATAATTAGGGCAAAGAGAAGGGGAGAAAGTGGACAACCCTGGCGTGTGCCGCGAGATAGGGAAATTGAGGAGGAGGTGTGTCCATTAATCAAGACTTGAGCCGTGGGTGCGGTGTATATGAGCCGAATCCATGAGCTAAAGCCTACAGGAAGACCCATATTCTGCAAGATGGTGAAGAGGTAGTCCCATTCCACCGAGTCAAAGGCTTTAGAGGCATCAAGGAACACTGCAACTAACTTCAGTCTGGGGTCAACTGCCTGTAGAATAGAAAATAACGTTCTAAGATTATGGGATGTGGCTCTGCCCGGGATAAACCCAGACTGGTCTGAGAGCACCAGCTTATCCATCAGCAGCCGAAGACGGTTTGCCAATAGTTTTGCCAGGATTTTTGTATCCACATTTATAAGGGATAATGGCCAATATGATTCGCACCGGTCTGCGGGTTTGCCCGGTTTCAACAATGATGTAATCAGCGCTTCTCTCATAGATGTAGATAGGATCTGCGCCTCCCGTGCCTCTAGGAAAAGTTCCTTTAGCACAGGGAGTAGTTTATCAAGATATGTTTTGTAAAAGTCAATGGGAAGGCGGACAGAGCTCGGAGCTTTCCCTGACGCCATTTGCATGATAGCTTCACGTATTTCGTCGTCTTCAAAAGGTGCGTCAGGAATTCGCGCTGAGAGTCACCCAACCAGCCAAGGGTTCTATCCTGTAAGTAAGGAGCAAAATCCGGGGGGATGAGTGTTGCGAGCTATATAAGTTTTTATAATATGTGACAAAGACATTGAGTATGTTAAGACTGTCTCTGTGCCGTTCCCCGTCACCGTCTATTACATCCAGGATATAGCTAGAGAAACTAGTTTTCCTGATGGCACTCGCCAATGCCCGCCCAGGCCTCTCACCCTCTCCATATCTACGAGCGATGAAGTATTTACCTCTGAACTTCACTTCCCTAGACGCAGTCTCAGTATAGTCTGTGAGTTTCTCACGGAGGGTAGCCCGTTTGGCATCGGAGTTTGCCTTCCACATATTGGTTTCTAATTGCTTTATCTCGGTTTCGAGGCGACGCAGTCTATTCCTAATATCCCGGAGCACTCCGAAACTCTTTGATATACAGATACCCCTGACCGTGACTTTGAAAGCCTCCCAGAAAACGCCCATGTGTTAACCGATCCTTTATTCCTATCAAAAAATGAAGTAATCTCGTCCCTCTCATCCCCAAGTTCCTCGTGAAACACGGTGTCTAGTAGTGCCTCGGGTAAAAATCTCCAACAGTGAGGAGTGACAATAGAGTTGGGGGGTAGCAATTCAAGGTATACTGTCGCGTGATCAGAGTGTGAGCGAGCTAAGTGAGTGGCACTACGAATCCAGGGTGTCACTCCCTGGGAGCAAATCCAGTAGTCCAGTCTAGACCAACTGGAGTGTCCAGCCGTGTAAAAGGTGCCCTCCCTGTTTGTGGGATGGACATATCTTCACGTATCAACGAGACCATGTTCATCAAACAGGCCAGATAAAGTCTCCCGAGTGTTGGTGTAGTGATGCGGAAGGGGATTAGAGCGGTCCATGGATGGGTAAAGAGCAGTATTGAAATCTCCACCCCATATGACATGTGTGGAGCCTATTTTTTGTATTTGTCCCCAAAGGGTGGTGAAGTAGGCGGGGTCGTTTGTGTTAGGACCATAACTGCAAACTAGTGTGATGGAATGTGTAGCCAGTGTACCCCAGAGTATGCAGCTACGGCCAGATGAATCACCGTATGTACTTCCCATTATGAGCGGCGTGTTCTTCTAACTAGTATAAGCGTGCCACGTGAGTAGGTGGAATAAGATGAATATACATATGTAGAAGCCAATTTCGTGCCAAAGAAAGGAGGGCGCCTAGAGTCCATGTGCATTTCCTGAAGCATGACTATTTGGATGTTCCATGTGAGCAATTTGAGACAAGGGAGGTCAGTCTGTGTCATCCCTGCAGGTGTAATGGTGTTGCTTGTTGATGCTGCCAATGTCGGGGAACAGTGTGTCCATTCACATAATGATGGCTTTGTCTAGCTGCAATTATCCAATATGTACGAGTACAGTTAAAACACTCCCCATCACAACCCCTCCCCCCAAGAACTAAACCCAGGACATCCCGTTCCTCCCCCACCCCAAACGTGCCGGCAGATCATAGCCCACCCAAAAAGATCAACATAAACATTCGATATGCTGGAACCAACTGAGGCCAGCTGTATGATATAATTTTGTAACAGTAAATAATGCAAAGCAAAAACCAGTGATATAGCTCCCATAAGGGGGGCGCCAGGGGGCAATACTCCCTTCCCGGGGCCGGACTCTGTATGCTTAGCAGACCCTGGGTGTCAACCCATAATGGGAAAGAGTGGCGCATGTGGGAAGGGTGCCCGGAAAAGTGGCATGTACTTCTACCTAACATGTAGCAGGCAATACAAGATATGGTCTTTGTCCTAATCAATGAGGGAGGTTCCCAAGGCACTTATCTGTTCGTATGTCAGCACAGTAGCGTCAGCGTGCCAGTAACCATGGTAGTGAGAAGGCATCCGCATCTAGGCAATGACGTGGCTAAGGACGATGTCTTAGGATGCAGAGAGCGTGAAATGTTGGGAGCCAATCTAGCGCATGGCGGGTGGACATCTAGCACGTGGTCAGCCAATCGATGGGGAGGGCGATATGGAATTACAGTCTCGGCGTGGAGATTGTCTCGAAATGGTTTTCAGGAAGTCATCTACCTGCTGTGGAGTTGTGCAGAAGAAATTCTTTCCATTGTGATGAATCTGGAGCCTCGCAGGATATAAGAGAGCGTATTCTATCTGAGACTTTCGAAGTTTCTGCTTGACAGTAAGGAATTTCCGGCATGCCTCCTGCACTGCCAGCGTAAAGTCTGGATATATGGTGAATGCATTTCCTTCAAACTGCAGCGGTTTCAGTTCACGGGCCTTTTGAAGTGCCACGTCGCGGTCTCGGTAGTTGAGAAGCCGAGCAATGATGGGTTTCGGGGCCTCTCCTGGGAGTGGGTGGTTCGAGGCCCCAAGGAGCGATGTGCACGTTCTACTACCAAGTGAGGTGAAAAGGATTCCGCACCAAAGGAGTTTTTTAGCAGACATTCAATGTATTCCTTCATGTGCCCTGTATTTGTGCTCTTGGGAATACCTAGAATGCAGACGTTATTGCGACGGCTTCTAGCGTCAATATCTTCATTCTTAGCCGCAATGACCTTTAGTAGTTTGTCCATTTGAGTGATCTGAGTCTGCATCCGTGTGGTGACGTCTTATTTCTCAGATATGCGGCGTTCCGCCTCCTTTAATTGCCCATCATGCTTGTCAACCTTCTGCACCAAGAAGTCTTGTCTATTATTCATAGTGTCTATCTTTCCAGATAAGTCCGATAGGCTATGTTGTACTGCTAGGAGCAACGACTTATCCTCAGAGGTGTGTGGGGAGGGATCCGTTTGGTCCATAGCTACAGAGTAAGCACCAGCAGTGGTGGACCTCGTCGCAGTTTTTTTATTCGAAAGTCAAGCGTGGTTGACGTCCGTCAGGTTTCCCCATCACGGTCGGCAAATGCACTGGTAGCCCCACACGCGAGGGAGCAAGCACGGAGCAGCCACAAGCAGGTGCAGGTTGTGAGTCCGTAGGGCTGTCCAAGTAGGCAATAGACCGAAGTGTCTGCGGAAAGGGAAGCCGTGACTGGAGGCACTGGGCCAAGATGGAGGATGCAGTCAGCGTACTGTTGCGTGTGTTCGTTTGGAAAGTGAGGCCTTCTCCCAAAACCGATTAGTACATGAGGGGGTTCCTCCAGAAGAGATAGGTCAGGCTCCGTGTTTTATTTTATGGAATGGCCTCCGGACCGCAGCGCAAAGGGGCACCACAGGTCACAGTGTGTGCGTGAGTCAATGCAGTTGACGTGACCGACAGTGATGTGGTAGCGATCAGGATGGCAGCTGCAGCGTTAAGTCACAGTAAGGGCCAGGGCTATATCGCTACATGCAGCAGCCAGCGCAGTGAGCCGTAGGGGGGTGGAGGAGGCACATCAGCAAATGTATGAGTGAGGATCGACGCTGAGGATGTTGAAGTTCAGGCGGGCAAGCTGCTCCTCAAGCTCCGGTCCCTGGAGCAGTAAAGGTAATTTCACTGACTGGCGGCAATGGGGCCAAGGAGACAGGACATCGCCCTCTGAGCCGGTACTCACATGTCAGTGACAGCCCCCATCCCCTGTACAAGAGACGGGGCCTGCAGTAGTAAATAGTGTCTCAATAGCCTCCGCGCGCCTAGCTGTCCCACCTCCGACAGCAGGCTCAATCTTCTGAAGTGGGGAGAGCAGCGGCCGATACAGGTAGAAGCCAGCCGGGAAGGGCCAAGGTGCAGCGCAAGGGTCTCGAGCCGATTCCAACTGAAGAGAAAAGGCGCGCTGTACTTTACCGCATTCTTCGCCGCCTTGCCGCTGCCGATAGGCTCAAGTCACTGCATAGGAAGGGAGCAGCGGTAATGCCAGGAGCGATCTCAGCAGGTGAGGAGCAGAGTCAAGGCGATAGGGCCGCTGTCGGGGCCCGATGAAGTCAAGGCCCACCACCTCGTGGCAAGCCACGGACTCCGAGTAGGCACAGTGGCTGAGTCAGGGCTCCAGCAGGCACATCCGCAGCAGCCCCTGCAGTCCGTAACCCCTCACAGACGGAGCAAGGGAGCCGCGGGAGCCACAAATCTTGCCCCGATGCTAGCGGAGCACTCAAGGACCAGGTAGGCAGCAGCAGATATCATGCCGCCATGGTAGAAGTAAGGATTAATTGCAGATAAGTACACCAAGCGTCCCGAGCCTCAAAGGTGTGCGGCCATCTTGGATGTGCGTCACCTAGCGCCCCGCCTTTGCCAATATTTGTTACTTATTTTTATTGCTTGCAAACATTTTCATTTCCATTGTTTACCTTTAAAGGCAGCCGCAAAAATATCCCATGCAATATATCATTGAAATAGGATTTGAAAACGACTTGGGACCCTCAGTTAGGAAATGCACAGTGTGACCTGAATGGTTTCTTTGAATGCCTGGATTTCTTTCTATTTGTGCCCCCAAAGAATACATCAAATGCCACAGAAGTGACACTGAGCAGAAGCTGATCTCCAGTCCTGCAGAAAGATGCAGAAGGTTAACATATCAAGCCATCAAATCCACTAACAACACGGGTTTCCCATTCTTATAAGATCCCCAAGACTGTTTAGCGTATAATGCAATAATCGGTATCCTGGAAGCTGAATCTAAGGAAGGTTTAGCATGCGGCGATGGAGGTGTAACCCTTTGCCTATAGAAACTGTTATTTGCATTACCAGCGAATGAGCTCAACTGTTTATCTGCTTCTCACTTGGCAGCACTTTCCATTGTGGAATCTCCCAGGTTTTCAATGTGCATACTTTAAATATTGAAAGCCGCTTTTATTTCTACAAACCTGCCTTAGAAAAATGTTTGCTTTCTGTCAAGAATTACCAACAGTGAAAACATTGCTGTCAAACCAGTTTGCATGCATTGAATTGGTTAAGAAACTCTTGCAGAGAGGAGCAAAATTCGAAATAACAAGCATTAGCAAAGTCAATAATGAGAGCTAAAAGTTAGTGGTGTAAAGGAAAGTGGTGTGGAGTGCAGAAGAGTGTCATAGAGTGGAGTATTGTAGATTGATGTGGCATAGGGTAGACTAGAGTGTCGTAGAGAGGAGTGGGCAGAGTGGAGTGGCATAGAGTCTTGTAGAGTGGAGTAGAGTGTCGATTGGAATGCAAAAGAGTGTCATAGAGAGGAGTGGTGCAGAGGGGAGTGTCGTAGACTGGAATTGGGGAAGAGTGGAGTGTCAAGGAGTGTCATGGGGTGCGGTGGAGTAGAGTAGATTGTTGTAGAGTGGAACAAAGTGATGTGGAATAGCGGTGATTGTCGCAGAGTGGCATTGAGCATCGTAAAGTGCCGTAGAGTGGAGTAGACTGGCGTGGAATATCATTGAGTGGAGTTTAATAGAGTAGCATAGATTGGAATACAGTGTCATGGAGTAGCGTGGCATAGAGTGGGCTAGCATAGTGTGGCGTAGAGTGGTGTGGAGTCCACTAAATTGGCTTTGAGTAGAGTGGAATAGCATAGAATGGAGTAGATTATTGTAGAGTGGAGTGGCGTAAAGTGTCGTGAAGTATCATAGAGTGTTGTGGAGTAGAGTGCTGTGAGTGGCAAAGAGTGGTATAGAATGGAGTGGTGTTGTAGAGTGGAGTGGTGTAGAGTGGAGTGGTGCAGAGTGGCTAAAGTGGCATAGAGTGGAGTATCATAAAGTAGCATTGACTGACGTAGAATAGAGTGTCATAGAGTGTCGTAAAGTGGAGTAAAGTGGCGTAGAGTGGCATGGCGTAGAGTGTTGCAGAGTGGAGTGGCATAGAGAGGAGTAGAGTAGAGTGTTATAGAGTGGAGGGGCGTAGAGTGGAGTATCAGAGTGGCATAGCATAGAGTGGAGTAAAGTGTCAGAGTGAAGTGTCGTAGAAAGGAGTGACGCAGAGCGGAGTGGCATAAAGTGGTGTAGAGTGTTATAGAGTGGAATGTGGATGAGTGTCATAGAGAGGAGTGGTGCAGAGTGGAGTGGTGTAGTGTTTCGTAGACTGGAATGCAGAAGATTGTCATAGAGAGGAGTGGTACAGAGTGAAGTGGCTTAGAGTGTCGTAGACTGGAATGGGGAAGAGTGGAGTGTCAGAGTGGTGGTGAGTGAAGTGTTGTTTCATGGAGTGGCTTAAAGTGGAGTTGAGTTAATTGTTGTAGAGTGTAGCAAAGTGACGAGTGGTGAAGTGTGTTATGGAGTGGTATTGAGTGGAATGACAGAGTTTCGTGGAGTGGCATAGAGTGGAGCAGAGTGCTGTGGAGTAGAGGGGCATAGAGTGGACTGACGTAGAGTGGCATAGAGTAGAGTGGCATGGTGTGGAGTGCCATAAAGTGCATAGAGTGGTATAGCATAGAATGGAGTAGATTGTTGTAGAATGGCATAGTGTTGTAAAGTGGAGTGGGGTGTCATAGAGTGGAGAAGAGTTTTGTGGTGGAGTAAAGTATTGTGGAGTAGAGTGGTGTGGAGTAGAGTATCATATAGTAAAGGGGTGTACAGTGAAATAGAGTGTCATAGAGTGGAGGGGAGTAGAGTGGCATAGAATGGAGTAGTGTTGTAACGTGGAGTGGTGTGAAGTGGACTAGAGTGGCATAGAGTGGAGTATCATGGAGTAGCGTAGATTGTCAAAGAGTGCAGTGGAGTAGAGTGTCATATAGTCGAGTGGAAAGGTGTTTTGGAGTGGTATGGAGTTTCATAAATTGGCGTGGAGTGCGTAGAGTGATCTAGAGTGAAGTGGCATGGAGTGTCATAGAGAAGAGTGGCACCGAGTGTCGTAGTGTGTTATAGAGTGGAGAGGCGTAGAATGGAGTATCCTAGAGTGGAGTAGATAGGAGTAAAGTGGAGTGTGGTGGAGTGCTGTAGAGTGGCATAGACTCATAGAATGGAGTGTCATGAGTAGACTGTCATCGAGTGAAATGGCTTAAGGTGAAGTGTTGTAGAGTAGAGTGGAGGGTTGTATTGTGGAATATTATAGAGTGGCATAGAGTGAAGTGGCAGAAAGTGCTGTGTTTGTGCTTTCCCAATTCTGATATATTCTGAAGTGTTTGCACAGCTAATTTACAGACATTTAACTTTTGTAGTGTGCTAGAAAAAAAACCTTGCATTTTCAACCCCCAGTATCCAGCAAGATTGTCACATAAATCCTCTCACTTTTAAGTTAGCAAAAGAAAAGTAACCAATAAGCTCCCTAGGAAGACAGAGTCTGACACTTGACCTCTGTCTGTGAATGCAAATCAAGTGTGACAACCTAAGAGCATAATTTAAAGGCCTGTGTACAGAAAGTGAGCACTAATGGAAGAATAAAAAGAGTGATAGTAAACAGGCTATACTCCACAGAAGGGAAATGATTTGCTAGACTGCCTAAAACAAAGCCATCAAATAGAAAGGAAGGAAATGGAGTTAGAAACCACAAAGTCAATGGTGAGCAATGGACGGAATTCATTCTCAGGGAAGCTCTTTGAATGTCCCCAAGATATCTTACCAAACCAGACGACTTCGACCTAAAAATGGAAGTGAGCCAAAAACAGTTTCTTTTGCCTGGGTTATGTTTGGCCACCCGGTGTATGCCAACTCGGAGCCGGCAACATTGTCGTTCCATTCATGGCTGTGCGATCGCCTTGGTGAATGCAGTGTGATTCTCTACTGTTACTCAGCCCAGTGGGCTTTAGAGGATTATGTTCTGCTGATTTCCAGTATCCCTATCCTATGTATTCTGATTCAGAGTAGACCAAGTTACCAACACTGGAAGGTAATGGTGGCAATATGTCGGCAGTCACAATGCTTTCCCTTAAAGTCATGTAGTCTTCTAAATCTCATGAGCTGCGAACTATTAAAAGTGTCTGAGTGATGGAGTGGTGGGAGGAGCCAGTGGACCAAGTTATACAGTCACTACTAATGTCCGTCCTCTGTCCTGCAGCCTTTGGATGTCAAGCCCAATAATGCCTGTATTACTTAGTCAAACTGGCAGGAAAGGGTTGCATTTTAACCTAAAATCTGGAGTACCTGCATAATGCACTGCCCTATTTCTCACCCTATACCTCTATCAATATATCCTCTACCTCCGCTATCTCATTCATCCTAAACCCCATACCACTACTATGATCCCCAAAATAACCCTTTCTAAACTCTTCACTACTCTACTCGCATCATCTCATACCTCTTTTACTATTTCGATCCCCCAAAACAAGCCTTTCTAAACCCTTTCCGCTGACTCTTCCCACTCCACAACCCTTTTACTCACCCCAAGCCTCCTCCTACTGCTATGACCTCCAAAACAACCAAACAATAAAAAGTCTAAATCCTTCCCTCTTTTATAATTTTCAACATAAATATCAGACCAGCATGTCCACCACTTAAATTGATTTCATATTTCACTATACTAATTCACCACTAATCCTTTATGGGTTACGGAGTATCGTCCTACTCGCCAAAAAAGAGCTTCAACACCCTATCGGGGGTAGCAAGCGTTACATAAATGCAATTACAATACAATACATTAGTCCCCATCCAATTGCAAGAAAAGCATGGTAATTAATGTTTCTATTATATGTTTCTTACTAATTGTTCCTAAAATACGCTGAGAGGGCAAATAATTAAAATATTTTTGAAAGATGTACTTCATCACTCCTCATTGTTTAATGCCCCTTTAGTTGCACACTATACTATACCAGGCTCTGGTAAAGTGTCTATAAAATGTGTTGTTCCCATCATAGATCCTGTTGTATGTAAACTGTGGAATGCGTCATGTTCTGATAGCTTAAATAGGATTAATACATAATTTTTCGCCATTTTGCTTCACTTTGAGTTGCGAAACATAAACCTTTAGTCGCGCCAAAAAAATAGAAATGTCCAGCTCTCTCTTCAGTCCTACTCCCCTTCTAGGGTGACCAACTGGCATTGGTGCAAATTCAGGACGGTGAGTGTAAAAATTCAGGACAAAGTGTCAAAATTCAGGACACAACTTCAGGACAGGAGGTCTAAATTCAGGACAAAACTTCAGGACAAAAGGTAAGTTTTACAGACACATCAGAGGAGGTCGCGCAATAGTATATAAGTAAGCCCAGCCATATCCAAATATATTCAACCATTTGCCAACCTATCCCTCATGTATCCTTCAATCTATCATTTTACTCATCCATCCTTTCACTCATCCATCTATTATCCATCCATCCTTTCACCCTATCCATCTGTACACCCATCCATCCACTCTTCCACCCATCCATCCAGCCATTTACCCTTTCACCCATCCAGCCATCCTTTCCCTTACTCATCCATCCACCCACCCAGTCACTCATCCTTCCACCCATGCACCCTTTCAGTCATCCATCCATCCTCCCTTTCTCTCTCCATCGATCCTTTCACTTAGCCATCCTTCCATCCATCCATCCATCCAATCATCTATCTATTGATCCACTCATGAATCCATCCATGGACCCTATGACTCATCCATCCTTTCTCTCATCCATCTATCCTTTACTCCTTCACTCATCTATTCATCCTTTTGTCCATCTACCCTCCCTTTCACTCACCCATCCTTACATCCACCCTTTTACTCATCCGTCCATCCATTCACCCTTGCACTTATCAATTCATCAATCCATCCATCATTTCACTCATCCATCAACTCATCATCCACCTTTTCACTCATCCATCCACCCTTTTACCCATCCAGCTACCCTTCCACCCATACATCCAGCTATTTACCTTTTCTCTTATCCATCCTTCCACTCACTCATCAATCAATCCATCCATCCTCTCTCGTTATCCATCTATTCAATCGTTCATTCATCCATTCACCCTTTCACTAATTCATCCACCCATCCCTTCACTTACTCACTCGCCCACCTTTTCATATTATTTTTGAGCTGAGCCTTTTTGAGAAGAGGCCCATCAAGAACTTCACCCTCGCTGCAGGAGCCATTCCAGGACTGGGGCCGAAGCCACCCAGGGCGGAAACAGGATCCATCACAGGCTGGGGAGGGGGGGGTTGCGGACAGGAGCCACCACATGGGGGGGGGGGGACAGGAGCCATCACTGGGGGAGCCATCACAGGAGGGGGGGGGGGAACAGGATCCACCAGGGTGGGCACAGGGGTGGGCATGCAGTATTCTAGTATCATCTTGGTCTCTTCCAGGGCGGGGTAGGGCTCCTCACCCCCTCCTGGACAAGACAACGAGAAGACAGGCTCTCTTTCCAAAATGTTAGTTTTGCCATCCCCCACTGTGATGTACAGTACTTAAAGGAGATACTCCAAGAGAACTGATTTAACTGATTGTCCTCCCTACTTTGTTAATCAGTGTGGATGCGATTGTGCCATTTCTTTATTTTATTACATTATAGACTGTATGTTTGAAGAACCGAGGTTTGCTTACAATTTAGTGACAGTAATTAAGCTCTGTTAAGAGAACCACGTGCTGCCTCGGCCCGTTCTAGTATGTTTGGGGCCCTGGGCAGAAAGGGAATGTGTGAGGCCCCTCTAAATTGCAGAGACATGATGCATTCAGGGCTGTTTGCATCTGAATAGATGCCCCTGCGCCTGAAGCTGCAGCCCCTCCCTCTCAGTCACCTTCAAGCACCTCTTAACAGCTCATCAAGGGCGGAAGGTGTGAGGGTTTCCGTCCCGCTGTGCCTCTCCAATGCTGCTGGGTATCTGAGCTTTGGTCCTGCATCGGAGTCTGTTACAACCGACCTCAACAGCATCGGAGTCCAGAAGGGAGGTGGGTGGAAGCTGTGCTGGCTTTAGGGTGGTGCGACCGGTGCCCGGTTAAAATTACGGACAAATGGCGTCCGTTAAAGAATCCCTCACGGACGACGGACAGAGGGCCGAAATTACGGACTGTCCGTGAAATTTACAGACGGTTGGTTACCCTATCCCCTTCAGTGAAGAAGTCCAGAGTGCCTCATCCTTCCCGAAACACTTTCAGTGCCGGACTGGGAACAGCAACCAGCCCTGGCAGATTGCTTCTCCACCGGCCCTGGGAACGGAAGGGGAGGTGGGTGTTAGCCGCTAAGCACTGCTCCCGCTTTTCCTACAGAGGGCCGATTTTGCAGCTCTGCTGCAAAACCGGTTTTGTGGCCCCCTGCGGCCACAAAACCGACCCCCACCCCTCCTGCCAACCGGAGAAATACCCGGTGCCCTCTACGGCCAGTCCGGCCCTGAACTCTTTCCATTTTTACATGGAACCCCTCAGTTCTCTCCGGAGACCTTCCACTATTTGTAGGTTGGGAGTACTCTGCTGTATATGAATGCTTCCTTCCTAGAGAACATATTAGACTTGGCACAGTCACCTGGGAGCCTTCGGTCAGTCTGGAATGGGACTTTTACATCTGAAACTGAACCCACAGTAGATGCAGTTATTTCCGATTTCTACCCCCTGCTTATTGCTCCGTACCTCTGCGATCGTGGCTTGACACAGCACAATTGCTCGACTGCAAACCATCTAGTCAAATGCCCTAAGCCTCCGAACTTGTTATAAACAAAAACCTGAATCTCCTTGCCCATGTGAACAGTTCAGCAAGAGGAGCTCGAAACGAAATCACAATCCTCCATGTAATAAAATTCCTGATCAGGAGTGGCTTCCCAAGGGCAGAAGACTGTAAATCTGTGGTTCAGTAACTAGCATCCCCAATCAAGCACCGAGAGGATTAATCAGCTGTGAGCTACCACAGACTCCACCTGGCCCCTCTAAGAACAGCCCTTCAAGTCACTGCTCAAATTTTGCCAGGAACCAGAAGAGCAAAACTCATCAACCCCGTCCTGGGCCACCCTCCAATGACTTCCTATTGTAGCCAGTACAAAAAGAGCGGCTGCGTCCATGTATACCGAGCTCTTGACAAAAAGCGTGCCCCGGAAAGGAATAGACAAACATTCAATGGCAGAGAAACACCAGCCGAGCGAAGTTGAGAAATGAACAAGAAGTCTTTGATAAAAGCCGGTGCCACTTCTAACTAGAGAAATCCTGGATAGGAAAGGAATGCCAGAAGAAGCCAAGCAAGACTCAGAAGCTGAAAAGCGAAACCTGGTTAAATAAAGATAAGAAACAAGAGAAGTGTGTCTAAAATTGAAATATTCAAAGACAATGTGCCACACGCTTTTAGGCCCAACAGTATATCATAGGCTCAGGATAATGCCTCCGCCACCCCAAAGTCCAGGTCCTAAAAAGGTCAATCGCCGCTTTCCAAAAGTTCGAAATGCACCTTTTTTGATGAAAGAAATAGCCCGAAATAATACACATAGAGAGAACATAGGAGAAGGATGAATAATAGAGAATTACCCACCTTAAACCAATCTATCCTTTTTTATTTCCTCCTAGTATGTATTAATTTTGTGTCTGCTCTGTTTTTGTGCTCATGTCAAGACATTCATGGCTGAGCTGATTCAAGGACTGTCACTTTTAGAATTCAATAAACTTTTTTAAAAGGTTCTCCTTCTGCTTACAGAAAGAGGCAACCAGATGGTTTTACTTAGTTCGAGATCAGCACCTTTTGGTCACATTTTGGTGACTATTGCACCAGATGATGCTCTTGAGATGGGGACATCGCCACACGTGGTCGTGGTGATTATTTTGGCGAAATCTATGGTTATAATTGATGAAAATAAGTGCTTTCAAGGGCAGTGTTGAGGTGCATACCTTCCAACTCACACAGTGTCACCGCGTCACACGATATTGGCTCCCTTCACTTGTTCTTCTGAGAGGAGTTGATATCAACGTATATCAAAAAGAAGGGGGAAAGAGAGGTTTTTTAACGGTTAGGTTCACCCTCCCATTGTGTACATGACTAAATAAATAACCCGAATCTTCAGATTATGAGAACCTAACCTAAGGGTGTAAGGAAAGCACTTGTTTCCTGAAGGAACACCCAAGCAAAAGAAAGAAAGGACAATTCCTTTCTTGAGTCCCCTCACTCACCAGGGTTTCCCCACGGTGACATGCTTCATCATTGGGGTCCTCTCAGTCCTCTACGGGCTGAGGCGTGCTGCGACTTGCGGATTTACGTAGGAGCACTGAACAAGACTATGTGTGGTGCAAGTGTTGTGGTGTGGAGTGGTTTAAAGTGAGTTAAAATAATCAACTAGTGGGCCAAATACATTTTATTATTGCTCCTAGCTAATTGGTTAAAAAATGGGTGATATGCTAGAATAAACTACTTTAATGGGTAAGTGTACCTAGCATACGGTCGACTAGTTTCGAGCTTCCCAAGCTCTTCATCAGGACTACACTGGGACCAGCCCAGTGTAAGTACCACTCCTAGAAGACCTGATTTGGTGCAGAAATAAGTGAAAAAACACTCAAACGCTGCGCAAAATTTGCATGCGTTAATCAAAATACATACGTAATGTACGTCTAATGAGAATCTGTAGGATGAAAAACAGACGTTAATGGAGAAAAGGCAGCTTATGCTTATTGTCATGGGATAAAAAAGTGATTACACTATGCACCAGTGTCGCAATGCTCAATATTCACATATTCTTATTGTGCCACTGTGTAGTTCTCCAGACAGTACATCTTTCATGCTGGCGTCTAGCTATATCGTGAATAAAAAGTGATCGTGAATGCACGAAGTGCACATTTAATAAAACACACTGGAACAAAAAACATGCGTCTGACAACACAAATTACACACAAGACAAACAAAAGTACGAAAATACATACATTTTAAAAGGCAAAACTGTGCCTC
This sequence comes from Triturus cristatus, assembly GCF_964204655.1. Classification (NCBI taxonomy): domain Eukaryota; kingdom Metazoa; phylum Chordata; class Amphibia; order Caudata; family Salamandridae; genus Triturus; species Triturus cristatus. The sequence goes on from NC_140591.1 coordinate 835,518,888, forward strand.
ATGGTCGACTCAGGGGGGGGTAGGACACTCGTACACCTAGAATAAAGGTACAAGTGATGAAGTAAAGACTGGAGCGCCGTCCTGTTTGGAAACCCAGCGCAAAATGAAGAGAGATGCAATGAAGACCCATCTGAGTTCAAGATGGACAAAGGGCATCCCGGCGCTACGTGATTACTTACTTGTACTGCACCACGAGAGAAGATTACAAAAGGCAAGCCCAAGATCTATCCAAAAAATTGATGCAACGACATTACCCGCCACATCTTGTGTCCAAAGCACAAAAACGAGCATCCAACAACAACCGTGATGCGCTTTTGGAACCCAAACCTGAAAAAATATTGGATAGGAAAGACAAACGACAAATCTGCATCACAACCTTTAACACCGCATCAGATCAGGTGACCAAGATCATTAAAAAACATTGGCGAATCCTCAATAGTGGAGGTTTAAATCTGCAACTACCAATGTTTAGCCACAAGAAAGCAAAAAACTTAAAGAACTACCTGGTACATACCAGACCTAATCTGACAAGGACGGTTGGTCCAGTACGCCTACTACACCCACTCCCAGAGGGACACTACCCCTGTGGCAACTGCAGCGTATGTCACCTAACCACAGCAACTAAGAGTGCCACCTGCAACAATGGCGTGACGTGGAATCTGCGATCTTTCACGAATTGCAACACTACCGGGGTAGTATACCTCATTACATGCGTGTGTAATCTCCATTATGTGGGCATGACCACAAGAAAAGTGAGCACGAGAATGGTCGAACACCGCAGTAACTTCAGATGCAAACATAATAACACCAAAATGACGACGCATTTTTTGGAAGAACAACATACACCAAATGACTTCAGTTGGGTCATTCTTGAACATGTCAACAACTATCCCAACAGTGAGAAGAATCTACATGAAAAAGAACAACGTTGGGTGTTTAAACTGCGTTCAGATGACCTCGGCCTGAATGATGATATACCATGGGGCCACTTCACAACAAACTGAGTTTTCTGTCAGCAATTCATTGTTATTTAACCACTCTGATTTGGCACCCTGAATACATCAGCCTACCGAAAAATATTGTGCAATTCAAGCCCGCCATTGTTTTTCATTGTTTTTCATTAAACAAGAGATATGGAAATACTCTCCAGTATTTTGGGACACCTCACAAGATGTCTTTACAATCACGATTGTAACTGAGACAACAGTTTTTTCATTTACCCATTATACGCATAATTGGGGCTGTTTAGAACCACATATGGAGGTACTAATGGGGCAACTGTCCTTTTTCCCAATTTGGGGGTAAGGAACCCACTAACTAACAAGAAAGTAAGTTTGGCACTGCTTAAGAACCTCCTCCGGTTCTTAAAACAATGTTTCAGATGGACACTCTTTCCCCTACCTAAGATGGCCGAACCATTTCAAATTAAGAGAAAAGACACGCTAAGGCTCTTTTGCCTTGTCCGTTTTTGTGCGCAAAACGGAGCAGATGAATATAACCGCTTATGTCACTGCCAATAATTAATTTCTCTTATTTTTTCGTCTTTATTTATATTAATGACTGGTGCCTGCTCCAAGATGGCGGCGATTGAGGGGAACCGCAATCAGCGAGCTCTTCCTCCCTTTGTCCGGTTTTTTGAGAAAAACGGAGCGGATGATTAATATTGCTTTTTTCACTGCTAACAATTAATTCCTTTTGAATTACTCTTAGTTTTATTTTTCATTTAACGACTTTTGCCTGCTCCAAGATGGCGGCTATTGAGCGGGACCGCAACCGGCGAGTCCTTCCTTCCTCTTCACATCCCCCACCAGGTAGATATCAAGGCACCCGGCTCGCATCCATTCAGTATGCGGTCGGCGAGGCAGGTCTCCAGTAGGTGTTTCCGGTGGGTGGCTTGAAGAGTACAAGTAAGTAATCACGTAGCGCCGGGATGCCCTTTGTCCATCTTGAACTCAGATGGGTCTTCATTGCATCTCTCTTCATTTTGCGCTGGGTTTCCAAACAGGACGGCGCTCCAGTCTTTACTTCATCACTTGTACCTTTATTCTAGGTGTACGAGTGTCCTACCCCCCCTCAGTCGACCATGAGGCACAGTTTTGCCTTTTAAAATGTATGTATTTTCGTACTTTTGTTTGTCTTGTGTGTAATTTGTGTTGTCAGACGCATGTTTTTTGTTCCAGTGTGTTTTATTAAATGTGCACTTCGTGCATTCACGATCACTTTTTATTCACGATATAGCTAGACGCCAGCATGAAAGATGTACTGTCTGGAGAACTACACAGTGGCACAATAAGAATATGTGAATATTGAGCATTGCGACACTGGTGCATAGTGTAATCACTTTTTTATCCCATGACAATAAGCATAAGCTGCCTTTTCTCCATTAACGTCTGTTTTTCATCCTACAGATTCTCATTAGACGTACATTACGTATGTATTTTGATTAACGCATGCAAATTTTGCGCAGCGTTTGTGTGTTTTTTCACTTATTTCTGCACCAAATCAGGTCTTCTAGGAGTGGTACTTACACTGGGCTGGTCCCAGTGTAGTCCTGATGAAGAGCTTGGGAAGCTCGAAACTAGTCGACCGTATGCTAGGTACACTTACCCATTAAAGTAGTTTATTCTAGCATATCACCCATTTTTTAACCAATTAGCTAGGAGCAATAATAAAATTTATTTGGCCCACTAGTTGATTATTTTAACTCACTTTAAACCACTCCACACCACAACACTTGCACCACACATAGTCTTGTTCAGTGCTCCTACGTAAATCCGCAAGTCGCAGCACGCCTCAGCCCGTAGAGGACTGAGAGGACCCCAATGATGAAGCATGTCACCGTGGGGAAACCCTGGTGAGTGAGGGGACTCAAGAAAGGAATTGTCCTTTCTTTCTTTTGCTTGGGTGTTCCTTCAGGAAACAAGTGCTTTCCTTACACCCTTAGGTTAGGTTCTCATAATCTGAAGATTCGGGTTATTTATTTAGTCAGGAGTTGATATCACACAGTGTGCACACAGTTAACTGGAAGCCCCTGCAGGGAGCAGATTTTTGTCTAATTGTTTGGAGGCTTTGTCCATTCCAGGGTGTGAGACCTCGATAGGATATCCATGGTAGTCTCAAAAGTTTTCTTTTTTTGGTGTGGGAGCGGGGAGGCAGCCTTGGGCTGTTCTCCGTACAAAGCCCCGCTCCAGCCGAAACACCCCACACAATGACAAATCTTCTGGAGTTGGCAGTGGCAGCTCAAGGTGACCTCCTGTCCCACCTGGTCAACTGTCCCTTGGATGCAGATCTCTGCTGCCAGAAGGCCGCCTTAAATACTAACATTTTTGATATTGGGTCGCCTGGAAAGCACGGCCATGGAGCGTCTGCAATCAGATTTCTGTGTTCTGTTTTAAGTTTTGCTGTAGATGCCTCTAGCGTGCAATGCCGGAAAGACTTAATTCTTCTCGTACGCCGGCTTGGAGCCCTGTCGGCCAGCTGCCGAAGTGTTCCTAAAATGTTTTAAATACAACAAGCAAGACATGCATAGCAGCAGCACCATTACCATTTTATAGAATCCTCACTATGATTAAGGGGAAATGTTGCTGCAAATAAAGTCTTCTCAGTTGGTCAGATCTTGTTGCCAAAAACCGCAGCAGGAAGGAAAGGAAGCCTGGAAGAGACAGCTACCACTCCGTCATTTAATCACGGAGACCTTATTTGCTGCCAAGACGCTGCCCTCTTTAATGGCTCACTACCCGGATCCAACGTGTTTTATTTGTTGCAGTTGTTTAGGGTTAGCAGGATTATGTTTTTATCAATTAAATTGTGTGCTGTGGGGTCTCTTTACAGCGATCTGCTTTCTGAACAAAGTGATGCTCTTTCCTTAGTTTGAAAGCTAGCTACAGGGATAAAAGTGCTGATGGGTAACACATCTTGGCCCCATGCAATCAACAACCACAGGCACTTCGTATTTAAAATGTTGCCGAGAGATCAGTGGAAAAGAGTGCATCCTAGAGGAGGATGGGCCTGGTGGGGTGGAGGGATGTTTTCTGAGGTTCCCTGAGCCAGACGAAGCAGTCCAAGGGGGTCTAACGGACAAAGGGCTATTTTAAATCTCAAACCACACTCTGACACCACACAGTTATTTGCTTACCTCATCTATGAACTGTATGTGCAAAATAATCCTTTTTATTTTGATTTGCACTGGAACAGGTGTTTTTAAATGCTCTCTCAGTGCTTAAGCACAACAGTAAAGCATTGTTCCTATGCCAGTGTTTGTTAGATTAGGTTTGGATTGTAACTGTTGTTTGGGAGGGAGGTAGGCCAGCCAACACCGAGACCCATTTTTGTGTGTGAAAAAGGCTGCTTTATTGAAAACAGGTGCATATCACAATGTCCAACCTAGGCCATTGCCGTACAAACGGAAACCTCACTATACATAAAATAACGAATCCTCCATTTCCCCCACCCCTACGATCCCCACATAAAATCCCCCACCCTGCCGATAACATAACATTACATAACATTCCATAATAATCCCATTCCACAGTATTGCAGTTCCAAACTCCTGCTATCTAATAAAAACCTACAACCCTATCTGTCCTTCTGCAACTGTAACTACCTAACCTCTATTCTAAACTTATCCTACCTGCCTAACCTTTCCCTGGCTTAGCCCACAAAAACTTCAAACATTTAACAAAAACTTCTGCCAATCTGGCCAATTTTTGAACAACCCCGCCACCAAGGAAAAAGCGGGAGCATAGGCGGAGAGCCGCCTCCCCTTTTTTCTGCCCCCCATCCTAAATAGGAGTGTTTTTTTAACGACTCTGGACATTCAACATCCTAGCCAGGATTTCCCGAATCTCCAGCAAATACAAGTCCATACCGAAATGGGACAAATGGACTCCATCACATCTAATAAATTCCACTGTGTCAAACTTAATCTCCCTATGCGCAATCCTGGAAAAACCAAATTCTCTGCAATAATGCACCATTTCAATGTTCAGTTTTCTCCGAGCCCTGTCCACCACCCTAGGGTTGATAGCCCCTCTTCAAACCCTATGCGGAATAAACTCCGTCCAAATGACAGAGCACCCGGACCACTAGTGCTTCAACAGGGCCAGGTCCCGCTTCATGCTTCTCATAAGGACCAAACCCTTCTCCCTGACCATGTCATTTTCCCCCAGGTGAATCAACCAAATGTCGGGGCACCTACCAGCCACCAACATACCAATCAATAAATGCAGAAGTTCCTTCCGCAGCATGCCCCCGCCCTTTCCACAAAACCTTGAATAAATCTTTATTAAAGCCCAAATTTTCTCTGAAATAACTGGCCCACGCCTGGACTTGGGCCCACTCGACGAATGAATGTCCCACTATCCATATGTTCATCTCCCTGCCGAGGAGGCCCGCGACCGAACCTGAAATAGAAAAAGTGCGTGAACAGACGAAAAACGCATAACTGCGCTATATCCCTCCTGCAGCGCCTCAAACATAACTCTGGTAACGGTCCGAATACCATCTCCCCAACCTAATAATGTCTCCCCTCCCCCCCCCCTGTTCCTGGATTCAGACGCCACCCCAATCCTAAAAGACTGTGTCCCAAAGCCCCTGCTGTCCCAAAGACAAATCCCTCAGCCGCTTCACTAGCTGCTCGTTCCTAGCGGACTGCCGATTGACCATCTCCACCACTGCCCTCTTGTCAATCCTGAAAGTGACTCTCTTGTGGGCCTGTTGTGCCCCCCACCGGCAGTCGAACACGGTGATGTAGAGGTCTCTGTCCTGTCAGTGCCCCACCCAGTCTGCTACAAAAGATCCTCCCTACTCTTCCCCTTGCAAGTAACTTTAGGTGTCCCTGCAACACCTGCATCACATGAACTGTGACTTTGTCTCTGGCCATCATTTGTCTCCAGCAGCCCCAGCATCTGCTGCTCTTTATCCATCAGCAAACTAGCCTCTCTCCAGTGGGAATACAGCTCAATGCCCAACAAAGGAAAGAGCCGTACTGGGCCCCATAGTTTTTTCCCGCACCAAAGGCACTCCAAATTCCCTCATGATCTATTTGAAAACTGTCCAGCTGCCTGGCATTCCGTGGAGTCTGAGGTGCCGACAAAGAAAAGTCATCCAGATAGTGCGTTACCAACTGGTGACCCGTGTGCGTGGAAACAACCACCGGCGGAAAGTACTGAAACATTTGAGTAATGCGCAAGACATAGAGCAGCCCATCGGTAATGCTTTGTCCACGTACCATTCACCGTTGAAATGGATGCCCAGGAGGTCCCCATCCTCCGGGTGGACTAGAAGCAATCGAAAGCTGACCATATGTCGCATTTTACCCTGTCCGCTGTTACGCCCGTGGTCACTTACCAGTGACATGGCCATGTCAACCGACTGATACAACGCCCTTGGTCGCTTACCAGTGACATGGCCACGTCAACCGACCAATAAGACACAGTGTCTTCTGTGTCGTCGATAAAATCTTGAAACAAATTGGGATGTACGACGATACATCGCAAACTAAACAACGCATGCCTTTACATCGCAGGTTTTAGTTTGCATGTACCGTCACAACGCAAGTTTTTACAACTGAAACCATGACTTCATTTCCTTTGAAATGCATACGAAATCCCTTTACAACGCACCCGAACCCCCCGCATGCTTTTACATCACAATTACCCTTAATCACTACCCTACAGTACTACCCCCTGACATGACCTTAAACCCTGAACCCTAAAACAGTACCTACACTACGACCCCCTAACACAACACTAAACCCTAAGCCATACGCCCTAAAACAGTACCTACACTACGACCCCCTGACACAGCACTAAACCCTAAGCCCTAAACCCTAAAACACTACCCTACACTGCGACCCCCTGACACAACACTAAACCCTAAGCCATACGCCCTAAACCAGTACCTACACTACGACCCCCTGACACAACACTAAACCCTAAGCCCTAAAACACTACCCTACACTACGACCCCCTGACACTACCCTCAACCATAAGCCCTAAAGCCTAAAACACTACCATACAGTACGACCACCTGACACCTCTTTCCTTGTGGTTCCTCTCTCCTTGTTCCGGTTCTTCCTCATTTCTGTCCCGATGCACGTCCATCCCGGAGTCCGTCCATGACATCACATGCGTTTTAAAAGCGCATGCATTTTAAAAGCGCATGCGATGTAATGGGACGTGTCGTATTGTGTATGCGTCGTAACGTCGCTTGCGCTGTAACTTATGCGACGTAATGGCATGCGTTGTAGCAGCCGCGACGTGATGGCTGTTCGCCAACGAATTGCCTTCTGGCCAAAACACATCCTGGATTAACCTAAATTGCCCCTGTTCCTTCCAGGGAACCACACCAAACTGGAAAACCAATCAAATTCTCCCAGGGCCATCCTGCAAATAGGCCCGCCATGCGAGCCTCACGCACTTATTTGTCCAATTTGTCTTGGACAACCTCTGGGCGTTCCCTTGCTGACCGTGAATAGTCCGCCCATCGCCCCACCCTGGGGCCCCTGTTACCTAAACAAAAACAGTCTGTAAACCCATCCAGTAGCGTTTTCGCAGCCTTCAGGTTGTTCTAACCCCGTAAGGCTGCCCCTAAGTTGACCATCCTAAATGACGTACAAGCCCTTGGGCCCAGCCCCTCTAGCCCCCCGAACTCCCTGAAAGGCTGCTGCTGTCCCCCCACTTGTGACCCCCTTGATGCCACTGCTGGCCCCCTGACTGCTGCCCTGCCCCCTCAAAGCAATTAACAAAGGCGTATCTGCCTCCGCATTTCGAGCAGTCATTCCTGAATCTACAAAATTTCCGGGTGCACGTTCCCTTATTGAAATCCCAGCAGGCCCCTCCAGAGCCCGTCTGCCCTCTGCCTGTACCACCCACCCCTCCCCCGGTGGGCTGCCCCTGAAAGGGCCGATAAACGAGCGGTAGCCCGCTGGCTGTGAATACCGACTTCCCCGCCCTGGAGGACCCCATCTTGTGCTGCCACAGGTCCGTATCCAACTCCCCCCATTTGGCTTCAGTGTCCCATGCCATACGAGCCCTAAACTCCTCGTCATATTGGGTCCATATACTTGAAGAGTGCCACACACCATTCTGGGTATTTTTCGCAATATACACTCGCATATATTAGAAAAGCTGCTGTCCAGTTTTCGATAGTAAGGGGGACCCTGGGCCGCTTCGCCAATTCGTATTCTTCCTCTTTCGACCCTGCCTTTGCATGCACCTCCCTGTGCAGCAGCCTGAGCATTTCCACATATTCCCCTTTCCATATGCGCTCCTTAGTGGCCAGCATCAGATGTGCACCCAATGGCTTCGTCACCCCCATATAGGGCAGCTTCTTAATTTGCAATTCCTTGCTCTCTAGCTTTACGTCCGACTCTACCGTCCCTGATGCCCCTGCCTCTTTTGCTTTAGCATCGTCCCCTGCACTTACCTACGTCTTGCCTGCATCGTCCGTACCCACACCCACATCCAACACATATTTACCTCTGCTTAGCCTCCCCCACCCCTTCACCCCCTCCAATCCCCACCAAAACCATCACAGGTTTTTTCCTTTCGCCCTGTGTTTTACCTGGCTCCAAGGAGGGTGCCCGTCTTGCTGCAGTCCGCCTTGCCATCGGAGCCATCGCGTCCTCCAACTCAGCTGTCCGACTCGTGTGCTCCGCTGGACGTCGTGACATCTACAATGCACTAGAACAAACATTACTCGGGCCCCCCGGACCTTCCTCCTCGCTTTCTCTCAATTCACCCTCCTCAAGACTATCCTCCTCATAGTCTAACTCTACGTGCTCCAACTGCCCCCAAATCCTTATGACCCACAAGATTAACTCCATTCATGGTCCTGCGTTCCCGATGTCCCGTGTCCTGTTGAGGGCCAAAGGGCATTGGGGTCAGGGAGACTGTTCGGGGCCTACTTGTGCAGACTGTGCTGGGCTCCCACGCCAGTACTGGGCATGCCACGCGAGGCTCCACCCTCCCTTCGCCTCGGCGCCTACGAGCCACTCCCAGCTCTGCTCCTGTCACTGTTTCCCCACCTGCAACAAAAAGGTATGGTCTGGTGTGCTGGGCCTAATCTCCCTATCTCTCCCTTCCCAATTCCTCCTCTTCCCTACTCCCAAAGTACCCGACGCTCAATGACGCCCCACTCTGCTGAGGTCCAAAGCGTCCCCCCACCCTGTCCCCCTCTTCCTTGTCGCTCCATTCCAACCCCCCTAGGCTCCCCAACCTGCCAGGCCCCGCCGCTGACCAACTGGGCTCCGAGCCCCCCTCCCCACGCCCAACCCCTCAGCTGCTTTTTCCCCCGCCCGGCCTCAAGACCCAGCGACCTCTTTGCACCATATAGGCATCAATCTGCCCTACCCTGGATAAGCCCCGGACTTCCTCCCTCCAGGATGTAAAAATATCCAGGCCTTCCCAGTCCCGACCCCCCCCCCCCCCTTCCGACCCCAGCTCCTCCAGGACACAGACCTCCTCATCACCAAGAACCCAGCCCCCCTCCCCCCTTGACCCCTCCCCTGCTCCATGGGAACTCCTTGCATCCCCCCAGGCTACCCCCTCCTCAAGCTCTTCCCCCACCCACACATGAGGAGCAGGCGACGTTCCCAGCATAGCATCCTCCTCCGCCCCTCCCGGTCGCAGTGAAAGGCCCCCTTGCTCCCCCCACTCAGCAAACTCTCCTCTAGAGGGCCCACCCCGCCGGTGGACCCTCGTGTCTTCCTCTTCCCCTCTCGTCTTCCACTAACATCACCAGTGGCCGCCTCTCTTTCCCCCCTCCTCCCTGCGCACTGTTATCCCAGGGTCCGGCCGGGGAACCATGTGGCCCTCTCCTCTGGCGGGCCCCGCCCCCATTCTTCCTCACCGGAGCCTCCACTATGCCGAGAGGCTCCGGCGCATTCCTCACACGCGGGGCCGCTCTCCTGGTATACGAGCTGCCCGAACCTTCAGAGCCCCGATGGGGAGGCGTGCAACGCGCTCTGCCGGCGAGCCCCACCCACAAACTCTCCCACCGCAGCCTCAACGCATAACAGAGGCTGCGGCTCTGTGACAACACCCCGGGCCTCACGCATGTTACCCTTGCGGCCTGGGTCACTCACCTGCCCACGCTTCCCCCTCTTGGGGGATGAGCAGGCCGCCATCGCCGGGTGCACGTTTTCCGAGGCCTCCAGCATAAGCAAATCCAGCCGGCCGGCCTCACTGAGCAGCCTGACTGCCTCCAGCACTCTATAATCCTCTCCAGCCATCTCTGCTCGTCAAATGCCTACTCAAGCCACAAACTATCAACTCTAACTGCCCAAACTAAATTCCACACAAAAACTAAAGCCAGCTACGCTCCCAGCCACCAGGTCACCAAAACCTAAAATGGTGGCTGGGAGAGGGAGGGCTAACCCCTTATAGCCTTTGGGCTATTAAATTTATTTGGTCTACGTTTGGGCTATTCCCAATGTAGCCCAAAAGCTTTACCAAAAATGGCCACTGCCGGCCACCCCTCCCAAACTGCCCGGGGGGCAGACCTCACGTGGCTCGGCTGCCCCCCAAACCCCCCTTCTACAGTTACTCTTAAACAAAGTGGTGAGGCGACATTTAACACCATGATCAAGTGGCTCATTATTACTCCTTCTAATTCTCTATCAGGCCATGCCAACTTCTTTTTCTTGGGATAAGCGATTTTCATTCAGGATGAATAATGACTCTTACAGAGACTTGAGGCAGAACACTCTGTGTCTGAGAGTGGTTCTACCGGGGATATTGTTTTAAATAGATTGTTGCTATTTGCCACTCTTTTATTCTTTTTACTAGAGCTGTGTTCAATGCTCTAGGGGGGTACCAGGGTATTTTTACTATTTCTGCACTTGCACTTTGTGACGCCGAGTCAGTACTCTAGCTGCTGATCCCGACGCCGGACCCTGACGCATAAAAAGCGCCAATGGCGTGACCGTGCAGCGGACGTGCCGCTGGCACCCCGAAGGCATGCCTAAGGTAAGCCCGTCTGTGCCCGTCTGTGCCCGTCTGCGCCCAGCCGGGTCCAGGGACCAGAACCCCTGTATCTCCTTCCTCCAACCCCTATCGTTATTCAAGCTTACACCTCAAACAGCTTAACAGTACCTTGAGAACATCATGTACCCACTCTGTCCTGCCCGAAAGGTTTCCTGAAAGGTGCCCACATTGTAAGCTTAAATTCTCTTCTCTCTCTACTACGCCGATTCTGGCCAGGAACTCTTACAAGCTACTCCTGTTGAATTGTAGATCTTTGCCTAAGCACACAACTGAGCTCTCGATACTTTAAAAAGATTTCGCAAGTCATGTGCCTTACTGAAACTTGGCTTACCCCCAGTTCAGAACCAGCTATCGTTCAAGCCCTTCCTGAGGGGTTTCTGATGCAGAGGGTAGACAGAAAGACAGGTAAGGGTGGTCGCATTGCTATCATATATAAAGATCACCTTATCTGTCGTCTGCTTGGAAGCCCTCTTTCAGATTGTGAGAATGTTCTTTTTTCGATAGAATTCACACCCTCCTTTTCCCTCACAGGCATTCTTATTTACCGCCCCACCCTCCCCCTCCCCCTGGGCTCCAGGCACTTTTTGTAAATCTCTAATAGAAGCAGTTGTTAATCAGGCCAGCTCTGCCGCCAATTTTTCCCTTCTTGGAGATTTTAATCTGCATTTCGATGATCCAGACGCATTGAAGGCTCAAGAATTAGCGCAAGACCTCACAGCCTTTCAATTATCTCAGAAGGTTATGCACGCAACTCATGTTAGAGGGCATCTTCTTGATCCTCTGTTTTCCAACTTAGAGGACCTAAAAGGGGAAGATCCTATTCCTCTCCCGTGGTCCGTTCATTATCTTATTCCTTTCTACTGGTCCCCTCTGGTCACCCTATCTCAAACCCAGTCCATACGTTCCTCCATCCGCCCCTGGTCCAAGCTCTCGGTAGACAGGTGGACCCAGAAATTAGAAAGAACGAAACCAAAGCCGGATCCCAGCCCAATTACTGCCTATGACAGTTATTGTAATTGGATAGAGGACTCATTGAATGTAGTATTGCCTAAAAAATTGATCAATAATACAATTGGATCACCTAAGTCCCCTTGGTTCTCCTCAAATCTACGCATCTTAAAACAGCGGTGTAAAGTATTGGAAATAAACTGGAGGAAAGATTTCTCACCTGACAAAAAGTCAGAATATAGGATGGCAATCTGCATCTATAAGGCAGAAATAAAAAAAGCCCAGGCCTCCAATTACGAGGAAAAAATTCTGTCCGCTGCCAATTCACCCAGAGAAACCTTTCTCATTATAAAAAACTGCTTAAAGCCCCTACCCCTCCTGTGGCACCTGACATCTCGGGTCAGCACTGCAATGATCAGGCAGATTATTTTATCACCAAAGTACAGAACATCCTTAAATGCCTTCCCCAGATCGATGGTGAGCGCCTTTCCACCAGGATGCTCCCGGACCAGAGCCCTTACGCAACTAATCATTCTGTGGAAGTTTTTCCTCCTCTTTTCCAGGAATCAGTTATCTTCGGTCAAAAGTGGGTCACCCAGGGACCCGGCACTACCGAAGTTTTTGAGATTGGTAGCACCTACAATTGCGCCTACTATTATGGCCTTGATTAACGCTTCACTCTCTACAGGAATAGTCACCAACAATTGGAAAAGGGCCATGGTGAAGACCCTACTTAAAAAACCCAATCTTGATCCTCCAGTTTTGGGCAACTATGGCCCCATTTCTCTCCTCCCAGGGATCAGAAAAATCGCTTAGAAATATATAAACCAGACTTTGTCCAGTTTTCATGAGTCACACGACTTGCTTCATCCCTCCCAAACTGGATTCCGCCCACGAAAGAGCACCAAAACTGCTCTGTTAGCTGTGGTGGAAGAAGGCAGAAACATCTTAGATGCTGGTGGGACTTCAGCCATTATACTCCTGGATCTAAGTGCGGCCTTCGATACGGTGAATCACCGTATCTTGGTCAACAGTCTTGAGATAGTAGGAGTGACTCGTACTGCGCTTCTATGGCTGCGCTCCTTTCTGGAGGAGAGATTCCTCCAAGTATTTGAGGGTGACACAGCTTCTAAGCCCCGCCCATTACAGTGTGGTGTCCCGCAGGGCTCATCGCTGAGCTCAACTCTTTTTAATGTTTATATGGCCCCGTTGGCGGACATTGTTGCCCCATTTGGGATCCATATGGTAATGTACGCTGATGACATCCAACTGGTCGTAGCGCTGAATAATGCAGATCAGAGGGACAATGGCCTCCACTTATGTCTTGAAGAAGTTTCTAAGTGGATGAACATGTCACATCTTAAGCTCAACGGTGAGAAAACCGAACTCATGATCCTGGGCAACCCCTTACATTTTAAATCTAGCACGATCCACCGTCCATAAGACCGAGATAAAGAGACTAGGCATCTGGTTAGATCAGGATCTAAGTTTTAAGGTGCAGGCCAGAAAGACTGCGGTTACCTGCTATGGCTTGCTCAGAATGGCCCGCAAAGTGCTGCCCCTTCTTTCCTCTCAAGCAAAAAAAGTTTTAGTCCAATCGCTTATACTGCCTAGAATTGATTATGGTAATGTCCTATATCTGGGTGCCCCTATGGCAGTAGTAGCAAAGCTCCAAACGGTACAAAACTGTGCAGCTAGACTTATGGGAGTTTCCAATCACCAGTCAGCAAAATCTGCACTTCACTCCCTCCATTGGCTCCCAGTGCAGGAGAGAATCAGTTTTAAGGCCCTTTGCGTGGTCCACAGAGCCCTGCAAGGGACTGGGCCTCCAATAAATTCATTTATGATCTGCCCATATAAAGCCAAAAGGAAATTCCGATCTGACGAGCTCCATTTAGTGGAGGTCCCAAGGATTAAGAAGGCCAGAAGTGGAGGCCGGTTGTTTTCGTATATAATGCGGCTAAACTTTGGAACTCTCTGCCTTTGTTCCTTCGAAAGGAATCCAACCACCTGGCCTTTTGTAAACAATTAAAGACCATTCTTTTTCCCTAGATTCTGCTACCTGTCTCTAGTTTGCTCAGCGCTGGGATGCTCCCAGGTAGCCATGCGCTATACAAATGCTTACTTCATTTCATTTCATGGCTGTTTTCATCCCCCTCTTCTTAGAAACGGATTTTGGCGTTTTGTTACAGGTTAGGCTACTTACTGAACTGAAGATCATCTGTTTTTGAACCCGGCTTTATTTTCCTGGAGGGTAATCACACAGCATAATTGTAAGTCTAAGCATCAAACTGCTCTACTTCACCACTGAACCCCGACAATTGCTGAACTACAAGGGCCGTAAAGAATGCACGAAACAGTGAGGCGAGCACACAAGTGTGCTGGAGTAAGACACTGCTTGAAGCAGCCTTTTTCATTAGAATTGTGAACATCGAAATGCTGCGTTTTCAGCAGTGCAAGCATAGATCTGGTTGGCAATATGTGATGTTGTGTAATTACACTGTTGTCATAAACTTTTACTTACTGGCCGTAATTCCAACTGGCATGTAGGGCAGCTTTGAGAGACCTTCACTTCTTGCTGTGCTTGGCACTCAGAACGTCTGCCATCTTGTCATTAGTTTCTTGGCAGCTTTGACTACTGTCAATCATGTATGTCTCAAGGAGAGACTCTGAAAGTCCCTTGTGCCCAGAAGATTTAGTGGTTCTTGTTGCTGTGTCCTTCACAAATGCTTTTTATAGGACAAGGTTGTTAAGCTGAAGCCTAACCCCCAACCTGGAGGACCTGTGAATCGCGTTTCATCTGGTCTCTACCCTTTGACCTGTCCGGCTTGGTTGAGCCTGCCAGCAGACTAAGCGCCCACGAGCATAGCTCTCCAGGTCACTAAGACACACAAGCCCCTCGACAACTTCAAGGTGGCGATTCTCAGAGCAGATGCTACCTTTAGCATTTTTAAAATGGAAATGTGAAGGGGCATACCTGTTTTTTTGTATGACTCATGGTCACACTGGGACAGAAAATGCACCCGGGCACCACATTAGTGATTTAGTAGCTAAAAAATGGCCCATGTTTGAAAATTTGGGCAGTTTTGAAGTTAGAAAGACGCTGTATAAGTGCTTTGCAAGGTTTGAACGTTTGCATGGAATTGAGCTTGCTGCAGGCAATGTTTGTTGTAATATCAGGTAAATTAACCGTAAGAAAACGGCCCACCAAACCATAAAACAGGCCCCCAAGCAGCCATAAAAAATGACCCACACACTGACCTGTCAGATTAGCCCTGTGGGCATTGCCTCATTGCCCATAGGCCAGACGAACACTGGTATGATGTCTAATTCCTTTGACTTACCCATTTCTGGGGAAGGATAACCTACAATTCATGGGGGGCGTCAGTTTACATTGTACTGTTTAGCACCATATTGCAAAATGTTATCATCCACAATTTTGCTTAATTTATTTTTCTAGTGGTCAGTACTGTTGTAATGGCAAAAATCAAAATTTTTATTTTTTAACATTTCTGATGGAAACCTCTGACCACACATTCCTCACCTTATAATATTGCCAGGGGGGGGCAGGTCCTCTAAGGTCATTCCATCAGCTGAAGTCAAAATAGAAACCGAAATATAAGAAGGCGAAGCAGGACTCAACCCCATAACTCCCTACCTAAAGAGAAGTTGTGAGAGCTTCAAGGTGCTACTCTATCTCGCTCCTAATCTCCAAGTGAGCGATCCCACAGTTGATCCTGATGCGCCCCAAGTTTTCCAGGCCATCAATGGCATTGCAGTAGGTCGAGGCCTTTAAGGAGGCCACGCTGCCTATGTTTAGCACTCTTCCAGCTCCCTCGGTCATGCCTATGGGCCCCAAGAATCCTCGGTCCTCCAGCTGACTTATCCGTGGTAGATCTGTCCTCTCTGCTATCTAAGACCCTAGAAACCCGCCTTGGGTTCCACACCGGATCCGTTGCCAGCTTCCATTCTGGCTCCCAGACCTGCGCCTTCCCCTTAGTTATCGATGCCAGTCCAAACATCACTGTCACTGTAAGGGGATCATCTGCCAACTCTGGTGTCCAACCCTAAGCCGAATCTGTCTCGACCCCTGACTGAGGTTGTCTTCTGACTCCCTTCAGTGCATCTAGTTCTGGCACAGTCTGATTCAGAAAAATACTCTCTACTACAGCTCCATCCTTTGATGCTGCATCAGCTTTTCGGTTCTGACTCTCAACAAAGTTTGCCCCTACTACAAGATGACAATGGAGTTGATGGGGATGATTTAACTCTGCATTTTGTTGATGACAGTTCTTAAATAGAATTACAAGAGGCCAGCAGATTTGAAACTTCCCTGATACCCGGTTGATATCCATCCCACCCGGGCCGTCAGTGGTAGCAATCGCTTTCTTTGCTGTAGTCATCAGATTTGCTGCTAAGGTCCTGGATCTACAACTTAATTCTACTGAGGTTAAAACAAATGTACTTACTACAGTTTTGCATTCTGGGCCAGCCTCTTCTGCGCCCTTACTACTGTTTAACAGCCCCCTGACTGATACTCTTGTGTGCATTTAGTCTAAACATTGCTCTTGCCCAACAGTGAAGAGGCAGGTGGCCAGAGGCTACAGACCGGTACCTGGCCACTCTGATTTTCTTAAACACCAACCCATACCTGAGAGTTTGGTGGTACAAGCTTCCATCAGCAGGGTGAATCACAATTCTTTCCCCACAACCCCCTGCCCCAGATAAGTAGTCAAATAAGATTGAAGCATTCAGCAAATGCTTATTCTCTTCAGACAGTGAAACTGTCATCTATGAATCTAACAAAGTATCAACCGATTTCACTGCTTCCTTTACTGAGCATGCTGTTGGAAGGTATAATAAATAAGCAACTTATTGACCACCTCGAAGTCAACAAGATTCTGGAGCCATCACAATTTGGGTTTGGGCCTTTTCGCATCTTTGGTGGGTGGGTGTTACTGACCACATTAGATGCTCGCTTGATGCCAACATTCCATCCATGCTTGTGTTGCTGAATTTACCTGCAGCATTTGATACTGTGTCTCATCCCAAGCTGATACAAAGGCTTCAGAAGATTGGAGTCCAGGGCTTAGTGTTACAGTGGTTCAAGGATTTTCTTACCAACAGAACCCAAACTATCATCTTGAGCTCTTATAAATCCCGCACCATGTTATTCGACAAGGGGTTACCATGAAGCTCCTGTCTCAGCACCACATTTTTTTAACATCTACGTTGCTCCCCCTTGCTAAGATCATTAAAGCCTATGAAGTCAAGGTAATATCTTATGCTGATGACACACAGCTAATAATTTTCTTTGATGAAGATCTGGCCAAAGCTAAGAAATGCTGTTCATCTGGGATGAAAGCAATTGCCGACTGGATGACAGTTAATTGCCCCCAGTTGAATGCAGGCAAAACTGAGATCATGTTGTTCGGTGATGCCCAACAACTCTGGGCCCCCGACTGGTGGCCTCAGGAACTTGGTGTGGCTCCGAGTCCCAAAAAGTGGTCAAGAAACTGGGTGCCCAATTGGACCAAACTCTTTCTATGAAAGAGCAGGTCTTGTCTATTGTTGGCATTGGCTTTTACATGACGACCTGTTGAGGAGAGTTTTCACCTCCCTCCCTCTTTCAGCAAGGAAAACATTGGCAAAGGGGCTGGTCATTAGTGGTTTGGACTACGGTAACGCCTTATTGGCCTCCACAAATGAGACGTTGTTATAAAAATTTCAAGTTGTGCAAAATACCGCTGCGCTTCTCATCTGCCATCCATCCGAAGCTGCATGGTCTCCCGTCCTGCGTTCACTTCATTGTTACAGGTCCTCAAAATAATTTTTTTTTTTAATCTGCTGCTTAACACAAAAATCTCTGCTAGGGATAGGTCTCAGATACCTATCTTCTAAGCTGTCCTTTTATTGCCCATCTAGGCTCCTTAGATCCAGTGGTAAAGATATGCTTTGCAGAAGGACCCACAGAGGGGCCAGCACTTTTTGTTACCTAGCCCTCTGTATTGGAATAGGTTACCCCTTCATATTCGGATGTGCACTCAACATCTCAAATGAAAAAAAATTCTCAAGACAGTGCTCTTTGAATGGAGCAAATTCTGCTTTTGCCTGTTGCTGGTCTGCGCTGAGTTAGCCCTCCCAGGGTGATTCGTGCACAATATAAATTATATGAACAATAACAGCCTAGCTTTGAGGTCAGTCATCACAAGTTGCCTACTAAATTGCACTCTGGATCAATTTCTGGGAGATCTTGCTGATGGTCCAAGAAGAATTAGGGCCAAACCATTCAAAATGGTCAGGATGCAGCCAAATACGTGATTCGGGCTGGCCTGGATACCACTGATTGTTTGGAGCAAGCAGTTGGCACTAGTGTGATTCTCTGTCACCACATGTGGCCGAGATCCATAGGATTTTTGGAGATGTGCATGCATCCCTTATGAATATGCCTGTCGATGGATCCAGCCCCTTTGGTGAAAAAGCTGATTACGCCTTGGAGCGCCTAAAAAAAGCCTGGGCTCAGCACGCACTTTGGCCCTTTTGACCCCCGCCGGACACTTCATCGGGTTTTCTCCTTCCAAGGCGACTCCAGTGGTTTGGAATGTAGGCAGTGCCTAGACCCCCTTGCTACTGTCACTTCAGTCCTTTTGTGGTAAGGAATGGTGGTAAGGCAGCAGGCAATTCAAAGGTCATCAGGGGCAACTATTTTCCCAGTCCCCTTCCCCTGCAGCATCAGCCTCCTAACCACTTTAGTTTGCCCTTAGCGGCACATAGCGACTCTGTGGGAGACAGGATCTGATATTTTCTCACAGGGTGTCTGTAGGATAGTGCCCCTTTTTGCATAGTTACCCCCCACCTTTTGCCTGACATTTATGCACTTTGACTTGGTGTGCCCATGGTCCCTGCCAATTAGGTTCCCAGCACCTGTGTCCTTTGCCAAAGCTGTACCCTTGATCCACAAGTGGCACATCTCTGGCCACAGGTAATCCCCTTGTAAAAGGTACCATGGGTGCCAAGGGCACTACTACCAGGGAAGGCCTCTAAGGGCTGCAGCTCCTATTGTGCCACCCGTAGGGGGCCGTACCTTAATACCCACACATTGCTATTGCAGGCTGCATGTTTAGGTGCAGAGAAAATTGAAGAGTCAACATGGCACACATCCTTGCAATCCACTGTTTGTGGCCTGCGTGAACCAACCCTCCAGCCAGTCAGTCAGTCAAACAAGCGTTATTCTACAGGTTGTCATAAAAGGGAAATACAGAACGTAATCCAAAAAAGATATTTCAATATCAGTATACAAAGTTATTAAGCTGATTGAGTGACTTCCTTACAATACAAATTAATCTTCATGACATTGCCTTAAGAGCCATAAAACAATAATAAAATAGCATTAATAGCTTACATAAAGGACAACCATTAAAAACAAGCACCATTAAAAAAAAACTCAGGTGAAAGGTGTTAAAAATGTGTCCTAACATGTGGAGCCAGCATTAGGGGGCTAATACATTTTAATCAAAGTTTAATTATGGAACTTCATATACAGGTGCAAAAAAAGCATTTGTTAGGTGGGAAATAGTGTGACCTTATGGCCCAAGCCCAACTTAGGAATTTTGCTACAGCTGTATTGATTGGAATAGAAGTTTTTGTACGTAAAATTCTTCCTTCTTCTTCACTCCTTCTAGTTCCAAGTAGTTTACATATTGGAACAAGCCATACCCGACGTGGAGCGGCATAGGCTGGGCAAGCAAACATCAAGTGTGCCGCCCACTCCTCTTTAGTCTGGCATAGAGGATACGTGTTATCGTGAGATTTGGACCAACTGGCTGTAAAAGCTTTAGTGGGCATGAGCCCACCCTAAACTGGAAATATAGTTTCCTATTGTGTGGTTTAGCTAATATGTCCCAAAAAACTTCGGGGACAATTTAACTTCCAAAAAGTTTCCTGTTAAGGTAGAAGACACACTATTGCTAAGTGTTTTTTGTGTGATCATCTCCCAATATTTTTCTTTCAGGATCTTTTTTTAGGGGAAGCTAGCTCTATCTGGTTCTTCCCATAGTGTTCTCATACCTATACTTACTAGGGCATCTATAATTTCTCTCAACCATCTTATTTTGTGAAATGTATCAGCCCTGATTATGTCCAGAAAGCCCACGGCATAATGGTTTAGTTCTGGTGTGGTCCATAACCTACGCCAGTATAATAATGGGCGCAGTTTGGCCACCTCAGCCAGGGGCCTTCTTCCTAGGTCATGAAGTAGCGGACACACTAGTTTACTTTGGGGAAGCAATGTGATGTTATGCATGAACCTATTTTCAGCCGTCGTAAGTTTAACAAGGTTTTCATACCCCCAGAGCTTGCTCCACAGAGTGCAGCGCTAACCATCTTCATATTGTAAACCTGGAGCACAGGGCTGATTGGTTTGGTCAATGAGATATTAAACTCCCTATTTAATACTCCAGACAATTGTCGGTGCTTTAGCGTTGCTAAATCAATATGCTGTTTCCATTTTAAATCACTTTGCATAATGACCCCCAAATAAGTAAAAGCTTTTACTTGCTCCAATGGACGATTATTCATTACAGTTTTATTTTTAAAACTTCTGTGAGGATTAAAAGACATAAATTTAGTTTTCGACACGTTGAGTTCCAGACCGCGAGTGGTGAAGAACACTTCAAAAATGTTCAGGGCCCTCTGCTGACCACTCGGGGTCTTTGAAATAATTAGCGTGTCGTCCGCAAACATTAAAATCGGGATTTTATTGCTGGCTAGTACCGGAGCGTTGGTGGGCTCAGCTTCCATGTAGTCTACAATACCATTAATAAATAGGGAGAATAAAGTCGGTGCCAACACACAACTCTGGCGTACCCCTCTCTCTACTGGGAATGGGCCGGTAACCATGCCCTGGGAACCCCAGCAAATTTTTGCATAGTTTTCTTCATGCAGTCTCACAAGTAATGTGAGTAAGTTAGGAGGGTTCCCATTTCATGCAAAATTACCCATAGTTTGTGGCATGGAACAAGTTCAAATACAAGCTACCATTGGCCAGGACCACCGATTTCCAGTACAGCAGAGTGAAGCGGAATACCTGGTCAATGGTACTGGTATATGCTCTAAAGCCTGCCTGCAGGGGGGATAAAATGCACTTCTCCTCAATCCACTCCTGGATCTTGTTAAGAATTAGCCTGCCCATTTTTTTTGTAGGGAGTCTATCAGGCTGATTGGCCTGTAGTTGCCGGGTTGTGTTTTGTCTCCTTTCTTATAAATGGGGATTATTTCTGCCCCTTTCCATGAGTCTGGTATAGGGGCAACAGAATATACCTACTCCATCTTGGTTTATCGTATAAAAACATGTCTGCAGGGACACCATCAGGACCAGGAGCCCTCCCTCCTACTACTGAACCCAATGCTACACTAACATTGGTACTATTAAAAGCATCATCTTCGTATAGTACATTGATGGGATCCTTCAGATTTCGCTCACTATCAGGGCGGGCATACTGTGGTTTAAAAATGTTTACCCAGTCATCCTCTGCGACATGATTGTGGGGTTATTCCGGCTCGCCTCCTCTATCCCACTTAACTATGCTCTAGAACGTTTTACTATCCTTCCGAGAGCACGCCTCTCTAAGATCCTCCCATCTTGCCTCATCCCATGATTTTTTTGATTTTTTCTGGGTGCTCTTGTAGACCTTCCTAGCTTCTCGGACTATGGCAGGCTCCCCCTTCTTTATTGCCTCCCCAAGTAATTCTCTAGCGTTTCTACATTCTTTGTTGAACCAGGAATTAACTTTCTTCTTTGACTTTGTTTGGATTGCAGCGCTTCATAAAATATGTACGCAGTTGTGTAAAAAATTCATTATGGATCTCGATGGTAAGCTCTAAAGCTGCATTCATGACTATGGTGGATTCTAGCTCAGTCACAGCCTTGTCCAATTCCTTGGCGATGTTGACCAATGATTCAGGCTTTTCTACTAAGCTTACCCACTTTAAGCGCCCCATGTTGTTGGTAGGAACTACATCGCAGGGATAGAGATCACACCTATTCTGTGTGGATGTCTGCTGTCCCCACAAGCCTAAGGATGCACACATGGGGTTGTGGTCGCTTTCCAGCCGATCCCTGACTTCCATATCACCAAGAATGTGCCATAGATTCAAGCTAATCAATATGTAGTCAATACGACTGGCCACTATTCCATTGCTAAAGGTGTTGGCACCTAATCTATCCGATTGGGTCCTACCGTTTGCAGCGCGAAAGCCCTTTGCTAGGCAAATAGAATTAATCTGTATGGCCACATCTGACCATTTATTAATTGGTGCGAGGTCCAACTTTGGTATAGCCCACAGCGCATCTTCTTCCTCTAAGAGGTTACTTTCCCCTCTAGCAGGATGCACTAGACCACGGTGAGGGTACAGTTGCATGAGCACTGTAGGCCTACAGCATCTAAGTCCATTCTTAGACATTGTAAGTGCAGTAAAGCCATAAAGAGTATATGGTCCTGAAAGTTGCTCATTACTAAATCCACAGCTCCATAATGGCTTTACTGAAAACTGAGAAGTCTGGTAGCAAACTTGTCAGCACATTAAACCCACACTGATGCCAGTGTGGGATTTAATATAAAATGTACATAGAGGGCGTCTTAGGGATGACCCCTGAAAAATGACCAGCCCTAGTGTGGTTCCTGAATGGCTGCCCACCATTTGCC
The DNA here is from genome assembly GCF_964204655.1 of Triturus cristatus. NCBI lineage: Eukaryota > Metazoa > Chordata > Amphibia > Caudata > Salamandridae > Triturus > Triturus cristatus. The sequence continues at coordinate 835,541,527 of NC_140591.1, forward strand.
ACCACCAGAGAGGTTTCTGGATCCCTGGGTAGAGAGCCTACGCTCTCTGTGTACAGACACAAAGCATATCCGGGGCATAGGTGTCCTGCCTCCTCCCTCGGGATGGGTTTGGTCCACGAAAGAGGAAGCTTCCAAGTCTTGCCACCTTTGTAAGCTGTCCCTGCCTTTTGCTTCTCCCAGCAACTGGCTCCCACCGGGTCTGACCCCTACTTTAGATGGGAGAATCATTGGGAAAACCAAGGTAGGAGGAGAGTTGTGCCGACCTTTGCCAACCCCACCCCCAGGTGGGGAGGCGAGGTGAAGCACAAATCTCAGTCTCCTCCATCTTGGAGATGAGGAGACCCAACCAATAAGGAAGAGGCTCATGCACCCCTCCCACTGGAGGGTGGAATAATATGGGGTGTACTCATCACAAGGAAGGGACCCATTGGTCTCGACCTGCACATCCCTGAAACACCTCTAAATTTAGTATTTAGGGGGGACCCTGAACCATGCCTCCTCAGATTCGGGGAAGAAGGACCGAAGAGCAGTGCTGACCCAGGAAGAAGAGGACACCAACTGCCTTGGCCACAGCCCTACCGAGCTGTCCTGACTCCGACCTGACTACAGCAAGAACCATGGCGTGTCCAGCAGCCAGTAGCCCCCAGAGCCCGGAGGATCTGCCTTGCAACCATATTAAAGACTCCGTCTCCCGTGAGCACAGGATTTGCTCAAGCAAAGTCTTTGAACACAGAACCCAGATCCAGGCGGCTCTGAGGTTCTGAACCACTCTGCACCCGATGCCCACAGCCATAGTTTGAGTGGCCCAACACCACGATCTGGTGATCCATGACCTCCATCAAGCCTCAAGCCGACGCATGCAGCCTCAACCTGACTGAGACCGGAGCTGGTAAAAATAACTCATGCCAAAAATCACCCCTGCACCCGACGCCCTGCAGCCTTGGGTGGCCCAACCGACGGTGTTCAGGCATCCCCTCAAAAACCCAACTTACCATTCCAGCCGGTGGTCCCCTTCAGGAAGTCCCCCCCCTGCCCGAGCCTGCAGCATCTTTGCCGAACTGAAGATCTCTATTGGAATCCACAGGGTCCCCGACGTCTCCTTGGCACTCTGCACCCGACCGCCCTTGTGCCGCTGGTGGTGCAGCTCCTGTGCAGCTTGTTGGCTCCTTCAGTGCTGATCTTAACCCCGGTAGCTTTGCTCCCACACCTGAGTGGCCTGCTCATAAGCAGCCCCTGACCGAAGGTCCCCTTAGCCCTGTTGGCTAGCATTGGGGCCCTGCACTCTGCACCCGGCCGCCTCAGTGCCCCTGGTGGTGCCATTAAAGTGCCCATCTGAACCTTGGTTCTAACCCCCAAAAGCTATTCTTGCAGGTCGTTTACTTACCTGTTAACCATAACCTCCTTTTCCCCATAGGAATGAATGTTGTGATTTTTTTGTTCCTAAAAATGTTATGTAAAGCTAACTTTTGTATGAAAGAAAAGTAACTATATTGCAAACCTTATGGGCGTGGCCAAGCCGAGCCGCAAGATGGCCGCTTGCTAAGTGGGCTCTGCTGACCGAGCCTCAATATCCGTAAGCATCCTGCATAAAAACTCAACGCTCACAAGCCCTCGGTGACCAGAGAGGTGCCATCTTCGCTCCCAGCGAGAGAGACTGGCCCAGGCCTGCTGTGGCCTAGTGCACGAGAACTTGGAATATGCCAGGGACTGGTGTGGCGAGAGCTGCCACTGATGCGACACCCCACATACCTGCTGGTGTCTGAAATAGAGGGCCGCGGTCCCGTAGGGGTGCTCTCTGGTGCCACCGGTGCCCTGCTGGGCTGCCTGCTGAGATGGGAATATATCGGATCTGCGGAGCTTAACTTGTTGGTGAGTCCTGTGGTGTGGCCCTGATCTGTGTGGAGCGGCCCGGAGCCACAGGTGGGGAGTCGGGGCGTGGGAAGCCCCGGAGACTTGCTGCGCGGCCTCATTAATATACTGCAAGCGCTGTACATTCTGGCTACATGGCGGGCGGCACATGAGAGACAAGGCAGGCCCCAACTCTGAAGCACCAAGCCAGGCCCTACACATGGACTATTGTAGGGCTCCGTATCGCCGCAACTCCGCGTTAACAGCCGCCACAGAAGGTGCACGGAAAACGTTCAAGTGCTCGACCGGCCTAGTACATGAGAGCCCGTATTGCGCCGGAGACTAGCGTAACGAGTGCTGTCGCTGACTGGGCACCCCGCTTACCTGGAGATGCTCGAAACTAGGCCGCGCCCCATAGGGGTGTTCTCTTGTGCTGCTGGCGCCCTGCTGGCGACGTCCTGGGCTGCTGGCCGAGGCAGGAGTGTGATGGACCTGTGGGAGTCGACTTACTGGTGAGTCCCACAGTACGGCCCTGACTTGTGTGGAACTGCACGGGGCCACTGGCGGGGTTGCACGACTTGGGAGATCCCGGGGGCTTGCGGCATGGCCTCCTTAATACACTGTGACTGTTGCACACACTAGCGACACAGTGGGCGGTGCATGAGGGACAGGGCAGGCATTGCGCCAGGGACTACACGTGGACTATCGAAGTGCTCCATATAGTGGCAACTCCGCGAGGGCAGGCGACACAGCGGACGCACAGAAAACACATGGTTGCTAGACTGCGGGGGTACATAAGGATTCCTGTGGACATTGTGGAGCTCGACCTGTGTGGAGGCTGCCACACGTTGGAGAATCCGCGATCTGAGACGTAGGCCACGCGTAGCCTGTCCCGCGGGGGTGCACAAGTTCAGCGAGGCATCTAGAGGCCTCGGAAAACGGACAGAAACCTAAGGACCCACCCAAAGCCGCCCACTACAAAGAGAGAAACCCATCTGGGGGCCCTACATGCTTATTTGCCCGGTGACTTACCCGCCAGACAATGGAGTCATGGGAAAAACTGATACTAGACCACCGAGACTAACCTTCAATAAAAGATCTACGCGGCAATTGGAAAGTGGGCCCTGAGCCACCAGCACAGCAGGCGAAGTTGAGATGGATGCCTCACAGGAGGAAGACCTTCGCTCCATGCTCAGGAACGTGAAAGCCAGTCTGCTGGCAATTGACTCTAAACTAGATACCCTTGCGACCCGCATGGACCAGATGACACAGTGAGTTGAAAAGCACGAAAACCATATAGACGCCCGTGAGACCAGAGTCTCCGACGCAGATGACCGACAAACTGAAACACAAGGACAGATGCTGCAGATGGACAAGGTCCTGAAACTAATAAAGGCTAAAAACGAGGATTTAGAAGCAAGGTCCAGACGCAACATCGTCAGAATAACTGGAATTCCGTTGACAACCAAAATACCGAACATGGAGAAATTCGTAGATTCCATGCTGAGAGACCTATTCAGCAGCGAACTTTCAAACATGTTCCTCATTGAACGGGCGCATCGTTCTCTCGCTCCCAAACCACCGATAGGGGCGCATCTGTCCCATTCTGGCCCGCCTTCTAAACTATCGGGATCAGGACACAGTTCTGAGGCTCGCCTACGAGCAAGGATCTGTTCAATACCAGGGCAACACAATATCCCTGTATCAGGATTTCGCCCAGCAGGTTCAGGCGGCGTGCAGGGAATTAGTTTCTGCCATGAAGTTGCTCCAGCAATCAGGAACTAAATACGCTCTTCTCTTACCGGCAAAGCTAAAGGTACAAGGCAAATCCCTAATCTTCACAGATGCAAAAGCTGTGCTGAAATTCGCCAAGCAGGCATCACGAAAAGCCCAGAAGGAAGCTGGCAGCTCATCACCAGAGGGCCACCTTAGTGACAATTACTGAAAGTCCTATCCCTGAATTTTGGTATGGTGGACTTTTACTGTTATACTACAAGACACTCTGGGGGGGGAAAGTTCTCGCCACAGTATGTCTCAAGGGCAGGACATCCACATCTCATACTGCACTTATCTGCTAAAATGCTGTATAATTCCTTTCTATACACATAGACTATATAGAGTCAAAATTCGAGACCTTTTTGGGCTCGGCCACTCTGCCGTGACTGGCAGGGCTGTATGCCGGCGACCCCATGTTCCCCAAGGGATAATTCCCTGGTAGCCTTTGGCTAGTCCAAAATCATTGTATATTTGAGATTGTTGGGGGGGGAATAATTACACAACCTAATTGCATGGTTGGTGTGGGAGGGGGGTAGGTTGGGGTTAGCTGTTTTAAGGTCTCGCCTAGCCATGGAGCATTTTAAGCCCGCTTGTTGACGTCGCAAGAAAAAGAGATTAGAGAGTCTGAGCGGTCCAATCAAGCCCTCGCCATCTAAATTTCAAGAAGGTGTCTCCGAAATTGATGCAATAAATGGGCTATCACTCTTTTAGGAGAGCGCCAAAACCACTACATTGAAAAGTCATGTCACCAGTGAAGTGCTAGATTGGCTGATCTAGCTTGCAATTGAGCTAGGTGGTCCTGAGGAGATCCGCGGGAGTTGAGGGGGTTCGAAACGCGTAGATCCGATTTTGGGCCAAAAGGATTTTTGGATTTGGAGCAAATTTCGTTGGATTATATGTACACATTGTTTGAGCTGTGTACCTTTGGACTTTGATGAAAAAAATTTAGCCTGAGATTACCTAAGGATTGATTTTTGGTGTACAGTTGCATTGTTTGTTTTGCTGCTGGATTGTATGGTGACTGAATGTTTTGTTTGATGATGATTATTGTATGTTGAATGAATGGAGATAAGTGAGATGCAAGTGATTTTATGAATGGTAATAAGATGCATATCTGAATTGGTTGTTGGGATATGTGTGGTGTTGAAAAAGGTTTTTAATGTTTAGAAAAGCTTTTTTGTGATCGTGAAATCCATTGAAATGTAATTTGGATAAATACATTTTGATTAATTCAGATGGAAAAAGAGGTCTTGGGACCACGTTGTTTGATTTGAATGTGTGATCTTTGAGAATAATTTTTTGATTAGGCATCAGTATTTGCATCCTTACTGATTGGAGCCCAAACCCTGTTTTGAAATTTGTATTCGTTTGTTTTCATCTTGTAACATTTGCTGCGTGTTTCAAGACAAGTTAAATGTCAGGCTATGTCTTCTGAAAAATTGCTGTCTATTCTTTTAAATGGAGATATTGTTTACTTTTCTTTATTTTACTGCAAAGTGAGAGGATTTTGTAAAGTGAACTATATGACAATCTTGCTGGGGTACAGACAGGACCAATGGAATTATATGGTTGGGGGCTAAATTATTCTGCAATGTTGACTAAATTGCGTGGCAAGAAAACACAGATTATGCATCTTATTGCAGCACATTTTGTGATAGATGCACTTCAATATGTTGTCATTTTTTTCGTTAGCGCTGTCTGAGCAAAGGTTTCACTTCATGAGTACCAGTTCCACATCCAAATACAGCTATAACTAACTGAAAGGTAACCAGTCAACGTTTGTGATTGATGTTCCACTGTGCTGCTGCTGCACATGTTGCAGTGTTTTTAGTAATTTTTGATTTGTTTGAGTTTGCTCAAAATTTGCTTTTATGAAATATGCAGATTATACAGCAGATTATGGATTATGTGGCAAATGCAGCAAGTTCATAAGCATGAAGAAAAATGACACAGAATCAAACAATTCCATTTGCTTAGCGTACAGGGAGTGCAAAAGAAAGTACTGTAGTGTAGGAAGGTGGAATCTGACTAAATGGTTGCCCCCACTGTTTTCCTGGTGTTTGAATGGTTTATGACTAGTCTGGCTGGGATCCTGCTATCCAGGACCCCTGCCTATCTGCTTACTCCCGTAAATGATTGATGTGCATATTAGATGCACTCGTGATTGGATACTGTGGTACCTTATGAGCCCCTAGTATATGGTACCTTAGGTACCTAGGGCATTGGTACTTCACAGGCCTACCAGGGGCTGAAGCATGTATTATGCCACCCCTGGGAAGCAGACTCAATCTGACACCACAGGCCTGCTACTGCAGCCTGTGTGAGGTAGTGTTAGCACTCCTCACTGAGATATAGGTTCCTATATCTCACCATACACACACATATAAACCTATCAGCCACCCCTATGGCAGACCCTATCAATCCTGAGGGCAGGGTGCATGGTTTACAATGTGAGGGGGTGCCTCTGACTGAGCAGGGCCCCTCTGCAGCTACCAGAGTCTATTCTCTATGGCTGTTTGTGGATGCGGTTAAACCATATACTCTTAAGTGCATTCAAATGCTAACTTTGGATTTACTGCATCAAAACATGTCGTGTTTGGTGTCAAACAACTTGGAATCATACCCCCACATCAGTCCATGATGTGGGAGCATGATCCCACCCTTCTAGAGGGGACGACATGTAAGACTATAGAAATCCTATAGAGCCCTGGCATCACAAAATGGATGCCACCAGCACAAACAGTGGGCTGCCCTCCTGCTGCTGACTGAAACTCGCATTGGAGGAGGCCCAACAAAAGGCATTCTGTCACAGGGAGGTGTCACCACCTTCCAGACAGTATTTAGTGTATTGGAGCTGGGTGGGTGCACTCCTAGAGTGCTTTGAAGTCCTGCACTGGGGGAGCAGTAGGCTCCTCTGTGCATATGCCAGCTCAAACCGGTTCAGGGGCTACCTGTCCCTGCTCTGGCGTGAAACTGGACAAAGGGAAGCGGGTGTAACCACCCCCTCCCCTGACCCTCCTAGAGGAGTGGTCCTAGAGCTAGTCCCTCCCCTATCTTCACTATAAGATAGCAAGCATTGCCCTTACAAATCAGATAACCCTGGACGACGCTCTACAAAGAAGAATCCTGGTCCTTCGACGTTCCACTACCTTTGGAAGACAGAAGAATCTCCCTTGGAGCCAAGGAGTGACTCCCCTGCTTGGCAGGCACTAAAAATCTTAATCAACGGTTGCAAACTTTCCCGCACATGCCGGAGTCTGAAGTCCCTGCGACCCCAGAAGTGGATTTCCTGACCTCTCGACGGCCATTTTGAGTCCCCAGTGAAGCTGTGGAATCTGGACCCCACGAGTGACGAGGAACTGCAATACCTGGGAACCGTGCACTATTTTCAAGTGCAAACCCTAAACAACGTTCTATGAACTTGTGCTTTGGACCATTTGTGGCACAAGCCCACAGCAGGTCTTGCACCAAAAATCAGCAGCCTACCCCGTCCCGAGTGACCGTGGGCTCCTGTGGAGCATTTCCTGTGGCAGCGTCTTCGCGATCACTTGCCCATTGGCTAGTGGGTCCCCCGAAGACTTTCTCAATGACTCAAAGGGCTCTCCTGGTTGCTCCTGGCCTCCCCTCACTTACCCTTGCTGGGTGAGTCCATCAGACCTTGCTGGTCTGCACCATCGACTTTCTTCAGTCTACACAAGACTTGCAGTTGCCAAGGCTTGTTCGCTCCAATCCGGTTGCCGACACCGCCATCAGCTGCAGACATCATGGGACACTCCAAATCCAGCTGCTGGTCATCGTCGATCTCTCCTGGACCACGTGAGCGAAGAGTCATAACACCATCGATGACCTGAATCGACGCGACATCTGTGGTCATCCATCTTGCTGGCCACCGGTCACTGGCAAGTGACTTTGAACACTGTCCCCTCAATTTTCAGGTCTCCTCCATCTTGAATCCACCTTCGGATTCCACCGGACACTTCTTTAGACGACGAAGCAGCAAGTCTTCTTTGGTCTCCATAGAAAACAGCGACGCGACCCAACACCAAAAGACACCTATGCACCCGGCTTCCCTGGGTGAGGTAACTCATGCACTCCGGTGGCCAAGTGTAATACTTACCTTGTAAGTGGCTTGCTTGTAGTCTTCCTAGAAGTACCCTAGAACTGTAAAAATCTAACCGCGACTTGGACCATTATAACCAATAGGAAACCCACGGCTGTGTTCACACACTGCACGCGTCTCCCTTGAGCCTGTTACTTACCTGATAACACTGCAGTAGTGAAGCCGCAGCGATTCCCCAGGCCCTAGGCCTTGTTATTTTGCAAGTCGACATCCTTATACCACTTTCTTAGTATATGGTCTGGTACGCCCCTAGGGCTCCAGCCATATTTGTGCTTAATTTATTGTGAAACGTTGACATTTGAATGTGTACCTGGTTTCTAATCTCATAACTAGATTAGTAGAATGTGTCTAGTAATAAATACATATATATTTGATATATATACCTGTGTGATGTCCTTTCATTTGGTAATTCAAGAGATTATAAGGTAAAACAAGCTGCTTTACCTTCCGCTGAGACTTAGCCTGAAGGCTGCTCTCCACAGCTACCACTAGGATAGCTTTCTTTAAAAGGTTGTCTTAAACCTGTCTACCATAAGAGACGAAATGGACTGGTGCAAGGTGGCCACTATAACTATTGACCAGCATATGCCAGGCCAACTTCTCACATGTAGGATGTCAATTTGTTTCTAATTCAGAAAAAAATTAAATACCTGTAAATGAACTGTACAAATATTTCAATATATACCAGCTGTTATGAAAGCACAAATGAAGCACATTTTATTTTATAATTCTGAAGTGTGAGGGAAAGAAAGATTTTAATAGGCTCAAAACAGATCAATAAATAAATGGTAAATATTGTATTGTATTTGTATAGTGCTTTCTGCCCCTATGTGTGGCACTGAACCGCTGACCTACATGGGTTAGCAAGCTGCACCCCATAGGCTGGTGTGTGGTTGGAAGAGTGTTGCCTTTGTTTGTGATCCTGTGTAGGAAGTGATTCCATGTCATGCGTGATGGTCTCCGAGGTGCAGTTATCGTGTGATGGGACGAAGCTTGCAGCAGTGTCATGGATAATGAGACACAGATATGCAGTTTGTTTTTTCAGTACCCTGGCAGCTTTGACCAGCTGTGCAGGTCCCTTTATGGTATTATGATTATAGTCTGCTAGCTAGTTACTGCATTGGGTTGTCCAATCTGTAATTTTGAGACAGATTTACTTACATTTCACACAACGCAACACTGCAAGCCAATTCGCTGTGCTGTGTGAAAGGGAAGCAGCAGAACTGTGCCATATTTACAACAGGGAACATTTCTGTGCTCTCCTAGTGTTGGTGTACTGTGTGCTGCCTTGCACCAACGCAGGCTCCCTTGTGCCATGGAGCAAGGGGGCCTTCATTAAGGGCACAGTTGTTTTTGTGCAGGAAGGGTGAACATTCTGCACAAAAACAATCCTTGGAGGCAAATTCCTCTTTCTACGTGTGCTGCTGAATGCATCATTGGGGGCTCTGTGAACAAACCAAAGTGCCTTCAACAATCCCTTCTTGCTATAGATAGCCAGTGGAGTGATTGCAAGATTGGAGTCATGTGTTCTGTTTGGTGAAGGCAGAGAAGAAGTCTTGCAGCAGCATTTTGGATGAGTTGTATTTTGCATTTGATGAATGTAGGTGCACCGATGTATAGACTGTTGGCATAGTCAAACTTGGAGATTATGTTTGTGAGGATGGCTTACAGTCTTATGTTTGGATCCGTAGGTATGGGAGGATGCAACAGAGTGTTTTCATTGATTAGAAGGCACTCTGTTTTATGTTTTTAACTTGTGGTATCAAATATAGGTCTGACTCCATGGTTACCACTAGGTTTCGTACTTCTCTTGATATTGTTGGAGGGACCTCATGTTCCCTAGGCCATATGGTGGTAGGCTGGTATATTTTCCCCAGGGAATAAGCTCTGTGTATGAGGTATTTGGCTTTAGATGGTTATTCACCAACCATATGTTTATGGCTCAAAGACAGTCATCATGTTGTGGAGGTCTTCCTGACCATCCATTTTTCAAACATTATTTGGGTGTCAAATACATTGTTGTAACAGCTGAGGTTGAATAATTTAATCTGGTTTGGTAAGTGGTTTAGGTTGATCGTGAATAACAGTATATGATGGACAGTGCTGTGTGTGAGGAGCTGACATGAAAGGTAGAACCAAAACAAATTCACTGCTACAGCTTGGAGGCCAAGTATTCAATTGACATTGGTTGAATTCTCTTCTCACTTTTCATATATGGTATGTCTAACAAGAATTTGCTGCGTGAAGAGATTGCACAACTGTACAGGGCATTGAGTCATTAAGTTATTAAGTAAATCATTTTTTTGATTTTTTTCTATTCCTAATGAGTAAGTGGTTCTCACTACCTAAATCTACAAGTCACCCCAAGCAATGTCCAGTTAGATAACTCCAGATTCCAATAAGGCATGGCGCTTTTATTAGTCTACTGTGCTGGGGCAGAGTTATCACAATTCAGGTACGACTTACAGTTGACGGACATTGCTTTAGCCTACGTTGGCCTGTTGTGAACTGTAGCCTGACAAGATAATGTGCCTGCTCTAGAGATCGATATTTTGTTTTCAGGAGTCAGATAGTTTTTTAGGTTAATGTGCCTGCTGCAAAGGGCGGCAAATACCCTAAAAAGCAGTAGTGGGAATCTGAAATGACTCAATACAGCCTGCCATGTCACAAAGGGCTGCTGTAACAGACTATCTTTCGAAAATTGTTTAATATCTAGATAACTCTGCCAGGCTCAACACGCTGAGGATTCGTCTCTTTGAACCAAATATTGTGGAAATTATAATCAGGGCATTTGACGCTGAAAGCACTTGTATTATAATTAACCGCTCTACATATCTCTGCAGAATATCGACTAACATTTTCTGAGTTTTGTATATTGTAATTTAAGATCAGTGTAGTATGAATCTGCTTTCTGAAATGTATTGACTCCTTTGAAATTCTGCTTTACCTTTATCTAATTTATGGTCATAGCTCATAAATTGCTGTTATGAGGCCCTATAAAAGTAATGTACTAAATGTACAATATCCGGAGCACATTTGGGGTAGCATTTATAATTGGAGAAGTGTGGGAATGCTGGTGGATCCTTGTAGATTCTATAATTTTCCTTAACAAAAATATAAGAAAAATCTATAATTTAGCCAAAGTTTGGTGTTTGCAAGGCATTCGGTGTAAGAAAAAGTATTGGGACCTGTGTAAGCTGCACCTCCGCAGACTACCCTAGGCATCTTGTTTTCAGAAATGTCTGGATCTGGCAGCTTTTCCTGGATGCCTAACAAGCCCTGGCCTAAATACCACAGCTACTCTCAATATCAAAACTGGTTAACATGCAAGGCAAAATCTTGATGTTTCCTTGTATCTTCGAGACCTTTGATAGCCTCTCCTTTCATGGGTGATAGTTCAGTCACCCAAGTGGGGTACTATTGTTATTGGGAGAAGTGTAAGAACGCTGTGCGGTACGACATTTGTTGATACCTGAAGACTCCATTAGTGCGGTGTGCTTTCATTTTTGTTTTGTGTGTACCATCAGTGTGCAAAAAATAAAACTTGTGACTTGTAGGAAGTATTTCCCTTGCATGCTGACTTTGATTTTGGAAAAGAAAATTTTCTGGTGTTTTTATGAGATACGTTTTCTTTTCCAGTGCTGTGGATAACTTGTTGAAATCCACCACACTGTGAAGGGAGAGTGGAGGATGTCAACTGATCATCATCTGCCCTAAAGCAGTTAAAACCCACCAAATCCATGCAGCCTGATATTCTGTTCAACAAAAATTGACAATGAGCTGCAAGGATATGATGGCCACAGTGCACAAACTTCTTTGTTCCATGATCTTATGGGACTTCTCCAGTTCCAGGAGGTACCCAGGATGGTAGGCTTCTGGGACTGGGGAACTGCAAAAAGCTCAGAGGACAAAGAAAGGTGGCAGGTGCTGCTAATGACCATGCACAGCCAAGAGAAAGTTTCAATTGCCATACATGGTCGAGGGAGAAGAGGGCTAGAGACAGGGGCGTAACACAGGTCCCCGCAGCCCTCGCAGTGCGGGGGGCCCCCAAGCTCCAGGGGGCCTCCTTAGCACAGCACTCGGGCAGCAGAGCTCCTGATTGAGCCCAGAGGGGGCCCCTGCACATGCCTTGCAGGGTGGCCCCCTCGAGTTTCGTTACGCCAGTGGCTAGAGAGAGAATAACAAATATTGAGAGGTACAAAAAAGATAGAAGGAAAGATAAACTAAAGAGGTTTTAGAAAAGTAGAAAAGATTGAGAGAAAGAAAGGAGAGTAAATAAAAAAAGTAAGAGAGGGAGAGAATGAGAAACAGGAATGGGAAGATAGATGCAGCAAGGTGGAAGGCCAGTGTGGCAGTAGGTCCATCACAGCGACCAACCTAGACAGTCCACTCTTTCGCTCACCATCTTCTCCAAACACAGCCTACTGGGAATGGGTTGCCTTCAACATGACCGACAAGACACGACCTCGCCCCCTAGTATGGACTTCCTCAGCTACAAGAGCACTGCGGAAGCACTTGAGCATTAAATATTCTCATCTAGAACGTGGCAGGCATGCATAAGACCCTACAAAGCCCGACGGCGATTACGCTCCTTGAAGGGCAGACCTTATTTGCGTGCAAGAGACTTGGGCTACTACATCTAATCCAATCCCAGGCTAAGTGAAATTCTACAAACTTGCAATCAAAACTATTCTATTTGGGAGACCTTCTGGGGACATTTCTTTATACATAAAGCATTCCTTGAAGCTGAGCTTTACGGAAATTAAAAACACCTCCAACATGGTTTTATCTGGCATCCTGAAAGGACTCGAGTGCGCTGAAGGACCTCTATCCATCCTACGGAACAATGAATATTATAACCCCCACAATCAAGGAGCTAACAACATGCTCATCGGGCTGATCCAGCAGATCGAAAACTTGATAACACAACAGGCATCCCTGGAAATCATCATCCTTGGGGATCTAAACATGCGGGGCTTATAAAATCATTTTAGGAATATTTTTTCTATTGCTCATAAAACACACTAAACAAGATACTTATAAAACAGCAAATGTATCAAACAAAACCAAGTATAGGCCCAAAAATACTGCTCACCATAATTGAGGTGTTGTGAGCCCCTCAATCTCCTGGACCCCAATACAACTACACTTGCTACACTAATGATAACTGCAGTCTCAAGTAGCAGGCTATCTCCCCTGCATCTTTCAGCCCTGCCCCACCATGCCGGAGCATCACTCCAATCCTGAAACAGGCCCTCTGTCCCTTTCAGAAAAGAAAGCTCCAACATATGTTCTCCCTTTTTTCTACAAGAGTGCCCTTTATCCTAAGGCTAGAAAGGAAAATAAGCTCCCATTCCCTTTTTTTGTAAGTGAGACAGTCATAATTGTAATGCAGTGGGCCCCTCCAATCCCTGGGCCCCAGTGCTGCTGCATTTGTTCACAGTGCCTTCTGACACAGATAGGGACCTCACAGCGCTTTAAACAGGGCCTCTGGAACTATGCAGTAGAAGAACAAATTATGGGACATGGTTGACTAAATTATGTTAACACTGTTCTGACATATATTGCCCCTCATAAGTACCAGTTTAACACCCTATATAGCAATAAGCAACAGAAAGGTGACCAGTCAACCTTTGCTAAAGGCATTCCACTGCGCAGCAACACGTGTTGCTGCATTTTTAGTAAAGTTATAAATTGTTTGAACTAGAAAAATCTGCAAATTATGCAGCAGATGATGGATTATGTGGCAAATGCAGCAAATACATATTTATGAGAAACACGGCGGGGCTGAACAATTGCATAATTCCAGTGGCCAGAACTATAAAAACAAAGGTCAAATTTTCCCAATGCACCGACTAGGGTTCAATTATGTGTTTGTTGATCAGCTTTAACACAAACAAACATCTCAGTGATTGTATTTGCAAACTAAGGTTTCATAACATAAAAGAGCACATGTATCACTGGTCAGTTTAACCTGTATTCGTTTTTTAATTAAAATGAAGCTATTAGTGCATGATTTTATTCTAAGGTACCTGACGGTGAAAAAACAAAACACCTAGACTATTTTGTCCTTATATTTTTCTTTAGCCACCTCTTTGACGCTCACCCCCACAACACTCCGTTAACAGTTCTTAGTTTTTTTTAATTAACTTCAAGGACTCTGTGTAACGAAGACAGCTTGGAAATGTGGCGAATAAACAAGGCCGCACTTCCAGGCCTTCTTCATTTACATGTACTTGTTAAGCCATTTGGGCCCCCCTGGGAACCCATCCACGGGCCCTTAGGGGGGCGAGCCCCACAGTTTGAAGACCTCTGTCATAGAGGGATGGAAACATCCCGCTCCAGCTAATGAACACACTATAAATAAGGAACTGAAGCCTCTAAGAAGCAGCTGCAACTAGCAACAAAGGCCCACAGGCATCTTGTCTGGAACCTAAAACGTGAAGCCACTGAGGGGAAATGGATAGCAATTTTTGACCTGCTTGCACCGAACAAGGCGTAACAATTCTGGGGATATTCATACAACCTAATCCACGGACCCTCTAATAGAGGGAACCCGAAACCCGCAGGGATCTGGGTAGCACACGTGAAGTCTGTATACACCAGCGAACAGAAACTCATACATGTAAAGGATCAATACATGCAGAGCAATCAAGAAACTGCCAGGATTGGTCGCTCCAGACTTTGAGTGGAACTCACAACTCCAAGTGTGGCAGTCATCCACACTGTTTTAAAAAGGATCCGGAAAAACAGTGCACCAGGCACCAATGGATTGCCCGGCTCCCTTTTCAGGGAGGATATCAACTTTTGGTCTACAAATCTTGCTATGTTGTACGCAGAATGCAGGTTCTTAGAAGAGGTCCCAGACTCTCGGAAGGGCTCACTGCAGCAACGTATTTTTTAAATAAAGGCAAACACCAACCCCAGGAACTATCGGACAATTGCTTTGCTGGCTATCGAGGGGAAGGCATACACAAGCACCATTCTGCAGGAACTAGCAAGCTTGATGGACTCAGAAGGCCTTCTACCATTTTACCAGACCGGGTTCAGACCAGGAGCCTCCACTGTTAACAACATCACAGTCCTGTCATATCTAGCCCAACAAGCAGTTGCTTGTCGTACTCCCCCAGTATTTGCATGCTTCATTGATTACTCAGAAGCTTTCGATGGGATTGACAGAGACAACCTCTGGCAGAAATTGGCGATCCGGAACATCTGCCCGAGCCTACTGCTTGCTATTACATCCTTGTACTCGAAAACGTGGGTAAGAATAAAACTCTCCATGGAGTCAGCTACAACAAAAAAATTGACACAGACCGGGGGTTAAAGCAGGGCTGTGTCTTGGCACTGATACTATTCAACCTGTACACCGCCGATCTGGGCTCGGCACTACCGGGAGACTCCCTCACTACCCCAAAAATAGGGGACAAAAAAATACATCTAATACAGTGTGCTGACGACCTAGTCCTTTTGTACCACACAAGAACAGACCTCCGAAAAGCTCTCACCACCTTAGCTGAATACAACACCAAAATATGCTAACAGCTAATGCGATTAAATCCAAAATTGTGATCTTTGGAAGCTAGCCAAAGAAAAAGCTCATTAAGTGGCACCTGGGTACTTTGAGCCTGGACCACGTGCAAATTACCACTACCTAGGCACCTGGCTAAGTGAGACAGGCTGCCGTTCGATCCATCTACATAAATTGTGGCTGAAAGGAAAGATGGTCACGCACTCCCTCTGTAAGCTGCATGCCACGCTAGACAGCCCAACAATAATGGCCATCCAAAGGGTAATGCGGGCCAAATTGCTGCCATCACTTAACTATGCGCAACAGGCATTTCTGGGAATGCTCTGAGAATAGACTTGGGGAAAATTCAATGCGCCACGTGCAAGAAAATATATTGTCTGCCCGCATCCACAAGAAACACCTTGATCCATCTCGAGATTGACCTCATCCAAAAAAATAGAAGAAATACTGACTACTTTAGCAAAATACCATCATCTGGCAACCATGGCCCCAGCTAATTCCATGAAGGCCGTCATAAAAACCATTTTCTCAAAACGAAACAATCTGATAAACTTTCAGCATCAAAGGAGCTGTAGCAGCTAGCCATCCAGAATTGGGATCAGAGTATAATTGACTATGCTGCCATCAAATCAACGATTAAAAAAAAACAGCTTCATCTCTGCTCCCACAAACTGGACATAGAATCCCTTGCTGTCAGGGACTTCCATGAAACTCTCTGCCTTCCACAAATTCTACAAACAACTAACTTCCATCTTGCGCAGGCCATGGGGAGCCAGGCATTACATCAGATCTTATTTTCAAGACTACACCTGCTTCCCATAAAAGAACTATACCCAACCTGGAAAGCGCTTACAGATATCACTGTGTGCCGATTTTGCAACTATAGAAGAGAGTACAGACACATATACTCCTGTGCTGCCCAGCACTGAGGCAAGTCTGCTGAATCCATCTCAGGCCTACACTTCTCTCACTGGGCACACTTACCGCAAAGGATGCTATTTGCCAGCTTTACATCTTGGATACAGTGAAGAACAAGGACAATTTCGGCAAATTCATCTACCAAGCACGTTGACTCTTGAAAGAAAAAAGGCACATAGAGGGAATGACTAACAGTTTGATGTGGTTTACCACAACAAAACCCCACTCCGCAAGGACTACTTTTCTCAGGGGCTCAACGTATGAACTATGGTGACATTTTATCTTTATTTGCTAACCAAACAGTCAACACCGGCTGGGCATACACCCTCTCGCTGCTCTCATTTTAAAGTTTGATTACGTTTTAATTCATTACATATGATTTTCACCTTATATTGTAATGATTTTAAGTAATCACACAAGAAACTTATTCATTAAAGTTTGATAGATGCAGCAGGAAACAGAACGGGATAGTGGGGAAAACGTTGAGAGAGGCAGTGAGGACAGAGATTTGGACAGATAAGAGAAAGCAAGAGAGAGCCTATAGGAGCTAAATGACAGCTAGATACACATAGAGAAATGGTGATTGTTCTTGTAAGTGGAATTTATAGCTTAGCATGTTTTGGCCAATTCACCTGGCCCATTGGGATTTTAAACCACCTTTTCGACATTTTATTTTCTAGAAGGAATGTTGGAGTAAAATCCAAAAAATCACCTTGCCTTTTTTTCTTTAAAATCCTAATAAAGTCTTTCTATTGTTACTCGATCCATATTTCTTTTTATTAATTAACAATGACACCTACTTGTTATTTGTCATTATATGCTCTTGGTGAGAAGTGGTGGCACTTTCTCTTTTAATGCAGATCAGCCATGTCTACATTTGCTGCTATAGTCACTGGAAAGGACAACCTACTTGCTCAGAAGTCCAGGATCTCTTAAGGAGGTGATTTGGCTTTCTAGTGTACATTTAAATATGGCAGTCTCTTAACTGTTTCTTAACATGAAGCTCGACTTTTATCTGCGCCTGTAGTAATATCGAACCATACTTTTGCAAGGAAATATTTTCCATTTCTAGTAGAAATGGTAGGCTTTCATGCTTTCTACGTTCACCACTCAGAAAAGTGCATGTTCACCCAAGCAATGTTAGCCACATAATTGACAATTCTATGCAAGAAGTGTACTGCATGTGAAAAGCAGAGGATGTCCATAATTATGGAAGTGGAGAACTCTGTAGCATCCACATGGGAGGCACCATACAAGGAGCATCACACAGATGCTATTGCAGAGCAGGATCCTAGATGCAAAATGTGAAAGCCCCACTCTGCTGCCTGCTAATCTACAGCTCCTCTAACTGGAGATGGAACTGGTGTCCTCAGCCAGGCCACAGCCCTCACATGGACCCATCTAAAGCTCATACAATCATCTATCCTTTACCATGTCTACCTGTCTTGCTGGTGGACATCTATGCAGGTCTCCTTTTGTACAACTCCTTTCACACAATTTGCCTGTTACTATGAGGGGGTGTATGCCAGTGTCAGAGACAGCTTCAAATCCATGCAGTGTTGACTAGTGCCTTTGGTCAAATATAATTGAACTATCCATCTTTTGTCACAGCCTTACTGTGAAATTCATTGTGGGACCTTCCCAACATCCCATGTAAAATTACATTTCATTTATATTTAGTGTTCACCATTGTTACAGCCCTAGCATGTTTAAAACACACTGTTTGCCTCTAATATTCCAAAACATTCTTGATGGATATGATCCAAGCTCTCTGTAAAGTTGATTTAAATTAGTGGCAAGTTAAATTAAAACTTAACCTCAGAATTTTGTCAGAATTCGGAAATTCCACACTTTTATGAATTAGATCAAATTTCCTAGAATTACATGAGGTAAGGTTTATCCTTTTGGGCCTTCCAAATGTGATGCTTTCCTGATGTTGAATACCCCTCGTAGTACATCTACCACAAGAAGTGTGGGAAGAGGGCTCTGAGCTGAAGCCAGCTTATTATTATTTTGTTTGTTAACTTGCTAAGGTTTGCATTGCACAAAGCATGAACAGTTTAGAAAATGCACAAAGTTGCGAGTCAGCCTACTTTACAACTTACACCCTTCTACTTTAAATCCCATCTAGTTGATAGAATTTAAAGTTGGATTTCAAAAAGTTGATTGAGCGTGCTTTAATATGTAGTTTACAAAAAAACAGATATTCTTTCACACAGAATCACACAGTGTGCACCTGAATATCAAAGGCAAAGAATATCAAGGACAGAACAACTATTCTAAAATGTGGA
The DNA here is from genome assembly GCF_964204655.1 of Triturus cristatus. Taxonomy (NCBI): domain Eukaryota; kingdom Metazoa; phylum Chordata; class Amphibia; order Caudata; family Salamandridae; genus Triturus; species Triturus cristatus. The sequence goes on from NC_140591.1 coordinate 835,560,011, forward strand.
CAGGTAAGTATAGACATTTTTTATACCTTACTCCACATATATGTACCTATGCGATGGATATATCTTCAAGGGACGTAGATGTGGAGTTAGGAATAGTTAATAGTAATAGTTCCCTATATATACTTACCTTTCAATATTCTTTTCTCGATATACTTAAACCATGATATTCTGAGGTTTGATATTTAGTGGTGCAACAGTATTTGGAAAGAATGTACCTATATAGCCGAGAGCCATGCCCCCCTAAAAATATACTTCTGGCTACAGGCCTAAACACCAGGGTAGACAAGTTAACCTGGCCTACCTGGCAGATCACAAATGGTAGTTACACCCTGAAGTGGCACAAGGAACCTTTCCACAATGGGGAGAACCCTGGCTTGATCTTATCGCCACCGCCGAGAACACGGCGCGTCCAAACTGTTGCAGAGTGGGGTTCCTAGGAAAGGTCCTTTATAGGAGATGCAGTTTGAAGGGGGAGGGACAGGGGACTCATGTACGCCTTCCCACCTCTATCTCCCCTGCCCAGAGTTTTGAAGAAGATCAGGAATGACTTCTGAGCATGTGCCTCTCTCCTCCACTCAGTCTATCAGTTTGAGAAGATCTTCTTTTACAGCAGCATCCTGCGCAATCCAAACCTCCATTTATAGAGATTGAGTGGCAACATTTGATTGTGTTTGACCTGCCACTTGAAGTTGTGGATGTCATCCTGGCTACAAAACGTCCTTCCAGAAAGTCTATTTACGTCATGTGCTAGGACAAATTTGTGCAATGGTGTGGTGCCTGCAGGACAGGTCCACAGCAAAACAAGCTAGCAGATGTTTTGTTGTTTGTTTTGTCTTTGGCCCAGCAAAGCTAAGTGGTGAACACAATAAAGGCTATTTTCTGGCCTTTTCAGCTTTACTTTGTTTACTGGACCTTTACTGGTGGACAATCAGCTTTTAGTGGTGTCTCTGGAGGAAAGAAAGGTATGGCAGTGCAGAAAACGACTTTATCAAGGTGGGTAGTCCTCTGCATTAAGATCTGCTACACCTTAGCCAAGAAGCATCCTTTGAAGGGACTGAGAGCTCATACCAACAGGGCTTCTTGACATCTGTCTGGTCACAACTTGGATGTCAGTGCACATATTCCTGAGCCCTGCTTCCTTGATAGCCACGTTGGACATGAAGGGCCTTTTGCCCATTTGGTCCTGTAAGACGTTTTGGTCCGAGTCCATTCCAGAGACCCTGTTTTCCTCAGGAGGCACTGCTCTATCACAAGGAGCACTTCCGCACACAGTGTTGTTCTGGTCAGGGCTACAACTGTGATGACAATGTGTGCTTGTTGAGACCAAAACATAATTTTGGTTTTAGCCATAGTTTTTTAAAAATACATATTGGTGAGGTCTTAGCAGATCCGACAACAATACAGTTTTACAAAAAATCATGACAAAACAGAACAAGCATTGGCAAAAACAAAAGTCTGGCAATCATCGTCTGACCTATTGCCTTTGTTAATGCTTGTTTCTTATGATGGCATTGAAGAAAATATTGTCACAGTTCTGATAGCAGGATCTCCATTTCAGAACAATGCAGAACTTTGATTTACAACTGCTGTAAAGATGTGCTTTTTAAATACAGGGCCCAAGCAAAAAGTGGATTGCAGGAAATGTTACAGCCTAAGAAGGAAAGAAACTGAAATCTCCTGGCAGATAATTTGACCGACAAGCGTCATTTGACACATCACATGACCCGTACCTCCAAATCTGTGCCTCATGGGCCAGTCCGATGGGGTGCAGTTTTGTTGCAATTCATTGGATAAATGGACTTGTTGTATAATGAATGAGAGGCATGCCTCTGTTACTTTAAAATTCCCCGCCTAACAACAATGAATCTTCTGTTTGTTTTATTACTCCACCGAGACTGAATTCACCATCATAGATTTTTTCTCGGATCTTGCTTCCAGTGGCGGCTCCTCTGATAGGGCGAAAGAGCGTCGCCCCACAGCTTTTGAGCAGTGTAAAGGAAAGGAAATATAAAATGATAACTTTGAGTTATTATCATTTTATGTTTCCTTTGCAGGTGGGCGGGGCTGCTCTGCTCACCAAGCATGGCAAGGGAGGAGTGGTTTGCCCACTCCTAAGTGCGCAATGACTGTTTGTTCGGCCCTTTCGGGCTGCTCAAACCTGTCATGCGTACTTTCCCTATTCTGCATGCAGGCTGCATTACAGTCTGCGTGGAGAACAGCCGAGGCCCCCATTCCCTGGCTGAGCATTGAACCAGGAAGCTCAAAACTAATCACAATGCTGCATTGCAGCACTGTGATTGGTCAGGGGAGCCTGGGTGCTTACCAATCACAATACTGCATCTCAGCGTTGTGATTGGTCAGGGGAGCCAGGCTGTTCTTCCTGGGGTCCTGTCCCAAAGGGGAGAGGATGAGCAAGCAGCAGAGACGCGGGACCCGGTGGCAAGGAAAGTGTACAATTTGTATTTTAATTTTTTTGTTTTACATTGCGAACCTTGTGCCCCCGTACCCTCCCTCACCTCCCACCCACCACCCGCGGGTCATATCGCCCGCCACGGCTTTCTTCCCCAGAATTGTTGCTTTATCCATGTAGAATCTTTTTGCTGATTTCAGCATTAAGCCTCTGGTTTTGATTAGCTAATTGGCTTCCAGTCCATTGCTAACCTCACTAAATATATATAATTGTCGTTCCTATCTACCATGTTTGGGAGTATTTGGAGTCCTTCAGTCCCATCTGAAGCTTGAAAGTCCCTTCAAACCATTACCAGATCTTGGAACTACTTTTAGAAAACGTCAACATAACTTTACAAATGCTTTAAAACTTATTCTCTGCAGTATTTATCTCCACGACACGAAAACAATAATTCTTTGGCTTTTGCTAAGAAAGTACCTTTTTATTAGCTTAAAATATGTTAGAGACTATTACTATCATTCGTACACTACCCTCAGCCCTGAAATAGGAAATAGGATCAGCAGTCAGAAACCTTCTCGTGGTACACAGAAGAAATGACGACTCGATCACTCTGAAAAGCAGTGACCACCGAACGTCATGCCAATCGCTTGATATTCTACATTAACATAGGAAACCCAATAAAGCCTTTAGGGCTAGTGCAAAATCTTTTTCCATAAACACATATGAAAACTTACAAATCCTCTCCCTTCTCTGTCCACGGTTAAACAATATTGAAAATGATTGTGCCCCAGATACTTGTTTATTTGCCTCAAATTATGTATTTATATATTCATTTATATATGCCTTTTCCACTGTCCTTATGTGTTCCCAGGATACACCTCATAGCATTCAACGTTAATGAGTTGAGCGTCATACTCGGCCCCAAAGAGGGTATTGGCTGCCAGCTACTGGCGAACTAGGGCCAGTTTTCGGTCTGTGGGATCTGTGCCTGGCCATAGAGCGTATGGAGGGACAGGACCCCTCGTTGCAAGTGTTCTTCGCCTTGTGACCTGTAGAAACCATGCAGGCCTTCTACAGGTTGGTTTTGTTGCTTTTTTAAAGGCTTGTAGGCAGGGTATGGTGCTAAGATGGGCGTTCCGGGACTTTCAGAGTAGTATATGCTGTACTCTTATGGTGTTACCGCTGTATTTCTTCCTTTGTGCTTTAATGGGTGGATTCATCTTGTATTAACATATAAGATTCTGACAGAAGCTATATTGGGATTGCAATTTTCAAAGGTGTCCTGAATCATTACTCTTGAACAGGTTCCTTTCAGTGCACAACTATAAAATTATAAACTTCTATTGCTTCAACCTTGTAAAAAAAAAAAAAGGAAAATAAATGGTGTCTTGACTGATCCCCGTTTTCTCCTTAAGTTCAATTCGTCCAAAAGTGAGCAAAATGCACTGTACACTTACTTATAGTTATGACTCCTTCTCATGTGAAAATCTCTTCATGTGTTGATGATGTCTTACATGCTCGATCTTGCAGGACATTTTCAATGTTCATTTTTGATAGTGCATCTGCCCTTCTTTCATTAACAACTTCAAAAATCCTCCCTTGTTACTTCAGTCTGAAAACTGGATACTTTGGTCTTGCAGAGAGGGTGATTTGAATCAGTACGTAATTAAGAGCTGATGTATTTGGCATCACCCGCTATCACGGTCCATCCCCTGCCAAAGAAGTGGGGCGGGACGGAGGAGGGAGCCGGGGGGGGGGGGGCGCTGGGGGGAACAAAATAAAAAAAAAAACATAAAAAAATAAACGTACCTGATCGCCGCCGCCACCTCTGACGTCCGCCTCATCCCGCTCTTCCTGCTTCTGCGACATGCTCCCAGACTGCACTGCTGCCAATCATGACGCTGCAGGAAAGCAGTGTAAGGTTTGGCCTGAGCGCTACAACTTTGCGCTCCCAAGCAGACTGGGAGCCTGTGTCTGCTTTCTCCTGCCCCAGCAACGCAGCTGGGGCTTGAGAAAGCTTCACTGCGCATGAGGTGTTTGGCCGGCCTGAAACGGCCGGCCAAACACCTCATCTGCAGTGAAGCAACAAGGGAGCGCTTGCACTCCCCCACCACAGTGTCATCCCCTGGACCCGCCCCCACAACTCGTCAGAGTCCTGGGAGCGGGTCCAGGGAGATTAAAATAAAACAATAATAAAAGGGGTTAAAAAACTGTTTTATTTGCGGCTGGTGGCGGAGGGTGGCTCTTCCCTGCCCTAATGAAGGGGCCATCGCTGAAACCGACTTTGAAATCTACTGAGACCGAGGACCGCTGGTAAAGACTGAAATAACAAAGGAGGATTTTTGAAGGTATTAATAAAAGAAAGGCACTTGCAGCATCAGAAATTAACATTGAAAACGTCCTGCAAGTTTTAGCACGTATGACATCAGCAACATGTGTAGTGATTTTCCTTAATAAAATGATGGAATGGAGCTTCATGCAACACTCCTCGATTTTATAAACATGCCTGGTAATGGGGGTAAAGTCCTGTAGCAGTTTCCCTTTCTTCTCCCTAGAAGAACCCTTTTCATCCAGATGCACTCCAAGTTTCCTCCACTGCTCTCACTTTATGAGGTGCTCAGGAGATTGACTATGTTACTGTTGTTCCTCAACCTTTTTATGGGTCATTGGGGTTTTGGTAGCAGAACATAGCATCTTAACCACCGATATATGTTTGGCTCCCAAATCTATCCCACAATGCCAGCAGAAGAAGACATCAGCAGTCTTGGTTGTATAGTGGACAAGATACAGTCATTTTATTGGAAACAGATATGCTCCTTTTGCATTTTCTTGCCCCATGCTTTGTTATTCAAAGAGGGTCTTTCACATCAGACTATGAATGGCAGCTCGAAGTAGAATTTGTTTTCTCCTTGGTTTCACATGCTTCTCTTGGCTATCACATTTCAGAGATGCAGCTTTAGATATTTAAAGCTAAAGCGCGGTGTGCCACCATTGCTACAAAAAGCCAATAAATAAAAAAAAAAAGTTGTGAGGCTGCGTATTTTTATTTATTTATTTATTTACTTTTGTATCAATTTCAGCACGCCGCACTTTAGCTTAACCCCTTCAGCGCGGCGCGGATTTCCGCGCCACGCTGAAGGTTCCGTGCGCGGGCGGGGCCATGACGGAACGGTTCCGTCATAAGCACAGCCCAACCGACGTGCATGACGGAACCGTTCCGTCATAAGCGTCGAACGGGTTAATATGATTAAAAGTAAAACGCGGCATGGCGCGGTTGCTATAAAAGTAAATGAATGGAAAAGAAATGTGGCATCCACCCGCTTTTGTGTTTTTATTTATTGACTTTTGCAGCAATGGCGGCACGCCGCACTTTAGCTTTAGATGTTTAAACCTAAAGCATGGTGTGCCACCATTGCCACAAAAGTCAAAAGATCTGCAAATGCCAGACAAGACAAATATAATTATAGTTACAGGATCGCATGAATTTTCCGCTCTACCAAAAATATGGAGATGGGAGGAGGACGTGCACGGAGCAGGCAGGGGAAGTGAACGAGGCAGGCGCCATCAGGGTCTGACGAGCAAAAGAAATGCAAATACTGTCTGTTTTAGGTCCAAAAGGGAAAAGTTAACTAAAAAACGAGTGCCCACAAGGTATGGTAAACAACATGGAAGTGTAACAGCACTTGTAATAGGGCCAGTCCTCATGGGAGGATACAAAATTCCAAAAGGAGGGACTTCTAAGTGTATTCACCAAGGAAAAGCCAGGATTTCTAAAGGACAGCAAGAGGAACCAATGGAAAAGATGGGTGTTTTTTCAAGCCCATATCCTATATACAGCATGTCTCGAAGAGACTGCGCACATGCTGCCTAGGCGAGATCTAAAAAAATATACTAAAGTAGAGAAATTCATTAGTCAATACAAAAAAATGTAACTCACTCCAAGTAATCGTAAACACAATGAATCATCCAGAGTAAGATAGGGATTTTGTAAAGCCTATTTTTTAAGAGCTCTGGGGCTGCTGCTGGGCCCTTAGATGTGTGGTAAGAATGTCCCCCTAATGCACTAGTGTTCCTGTAGATATTGGGGCAGCAGTAGATAGAGATGGGCACAGATAGAGATCACTAGAGACAGGTAGGTAGACAGATCAATAGGCATTGATTTAGATAGAAAGATAGATAAAAGATGGGGTAAATTAATTCAGTTCTGACTGTTCGTGTTCCTTCCTTCCTTCCTTTCTTTCGCTCCCTGTCTTTGTGTGTTCCTACCACACCATATATCCCGGTCTTTTTCTCTCCCCATCTTTGTATGCATGCCCCTGTCTTTTTGCCAGTCTTTCTTTGTCCCTCCCCATCTCCCCATGTCTTTCCTTTTCAGCCTCTCACTGTCTTTCTCAGACTATCTCCTTTTCTCAAACTGTTTCTGTCTTGCTGACTGGCTCTCTTCTTTGTCTTTCTCTTACCCTAATTGTCTATACCGCTGTATCTCCTGGTCTCTTTCTCGCCATGTCTTCCTTTCATTTCTTGTCTTACCAGGACTTTCTCTACCTCCTTCTCTCTGTCTCAATCCCTGTACTCTTCTGTCTTTTGAAGTGTTTCTATATTATCCCTGTCTCTCTATCACTTGCTCGCACCCTCTCCCTGTCTTTGATGCCTCTGTCTCCTGTCTTGCTCTCTCTCCCAGTGCCTCCTTACGATCCATGTTTCTCTTATCTCTGCCTGTCTTTATCGCTCTCTACCTGTCTCTCTGGCTCTTTGTGGCTCTTGCTCTCTTCTTGGCTTTTTCTGTGTTTCATTGTCTGTCCATCTCCATTTCTGTCTCACCCTAACTCTGTCTTTGTATTATTTTCTTTCCCTCCCTCTCTCTCGTGCTCCCTGTCTTCTTTTCTCTATCCGCACAACTCTCCCTATCTTCCTGTACCTGTCTCTTTTTTCTCTCTTGCTGTTCTGTCTTTATCCTCATCACACCTTGTCTGCCTGTTCATGGACATTCTTAAAGGCTTGAACCAAGTATCAATGTTTAGGTGGTTAGTGCTTTGAGTTTGTTACACGGAAACTGAAATTAAAACGTAGGCCTTGAAATGCAGATAATAGCCTTGGCTGTTCTTTGTGAAACCTGCTTCATTTTTTTGTCACCATCGTCAGCTGGATCTGCGGGGATATGAGCTTTTCTTGGGTCACTTCCATCCCTACATCTATGTGGGGAGTAGACACTAAGGGACTGATTTAAGGTTTTGTGAACAGGTTACTCCATCTCATACATGATGGAGAGTCCCATCCGCCAAACTCTAAATCAGGCCTTTTTGTTTTCAGTCTTTTTGAGACTTTAGTTAAAGTTTTTTTTTTGGAATGGGTATGTTCCCTGCATTGGTATACCAGTGTGTACCCCTGCCCTTAGTGCTAGCCTACTGGTAAACCTGGTATCCTGATTTTTATTTTACCCTGGCATCCTGCTAATCAAGACTGTGGAAGGAGGCCTTGATCTGTCTCCTACTATACAAGGTCCAGGACCTGTGTTGTAACTTGGATGGCTGTACTAAGCTTGACCTCATAGTTGACAGTGAACGTATGTCCCTGTCCTGGGTTTGAACATAAAGCAGTGATGGCAGCATATGTGTTTTGTGAATGTTAAACGTGACCAGAACATATTTATCTGTGTCAATGAGAGAGTGTGGCCTATTGACGCAATTTATCTAAAGTTCTGCCGTTATGTAAACCCCAAATTTCTGCCAGAAGAATATTGCTTAGCAACCAACCTGGAGAGCTCAACCTGCCCTGGTTCTGCCACAAGCCAAGAGATCACTGCCAGAAGATTTGGCCTGGAGGCCACAACTACTCCCATATGAATCGCCGCTGCTGAGCCAGGCGCTGCCATAAAGACTGCTGCACTGAGTCTGTCTTCTGACTCTGTCCAGAAGGGCGGCAGCCATGATCGCATATTGAAGAATCCAAGTGGCGGAGGAGGGACGATGTGGCTGCACCCGCAGCACACCCAGCTTCTCTGGAGCTTTCTTGGTTAGCCTGCCAGGGTAGTTGAAAACATGAAGGTGTGCGGGCACCGCACCAATAGAGGCTAATATTTTGGGAATAAAGAAATTATAAACTGTGAACTGAGGTGCCTATTAAAACCCATGAGACTATTTGAGCTGTCTGCATATGAGCCTAATCCTGCCTAGACCTATAGAAGGGTGCTGACGGTAGTAGCAGAAATCTTGGCCTAACCGGTCAAAGACAACAATTTCCAAGAAGGGAAGGGTTTGTATATCCTCACTAAAAAACATAGAATTCTGCAACCCTGAGTAGGTATTGAACTGTACAGAAGTGAGTCCCGCTGTTAAATTAAAAGTATTCTCTTTTCCGTAAAGACGAGCACTAGGCTGGTCAATGCCTTATTGTGTCTTCTGGTTGATTGTTCTGTTGTGAGCAGTTGCACCCGCACCACCTTCCAGAGTGGACTGTGACTGGTCGCACTGACTACTCTGAGAGAAGAGGGTTGTACTTGGGCCACTTTGCAGAGACGTAGGTGGCAAACTGCCTCAACCACCTCGCTTGGGGGGCGGGCAGTAGCCCCTGTCTACCCTGAGGGCCCCCGAAAAGGGTCTGGCAGTTGTAATTGTAACCCATGTAATGTTAACTCTGACTGAAAACGTAGTTTTGAGTTCGTTTATTTATTCCATTCCTCCCTGCACCATTAACGGCCCTAAGAACCCGAGATTCAGTATTAACTTTGTTGCATTCCTTATTCGATCCATGAGAAATAGGCCATCCTGTCAGAGAAAACACGGATATTCGGCGAGGCCACTAGCCGCACGCTCTTTGTATTGTGGTTCCTCTCCTATGATAGCCCGTAGCTCTGTGCATCGGAGCTCTTTGTCATTCGCTGCAGAAGCCATGTCCTTGTGTCTGTTTACAAACAGCGGAAATTGGCAGCGTTCCTGCACATCTCCCTGCCCCGCCACACACACACATTTAAACTGAGTGTAACCGCATAGCCATTTAATTGAATGTTCTTGTAGTTGGTTGCATTTTGTTTACCATCTGGATCTGAAAGACCACTATGCAAGGCTGAAAGAGCCATTTAAATGTAATCAATATACTGATGCTAAAAGGTCATACAGAGCGCACAGAAATATATTATTATATTATATAATTGCAAAGGAATCACTGTGGGTACCATTGAGCGAATTATCATCTGCGGTCTATAACTGTTACTTTGCCACAATGTATGTACTCATCTGTCACCTCGTATTAAATTTGTGCTATTTCTCTGTTAAAAAAACATGAATTATGTTTTTTTTTAAAAAGATATTGTGGTAAGTGCATTTGTATTGCGCTTTCCCCTCATTTGCATGAATCTAAACGTTTTGGGAATCTAGCCACCACTTACAGTCCTGGCATTTTCGTTGACTTGAGTCAAAAGGATCTGTCTGTTGCATTTTGTTGTGTTTTGTATGGTTTAGTGGAGAGTCGTAAAGGATGGTGTCCAGCAAGATTGGGTTCGACTGATGTATTGTGTTGTTATGAATTGTATTGTGTAATTGTCAGCTTAATCCTTCTGTGGAGCTGTGTGGAGCATTAAGTGCATGAATACATGTGTCAAAGGGCATTGCCATTTTTAACTTCTGCGACGGATTATAATGGTTGTCTCTTTGGTTTCAGGCAACTTTGATGTTTCAGGGCATCTGTGGCGTTTTTTTCAGAATCCCAGGGTTGTGGGTGGTTACCCATTCAGAGCCATCATAAGGCTCAACTTCAATTTTGGAGCCAAAACTGAGCACTTTACACTCAGGGTAGCGAAGCAAGCAGTCCAAGGCTCAGTCAGGGAGGTGGTGTGTGGTTAGAAACTCCGAAGTCAGCAAACCACTAACATAAGTTAACATAAGTTAATAACAGAAATAACTGAAAGTCCAACCAGAGCTTAGTAATTTTAAAAGGAACAGTTTTTTTCAATTCACGCATGCCTTAATACGGTACATAAATGGGTCAGAGGCAACAAGTAACATTGGGTGTTAATATTCCATTTTACATTATTAACACGGAGGGTAACCTGGGCTACTGTCATGGGACAACCTTGCAAGGTGCTTTTGTGCCACAGCCTCCCCCTCTGGCAGTCTAAGAGGATTCCCTTGATAATACGTTATGGGGTTTGAGGTTTTTTTTTTTTGTTTTTTTTTTTTGAAACCGTTTATTACAGGTCTTAAAAGTATACAAGTATGGGCCCACAACCTTCCGGCCGGCTGCTAGCAATGGTAGGAACATACGACATACATTTATGGAACACGTGGTATTACAGGAGAAACATTTCTCAGTAGGTAACAATGTCAAAGCCACATCATCCAGGCCCCATTATGCGGTTTCATTTTAAATTAAGAACAACAAAAATTAACAGCACACCCACAAGGCAACCCACAATCAAAAGTAGCAGCACGTGCTCCCCAAGATGGGGATCCCAACTATACACAGAAGTGTGAGGAGGGGGAAGAGAACAGAGCGAGGACTGGGGGAACCCAGCGCCCGGCAGCGGGGGAATGAGTCAGCTAAGGGGATGGGGCTGGCGAGGCATCAGGCAGCAGCGGTGGTGCGCAGATACCCCCTCGGTAGGCGTTCCAGGGGCCCCATACTTTCACCCATGTCCCAGGCTTACCCCTCGCCACATACACCACCTTTTCGCGAAACATGCACCAGTCCATGTGTTCTTTCCAGGCCGAGACCGTCGGGGGCCTCTGGGATCCCCACAGTTGAGCAATATCACGCTTGGCTATCATATATCCCAGAGTCACCCACCACGTCTGCGGCGCCGAGTAATCAGTCGGTTCCCACACGTTCAACAGGCATCTCCTGGCTTCAGGCAACAGCGCCACATGCGTAACCAGTCGCAGCACCTCATGTACACCACGCCAGAACCCCTCTACCTCCGGGCACTCCCACAAAATATGCATAAAGGTCCCCAAAGCACCACACCCACGCTTACACAACCCATCTCCAGCATAGCCCATACGCAGAAGCTTTGGCCCCGTCATGTAGACCCGGTGGAGTATCTTGAGCTGGACGAAGCGAAGGCGAGCCGGTATGGCCACCTCCTTCGGGGAGGCCACCGCGGAGGTCCAGTCCTCGTCGTCCAACTCCAGCCCGTCGGCAACCCAAGCCGCACGAAGGGCAGTCAACAGGCCCGAGCGGTCGTTTTTGAGCTTTTTGTATATAAGTGAGATCGTACTGTCCGGGACGTGCCCATCCAGCATTCTATCCTCCAGGGGGGAATATTCCGGAATGGAGGCAACGTCCGAGAAGACGGAGCCCAGCGCATGACGGACCTGCAAATACCGAAAGTATTCACTGCCCTGCAACTGAAATTCCGTCTGCAGCATATCGAACGTTTTAAATCCTCCCCTCGTCCAAAGATCCCCCACTTTACTAATACCTATTATGTCCCACTTCTCGAAGCCCTTAGAGGTCCACAGGGAGCCTAACCGCTCAGACGCGTATAGTGGTGATGCCCGGGTCAAACGGTCCTTCCACCCCATAGCTGCATTGGCCGCGTGCCAGACTTGCACCATAACACGCGTGGGGCCCGTCAGACGAGCGTCGGGCGCGCTAGAGTAGAGCGCTCGATTGTAGTCGCCACCTGGCAGGAGCATCTTGTCCATTTCAAATGCCGGGTTTAAGGCGGGCCCGTAGAGGCCATGGTTAATGGCAGCGAGCTGGGAGGCCCAATAGTACCGTTTAATATCCGGGAGGGCAATCCCCCCGTCAAACCATGGGAGCGTCAGCTTAGCCAGAGCAATGCGCGGCCTCCCGTCCCAGAACAGGCGGCGTTGCAGACTCTCCACCTCACGGAAGTAGCGCGCCGGGACCAAGTCCATAGTGTTCTGCAAAGCGTACAGAAAACGCGGCAGAGACATCATCTTGAACAATGCCGCCCGGCCGAGCGGCGAAAGCGGCAGGCGCCGCCAGCGTGCGACATCTACCCGCAGACGCTGGAGGGGGGGAAGCAGATTCCGTTCATACCGGGCCTCCGGGTCCAGAGTAATGAAGACACCCAGGTACCGAAATCCCTGCGGGGCGACCTGGATCGGACAGCCCCGCGGGAGAATAGGGGCCTCCCCAGAGAGAACATATACACACGATTTAGCCCAGTTGATGACGAGACCGGAGTTACGACCAAACGAGTGTAAAACATCAACTAGCACTATAAGTGATTTACGTGGGGAGGCTAGGTACAGAAGGATGTCATCAGCGTATAGGGATACGCGGTCCTCATACTCGGGGGTCCAACGGAGACCACGGATGGAAGGCTCCCACCGCAGCCACTCCGCCAGGGGCTCCAAGGCAAGCGCAAAAAGAAGCGGCGACAAGGGGCAGCCCTGTCGCGTGCCCCGGCCCAGCTCAAACGGGTCCGATACTCTTCCGTTCACGACCACCTGCGCCAATGGGCCCGCATACAACAATTTGACCCAACTGATGAATCCTGGGCCAAATCCGAACTTCGCAAGCATCGCCCAGATGTATGGCCACTCAAGCGTATCAAACGCCATGGTGGCGTCTAAGGACGCCAAAATGGCCGGTTCCCGTATAAATGGGACGCGCGCGAGCACCCCGTGCAAGCGTCGCAGGTTAAGGGCTGTGTTGCGATGGGGAATAAAGCCAGACTGGTCCTGATGAACCAGATCTCCCACCACACCAACCAGCCGATTGGCGAGTACCTTGGCGAGAATTTTGGGCTCCGCATTCAGTAGTGAGATAGGCCGATAAGAAGTAACCCGATCCCGAGGTCTCCCCTCCTTGTGGATCACCACGATTGTAGCCAGACGCTGGTCAAGCGGGAGGGAGCCCAGCGAGTGGGCCGCGAGGAACATTGCGCGGAGGTGAGGCGCCAATGTATCTGGTCGCAGTTTATACAACTCGATAGGGATACCGTTCGGGCCCATGGCCTTGCCAGAAGCGACCGAACGTATGGCGAGGGCGATTTCGTCTGAGGTGGGAGCAGCGTCCAGCGACACCCTGTCCTCCCCGGACAGGGAAGGCAGCGCGATATCCCTGAGCAGGGTACGGGAATCCTCTTCCGAGCAAGAAGAGACCGGGGAATACACCTCGCGGAAATACTCCGCGAAACAGGAGACAATTTCTTCTGGCTCAGTTACACACACACCATTCGTTTTCTCAATCAGCGGGACCACACGATTCGCTCTCTCCTTTTTATCCAACCACGCTATTAGTTTACCAGCCTTATCACCCACATCATACAGTCGCCCCTGCTGCTCTCTACTAAGGCCCCTGGCCGCCTCCGTAACGAGGGCCCTATAAGCCGCCTGCTTGAGCTGGAGGACATGCAGTGCATTATCCGTCACCCCATCCTCTAGATTACCCTTCAGCTCAGTTATTTCAGCCTCCACCCGGGTCACCTCCTCCCGCTCGCGCCTCCGGGCGTGAGCAATAAGGGATAGGGCCTCCCCTCTAAGTACTGTTTTGAAGGCCTCCCACAGGGAGATAGCTGAAGGCACTGACCCCACATTCTCCTCGAAATAGCGCTGGAGGGATTTAATCAAGTCAGCGCGAATGGTGGGGTCGCGCAGGTACCAGGAATTGATTGGGACCACCCTGCTCTCAGCCCTCGGAAAGACATCAAAATGCAACAATAGCGGGGAGTGGTCCGAGATACCCCGTGCCAAATGGCGTACCTCCCCCACCCTCCCGACATGGGCCGCCGGGACAAGGACATAATCAAGCCGTGAGAGACTACCATGGGCCCCCGAGTGGAAAGTGTATTGCAGCTGCGTGGGATGTTTTAAGCGCCAGTAGTCCACCAATCCCAGTGTATCCAGGAGGCCGGATAGCCACGCCTGTGCCCGGGGGAGGTCCCTAGGGGGGTGACGATCCACAGTCCCAGAAACCACCGCGTTGAAATCCCCCCCCACCAACAGAAGCCCCCCCGGAAGGCCAAGGAGGAGGCGCCCCAGATCTGCAAAGGTGGTCGACTGCAACCCCGGTGGGACGTACACTGACACAAAGACAACCACTTTGCCCTCCATTCTCCCCACCAAGACAGTGTAACGTCCCCTGTCATCGTGGAGCACCTCATCAATTTCTAACGGGAGCGAGTTCTTTACCATGATACCCACACCCCTCGAACCTGACGTGAAGCCCGAGTGGGCCACGAGGCGGTAGCCACGCCGATTCATGGCGCAGAAGGAATTGCCAATAAGGTGTGTCTCCTGCAGGAAGACCACATCAGGCGAGAGTCGCTTCAGATACTGTAGGACCACACCTCGTTTGATCCTGTCCCCCAGTCCATTGACGTTCCAAGACAACAAAGTTAATTCCCTACCCCCCATCATACACCGAAACCATCCTTCGTCCCCCCGAGAGCACAATAGAACCAACACAAAAAAAGGGTTGCCTTGTGATAATAACGCACAACACCCCATCCCTGCCCACCCACCCCAACAAAACTCCCCCCTCCCTGCACCCCTGCATGAGCCCGGACAGCCCCCCCAACGTGCAGTGTGCCTGTCGCCCCATAGATAGTTAAACTAACTAGACCCCCAGAGGAGGAGGGAGAACCCCCGAGAGACCCCACACAACCTCCATAGGAGGGGAACTTAAGCAATCCGACGTATAGTCAAAAGTGGCATCATTTTTGTCCCGAGCGGGGCCTAATATTAGTCCCTCAGTCTTGATCCGGCGAGCCCTCTCCCCCGGCCGCTCCCCCCCCGCCACCCCGATCACGATCTCCGGACAGGGTATCCAGCCAGTCCCCGGCCGCTTCGGGGCGATCAAAAAAGTGTGTGCGACCTTCCACCTCCACTCGCAGCTTAGCTGGGAAAAGCATGGCGTATTTGAGATTTAGGTCCCGAAGACGGCGCTTGACACCAAGGAAGCTCAGTCTCTGCTTCTGGACCGCAGGGGTGAAATCAGGATAGAAATGAATGTCCATATTGTCAAGTCTAATCGGTCCCTGTAGTCTGGAGGATTGGAGGATAGCGTCTCTGTCCCGAAAATTAAAAATCCGGGCGATGAGAGGTCTCGGAGCGGCTCCGACCTTAGGCCTTCCCCCGGGAACCCTGTGGGCCCTCTCCACAGCAAAGAATTTACTCAGCCCCCGTGGCTGGAGATGGGTAACAATCAGGTCTTCCACGAAAAGGTGCGCCGCCGCTTCCTCACGTCTCTCAGGCACCCCAATGATACGGATGTTGTTCCTCCGGGCCCGACTCTCGGAGTCCTCCAGGCGACGATCCATCAGCGCACTCGCCCGAGCAAGCCGGCGCACCTCCGTTTGCAGGGCCGCCACATCTGTCGTAAGGCCCGATGCGGTGTGGGCCAAAGAATCGACTCGGTCGTTGGTCTTGGAGAGATCGGCCCTTATAAGGCCAACATCTACGAGGACCGAGTCGATCTTCTGCGCCAGTGTGTCAAAACGTTGGCCCACAGAGGCCTTCTTCTCGGCGATGGCGCCCATGACATCCCGCAGAGTCAGATCCGTGGGCAGATCGGGGGCATCAGTAGGGCCCTCAGGGGACCTGCGTGGCACCTCAGGAGATCCCTTCTGGAGGGTATAGCGATCCATGCTGTTGGACTGATGGGCTGCGCCACGCCGGGTCGATTTTACCTTTGCCCGATCGCCATCTTGTTTCGTGGCCATGGTCCCAGTCTCCCGATCGCACCAGCCACGTCGTGAAGGGCGGGCAAGCCGGTCCACGGGCTCCGGGGGGGTGCCACCCCAGATCTGCGGGGCGGATCACAGCCGGTGGGCAGGCAGGGCCCCCCAGCGAGGCCACACCAACACACAAAGCCCCGCGACCCAACCTCGCATATACAGCAAGGAGGGTGCGAAAGCGAAAGTGAAAGTGCGGGTCGCGCGAGTCACCAAGCCCTGCCTGCCGCTGTTATTCACTTCGTCACGGGATCGCCCCACAACGCAAATTCGGGGTTCGGCTAGGAGAAGGCCGCAAACCTCAATCGGTGCTAGAGTCGGTGTCCGAGGTCCGATTTGGAAGCGGAAAACGGGCGCCACCTCAGCTCGGGTTCACCAACACAGTCCCCTCATCTGGGACAGGATATGTTCAGGATATTCATAGGAGGTCGCGGAGGTCCTCGGGAGCCTCGCACCTACGCGGCCATCTTGGTTGCGCGCTAGGCTCCTCCCCCGGGTTTGAGGTTTTAGGAAGTTATTTCAGGCGTGAACTGTGCTGTGAGAATCCCACTCAGGTCTCCTTTCCCTAAGAATTTGGATCTTGCCCCCCTCCCTATCCAATGCTGGCTCCCTTGTTTCACACAGTTCTTTTTGTGTCATTAGATCGGTTCTGGCACAAGTTGGCTGTGTGACTTTGTGTCCTTTTTTAGTCCAAGCTGCTCATGAGGCGTGCGTTGCATGGCTCCAGATGTTCAGAGAGCAGTTGTCTCCTCTCAACCCAGGCTGGTGTGCAATTGGGATTTGCAGTGCCACACAGATATTAGGTGAGCAGCACCAGTGGGGAGGCGGCATGAAGGGCACGGTGCTCATCCCTTGGTGGATCTTGAGGCTTGTGAATCTTTCTCAGGCCAAGTCACAAATCCACCACTCAAACAGTTATGTACCAACCCCATGTGAGTATTTAGTTATGGGTGTTAGCCTGTAGGTCATAATTCTTCTGTTCATCTTCGGTGTAGACTGCAGATGGTGATCTGGCTTGTTGCAGCGCTTTACTATTTCATAGTGCTCAGATTTTCTTGCAGCAGTGTGCAGTGTTTGGTGGTTGCAGTGGAACTTGCACAGACTTAAGTTCCCAAGTACCCTCTAAATGTTACCCTTTCACCAATCTCTGCCTGGTACATAATTGATTTCTTTAGCTTTTTTGGCCTCAGCTTCTTCACAGTTTCCCTTCTCCTGAACAAATGGTCAGCTCTCTCCCTTAGAGCAGGACCTTGGTAGCTCTTCCCATTAATCCAAAGCAAAGTTTCCCAGGTAGCTAGTCTTGAACCTAGAAAGAGAGGTTGGCAGTGGATACCCCTACCCTGGAGCACAGATTGTACCAAAGTTGCAGACAGCAGTTTGTATTCCGTCCGTCACTTCTGAGTGCGGTTCTGGACACTTCTACCCGTTTCCATATTCTACTCCGACTGGTCCAGCTAAAGTCTTTGTCACAAAATGTGAACTGGAATGTGGGGGGCTGCTGGAAGTCTCCCGCCAACCCTAAACAAGAGCACAACGTACTTCACTACCTGGTTACCTGCAGGGGGAAGCCCTATAGGAGATGAAGGGACAAAAGCTTTAAGGAGGCCTCTGTCGTATATTTTTTAAACCTCTCAGTGTGGCGTGCTGCAAAGGATCCCTGAAGTGTTCTCGGGGTAGGGCCGGCAATTTATCTTTATTGTTTTGCTCTCACTCTAGCCACCTACCTCAGGTATCACTTTAATTAAACTGACTCAAAATCAAACCCAGTGTGATCCCTCCCACGTGTCCTATGTGCATCACATGCATTTTCTATATACACAAGTAAGCTACACATGCAAAATGTATGTCCCACATGGATTGGTGAAATGGTGAAGGACTTGATTGCAGAGAGGCAGACCAATTTAGAAAATATGGACGAGGATAGAACTCAACTCTCCCTTGTTGACAACAGGTAAAAGGGCCTGTCCTACTTCTAGATTTGTATCACTACCACCCATGTCAGTTCCCTATAGCCGGTGAGCTGATGGTAGTCACTAGGGGTGAGCGTAACGCTCACAATTAGCTGTAGCGTGTTCACGCTGAATTACCACAAAATTATGGGAGAAGAGTAATTTGGCATTTAGCACTATTTTCTTAATGTAAAAACTCTTATGAGTAGCCACGTGCTCCATAAATACCATCAATAAATAAATAGAAATCCCCCTCACGTCCAAATTGGACCCAATGATGCATTTTCTGCTAAGAAATAGGGCTAAATGCAACTGAACATGAATAGTGTGAGCAGTCGCTCTTGCGGTAGGATTTTTCCTCCAATGTGTTCCCGGCATTTAGTGATATTCTCCAGCACAAAATGCACCCTTTCGTCCAAAAAGGACGTGAAGATGCATTTTTTTGCTACGAAAATAGGTCTAAATGCAAAAGAACACGAACAGCAGCACCAGTAGCTGCTCATGGTCCCTAAATTCAGGTCCGGACTGTCCGTAGCGGGCACCGGGCGTTTCCCCGGTGGGCCGACAGGGTGGGGGACGGTTTTCGGCCCCTGGGACGTGTTTTTGTTACCGGGTGTCAGCAATATCGTCCCCCTGTACCAAAATCGGGCAAAATGGCCCTAACAAACAGCTCGGCCGCACCCCCCCCCGCCTCCTCCCCTCCATTGGGGCTGGCCGAGCAGCTTGCCAGGGCCGGTTTCTGTTCCCAGTCCTGCCCCTGCCCCTGCCTAAATTGATTGTTTCCCCATATTACTCATAATTATGTGAGCAGGCATAATCACGTTTTTATCGATAATCCTGCATTAAAGAGTAATGTGGAATTTCCTCATTGCTCTGATTACTACGGCTAACTAAAATTACTTCCAGGCCTAGTCGTCAAGTTGACAAGGATTTTTGCCCATGGTGTGCCACTCGGGACCACGGAGCTTTGCTTGAGGTCTCAATTTTTGTCACAAAAATGCCTCCAACACATATGCATGCTTGTCGTATGTGTTGATGTAAAGGTAAACAAATGACAGCTTGCTTTGGTGAATGCAAGGCAGAGGTGCATGCTTTCTATCCAAGCCGCATCTGTGCCAGTTACTTTACTTTTGTGTCATTCGCCATCTATGTTTGTGTGGTAAAGTTTAAGTTAACTTTATCAAGGTGGTTTAGTGGTGTGTTGGTGTAACTTGAGCACACGTGTTGATGATGCGGCAAACACATTGTCAACTATATGGCTCCGAACCAAGATATGAGGGGTTCCAGGAGCTGTGCGTAATGCTTCAGGGCGATGTGTGAATATAACTTGATCTAGATGCACTGTTCAGGGTTATTACTATAAGTTGCTTTTTATATGGTGCTCCATACCACATTGGCCATGTCTACGTGCTGGAAATAAAACGTTGCCGTTAAGCAATATAATGGTACTCAGTTACTGTCTTCCCAAGGATGAAGACAAAGCCGGTCTTGGTGGAATTCGATCTCCCACGGTGCACATGTCACAGGCATGCATTAATGCATATAGCCATCTTGCTGGTAGACGTCTGTCTCCATATGTGAATTAAACAGGCTATTTTATTTCTTAAATACATGAAATCATAAACGTAATTTCACGTTATGCTTTTCAGTTAGTAAGAAATTTTTCCCTTGCTCATCTAACTCTATAGATGACACCTGAAATACACAAACGTGCAAATGATAAACAGAAGACATAAGAAAGTGGTAGGGTCACGAATTCCCTGAAAAAAGCTCGATTACATGTTTTAAAAGATTTGGGGGTTTTTAAATGCAATTTTAACAGATTGTCTTTTTTTCTCATAGTATGATCTTCTCTTGACCCTCTTAGGCATGTTCTAAGGAGCTGGGTGGAAAAATAAAAATTAACAACTTGCACAGCCTCATGCTTGAGGTAGAGAGATACCGATTTTACGAGTTTGTAAATTAGTGCCATCAATCAGGTTGGGAAAATTAAGACTTCCGGTACAATAAGCCATTTATCGTTTCTTGTATCTCGGGTAGCAGTAGAGACTGCAGTAGTGACTACCAGTCAGATTTGAAGAGTCTTTGTTCAAGACTTTCTGGCACCCTGCTCTTTCTGGTGATGCGCCTCATCAGTTGCCACCCACTTTCCTCTTGGTTTCCTCATCTTATCTCAAGTCTTGTCTCATGGTGGGACTCGAGTCTCTGACCACTCAGAAGCTGATTGGGGCCCATGCACTGTCAATCACACTGTGAGAATAACAGTGGCTGCCTTTGGTTTCTGAGCACGGGCCTACAGAGCTGATGGAGGACCGGTGATGCGATTTCAGGCCACAACTCTTGAGCAGTACACTGTGCATCATTGCTCTGACCAACATAACTATGCTTGTCTGACGGGCTGTGTGTAGACCGCTGGCACATCAAACATAACCAGCTTGTTTTTTAACCCAGTCACGTCAAGGGTCTGGAGCTGTGATGTACGGGTGGAAGGATCTGCACTTTCAGACTTTTCAAAAAACACAAAGATTCTAACAAGTGAGGCATCGCTTCGAACTTTCCCAGAGAACGATGGAAAATCTGTTTGCATTAAAACAAAATGGATTAATCCCCCAACGTGGCAGGATGAAGCTGGATTCTGCTGCCGAGTGAATCCTCTATAAACATTTAGACTGGCAGCATGGGGTAGCCTGGGGTAGTCCAAGCTAAATATACTCCGGTTTAAGCACCAGAAAACTTTGGGCTTTGAAAATCATCTGTGACGAAAAGCACCTGTTCCAACACAACAGTTGTTGGAAAAAGTATTACATAGTTGGCTTAGTGCTAGAGTTGTGGTTTGTGTTACCAATGGTAATGCTGAAAGAGTCAAAATTAAGGGCAAGCTTAGTTTAGGAGCTTTATTACAATTAAACATGTACTTTGAATGATTTTTTGGTTTTGTTTCATTGGCTTCAGCAGA
This sequence comes from Triturus cristatus, assembly GCF_964204655.1. NCBI lineage: Eukaryota > Metazoa > Chordata > Amphibia > Caudata > Salamandridae > Triturus > Triturus cristatus. Next base: position 835,580,971 of record NC_140591.1, read on the forward strand.
GAAGGTGATTGATCAAAGTATTTCTCTATAATATTATTCTTCATTAATGCATGCATCTTGTACAGTAAAGGGTCCAACAAAGGGCTGGGGTGCGGAGCACAGTGGATCCATGTGAGACTTTCAGGATAACCATTGGCTGTATTAATTATTTGCATTTAGATTAATTGTATGTGATTTTATCTGATATATATTCTTAAAACCTGGCTTAAAATGTAGCCAGGATTCTGCCCTCTGGGACTTACATTGTGTACCCTTGCTCACTGGGGACTTACTCAGACGGTTTATCCTGCCCAAAGATCCAGTGGACACCGATGGAGTCCATGAAGACCGTTGGCAAGAAGCTCTTGAGGGTGGTCTGGATGCAATAAGGCAGATCTAGACGTAACATACTGGGGAGAACTCTTGATCCAGTAGTGTGTGACTACAAGGATCGTCCTCTCCCTGTGCCCTGTGGAACTAAACATAATATACGCTAAGTATAATACAGAGTTAGAAGTCCACAATGGTCTGTATTAACTTTCTTGCTCCAGAATTGTTTGTGTGATAGTGTCACACCACCAAGAGTTTAGAATACTGGTAATACCAATCAATACAAAGTTGGGATTAGATTTGCACTGGTCCTGAAGAAAGTGTGTTGACCCTTAGAGGCATATAGAGAGGCTGAAACATGATGTACCACTGATGTTTCGGGCCATTATCCACAGTCACATCACTCTGTTTTAATCCTTTTTGAAGGACCTTAGATTAAAGACAAGAGGATCCAGAGGGCAATTATAAGTGATATAATTCCTCATAGAAAAGTGGCCCATTTACTAGCTGCATCAAGCCCACCCACTCACACTGTGCAGTGGGTGAAGATCTGATGACGAATCATGCCACAGGTGGTACCTGAGGGTGAGGATCCTACACAAATATCTAAGATATGCCAGGATCTCACTAACAATCTTCTTTAGCGGAGCTATCATAGAGGATAAGGTTAACCCTCCAAGATTGTTTAGACTGTATTATATTTGTGAGGCTGAGGGTACCCTTTTCATTCTTAGCTTCTCACTACCCCCAAGTGTGATACAAAAACCTGTAGGAGCAATGTAATGAAGTCTCTCTGCCTACACTCCTTAAAATGGGGGTGCTACTTGAAGTATTTGTAAGTTTAGATCTGCATTAGTTCCTGGAAAATAATGCATATTGTATGCACAAATGTACCAATTTGTGGATGTTCACGTATTTATGATATCCATTTGAGTATTATACCCCTACTTTCTGCACTTGGATTGAACGAAATCTAGCACTTAGAAAGTTTTCCTTAGTCATAAGCAGTGTGACTAAAAAATGTGATTTTGTGGGTATGGGGTTCTCCACATAAATACCAATTTGCAGCTCTCATCATATAATCTATAATCTGCTTCATAATTTAAAGATTTTACCATAAATTTCTAGATCAAATGAATCAAAAGTTATCAAAATTGCTTCACATAAGGTGCAGTGCCATGTCAAACACTTTATGAAAGGTAACTGTTCACCTTTAACTGTAGATCTTTTCATACAAGCCCATAGAAATGTTGCAACTGATAAACACACAAACAGTGCTACTCGACAGATCGGAACAATACATTTCTGTCTTACCTAGCTAGACTTGACTGTCAAACCGGGTCTAGTAAAAGGGAAAAAATGTGGGCACCCTTTTTTTCACTTTAAAATGTTTGTTTGAAAAAACTGTGTGCTAGGGGAAAGAGTAAATGTTTGTTGTGATATGGGAAAAAGTCCAAGGATTAAGACCACTTTTCTACCGGTTGCTGAGGATAGTGGTGGTTGCCACAGTTTCCTCGTCAAGTACTGGTTTGAAAAGAAAAAGGTTGGTAAAAGTATCTAAAGCCAGGTGGAGGTGTTGTATCACTTCTTTCGGATTAAACACCCCTTGGATATGATCCTTACCTTTTCCCCCAAGTCTGTATATGAGGACTTAAATAAAAATCTTTACAGTAGATAAAGGCCACAAAAATAAAAGGGCATGGAGATCATTTTGTAGTGATTACATATCACATGCACAGAAGGAGAGTTCAGAGTGCTTAAATCTCTTCCCTGGATATCCTAACAGCGTTATCAGATTCAAGCGGAATCTTAATAAGATACATTTATGGTGCGGTATGGGAACGTCACCTAGATAGAAGTATCCTCCCTCGTACAGGGCTGGAGTTAATTCATACATGAGGGCCGACTGACTTTGATAGTTTCTTTCCCTTCTGAGGTATTGGACTAAATCACTATATGTGTCAACCAACTTCCGTCTCAATGTCGTCCTGCAGGTAAATGGGTCATTAAAGAGATGTTTCAATTCAATGGTAGTCAGTTCCAGCTCAACATACTTTAGTCATCTGATCCTGCTGTAGTTTTCTGATTTCAGGATGTCACCTATAATGTTTTGTGTAAGGGGGACTGTATCCCTACGCCAAATAGAAAGCCACAGCAGGAGCGGGGCTAGTTTAATACTATCCATGATGTAATGTAGAGACAGTTCTATGTGGAGGACATAATTAGAGTAGGACTGCGGAAGAGAAGTTAAAGACTTAAAAAATGTATTCTCTATAGACTGAAGGGAATCAATAGGCGCCATGCCCCATACGCCTGCCCCATAAGATGCTGCAGCCTTAGTTTTAGCATGACAGATCTTTTTGATGGAGAGTAAAGGTTTTGCTCCCAGCCTATTGGAGAATGATTTTAACGCCATTAAGCTCCTCTCCATACCCATTGCTCTTCCCTTGACCAGCTTAGACCATGATTGATTTTTATCAAAAAGTACACCTAAGTAGGGAAACTACTCCACCACTTCAATTTTCCCAGAACCCATGTAGAAAGATGGTATTTTGTCACATTTCCCTGCCCCTGGAACAATTACAAAGGATTTTGACTGGTTGACTTTTAAATTCAATGAATACATATAAGCTGCGTAAGCTGATATGAGGTGTTGAAGCCCCATCCCCGTTCTGGCCATCAGGACAGCGTCATCGCCATATGCCAAAATTGGTAGCCGCTGGTGATTATTGGACACAGGAACATCCAAGGCAGTGCCCTCAAAGTCTTTTCCTACACCGTTAGTATAAATGGAAAAAAGGAATGGTGCGAAGACACATCCTTGCCTTACCCCTCTTAGGATCTTGAAAAGATGGGTGCACTCCCCGTTTTTCCCAAACCGGACAAACGAGAAGGCACCAGACTGCAATTGTCGGATAAAGTCAATTATAGCCTGATCAATTTCCATCTCCTCCATTATATGCCAGAGTCTAGGGTGGGACACACAGTCGAAGGCTGCGGATAAATCCGTGAATGCAAGATAGATTTTCCCACCCTTGTCACTGGCATATTTGTCCATAATCAATGAAAGATTAAGGCACTGATTTATTGTGTATTTTCCCTCTTGAAAGCCATGCTGGGACTGCATTAGGATATTCTTGTCCTTAGCCTTTGCCTCCAACTTCATTTAAAAAAGACGGGCCATAAGTTTGGCTGTCGTATCGATCGAGATCCGCCTATAGTTTTTAGGATTTCCTTATCGCCCTTTTTAGGCCTCGCCTGAGCCAGCGCTTTAGCGCTGCTCTGGGGAGAGCTATAGAAAGCGGGATTTGGAAGTGCAAACGAGTGCTTTTCAGGCCGCCAACTACAGTGCATGTGTGCCGGGCGCGCGCACCATTTGGCAGCCTGCTGATCACTTTCACGGCCGCTTTGATGTTCTCAGTGAGCCGCGCGGCCACTGAGAACATCAAAGCGGCCGCGAAAGTGCTCACCATATGCCAGCCTTCCCTGTGTTGCTTTAGCACTCACCACCCCCCACCCCCCCTTCCATGTCATAACGTGGATGATATCCTGTCCCTGTTATTACATGTTCCCTGGAATAGACTGCTCCTGCAGGGGGAAGAGTAACTCCCCATTTTCTACCACAGATGACCATCAAACAAATAGTGTCAGACCAGTGCTTCATGTCCTGCGGTGGTTTTGGGCAGTCCTTGTGACGGTATTGCCATTGTCCCTGGAACCAAGGCGGATGCTACAGCGAACTCACTGGATTTCGAAGTACCTCATTTTAGGCTTTCACTTTCAGAGGGTAGAGGGGCCGAAGAGTCATGGCTTAGTCTTAGAGGATGGCAAGCGTTAGACCACCTCTTTGAATTAGTGCGTGTATAACTCACAATAAATATAATGTCCAATCCGTGTTATTCTTTCCGAAAAATAAATGAAACTTTATTCACGTTAAGTAAAAGTAGCTTCTGAAGGTTTTATGAAATTAATAAATGTCCTGCCTCTGGGCTGTCTAAAATCTGTACCTCCATATGTACTCTCACATTTCCTGTTTACGTTCGTGACAAAGACAGTGGTTCAAAATGCAAGTGTAACTCTAGTCAGATTGCCCCCACAACCTGAAGTTGCCAGAATCTTATTGTTTCGTATATGTCTAGCTTGCACATGATTGGACAGTGGATTGCACATGGAAAACGCACTTTGCTTGCACCATTGGTTGGTGCTATGCCGTGGTGTCTGTCTCTTCATAGGGGCTGTGGAGACCATGGACGTGGTCCACAGTGCCCTCAGCGCCTGACGGCTTCAGTCTCTCCCTTAGGAAAGGCAGCACTGGGTTCAGACTGAGTCACCATGCACGCACCCTACCTGCTCGTTTGGTTGCAGTTGAGATGCCATCAAAGCGATCTCTTGCGGAGTGGACAGACATTTGGCTACTCATTAATTGCTGCAGAAGAGGAGAGAAGAACAGAGAAGCAGGCAGTAAAGGTATACAGCAGCTTTCCCCATCACTAAACCATTTGGAGTTCCCTTCCACCTTAGGGTCTGCATACACATGCTAGTATTAAAAGCAGCCCACCCTTTGGTACCCAAAGCACTGCTCACACTTCACATACAATGATGGATAATCAGGAGGGGTCCGTCTTGATATGTTGCACAGATTTACGCAAAAGGCGCTGGCAGTTAATCTTTTACTGGGAGCAGGTAAAGGGGCCTCTGTCCTATAGCTGTTAATCAGTTGCCGTCAGCTGTCAGTTGTCCTGTTGTGACCTGGTCTTGGAGACCGTATTTTTCCCGTGATAAAATGGAATGCCACTTAGGTTTACACCTATTGTTCAACAGGTTTCAGCATTGTTGTAAGCAGCAGACCAAAACATAGCTAACACATTTGTCACAAATGAGTCTTGCACATGTAAACCGATCGGGTCATTCAGAATGAGCACATGAAGAGCTAAATGCCACAGGGCTACGGTCCCAGAGAGTTTAGACCTTCTTGCCAGGTACGGAATATTCTAAAAGTTGATTTTGCTCTGTAAAAAGTAGGTTGGCGTGCGCACATTTAAATTGCAAATTCTAAAACTTCACTCGTTACGCAGGTTACATTTTTGTGAATTTAACAAAACTTTAGAAAACTAAACCAGTGTGTGGACATTCTTTCGTAAACTTGCTAAAGACATTTCCTGTTTGACCTTTGCTAGAGAATTTTCCAACAAAGAGAGGGGTATTCCTGATATGGATTCCAGAAAGAAAATCCTGTTTGCCCAATTTAAATGAAAAAAAACCTGGAACATCTTTGCAATGCTTGAAATGTTTGGTTAAAAATGTTGCCGCACGCCTCACACTGCTGCACGCCTCACACTGCTGCACGCCTCACACTGCTGCACGCCACACACTGCTGCACGCCACACACTGCTGCACGCCACACACTGCTGCACGCCACACACTGCTGCACGCCGCACACTGCTGCACGCCGCACACTGCTGCACGCCGCACACTGCTGCACGCCGCACACTGCTGCACGCCGCACACTGCTGCATGCCGCACACTGCTGCACGCCACACACTGCTGCACGCCACACACTGCTGCACGCCGCACACTGCTGCACGCCGCACACTGCTACACGCCGCACACTGCTACACGCCGCACACTGCTACACGAAACACTGCTGCACGCCGCACACTGCTACACGAAACACTGCTGCACGCCACACACTGCTGCACGCCACACACTGCTGCATGCCGCACAATGCTACACGAAACACTGCTGCACGCCACACACTGCTGCACGCCACACACTGCTGCACGCCGCACACTGCTGCACGCCACACACTGCTGCACACTGCTGCATTACTCACTGCTGCATGCTGCACGACACTGCTGCACGCCGCACACTGCTGCACGCCGCACACTGCTGCACGCCACACACTGCTGCATGCCTCACACTGCTACACGAAACACTGCTGCATGCCACACACTGCTGCACGCCACACACTGCTGCACGCCGCACACTGCTGCACGCCGCACACTGCTGCACGCCGCACACTGCTGCACGCCACCCACTGCTGCACGCCGCACACTGCTGCACGCCGCACACTGCTGCACGCCTCACACTGCTGCACGCCGCACACTGCTGCACGCCGCACACTGCTGCACTCCACACACTGCTTTTATGCGAGTTTATGCTACTGACATTGTAACTGACAATGCCTTTTATTTGTTTTAAAACCAAAACATAAATAAAAGGCATTGTAATTTTACAATGCCAATAGCTTAAACTCTTATAAATGCGAGACTTATTGCATTGCAAATGCTTGTTGTGAATTGGGACTATTATGCTTGTTGTCCAGGAAAGGAGGGGGCGCCAGCTATAGCAATTTTATTAATAACATTAGTCAGTAAGGGGACCCACAAGTCCTCATTCTCCTGAAAAAAGTCTATGGAGACGCTGTCCGGGCCCGGAGCTTTCCGGGTGCTACAAGCCTCTAGCCCGGCCTTTACTTTACTGGGCGAAAAAGAGAGATGGTCCTGAATGGTGGTACATGGAGTAGCTGTATATAATACAGGATAGATAATGGGTGGAAAAATACTTGTGAAGTGTGCCACCCAGTCCTACTCTCCTACATTAGTATCTAGTGTTGGATCCTTCTGTGTCTTAAAATAGGGTCCATTTATTATCGCCCAGAACTCCTTGCTGTTACACAAAGCTGAAGCCTGCTCTAGTTTAGCCCAGGTCTCATCCTTCAGTGCCTTCTCCCTGTTCTTTCTAGCCACTTTAAATTCCATGCAAAGTATGGCAATTTCGGCCATATTTCTAAGGTTTTTGCCCAAGGCTTTGATAAGAGCCTTCCTCTTTTTATGAGCAAGACGAATCAAACCAACCCTTGTCCTTCGATTTCTCAGTATTTTTCCGATTAAGTGCCCTCCTTATATGTTCAAGGAGTGCTGTAAAGGACGATACCAGAGATGTGGAGGGGGGGGGGGAGGAAGGGGGGAGGGGGGGGGGGGGAGGGATTGGCTATGTCCGAACAGTTACTAATATTATCAAGGGCATTCCTAATTATTTCAGGTACCAATTTCAATTTATCAATTTGAGCGCACTTGAGTTGGTATCCATTTCTCCTGGCTAGGAATGGCTGGCCTATTTTCTGCTGATTTGTCACATCCCTGGGCACCAAAGGTACCTCACAAAGTAAGATCGCATGATCACTAAAACCCGTAAATTGGACGTTTACATTCCTACATCTACCATTTAGAGGGTTTGAGATCAGCATTAAATCTATAGTCGGTTCCTGGTTATCTCAATGGAAGAGTCATGTTGAGGCTACTTCCATAATTGGTACGGGAGAAATGGTGAACAGGATTACCCATCAGGTCCTCCAAACCACAAACCTGGTCTAGGTTGTGTTTGCAGGGATGCGTATTAAAATCTCCCATCCAAATCTGGTATTTCCACACACATACATACTTGTGTGCCTGTAATACTGCTCAGCATGTGTAAACAGTTTTGTGATTTTGTCCCTTAATCTGCATGTTTAGAGAGTTTGCTTATCTCCTTTGAGTGTGTACCAAAATATTTATTGCCCCATGTGTACATGTATTGTATTCCTTTTTTATTTGAAAAAACATATGCAAAGTAGGATTAATGAATTTTTATGGGACCTGTTACAATTTGATCTCTGTGGATGTATGTATCCTTCCTTAACACAACTTTAGAAATAAAAACATTTTCCTGACTGAAGACCTAGCGATGACCCTTTGATTTTACTGATGTTATATGTATGATGTATACATACGTATATGGGCGTTCCGTCAGCCTTCTACATACACTGGTCTATTATTGTGTCATTCACATTTTTCTTCCACCATCTGGCATACAACCTGGGGTAGTGGGTCAGCACACTTAAAAAATGTGCTAACTTCAATGTGTGTGATAGAACACTGTCCTTATTACTGTCCTTATAAAAGGAGTACCTCCGCATACAAAGTAGTTCCTTTTAGTACCTAGGACTTCTATGGCAGTGTGTGCTTTCGGAGACCACAAACATTTTTGCTTTTAGGCAATGCTTTTTTAGACTGACCGGGACCCATCAGCTTCCCCACCCATAAAGTTTGGCAAAAAACATGACAAAATAAGCAAGCATTGAAAAGCCAAAAGGTTCGCAGCAAGCATTAAATCTAGTGGCGTTGTCATTGCTTATTGCTTATGAGTTAAATAAATAATGATGCTAGACATTTTCAACTTTCCTTTACCAGCTTACTATTTTATGAGGAATATTATAAACAGGTAGACGGACCTGTCTTTGAAATCGTGCTTCTGACCACCCTGTATATACATTTCATTCTTCCTTTTGAACAGAAGACCAGAGCGAGTATATATACATTTCCTTTATAATGGTTAAAATGTAATATTTGTGTTTGTTAGTTCCAAATTAATGTTTGTTGTTTTTAAAGGATATGGGATTCGGTACTGTAAAAAAAATCATGGACATGAATAGTCTCTCAGATGCCAGAATTTAACAGGTACTACATTAAAATGAATAAACTCCTGTCAAGGAATACAGATAATTAGGACAATCTTCTCCCCATGTGACATTTTCAACTTATTTATAGACATCCACGTGAGCAGAGAAAAGTGGAAAAAATAAGCCCACTAACATTGTATCTAAATGACTTGTATAACTGAATGCCAAAAGCAAATGTGGGAGGGGAGATCAGGGGTAATTCTTGCGAAGGTAAACATATCTTCATGTTGATTCAACAAAGTTAAATATTGAACTTCAGTCTGAGACATTGTCTCTAGTCCATATATAGAACTGTAGGTTACTTTAATGCCTTGTTCTATTTGTAGTGATTATTTACCTGCACTACAATTAAACGTGGATGCTACAGTGAACAATAACAGCAATATTCTTGCATTGTCGTTTGATGAAATAATGTTTCTCTAATTACACGTTACTTTGTTAGAAGACTTATGTAGTTGCGTGGTTTTAAGAAATTGAATAAGAATACATCTCCGTTTAGAAGATAATCCGGCAATATAGTGTGTGGTTGTGAAGATCATAAAAGTGACTAAGAAAGAATGTAATATGCAGTTTTTACAACAAAGACTATTCGTTAAGGGATGAAAATATGCTAATAAGCATTTTTACATTGTAGTAATATGGTAGTGATAAACCAGATGAGTTACAACCGTGATTATATACCTGAGGAATGCATTCAACAACCTATTCAAATTATTAGCATGAACGACACACAAACGCTATTTATTTCTTATAACCTGGCATTCCGTATTTTGTTATGTTCATCTTTTACTAACAACCAGCAACAGCATTTCTCCATTCATCTTTCCTTGACTATCCTTCTCCGTCTCTCTGTATCTCCCTTGATATTGCCCAGCCTCATTCGAGTCCATCTCAATATCAATCTACATTTCGATTTCCACTCCGATTGTGTGTGTGTCCCAATATCTCCCTTGATCAATGAATGGCTCCCACTGTATTTCGAATTCTTTCTGTTTTCACTTCATATCAGTAAAAACAATATTGTTTTTATCATAAGGCTTTTTGGCGACAGGTCATATCTGAGACCTCCTCCAGTTGAAAACAATGGAGTACCTTTAACCTGATAAGTGTAAAGTGTATCAAAATTACTATCAAAGATCAGTATCAACTGTAGGTCTGGTCACTTTTCATTAAATATGTATGCAGTTGGAATGTTGGTAAAAGACGCTGCATTTTTCATGCTGATATTCTTCTTCTTTAGGGGGACGTGGGGCAAATGGATGCCCTGTCATTACATTTCCGGACTACCCTGCTTTCAGCGAAATCCCCGAGAAGGAATTCCAGAATGTCTTGACCTATCTAACTAGTGTGCCCAGGTACGGGGCTGCTGCTGAAAACAAGTGAGATTTCTTGTCATTGAAATGTGTATTAAGTGTATTATCTTATCGCTGGCATGAGCGCTTCGACATGGAGTGTGTGACAATAATGGAAACTGCCAGGGAACCGTAGAGAAAAAGTATTGGCATTTGATGGATTCTTCCAAACTACTTTTGTGTCATCACTTTTTCACAATAGGATATTTCTCATAGAGAATATTCATGTGAAAGGTAAGAGTGATGTAATTTAGAAGAGACTGAAGGGCAAAAGGAGGCTTTGTTGGGATTTCAGATTTTGAGGTGTATCGCTTATCTGTCCACCCTCATTTATCACTGCTTCTTAGCCCAATTTATCCGATTTCATCAAAACGTAGTTAGCTAAGACTCGGGGGAAAATTAAGTTGCCTTGGTTGTGGTGAATGAACATCTTGTTCATGTGTGGCATGGGTATAGCTCATTCTCAATTGCCTTGTTGGGATGCCACGTGTCGCTGCTTGTTTTTGAGAGTAGCCACAATGGGAGACACTCCCAACCAAAGGCCCATCGTTGGGCTGTGTGAAGTGATGATACTCCTGCTAAGTTTATTCCCTCTTTGACCAACACTTGGAAGTTGAATCAGTATTTTTTTGCCACTAGCTGAACTGCTCCATTGCTATGTAGTGTCATCATGGAGTGCCACTTTTCTCCAACTTTTGACCATTAATGGGTACTTTTTCCATGATAGGTTGGTGGGTTTACAGTTTGAAGTGTATTCCCATCAGTCGATTCAGTTGAAGTGTCAGCTCCCTGTTGGTTAAATCCTGTACCTTGCCTTGGAAGTGCATGGCGGTATTTTCCCATGCATTGTCCTGGCGTCACCTTACCCTAATAGAAAATGATTTAAGTCGATGAATTCAGTGCTGACTGCTCTATCTTCTCTTCATATTTTTTGACAAACCAGATGTTGCCACTGGCAGCCATTTTAAAATTTCGCTTGGCGCTTTCCCACTGTCAGGTCGATAGCGGAGCTCTTTTTTTCACTATCTTCTGGCCCAAACGTAGGCATATTTGAGAAAGCTGTATTTCGCTTCCACATTGTCACACTTAGTGACCTGACTTGGCTGCCCTATAGACATAGAGATGTGTCGCAGTCAGGTATTTTACTACTTGCCAATGTTAACACCACTGCAAATCACTCGTATTTCATAGGTGATAGAAGATGCTGGAGGGATCTCGGGGATGGCGTTGCTATATTTAGGCAGCAAACCACGATTTAACCTGCTACGTATACAGGTGTAGCGTTTGGTAGAGAGGCTAAAGCTGTCATCAACCAAACCTGTAAAAGTTAGCAAGGAACTCTGATCACCTGTACCATATATGTTTTGTACGGTGTGTAAAAGTTTAAGATGCAGAATACAATGACATGTCTAGGAAGGGGAGCTCAAACCCTTGGTATACACGAATTAAAAATGTACGCAACAAGTGATGTGGGATGGTTTATCATATTTGTATTTAGTACTTAAAACATAATTCACATCAGTGGTTGTTTAAGCTGAAAACTGTAGCACAGTGGAGACAAGTGCAGCATGTGGGGTGGTTTCCTGGAACAAATTCTCTCGGGGTTGGAGGGGAGGCTAATAGTTTTCATCTGGAAAGCTCACACCTCTGCCATATTCTTCCACCTTACAGAATTGAGTGATCCCAGTTTTGGAGCACCGGGCTTGTTAGTGAAACGCCTTATTTCTCTTAATGTTGCAAATACTTCATATGAGGTCATGATGATCGTTCAGTCTAGAAACATTTTGGTAAATATACGGGAATATTCGGTTGACTGCCAAGACTTGGATTGCCAAATTGTAACAACATGAATGTTAAAATTGGAGACTGGCTAATTGATGGCTATGGGGAGAAGTTCGGTTGCTGGAATTGCAGTCACAGGGGGACTGATTCCACTGAATATAAAATAAAAGGATATTCACCAAAAATGTCCTCTAGTGCATAAATGTACGGCTTTACTTTTTTTGCGTGCATTCGTAAACTTTCTATGGGTACACCTGGAAAGCTTCATCAGTAACAGGGTTCTTGGCGTACACCGGAGAAATTGTTTGACTTTTCCTGCAGATTAATTTCCACAAGTCGGAATTTTACACTTAGGGCAATTTTGCGTTGCTGAATGGTAGTTGCATATATATATTATTTTTTTTTGCCTCTACAACAGCCTCCATGGGGAAAACGTTTTTCCCCATGCAGAAACCTCCTCCTCCACATCCCCATGACCTTTGCTGTTTCCCTCCCGACCATGGAATCGGATTCACTCCAAACCTTGCCTGGTGTAAGTCTCCAACCATTTCAAGGGTGGGAAAGTCCGGAGAAGAGTTTGTGAATACTCAAAACATTATTTGTTTGTGTCCTCAAACTCAAAAGGCTAAGCAAAGACTCACTTACATCTCACTACCAAAGTTACAGTAATTATCGTAAATGCTCAACTTCATAGCTACCTAGAGAGAATTTAATTTTTCGATTAACCTTCCAACCTTCCAACCTCCCACCCAATCAGGATTTATACCAGCGCATTCTACTGAATCTGTCCTTACTACCGTCCTTGAAGCCATTTATTTAACTATAGACAAAGGCAAGACAGCATTTCTGTTTTACTTAATATCTCTACAGCTTTTGACTCTATCTCTTTCTGCTCTCTTGAATCATTTGAGCAAGATGAGATTGGGAGGCCGTGTCTTGAGCTGATTCAGCTCTTCTCTGCAAGAAGGTTCGCAGGCAGATCTGTGGCATGTATAAGGCTACACCTAAAAGCCTACGCTGTTATGTCCCACAGGCATTTTCTGCTAGCCATATATTATTTAACATATAATTGATAGACCACTTTCAGCTTTAATTTGATCTTTTGGTTTCACCTTCTGTAGATATGCAGACGACAGCTAAATGATAGTTTTGAAGGAGACTCTGAACAAGCTCGGGAAAACATTCTCAATTGTCTTACAGCATTTACAGATTTAATTAGGGAAAAATGAGCATCTAATAGAGACTGTTAGTTGTAGATTCCTTACCTTAGAATTTCCCCAGATGTCAGTCTGGATCCGGAGATTTTGTTCCTCAGCACTACCCCTTCGCATCGTTAGGTGGCGTCGGTTGGCTCCGTGTCTGTCGCTGGCGTCGTGGGTGCCGAAATGACATCTCAGAACCTATATAGACACTGCCCATGTGCACTGACGTCAGTTCTTTCTTTTTCCTCACCAGTCTAGCGCAGATCTGGAGAGAGCTACCCCTAGCCACGTTTTGGCTAACTTTATTATAATTTTTTGTCAACGTCTTTTTTGAGTCATAGACTCCTGGTGAGTTGAGTGTCCCAGTGAAGGGCCAGCTTCAAGCCCTGTGGTTCCTGTCACCGGATTATGTCCGTGACCGGTCCACACCTCGTGTGCCTTTGATGTTTTAAGTGCGACCACGACCCAAAGTCGTGCTCTGACTGCCAGGCCATGAACCCAAAAGCTTTGTGGGAGCAGTCCTGAAAGCTAATGTAGGCCCGGCGCTCAGCTCTGATTCGCTCCTGTTTGAGTGGAAGGTCTCGAATGGTTGCAGAGTCCACACTCCTCGCACTCGAAGTCATCGGGAGATCTAAGGGAAAGTCAGGAAAACACAAAAGAAGTCGAAGAAGACCCCAAGTGTCTTCGCTCTAAGGCTCCTTCTCCGGTTTACTTCTGAGACGGCTCCACCCCTCCCTCCCTTTCTGGGAGCTGGAGTGTCTCCTGCCCAAATCCAACAGTTCTATGAGGCCTTGTACCTCATATATGGGGAGCCCGGCTCCGCTGGCGTGCCTTCGGACCAGTGGAGTCGGTTGTGGTCCCTGGGATTTTGATGCCAGCAGCTCTGGCCCCGGAGGGTCCCTCTGGATCGATGCCAGTCGTTCTCACTCAACCTTCCCCAACGTCGATCCTGACTAGGATGCTCCCGGCGTTGAGCATGCCCCTGGTCGGCGCTGACCCCATCCTCATCCCCGAAGTGGACACGAAGCCGAACCTACGTCGATTCCGACGCCAGAAGGGACTTTCTTCCCTGTCTTCATTCCTGGCCTTACTTTTGGGCCAGAAGGTGAGGAAGAGGATTGGGAGGGCCCGCTGGAGCCTCTGACCAGCTTGAGGAACCAGAGTGGAGAATGGACCTGGATGATGCCAGTGGTATGGACACTTCCCCTAACACTGACCTGCTTTCTACCCCTACCATGGCTACGGAGGAGGGAGCTTCCTATACTGCGGTGGTGAGGAGGGCAGCAGAGGTCCTCTGCCTTGAGCTCCCTACGGTGCCAGTCAGGCCTAACCTCCTGACAGATGTGCCTTAGCCTGTTGCTTCCTCTTCTGAACCCCTTTTGCCATTCAATGAAGCCCTCACCAGAGTCCTCCTGGGCACTTGGTCCAAGCCAGCACAGGGGCTCCTGTGGATAGGACGATTGTCTGCTGCCACCTCCCGCTCCGGATGACCCAGCGTCCCCGACCAGACAACCCTCCCCTGAGAGCTTGGCAGTCTAAGCCTCTTCATCAAAAGGTGCACTTCCTTCTGGACCCCCAGATAGGGAATCTAAGAAGCTGGACCTGCTTCGGAAGAAAATGTTCTCTTCCTCCAGCTTGGCATTGTGGTAGGTGAATACGGCTTGCCTCTTGGGCCGCTACTCCCATACCAGCTGGGATACAGTAGTTCAGGTGCTGCCTCAGTGACCGGTGGAGGCCCAGGCCATTCTCTCTCAAGCAGAGGTAGACGGGAGAGATGGAGCCAAATTCACCATACGATATGGACTTGATCCCACCGACTCACTGGGCAGAACGATTACCACGTCAGCTGGTTGAGGACTTCTGGCTTCTCAGGGGATGTCCAGTCTTCTTTGATGGACATGCTCTTTGAAGGCACTCACCTTTTTGGCGACAAGGCAGACTCAGCACTTGAGCGCTTCAAGGATTCTTGAGCTACGGCCAGATCCTTGGGCGTCACGGCTAACTCACATCCAACTCAGTCTGCCTTTCTTTCCTTTTGTGGCTACAGAAGGGGCGCCCTGCCACATCCTGTCATGCAAACTGTGCAGCCTCTGCGTGGCTGCTGACGTGGGATCCAGTATCCTCGTGGGTGAGGGAGCCAGCGGGTGGGCCAGTCTACCCTCTCCCCCGCCACAGCCTCCAAACCTTCTTAGTCCGATGTTTTAGACCCCTCATCAGAAGGACCCACCATCACCTCCTCCACTGGTAATCCATCTCGTCAGACAGGTGGGTTCTGCAAATAGTCAGAAGGGGCTACTCCCTTCCCTTCGAGACTACCCCTTCCTCCATGCCACCTTCTTACGATCACATGACAGAGGATCATTTGGCCCTTCTCCACCAGGAAGTATCATCTCTCTTGGCTAAGGGAGCTATAGAGAGGGTCCCTGTGCCAGAAGTAGGTTGTTGTTTTTATTTACACTACTTTCTGGTACCCAAGAAGGACAAAGGCCTGTGTCCTATCTTAGACCTCAGGGCCCCCAACTTGTTCCTCCGGAAGGAGCAGTTCAAAATGCTCACCCTGGCCCAAGTTCTTTCTGCACTCGACCCAGGAGACTGGCTGGTGGTGTTGGACTTGCAGGACACTTATTTAATATCCCCGTCCTGTCGGCCCACAGACGTTAATTTTGGTTTATGGTGGGCCACGAGCACTTTCAGTTCACCGTGCTCCCCTTTGGCCTTACCAGTGCCCCTCAGATGTTCACAAAGGTGATGGCGATGGTCACAGCTCATCTGCGCAGATCAGATGTTCCAGTCTTCCACTATCTTGACGACTGTTGAAGGTGTGCTTGTCCCAGGCTGTTGTCTCCCACCTCCAGTCTACGATGGACCTCCTGCATTCGCTGGGGTTCACTAGCAACATGCCGAAGACAAACCTGACTCCCTCTCAGATGCTCCCTTTCATCGGGGGGTTCTGGACACAGTGCAGTTTCGGGCCTATCCTCCCGAGCAGCGAGTCCAGGATATTCGGGCTGTGATACCAATGTTTCAGCCTCTATCCCTGATTTTGGTGAGAATGACTCTGAAGCTGCTGGGCCGCATGTCCTCCTGCATCCTGCAGGTGAATCATGCCAGATGACATATGCGGGCTGTGCAGCGGGACCTGAAGTTCCAGTAGGCGCAGCATTAGGGGAATCTTTCCGACTGCGTCCAGATCTCAGAGGGAACTTTGCGCCAACTACAGTCGTGGCTCAGGAACCAAGATTGGGTCAGAGGCAGATCCCTCATCCTTCCCCCAACTAGATCTAACAGTGGTGACAGATGCGTCACTTCTGGGATGGGGTGGCCACCTGGGGCAGGCAGAGATCAGAGACGTCTGGTCTCCGGCAGAGTCCAGCCTCCATATCAACCTTTTTGAGCTCTGGGCGATCAGACTGGCACTGAAAGCATTCCTTCCATCTCTCAGGGGGAAAGTGGTGCAGGTATTCACCAACAACAGCACTGCCATGTGGTACTCCAACAAACAGGGTGGGGTGAGGTCGTGAACATTTTGACAAGAGGCTCTCTGCCTCTGGGCATGGCTGGAACATCAGAACCTAACCCTGGTGGTTCAACACCTGGCGGGCTCTCTGAACGCCAGTGTGGAAGAACTCAGTCATTATGCTTAGTCGATCACGAATAGCATCTCCATAGGGAGCTGGCGCAAGGTCTCTTTTAGCAGTGGGGAGAGCCTTGGTTAGATATGTTTGCCTCCGAAGAGAACACACAATGTCAGCAGTTTTGCACATTGGAGTTTCCAAGGCGGCGCTCGCTCTGCCACGCCTTTCGTTGTGAGTGGAGCTTCAGCCTCATGTACACCTTTCCGCCTGCACTACTTCTGCCCAGAGTGCTCAAGAAGATCAAACGTGACTGGGCTCAAGTCATTCTTGTAGCTCTGGACTGAGCACGAAGAGTCTGGTACCCCGACCTTCTGAGCATGGCCATCCATCCTTCGTTCAGACTTCCCCTTCGGGAAGAACTTCTGTCTCAGCAGCAGGGGAGGGTTCTTCACCCAAAACTGTCCAGTCTCCACCACCTTTCGACCTTCCGCCTTAAGTCTGTGATGTTATCTTGGCAGCCAGGCATCCCTCCACTAAAACTGTATACACCTGTAGATGGAACACATTTGTGGCCTGGTGCACAGCACAGGCTGTTGATCCCCTTTCTGCTGCTCTTTCAGAGGTTCTCTTGTACACACTTTCTTTGTCCCAGCAGGGTTCTGCCTTGGCCACTCTTAAAGGATATCTTGTGGCCATCTCTGCTTTTCTTCACCTGCCACATCAGCCTTCCTTATTCAAGTCTCCTATCATTAACAGATTCTTTAAGGGCCTTACTCATCTGTTTCTTCCATCTACTTTTGTAATGTCCCAATGAGGCCTAAATCTGGTTCTCACCTTTCTTGTGTGTGCTCCTTTCGAGCCTCATCTAACTGTCCCCTAAGGGTGCTGACTCTCAAAACTGCCTTTCTAGTTGCCATCACCTCTGCTCGCAGGATGAGCATGCTGCTGGCTTTATCTTCTAAGCCCCCTTTTCTATCTGTCTATCAGGATAAAGTGGTGCTTTGGGCCAAGCGTTCATTCCTTTTTTATGTGGGACAATCTATCACTCTGCCCATCTTTTATCCACCCCCATAACCCTCCAAGGAGGAGGAGAGACTGCACCGTCTGGACCCAAAACGTGCATTGTCTTTTCATCTTCATCGCACAAAAGACTTCCGGGTGGATGATCAACTCTTCATTGGCTATGTTGTTACCAAGAAAGGGCGGGCTGTTCAAAAATGGACCATCTCCTGATGGGTTGTCCTCTGCATCAAAATATGTTATGCTTTGGCGAAAAAGGACCCTTTTGTGTGGGTGGCATGCTTATTCCACCCGAGCAATGACAGCAATCACAGCATAGCACTTGGAGCTCCAGTCCTTGATATCTATCAGGCATCAACGTTGGATTCCTTGCACACGTTTATCAGACACTGCTGCCTGGATAGCCAAGTCCGGAGGGATAGCTACTTTGCCCGTTCGGTTCTCCAGGACTTTCTGGTTTGATCTTGGTTCGCAGACCCTCCTCCAGGTATGGTATTGCTGGGGTATCTATTCTATGGTAAGGAATCTACAGCTAACAGTCTCTTTCAGATGAACAAGTTTCTTACCTTCTATAACGATGTATCTGGTAGAGACACATGTTAGTTGTAGTTTCCTTACCTCCCCTCCTCCCTACTCTGCAAACTGATTTCTAGGGATAGGGACTCCCCTAAAGGGCCCTAGTTTTGACTCAGCAGTGGTCAGTGTCTTTCGTGGCTCTGTTCTTCTGTCGTGGAAAGTTGTGTTAAGAACTGACATCAGCGCACATGGGCTGCATGTATGTAGGTCTTGCAACGTCATCCCGCGCCCACGACATCGACGACGGATGCTGAGCCGAGTGACGCCACCTAACAATGCCCAGAGGTACTGCTGAAGAAAAAAATCTTTGGATCCAGACTGACGCCTGCGGGAAATTCTAAGGTAAGGAATCGACAACTAACATATGTCTCTACCTGATACATCGTTACCAAAAGTAAGTAACTTGTTCTTCAGCTTAACGTTGGTCGACAGACTTTATCTGAGACCGTGAGAAATTTGGGAGTCATATTCGACTCCAGGAGTACATTGGCACCTTGCCGGTGGTGTAATCCACTCCCTAGTCTCTTAACTTTTAAGCTGTTGGAGAGAACTCTGCTAAGACATGAGACTCTGTTAAGTCAGCATCGGCTTCCTCCGCTAAAGGCGGAGGAGTGTCGCCCCACAGGAAAAATAAAATGTTAATAACTAGGTTATCATTTTATTTTTCACTATTGGCTGTGTAAAGGTGCGGGCGTGGCTGCGCTGCCTGCAGACCAGGGGGAGGAGTGGCAATCATACTTTAAGTGCCCATGACGTTTTGGCCATCGGTCTTGGGGCGGTCAAACCGTCATGTGCACTTTGCAAGTTCTCCACCGGCTGTATTGCGTGTGGATTCTCGCAGGGGGCCATTCTCACCTAAGCTCCCCTGGAGTAACATCAGCAGCAGTGTGCTTTTCTTGACCCCCCTCACCTGCCAGGTACCTTGAGGCTAAGAGAAGTGGCCTCGCTAGGGGTCAAGGGTTGTGACCCTGGTCCCAGTGTCTTTTAGGCCTTAGTGGACGGCGGGGGGAGTATTTGCATAGGCCTCACTGCGCAGTCACTTTTCCCAGAGTTAAAAAAAAAACATATAATGTGATGTTATGGTCTCAGAGCTCCTCACTTGCAAATGGGGAAGTACTTCGAGTCCGGTCAGCTTAACATCCAGTATTTCTGGGCAAATCACAAATGAATTTGATCCTGTGCAACGTAGCTGGCTCTCATGGTAATTGCTCCGGTGCATCTGGGCCGAGTTCACTCTAGGTAAAACTACAAAAAAAACAATACTAACGATTTCGGAATGCGGGCCACTTTTTGGGATTGTGCCGGTGCCTAATTGTGATCCCAATCTGACCCTGACAACTTATAAAGGTATGAAAAGCAGAAGTCATTAGCATCGGTGAAGCTCAGAAGTCAGTCTTTTTCTGAAATATGTCTCGAACACTCCGACGGTGAAACTTCCCTGACATACTTCTTGAAGGTTGTATACCTGCACACATATGAGCATGGAACCCTGCGGGTGCACAATTACAACTTATTTTGTGACCAGGACGTTGCTCTGCTTTGTGAGTCATGCATGTTTGTTACATTAAGTGCAGCGCTGCGGACAGTAATAAATGAAGTGTAAAATAAAATTGACTACGTATGCGTCGCCCTCGTGTGGATTCTGCAGGCATCACTGAGCATCGAGAAGTTGTTTTCTGTGTAACAAGTCACTCGACCAGAGCCATTTACAATTTCGAACCGTATTCACAGAAGATTTCTGAAATTTACTCCTATTGGTTTCTCCTAACTTTTGGAGTAATGTTCAGGTTTTTTTTTTTTTAATTAACAACGGTTCCAGTGGTACCTTTGAAAGGTTTATGAATTGTATTTATTGCTTTCAGAGACATTTCTACGCGGACCGGGCAGTGTATTGCGCGAGTAGAATGTGAAATGTAACTGTGTAGACTTTGGGCCATTCCACTCCTGAACACCCACTCCCTGTCACTGGAAGAAAATGTGCTCACATGAAAAAGTATGTCGGAGTATGTCTTTTTATGGGTGTATAACCGTGTTTTGTTAATCAAAAACATTGCTTTACTATTATTAAAAAGGCTATTTATGTTTTTGAGCAGAACATGCATAGTTAACATTGTGGATCTGGCCTATAGATTTATGCATGCCGATGTTGCATTACTGTGCTACCGCCATGACCTCTGCAGCCTTCTGGTAAGTCATTCTTGCTGGGGAAAAAAAAAGAATATTATACCCTTTCTGTTGGAAAATGTATTGTGCAGTAAGGCATTCCTGTTAGAGGCCTTCCACTTAAATGGTTTAATAAATAAAAATAGATTTTTGGGTACAATGCATTGCAGCATTGTGATTGGTCAGGGGATCCTGAGCGCCTACCATTCACAAAACTGCATTGCAGCGTTGTGATTGGTCAGTGGGGCCTGGCTGTGCTTCCTGATTTTTGAGGAGAGCATGGGGCAGAGACGCGGGACACGGCGGGAAGGTGAGTTACTTTAAAACATTTTTTTTTTTTTTACTTTTGCACGTCCTTGCGCAACCTGCGCTCGACTCGCCACCCATGCCGGCTGCCACTGTACATATATATTTATATATACGATTCTGCTGCTTACTCTCCTCCCAAGTCCTCGGGATACCAAAGCAGGCACGGACCACGATTTAGTGCAAATTAGTTTATTGCTCAGTCGGCCATGACGCGTTTCGGTCCCTCCTGGACCTTGATCACATGACAACGCTACTAGGCTTCAACCGCCATTTTGTAGTTACAAAGAGTGCAAAGTGCAAAGTGCAAAGTACAGCATGGAAAGCGACAAAATACTTCCGATTCATTCACATTTGGAATACGGGATACGTGGGAATATAGCTATTATGTAATGTTAAACACTGGACATAGACAAAAATCAAATCAATCTGGTACCAGTTTAGAAATTGCTATTAGATGCTTAAATGCTCGTAATTCTAGCATTTAAGAAGGACTGTGAAACCCATATTGATGACTAATCGCATCGTAGTGTAAACGGAGTTAATTCCTAAAATTCTCAATATAGCTCTAAAATTTCCTAAAAACAAACATATAACCATATTCATCTACGAATTTCCATAAGATGTTAAGACTTGTCATTTTTTAAAAACGTAACAGCATAAATGCACCGTAACTTCCTAATAGGTAAAAATGACACATAAAATCGAAAAGTTACTAAACTGTCGCTTAATCCTCCGTTGCTGTTAATAAAACCTGAAGTGACTTTTCGTGCATATTAAACGTGTAAAGATAGTAAAAAATATTCAATAAATTAAAAATTGATCAGAACATAGGCGGGCCATCAAGAGACAGCAAATGGCAGTAATTTTCTGGGTTATATTACAGACACAATTCAATTAGAATTCAATTGGAAACTAGAAACTAGATAAATATGTATAAAAATATATGCCAAATATAAAACTATATAAATATATAAATATGCATAAATATATAAATAATTAAAAATATTCATATACATATTATATGTTTCTTTGACCCAACTAAATACAGGTGTAAAGGTCCTCAGTGGCATTGAGCCCTCCCGGTATCTTGCTATCGAGATTTAGAATGTACCGGGTCTCTAGTTTCCGCAATGTATTCTCCCTGTCTCCTCCTCTTCTATTCTTAGGTACTGCGTCAATCAGATAATATGACAGGTATTTGGGGTCACTATTATGTTTTTCTTGAAAATGTCTAGCGACAGGGTAAGAGGGGTCTTTATTGTTAATCGCTCTTATATGCTGTAGTATTCTTTTGTTAGCCGGAAGCTTTGTGCTGCCTACATATTTCAAATTGCAGGTGCACTCTAAAACATAAACGGCGTAGTCCGATTTACAATGCAGGGGTTGTTTTATTTCTATTTCTCTGTCACTGAAGGGAGTTTTAAAAGTTTTTCTGCTGGTGCCATAAGTACAAGCTTTGCAATTTTTGCATGGCATAAAACCCTTTCTCTGAGCGAGCCAATTAGTAGGTTCTGTTACCTCAGGGCAGTTTGTAACTAAGCTATTACTCACCGAAGGTGCTTTTCTGAATGTTAAACCTAAACTTTTTGGTACCAGTGATCCTATTATTGGATCATCTAGCACTATTGGCCAGTTACGCTGCATAATGTTTCTGATGGTTTTATGTTGTAAGTTGTAAGTAGTGATCAGTCGTAATTCATTATTGGAATCCTTTTTAGGTTTGGGGACCAACAGTTCCTCCCTTTCTAATTTTCTCGTTTTAGCAATGGCCAGATTTAAGGTTTTTATGTTATAACCTCGGTCTAAAAATCTTTTTTTGCATTCATCTTGTGCTTTTTGTAGATCGGACATACAACTACAGATGCGTTTTATTCTTAACATTTCCCCATAGGGGATACTATTAATCAGGTGTCGTGGATGGAAACTAGACGAATGTAATAATGAATTTCCTGCCGTTAGTTTTCTGAAGAGCTTAGTTTCCAGTTTGCCATTGTTCACATAAACCTCCACATCTAGAAAATTAATGTTGTGATTGTCAATTGTAGCCGTAAAACTTAGATTAATTTCATTCGTGTTTAGGCTATTAACAAAATTGTGAGCCTCTTGTATCGGTCCATCCCAAACCAGAAAAATATCATCTATATATCTGTATAATAGTTTGACATGGTTTTCTACTACAGTACGGTGCTCAGTGCCAAGGACCAGCTCCTCCCACCAGCCCATGTGGAGACATGCATAGCTGGGGGAGAAGCTGGCCCCCATCGCCACGCCGCGCGTCTGCTGGTAAACAGTTTTATCAAATAAAAAGATATTATTGTGCAGACAGAATTGGGTCAGATCACTTATCATCATATTATGTGCAGAAAGTCTCGGTTTCCCTTTCCCAAGAAAATGTTCCAAAGCTCTTATGCCGTCTCTGTGTCTTATACTTGTGTATAGGGACACTATGTCCAAAGTCATTAGTAGATAGCTGTTCTGCCATTCAAAGTTGTTAATTTTCTGCAGGAAATCACTGGTATCCCTTATGTACGTAGGTAATGCTTGTACTAGTTCCTGTAGAAAAAAGTCAATATATTGGCTGGCATTTTCTAATAAGCTATTTTGGGCCGAGATGATAGGTCGACCCGGGGGATTCTTGACATCTTTGTGTACTTTAGGGATAAAGTAGATATTGGGCAGCATAGGATTATCTTATATATATATATATATATATATATATATATATATATATATATATATATATATAATTTATATGTACATTATCTACTGGCGGTCGCCAGTAGATAGTTATAGTTAGGACCGTGTTTCCATAGGAAATCTCAAAATTCTATTTTGAATAACTTTGGCGCCGGTTGACGAATCTTGGCGAAATTTTCAAAACTAATGGGGCGCTCCGCTCAGCTCCTACCCTGAAAGTCTCGGGGTGATTCGTCAAGCAGGGGCCGAGAAAAAAGGGGGGTCCCAAAACACGTTTTCCCCATGCATTTTTCCATAGGACCTTTAGTCGAAGGTACAGCCCGAACGGCTGAACACAATTACTTGAAATTTGGCAGAGAGGTAGTCCTCAGGTCAGGGAAGTGCCTTTTGCATATATGGAGTCAATCTGTTCGGTATTTCCTGAGAAAATTGCATTTAAAAGCACATACATATCTATAGCCGCGCACCGTGCGCGCACCCTTACGTGCGCAAGCGTAATTCTGATTGGTTGTTACATGTCAGTCAACGTTCGAATCGGTCGAAACCAGGCAGTGTCGGCCGCCATTTTGTTTGTTTTCAGTGCGAGAGTGGAAAAGGAAGGTGGCGAACGTGAAAAGGGGGCAGGGTAGAGACTTCCTGACCCCCTAGCCTTGGTCAGGGGGTCCCTGAAGGACCCCAAAGGCAGAAAAAAACATTAAATTATTTTATTTTTTTAAATCGTGGGGGTGCGCGCACCGTGCGCGCACGGTGAAAAACCATTAAAAAAAAAAAATTAATACGTAGTTTATTGAAAAATAAATATATAAAAAAAATAATAGGACATACATAACTTAGCATTTAAAAAACCATACAAATTCACTGAAAAAAACATAGGTTTCACACACGTTATAGTTAGGAATTAGCATTTTAAAAACCTTGCAAATTCACTTAAAAAACCATAGGTTTCACACATGTTATAGTTAGGTGGATATTTCACTCGTTAAAAACCAATGAAATTCCCCCGTTATAGTTAGTTGAGATAACTATAACTCGCGAGACCGCCACTCTATCACAAGGACGATGTCATCAGTGATGTCATGAGTGATGCCACTGACCATGTCATGAGTGATGTAATATGTGACGTCATGAGCAGAGGATTGCGGGCGCGCGAGTTATAGTTATCTCAACTAACTATAACGGGGGAATTTCATTGGTTTTTTACAATTGAAATATCCACCTAACTATAACATGTGTGAAACCTATGGTTTTTTAAGTGAATTATATATATATATAATTTATATATATACGCTAAAAAACGAAGATTAAAGTAACGTTACTGATGGGTGTAAAGATTTGTTTTTGTTTAAAAAACAAAAACTTAGAAATTCACAGAAAAAAACAAAGGTTAAAGTAATGTTATAGTTAGGTGAATTTGACAATGACATTAAAGTTTTTAACAAAAAAAACTGTTATAGTTAGCAGCATTTACTATAACTTGTGCCTGCGCCATGCACTGCTTATGACCACACATATGAAGTCACTTAGGACATATTCATTGACCTCATTTATGACATCATTGATGAATCACCCAATGAGTGTGCTAGTTTGTTTTATAGTTTACATAGCAGTGGGTAAGTACCATATTCCTTGTCTACCTAATTTTGAACCCCCTCGTTTCAGCTAGTGGGTGTAAGTGTTTACCAAACACAAACACTCCTAATGCACCATAGTGGGTAGAGGCATTGAGCATGTTATAAATCTTTGCATTCAAGAGTAACTCTGTGTGCAGGCGACAGTTGACTTGTGTTCATTGTGTTCCACTTAAGTTTCTTGGAATGGCAGAAACAGTTTTCTATAGGAGTAAGATTCTACATAGTAGATACTAACTTTTGTAAGCAGGCTTCAGTTATTAGACAGAATTGTGTTAGCATGATAATTTCTACATAAGACTGTGTGCACCTATGTACATGTGCTGGTTTTGCTTGAGAAGAACTATCTGTAAAGTTTTTGCCACAATATGAAGTTTGCAGATAGTATGAGATTTAGCACCTTCAGATCTTGGGAATTTTGAGGAAATACTTCATTTTTTGACAACTGTTGCATGGAGTGTATGCTGTTCTTAGTAGATACATTTTAATACTCTGTGATGTATTTCTCATTAAGGTTTTTCTGTTTGCAAACAGTGTGGTGTAGAGTAAACTCTCTCCATAGAGTAAGCACTGTTTACAGTTTATAGTTCTCTACTGATCTCCTCTTAATTTCTCAATGTAGGTTCAGTGAGTTTCATTTGATACAGATAAATGCTGTCCTTAGTAGGTTGTTTGTTTTGGAACTGACATTCACTATTATTAGGAACTTGGCTTTCTGTGAACAATTGTATACTGATTAAACACCATACTCAATTAGAGTTTCCTATATATCTGTGGTTGGTTGTTGATGTGAACTATGCTAGCTGTAAAGTGTATGGTATATGGTCAATATTGTACATAATTAATGCTTTGTACACCTAAAGAGTTGTATCTGTGATGGCAGCAATAGCAACAGATATTCTCCTGAGCTATTTTGTACTTACTGTCTCACCTCTAATGCCATAGTAATGTGTAGAGCAAAATGCAGAAAAACAAACCTTGGATGATGTCATCAGCGATGTCATAAATGATGTCATAGATCATGTCATAGACAAGTACATGGCGGGGCACAAGTTATAGTTTGTGCTGCTAACTGTAATCAGTGAATTTCTGTGGTTTTTGTAGTTCAAAACATTAATGTTGTCATTGATAAATTCACCTAACTATAAACCTTTGTGTTTTTTCAGTGAATTTCTACGTTTTTTTTGTTAAACGAAAACAATCTTTTTATCACGCCTAACTATGACGTTACTTTAACCTTTGTTTATTTCAGTGAATTTCTAGTTTTTTTTAACGTAACTTAATGCTTAATTATCATACATAAACTCAACTCCTCGCCTCATCTTTCGGGGCCTGGCATTATTTTGAGGGGGAGGGGGACACACGTAGCTTCCTCTCTGGGCTGATTCTGGCCCCAGAGAGCCCCATCCCGGGGCCCAGTGTGGGAGGGAGGTGCACAGCTCCCATCCTTGGGCTGTTTTAGGCCCTGGGGACCCCATAATTGGGACCCGGCAACATTTTGAGGGTGAGGGGCTGTGCAGGGCCTCCCTTCCTGGGCCAATTTTGGTGCCGGAAACCCCATCCCCTAGCTCCTGGTTTGGTTTTATTTTTAGGGGAAGGAGTCTGCATGGTCCCTCCCTGGGCCGATTTGGGCCCTGGGGACAGCCTACCTGGAGCTTGGTGACACTTTGAGGGGGATTCGGACCATGTGGCCCCCACCCCGGGCTATTTTGGCCCCAGGGACCCAATCCCCCGGGTCCGGTGTTATTTTGAGTTGGGGGGGCACTCCACCCCATTCAGGGGCCGATTTTGGCCCCGTGGACCCCAATCCTCGGGCCCGGTGTTATTTTCAGCAGGAGGGGGCACACAGCTCTCCTCCCTGGGCCGATTTCAACCCTGGAAACCCCATCCCCTGTGGCCCGGCTTTATTTTGAGGGGGAGGCTGGCGCACGCAGCCCCCCTCCCCAGGTGGATTTTGCTCTGGGGACACCATCCCCGGGGGCCCGGTGTTATTTTAAGAGGGGGGTGCGTATAGCTCCTCTCGCCAGGCTGATTTTGGCCCCAGGCACCTCATTCCCTGGGGCCGGGTGTTATTTTGAAGGTACAGGGGGCACGCGCTGCCCCCACCCTGTTCCGATTTCAGCCCTGGGGACCCAATGTTATTTTTAGGGGGGGGGCACACACGGCCAACATTCCCCGGGGGCTTGTGTTATTTACAGGGGGAGTGGACGCACATCTCCACTCCCCGGACCAATTTTGGCCCCAGGGTCCCCATGCCCTGGGGTCCAGCAACATTTTGAGGAGGTGGGGATGCTCGCGGCCCCCCTCCTCGGCCAATTTCTTCCCCAGGGACCAGATCTCCTCGGTCCCGGCACCTTTTTGCAGGGAGAGGGGGCATGCAGCCCCAAATCAGCCCGGGGACCGCATCCCTTTAAAGCTGCCCACCCAGGGCACCCACCATTGGGCTGTGGGGCACTGCGAGGGGAGCCCCAAACAGCTCCCTAGTCATACAACTTGAGCCGGCATTTCTCCCATCCACTAGGAGCAGCTTCTATTGCTGCTCCTTGCGGGCAGAAGCAAGTTTTTTGCTTCAGGACGGACAGGGAAACAGATTTTCGAAGCTCCTGCCTGCTGGGAGCGGACTTGGTGTTTGGTGTAAGCGAGAGTGCAAATAGGATTCCCTGCACTGCAGGCAGGGAAACTTCTATGTCCCTGGGGTGGGCACTCCAGGACATAGCATCTGAGACAGCCCTGGGAATGGGGTCCTTGGGGCCTCTACAGGCTTGGTGGTCTCTGACCATTTTCAGACTGGGAAGCTACTTGAGGAATGTTTTATGAATACCCACATACTTGAGTTTGTGGATGCCCACCATAATTTGCAGGCATCTCCTCCCTGGAACGCCCACAACCCTCCCCTGTGAGGTTGTTTTCAGATCAACAACAGCAGTGCTCCTTTGTTTAATAATATTTTGTTTGACTTATTTTTAGTTTTTATAATAACAAATTCAAGAGCAGTCATGTACTCTGGCTCGGCTATGCCTCAGCATTGAAATGCACTCCAAGGCTGAGCAGGAGCCAGATACTTGTCTTGCGTAGAGCTTGTGTGTCCGCTCGCCCACCTATACCTGGAAGAATAGTGCTGGCAGGGAAATATTTATTCCATGGTACATAATTGGGTACAAGTGCTTTTGGTCGTGTGAAAATGAAGTATCTGTTGGAATTCACCTGGGATTTTTAAAAGCCCACACTGACAAAAACACGCGCACACTTTCTCGTCCCTGTTTTGAAGGCCTTCGAAATGCCGATTAGTTTGAAAAATGTGTTTTAAGTGCTCCTAACAAACCACACTCCCTCTCTTTCCACTGCCCCTGAAGACCCCCTCATGTCGTGCTTCTCGTATAATGTGTTTTAACAAGATGTCCCAGGGTGATAGTTGTGAAATCTGTAGCTCACCCACCCAATCTTATTGACCAAACTACTGCCCCCCTGATCGCTGGACATCATGTTGGTCTCCCGTCAGCATTGCAGAAACTCTTCGTATCATCTGTGTTCCCTGTTGTGTGTAAAGTCATGTCCCCGATTGATTAACAAAGCTGCTAAAAGCATGTTTGCAAGTCTTGTTTGTATTATTTACCACAACTCTGATGCCTTTAGTAGATTGCATGAAATCTAGAAAACAGACACGGTTTTATCTCGACGAACATTTCACTGAGCATACTGCGCCATCGTGTGGATTTTACAGGTATTACTGAGTAATTCATACATCACTTTTAAGAGAAGTTATTAAAAAACATAAGAATGTCGCTATTCTCCAATGCTTTGAATGCTGGAGAACGGTGAACATTAGGGCATCAAGCTTTGTGCTATAGATAATGCACAGTAAAAAAAAAATAGCACTTAACGGAGTGAAAACAGTTGTAAATCGGGATTCCGGTGTTTTTTGTGGGTACAAGGAAAGGAAGAAAAAGATCAAATATCTGGTTGAGGAAGGTGGGAGGTTAATGATCAGAGGAGGCGAGGGTGTGGGAGCAGCATTGTCATATTTATTTTGCCGGCACCAGGTGGCACATAGTCTGGGGATGTTTACCTTTCGACTCTGTGGCTGAGTGTAAGAACTATGAATGACGCACAGAAATCACAAATTCGGATGCACGTTGTGTCCTTGTTACCAGCATTGACTGGCATAACTGTTATAGTTAAGCAATGTTCGAATTTTCTCGCGAACTCCGAAAGATTTTAAAGGCCGTTTCGACCATGTATGGGATCCGGATCCACGAAGATAGTCGTGTTGGACAATATCTGGCTGTCCGTAGGTGATAAGGTTATCACGGTCCTACGGCTCTTGTAAAATGGCGAATATTATATCTTTCACGTTTGTGACTGAGTATCCTATCTGCTAAACAAGGGGATCTCAAACTGAGGAGAGCCCTCCCCCTAGAGGGGCTTAACTGATCCAGCGGGGTCACCAGGCTCTGGTTAAAAGAAACATCATGCTGAAAACAGTGCTTTGTTTTAAGCTGAAAAAGAAGGCGCAGCAGTAAGACATTCTGTAATCTGCCATCGCTAAACTCTTTTGTCATTTCTATCTGGCTGGAAGTCAGTGTCAAAAGGTATGGGGCTCCAAATATTCTTAAAACCTCCCTGCCCCATTTCTGATAAGCCTTAGAACAGCAGGTGTGGAAATTACCCCTGCGCTAGTAGGTTTAGGGTCGCGTGAGAGAGCTCACTTTTTAGGTCTCGGGACCATCCGGTCTGCCGAAGGCAGAACCCGAAGTCGAGAGATTTAATGTTTTGGAGAAGAGGGGCTTGAACCCGCCCCTCTTCTCCCCTGTTCTCCATTGGCTGGCCTCTTCAATGCTGGCCAGCCATTGGAGAAGAGGTCCCGTCACTCCGATCAGGCCCCGTCCTTTTTGGATCGGGGGGCGTGTTTTTTGCAAAAAGTCTAATTATCTCCTCCAGCCAATGGCTGGAGGAGATAACAGCAAAACACGCCCCCGAATCCGAAAACGACGCTGCGTTTCTCCGAGGCATTTCTGCTCTGCCTCGGAGAAAGGCGGTGGTGTCTCCCTTCACCCCACACACAGAAAGTCCCTTTAGCAGTCCCTCTGCGCTGTTAGGGTGGCAGCCGCAGCCCTCCGCGCCAGACCTGTCACGCCGTACGCAGCTCTGGCACCCAGACTTCTGCCGGCAGCCAGTGAAGAGTGTCACACGTGCAGTCAGTGAAAAGTGTCACCCGTGCAGTCAGTGAAGTGTCAAGCGTGCAGGCAGTAAACAGAGTCACCCATGCAGGCAGTGAAGAGTGACACGCGAGTAGTCCAGGAAGAGTGTCACCCGTGCAGTCAGTTAACAGTGTTACCCGTGCAGGCAGTTAAGAATGTCACCCGTCCAGGCAATGGAGTGTCACGCGTGCAATGAGCACGAGACCGGGTGCCACAATGTCGCCAGTTCTCTGAATCTGCAGTTCAAGGACAGAAGAAGTATTTTGTGTGAAAGGTGAGGGGCACGCGTGACGTTATATCTCATTATAAACAAGCCAGCCTGGAAACTGGCCTGTTAGCACATGCTGGGAGGCTGGCCTAAGCAGTCAGTGAACCCCTATTAATTATCTGAACGTCACGACACCCCCCACCCCCACACACACACGCGCACTGCTCTTGTACTGGTGACAGTGTGCACGGAGATGTCACACCTCCTCAGCCTGCCTTCTTTGAGGTGTGCACAGTCACCACATAAGCTTCTATAAAAGCCTCCCATTCATTTTTTTTGTGGGGGGGGGGGCGCGGTGGGCTGGCAAATGGTACACGGCATAAGCCTGGGTTAAGCAGTCTCCGTCGGTGCACTCAGGGCAGCCGTGCACGTCTCGCCTCGGTTGGGAAACGCACATCCCTTGATTAAAGTGATGTATGGATTTTCACAGACACGGGACAGAAAGGCAAGACTGCAGCGGGCATTATGCAGATCCGAGGAGTATTGCAAACCCGGGGCAATAAAGCTGACAGCTTTGACAGTATCGACGGCATTAATAATATGCGTTTGAAGGCAGCGCTCGGACAGTTACCCAATGGAGGCAATACAACGCTCGCCGCCGATATCTCAAATAATCGACAGCGCTGCTTCATGCATCATTTTTATACCTCCCGATCGACCCAGTCCTCCAGGGCCGGCGTCATTTCAAAGCAAAAAGGAAAAAGATATCCGCCATCATTTAAGCCATTGTCAATAAAGACTTAAAAACGTTTTTCCAATGGTTTTTAATTAATTGCAGTACAAGAAGCAGAGAAGTTAACATTTCTGCCGCACATAAAAGATTGGCAGAACGAGTCCGATGGGGGACTTGAGAACATCAGGAAATATATGAAATGACCATTCAAGTGGTAAAAAAATTCTGTGAGAGCAGAGCCTGATAAATACAGATGCTCAGGTGCTGGGTGTGATTCCTGGATTCAATGTCTGTAGAGTAAACAGCACCCGGAGACCTGAAAACAACACAGAAAGAAAGGTTAATCTTTTAAAAAGTGCAACAGTTTCTTAGAAGAAAAAGCTGGGGGCCTGTTTTGAAAGAAAATAACCACCGTGCCTGTTTGATATTGCTCACTTAACATTCACCGTACAAGAAACAAATAAATACATTTTATACACATTGTTAAAATAAACTGCATTATAACTTTGAGATAGATATGCTCTCCCTTTGATTAGAAGAACAAAGGGGCATATTATCAAGCCAGGCGATAAAATTATCGCCGCTTTAGCGGCTGAAAACCGCCGCTAAAACGGCGATAATGGACTTGATAATATGCTCTATGGAATTCCAATTGAAGCCCATGTTAAATGTGAAGGACGTCTAACATGGGCTTCAATTGGAATTCCATAGAGCATAATATCAAGCCCATTATCGCCGCTTTAGCAGCAGTTTTCTGCCGCTAAAGCGGCGATAATTGTATCGCCTGGCTTGATAATATGCCCCAAAGCTCTTAGCGGCCTCGACAAGATCACGAAGCGCAAAATGAATTCTGAAATGCAATACCACAGGTAGATAGCCATTTTTAAGGCGAGTAATTTCTTTGTCCGAGAAGGAGGCACCGATTGTGTATTGCAAATATGAGTTTGTGACGTTTGTTTTGACAGATAGATAGACAGATAGATAGTAGATAGATAGATAGATAGATAGATAGATAGATAGATAGATAGGTAGGTGCTGTTGTCACTGGCAACAAATGCTGAATCTTTTTAAACAAGAACACCCTCTTGCCCCGGCTCTAATAATATAGCGATGGGATTCAGAAGGTGTGTGGGGGGGGGGGGAGCGGCGGGTCTCAGATTTCTAAAGTGAGGTCAGCGGCGTGAAAGTAGTCTTTTCATAATGAAAGGTGCACCGTGAGTGTGCGCAGATTTACAGGTCTGTAACTATTCCCAGCAGAAAGGCGAATTTTATGACACAAAAAAAGGATTTCTGTTCCAGGCTGGAATTGTGGCCTCTCTGGAAGCACCTTCTGATAGCCAGTCTCACGAAACACTGTAAATAACAAGCATTTACAATGCAATGGTCTCGGCATTGGTAAAGTTAGAGCTATTGGCATTGCTCATGACATTATTTTTGTTTATGTTTTTGTTTTTAAAACATTTAAAGAAACGGCATTGTCATGAGCAATGCCAATAGCTCTACCTTTAACAATTCCGAGACCGATGCATTGTAAATGCTTGTTTTAAATGAAAGCAAGTTCATAACTTTTACAGTGGCAAATGCTATGAAGTGCACGTTCTTTTAGGTGGAACAGTCCAGAATTCAAGACATAATGCCAAATTTAGAGTCAGAGATGGAGAAAAATCTGCCAAACTTAGGGTTCATTGCGAAGGTGACATAGGTTTCTCTGTAAAAGAAGAAGAATCCACCACTGTCATGGAGCACCACCCCTATGTAAAGTACACCAATACCTGTCACTGGTTTTGGGATTCCATACATCAAATGTGCACACTGGAAATGTGCAGCAAGTGGGGGTACTTTGCCAGTGTCCACATAGACAGTCACCCTAATATTCTGCAGAGGCTTTTCACCAAGTTATGGTTTATGTACATCCTCTTTTCGGGGGGATTTCACAGTGGGAAATCAGTCAGACAAGGTGGCAGGTAAGTCATTCTAGATGAGGCAGCTGATCTACCACAATTTTCGGCAGAGTAGCGTCTGCACATCTGGGTCACAGGAGTTTCTGCGGGGGGATATCGGCTCATCTCTGATTTGGGAGACTTTCCACCAGAGGACACGGACGTTGAATCCTTTCACTTTGTTGGCTAAACATCCATTGCCACCCTCTCCAACTCAGTTGTCAAAAGCTGGTTAATTCTTAAATGAATTTCTGAAAGCATTTTCCACTAATTCTGGTGGATACAGACTTTTCATATCTGTCCTTCAGTGAAATAAGGAATCCAAACACTTTTGTACGATCTATCCAGTAATGCAAACATGTTGGCTTCTGGCTAATTGGAAAACTATTGTTAGAAAGCAGCGTTTTATGAGGTCCTGAGGTTACTGTTCACAGCTGGGGTGTCTGTGCGCTTATGACACAGTTTAACTGTTCTGTGTTAGAAATGTTTACAAACACACCCTCCTAGTCTCTTTATGAGGCTAGAGGTCAAAACACATAAGTTACACTTCAAATATGACAGTAATAAGCACAAATACAGGTCAGGCCCTAGGGGCAAGCCAAACCATATACTAAAATAGTGGTATAAGAACCACGACTTAACTAGACACAAGGCCTAGAACCTGTAGAATCGCTGGGACCCCACAGAACCACCCAAGGTAGTGACACAGGGGACCCACGGGGGCCGTGTGCAGTGTGAGAACACAGCCGAGAGCTCCCGTTAGCTTCTATGGGAAAAGTCGCGGTTAGATTTTTAAAGATTAGGGACACTTAGAAACGAGTCAGGACCAAACCCTTTGGTACTTAGGAAGTTCTGGGGCCAGCACACATGGGAGCACCGGAGTACTCGTGTTACCTCACCCAGGGAAGCCGGGTGCATAGGTGTCAAATGGTGTCGGGTCGCGTCGTCGATTTCAATGGGAGCTGGCAAAGAAGTGCTGCTGCCGGTAAGATGCGAAGTTTCCAAAGAGATCCAAGCCTGGCTCGAAGTTGAGAAGAACCTGAAAGCAGAGGGGACAGATTCTGGGTCACGAGCCAGTGACCAGGAAGGCGATAGGCAGATGTCCACCGATGTCGGTGGATTTCAGGTGAAGAAGGTGAAGCTTGACTCTTCAGCCACGAGGACCAGGAGGCGTCGAGGACTACCAGGAGCTGGATTCGAGCTGTCCCACAAAGGATGTCGAGTCCTGCAGTGTCAGTGCCTGGATTGGACGCAACAAGCCTTGGCAACAGCAACCCACGCAGAAACAAGAAAGATGCTTCGGTGCAGGCCAGCAAGGTCTGGGGGACTCACCACTTGGTTGGGAGTCAGGGCACGTCTGGAGCAACCAGGGAAGCCCAAGGAAAATCAAAGTTACCCCCTCAGGGGCCACCAGTC
This sequence comes from Triturus cristatus, assembly GCF_964204655.1. Taxonomy (NCBI): domain Eukaryota; kingdom Metazoa; phylum Chordata; class Amphibia; order Caudata; family Salamandridae; genus Triturus; species Triturus cristatus. The sequence goes on from NC_140591.1 coordinate 835,615,579, forward strand.
GACAGACCAGAGATCGTGAAGGGACCTCAAGAGGAAACACAAAATGGCGTCCCACGGGTCACTCGGGGTGACTAGGCCAACAATCTTCAGTGGATCTTCTGCTTGAGGTAGGGGCTACAATTATCCCCAAGCACAACTTCAAGAGACATTAAGAAGTCAATGCACTTGCAAAAGTGCACAGTGACCAGGAGTTCCGGTTCCACGCTACTCACGAGGGTTGCGGGTCTCAGCTTTGCTAGGGACTCGGGTCAGCCTCTAAGATGTCTGGAAATCCTCTTCCTGGGCTGCAAATACTTCGGAGTCTGGCGGGAGCTTCGGAGATGCAGACCGGCAAAATGCTTCGTTGGTCCCTGCCAAGCAGGGGAGTCACTCCTTGACACCAAGGGAGATTTCTTCAGTCCTCTAGTCTTTAGTAGAGCGTCGCAGTTCCAGGATTCAACTTCAGAGTTTCGTCCAGGGATATCTAAAGTTCTGGTTACAGAGGTTCCTTACTTATACCTAAGGAAGGGGTTGGACTCGCTCTGGGGACCCACCTATGGGAGGGTTTGGAAAGAGGGGTGGCTACACCCATTTCCTATGTCCAGTTTCGTGCCAGAGCAGGGGCTGGAAGCCCCTGAACCGGTTTGAGCTGGACTATGCACAGGGACACCAAATGTGCCCCCAGTGCAGGACTTCAAAGCACTCAGAGAGTACTCCCACCCAGCCCCAATACACATAAGCCTGTCTGGGAGGTGGTTAAACCTCCCTGTGACAGGAAACCTATTGCCCAGGCCTCCCCTGCTGGAGTTTCGGTCAGCAGCAGGAGGCCAGACCCGTGTCTGTGGCTGCAGCATCCATTTTGTGATGCCAGGGCTCTATTCGATTTCTACCGGATATACTAGTACTGCCATGTCTCTCCCTCTAGAAGGGTGGGATCATATCCTCACATCAAGAACTGATGTGGGGGTATGATTCCAAGGTGTTTGATACCAAACACAACATGTTTCCGTGCAGCCAGTCCAAAGTTAGCATTAACCGTTTAAGATATAATGCACTTAAGAGTATATGGTCAGGCTGCACCACTGACAACCCCGGAGAAGATATTCCGAAGGCTGCAGAGGGGCTCAGCTCATTCTTGGGCACCCTCTCGCATATAACCAAGCACCCTGCCTTCAGGATTGATAAAGCCTGCCATAGGAGTGACTGATAGGCTACTATGTGCAGTGATAGGTGAGGTATAGTGAACCTGTACCTCAGTAAGGGGTGCATGCACCACTTTACCCAGGCTGCAGTAGTGGACCTGTGGTGTCATTTTGCATGGCTTTCCAGGGGTGGCACAATACATGCTTCAGCCCCTGGTAGGCCTCCGGGGTACCTATGCCCTGGGTACATAGTATACCATATATTGGGACTCACAAGGGTACCCCAGAATCCAATCTGGAGTGTACCTAAAGTACATGCAATCATTTTAGAGAGGAAGCAGCTAGGCTGAATAGCAGTGTCCCAGCCAGACTAAAGACGAAAAACAGTGAAACACCAGCAAAAATAGGGGGTAAACATGTGAAGCAGATCCTACTCTCCTACAATCCTAAAAACAAAGAGTTGTAGTAGTCCAACTGCTGGAGTTGGCGCTCTCTGCAGGGTCATCACAACGCTTTTTGGCTTCACCTTTCTATTCTCTGAACCCGTTTTTTTGTATTTTAGGAGTCTCTACACTTTACCACTGCTGCCCGGTGCTAAAATGCCTGTGCTTGCTCTCTAAAACGTGGCAACATTGGCTTACACCCATTTGGTACATTTAATTTACTTGTAAGTGTGCAGTTAAACCTGCCATGTGGACCTGGCAAAATAAACCTTTTGCCAGGCCTAGACCTTCTTTTATAATAGATATTTCACCCCTAGGGTAGGCCCTAAATAGCCCATGTGGCAGGATGCATCTTGAACCTAGGGCCACCAGAGTGATGCCAAGTGCTAGTTGGCTGGCCTCCTGATCAGAGCCTCAGGGACAGAAAAGGCTCTAACCACCCTGAACCCTGCACCTGGACTCTGCCTGATGTGAGTCCTGCTACCCAGGTGTTGCTGCCCCTGTCTAGGGCCCTTGGAATTGGGCCTGAAAGTGCTCTGATAGCCAAGCTGTGTGTTTTTATTTTAGTAGAACTGACGCAATGCGACACATCTCATCGCAGCTCCGCTTCGGAACCACAGCTGTGCAATGCATCTTTGACACAGAATTCAGCAGCTCTTTGGAACCATTGTGGTACAACATCTCCTCAGCGCAGAACTTCACGTCTCAGCACCGCAGCTACTCTGGCCGATCTGGTCTGGTGAGAGAAAGAGAGAAAGAACAATAAAGATGCCTTAAATCTTGTTGTTATCTTGTCACGTGTTGTAAGATAGAGGGCAAAATATGCTTATGTATTCTTACAAGTTGCTACTTCTAATATCCTGGAGATAGGTGTTTGCAGTTTGAGAATGAAAAGTAAAGTTAAAGGATTTTGTAAAGTGAAATGTCTCGCAATGGTGCTGGGCACACAACATTTAAATAGCTTGTAAATGATACTAATATTTTAAAATATATTTCAATACTTAGGAAAGCACTTTTTTGTCATTCTGAAGTGAGATGGAAACAGAGCTCTTAATAGGATCAATTCAAATTAGATTGCTTTACTAGGTGATGTTCAAATAATAAATATTTGCTGAAACCCGATCTCCACACATTGTCGTTTGTATGCGTTCTCATTAGTAGAACTGCATGTTAGTGAGATGGTTTGTGGCCATTTCAGTGGAAAATGTCTGTATGTAAATAACAGTGTGCTACCACATCATGTTTTAGTAATATTCTTACAAAAACATTAAAACATTCCTACCCTGCTGGCATTGCTGAAAGGGTACTAAGAGGCAAGTCAGGGAGTCATGTGTCACCTGTATGCGGGCTAGATTAGATTTTCATTATACATGGAACAAAGGTTTAGTCTATCAAACAAAAGCGTTTTTTTTGTACCAACATGCTGAACTCACATATTTGAAAGTGGTCTCTTATGCTATAATGAAGAAAAAGGCACAGGGTGAAAAAAAATATTTGCCTACGATCACACAATTTGAGACGAGTTTATGGGTCCAGTGCATTACAGTTAATTCAAGTAGATTATTCAAGGCACTAGACCTGCAGGTCTGGTAACATTTTTCAGATTTTTGAGGCCTGATCGGAGATGGAAAACTTGAGTACTATTTTGCAAATAGGAATGACACCACCTCAAGGCTGAGCGTCTAATCCTGATCTCAGATAGTTTAGAAATGAGTGTTGTTATTGACCACGTCGAAGGCAGTAGATAGATCTAGTAATGCTAAGGAAACACAGTGGCCTTCATCCGACGCTATTCAGAAGTTATCCAAGACAGAGAGAATAGAAGATTCAGTGCCAGGAACAGGGTAGAACCCTGACTGGACTGCTACATCTAGCAAATGATGGCATTCCCAGAAGGAGGAAATTTACCTATTGACGTATTTTTCCAAGATCTTATCAGGGAATGGCAAGAGATGTAGGCTGAAAATTAGTCTGGATTGACAGATATGTTGTGGGTTTTTTTTTTTAAAGGGACAACCATGGACTTTTTCCATTCTATAAGCACCAAACCTGTAGAGATGGAAATATTGTATATCTCCTGTAATGGGCTGCCCAGGCCAGATGATACTGCCTTCCAGGCCATGGGAGGAAGAGAGTCCAGTGGAAACCTAGAGCAGACAGAGAAAGCAATTAGCCAGAATGTTTCTGAGTCCAGCTCCTCAATATCTTTGATTGTCGATGTTATGTTTTCAATGTTAGTGCAGCTCACCATATGCCAAGTTCAATTTGTGCTCTCACCTAATGGAGCTGTGGCTTTCATTTCAAACTGTCCACAATATTTTTGATTTTTTTCCTCAAAGAAGTTGGCAAGACTATCACAGTATCTGGGATGTACACATCTTTGTGATGTGCAGTCCAGGTTAGCGAATGTCCGTGCCACATAAAATATTCTTTTTAAGGACATTAGGTGCCTCAAGAATTTCCTTAGCATAATACTCAGATTTGTCTGCAATTCATTTTTTGTAGACTTTTAAAGCAGATTTTATTTTTGCTCTTGGTCAATAGCCTGGTTGGGATGTTAAGTTTTTTCCATTTTCTTACACTCTGATTTTTCTACTTTAAGTGCACCATTATACTAGTGTGCTGAAGGACGAGATCTTTGCAGGCATCTTTTTTTCCAAGAAAGACCGAATCAAGGGCCTGCAGGGTTTAATTCTGATAGGCTGAGAACTTCCCTTCCACTGATATACTAGCGAGAAGATGAGTCTTAGCGGCAAGTGCGTCTAGTAATATGCTTATTGCTACTACGATCTATTTCTCTCTTTCTCTGTTACTCTTTACCTCTTTCCCTCCATTTATCCTTCGTTTCCCACCACTTTCTTTGCCTCCCACCTATTGTGCTTGTCCCCTCCTCTCTTTTACTCTTTACCTGTATGGCTCCTTGAGGCCAGAAAACTACTAGGGCCAGACGGCGATAATGACAACGCTCCCCTCCAAGATAAGGATAAAAGGCTGCCTTAATAGAAAAGGTCTGGAATCAAGTCAGAAATAGAAAACCTGGGCAGTGTGTCTTACAGACTAAACACAAACTCATTAATACAATAATTATACCAAACCTGCCAACCACTTCTAAGATCTTAAACTGCCCCCTCCCTATAACCTTGTTGCATTCACACTCGCCCAACCTGTCATACTACTCATGCCAACACTGATATCACCTCTTTATCCCCTGTCGCCCTCGCCCAGTCCCCTCCTTAACTAGAACACTGACCTCACTTTGTTTTCTCATCAACCCTGTAAGAACCCCCATAACGTCTATTGTAATTTTGTAACCTCCACCAACCACATAACCAGACCTGCCTAACCACTGCAAACACAAAATACTTAAACACATATTCAAACACCTGTCCTATCAACAAACGTATCCATACAATTAAAAACTACTGCTGGACCCTCCAGAAAATATGAATAAACCCAAAACAAAACATCAACACCCTTCCAACCAAAAAAGTGAGATGCTGGGAGGTCTGCAACAAGCTTTACTAGTCTGCCCGCTGGATGTGACAACAGTCCCCCTCCCAGCCTGCCCTACAAATTAAGCTTTATCCCCACACACCCTGCTAACCACCAATGGATTTACCCCAAGTATAGCCGGGACTCACCATTTGCCTGAAATGTCTGTGGGGAGATCGATTTCCCTTACTCCCCCTCTACCTCCGCAGCGTCCAGCACTATGGCAATAATGACAATGCTCCACTCCAAGATAAGGCCAAAAAGGCCACTTTAATAGAGAAAGTCTGAATTCCGATTATTTTCAGAAAACCTAGGCAAAGTGCATTACAAACTAAATGCAACTTCACTATTCCATATAAATACATAACCAACCCACCGCTACTAAGATCTTAAACTGCCCTCTCCCTATAACCTCCTACCATTCAAAAACACTAGACCTGTCATAATACTCATCCACACACTGACGACACCACTTCATCCCCTGTCAACGTCGCCCAATATGTCTCCTTGCTCCCTCCCCAGAGTCCCGGCCACACTGGATGTGCTCAACCACCCCATAAGAACCCAAATAACAACTATTGTAATGCTGACACTGTCAACCAACAACACCCGAAAGGAGTTTTTCTGCCCTCCCCCTCCGTACTTTGTATTCACCACAGAACATTTGTGTAACCTCACAAGAGTTTACCCAATAGCTGAGCAGTCCGTTATTGGAATTCCAACAAATAATACTTGTTCCTTAAAATGGATAAATGAACCCCGTCCCCCCTAAACAGTAAATAGTCTTCTTGCGCAATCTCAACATGCTTCAACCCTGAAGCCTCACACATTTACAAAACCCCGCCTTTCCCTGTTGACCTTCCTTCTTTGATTTTCAATAGCACTCAGCTTCTAAGCACCCCTCCGCACCTATCTCTAAAGTCTGAACTAATCCAGCCGAAAAATATGTGTTCCTAATGACATTTCACTTATACGTGTCAGGTTTGCTTTCATGCTCTGTAGTAAACCGATGCCGTAGAGCTGCTCTAAATATTTTTCTGTCTGGTAGATGACTAGTAAATGCGGGAATCTTCTACCTGCAATGTGCTGTGCTGATACAGAAAGAAGCTCCCCCCAGCGCATCTGCTCCCCCCACAACAAAGCTGTTACTTTAGTACCGTCCAATCCAACCCAGGTTGCCTTCCAAACAGCCTGGTCGCCACCTGATCTGTCGCCCAATGAACAAAAGAATATCCAAGAATCCAAACTGATGCGACATTGCGTTTCGTTAGTCTTTATTATCGATCAGTTTCATCAAAAAGAGACAGTTACAAAATAAACATTGCATACAAGATAAGGATTAAGAACTATTCCTATGTAACACAAGTAGAGTAAAATCATGACTAAACACAGCTCTAAAGTCTAATGCCTCCTATTTCTGATAATCCAGACCCAACCCAAAAATGTGGCCACTGCAACTACGATGCATTCGCCACTGTCATATCTCAGGATTCTTAGGGCCTCAAGCCCCTGTCTAGTGCCCAGATTGCGACATATAGGTTTAAGCCATTTGGCCCGGGGGGGCGGCATAAGCCGGGCAAGACAAAAAATATATGACCCACTGATTCGGTACAATCTGTACACCAACGGCAGGAATCGCAAGTCTCACCCTTCCAATTTTTAGTGAATGATTTGATGGGTAGGCTGCCAACTCTCAGTTGGTGGTAAAGTTTCCTGTCGCTGGGTCTGGTAATGATGTCCCAATAAGCTTCTAAAAGAGGGACATTTTTCTGCACAAGAAACCTGCCTGACAAAGACTCCGCTGGAACTAGGGATAATTGTTTTTGACGGACCATTGACCAGTAAAGGCTTTTAAAAACTTTTTTAGGAGGGAAGGGATTAGTAGCCGGGTCGGTCCAGAGAATTCCCAGGCCCATGGATTCCAATAGTGAGATAACTTGCTTGAACCACAGGATGTTACCGGCGCCCAGGATGGAACGGACGTCCAGAAATGTCTTTGCATAGGGCCCTAATTCCGGGACCGTCCATAATCTCCTCCAAAAAGCCAAAGGTTTAAACCTTGCAATGTCATCAAAGGAATAACAACCAAGATCCAGCAGAAGCGGTTTCACTGGAGTAGAACAAGGGAGACCCGTAAGGATCCTGAGAAATTTGTGTTGTGCCTTGACCAGTGGGGAAAGATCAGCAAAACCCCAGAGTTCAGCGCCATAGAGGATCGCAGAATTAATCCTGGCATTATAAAGTTTAATAGCAGGACCTATCATTTTCATCTGGGATTGTTTTTGTTCTTTAACCAAGCACCCAGAGAGTTGGGCAAATTTGAGGGATAGGACATCTATTTGTGGCCTCCAGTTCAGCTTATTTTCAAAGACAACCCCCAAGTAGGTCGTCGCCACTACATTTACCACAGTCCTTTGGGGCAACTTGCTGGTGTGACGAGCAGTGTGCGACCAACTTTTGCATAATTTATTACGGCTCCCTTGAGCCAACGGGCTTGGATCTGCACCTGCGCGCCATGAGAGGTACTTGACCTGTTTTAATTACATTTTGGCAGTCCACACGGCACCCCTTTACACTGACCTGCTCCCTGCTGACGAGAGGCAACTACCTCGAAACACGTGTCCAGGGATGGCTAACGCAACACATACTGTTCTTTATACATCGTGGCATAGGCGTACCCGCCGTCACCACTACATTTACCACAGTCCTTGGGGCAACTTGCTGGTGTGACGAGCAGTGTGCGACCAACTTTTGCATAGGTCATGACATTAGCACGTTCGAGTAAGTCATTGTTCATAGTCACATGGCCTTTCACGCATTTCCCTTTATTAAAGACCATGTATTTAGTTTTCGAAACATTAACTAACAGGTCAAAGTCAGAGCAGAAGTTAGCAAATACGTTCAAAGCCACCTGTAGCCCAGACAAAGTCTGCGATAGGAGTAGGGTGTCGTCGGCAAACATGAGGAGTGGAATTTTAATACCACCCAGCATGGGGGCGTCCGTAGATGTAGAAGAGAAGTACTGCACAACTCTGTTAATGAATAACAGAAACAGAGTAGGCACAAGGACGCACCCTTGCCTGACACCCCTATTGACTTTGAATCTATCGGTGACCTGCCCTTGGTTCCCCCAACGTACTTGTGCGAAGTTATTTTCATGCAACCTAATGATAATATACAAAAGGTCTGCAGGCATCCCTAACTCTGCTAATACCGCCCAAAGTTTAGTCCTATTGACTAAGTCAAATGCTGACCGAAGGTCAACAAAAGCGGCGTACAAGGTACCGCTGCAAAGATAAACCGTTTTCCAGATGATCAGTTGAAACTTGAATGCCTGGTTGATGTTACTTGTGTAGGGTCTGAACCCGGCCTGCAGGGGCGAGATGATATTCTCCTGCTCTATCCAAGACTGAATTCTTGCCAGGATCATCCTTGCTATGATTTTTTGAACAGAGTCAATTAAACTGATCGGGCGGTAATTCCCCGGGCAAGAGCGATCACCCTTCTTAAAGATGGGCAAAATCTCAGCGCCCTTCCAGGATTCAGGAATGGCAGCCCCATTGGCTATAGCAGTTGCCAAAAGTGCGATGTAGGGCACCCAATTGCTATGGTCAGATTTAAAAAGGTCCGCGGGGACACAATCTATACCCGGTGCCTTGCCACTAGGAACCCTGGATAGAGCCAACTCGACCTCTTTACAGTCAAATTTAAAATTCCGAAGAGGGGGCATGACCTGGGAAATAGGAAAAGCGGTCACTTCTTCCAGATTAGTCTCCGAAAACTGACTTTCAAAGTGCGACACCCAAATATCGGGGAGTACATGATTTGAGGGGACCTGCGTGCTCGGAGAGTTGCCCCATTTGCCATGCGACATTGCTGTATGGCCTCCTCCCTAGAAGTCAGTTATGTGTAAAATGTGCCTTTTGTTCCTACGTAGCAGGAAACGGAAGCGGCCAGGGCGTCTGTGCTTTCTCATCTGGAATATGAGCAGAGGAGCGTCGCCCCACTGAAATAACCCCAGAGAGATTAATAAAATGGTAATTAAGTTAATTGATTACCATTTTATTTTTTGTCACCCCATCCCTAACGAAGCATCAGGATGGGGCGGGGCTGCTGAGTGGCAGAAGCAGAGAGAGCAGGGCACTTTCAGTTTAAAGTGCGCATGTCTTTTTGGCCGGTCGTCTTGCGCTGGCCAGCTACGCATGCGTACATAAAACCTCTCTATCCCAGCTGGCGTTAGAGAAAGCCAAAGCCCCCACAGCGCTGTGGAGCGCAGAGTGAGGCCGCACCCCTAATTTCAGCACTGCTCTCATGCTGGTGAGAGCAGCGCTAGGATGGTTTAGGAGTTCGGAGCCTGCCTGCCTCGAGGACAGAAGACCATCGAGGAGGACGTCATGTTGCGCGGGTAGGTAAGTGCTTTTAATTTTTTTTTTTTTCCCATGGTCCACCCGCCCTACCACCCTCTGGATATGCCAGCCGCCACTGACTATGACAGTGCCCTGTTATTGGGTTTGCCAAAGCTTATGGTTTCAAGACTGAAGAGAGTGCAAAACCTGGCTCTCAGACTGGTCTGTGGCCTCCAAAAATATGTTCATGAGTCTGAGGCAAGGCATGCTCTGTACTGGCTCCCTGTTAAGAAGACACTCCGCTTTAAGATTCTTGGCCTCATTCATCAGGCCTGCTACAAAACTGGACCGACGTTTCTGTCTAACCTCTTGATTTGTAATGTGTCGATAGCATTTTGTGGTCGGATGGCAAAGCCTCGTTCCAGGTTCCACGGTTCAAATGTGCATTCTCGCACCAAGGATCCCGAATGAACTTCCTATAGGCTCCGGTTGGCACCTAATTGTATGTTAAGGAAAGCATTGAAGACCATTGTTTTTCTAGATTTTGTTCGATGCCATCTTTTATTGTTGTCTGGGTCTGTGCTGTCTTATGCGTCTGTTTTAGGTAGGCGCTGTGACACCTTTGTGATGCAAATGAGCTTTGAAAATAAATGAATAAATATGTATTTCACCATCTAAATATATTCAGTTCTACAAATCATTAGCAGTGGGCTAAGCAACTATCCCAAGAGGAGCAGATTGTTGTGGTCCAGGGCGTGTATTATCTGTATGTCAGATTACTTCTTTTCGGTGCCAGAAATACATCATCGTCCAGATTTTGCCAGTTGGCAACGCAGGCCAGAAACCTGGACTTTTCTATCGAATCTAGAGCGCATCGACTGCTTGCATCAATATGTTAGAGGTGTGAGTTCAGTATGTCCGTGATCCACTGTCTAAATATGTGAACCTATAATAAATCAGAGTTCCCCCCTATGTGCACCCTGTTGGAAGCAGATACGGCTGTTTTCCAAACCTGACGGACAGCAGGACAGTATCTTTAAACTGCAGGAAGGCTTTCACAGCGAGATTCCTAGTAAATGTCAGGTTCCCCAAGAGCAGACCCGACCTTACCAGCTGCCCTAATACAATGCACCGGAGGAATGAACTTGAGATTTTCTAATTTCACTAAAATTGACACCTTGATGCCAGGCTTGTCCAGATGTCCCACAACTGTGTGCAGTAATTGAGTTCCACTTAGATTAAAGGAATATATATTTATCGTATGTGGATGACCTGAAACTTTGGTTTGGACCCAGTTGTCTTGAATCTAAGCAAGACACCCTATATTCCAAACTCGTTTAGGAGTGTGTCTGTTTTAATTGTTTTTCCATGTGTAATGTAAGTGCGTGTTTAAATATAGTTAAAGAAAAATACAGCTTTTATAATTTTTGCTTTCAGATTTGTGATATAAATCCAATTAATTTTGCTCATATTGGCAAAATAAAGAAACCAGTATGTTAAGGACAAACGCCCAATTGGTTGGAAAGGCTTGCATAGGTTCAGTGCCACAAAAGATAAATTCTTTATTTATCAACAGAAGAAGAGTTACCATGGAACCCATTCTTTTTTCGATGACCTAATTCCAGCTTTCTGAAGAAAATGCCCCTTAGAGATAATGTTCCTGAACTCGACCATCTGTAACTACATCACTTTTTGTGGTCGCATTCCAAAAATGAGGCATCACACTGGTTATGTTGACAAATGCGCTCGCACATGCAACCCTATATTTTTGATTGCCGCCGAGAGTCTGACGAAACGGAACAGGGTGAAGCCTGAACATCATTTGGCACAGAAACAGAGTCCAACAAATTGAGCGCAACTGCCGACTGGCAATTCAATCGAAACCTAAATATTTCTGGAAGTGCGACCGAGGTGCAGGGACAGCAACAAAACGAATTCAACTTATTGCAGATGTCCACATAGAAAAGGGGAAAGAACTCGAAATTCGTGCATCTATGTCTGTAAAATAAACAAGATCTCAAAGTAAACAAAATCTGTACTGAACTGTACAAATACATTAAATCTTTGTAAACTGTGCCAAGGCGGGAAGTTTAAAGGCACCGAAACTGCTTCACATCTCGACTGCGTCCAGCAAGGTATTCTGTTATGTGGACACATACAATACATTTAACTCCACTGTTTATTTGAATTCTGGTATCTCTGTTTATCTTGTGAAAGTAACATCTATGTGCTGTCGTTTACTGAACATGTATGTATATATTTATTAAAGATACTTGCATAGTTCCAGTGAATGAATGCCATTTTGGCACTGTCTGACCAAAGAAAGTGCCTAAATTGCAGTGGCGGCGGGCAACTACGGTGAGTGGAGGGGCGGTCAAATGGGTGGTGGTGCATAAAATAAATACAATAAATGCATTACATAAATAAAATGAAAAGTAACTTACTGTGCTTGCTGCACAACACGTCCTCCTCACTCTGGTCCTCTTCTTCTCTCGTGACATCACGTTCAGATCCCCAGCTAACTCCAGTGACCAGTCCTGACGCTGCTCTCATGCTGGATTGGATGAGTGGCCTCTCCCAGCGCTCTCGAGCAGTGGAGGCCTGTGCTTTCTCTAATTCAGCTGTCTAAGACAGCTGGGTTAGAGAGGTTTAAAGTGCGCATATCTGGCTGGCTGGCGCAAGACAGCCAGCCAAAGAGATGTGCACTTTAAACTAGTGCACAGGCAGCCCACCATTCCTCCCTGCTGCCACTCAGCAGGCCCCACCCCATCCTGACGTTCGGTTCAGGACTAGTTGACGAAAAACAAAATGGCAATAAATGAACTTCATTACCATTTTATTTTTCTTCTCTGGGGCTTTTCTAGGGGCATTTTAGCGGGGAATATGGATTAAAGCATGGCGACTCACTGAAGTAACACAAAGGCACTACGAAGACCAACAGGCCACATGGGTGGCCACGCCCACTGGGGCGGTTCAAGACATTTAACAGCAGTGCTGGAGGAAACTGCGGTAGCCTTCATTCAGCAGAAAGCCCAGAGCCCATGAGGAAGTGCTCTCTAGCACGAAACGCATTGGACTGGACTCAAGAAATTGCGAGGCATTATGTTGTTGTAACCTGTCATCCTCCATTAAAGATGTGGCAAGATAAACTTTCCTGTGTGGGCCCTGTTACTGCAGGCAACTTCTTGTTGGAGATATATATGTATATATATATATATATACACATATATATATATATATATATATTCACTGAAAAAACCATAGGTTTCACACAAGTTATAGTTAGCTGTACATTTCACTCGTAAAAAACCAATGAAATTCCACGTTATAGTTAGTGCAGGCAACTATAACGCACGCGACCGCAATCCTCTGCTGATGACATATCTGTCTTTATGAAAAAAAAATATTTGTAATATATGTATAGCTAAAATTTAATGGAAGAAGACATGGGCAAATAAGCGTCTAAATACAGTATTAGCATCAGCAGAGGATTGCGGTCGCGTGAGTTATAGTTGCCTGCACTAACTATAACGTGGAATTTCATTGGTTTTTTACGAGTGAAATGTACAGCTAACTATAACTTGTGTGAAACCTATGGTTTTTTCAGTGAATTTGCAAGGTTTTTTAAATGCTAATTTCTAACTATAACGTGTGTGAAACCTATGGATTTTTCAGTGAATTTGTACGTTTTTTTAAATGCTAAGTTACTTTACGCCGTTCGTGCCGTGCGCGCCCACTTCACGCAGTTCGTTCCGTGCGCGCACGGTGCGCTTTGCGCACCGTGCGTGCGCAGTGAGCACGCGGAGCGCTTCGCGCACCGCGCGCCCACTTAACGCAGTTAGTGCCGTGCACGCACGGTGGGCACGCGGTGCGCTACGCGCACCGCGTGCCCACGTTACGCTGGATGGGCCATGTACGCACGATGCCCTTCGCGCACCGTCCGCACACGGAGGACATATTATGCGCTTCGTTGTGAAAGGTTTTCTATTAAATTTTTGTAATGTTATATGCCATGCACAAAAGGTGACCTGCGGGCACCTTTTGCAAACGGGGGGGGGGAAAATATGGATTTTTTTTATTTTTTAATAAATTTTTACTGTACGCGTACGGTAAGCGTATTCGGCGTTTTTTCACAATTTTTTTTTTAAATTTTTTGGCCTTGGATGGCCTTCTGGCACACCATAACCAAGGCTAGGTGGTCAGGAGCTGTCTAGCCTGCCCCCTTTTTATGATATCCATCTTTGTTTTTCCTCCACCCCTCAGAGTGCGAGAGAGAAAATGGCGGCCGACACTTCCTGGTTTCGACCGATTCGAATGTTTACTAAGATCTAACAGCCAATCAGAATCACGCTCGCGCACGGCACCGTACGCGTACGGTAAGCTTACGGTGCGCGCTCGGAGCGCGCTTACAGATATATATATTGATTTAAATGCTATTTTCTCAGGAACTACTGAACAGATTTACACCAGACCTACAAAAGGCACTTCCTTGACCTGAGGACTACCTCTCTGCCAAATTACAAGTAATTCTGTTCAGCCGTTCGGGCTGTAGCTGTGTCTAAAGGTCCTATGGAAAAATGCATGGGGAAAACGCGTTTTGGGACCCCCCTTTTTTCTCAGCCCCCGCTTGACGAATCCCCCCGAGACTTTCAGGGTTGGAGCGGAGCGTAGCGCCCCATTAGTTTTGAAAATTTCGCGAGGATTCGTCGACCGGCGCCAAAGTTATTCCAAATAGAATGTTGCGGATTTCCTATGGAAAGAGGGTCCTAACTATAACTACCTACTGGCGACCGCCAGTAGGTAATATATATATATATATTCACTTAAAAAACCATAGGTTTCACACATGTTATAGTTAGCTGGACATTTCCCTCGTAAAAAACCAATGAAATTCCCCCGTTATAGTTAGTAAAGGGAACTATAACTCACGCGACCGCAATCCACTGCTGATGACGTCAGATATTACATCACTGTATTTAGACACTTATTTACCCATTTTTCCTTCCTTTAACCTTTAGCTATACATATTTAATAAATATTTATTTTACAGAAAGACACATATTTCATCAGTGATGTAATATCTGACGTCATTAGCAGTGGATTGCGGTCGCGTGAGTTATAGTTCCCTTTACTAACTATACCGGGGGAATTTCATTGGTTTTTTACGAGGGAAATGTCCAGCTAACTATAACATGTGTGAAACCTATGGTTTTTTTAAGTGAATTTACAAGGTTTTTTCAATGCTAATTCCTAACTATAACGTGTGTGAAACCTATGTTTTTTTCAGTGAATTTGTACGGTTTTTTAAATGCTAAGTTATGTATTTATTTATTTATTTTTTTTGAAGGTTTTTCACCGTGCGCGCACCGTGCGTGCTCTGTGGGCTCGCGGTGCGCTTCAATCACCGCGCGCCCACGTTACGCAGTTCGCGGAATTTTCCCTTTTCTACCGTGCGCGCACGGTACGCGCAGTCCGCGATTTTTCGTAAAAAAAATAAATACATTTATGGCCCTTGGGGGTCCTTCGGGGACCCCCTGACAAAGGCTAGGGGGTCAGGAACTGTCCACCCTGCCCCCTTTTCATGTTCTCCACCTTTGTTTTTCACCCCCTCAGACTGCGAGAGACAAAATGGCAGCCGCCACTTCCTGGTTTCGACCGATTCGAATGTTTACTAAGATCTAACAACCAATCAGAAGTGCGCTCGCGCACGGCAGGGTGCGCTTACCGTGCGCGCACGGTGCGCGCCTATAGATATATATATATGCTTTTAAATGCTATTTTCTCAAGAAATACTGAACAGATTTACACCAGACCTGCAAAAGGCACATCCCTCACCTGAGGACTACCTCTCTGCCAAATTTCAAGTAATTCTGTTCAGCCGTTCGGGCTGTAGCTTGGACTAAAGGTCCCTATGGAAAAATGCATGGGGAAAATGCGTTTTGGGACCCCCCCTTTTTCTCAGCCCCCGCTTGACGAATCCCCCCGAGACTTTCAGGGAAGGAGCGGAGCGGAGCGCCCCACCTATTTTGAAAATTTCGCGAGGATTCGTCAATCGACGCAAAAGTTATTCCAAATAGAATGTTGCGGATTTCCTATGGAAACACGATCCTAACTATAACTATCTACTCGCGACTGCCAGTAGATAATATATATATATATATATATTTATTATATATATTAACTCAGGTAACTATAACTGCTGAATTTCCTCTGGTTTTGTATGAGTGAAATGTGAGCTTATCTATAATGTCCTTGTAACCTTTGTTTTTTCATGGAATATTTCTCTCTCTGTCTCTCTCTCTCTATATATATATATATATATATATATATCTATATATATATTACCTACTGGCGGTCGCCAGTAGGTAGTTATAGTTAGGACCCCTTTTCCATAGGAAATCCGCAACATTCTATTTTGAATAACTTTGGCGCCGGTCGATGAATCCTCGCGAATTTCTCAAAATAGGTGGGGCGCTACGCTCCGCTCCTACCCTGAAAGTTTCGGGGGGATTCGTCAAGCGGGGGCTGAGATAAAAGGGGGGTCCCAAAACGCGTTTTTCCCATGCATTTTTCCATAGGACCTTTAGACAGAGCTACAGCCCGAACGGCTGAACAGAATTACTAGAAATTTGGCAGAGAGGTAGTCCCTATGTCAAGGAAGTGCCTTTTGTAGGTTTGGTGTAAATCTGTTCAGTAGATTCTGAGAAAATAGCCTTTAAATCAATATATATATCTGAGCCCGCTTACGGTACGCTTACCGTACGCTTACCGTACGCGTACGGTGGCGTGCGCGAGCGCGATTCTGATTGGCTCTTAGATCTTAGTAAACATTCGAATCGGCCGAAACCAGGAAGCGGCGTCCGCCATTTTGTCTCTCGCACTGAGTGTTATTTATCAAACATGATGCCCAAAAACATGTTACGGGGCTGTTTTGACAACTCCCTCCCACATAGTCATGTTGAGGGAGTCCCCAAACATCCCCCAAGAGCAAAAACGGTTTTATTTTTTTTTCGGCAATTTCGCCGAGTACGCTTACCGTAAGCGTACGGTAAAAAATAGAAATAAAAAAAACACTATCCACACTTACCCCACCCCCTGTGCTTTTGGTGACCGTAGGCCACCAAATGTACAGGGCTTATTACATCAGTAAAAAAACTATATTTTGGCAACATGAAATTATAAAATCGAAATAAAAAAAAACACTATCCACATTGACCCCACCCCCTGTGCTTTTGGTGGCCGAAGGCCACCAAATGTACAGGGCTTATTAAAGTTGATAAAAACCGTGCACGGAACGCACTGCGTTAAGTGGGCGCGCACGCCTCGAATGGCGTAAAGTAACTTAGCATTTAAAAAACCGTACAAATTCACTGAAAAAACCATAGGTTTCACACACGTTATAGTTAGGAATTAGCATTTAAAAAACCTTGCAAATTCACTGAAAAAACCATAGGTTTCACACATGTTATAGTTAGCGGAAATTTTACTGATAAAAAACCAATGAAATTGCCCCGTTATAGTTAGTGCTGGCAACTATAACTCACGCGACCGCAATCTTCTGCTGATGACATATGTGTCTTTATAAAAAAAAATATTTGTAATATATGTATAGCTAAAAATGTATGGAAGAAGACATGGGCAAATAAGTGTCTAAATACAGTATTAGCATCAGCAGAGGATTGCGGTCGCGTGAGTTATAGTTGCCAGCACTAACTATAACGGGGCAATTTCATTGGTTTTTTATCAGTAAAATTTCCGCTAACTATAACATGTGTGAAACCTATGGTTTTTTCAGTGAATATATATATATATATATATATATATATATATATTTCAACAAACCGGCCCAAAAGGAAAGCGCGCTATTTCTAGCGGGTGCCAGTGTCGAGAACGGGCCAATCCTCGTAGTGAATTTTCCGCCAACTTCCTCAGAAAGGAAAACACTGCACACCAAGGGAGTTGTATGATTCCAGGATTTAATTGTTGTTTTGTCCGTGCATGTGAACACCAACCTCCACCTCCAAACGGGCACTAAGCCAGAAACCGACTGGGAACTATGCACTAAGCAATGATTAGATAACCCCATGCTTGTGATAATTGGAAATTTACTAGATTACATACCAATGTTATAAATATACTCACAATCATGTTCATCAAATACATCATCGTATACACATTAAATGCGAACACATACGGATACTATGTAATTTTCCATTAACAAAAAAATGGCATAACATCCAATAGTTCATCATAAACATGTTAATTGGGTACACTTCGAATTAAACTACAATTCCCACAATTCCTCTTAAATGGTTAAAATGGGGATTAGTATAAATAAAGGACATTGAAAAAAGACTCACACACCGTGAGCAAGACCGATTGAGGTTGAAACGCGTTGGTGGTGGAGGTTGGTGTTCACATGCATGGACAAAACAACAATTAAATCCTGGAATCATAAAAAAATAAATAAAAAAAAAAAAAAAAAAAAGGTGGTGGAGGTTGGTGTTCACATGCACGGACATCCTGGAATCATACAACTCCCTTGGTGTGCAGTGTTTTCCTTTCTGAGGAAGTTGGCGGGAAAAAAAAAAAAATATATATATATATATATATATATATATATATATAGAGAGAGAGAGAGAGAGAGAGAGGAGAGAGAGAGAGGAGAGAGAGAGGAGAGAGAGAGGAGAGAGAGAGAGAGAGAGACAGACAGAGAGAGGAGAGGAGAGAGAGAGGAGAGGAGAGAGAGAGGAGAGAGAGAGAGGAGAGAGAGAGAGGAGAGAGAGAGAGGAGAGAGAGAGATATATATATATATATATATATAAAAAACAAAGGTTACAAGGACATTATAGACAGGCTCACATTTCACTCATACAAAACCAAAGGAAATTCAGCAGTTATAGTTACCCGAGTTAACTATAACTTACGCCCCTGTAATGCACACTGCTTATGACCTCACATATTACATCACTCATGACATGGTCAGTGACATCACTCATGACATCTCAAATGACATCACTCATGACATCATCGAGTGAGTGTAAGTATTTTCTAAGAATTTGAGTGTTAAACATATATACTAAGCTACTAAAAAGTTCAAAAAGTATACTAGGTGTACTACTGAGTGATACTACTATTAACATATAATATGTGAGTGGCTGTGTGTATTTATGTCTGAGTGGCTATATGGATGTATACGTGGCTGTATGGGTGTATATGTGGGTGAGTGAGTAGCTGTGTGATGAATGAGTGGCTGTGGAAGTGGCTCTATTGGTGAGTGAGTGGGTGTGTCAGTGGGTGTATGAGGGACTGTATGAGTGAGTGGGTGTCTGAATGGCTCTATGTGTTAGTGACTGGGTGTGTGAGTGTGCTGTATGGGTGAGTGAGTGGCTCTTCTAGTGGGAGTTTGGTTAAGTGACTTGGTGTGTGAGTGGCTCTATTGGAGAGTATTTGTCTGGGAATAGCTGTATGGGTGAGTAAGTGGATGTGTGGTTAGGTATGTAAGGGGTTCTGTGGGTATGTGAGTGAGTGTGTGATTGGTTGTATGGGTAAGTAAGTGGCTGTGTTGAGAAGGTGTACGGGATAGTGAGTGGGTGTGTGAGAGGCTGATTAGGTGAATAAGTGGGTGTGTAGTAGCTGTATGGGTGAGTGTGTGGCTGTGAGTGGCTGTATGAGTGAGTGACTAGTTGTATGAGTATCTGTATGGGTGAATGAGTGGTTGTGTGAGTGTCTTAATGGATGAGTAAGTGGATGTATGAGTACTAGTATGGGCCTAAGTGGGTATGTGACTGGTTGGCTGGGTGTCTGAGTGGGTGTACAAAAGATTGTATGAGGGTGTAAGTGGGTGTGTCAGTGGTTCTGTGGATGATGTCATCAGTGATGTCACTGACCATGTCATGAGTGATGTAATATATGAGGTCATATGGAGTGCAGTACAAGTTATAGTTAGATCAGGTAACTATAACTTCTGAATTTCTCTGGTTGTGGACGAGTGAAATGTGAGCCTAACTAGAATTCCCCTGTAACCTTTGCTTTTTTCAGTAAATTTTTAAGGTGTTTTAAATTCTATTTCCTAACTATAACATCATTGTAACCTTTGGTTTTTAAGTGAATTTCTATGTTTTTTTAACTAGTAGTCATGTTTGCAGAGGGGTAGCGAGAGAGGGCAAGGCCTCCGACCATCTCTCAGCAATCCTGCTGTGTGAGATTTGTTGAACATAACAGGAGGGGTTCTTGACCCCCCAAACACCCCCCCCCCCCAGCATCGAAGGGGACTTCATTCTTCATCCAGTGGTGTGCCAGGAGGTGTGTTTTCAGAGCGGTGGAGAAAGGAGGTGTGGCCTCTGAAGACCTCTCAGCAATCCTGCTGTGTGAGATTTATTGAACATAACAGGAGGGGTTCTTGACCCCCCAAACACCCCCCCCCAGCATCGAAGGGGACTTCATTCTTCATCCAGTAGTGTGCCAGGAGGTGTGTTTTCAGAGCGGTGGAGAAAGGAGGTGTGGCCTCTCAAAACCTCTCCGCAATCCTGCTGTGTGGGACTTATTGAAGGTAAATCAAGCGCTTGCTGGCCCCCAAGGACCCTCAGCAGCCAAAGGGACTTCATACCCCAACCAGCAATCCCGCTGTTTGGGACTTACTGGAGGCAACAGAAGAGCTTGTTGGCCCCCAAGGACCCTCCGCATCCAATTCACTGAAAAAGCAAAGGTCACTAGGGCGTTATAGTTAGGCTTGCATTTCACTCATACAAAACCATTGAAATTCGCCAGTTATAGTTACTTGAGCTAACTATAACTTACACCCCTACAATGCACTGCTTATGACTTCACATATTACATCATAGGACAGGAAACAAAACAGGTAATGCTACTAAGCCACACCCCTTCACTGAGAATTACAAGAGCATAGCCCTCCCCAGTACTTCCTGTTTTCTTTCCTGTCCTGGGATTGGGATAGGGAATGCTAAGAAGTATTGGATGGGCATTTGCTCCCTGCATTGTAGTATTCTAACTTTTTCTCCGCTGGGCTTGGTGAGGCCGATCCTACCAATGCGGGCGCAGCACTGATGGGGAGATATTGGAATGGATCCTCGGGCATTATGATCGACACGGCGCAGTAGGGCCTTCTGAGCTCAATTATTGTAATTTTTTGCCCTTAAACTAAGGTTTTTTGGGCTTACCTGAACTTGTTTTCAGACTGAAAGAGGTTCCACCAGCACTTGGAGGCCGGTGGTGCATTTTGGCAAATTTAGTTTACAGATCCTCACGCTTATTTAGTAGTCTCTTTGGGCATGCGCTGCATGTGTACCGCGCATGCTTGCTGTCAGCATGCTAATCATTCGTGCATACATGCTACGTCTTGAGGAGACAGAGGTTAGTGTGCTAGTTTTTTATCTCAGCCTGGGAACCGCTTGGGGCTAGTGCGATGATTGCTAACTATTGTCAGCATTTAAAGGATGCCTCTCAAGTCAGTAAATGTGGTGTTTCACTGGAGCACTTGCTGTTCGGTAGTTTGGAGCTAAGCTAAGGGCAAATAATGGATGAAAAGGAGGCATGTGTCCCTTCCTCCTTCGGATTTTTCCTCTTCCAGTGTGTCATCTTCGCCCTACTCCTCCTAAAAAAAAGATATCCTCCCCAGATGTAGATTTGATCAGAAAGTTGGTTATGGAAACACTGGTGTCTTTGAAGAAGCATAAGAAGGAATCTAAGCGCCAAGCAGACCAGGAAAGCCTATATTCTGATCTCTCTGACTCGTCGGTAGGTTCTTCCCCTATTCCTCCTGATAATAAGAGGAAGTATGTTTCAAAGGAAATGTTGCCTGAATTACTGTCACATATTAGGAGCAATATGGGATTACCACCTGAAGAGGTGGTGGAGATGTCCAAAGATGCTGTCCTAAGCCAATTTAGAAACTTGTGAACATGTGGGTACTATTCATCAGCACATGCCTGATGTGGTCCTCAAAGAGTGAAAATACCCAGTTAGGATCAATATTCCTTGTTTTATGTCCAAGTTGTATCCTTTGGAAGGAATGGGGGGGAAGCTTCCTGACTTTGTACATGTGGATTCTGTTGTTCTGAGTGTGGTGCGTCAGTCGTTGATGGCAGAGGATAGGATTCGCCAAGATCCTGCAGATAAAAGGGTTGATGGAGCCCTCAAAAAGGTTTAATCTGGTTCCCAACTGGCCCTTCGCAGTAGTATTTATGGAGATTACATGGCACAGTCATTGTTGTATGACTTAAAGAACTTTTCAGATCTGATCTATGCAGGAGGGTGTACAATGTCACAAACTGTTGGAGAAAATGGAGAAACAAGCTGAGTTGTTATTCGATATCTCATTTGATGCTGTCCATGCAGCTGCATTCTTGTGTGAAGCATTCCTCTTCATTTTGTAAACAGTCTGTCCAGGGGAGCTCTTTTCAGTATAATGCAAGATCTTTCCCACATCCTTTGAGGACACAGCAGAATATGGAGCAGAGATCAGGATTCCAACCAGGATTCTCCTCCAAGAAGTTTCAGAGCATAGGGAAACCGGATCCACGAAACACCAATCAGTGCCCTAGACTATCCCTGGTTGTGGGTAGTAGAAGGTCCAGGGTACGAGGTTGGTGGAAGTATTCAATATTTCCAGCAAGCATGGAGATTCACAACCTCAGACAAGTGGGTTCTAGAGGTACTGCAGAGGGAATGCAAGATTGAGTTCATCTTACTTCCAGCCAAGTCAGGGCCCATCATCACCCCTGTTCCAGGATCCTTTGAGAATAGAGTGGCCCAGCAGGAAGGCATTCTGGCCCTAGTCAAGAAGAGGGCCATTGTTCCTATTCTGAAAACGGAGGAAGGAGAAGTGACATACTCTATTGTGTTCCTGGTCCCAAAGCCAACTGAAGTTAATAAATCTGAAATCATTGAACAAATTAATGAAGAAGATAACCTTCCAAATGGAAAGTCTGCGAAGGATCATGAGAACTCTGCAAAGGATCATACCTTTGATAGAACGAAATGTCTGGTTATCCATGCTGGACTTGATGGACGCCTACCTACATATCATACCTAAAATACATGTGCATCCATCATCAGAGTTCCCTCCGGATCTGTGTTTGGGGCAAACATTGGCAGTTCCAGGTGCTTCCGTTTGGCCTCAAACCCTCTCCAAGAGTCTTCTCAAAGATGGTAGCCCCCCTAGGGCTCTATCATTCATCTCAATGGAGTCTCAATATTTCCTTATCTGGACAAGTGGCTGGTCCAAGCTCAGACTCCTTAGATCCTCAAACATCATTTGTCTTTGACCATTGCTACGCTAAACCAACATGGATTACTCCTGAACCTTTAAAAATGTAATCTTCTCCCCTCCAGGGATCTGCAGTATATTGTAGCACTATCTGACACTCAGCTGGGCAAGATGTTTCTGCCGATGAACAAGGTGCACCGGCTCCAAATGTTGTTGGGGATCCTCCAGGCAAGCAAGTCTTCCGCCTTGTTTGAATGGTTGAAGATTCAGGGTCAGATTGCAGTGACTGTTTTTACAGTTCCATGGGAGAGGCTTCATATGCTGCCACTGCTGTACCATCTTCTTTCCCATGTGGCCCTCTCAATCAAGGACCTGAACTTTGGGGTTCCCGTCTCCCTTGATGTCAAACTCTTTCTGCAGTGGTGGATGGTCAAAGACAACCTTTGCAGGGGAACAGTAATGCGACCAGACCCTCCATTGATTGTGACAATAGATGCAAGTGCTATGGGCTAGCGTTCATCATTGGGGACCCTCTCAACTCAAGCAAAATGGTCTGGGGAAGAAGAACAGAGGTCATCGAATTGGAAAGAGTTTGTGGTAGCTTTCCGTGCTTTGTCATTTAAGTCATTAACCTGTTCCACTGGCATGTGGGATTAAGACCGGGCAACACAGTTATGGTAGCAGAATGTACGATGTTATTCTGCCCTCTTTTTCCCCGCTTGGAATCACAACGCGGTCATTACAACGACCACGTTGTGATTCTGCATACCATTACTCTGCAAGTCGGAAGAACGACTTGCGGAGGGGGGGCGCTGGATGTTGGAATAGTATAATTTACTATTCCAACTCCAGTGTGTGCGGACACTAGGGAAGGTGTTGGATTTTAAATCCAACACCTCCCCCCCCCCTCCGCAAGTCGTTCTTCCAACTTGCGGAGTAATGGTATGCGGAATGGCAACGCGGTCGTTGTAACGACTGCGTTGTGATTCCAAGCGGGGGAAAAGTTGCGGGAGTAACGTTGTTTACCACGGTAGCATATATCAATCACCAGGGGGATACCCATTGCTGATCACTGAACGAATTGGCCTTAAGCCTGGGCCAGTGGGCAGAAACTTATCTTCTCTTGTTGATAGAGGTTCACATCATAGGTCCGGACAATGTGGTGGCAGACACTTGGAGTTGGAGGTTTCCCCTTTCCAGGATATACAGTTGACAAAGTCCATCTTCAGGGACATTTACAAGAGGTTTGGCCCCTCTTTTCTGGATCTGTTGGCCTTCAGGCTTAGCATACTTCTCCAGGGGTTTTGTCCTCAGGTTCCCAGAGGACGGAGCTTAGGGTGCCTATACAGTGACCTTGGAATGGACCTGGGAGCATCTTTTTGCCTTCCCTCCAATTCCTGTGATCCAGAGGCTCTGGTGCATGATTCAACAGGAGAAGGCCCAAGTAATTGTGGTGGTTCCTTGCTGGCCTGGACGGAGTTGGTTCCCTCTCCTGAGACGCATGGCACAGGGCCTTTCGGGTTCCTTCCGCCCTCTTCTGCTCCCCTGATGTCTTGCACACAGTTCAGCTTTTTTGTCTTTCCCTCACCATTTGGAGGTTGAAAGCACGAGGTTGGAGGAACGAGGTCTACCTCCCCATATTATTGATGTTGTTCAGAAATCTAGGCGATATTCTACTCGTGCTTCCTAGTCTAAACACTGGAAGATCTTTGATTCCTGGTATTCTGCTCATGGGGTTTCTTTGGTAGAATGTTCTATCTCTTCAGTTTCTCTTAGATGGGTTTCATAAATGTCTTTCAACCTTGAAGTCACAATGGTATGCTATTAAGGCATTCCATGTGAAGCATGAATTGATTACTGGTGCAGTGCCATTGGTTTCTTGGTTATTCAAGCATGTTGCTATCTCTTTTCCTTTGGTGAAGTCTACAGTTCCTTCTTGGAACCTTCTCTTGGTTTTGAAGGCTTTTAACCCCCCCCCCCCACCCTTTCAAACCTGTGGATATGATTGACCTTAAGTTCCTTTCATTTAAGGTCTTATTCTTGGTGGCTGTCACTTCTACCCATCTGTTGGGGGAACCGTCTGCGTTACTCTGTCATCCTTCTTTTCTGGATGATGCTGTGGTTCTTCGTCCTTATCCCTTCTTCTTTCCTAAGGTGCTGTCGAAATTCCATGTCTCTCGTGATCTAATTCTCTGTGCTTTCTTTCCTAATCCCTCTTCTGCAGAGGAATGTAGTTGGCATTTGTTGGATGTTAAACATGCTATTTTTATATGCCTTGACAGATCCAAAGATTACAGGAAATCTTATTCTCTGTTCATCACTTTTGGCATCCCAGGGAAGGGGAAGAAGGCTTCCAAGATCACGTTGAGTCCCTGGATCAAAGAGACTATTTCCTGGGCGTATACATGCTCTATTGTTCCAAATCCTTCGGGCCTGCAGGGCCGTTCCACAAGAAGTGTAGCTGCTTCTTGGTCTGAACTACAGTGTCCCTTTGGAGGAGATTTGTAGGGCTGGTACTTGGGCTTCGGAGCACACTTTTGTTAAGCATTACAGGTTGCCTGAGCTTTTACATGGGCACCAGACTATCGACTCTGGTGTTTTAGTAAGTGTTAAATTGATGGTTTGATTATATTTGCTGATTGTTATTGTTTGGGGATTCTTGGTGTTGCAGTTTTTCAGGATCTCCTGGTGTTATTTGTCAAAATGCCTATTCACTGCTTTGGCATAACTCATGGGTCGCGGATGAGGGATGTGGAGTTAATGCCCCAATTACATACTGATAATCTTCATTACTCTTCGCTCTTCTCGTCCTCAACCCAGCCATTTGTTCCCACTCACCCTCCCTGTGATAGTGGCCTTTTGATCAGAGGCTTGGTATTCCAAGAACTACTGGGGGAGCACTATGCTCTTGTAGTTCCCAGAGGAGGGGTGTGGGATTTAGTAATATTTCCTGGTTTATTTTCCTGTCTTTTGATTGGGTAACTAACCTCATGGTTAAGGACTGGTTCGAGGGTGTGTAGTACTAACAGTAATGAAGATTACCGATAAGTAATTGGGGCATTCCACCATGGGCAGCTACCATGTCGGAACAGTACATTTAAAAAAATGCTGAGTGCAAATACAAACAGAACTTGACAAAGCCCAGAAGTTGGCAAGCTCTATTGGTTTTGACATTGCTTTTTTTCACTTTCTTTCCTTTCTCTTGTTCTTTCAGTGTTTGAGAACATTGGGAGGGGGGAGGAGCCCTGTCAGTGTGCAGAGAGCATGTGCAGAGTGTTGTGCAAGTAGTGTCCGTGGTCTGTTAGATTGCAAACATTTGAAAAGTATATATACTTTTAAATGTTTTACCTTGTATCTCCAAAAAAGCTGAAAGGGTTTTCAACAAAGACATGATACCAAACTGTGGAAAGGCCTCTATGTGCCATAAAATATAGTGACCATTCATCTAGCGGTCTTGGTGATACACAACAGAAAAATATCCTGAAGGACATTACATCTCTGGTTGGTCACATGGGGACTTATGAGTTCTTGGGCATCCAGTAGACCTGGGGTACAGGCGGTCACATTGTAGGACACAGCTAATTATACGGTACGTCAGTTCCATTGTAGATGCAGAATATTTATGTTGGGTACAGGCCATTGAGAGGTCAAAACAGCCCAGGAGATTCTGATAGCGATTTGTCATTTTTAGGGAGCAGGTTAATGTGGTGGGGTGCTTTAGTGTTCAAGCATAAAATGCACCATGATTAGTTGAGCACGGATCGGTTTTTTTTTTGTGTTTTTTTTTTTTAAAGAGGGGTTAACCAGATGTTTGTTTTTTTGTTGCTTCTGGGAATGTGACTGTGAGGTAGAATTTCTTTCTGCATGACCAATCATTTATACGAGGTTTTTTTTAACTGTGCGATTTTGTGATAATCGAAAAGTTGTGATAGTATCTGAAGTCACATAGGAACTATTGTGATAGTTTATAGCTTTCCAAATTATGAAATGCGTTGCAATAAAACTGTTCGTTTGTCGCTTTAAAACGGCAGAAGTGCGGTATATGAGGCATTTTAAAAACAATGCATAGTTCTTATTGTTGTTAAACTCAGAAATGTCCAAGGTGTGATATATGCTTTGTTGCCATACTATACCAACCTCCAGTCTTTTGCTTAACAGTTTTTTTTTACATGATAGGAGAGGTGCAATCAAAATATCCTTGTGACGTGCACTTATGTGTAATTATAGAGAAGGTGCGATTCTAATTGCATTTATATAGCGCTTACTACCCCTGACGAGGCTTTGAATAGAATGCTTGTCTTATTACAGTCTGTAATAAGACCAGCATTCTATTCAAAGCCTCGTTACAGAAGTGCTGCATTAGTAGGTGTGAGCCCGCCGCAGTGCACCCGTGCATTCGAGGCATCCAATCTGAAATTCTTTGTACCTTTTTTTGTGTTTGACAGTGCCAATTCCCCACGGTGCACACAGCACTGTGGTCAGTCACCCGTGCACGCCTGTCTTTTCCTTTGCGGTTGCGGCGTCCCCCGCCCCTCCTCCCTCCCTCCCTCTCTCTCACTCACTCCTCCTTTGCAGTCAGCTGCTGGCGGCGCGGCACAGTTGGCCTGGATGTGAAAATGCAGCATGGGAGCTGGGCTCTTCATTGGTACCCTGCTACTGTAGCACCTGCAGCTGAATGTGGCGCTGAACAGAGCGGCCCTGCGTGCACGCTCACGGCTGACCTCCCCCGCAGATGTTTCCCCACCAGAGGCGTGCACCCTCTCTAGCCCTCCTGCTATGCAGTCCTGAGAACTGGGAAGTTACCGGGATAATTTTGCCGCACAAACCGCTTCATCTTAGCGGTCGTTTTTTAACGGGGATGACGAACATTGCAGCCTCTGGCGGAAGGACTGATGTCCTGCGCGGTTCGTAAAATGGCTTGGAAGCTAGTGACTGGAAAATGCAACCTTGATTTTGGTTTTCTGGCGGATTAATGGTGGGGGGTCGTTGAAGGATGCGAGGTGTTGGCTATGAGGATGCAGAGACGCCTCCGAGTGAGCTAAAACCAGCCTCATACTAAACGTGGAGCCTAAACTGCAAGCCCTGCGCGCGCGCGAGCAATGGCTCGAGCCGTTCCATCCGCATGGGGTCCACACGGGAGCCTGGCAGGTCTGCAGGGCATGTCAAGATTTGAGTGTTTCCCTCACAGCCACACACGTACAATGTCAAGGGGTTAACAACATTTTCACTGGAACCTTGTTTCTTTATAAAATCGAATTTGGAAGCACCTGGTCTGTTTTTGATCGCTGTTTTTGTCTCACTGTTATTTAGTTTGCAAGATGCCGGAATTGGATTCATCCTGGTCATAGACCGAAGGCTGGACAAATGGACCTCCGTGAAAGCCTCTGTCTTGCGAATAGCGGTGAGTGTTAAGCGCATAGTGTTAGCTTCGTTTGAAATGTATTTATCCTAAACAATGTATTGATGAGAGGAGAGGGGGCGGGGGGGGGGGGGGGGGAGGCGGTGGGGGGCTGCGTCAGGTATGTTGAGTCTGGTGCGCCCGAGGCACAGCACCTGCACTGAAGAGATTGTAGGGGTCCTGTTGAAGGTGACGTAGAGTAAAGGGTCTGCGCCGGAGCGCGTCTCTGGAAGGCTTTTCATAGACGCTGCAGAGCATTTGGGGCTGCTTCACACACTAGAAAATAGGCCTTTTTTATGAGCGTTGATAATTGTTTTTTCCTACAATATAAATGACACAGGTGTCTTTACACACCCGCCCTCTAGAGTGGGTGCATTCTGTGTTAGGCTTCAGCCCGATGCAGCCTCTGTGAGTTCTGTACTCTTCGTAAGCGACACAAAACTTTGACGCAATTTGATGAGATCATTATTTGGGTACATTAAGAACGGAACTTCTTTCCGAAAAATAGAGCGGCGAATGCACCTCTGACTGTCACATAAACCCCCCTGGGGATTTATGTAACAAGGTAGATCCCAGCGGAAGCATTCATTGCCTCTTTGCTGTTTATCGTGCTGGATTTGACGTCACCCTCGCATGCAATCTGAGCCCATTTACTTTCCTTCAAATTGAGCTGATGAGAATATCATTGCATTGTGGGAATCTGGTGTACCGCACTTTGAATGACTCTGCCACTTCCAATTCTGGTCTGTAGCAAAATCACTGTCCAACATCGAACACATTATTCATGAATTCGAGGTGTGTGTACAGCACCCCCAGTATGTGGTTCTTGCCCACTTGGGAAGAGTCACTCGTGAGGCAGGAGAGGACATGAAGGGACAGTGGAGATCGAATCAGCCTAGAAAATGCCACCAAGCAGGAAAAAAAGTAACACAAATTCTGGATGTCGGAAGAAAGTTTGTTTTGGGGAGATGCTGTAAGGCATTTCTTAAGTTGTTTATGCAATATTTAGTTTGATAATTGTTAACAAGGAGTTATCCGTGAATGATGTATAATTTCAAAGCCAAATCATTCTTTGGTGGTTAAGCAGTTAAGTGACTTGAGGCCTAATTGAGCAATGTTCTAGACTGCCTGATTTATTTTCTGGATTACTCTATATTTAATAATGCAGAGTAGTATGACCAGCATATGGTCCATTATATCAGTTAAAGTCATCAGGCACAGTGCAGATGACAATGAGAATTTCTGGGGGGAGCTGATAGGATATTTTTGTAATTTGAGTTTAGGAATGGCAATTGTGAACATTGGTAACTTGAGTTCTCTTGACTTTCTCAGAAAGGCTAAAATATGAAAGCTGTACCCCTTTCTTTAAATACAGGTCATACCTCTTGAGGAAATGACCCCATCCTACTGATAGGTATTTCTAACCACAAATTCCTCATTCTTTGAATATTCCCCAGACGTCAAACTGGATCCGGAAACTTTTCAGCACTATCTCTGCATGCTGGTAGGTGGCATCATGTGTTTCCGCATTGATTCCATTCTGTTTCGGAAATGCCTCGCAGAGCCTCTATAGGTGCCCTTCAGCTAGCTGACGCAATTTTCTTTCTTTCTGCACCACCAGACGCATTCTGGAGCTACCTCTCTTCTCTTTGATACCCTTTTACCTAAAAAATTGTGCAATGCGGAAGGGAAATATTATGTCCCAAAATGACAGGTTTTAAACCTAGTAAGGACTGTTGCAAGCAACTGTCTATCAGATCCTCACCAGGTTTGTAGGCGGAGTCTGGTGTTGAGTCACGACTCCAAAGACTGCAATGGCAGCTCGATGATGAACCCAAAGACCACACAGGTCTGCAAGGAGAAATTCTATGGGCCTGATTCACAAATTGCCTCAGCACTTGTGACGGAGGTCCCACAGTCGTTGGGGAGCCTCTGCGCTCAGGGAGAAATCTCAACAGTGAGAATTCTTATTGTGTACATTCTGCCTAAAGTGCGGAGACTCTGCCATGACTGCCTTGAGTGTGGAGGCCCTTTGTAAATCAGACCCTATGTTTCAGAGCACCGCAAGACTCCACAGCATGACCAGTTCATTTCCAGGGGGTAGGACTCGGTCCCGTTCTCTGTCCAGAAGTTGCAGGAGTCGATCCCTAGGCTGATCGTTATTGTGCTCCAAATCTTTGGGTTAGTCTAAGAAAAAACATTTAAACAATCAAAGCAGGACTCTGCCTCTTTGCGCCACATTTGAACTCCTGAGAAGGTGTGAGGGCTTCACAAATGCCCAACCAGAGTTTCTGAGGCCATCAACACTGAGGCAGATCGAAGAGTGCCACAAGGCCATGCTTTTACTCTTCGGATCTTTTCTGACTCCCCTTGATGTGCCTGTGGGCCCCAAGGAGCCACGACGCTGTCAATGAGAGATACTACCGGAGTTCGCCCATGGTGCCAGATGGATCCTCTGAATCTATCACTGAACCTCTTCCTCCTCTTGCACAGATTCCGCCTCTGACTCCATGATCTGCGCCAGTTCCAGGAGCATTGGCTCAATGCCGACTTCACTTACGCCAGAGGACGAACTGCCCATTGTGCTTTCCGATTCAGAGTCTGTGCCACTCCAACCTCGACTGAGGCTGCAATTGTTTCTGCTGAACTGCAACATTCTCCATTTGACCTGCTTAGTCCCCACCTCTGAAGGCATATCTCATATACCACATACATTATTTGGGATGGATTCCAATAATGACTATGATGCAGGAGAGGAAATTGGCCAACCCTACCATGAAGAAAAGTGGTATGTGATCTCCAATTGGTATGTGATCTCCAAGATGCCAGTGGTCTGACACATCTCCTAATTCTGGCCTTGTCTCACCCCCAGTTTATGCCACTGAGTAAAGTGCTTCTTTTATGGTGGTCATGCGGAGGGCGGCTAACGTTCCTAACCTTCAGCTTCCCATTTGAGAGGTCAAAACCAAAGTCCTGGCAAAAATACTCCAGCCGGGAAGAACCACTACTGATCTTCTACCCTCCTAGGGCCCTGGGGTGAAACTTGCTGTGACCCCGCCCCCCCCAATCCCGAAAATTGCAAAGCACCACTGACCGCTTCTGGCTACTCCACCTTTGTATCTGCACCCCTCTCCTGAGAGCTTGGTGGCGCAGGCGTCAACCAAACAGACATACCCAAATACCTTCATGACTACTTTCTTGAATATGGAGTCCCAAAACAATGGAGACCTTTGGGAAGAGAATGTCTTCTTCCACTAGTTTTGCCTTCAGATCAGAAATCCCAGTTGCCTGCTGGACTGCTATTTGCTCTCTGGGATTTGGTTGCTCAAGTACTCCCAGGTGTTCCGGAATACCTTCTCCCTGTCTTCACCCAAGCAATACACGATGGCCAAAACACTGCCAGATTCAAAGTTCATTGTGTTTTGGACACCACAGATTCCATAGGGTGAGCCATTAGCACTAGTGTCACCATTCGGTGCCATGGATGGCTGCGGTCAACAGGTTTTTCAAGGGATTTCCTTTTTCAAGTCGTACCTTATTGACATGCCCTTTGACAGGACTCGCCTTTTTGGAGACAAGGCAGATTCCGCTACGGAGTGCTTCAAAGAAATCAGGGCCACAGTGCGCTCCCTAGGCTTATCTGCCCCACCTCCTCAGCCGCATCAGCCCTATAGTTCTTTTGATGGTTTCGGCAGAGGTACCCCATACAGACAGCCACTTCAGCCTCAGCAAGGTGTCTGGCAGTTTTTTCTCTGAGGTCGTTGTACCAACCAACCCCGCAATCAGGGATATCGTGCCAGTTACTATACTGCCGCTGGACAGGCAGGTTTGCCGAGAAGGGCATTTCACCCGCTCTGCCCTACATGACTTTTTGGTTTGATTCTATTCATAGTCCCACCTTAAAATTTTCAGTCACGCTCTTCCTGGAAGCTACTCATTCTAACTGCAGATTCCTCATCGATCCTCCGAGTTAAGCGCACTGGACTCTATTCATTAAAAAGTTCCTGAGTTTAAGAATCTGCACATTGGTTACAGTCAATTTACTGGTGGGGCTGTGCGCCTGTTGATGCGGACAGTCTCAAAAGTAATCGACATCAGCATGCAGGTGTGGTACCTATATAATCTCTGCACTTCATTTCCGGAGTGGAATGGCGCTATTATGGAACCGCATGGCAGTCTACTGGCGTAAAGAGGTACTGCGGAAAGGTTTCTGGATCCAGTCTGATGGCGGGGGAAAATTCAAAAGGTGACGAATCTCGATTAGATAGAATCTCTTACAGAAAGAGCATTACCGAAAGGAAGTAACTTGTTCTTTACTACACTAACGCGAAGGTTTGATAAAATGCTACTTTGCACCTGGAAGGGTTGGATTTTCAACCTAGTTTAGACTCAAGATTCATTTTAAATGCCGATCAATCCAGTTTCAATATTTCTTTATGAGGACTTATGTGAAATTGTCAGTGGTTTGAAAGTCATTATTGTAGAGGTTAGTATTTAGTGCAAGTATAGCCGTCTTTATATTTGTTCCAACTCCAATCCTGATGACAAAATTGTAAAGATTTTGACATTTATTGTTTATATGGCACTGTCAGTATTTGATCTTACTACTGTTGAGGCAATGACAAGTAAATGTTGGAAGACTTGTGATTTTTAACAATTTTAACATAGAAGCGTCTGAACCATATGGCTGTTTTTCCTTGGCGGTCAATTGAAAGTGTAGGGTCAAGAAAATATAAAGCCCAAACAGCTGAAAGATAAGAAATTGCATGTCTTTGCACTATTATTGTTAGATGTTGTGAGTGTTATGTTTATTAGGATTTGTGGTTGTCTACCCAAGGAAAAAAACACATCAAAGAAATGCAAATATATAATGAAGTTGGATAATGAATAAATAGCCATTCTCATATTTCCTTTCTATAAAACTCTTAAAATACAATGCATACAAAATTGTAGTACAATAAAACACAACAGTATGTTAAAAACATTCTTTAAATATTTGCATACATGAAGTAGTTTTGTAGACACAATAGCAATCGGCCTTTATAGGTGTACATTATACAAAACTTCAAATTTGAGCTGAATTTGTCAGCCTATCCCTTAGAAACATATTCCTGAGATATTTTATTTGGCCAGCTTTTGGGTCATTCCGTGCCTGGAACTTGTACCCCTGCTTTGCACAACGGGCATAAATGAATCTTATAACTTAGGCCCTGACACTTGTATTGCAGAATCTTAGAGGAAGTATTTGAACCCAGACTCCTATAATGTAAACATAATCTATGTTGGGGTTCTGAGTGACTTCATAGACAACTGGAGCTTTGCTCTCTTTGTCTATTTGATGTCACTCAGAACCTCTCAGGGAAAGACTTTCCGGTAATTCAGTTTTTACCCATCTATAATTTTATTTATGGCCCCCAAAATCATTTGTCGCCGAAATTCACTGTTACCCATCTATAAATACGAAATGCTATGTACAGCTGTCATAGAGAGCCTCCATTGTTTATTTCAATTTCTAAATGCCATAACTCACTGCTATGACGTAGCAATAGTTGATAAAAAAGCTCATTACCCACTGTTGCTAAGGACTCACCGATAGAATATCGATGACAAAAACATTGATGTTAAAAATATTGCAAAAAAATCTTGAATACAAAAATATCGACTCCCATACCTACACATGTAAGTACGAAAATATCGATGTAAAAAATATAGATGTAAAAAATATCGATTTAAATATATATATAAAATAATCTATAGTAAATATCAATTTTAATTTTAACAAAATAAATTAAATTTAATATACATTTTGACAAAATATAACAAACTTAATAAAAAAATTAAACACACACAATATTTATATATATATTTACTTTAAAATACTTAAACAATTATCTTTAATTTATTTAAAACTTTAAAATTATATAAAAATAAAATATATATATATCAATTTGTAATATAAAAAAAAATCGACAATAATTTAAAACAAACTATTAAACAATATTTAAACTTAAATTTCCCAATACAATCAGTGCAACAGTAGGGAAAGTGTTGGCTAGCAAAATAATTTAATGTACTAGTCCAACTCCAGCGAGTGCAACAGTAGTGAAAGTGTTGGATAGCGGAGGGGTAAATATTGCTATTCCCACTCCAGTGAGAGCAACAGCAGGGAAAGTGTTGGATAGCGGAGGGGAAAAAAATACTATTCCCACTCCAAACAGTGCAACAGTAGGGAAAGGGTTGGATAGTGGAGGGGTAAAAATTACTGTTCTCACTCCACTGAATGCAACAGTAGAATGACTGTTGGATCGCCGAGGGGTAAAACATTTTATTCCCACTCCAGTGAATGCAACAGTAGAAAAAGCTTTGGATAGCGGAGAGGTAAAAATTACCATTCCCACTCCAGTGAGTGCAACAGTAGGGAAAGTGTTGGATAGCGGAGGGGTAAAAATTACTGTTCCCACTCAAGTGAGTGCAACAGTATAGAAAGCGTTGGATAGCGGAGGTGTAAAAATTACTATTTCAACTCCAGTGAGTGCAACAGTAAGGAAAGTGTTGGCTAGTGAAGAGACAAAAATTACTATTCACGCTCAAACAGTTAAAACAAAAATAAAAAAACCTTACAAATTATAAACAATCTTAAAAATAAACAAACAATATTTAGAAATGAAAAATCAAATATATTAAATATATAACATTTTAAAAATAAAATAAAATATTAATTACATATAAAAAACTACAAATAATAGAATAAATACATTTTTAAAATAAAATTCTTGTAAACTAGAAAATATTTACAAACAAATAAATTAATACATAAATGTATTTATTGTGTATCCTACCCTATAACACCACACCAATAACAAAACATTTCAACATTTTTAATTACATTTTTTCCAAAATTAACATGATTAATAATCAATTTAAAAAATGTTAATAAGAAACCCAATAAACATTGACTGCACACACTTTAATACTATGATATCCACCACACACACCTAAATGATACTCTAAAATAATAAAACACATTTAACTTATTTATAAATTAAAAACTATTACTATTAACAACTAATAATAAAGTAATTAAAATGTATTTAATACCCATTCTTTACCCCTTTAAAAGTAAAAACAGAGAAAAAATTAAACAATTACCCAAAATGCGTATCAAATAATTAACATTAATTAACAACTATATGTTAATTAATTAAATACAAATTACTTCCCACCCTTTACTCCTATAGACACCAAAACAAACACCTAAAATTAATTACACAATACCATAACTAATTAACAATTAATTAAAATAATTAATATCCAATTATTAATTCATCAATTAAAAATAAATTACTTCCCACCCCCTAACACCTATAAAGACCACAACATACACCTAATTACACAATTACTATAAATAGTTACCAATTCATGAATTAAAAATAAAATCCAATTATATTACTTCCCACCCCTAACACCTATAAAGACCACAACACACACCTAATTACACAATTACCATAAATAGTTACCAATTAATGAATTCAAAATAAAATCCAATTAATTCATCAATTAAAAATAAATTACTTCCCACCCTTCACACATATAAACACCACAACACACACCTAAAATTAATTACACAATTACCATAATTAATTGCCAATTAATTAAGATTAATTAACCACTAATTAATTAATAATAAATTACTTTACACATTTAACACTATAACATCTCAATTAAACAAGTATTAATAAATTAAAAATAATCAATACATTTAATATAATAAAATTACTTCTCACCCTGTTCCCCTATAAACCCAAAACCCGCTACAGAATAACTACAATTATGGATTGCAGGTAGGGTTTTATGTTTTTTTAAAATTTGGGACAGGGAGGACAGGCTGTGTTATGTATGCCCCCTCCCTCCTCTCATTACTTCTCTGCCCCTGCGTAGCATTTGACAGCAGGTGCAGATGATTTTGAGTTCCATACATTTATAGATGGGTAAAAAGTGAATTATAGGGCTGTTTTTCACCTCTGGGATTTTGAGTGACATCATAGACAACTCGAGCTTAGCTTTTGTTGTCTATTTGATGTCACTCAGAACCCCTCAGTGAAAACATCCCCGTAATTTACTGTTACCCATCTAGAAGTCAATATATGTAATACTAACACCTGTTATTTACAGCACATATACAAGTCAGAAGTGTGGTATAAAGACAAGTAATATTATTGTTGGTGATAGCAAGTATTTATTTCACAAAACTGGGTGTTTTGATCGTGCCAAAGAAAGTTGTGCCTAACTATGAGGCATTGTGATACTGGCATGGAAATATCTGAGAAAGTGTGAACCTAGTTCAGCAATATGTACCCAATTTTGACATTGTGAAAATGTGTATGGTAATCTGTGCCTAATTTGGGCACTGAGATACTGGCATGAGAAAACTAAGATGTTGACATACTAAAACTGACACTATTTGAAGCACCCAGGAATATTTTAGTACCAGTCTGATATTATTAGCAGCGCCTTCGAATGTATATGTACTACATAGACATACAATGAAAGAACAGTCTAATATTATTTTATTGTGTTCTGGAGTACGAATAAAAATAGCATCTCTTTTTGTTGGGAGATACGCTGTAGACAGTGCAGTTGTGTAAATATTTGTCTGCTGTGCATCTTTTGGTTCAGTTCTTCATTACCCCACTAAATGACAAATTCTAATCATTAGTTAACAGTGATCTTTGTGTAGGTGGAAACATTTTGCAGAGTTAAATGAAAACATTTATGCAACTATTATTTATTATGAAAAAAGAACATGTCCATGAGAATGTCAAGAAGTAAACATTTTATGCACATTTAAGCATTTCTAGTCATGTCAACTTGTCAGGCAATGCTGCTTCAACCATCTGAGGCCTAATACAATAAATATGGTTGCCTGCTACCATGTTTGCATTTAAACACATTTTTATTTTTCATTATATCCTACACGATAATTCTGCACATTTATTATAACTGTGTTAATTTCTTGGTATTATTAAACGCTACCTCAGTATCTTGCTTCTACAGATAATTAATTTTCCTATACTCTGTGGCATACTCTGAATTACTAAAACATTTCATAGGTTCTTCATCAGAACTTCATGTAAAGACTGTGGAGGTTTGGCCAGTATATATCAAAATTCATCTTGCAAAATAAAGAAGTAAAAACATATTGTAGGTTGTAGTCATTTCTATCCTCACAGGAGAGTGCCAAGCTCATTTGCATTGCTAACCCTCTGGTGGGTAGATATGCTATTTATGTAACACCATTATCAAAGTTTATTAAACGCCACTTTCAGTTTTTGAAAGGCTCGAGTCGACCCTCTTATCAGGTCTGGAGTTTCCATTACAGGAGAATTCTCAAAAAAGTTATTTTCTTACTGTTGTATTAAATAAGTGGGGAAAAATAGATGCATATGTCAGATTTAACACAAATGTTTGAGTTTATTGTTGCTTTTTGTGGTTGCTTATCTTCTATTCTTGGGTTGCATCCTTAAAAAGCGATCTTTGTCTAGAATTTGTGTCAGCAAAATTGATATCTCGTCCAGAATGTTTACCGCTTAGAAGCACCTGTGCTGTTAGCATTTTTTAAAAAAATCTGTATTTAGAAGAGTATTTGTTAGGCAAGTCACTCTTGGACAGAAGTAGAGCCATTGGACAATGGCATATTCTTGCAGCTTCTGCAACATGGTTTGACTTGACAGAAGTAATAGACCTGGTCACTGTTGAAGAGCGAAGAATTTTGTTGCTGAAGCACAGATAAGCTGTCCAGACCCACATTGAATATTCTCAGAAAAATAAATACTAATGTCAATGTGCCGGTTGGTGCTTTATATTGTCTGAGGCGTCACATCCTAGTTTGGCTAGGCAGGTGAGGTTGCAGTTGAGGCTGCATGTCGCCTCTAGTAGCACTGGAGAACAGGGTTCTAGATCTAGCCTGGCGCACAGAGGATATTTATAAGGTGAGGAATCTGCTGGAAGAAGTATCCATTAGAACACCTGATCAAGGGGGGTGCATTGAGTGTAACCCATGTCATGCCTCTCCCACTCCTTAGTACATTGTGTGAGCTGCTGAGATTGGAACAGCTTAGTGTAAACTAACATCAATGAATACTGTGTACCCACCAAACTGTTTCACATAACTCCAGTGTCCTTAGTGGCAGCAATCTGAATATGTCTTTGTTATGTATGGATTCCTTCAGACATCTTTAACAGTAAATATACAGAATTATAGATGGGTAACTGTGAATAATGAGGACGTTTACCAAGGTGTTGTAAGTGACATAAAAAACACAAGAGCAAAGCGTAAGTTGTCCATGATGTCACTAAAAACCCTGAGGTGAAAAATATGCCTATTATTCACATTTTTCTGATCTATAATTTTATTTTGTGTATGCTCTCCCAAAGCATCTGCCCCTACGTCTAACACACATGTAGGGGCAGAGGAGTAATGCTGGTGCTTAATAAACCTTGTTAAAACATTGTTTTAGAAAACTGGTCTCCTGCCACCCATCCGAACCACCAAGTTCATCTCCCCGTTCTAAAAAATAAATACTTGGTGGTGTATGAAGTGAAAATGACCATGCTGTGAAGGTACAAATGTATGACCCTGTAACACTCACAGACTCTGTCACACAATCTTAGATGGGGTATTGAATCTGGATCGCTTCCGACTTTACATGTATGAAGTAGCCCCGCCTCAGAGATGTACAAATCTTCTGTGAAACGATTATTAATAGTCCTTTTTTCTGTGTAAGTAATTGTCTGGTCAGTTATATGTCTGTTAAATGACTGAAGCAAGATTCCACGAACAATTTGACTTTTGATAATGCTATGACGCTGTTCTGCCTTCGCAGTGAAGGTTTCTGAGAATCTAGACCACAGGGAATTTCTTTATGAAAATGCAAGTTGATGGACTGTGAAAGATCCAGCTGTGCACTTTGCAATACTTAAGAGCTTCTGTATGGCTTGTCATCTCCGTTGAAAATTGATTCACGGCACCACACATGTTTGAAAGAATAGCTGAACTCTTCTGCAACTGGTGGTGCCATCCTTAAAACATGCTCCAAGGTAATCAGATTGAGAGACCCATTCCACAGGGACCTTATCAAGAACAATATGTTGGCTAAATATTTTTTGGAGGATTCAGGGACATATAGTTTGCTTGTTTTTCTTAAAAGCGAATCTACTCTCTGTGCAAAAGATCAAATATCTGTTGTGAAAATGCAAAAATAACATTGTGTTCTTGAAAATATTAACTACAT
This sequence comes from Triturus cristatus, assembly GCF_964204655.1. Taxonomy (NCBI): domain Eukaryota; kingdom Metazoa; phylum Chordata; class Amphibia; order Caudata; family Salamandridae; genus Triturus; species Triturus cristatus. The sequence goes on from NC_140591.1 coordinate 835,654,898, forward strand.
GGTTGACAAACAAGAGAGTTGTTGCTTGCTCATATCCAATAAGTGTAGTAGCCACCAAATTACCAGTCAGATCATTTATACATAGAACAGCTCTCTCTGGCTTGACTGTGGACAGCAATATCGATGATCGTTTGTCTATTAGGCCTCTCGTAAAGTTTGAAAAGTGAAGTATTTTTAATAATTCCAGAAAGAAATTCCCATGCTCTCCAATACATTCTGTAGCTTTATTCTGGGCAGACTTCCTGCTTATTTCAGATTCCATATTCTACCTATAACACTTCTCTCCTGAGAAATGCAAGTTTAATAAGCTCATTCAGAATGCCCGATCTGTAGTACTGATCTTGGCTTAGAAGTATGCTTAACAACAAGTAACCCTACCTACACTCCACAAGTTTTCAAATCTGCCTAATAATACTCGGTCATCTACCTCATGTAAGGAATCAGTCACGCTACTAAGGCAATAGTTCACAGAGTAATTTTGAACCCCCTTCTATCACCATAGCTTGCCACATTTGCGGAAGAATGGCAGACCACATTAGAAAATTGCCAATTCTCTAGATGTATTGGCCTTTGATTTGTCAGATGAACTCAATCAATCAGTAGATTTGTAGAGCACGACTTATAACCCATTAGGGTATCCAGGTGCTGGTAGGGTGCAGTTGATTGGCCGAATAGCCAGGTCTTCAGGGACTTTTGGAACTCTGGAAGAGATAGGGAGGTCCATAGATGAAAGCGTAACTTGTTCCAGGTCTTCGCTGCAAGGTATCAAGAAGGACGACCTCCTCATCTGCTACGTCAGATGCAGGGGGGGTGGAGTTACAGAAAGGGAGCCGGAGCTGTCGTGTCTGTTGGGCTGATGGAAGATCAGGCGGTAGTTCAAGTAGGCGGGCCTGCAATTATGTAGGGATTTGTATGCATGCATCAGGAACTTGAACTGCCATATTTTCTGTACAGAGAGCAGTGGAGTTCCCTGAGGTAGGGGGTGATGTGGGTCATCTAGGGAGATCCTGGGCTAGTCTGGCTGTGGCTTCTGCATGGTCTGTAGTAGTTGGAGGAGGTAAGCTGTGATACCTGCGTAGAGAGCATTGCCATAGTCTAGTCAGCTGGAGATGAGTGCCTGGGTGAGGGTGCATCTTGAGCTTTGGGATAGCCATTTGAATATCCTAAGCATGCAGTGGATGAAGAAGCAGGAGGAGGTGACAGTTGACCTGAGTCGTCATGGTTAGCTTGTTGTCCAGAATGATGCCTAGTTTCCTAGCGTGGTCAGTGGGGGTAGGACTAGATTTGAGTTCTGAGGGCCACCAGGATGCATCTAATGGGGAGCTTTTGTTTTTGAAAATCGGTACCTCAGTCTTGTCTGTGTTGAGCTTCAGGCAGTTCCTTTCATCCAACTGGCGATGTCTGTCATGAAGTTGTGGATGTTGGTCTTGGTGGTGTCTTCGGAAAGGGATAGGAGGACTTGTGTGTCGTCGGCATAGGATATGATTTTGAGTCAGTGGGTTTTGGCGATGCTGGCCAGAGGTGTCCAAAAGTGTAGAAGAGGGTGGAGTGAAGAGAGGATCCTTGGGTTACTCCACGGATGATTTCCTTGGGCTCGGAGGTGAAGGGAGGAAAGCAGACATTTTGCGTTCTTCCAGTGAGGAAAGAGGGGATCCATCTGAAAGCGGCTTCTTGAATTCCTATGTTATGCAGCCTTGTGATGAGTGTGTGGTGGGAGACCATATGAAAGGCTGCTGAGAGGTCTAGTGGGATCAGAGCCACAGTTTCTCTACGGTCGAGTAGGGCTCCAATGTCATTGGTAGCCACAATGAGGGTTGTCTTGGTGATGTAGTTGCTGTGGAGTCTGGATTGGGAGCAGTCGAGTAGGAGGTTCCATTCCAGATGTGAAAAGAATTGTTGGTTGATGTCTTTTTCTAATACTTTGGCTGTTATTGAAAGCAGGGAGATCCGTTGGTAGTTGTTGAAATGACTGGGGTCTGCCGATGGCTTCTTTAGTGAAGTGTTGACTTCTGCATGTTTGCAGTCCTCTGGAAAGGTGGCCGCTTTGCTTATTCTGGCTTTGCCTAGATTGAAGATGTGGTGAGGGCATAGGTCAGTTGGGGCCCCTGAATGGACTGAGTTTGTGGTGGAGGTGGTGTCCTGTGGGGTGAACTGGCTCCATTTGGTTAGTCGGATGTCTGTGATAGCAGCCAGGTTGTTGTGCTGCTTAAGGAAGTTGTTGGCCTTGGGCTAGAGTTTGAAGTTTCTGTAGATGTTGGCTATCTTGTCTTGAAATAAGTTTTTGCTAGTTTGTTGCAGAATTCCTGTGAGGGGGTAATATTGTTTATTGCAGCTGAGGGGTTGGAGAATTCTTTGATCTTATTGGAGTTTGATTCAATGCTTGAGCCTAAGGACTTTTTCTTCTATTCTCTCAACTGTCTATGGTAGAAGTTGAGGGCTGTCTTGAAAGCAGTCTTGCCGGTTGTGTCCTTGCTGGTGTGCCATCTCCTTTCCAGTTGCTTACAGTGTCGTTTAGCAGTTCTGATGTCTTCAGTGTACTAGTTAGACTGCTTTGTGTTCCTTCTGTGGGTGTTGTTGCCAATAGGAGTGAATCTGTTGGCGCAATTGGTGATCTAATTGTTAAAGTTTGACGTTTTGGGCTAGGCTGTTGGAAGAGATGAGGTGTGTGGTGTTGAGGGCATTGATCCATGTGTCCTTTGGCACTTTGCTCTAGCGATGCTGGGTGGCGTTGGACAGACTGGCGACTGGGCTGCATGAGCTGGTGATGTTGAAGTGGACGATGGAGTAGTCGGGCCAGGTGATTCCCGTGGTGGTGTTTTACCTGATGCAGTAGCTGCAGGTCAACAAGGGGTCTAATGGCCTGCAGTTTGCGTAGGGATATGGACAAATTGGGTGAGCCTGATGCTTTTCATGCGGTCGAGGAGGTTGGTAGTGTTAATGTCATTGTGGTCGTAGAGATGGAAGTTTAGGCCACCAAGGAAAATTTAGTTGTTGGGGTCTATGGAGAGGGGGGCGATTAAGTCAGCGATAAAGTTGCAGAAGGCTGGACGTGTTCTTGGAGGACGGTAGGGGAGGGTGCCCCTGATGGCGATTTTGCTGTCTGTTTGGAGTCGAAAGTTAAAGTGTTCCATGGCTGGGGTGATGCTGTTATTTGTGATGGTGCATCGGATAGTTTCCCTGTGTGTGATGGTGATCCTTCTGACAGGCTTGTTGATGTGGTCCCCTGTATCTTTCACGTATTACAATGGTGATGTCAGGTGGGGAAGTGGGGTTGAACCAGGTCTCAGTGGGGAAGAGGATGCTGGGTGTGAGGGTGGAGACGCGGTCCCAAATCTTGGTGGTGTTTTTGCATAGTGAGCGTGTGTTGAGAATGGTGTATGCAAGTTGGTGGTTTTGTTCTGATTTGGGTTGAAGTTAAAAATAATTTTGTAGGTATTTGTCCTTTCCAGGGAATGAATTTGAGAGAATGTAGAGCTTTTTCGCTTTGTTTTGTAAAGCACCCTGAATGAGGCCAATCCTTTGGAGGTATTGGATTTGTGCATTAATTTGTAATTCCTTCCTTAAAGATTTCAACTTGCCTTTAAAAGGGATTGGCGACAAGCTGCTGCTCAGGCACTCTCTCTGGACACCTCTTGCTAAATCAAGCAATCCAACAAATCCGTATGTTCATTATTGAAGCAAGTCCATGTACATAAAAATAGTTTCTCAGCCATTAAATGCCACAGTAGACACGTTAATAGTGTGACCTTAGATAAATAATCCAAACTTTTTACAAGGATTACGCGATGCTTATATAATTGGCGAAGGTGACCTGCCAGCTCTCCCTATCTCAATAAAGTGCTAGTGTTCTCATCAATTCTTTGGTACCATGAATTTAAGCAAGTAATATTCTTTAATAAACAAAAGGCTCACATTTTTTACATACTCTGGCAACATTAAGTATTAAAGTTTTAAAATGAGTTAAACATAAAAAGCTGCCTTGATCACTTCTTGTTTATTTCCATGGTGGAGAAATCAAAATGTTGGTTATATCAAAGGTTTTTCATTACCAGTGGGGGTCACAGGTCACGTTTTCTTTTACTAGGATAATCATGAAGCACTGATATTATTAACTGTTTTAAAAAATACTTGATGTATTAGGCAAAACGAGACATCCTGTGATTGACAAATAGCGGTGTCAGATAACACTAAGGGGCTTATTAGGATGGAGGGCGGACTTTCATCCGCCCGCCATCCCTTCAAAGCAGTGACCGTCCGCCATAGGTGTGCCAGTCCCGCCCGCCGTATTAGGATGCTCCCGCCACACTGGAGGGCGCATCCCGGTAGTTGAACATCTCAGACGGTGCTGCTGGCCGTAGCACTGTACGCAATGTTAAAAACCCATGTTTTGCATTGCGATGCACAATGTGGCAGGCACCGTGCCTGCCACCATGGGTATTGCAATGTCGGGGGGTACCATAGGTACCCCCAAAGTGCAGCACCCCACCCCTCCAACCTGGGGGCCCGCAATTGGCCCCCAAAGTGATTTTCCGCATGCCGTTCCATGGCGGAGTCTCCGCCATGGAAAGACATATCCCCCGCAGCCATCGTAATATGGATGGCAGTGCCTGCAAGGCACCGCCACTATATTGTTGTCTTTTTCTGCCTGGCAATCGTGACGATTGCCGACCGGCGGAAAAGCGACGGCCGTCCGCCGCAGTACCCCCGGCCATGGTAATATGGCGGGGGATAAATGTGGTTGTGATGGCGGCCGGATCGCCACTGCTGGCCAGGCGGTGGCGATCCGTTCGCCATCATAATGGGCCCCTAAGTATCCACTAACTTTCCCAAAACAAATGTATTCCTATTTTAAGGTTGACACTTATTCAGGGACTTAGGGGTGGATCATAAGTGTTTGTGTGCCAATTTAGGCTTCTGACAATTGCCAGAAACCATAGCGGGGTATCCTGGGTCCATCTTGTTCTCCCAAAACGTTTTTCCTTTTTGCTTTTTATAGCTCTATGAGGCAGGGAATGGCACACGAGGGCAGAGTGCCACTTTGAGAAGTTTTCAAGCCTTACAGGGCAGGACAGCGCTTAGAAGGCAGTGTAACAAAAGAAGAAAATGTAAAACCCCTTACTCTGTATTCCAGTATGACACTGTGAATCTAGTAAAACAACTACAGGCTGTTGTGTCTGCTGCAGATAGATCGCTAATGTTGGTCTTTCTTTTATGCAAACATTGAAAAAAGACCACAGCTTGTCTACTACAAACAATAGTGGTAGTCTTTCTCTATAATGCTGGAAGAGTGAAAGTGAGAGCACAGGCTTTTACTCCAACTTCCACTATAAACATACTTGAAGGGCTACCATGTTGATTGGGGATGTATGAGCTGAAACCCAAGCTTGTGCTCACGTGTCAACTTTTGGTATAAACATAATAGGTGCAATGCCATGTGCCATACCCATAATATACAAAGAGCAGAAAGGACAGTTTCTTCTACGATAACATAAAAGAAAGATAACTGTTGCAAATATGTAGGCCATAGGCATAGCAAATTCGAGTCTTTTTTCTATGTCTGTAGTGGTGAGCTTCCCTTTACACAAGTTAGACAATTACACAGAGCTATGTGGGGGTCCATCATCCTGCACAGGGATTACATTTGATAAATGTGCATCACTTTGCGGAGTTTGCTTTCCACTGCAGGTATTGCCGATTCCGAAAACAAGCATTTGCAATGCAATAGGCCTCGCCTTTGGGACCTTATATGTATTTAGCTATGCAGCACGTTATCCTGGGTGCTGAAACATCTACTTTAACATGGAGGGAAAGTAAGCACCAACTGCATGCCATCAATCAATCAATCAGGTAATTGTAAGCGCTTTACTCAACCTTGAGGTGCTGAAGGGGGTGGGGGGGTGCGCAGCACCGTTTAGCCGAAGAGCCAGGTCTTGAGGGTCTTCCTGAAGGTGTTCAGGGAGGGGGCGTGTCTGATGTCTGCCGGTAGCTCATTTCAGGTCTTGGCTGCGATGTGAGAGAATGATCTTCTGCCTGCTCTGTGGATGCATGGGGTATCAGCTAGTGCGAGGTTGGACGATCGTAGGTTTCTTATGGGTACGTGGAAGTTTTTTCTGTCATTGAGGTATTTTGGTCCGTTTTAGTGGAGGCATTTGTAGGCGTGAGTGAGGATTTTGAAGGTGACTCTCTTCTCCATAGGGAGCCTGTGGAGTCTCCGCAGGTGTTGGCTGATGTGTTCGTACCGGGGGATGCTGAGGAAGAGTCTGGCCGTGGTGTTCTGTATAGTTTGGAGTTTGGTGAGTAGGGTCTTGTTGGTGCCGGCGTAGAGTGCGTTGCTGTAGTCCAGTCTGCTGGTGATGAGTGCGTGGGTGACTGTTTTCCTTGACTCGGGGGGATCCATTTGAAGGTCTTCCGGAGGGTATTGAAACAACTGGAGGTGACGGTGTTGACCTGTCGGTTCATGAAGAGTGATGAATCGAGTACGATGCCGAGGTTCTTGGTGTGGTCTGAAGGGGTAGGGGTGTTTACGAGGGCTGTGGGCCACCAGGTGTTGTCCCAGGCTGAGGGGGTGGTTTCAAGGACGAGGACTTCTGTCTTCTCTGCATTGAGTTTTAGGCAGCTGTTGGTCATCCAGACTGCGACTTCTTGCATTCCTCTCTGGAAGTTGAGTTTTGCAGTGGTGGGATCTCTGGTGAGGGAGAGGATGAGTTGGGTGTCATCAGCCTAGGATAAAATGTTAAGGCTGTGTTGTCTGACGATGGCTGCGAGGGGGCCATGTAGACGTTGAAGAGGGTCGGGCTCAGTGATGACCCTGGTGGGACTCCGCAGGTTATTTCCGTGGGGGCGGAGAGGAAGGGTGGTAGTCTGATCCTTTGGCTTCTTACGGTGAGGAACGAGCGGATCCAGTCCAGGGCCTTTCCTTGTATGCCGGCGTTGTGTAGTCTGGTGGCTAGTTTGCGGTGGGAGACGGTGTCGAAGGCTGCCGACAGGTCAAGGAGGATGGATGCTGTGGAGCGGCCTTGGTCCAGGAGGGTGCGGATGTCATCTGTGGCGGCGAGTAGGGCGCTCTCAGTGCTGTGGTTTCTTCTGAATCCAGATTGGGACAGTCGAGGATGGCGTGTTCTTCGATGAAACGTGTCAGTTCCTTGTTGACTGTTTTCTCTGCCACTTTGGCTGCGAAGGGTAGAAGCGAGATGGTAGTAGTTTTTTAGGTCAGTGGGGTCGGCTTCTTGAGCAGGGGCCTGACTTCTGCGTGCTTCCAGTCGCCTGGGAAGGTACCTGTTGTGAAGGAGGTGTTGATTATGTGTTGCAGTTCAGGTGCGATGGTGTCTGCGGCTCTGGGTTAGATGTGAGTGGGGTAGGGGTCAGTGTGGGCCCTTGAGTGGATGCCTTTCATAGTCGTGGCAGTGTCCTTGGTCGCGATAGGTGTCCAGTTGGAGATGGTGGGCTGGCCGGGGTCTTGGGGAGGCGGAGTCTGGTTGTGGCGTCTTGTGGGTGGTCGATGAAGTTGTCGTAGAGTGTTCTGATTTTGAGGTGGAAGTAGGTTCCAAGCTTGTAGCAGAGGTCTTGGGATGGTTTGATGTCTGTGGCTTCGCTGCGTGGGTTGGTGAATTCCTGAATAACACTGAAGAGTTCCTTGGAGTTGGTGAGGATTTTATTGTGGATGAAGTTCCTTTTGGTTGTTCTGATTTGGTTGTGGTAGTCCGTCATGGCGTCTTTGTAGGTGGCGTAGTTTTCAGTTGTCTTGGTGTTCCTCCAGTTCTTTTCCAGATGTCTGCAGGTGCGCCTGGCTTCTTGGAGATCAGTGGTGAACCAGGCGGCTTTCCTGGGGTGTTGTTTGCCATGGTTGTGTAGCGGGCGAGCTCGTCTGCGCAATTGGAGATCCACGTGTGGAGTCCTCCGGTTGCGATGTTTGCGATGGACGTCCAGGTGTGGTTGTCTCGGGTGAGGGTGGAGTTCAGTTGCTCATTGGTGACCTTGCTCCAGTTCCTTTGTTGTGGGCGGGGGGCTGGTTTTGGTGCTTTGGGTTTGTCGATGGTGAAGTGAACGCAGTAGTGGTCGGTCCATGGTGGTTGGGTTGTGTGGCTGAAGTGAACGGTGTTCCCTGCGGCAAAGATGGGGTCGAGGGTCTGTCCTGCTCTGTGCGTAGGTGTGGTGACGAGTTGGTTGAGTCCGATGTTGGCGAGGTTGTCACGAAGGGTGGTGTAGTTGGGGTTGCAAGGGTTGTCGAGGTGAAAGTTAAGATCTCCAATGAGTATGTAGTTCATTGATGTGATGGCGTGGGGTGTGATGAAGTCAGTGATGGTGGTGGTGAAGGGTGTACCTGGGCTGGGGGGTCTGTAGATGAGAGTTCCTTGGAGTGTGGTCCTAGGGCTGGTTTGGATCTAGAAATGTAGGTGTTCGGCAGAGGGGAAGGTTTCGCTTGAGGTGGTGAGGCGGAGGGTGCTCTTCTGGGCGATGGCGAGGCCCACTCCCGGGTGGTTGGGGCGGTCCCTCCTATGGATCTTGTATCCATCCAGGGTGGCTGTGTTGATGTCGGGCGGAAGCGGTGTTGGTCCAGGTCTCTGTGAAGAAGGCGATGTCGGGTGAGAGAGGGTCGAGTAGGTTCCAGATCTCTAGTGCACGTTGAGGAGGACGCATCTGAGGGTGTCATTGGTGCTGGCGTCAGCAGTGTTGGAGGTCAGGTGGTGGTGAAGGTCCGGCGGCAGAGGAGGTAGGAGAACTGGCCGTGGGTTGCGTTTGGTGAGGCCTGTTGGCAGTCCCTGGGTCTTCCGGGGTTCAGTTCGGGGAGGGTGGCGGAGTCCTAGCGGTGGTAGGTCGTAGGTCCAGGGTTCCTGGCGCTGGTCGCGGTCGAGTCGCGGACGGGCGCAGACAAGCTTGTCATAGGCGTGCCTTCTGCGCAGCAGCCGCCATTAAGTAGGGGAGGGGGGATGGAATGTGCAGCTGGGAGGCGGGAGCGGAGGCAGTAACAGCGAGGAAAAAAGGATACGATTAACAATAAAGGCACAAGTTACAGAGGAAGAATACAATAATGGGCAATAATGGGCAAATGCAAAATACAGGAAACAATGGCACAACAGCACAGGCACAAAGTGGGGAACAAAAAACTACAATTTTCACACAGCGGTCTTGAACCCTACTTGGGTTGGGTCAGAGAATGTGCGGCATGGAGCGGAGCACAGCGGAGCTGCTGGGGAAGAGCAGGCCTCAGACCGGGGTCAGAGGACATGCCAGGTATAGAAACACATGGAGAGAAATATTGCCTTTCAGCCGGAACTGGTATAATCCAAAGCTCTGTTTTTATTGTAAATTCAGGGCCTTCAGTGGTCATATCACTGAAAATACAAGATTTGATCAAATATTATTGTCTACGGGTGCTCATAGAAGACAATTTCTATGGACTGGAATCTAGAGAATGCCAGAGTGATTCTGGTATTTTATTGACCTCTGCTGGTCGTTTTCTATCAAGAAAGTTAAACAGAGGCAGTTGCCAGAAAAATTAAAAAAAAGAAAGTCCCTCAGCAGAAAGCGTTTGATATTTTCCTGACCTCTACTGGTCGTTTTCTATCAAGACAGTTAAATAGAGGCAGTTGAACAGAATAAAAAGTCCCTAAGTGGAAGCAGACAAGTCCCACGGCTGATCTCCAGAGCCCACAAAGTACATACACATGTAAGTATATACTAAAGTATATACAAGAGGTCTTATGCTCGACCTAAAAGTGGCACTTCACTGTGGGATCCTGCCCTTCCCAACAGAGACAAGGAGAAGAAGTTTGTGAAATTAGGGGATGTGTAATTGTTTTGCCCAGGTCTACTCGACACCAAACATTATAGGCTTTGTGCTGAGGAAAAGGTAAATAAAATTAGATTATTTTGCCTCTAACAAGCAGCAGAAGGAATTATGTACTTTTATGGGGACTATAAAATAGCTGTGCCAAGGTTGAGTGACTTAACCTTCTGGGGTGTATTTATAACCATCAATTCACTTAATTAAAAGAGGTAGTGTAAGTCATATCAGATGCGCTCTGAATGGGGATGTAATCAGAGTTCATCCCTTTTCCCACCCGTAGTCCATTATCATCCTGCTATATGCAGTTGAAGAGGTAAGGAAAGTGTAAGAAGTGGAAAGTGCAGAAAGTAAACTTGGCTGCTAAAACCCTATTTCATGTCTGTTTCTGCTGCGGCCTTCATGACCTATGAGGCACAGGTAGCAATAGCTGTACCAAGTGTTCCAAAGTGCAATCCAGAGGTGGCAGCTGCTGTACCTGGCAACACCTCATTGCTGTTCTCTATTGGAGAGTGCGATATAAGTGTACAAAGTCAGTGACAATTGTACTGCTAGTAAAGAAACAAAGAATTTGATTGAAGATGCAAACTTTGAGGCCCAACCAGCCTGCCAGATACCCTGCCTGGTCTGTATACTCTGATCTTGCCTGATCTTTCAAACTGCCCTTTGTTTCGTAAGAAACACTGCTCTTTTGTCCCTGACTCAGTAATTTTGGATTTCAGACACTGTTTTCATCACTATCTTCCTTCTTATGTTCTGTGTATTTCCTATCTTTACTAATTATTATTCTCCGCCCCACTCTAATGTAATGCACTGTAGTTGTTTTATTAAGGTTTTTAGATTTGAGCTTTCCATAAGTAATGTTTGAGTCTGTCCCTGTGGGACTTGTGGTTTACACAGAACGCCTCTTTGACATCGATTGTTGTGCAGTCTGTAGTTTGTTTAATTTCTGAAAGTTTTTTTCTATAATGGGGCACAATGCACCAGATACGGTTTCACCAGTGCTGTGAACACTGGTCACACAAACTCATTCTGATGGTTACAGCTTCCTGCAAACCCTAGCAATATTGTATTGCAATATTCAGGCAACTGAGTTTGTTAACCATTAGATCCTTTTGATGTTTACTTCTTAAGTTTCTAAGTTTACCCATCATGTCACAAGCATCCCCAATAACCAACTCTTCTTTTGACTGTCCTTTTTTATTTTTCGGGACCATGGCCATCTCTCTTTTGTTTCACAATTTTTGTTACCTGTATCATGCACCCTGTTTATTGTCTTTTAAGGTCTCACGCACTTATTACTACATTAGAACCTGTTGCTGTCTCGGGAGCTCAGACACATATGCCACTAAAACATGTTTAGTTTTAGGTGAAGCTTTACCAATACAGATTATTCATTTCATCGCTCAACTGTGCTTTTTCTCCGTTTGAGGGCTCAGCAAATGTCACACTTATGTCACAGCCAAATCCAAAAGGTGCTACTCTGGAGCCCATACTATTTATAATGACTTCCGGTACAGGTGCACTTCAGTTACAGGCTAGTTAGAGACACCTGGAGAGTCATGTGGGGTCCTGTGTTTCAGTCTGGAGATACCGATGCTTCGCTGGACTAACGACTGGCTGCTTAGCCTTTTCATTTCTTATCGCAAGAATACACCGCTCATGAGGACGTGCTGTCTTATGCCACCAGTTGCAGTATAACCTCTGACGACGGTGCCAACACAGGATGCCACTTCTCTCACCTATTAGGTGAATCACAACCTCTTTTTCAGGGCTCCAGTCTGATTATTTATCTCCACTGTGCTCTGTGAGTCTGTGTGCATGTTGTTGCCTTTACCCGTGTCCTGTTTCCTATCCCCATGAACCTAAAAGCTGCCGGGCCTGACCAAAGGATTTGTTGTTTGGGCATGACCTCCCGCCATGCCCAGTGACAGGGCACCAGGCGTGTACCTCGATCCCCATGCGCTCTAAATGAGAGCCCCGGTTAGTTCCTCTGCACCATACACTTGTGGGTTCCTGCTCTTTTTTGGCTGCAGGCTGCACAGTCCTATTTCCTGCCACAGCCTCCAGGGCCATCTCAGAATGCCAGGTTCTTTCGATGCACACTGGTGGCTAGAGAAATGACCGCCTAATTTAAGGGTAGTTCTTTCTGTGTTTTGCAAAACGCTTCATATGTGTCATATCAGGGATTTACTTCCTTCTTTTTTACATCCTAAGGTGACAGATCATACTGCTTGCTCCGATTCATTAAGCAATATATAATCAGAGGAAATGAGAGAGAGGAGATTTCTGCCGGAGTGTCCTCCTGTCTGAGCTGTTCGCAAAAGAATATGACCGGGTACTCTTATGAATGTATTAAGAAAGCCCAGAAAGCGTTTTTGGAGGACAACGCTCCCTTTCCCAGGAAAAATTACCTAATTGTGTCTTACAAGGACCTTTATTTTCTGATTGTCTGATAAGATTAAAAACTGTCATTCATTGGAGTAATAGAAATACAATGGCTCCAACGGCCTTAAGTCGACATGTTTCATCCAATGTTCACAAGCCCAGGGGCTCTTTGACATTTGTCGGGTCTGTTGATCCCTAGTCTAAATGTATCTATGTATGCAGGTAAATCCCCAAAAAGCAATGCTGGCAGTAACCGCATCAACGTTAGTACCTATGTGTTGGACTTGGCCCTTTTTGCAGGGTCATCTCTGAACATTTTGCCTTCCTCCTGTATTTTTTTCTGAGCTGTTGTTGGCTCTTTTATGACTCTGGGCGCTTTACCACTGCTGATCAGTGCTAAAGTGCATATGCTCTCTATTGTAAATTCGTGTATTGATTAGTGACTCCATGATTGGATTATTTGATTTACTTGTCAGAACCTAGTACACTGCACCATGTGTGCCCAGGGCTTGTACATCAAATGCTGCTGGTGGGCTTGCAGTACTGGTTGTGCCACCCACAGAAGCAGCCTGTAAAGTGTGTCTCAGGCCTGCCATTGCAGAGCCTGTGTGCAGTCTAGTACTGCCATGCTGACTTGGTAAGTGCACCCACTTGCCAGTCCCTAAACCTTCCCTTTTCTTCATATCAGACACCCCTAAGGTAGGCCCAAGGGCAGGCTGAATTGTAAGTATAAGGTAGGATATGCCCTGGTGTGTGTTTTACAGCCAATTTCGTTTTTCACCATTGCAAGGCTACCGGACACCATAGGCCAGAATGGGCAGTTTGATTATAACACCTTATAATCCTAACTGACCCAGGGAACATGGTAGAAATTCGAGTTTAGTATGCCTGAACTCAGAATGATAAAATACATCTTTTAGTAAAGTTGATTTTAACGTTCTGTGTTTGGAAATACCAATTTTAGAAAGTAGTTATTTTCTTACCTAACCATCCAGCCTGCCTCTGCTAGCTGTGTATTGTGTGTCTGGTTTTGTGAGTGACAGGGGCTGGGGGATTCCAAGAGATAGGGTGAGTCAGCACAGGGCTGAATAGACCTATCTGTATGTAGAGTGGTGGGAGGAGAAGCACCTGGGTCTGAATAGGGCTCTGTCTGCCTTTCACAATGCTGGCTTCACCCCCTGTGATGCATCTGATGTCCCTGGCCCACCCTGTCAAAGGAAAGAAGGAGTCCTGTTAACAAAGTGCTCCAGGACTGCACAGAACTGGTTTGGACTAGGTACAAGCCCCTCTGCCTTCAGAGGACAAAGGATTCAGTAGTATAAATATGGGGACCCAGACCCCAAGACTTTAGATCACTTCTGGAACAAGACAAACCTCTGCCAAGGAGAAGAACCAAGGATGCTGTAGAAGTTGTACTGCCCCCCTGCCAGTGTGCTGTGTTGCTGGGTTGGCCTACAGTGGTGTCTTCAGTGCCAAGGAGAGGAGAAGGAACTTTCAAAGAACTTTCATCATCTTGCAGAATATTACTCCACGGGCTTGCACTTGTGCTTGCCTCCTGCTGAAGTCTCAGGCACAAAACACTTCACCACCAGCTCCCCTCTGAATTTCCTTGCTGGGAATTCTGTCTGCAGAAGCCTGCGTGTCGCTGGGAGCTGGAAGCCTGACTCAACGAAGAAGAAGCGTGTCGTAGTTGCAGCTGTTGCCATCGCATCGCCGGAGAAGCATGTCGCCGCCGCAGAGGTCACCGCCGCATCACCAGAGAAGCGTGCCTTCGTCAAAGCTGTTGCCCGACTTATCACCAGAGAAGCGTGTCGCCACTGCAGAGGTCGCCGTCGCATCACTGGAGAAGCATGTTGCAGGGCCTGTCGCAGCTCCAAAGTTACAGAGTTCACCTCATGCCCGCCGGGCGTGCACGCATCGTCTTCACATCGTCGCATCAAGGCCGCCATCTTATCACATCGCACCGGATTGTCTCATCGCATCGAGGTGCCATCGTGTGGCATCAAAACCGGAAAACAGTATGAGAATCAACGCATCTGAAAGAAACACGTTAGTTAGATTCCTCACCTTAGAATATCCCCAGGCGTCAGACTGGATCCGGAAGATTTTTCGTCAGCAATACCCCTTGCGCGTCGCTAGGCGTCGTCTGCGGCTCCGCGTCCGTCGTCGGCGTCGTGCGCCGGAATGACGTCGTCGGAGTACTTAGACGCCGCCCTCGCGCGCTGACGTCAGTTCTTCTTTTTTCCGCGCCAGTAAGCGCAGATCCGGGAGAGCTACCCCTTTTAGTCTTTTTTGACTAAGTATTTTGATCCTTTTTGATCTTGTCTCGACTCCGGTGCCGGTAGGATGCCTGGTTTCAAAGTCTGTGCTGACTGTAACCGCTTGATGTCGGTTACGGATCATCACCGCCGGTGCCTTTACTGTTTGGGCCTAGACCACGACGCGGAGTCGTGTTCGGACTGCAAGGCCCTGACCTCGAAGGCTAGACGGGAGCGGTCCCGTTAGCTCCTCGAGATTCGCCACTCGGCTCCGCGCCCCTCTCGATCCCGGTCCAGGAGGAGGTCCAAGGATCGGTCGCGGAGCCGCAGCCGACGTCATCATCGCTCGTCTGGCTCCAAGTCTTCGGGTAAGTCGAAGCACTCCAAGAAGTCCAAGAGGCGACACCGCTCTTCGGACTCCCCTCGCCGGTCGCGCGACTCGGCCGAGGGTCAGGGTGGATCCACCCCCGCGGCTCCAGCGGAGCCACAGGCGCCGCGCAAGTCTCCATACCCGCCGGTCCCTGGGACTGACGCGACGCCGGCGGAAGTCAGTGCCTTCTTCTCGGCCATGAGGAGCCTGGCTCCGCCGTCGACGCCCGCTGGCACGCCTTCGGGCCCCGCGGACCCGACTGGGCAACCTTGCATGCCGGCAGCCCCGGCGCCGTCGCCGGCTCCGGCCACGACGCCGCAGGTTCCCGAGGGGCTCGCCCCCGAGTCCCCGCCAACGCCGGTCGACCTCGTCACGCCTCCTCCGCGGGCGTCGACACCGGTTCCACCTCCGACGCCGGCTCCGCTCGGCGTCGAGCCCCAGTTCAGCCCCGCTCCGGATCCGGCGCTGTTGCAGCGTCGATGGACGCCACGTACGGCGCCGTTAGAGACACATTATGTCTATCATCCGGCTCCGCTCCTTCCTCCTGTTTACCAGGAATCGGATGACGGGGGCGACTGGGAGGGGTCCGAGGATCCTATGGCCGTTCAGGCTCAGCTGTCACAGGACTGGGCAGATGAACTGGGGGAGGCCAGTGGTCTGGATACCTCACCAGACACTGGATTCATCTCTCCTCCAACTGTGACTTCGGAGGAGGGTGCTGCTTTCTCTGTGGTGCTGCGCAAGGCAGACGCAGCCCTTGGGCTCGAGCTGCCTGCCGTGGCTGTGAGGACTAACGTCCTCACTGAGGTGCTTCAGTCTGCGGCAAGCTCCACTGAGCCTCTGCTGCAATTCAATGAGGCCCTCATTGACGTTCTGCAGGGCACCTGGTCCAAGCCCTCCACAGTTCCTCCTGTGGACAGGAACGTCGCCAGGCGCCACCGCCCTGCTCCGGGCGACCCCAGTTTTCTGTCCCAACACCCCACCCCCGAGAGCCTGGTTATCCAGGCTTCTACCTCTCAATCCTCCTTCCCGACAGCTCCGCCGGACCGGGATTCCAAGAGACTGGAACAGTTTGGCAAAAAGCTGTTCTCCTCCCTTAGTTTGGGTCTGCGGCCCTTGAACACCGCCTGTCTTTTGGACCGTTATTCCCACTCTCTGTGGGATACGGTGGAGGACGTGCTGCCCCTGTGCCCGGAGGAGGCCCAGACGCGACTTACCCAGGCTCTGGCCGATGGGAGGGATGCAGCACGACATGCAATCCGATGTGGGCTTGACACTACGGACTCGCTGGGTAGGGCGATTTCTACCACGGTGGCACTTAGACGTCACGCCTGGCTGCGGTCCACGTCCTTTTCGGGGGATGTCCAGAGCACTCTCATGGACATGCCCTTTGATGGCACTCGCCTTTTTGGTGAGAAAGCGGACAGTGCGCTGAATCGCTTTAAGGACTCCCGGGCTACGGCCAAGTCCTTGGGCCTCTCGGCCCCGCGGTCGCAAACTTCCGCCTTTCGCCCCTTTCGTGGCCAAGGAAGGGGTGCCTCCTCACGTCCGCCTAACCACCAGCCGCAGAACCAACCTGCGCGCGGTCCCAGGCCGTGGTTTCCGCCGAGGCGGTTCTGGAGGACGACGCGGTCAGCCCACATCCACCCCGGCAGCATCCGCCTCCAAGCCTTCCTAGTCCGAGCTTTCCGGCCCATTCCTCGCCAGTGGGCGGCAGAGTTCGCCATCACCTGCTCCACTGGCGTACCATCACTTCGGACAGGTGGGTGCTGCAAATCGTCCGAAGGGGCTACTCCCTCCCCTTCGAGACGACCCCTCCAGCCATGCCACCGCAGCACCACCGTATCTCGGAGGATCATTTGAATCTTCTGCGAGAGGAAGTTTCGGCTCTCTTGGCCAAAGAGGCCGTCGAGCGCGTTCCGAGCCCAGAAGTAGGTCGTGGTTGTTATTCCCACGACTTTCTGGTTCCCAAGAAGGGCAAAGGGGGCCTACGCCCGATCTTGGACCTCAGGAGCGTGAACTCCTTCCTCCGGAAGGACCGTTTCAAGATGCTCACTTTAGCTCAGGTTCTGGCTGCCCTCGACCCTGGAGACTGGATGGTAGCGTTGGACTTGCAGGACGCATATTTCCACATCCCCGTCCTGCCGGTCCACCGGCGTTACCTGCGGTTCACGGTGGGCTAGGAGCACTTTCAGTTCACCGTGCTCCCCTTCGGCCTTACCAGTGCCCCTAGGGTGTTAACGAAAGTGATGGCGGTGGTCGCAGCTCATCTGCGCAGATCAGGGGTTCCAGTCTTCCCCTATCTCGACGACTGGTTGTTGAAGGCGGGCTCGCCCCAGGCAGTCTTCTCCCACCTCCAGACTACGGCGGATCTCCTGCATTTGCTGGGGTTTTCCATCAACGTGCCGAAGTCACACCTGAGTCCCTCTCAGAAGCTCCTCTTCATCTGAGTGGTTCTCGATTCGGCGCAGTTCCGGGTCTATCCGCCGGAACAGCGGGTCCGGGATATTCAGGCCCTGATTCCCATCTTTTGGCCTCTATCCTGGGTTTCGGTCAGGCTAGTGTTGCGGCTTCTGGGGCTGATGGCCTCCTGCATCCTACTAGTGCATCACTCCAGGCGGCGCATGCGGGCTCTGCAGTGGGACCTAAAGTTTCAGTGGGCCCAGCATCACGGCAACCTGTCCGACCATGTCTTGATCTCGGAGGGCACTGCACAGCAATTGCAGTGGTGGCTCACGGACCGCGATTGGGTCATGGGCAAGAGCCTCTCCCTTCCCCAACCGTAGCATGTCGTAGTGACGGATGCGTCCCTCCTGGGATGGGGTGGCCATATGGGAGAGGCGGAGATCAGAGGCCTCTGGTCTCCGGCGGAGTCTCGCCTCCACATCAACCTGTTGGAGTTGAGAGCGATCCGACTTGCACTGAAAGCCTTCCTTCCCTCTGTCAGGGGAAGTGTCGTGCAGGTGTTCACGGACAACACCATCGCCATGTGGTATTGCAACAAACAGGGCGGGGTGGGGTCATGGACCCTTTGTCAGGAGGCTCTGCACCTCTGGACGTGGCTGGAACACCAGGGCGTCACCCTAGTGGTTCAACATCTGGCGGGCTCTCTGAACGCCAGAGCAGACGAACTCAGCCGCCGGTGCATGATGGATCACGAATGGCGTCTGAACTCCGAAGTGGCGCAAGGTCTCTTTCAGCAGTGGGGAGAGCCTTGGTTAGATCTATTCGCCACCGAAGAGAACGCGCAATGTCAGCAGTTCTGCGCGTTGGAATTTCCAAGGCGGCACTCGCTCGGCGACGCTTTTCGTCACGAGTGGAGTTGCGGTCTGTTGTACGCCTTTCCGCCTATACCACTTCTGCCCAGAGTGCTGAAGAAGATCAGGCACGACCGGGCCCAAGTCATCTTGGTGGCCTCGGATTGGGCACGAAGGTACTGGTATCCCGAGCTACTCAGTATGTTGACCGATCCTCCGATACGTCTGCCCCATCGGGAGGATCTTCTGTCGCAGCAGCAGGGGACGGTCCTACACCCGAACCTGTCCAGCCTCCACCTCCATGCGTGGAGATTGAGCGGCGGCAGTTGATGCCATTTGACTTGCCTCCTGAAGTCTGTGATATCATTCTGGAAGCCAGGCGTCCCTCCACAAAGACGGTATACGCCTGCCGGTGGAACAGATTTGTGGCATGGTGCACAGCAAAGGCTGTGGATCCCCTTTCCGCCCCTCTTTCTGAGGTTCTCCTCTTTCTTCTTTCTTTGGCCCGGCAGGGCTCTGCTCTGGGCACCTTGAAAGGTTATCTTGCTGCCCTCTCTGCCTTCTTACGGCTTCCTGATCAGCCTTCTCTTTTCAAGTCCCCTGTGGTTCAACGCTTTCTTAAAGGCATTACTCATACGTTCCCTCCTGTTCCTTTCGTAATGCCTCAGTGGGACTTGAATCTTGTTCTCACATTTCTGATGTGCGCTACCTTTGAGCCTCTTCACAATTGTCCTCTTCGTCTTCTGACGCTTAAGACTGCTTTCCTGGTAGCCATCACCTCGGCTAGACGGGTGAGTGAGCTCCAGGCTCTATCGTCCAAGCCTCCTTTTCTCTCTGTTCATCCGAACAAGGTTGTCCTTCGGCCTCGTCCTTCTTTTCTACCGAAAGTGGTGACTCCCTTTCATCTTGGGCAGTCTGTCACCTTGCCCACCTTCTTTCCGCCTCCGCATCCTTCCAAAGAGGAAGAGAGGCTCCACCGTCTGGACCCAAAGCGTGCGCTCTCTTTTTATTTGGACCGCACAAAACAGTTCCGGGTGGACGACCAACTTTTCGTTGGATACGTGGGTGCTAAGAAGGGAAAAGCTGTGCACAAACGGACCATCTCCCGGTGGGTCGTTTTGTGCATTAAAATCTGTTACTCCTTGGCGAAAAAGGACCCTCCTGTTGGGTTGCGCGCCCATTCCACTCGGGCTACAGCGGCTACTACTGCTTTGGGACGGGGAGTCCCGTTGCAGGACATCTGTCAGGCGGCTACGTGGGCTTCGCTACACACGTTTGCCAGGCATTATTGCCTAGACAGCCAAGTCCGGAGGGATGGCTTCTTTGGCCGTTCTGTCCTCCAGGACTTTCTGGTGTGATCTTGGTTCGCAGACCCACCACCGGGGATGGTATTGCTTGGGTATCTATTCTAAGGTGAGGAATCTAACTAACGTGTTTCTTTCAGATGAACAAGTTACTTACCTTCGGTAACGATGTATCTGTAAGAAACATTAGTTAGTTAGATTCCTCACCGACCCACCCATCCTCCCCGTTCTGCGAACTGACATCTAGGGTTAAGGCTATCCCTTTCAGGGCCCTAGAATTTTTTGGCACCAGTGTCGGTATCTTGCATGGCTCTGCGTTCCTGGCGCGGAAGGCTATGTACAAGAACTGACGTCAGCGTGCGAGGGCGGCGTCTAAGTACTCCGACGACGTCATTCCGGCGCACGACGCCGACGACGGACGCGGAGCCGCAGACGACGCCTAGCGACGCGCAAGGGGTATTGCTGACGAAAAATCTTCCGGATCCAGTCTGACGCCTGGGGAAATTCTAAGGTGAGGAATCTAACTAACTAATGTTTCTTACAGATACATCGTTACCGAAGGTAAGTAACTTGTTCATCACCTACCCTCCGGTAAGGACCAAGATGCATCCCTTACTCTGCGCAAGGATTGAGGCGCGACACATTGTCTCCCCCGAAGTAAGGAACCGACGCATCTCCATCCCTGCGAACCTTTTGTTTGTTTTGCGTTACGCATCCAGGTACTTTTGTGAGAACTTTGTCGCATTTATCATCAACTTAAACTAATAGACTTCTACCATTTTTAAGTCTATTTTGAGTACAGTATTGTGAATTCTTGTAGTTTGTGGTCTTGTGTTAAGTCTATATAAAGAATATTTATTTTTATAAAACCTGTGTGGTGTCCATCTGTAGTGTTTTCACAGTATTACTGTATGTGTTCACAAATGCTTAACACACTGCCTCTGAGATAAGCCTGTCTGCTCATGCCAAGCTACCAAGGGGGTGAGCAGGGGTTATCCAGTAGTGTAATCCCTTTTCCCTGACTTAGAAGCAAGGGTCCCTATTTGGTCAAAGGTACCTACCTCTGCCAACTAGAGACCCCCAGTTCTAACACTATGTTTAAAAGATAAATGCAGCCGTTATAATAATCAAAAGATCTTTTACATTTCTGTCTATATCACATATATAAAATATTAAAATTAATTATGCCCATGGCTCATGCTACACACATCTGTGATTGACTCCACGACACATGACATGTTCAGAACATCGAAGTAATACAAACATAGTTCAAAAACACAGAAAATTAGCTTTTTAAGCCTGGCTAGTATTTTTTTTTGCACCTCATAGATGGGGAGATGGTGGATAATCCCTGTAGTCACACACTAAAAATTTACAGAAGACAAGGATTGAGCATAGATCTCTCTAGGAGATGGTCTGCAAAATCAAAAATAAGCCAACTTACTTGGCTTTTGGTATTTACCCTTCCGTGCTCCTAATATCCTTGCCCAGCATCCTAATGGCACAGATGTGCTCTGGTAGATGCTGTTTTAAGCTGTGAAGAAGCGTTAAATGTTAAAAGTTCCAAAACAGAGTGCACCAATCATGCGGTTCAGTGTGACGGGTTTATCAATTCAATAATAACCCATGTGCAGTTTGTTGGTGTGTACTCGAATTATGAGCCTGGATGCACTAAATACCACATTGAATGCACCGACTATGTTGGATACGCCGAATTCACAGTTTTTTGGGGGTTTTTTGGTCAAAAAATATATTTATGAAATAGTCAGGATGGTCTCTTATGTATTATTTATTAAATTTGCCCTATAGCTGTTCACCAGACAGTTTGAGATTAAGTGGTCTATGGGTTGAGTGTTATCACACAGGTAAATGTACAATCCTTCACAGTGAGCAGGGCAAAGTACCTCTCTAGCTAAGGTGAACACTGGTTGCATACCTAGCAAGGAAGTATGTCATAGTCTCTCCAGAGGAAATGGGTCATTGTAATATGTTATGGTACCAATATTCATCCAGAATTGGTCTGCCTGTAGGTGGATTTACTGGCACGCACGTGGGGCAGCAATATAGGATTTTCACATTTTACATTATAGCTGCACCATGATGATCTCATGTGTAAGTCCATTAATCTGTACCTAAACGGTGTATTCATTGTTCACATTCCGTGGATACATCGCTACTAGGATCGTTGTGCCGGATTCTATCATTTCTTTGTGCTAACAGATTAATTAAACCACATACACAAGTTAAATGTGATTTGATCTTCTATATATCAGCTTTGATCGTAAATTTTAACAACTGAATTATTAAATTGGACTGCTGCTTCAGGCAAATCACATTGAAATAAGAACAAATACTGGATGATCAATAGTTCCAGCTTTGTGCCATGCTACCCTTATGCTCACATTGGATATGACAAGTATACCTAATGTCTTACACCCATCCGCGGTCCGTGCAGGTAACAGCGATGGGGCTGGGTGGGGTGGGAGCGGGGGATTCCAGTTGACAATGCGGAGGGAAACTTAATTATTTACTTAATTTTCCTTCGGCATCGTCCCTCGAAATCCCCCTAACCCCCCCAACCAGGCCCACCGCTGTTACCTGCCCAGACCATGGCTGCTTACACCCGCTTTGAATTCACAGACATGCTGAAATGGAAAGCAGAAACCTAATCACGTTTAGTTTAAAAAAGAAATTGCGATACATTTTAAAAATGTATGTCTTGTGTTTCTAAACACATTTTGCTTTATGGAAGGATTTTTCTATGTAATCAACCCTCCCTGCTGAAGCTCAGGGCTACCCTAATTGTTCCAGCATGCTGCATGACGGTCTCGTTGGAAGAGACTCATCTCGGCTAGAGTAATCTTTTGCTTGCTTGATAATGATTACATGTTATGGACATCCTCTGGAGGATACATTTGGCTGTTCCAAGTAGGGGTGCAGATGAATGCTGCACATCCTGTGACTCGCCCATCTGTGCTGTTGCAGCTGCACTTTGCTCTAATGCAAAAGCTGGCTTGACTTTAATTATTTACAAAATGTTATATTAAAATTATAACATGTAGATCTCACGTCAAAACATGAGATGTGTTAAAATGCGAAAATTATAGTAGGCAAAATTACTTAAATGTGGTAGGCCTGTAAGATAGAAATGAAACACAAGTTCTTAACTTGACTTAAACTGAAGCGCCATGATTAAATAAGCAGGCATATTAATAATAAAAAGCTAGTTTTCTTGCATTGAACAACCAATGGGCAAAATGTTTTTCTTCTCTTTGCTGCAGACGTAGCAATTTCAGAAGATACTGTTTATTAGCTAACGAATAGACATTTGTTGTATTAGACGAGTGATAGTAAGGTTCTTACAGCAAAAGATGCAGATGACCGGTGTAATGATGTAACATGGCTCCATGCCAGAACACTAGGCATGGAACCAGCTTGTTCTGAGGTTCTGTCATGTGAGGGTTCTAAGATGACAGTTGATATGCTGGCTGTTGGTTGAGGCTGTAATAAATACCTCTTACCACATATCTTCATCTGGTGTGGATTCACTTTATTACACTGGCCGACAGGAGGGATGATACTTCTTATCGTTTTCCCTCAGACATTGATGTAAGGTCTGATAGTACTTGTAGGGGTGTCAGAACACGCAGGTTTCCTTTGCATTTACGTGATTTTGTGTAGTTCTTTCTACCTTCTTTTTCTTGTTGTTCAAATGTGTTTATTGTTCTCATGTTACTTTTGTTCTAATGTAAAGAGGAAGAAGTGTAATGATGTAACATGGCTCCATGCCAGAACACTAGGCATGGAACCAGCTTGTTCTGAGGTTCTGTCATGTGAGGGTTCTATGATGACAGTTGATATGCTGGCTGTTGGTTGAGGCTGTAATAAATACCTCTTACCACATATCTTCATCTGGTGTGGATTCACTTTATTACAACCGGGAGGATGATGCATAGGACAAAGAATTGGAAAAACAGGAAAGGATGTGCCGCAGCATTCAAGGGCACATGGTTAAAGGATGATTGTACTCTGCTGAGAAGATGCGAAGTAGACCTGTTCGCGGGAGTGGGCTGAAATCTTATTGGTCAACATGACAAAGAAAGAATGTTAATGTTGCAACATAGACAATGTGCTTTTATGTTAGTGTGTTTCCTTAGACTAGTCAGATGAGACTCAAGCAGATTGGAGTAGATTGATTGAGATTTTCCTTTACCTTAGACTGAGAGCAGCATCTCATTCTGTCCCCTATCCCATAGTCTCTTAGAGGAAACTCTTACTGAGTTTTCATAGTTCTCTTTGTGAGAAGTCTTAACCTATTTCCAAATCTGCTGTTATTTGAGCTGAGAATACTGTCCAGCTTATTATGCTAAAGCATCATGCTAATGCTTGATTCTCTGATCAGAACCCTTCATGGTTATCTGAACTGACACCAAGAATCCCTCCAGCATTCATACTGATGGATCTAGAGTTTGGAAGTTTCTTCAAAGAACACGTTTGTTGCAATTTATTGACACCTTATTGATTTGTTATATTGATTTGTTCTGTTCCCAAATATTGATTGAATATATTAATCTTTGATAATGAGATTTGGAAAATAATACTTTAAGAATGAATGAAAAACGAAAAGATTTGAAAATAAAAACTAAAGTCTCTTTATTGACTGAACTAAAAGAATTGATAATATTTTATATTAACTTCAGCTTGTTACATCTCTGTCAACAGCAAAGATCCATTGACCTGTACGCTGGGTTCATTTACTGGTGGGTAAATGAGAGTGTAACCCTATGCTCTAGCAGTGATAGCAGAGGAATGTTTCTGCCAAAATAGAGGAGCTGAAATAATTAGTTCTAGTTTAGAAATGTCCATGTCCCTAAGTCCAAAGCCCGAACTTGAAGATTGAAAGAGCTGCAGTTTTAAAAGTAGTTGCAGTGGTTGAGGTGTGAGTATTATTAGGGTTAACCATCACAATTGTCTTTGTTGTAATTTTGTCATATTGTTGTGTTTGATAGTAGTGGTGTGTAAGCGCTAAACGGTGAGCAGTTGAAGTGATTTTCAGACTCAAAGTAGTCTCAGATCCCAGGAAAGATAAACTGTTGAAATTGTAGAGTTAATTGCTAAGATTTGTGGTGCAGATTCGGGAGGTATCACCAAACTGCACAATTGAGCTATGGACTATAACGTTGTTGTGAGTGTACCAATAATGATTGGTGTTTGTGGAGTGTATTGCTTAAAGGTGAAGCTACATCAGTTAGAGTGATTGTCTGCTGGTCGAGATTACATTTGTGTGCTTGTGTGTGTGTGTGTAGGGAAGCCGGAGGGTGTAGAAACCTTATTTCCAAACGCTTCTAGTATAAATTAATTACTTTGAATTTCTTTAGTGGAGCAGACGAAAGTTATTTGTTTAATTTTGCTTGTTTAGAGTTGTATAATTTGTGTACGAGAAAATTGTAAAGGATGGTGAACCGCTGAGATGAGTGGTAGATACGTTATAGTGTGTCACGCTGAGGTTGGACGGTTGGTGTTAGTGTTGCGCTGTTATTGGTTGATGGCGACACAGAGTGCAGCGCTGGGATAGTACAGCTGTTAAATGCTGCGCTGAGATTGATTAAGATGTCATCAAGTGTTAAGGTGTGGCAGGTTTGGGGAAAGAGATTGATGTATACAAAATTAAAAATACAATCAAAACATTGAAGTTGAATTTGATCTTTTCACTTTTTTTGCTGAATTATTGCAAACATTTACTTTTTTTTAAAACCTTAGAGATTTGATGAGAGGTGATGTAAGAGTCCCAGTTTGGGACAGTGAAGAGGCGCTAACGAGGGAACGCCAGCTTACTATATGTTGACAAACGTAGGTTTGCATTCATGCTTGTGACTTAGTCAGTGTTGCAGGATTACTGAATGTGAGGGCCCATTTAAATTTACACAATACGGTACATTTGATTTTAAGGTTATCAAACATTTGAGGGAGAAATTATACAAGATAAAACCACCCCCTAGGCCCACACAATATTACACATTAAATGCTTGGGGGAGAGAAGCACATACTAAAGAAAATGAGGAATATCAGAACAAGGCAAAGAGTGCCATGTGAAATTAAGCAGATACTCAATGGGATGAAGGCAAGGTGGAGAAAATGTGTAAGTGAGGGAGATAGAATGTACTTGGTTATAATCACAGAAAAGACTAAAAAGAATCAGAAGCAGGGAAATGACAAAGAAGCTGCAAAGAAAACAGACACTGATTGTGCTTAAGGGGATGGTATTCTGGATGCTTTATTAGCTTCACGTCCCCCACATGTGGCCCCTACAACAAATACTGATAGTAATACAACTTCTAGTGTTACAGTGGCTACAGCCCCTGTAGACTCAAACACACTTCAGATGGAAAAACCATTTCTAGCACTTTAAATTGCATCTGCACCTGTTGAAGTGTCTCATACTGTAATAACTCCAGGTGTTGCTGCCTCAATGGAGACGGTTCCTGTGCCTGTATCACAAGTTGCATCAACATGGACATTGATAGTGCCAGTTGCGACTGCACCAATACATTTTGTCCCGAGTACCGTAGTTCAAGGTTCTGTATGAGGAGTTGCTGTGACAGGGTTCATCGTGACATCGCAGAATTTGCAGATTATTGCTTGGACACCACCGCAAAATGTTCAATCATTGAGAGAAGGGAGGAGGTTTGCCTTTACGGCAATTAGACAGGTCCACTTGAGGACTGATGTTTTCCCCCTTGATTTGAAGAAATTACAGACAATAAAAAGACAGGAGATGCAGAGACATCCTTTACTAGTAAAGAAAGAGAAGGACCATTTGATGTCTCAGAATTGAAGGTGGAATTAGAAGAAATGATTAGGTTATGTTTAGAGATTTCACATTTGGAAAATGAACTGATATATTTGAGTAAAGAAATCACAAGGTGTGCAGCTGCTACACATGGCTAATTAACTGAATTGGAAGGAAAATGTGAATTGGATCATTCAAAGAGTGACTTTACAAAGAAGCTTTAGGGCACAATTAGATGACGGACCTATTTTGACAATGCGGGCTTCAGAAGTGAGTTTCCATATTACAGAATTGGTAAAATGCATCCGCAAATGCAGCGATTTTGACCGATTAAAGAGTAAATGGGCAAGGAAACAGGAAAAGAAAAATAAACCATCAGATGCAACAGAAGCAAATATTAAGCCACCACAAATTTTAAGCCACCACAAGCAACCCAGATGAAGCATTTACTTTTCTTCTGAGAGACATCAGGTGGAGGTTATGTTCATGTACCATGCAGTAGAGGTGATCTTGCAACATTTACAACCAATTTCCCAAAATTGAGAGAGAATCCTTCACAGCGGCATACACAGGTTGACAGATTTATAAACATTTCAAAGGTTTTATGGACACATTTTAATACTTCATTTGACATTGTAATGCAGAGTGATTTGTGGGCTGAGTGTAGAATGGCTGTACAGTGGCCATATTTGGAACCAGTGAGAGATGTGCATATTTGTGCACCCTCACCTGTAGAAATGACCAACAATGATTAGATGATTATCATTTTGAAATCAAAAGTTCCTGCGAGAGACATTGATTGGCTGTAAATCAATAGAACTCCTCAAGAGGCAAAAGAATCAGTGCATGCTTACTATGAACAATTGTGACAGGTGTATAAACAGCACAGTGGACAAGAAAATCCTGACAAAAGTGATATGTGGGTACTTTTGTGTCACCGTTTGTTCATGGGTTACGGCCAGAGATTAGCATGCACATACAGCAAATGTGATATCTGGAAGAGACTATTAGTTATAGATTCCTTACTTTAGAATTACCCCCAGGCGTCAGACTGGATCTGGAGAATTTTTTCTCAGCAGTACCCCTGCGCGTCGGTAGGTAGCGTAGGTTGACTCTGCGTTAGTCGAGTTGTCGCTGTGACATCGCGGTATCTACTTAGATGCCGCTCCTGCACACTGACGTCAGTTCTTTCTTTTTCCGCGCCAGCCAGCGCAGATCCAGAGAGAGCAGTACCCTTAGTCACTTTTTGACTATTTGTCGACTTTTGTCGACATCATTTTTTCTGACTCGTCCGACTCCTGGTGCATGCAGGGATGTCCCATCCTCCATCCGGCTTTAAGCCCTGTGACTCCTGTCACAAACTGATGTCGGTTACGGACCCACACCTCATGTGCCTTAGGTGCCTGGAGCGCGACCATGACCCGAGGTCGTGCTCCGACTGTCGGGCTTTGAATCCGAAGTCTTTGGGGGAGCGGTCCCGAATACTTCTGGAGGCCCGGCACTCGGCTCCGCGCCATTCAAGGTCCCTGTCAAGAGGGAGGTCGCGGGACCGGTTGCAGAGCCACCACCACCGGTCGTCATCGAAGTCTTAGTCTTCGGGTTAAGTTGAAGCACAATAAGAAGGCGAAGAAGCACTGTCACTCTTCGCCTTCTCCCCGTCCATCAGCTGAAGGTCATTGTCCTTCTGCTCTGCCTGCGGAGCCAACTAGTGCGGCTCTGAGCTTCCCTCCCTTCCCGGGAGCCTGAGCATCACCTGCCCAGCTATGTGCATTTTATGAAGCTCTCCACTTCATCTTTGGGCAGCCTGACTCCACCGGTGCTCCTTTGGGCACCACAGACTCGGCTGGGGGCTCGAGGCCTTCGATGCTGGCGGCCTGGCACCGCAGGGCCCCCAGGGATCCAGGCCTGGATCCGGATCTGCGCCGGTCGACCTTACGACACCTCCCCCAGCTCTGATTCCACTGACAACACCTCCGCCGCCTCCGACGCCGGTCGTGTCCCCGGCCGACGTTGACCCCGGCCTCTCCCTCGATTAGGACATGGAGCCGGACCGGCGCCGGCCGGTACTGGCACCTGGAGGTACTTTTGTACCATTGTTCATCCCTGGCGTTCCCTTTCGCCCTGACTGGCAGCCAGGTGAGGATGAGAAGGACTGGGAGGGGTCTGTTGACTCTGTGGCAGAACAGTTGAAAGAGCCAGACTGGAGAGAGTAGTTGGGGGATGCCAGTGCTCTGGATACGTCCCCAGACCCTGGTATGCTTTCTCCCCCTACCGTGGCTACGGAGGAGGGAGCCTCCTACGCTGTGGTGATGCGTAGGGCGGCCACGCCTAGGGTCTTGAGCTTCCTACGGTGTGAATGAAGGACTAACCTCCTGACTGAGGTGCTTCAGCCAGCAGCAGCCTCTTCGGAGCCCCTGCTGCCTTTCAATGAAGCCCTTACAGACATCTTGGTCCAAGCCCAGCACAGGGGCTCCTGTCGACATGATGATTGCCCGACGCCACCACCCACTTTTCCTCTCCCAACACCCTACCGCTGAGAGCTTGGTGGTCCAAGCCTCAACGTTCAAAGGCGCGTTCCCTAGTGCTCCCCAGATAGGGAATCCAAGAAGCTGAACCATCTTGGGAAGAAGATGTTTTCTTCTGCCAGCTTAGGACTGCGTTCGATGAATACCGCATGTCTCTTGGGCCGTTATTCTCACTCTTTGTGGGACACGGCCGTGCAAGGGCAGCCACAGTGCCCAGAGGAGGCCCGGACTGTACTCTCCTATGCGCTTGTCGAGGGTAGAGACGCAGCAAAGCTCGCCATCCGCTGTGGGCTGGACACCGCTGACTCGCTAGGCAGGATGATTTCCACATCGGTAGTCCTGAGACGCTATGCCTGACTGAGGTCCACTGGCTTCTCCGGGGATGTCCAATCGACACTTTTGGACATGCCCTTTGATGGCCGTCGCCTGTTTGGTGACAAGGCAGACAACGCGCTCAAGCGCTACAAGGACTCTTGGGCTACGGCCAGTTCATTGGGCCTTGCTCCCACCAAGCGCCCTGTGCAGTCTGCCTTTCACCCCTTTCGTGGCTACAGAAGGGGTGCCCCATCACGTTCCAACCAGGTCCACAGGCTGGCACAAGATGCTCAGCCTCCGAGCGACCAGGGACGTGGGACCCAACCCTGTGGGTCTGGGGGCCAGTAGTGGGCCAGTCCACAAGTGCCCCCTCTGCAGCAGCCTCCAAACCTTCCGAGTCCGACCTTTCAGGGCCACCAATTGCCAGTGGGTGGAAGGATACACCATCACCTCCCCCACTGGCACAACATCACGTCAGACAGGTGGGATTTTCAGATAGTCCGAAGGGGCTACTCCCTCCCCTTCGAGACTACCCCTCCATCCAAGCCACCTACATTCCATTGCATGTCGGAGGATGCCTTGGACCTTCTCCGCCAGGAAGTGATGGCACTCTTGGCCAAGGGAGCTATTGAGCGCTTCCCTGTCCCAGAAGTAGGTCGTGGTTGATACTCCCACTACTTTCTGGTGCCTACGAAGGACAAAGGCCTGCATCCTATCTTAGATCTCAGGGAGAATTTCAAGATGTTGACATTGGCTCCGTCCGGTCTGCCCTCGACCCTAGAGAGTGGATGGTAACGTTGGACTTGCAGGACGTGTATTTTCACATCCCCGTCCTGCCTGCCCACCGGCGTTACCTACGGTTCAGGGTAGGCCACGAACATTTTCAGTATACCTTGCTTCCCTTTGGCCTTTCCAATGCCCCTCGGGTGTTCAGGAAAGGGATGGCAGTGGTCGTAGCTCATCTGTGCAGATCAGGGGTTCCAGTCTTCCCCAATTTCGACGACTGGTTGTTGAAGGCGAGTTCGCCGCAGGCTGTCGTTGCCCACCTCCAGACTATGGTGGACCTCCTGCATTCGCTGTGGTTCACAGTCAGCATGCTGAAGTCGCACCTGAACCTGTCTCAGAAGCTCCTTTTCATCGGAGCGGTTCTGGACACAGCGCGGTTTTGGGCCTATGCTCCTGAACAGCGAGTCCGGTATATTAAGGCTATGATGCCGATGTTCCAGCCTCTATCCCGGATTTCGGAGAGAATGACCCAGAGGCAGCTGGGCCTCATGGCCTCCTGCATCCTGTTGGTGGATCATACCCAGTGGCATATGCGGGTTCTGCAGTGGGACCTGAAGTTCCAGTGGGCACAGCATCAGGGGAATCTTTCTGATGTCGTCCAGATCTTGGCGGGGACTGCACATCAGTTGCAGTGGTGGCTCACGAACCAGGATTGGGTCAACGGCAGATCCCTTCCCCAACCAGAGTTCACAGTGGTGACAGATGTGTCACTTCTAGGATGGGGCGGCTACATGGGAGAGGTGGAGATCAGAGGCCTCTGGTCTCCGGCGGAGCTTGGGCTCCACACCAACCTTCTGGAGCTCCGGGTGATTCATCTAGCACTGAAGGCGTTTCTTCCGTCAAAGAAAGAGTAGTGCACGTGTTCACAGACAACACTTCCGCCATGTGGTACTGTGACAAACAGGGCGGAGTGGGATTGTGGACTATCTGTCAAGAGGCCCTTCGTCTTTGGAAGTGGCTGGAACATCAGGGAATGTCCCTGGTGGTTCAACACCTGGCAGGTTCCCTGAACGCCAGGGTGTACGAACTCAACCGCCGGTGCATGATGGATCACCAATGGCGTCTGCACTCGGAGGTGGTGCAAAGTCTCTTTCAGCAGTGGGGAGAGCCTTGGTTAGATCTATTTGCCACCGAAGAGAACGAGCAATGTCAGCAGTTCTGCGTGTTGTAATTTCCAAGGCGGCACTCGCTAGGCGACGCTTTTCGTTGCGAGTGGAGTTGCGGTCTTCTAAACGCCTTTCCCCCTATACCACTTATGCCCAGAGTGCTGAAGAAGATCAAGCGCGACCGGGCCCAAGTCATTCATGTGGCTCCGGCCTGGGCATGAAGAGTCTGGTAT
The DNA here is from genome assembly GCF_964204655.1 of Triturus cristatus. Taxonomy (NCBI): domain Eukaryota; kingdom Metazoa; phylum Chordata; class Amphibia; order Caudata; family Salamandridae; genus Triturus; species Triturus cristatus. The sequence continues at coordinate 835,686,014 of NC_140591.1, forward strand.
CCCGAGCTCTTGAACATGGCCATCGATCCTCCGATCAGACTTCCCCTTCGGGAGGATCTTCTGTCGCAGCAGCAGGGGATGGTTCTCCACCCAAACCTGTCCCGCCTCCACCTCCTTGCATGTAGATTGAGCGGCAACAGTTGACAGCCTTCGATCTTCCTCTGGAAGTCTGTAATGTTATGTTGGCAGCCAGGCGTCCCTCTACAGTATACGCCTGTGGATGGAGCAAATTTGTGGCATGGTACGCAGCAAAGGCTGTGGATCCCCTTTCTGCCCCCCTTGCTGAGGTTCTCCTCTTCCTGCTTTCTTTGGCCCTGAAGGGCTCTGCTCTGGGTGCACTTAAGGGCTATCTTTTGGCCATTGCGGCCTTCCTTCGCCTTCCTGATCAGCCTTCTCTTTTCAAGTCCCCCATTGTAAATCGTTTTCTTAAGGGCATTACTCATCTGTTTCCTCCTATTCCTTTTGTAATGCCCCAGTGGAACTTTAATCTTGTTCTGACGTATATTATGTGTGCTCCTTTTGAGCCACTACATAATTGTCTTCTAAGGCTTCTGACGCTCAAAACTGCTTTTCTGGTTGCCATCACCTCTGCTCGCAGGGTGTCTGTGCTCAAGGCTCTATCTTCAATGCCTCCTTTCCTTGCTGTTCATCCGGACAAGGTTGTCCTTCGAACCAGGCCTTCTTTTCTCCCTAAAGTGATTACTTCCTTTCATATTGGACAGACCATCACTTTGCCCACCTTCTTCCCGCCCCCACATCCTTCGAAGGAGGAAGAAAGGTTCCACCGTCTGCATCCAAAAGTAGAGCTGTCCTATTTGAATCGCACAAAACAATTCTGGGTGGATGATCAGCTCTTTGTTGTCTATGTGGGCGCCAAGAAAGGTTGGGCTATGCAAAAACTGACCATCTCTAGGTGGGTCGTCCTTTGCATTAAGATTTTCTATTCCTAGGCAAAGAAGGAACCTCCGGTAGGACTGCGCGCCTATTCCACCAGAGCGACGGCAGCCCCTACTGCTTTGGGACGTGGAGTCCCCCTCAGTGACATCTGCCAGGCAGCTATGTGGGCATCGCTGCACACGTTCACTAAACATTATTGCCTAGACAGTCAGGTCCTGAGAGACGGCTTCTTTGGCCGTTTGGTTCTCCAGGACTTTCTGGTGTGAACTTGGTTCGCAGACCCACCTCCGGGGTTGGTATTGCTGGGGTATCTATTCTAAGGTAAGGAATCTATAACTAATAATCTCTTTCAGATGAACAAGTTACTTACCTTCGGTAACAATATATCTTTAAGAGACATATATTAGTTATAGATTCCTTACTACCCCACCTACCCTCCCCGTTCTGTGAACTAACTTCTAGCGTAAGGGACTCCCTTTCAGGGCCCTAGTTCTGTGCACCAGTGGTTAGTGTCTTTCATTGCTCTGCGCTTCTGGTGTGGAATGTCGTGTAAAAGAACAGACGTCAGCGCGCAGGGGTGACGTCTAAGTAGATACCGCAAAGTCACGACGGCAGTCACGACGGCGACCACGACGCCAACGACGAACGCGGAGTTGACCAACGCCACCTACCGATGCGCAGGGGTACTACTGAGAAAATATTCTCCGGATCCAGTCTTACACCTGGGGGTAATTCTAAGGTAACAAATCTATAACTAATATCTGTCTCTTACACATATGTCATTACGAAAGGTAAGTAACTTGATCTTGACAGATGAAATCTTTAGATGAGATTCTGAGGTATGCAAAATATCATTTTCTCTTTGTTACATTTAAGTTGAGCAGTTGCTAGGGATTGGAAAATGACGATCAGGCAGATTGTAATCTGGCTACCCTCTAGCTCAGTACCTTTTTCCTAAAAAAGAGCAGTTGTGTATCATCCACATAGGAGATCAGTTTAACTCCCAGCGCTTGTGCAAGCTGGACCAGAGGGATAAGGTATATATTGAAAAGAGTGGGACTCCCACCAGCATGTTCTGAGGGGTGGTGGTGTAAGGAGGTATCCAAACTTGCTGGCTCCTCTTAGCTATGAAAGAGGTTAGCCAGTCTAATGCCTGTCCTGTACCTCCAAAAGCCTGGAGACGATCCAGCAACATTGAATGGGGGACTGTATTGAATGCTGCTGATAAATCCAACATAATCAGTACTGCTGCTCCTCCTGCATCCAAAGTTCCTCTAATGTGTTCTGACACTTTTATCAGAGTAGTCTCTGTGCTATGTTTAGCTCTAAAGCCTGATTGACTTGTTTGAAGTAAATTGTTTGCTTCCACATAGCCAGGCAGTTGCTTATTCGCTTGTTGCTCCAAAATGTTTGAAAAGGCTTGTAGAAGAGATATCAGTTGGCAGGGAGATGCGGATCAACTCAGGATTTTTTTATCAGTGGGAGAATCTTTGCCTGCTTCCACTGACTTGGAATTGTGGCTGTCCTAATTGAAGTATTTAAAATTGAATTGCCCGACTGATTGATAATATCCTCCACTGCTTCTAATAATTTAGGAGGGTAAGGATCAGCAGGTGACCCAGATTTAATGGTCTTCAGAGCCCGCAGGGAGCCCTCCAGAGAGATAGGTTCAAAAGAACTCAACTTTACCTAAGGTGGAGAAATCAGAATGGCATGAAGAACTTGCTTCAGGAGAAAGTCCGTACTCTTTTGTCTAAGGAAGCCATAGAGAGGGTTCGGGTGGCAGAATTCGGCTGTGGTTGCTATTCCAGCTACTTTCTGGTCTCGAAAAAAGGACAAGGGCCTTCGTCTTATCCTAGATCTGCGATCCCTCAACTACTTCCTCAAAATGGAAACGTTCAAAATGCTCACTCTGGCTCAGGCCTTGTCTACCCTAGCCCCCACTAGACTAGATGGTAGCGTTCACGGTGCTTCATTTTGGCCTAACCAGAACCCCTTGGGTGTTCACCAAGGTGATGGTAGTGGTCGCAGCTCATCTGCTCAGATCAGGGGTGCCAGTCTTCCCCTATCTCTATGACTGGCTGATGAAGTCGAGCTTACCCCAGACTGTCCTTTCCCACCTTCAGACTGCAGCAAACCTCCTACATTCTCTGGGATTCACTATCAAAGTGCCGAAGTCACACCTAACTCCCTCTGAGATGCTCCCTTTCATCAGAGCTGTTCTGGACACACTGAAGATCCTCCTGAGATATTTCAGCCTCTATCCTGGATTTCAGTGAGACTGACTCTGAGGCTGCTGGGCCTCCTGCTAGTGACACATGTCAGGTGGCATATGCAGGCTTTGCAGAGGTGATCTGAAGTTCCAGTGGGCGCAGCATCAGGGGAATCTCTACAACATGGTCCCGATCTCGGAGGGAACTGTACAGGACCTACAGTGGTTGCTGACCAACTGCTATTGGGTCAGAGGCAGACCTCTCTCCCTTTCCCAACCAGATCACACAATAGTGACAGATGTCTCATTCCTGGGATGGGGCAGCCGTCTTGGAGAGGTGGAGATCAGAGGACTCTGGTTTCTGTCAGAATCCGGACTCGACATCAACTTGTTGGAGCTCCAAGAGATTTGCTTGGCATTCAAAGCTTTTCTTCCTTCCATCAATGGAAAGCTGGTTCAGGTGTTTACGGATGCAGGAAAGAAGGATCTGCTTCTTATGGTTACCCCCACTTTTTGCTTCATGTGATACTGTTTTTGACTTGTCTGACTGGGATCCTGCTAATCAGGACCCCAGTCTATCTGCTTTCTCCCTAAACTGTTATGCTATGTACTTAGGTACACTCCAGATTGTATACTCGGGTACCCTTGTCAGTCCCTAGTATATGGAACCCATATACCCAGGGCATAGGTACCACAGAGGCCTCCCATGGGCTGAAGCAGGTTTTATGCCACCCATGAGAGGCCATGCAAAATGGAACTACAGGCCTGCCATTGCAACCTGTGTAAGATGGTGCATGCACCTCTTACTTTAGATATAGGTTTCCTATATCTAAAGGCCACTGCACTTAAAACCTATAATTCACCCCTAAAGCAGGCCTAAACAATCCGAAAGGCAGGGTGCTTGGTTCTAAGTGAGAGGGTGCCCCTGCATGAGCAGGACACCCCTGCAGCCTGCTGAGTCCATTCTCTCAGGTTGTCAGTGTATCAGCCATTTACGACATATAGAGTGGCGCTATGAAACGAGCTTTGTGTGGTCCCTAGTGTTCCCGGTACCAGCCTTCTAGTCCCGCTCAGCCCAAAAGGATTGCTGCTGACCAGAGACACATTTCTGCCCTCCTGCTGCGCTGCCAAACTCGAACAGGGGAAGGCAGAACAATAGGCATCCTGTCACTGGGGGGTGTGACCACCTCCCAGGCAGGATTTAGTGTACGAGGCATGGGTGGGTGCGCTTGCCAGCAACCGAAAGTCTGCATGAGGGGCACATTTGGTGTCCCTGTGCAGAGTTCAGTTCAAACAAGTCCTGGGAGCCGTTGGCTTCTGCTCTAGCGCAAAACTGGACAAAGGACATGGGAGTAACCTCCCCACTGTCCTGACCCTCCCCTGGGAGGTTCCCCTGAATCTGTCCAACCCTCTCCTGTGGGTACAATTGGCTTACCTGGCTGTAGGATCCTAGATTCAACGTGGACAAGATTCTGAACCAGAAACCACTGAACTTCGACCGTCTGAACACTCTGGACAAAGTTTGGGCCTGACTTCATCTCCCTCTCAGTCTGAAGCATCGTCTGTGCCCGTGCACCATACAGACTCCGTGCAGCACCTGTGGAGCATCAAGGACAACTGAAGATATCTCCCCTGGAGTGAAGGAGTCACTCCCCTGCAACCGCAGGCACCACATCACGATTAACCGGTCTGCTGCTCCTAAGCTCCAATGGACTCCAAAGGTTCCAGCAACACAGGAGGTGGGTTTCCAAGTCCCTCTAGGTCCGAGTTACCGTCTCACCAACTTTGAGGTCAGAATCCATCGTGGGGGCTGCAATACCCGTGCCCCTGTTCACCGCATACTTTTGCAAGTGCATATGCTTGTTGGTGGTCCCAAAAGAAGTGCACTAGGCTCCGAGTAGCCTCAAGCTCTGGCACCATTTTCTACAAAGAACTCCGACATCCTCACCCGAGTGCTCCGTGGGCTGCTGCTTTGTAAAACTGCTCGAGGTCCCCTCCCGACTCATGTGCCTCCAGCCTGTGGGTCCTCTTGAGGGTCAACACTGCTTTTCTTGGGCTCCCCTGGTTGCTCCATGCTTACCCTGACTCCCCTGCGTTTGGTGAGTCTCTTGGACCTTGCTGGTCCGAACCATAACCTTCCTTGACACCTTCTGCGTGGGTTGCCGCTGCCAAGGCTTGTTGGTGCTCCCACCAGACACCGACCCCTCAGCACTCGACAATCCTTTGTGGGACAAATAGTATCTGGCTCATGGTCCTCCTCAACGTCTCCTGGTCCCTGTGGCTGCAGAGTCAAGAATCCCCTCTTCGCACGAGAAGCACCTGACATCGGTGGGCATTTGTCTACCGAGCTCCTGGTCACTCCTGGGTGACCCAGACTCTGTCCCCTCTGCTTTCAGGTACTCTCCATCAAGAACCTACCTTTGGATTCCAACGGACACTACTTTTCTTCCCAGCAGTGGCTCTTCTTCAAAGTCCTCCATAGAGATCGACAGTGGTTTCCGACGCCACTTCAGACCTATGCATCCGGCTTCCTTGGGATAGGTAGCTCTGATACTATGGTATCAAAGGGTGGGGTGGCCCTCCAACCTCCTGACTTCCACGGGGTTTCTTTGAAGTCCACTTAGAAGGGTCCTTAAACTTTAAAACTGCAACCGCGACTCTCCCATAGAATTATACGGCACACGTGATCCTGTTCCCACACTGCACCCGTCCTCCGTGGAGCCCCTACTTATTCACCTTGGGAGGTTCCTTGGGGTCCCCGCGATTCTACATCCTCTAGACACTGTCTTGACTCGAGTCGTGGTTCTTATACCACTATTAAAGTATATGGTTTGGTCTCCCCCTGGAGCCCACTGTGTATTAGTGCTACTTAAGATTGTTTCTGTGCTAAAGTATTGTGTGCTTTGTGTTTATCTGCGGGTAGCAGATACTGTAACGTATTTAGAGTGTGTTATAATAAGAAATACATATTTTTATAACTACTGTGTGGTTCTCCTTTCATTTAATCAATACAATAAGGTTGCATTCTGGTAAAATAAGCTGCTTAACATTCCTTCAAGACTAAGCCTGAAGGCTGCTCTCCACAGATACCAGTTGGATAGCTTTCTAAGGTTATATTTGACCTCTTAAATCACCATAAGGGTTGTTTTGACTGGTACAGGGTGCCCACTTTAACTAGTGGACAGCATATACCAGGACAACTTCTCACAACGGACAACACAACCGTCCTGTGGTACTGCAACAAGCATGGCAGGGTGGGGTCGTGGACACTTTGTCAAGCGGCCCTGAGACTCAGGACATGGCAGGAACTGCAAGGCATATCTCTGGTGGTTCAACATCTTGCCGGTTCCCTGAACGCCAGTGTGGACAAACCCGGCTATCGAAGCCTAGTGGATCACTAATTACATCTCCATCGGGAGGTGGCACAAGGTCTTTTTTTAAAGTGGAGAGAGCCTTGGTTAGATCTTTTTGCCTCTGCCGAGAGCGCGCAACTTCAGTAGTTTTGTATGCAGGAGTTTCCAAGGCGGTATCGCTTGGTGACGCTTTTCACCTTGAATGGAGCTCAGGCTTTCTGTATGCCTTTCCACCAATACCACTCTTGTCCAGAGTGCTCAAGAAGATCAGGAGCGACCCAGCCCAAGTCCTTCTTGTGGCTCCAGCCTGGGCACAGAGAGTATGGTTTCCGAGCTTCTCCAAATGAGCATCGATCCTCCGATCAGGCTGTCCCTTTGGGAGGAGCTTCTGTCGCAGCAGCAGAGGAAGGTCCTCCACCCGAACCTGCAAACTCTACACCTTCTTGCATGGAGATTGAGTGGCGGCAGTTGACAATATTCGACCTTCCGCCCTAAGTCTGTAATGTTATTTTGGCAGCCAGGCATCCCTCTACCAAGACTATGTATGCCTGCCAGTGGCAACATTTTTTTAAATATTGTACAGAAAGATCTATTGATCCTCTTTCTGCTTCCGTCTCTCAAGTCCTCTTTATTTTGACCCTTGCCCAGCGGAAATGTTAAAGAGTACCTTTCGGCCTTCTTGAGGCTGAAAGACTGACCCTCTTTATTTAAATCCCCTATTGTAAATAGATTTTCTGAGGGGCTTGTACAAATGTTCGTACCTGCCCCATTCATCATGCCTCAGTGGTACCTTGATTTGGTTCTCATCTTCCTGATGTGTGATCTGTTTTAATCCCTGCACAACTGGCCCTTCCAGGTGCTTACCATCAAAACAGCCTTTTTAGTGGCAATCACTTCTGCAAGCAGGGTGAGAACATTGTAACCTCTGTCATCCAAGCCTCCTTACCTGACCATCTGCCCTGATAAGTTGGTACTTCGCACTAGGTCCTCTTTCTTACCGAAAGTGGTAGCACCATTCCACATGGGGCAATCAGTCACCTTGCCCACTTACTATGCTCTTCCACACCTCTCTAAATAGGAGGGGTGACTCCACTACCTGGATCCAAAAAGAGTGTTGTTGTTCTACCTTGACCACACTAAAGAGTTCTGTGTGGACAACCAACTCTTCGTGGGGTACGTTGGATCAAAGAAAGGTTGTGCGGTGCAGAAGAGGACTGTCTTGTGATGGGTCGACCTCAGCTTAAGGGCTCATTCCACCAGAGCTGAGGCTGCTACCACGGCATTGCAATCTGGAGTTCCAGTCCTTGGCATTTGCCAAACAGCAACGTGGGTATCCCTGCACACATTTATCAAACACTACTGCCTGGATAGTCAAGGCCAAAGGAACTGCCTTTTTGACCGATCTGTCCTGCAGGACTTCCTGGTTCAACCCTGTCTGCAGTCCCTCCTCCCGTGATGGTATTGCTTGGGTATCTATTCAAAGATAAGGAATCTGCTGCTAGATGGCCATGTTACTTACCTTCGGTAACGCCCGTAGACAAATAATCTAGCCACAGATTCCTTAACAACCCACCCATCAGGGTCTTAGGGTCAGGGCTGTTCCCTTTCAGGGCTCTAGTAATAATACCCCACTGTCAGTGCACTTCATGGCTCTGCGCTCCTCGTGTGGAAAGTCATGAAAAGTAACTGACGTCAGCGTGCCAAGGTGGCGCCTATATAGGTGATGTGGACTACATTTCCGGTGTCTACGCCGACGTCCTGCCGAGCCGACCAATGCCACCTACCAGCGCGCAAGGCTATTGCTTGAGCAAAAGTCTTATAGGTCCAGCCTGATGCCTGGGAAATTCAAAGGTAAGGAATCTGCTGATCGATAATGTCTAGCAGATAAGGCGTTACCAAAGGTAAGTAACTTGTCCTACCGGTTCCTGGGGGGGGGGGGGGAGGGGGGAGTCTGGTGGATGATCAAGGTCTGGTGGAAGATCAGGGTCTGGTCTCTCCGATCTTCAAGGGATTTGCCAATCTCCGTCCCGTGCCTCAGGTGGTATGTTCCTTTTCGGATTTGCAGCTGGTCTTGCTGGCTCTTCAGTATTCTTCTTTTGAGTCTCTGACGTCTGTGGGGTTACGTCTTTTAACTTGAAAGTGTTTTTTCTGGTGGTGGTAACTTTTGTTTGTTGGTTGGAAGAAATAAGCTCCTTGTCTTGTTTGTCTCCTTTCTTGCGTGTGTTTGATGACAGGATTTTTCTTCGGTTGGGCCCTGGCTTTGCGCCCACAGTGAATTGTTGATTTCAACGTCAGCAGGAGGTAATTCTTCTGGTGTCTTTCTCTTATCCTCAGTCTCCTGAGGAAGTGGCACTTCACTCGCTGGATGTGCGTAGGGCGGATCTAATTTACCTGGAACGTGTGAAGCAATTCCAGGTTTCCTCCTCTTTGTTTGTGAACTTTGGACTCACCCGGAAGGGAGATAAACCTTCCACTCAGACCTTGAGCAGGTGGATTCGATCAATGATTTTGCTCGCTTATAAGCAGTTTGGTTTTTCCTCTTCTCTGGGGATCCAGGGGAGGTCTACTATGGGCATGTCCGCTTCTGTTGCAGAACCCCAGGGTGCCTATTTACAAGAAATCTGTTGGGCGGCATCGGAAGCTGGCCCTCTATATACTATATCAAAAAGAGATCTAGTGTGCAGATTCCAGTGGATCCTCAGAGGCTTTAGAGTGGCTAAAGTAGATATTAATAATACTGCTCTCTTTTGCGGTAGTGTGGACGAGCAGTTAGGCTTATCAGTGGGTAGTGTTCTGCATTTGTTGTACACACAGTAGCAATAAATGAGACACACACTCAGTGAAAAAATCCGAGACTAATTTATAGAAACAATACTTGACTATATTTATTTTGTAGAATCACAGAACTTCTTCTCAGGTAAATACGTTTAGCAATAGGAATACTTTTCAATGTGTAAAAAGGGGACACAGTGCTCATTTTCAGACTTTGCAATGTTAACTTATGGGAGGAAGAAAACATTTAACATACATATAGGCAACATCGACTTACAAGACCAGTTAAGGTCAGTATTGGGCAAGCTTCAGTTCAGCACCAACGGTACACCACCAGCAGCACAGGAGTGGCCGGATGCAAGTTCGAGGTCGGGTCCCCAATACAAATCAATGTGAATTGGGACAAACGGACAGGAGCTGCTTACGGGGGGTGGGCAATCTCCGGGAGTGGAGGCCAACACTGTACCGGGCACAAAGCATCACCAACATTACACCACCAGTGACACCATGACGGTCAGGTACAGGATGCCAACACAGCTTTGGGTCCCCAATGAAAAGCAATGGAGGCAGGCCAAATTGGAAAAGGGCTGCAGGCTCAGGCAAGGAGGCCAGTCAAAGGAAACCAACAGCTGTAGGGGTAAATTGCGATGCTCAGGGACGTGGGGACACCTTTTGTCATCTTCACCGCGGCAGGGCTACCTTTTGGTTTTGAAAACTGCCTACTAGCAGGTCGCGGTTGAGGGGATCTTCGTGCAGAGGTTGCAGGCAACATTGAGGAGTATGGGAGAGGTAAGTTCACATTGGCCTCTGGCTCTGGAGTGCTGGGGAACCTTTCTGGAATTGGTGGGCCACTTGGACTCAAGCCAGAGGCATGGGTGCAGAGGTGGAGCTGGGGGCAGGCTTCACGATTCGTCAGGTTGCAGAGTCATTACTTTGAAGATGGTTGCTTTGTTAACTGGTTCTCTGTTCTCTGAAGAGCTTAGTCTTTATCGAAGGCAGGAAGACTCCCAAGATTCCGGAGATTGCTGGGCTGCAGGATGAGTTTTCTTTTGGTGCAGTATCATGAAGGGTTGCAGACAGGCCGGTAGGGCTTGGGCCAAGTCGGTACTACTTTGCAGTCTTCTCTGCTAGTGCCACTGTGTGGTATCCAGCTCTTCTTAGGTCACCAGTAACTGAAGTTCAGGGTCTGGGGATGCCACCTACATACTAGATTTAGGGGTGGTGCGAGGGAGTAACAGATAGTGGCCAATGGGCTCCTCACCTGGAGTGTCTACATGCTCTATTACCTCCTGAGGGAGGGGGACATAGTCATAGCCCTGATTGGGCAAGTCCCATTATTTTCAAGATCGTGGACACTGAAAAGTGAACTTCACCTCCCCTCCAGCACCTGAGGGGTGGAGTTGGCAGAGGGGGGCACACCTCCTATTCTTTCTATGTTTTCCCGCCTGTCCTCCCTCTAAAAAGGGGGTGAGGACAGGAAGGGGGGGCCTGTTACCTCTAACATGTGTCTGGGGTCGCATTTAAAAGGCGTCAAGGCCTTTGAAGATCCCCGCCACGGATGGCTCTTCCTGAGCATGGGCGGGTGTGAAAACCTCCAGAAAAGGCATTGTTTCCGACCTCGGAGCGCACAGGCACTCTCCCCATGAGGTCAGAACACTGTTTGGTGGTAGCAGGCTGGCTTAGGCCACTTGTGACCACACTAAGGATAGGTAAGTATCAGGGGGTCCCTCTATGGGGCCCTCTGTGTGCAATTGTTAATTAAACTGACATGGCAATCAGTGCAGGTTTGTTATGCTGAGATGTTTGGTACCACACATCCCATATTTCAGTAAAGCCATTATGGAGCTGGGGGAACTCGTAAATATTAGTGTCCAGCCAGTGTACTCACTATGGCTTCCCTGGTCACTTACAAAATCCAGGAATCAACAAGGACATTGCAGGGGATAACTGCTCATGCAGATATGCCCTCACAGGAGATGTAGTGCACCCTTCCTTAGGGCTAAGGCCTGCTAGAGGGGTGGCTTACCTATATCTCATGCATTGTCTATGGGCATGGCACACATGTGTGCCATGTCGACTCTTCAATTTTCTCTGCACCAGGACACACAGGCTGCAGTGGCAGTGTGCATGTGCTTACTGAGGGGTCCTTTTGGGTGGCACAGTTTGTGCTGAAGCCCTTAGGAACACTCTTTAACCACAAGGCCCTTGGTACCTGGAGTACATTTTACTAGGGGCTTACATGTGAGCTAAAGGGTGCCAATTGTGGAAACGACAGCTAAAGTTTAGGGAAGGAGATCTGGCACGGGGGAATTGGTTGGCAGGGACCATGTGCACTCCCAGTCGAAACTTCATAATTTTCCAGGCAACAAGTGGTGGCTAACCATGTCCAAAAGAGGCACTTTCCTGAATGCGGCCACTTGAACTGCACCTTCTACCTTTGTGTCCTATTATCGGGTGCTTCAGGGTCCGGAGGTGCCGGATTTGTTGGGTTCCAAAGTGCTGGCTTCTGTATTGCAAACTATTTTGTTTTTCCTGTGGATGAAACTTATGTTTGCATATTCTGTGCAGATGTCCTGGTCCTTTTTGTGGCTTTGGTACTTCTCAATGTATGATTCATCATGGCGAGAGGGACGAGGCGGTAATGCTGCAATTTCTTACTCTTACTCTTACTTACTCTGAGTCCTTCTCTCGCTGCGATGAACCAGGCCCTCCCTATCGACCAGTCCAACAGTGTGGTGTTTGGACTTGATATGAAACAGGTATTGAGGATGGGGGGGGGGGGTGTTTTATAAGTTGGGAAGGGTTGTGAATGAGGCACAGGGGCCTCAATGTGCGGTTCATCACGGCAAGAGAAGGACTCGGAGTAATGCTATTACCGGGAAGTAATCGCAGCATTACCCTTCATAAACATTTTATATTATACTAAAATATATTGTGTGACTCCTTCCATGTAATTAGAATGTTCACAAACTGAAAAATCTTGCAAATAAGTATTTAAGAAACTCATGACCGGGTCGAATAAAGCTTAAGTGAAAAAATCTAAACATGTAGCCCTCGCATATAGTTCCCAAATGCACGTCTAGATGTTCGCATGCGATAGGTGTGTGTTAGGCATGAAAGCTGCTCATAAAAACCGCCAACCAGCAAACGTGGACCATTCGATCGCGCTGTGCAAGTAATACAATGCTGTAATCAGACGTCTGTTAATGTTGGGACACAAAGGCCAGCGGCCATTCTGTGATCTGTCTGAACGGCGGACGTCCAATCGCCACCGCCATGTTATGGTTGGAATAGCTATGAAGTGTCCAATCCATAATGAAGTGCACACTCCTTGAATATGTCTTCAACAAATGTCGGAAAGAATACGTCGTTGGAATCGCAGCACGAGGGCCCTTAGTATTGCCAGCATCTTACTTGTGACGCTCGGGTTATTTTGTCTTCTGTTGTGCTTCTAATTTTGTACGTGCTGCTGGGCAGGATGTCGGCGTCCATGCTCTTCACGGGTATTGACCTGACAGATGCCCCCCCCCTACCCCGCGCGCTCCTCGTCCTTCCAAGGCGCCTGTAGCTCTGCGGGCATCTTACAGCGTCAGCGAGCTTCCTGCATTTCTGCAGAACGCCCATCGCTGACATGTTCATTTTATTTCCTGGTCAGTGAACAGGAAGCAGAAATCAGGCCATCGTGGGATATGCTTAGATATCAGTGGCCATGTGGGGACTGCTGCGCTCTTTTCTTGTCAACTGTATTGTTTAATGTTAAAGCCTCGTTGGCCCTGTTAAGATGTCTTGAGAAGTAAACACGGAGTTCATCTTTCCTTGTGCGCACTATATTATTGTTGACAGCGAAAGGTCATAAAGGTTAACATGTTATTGACTTCAGATGGAATCACAAGGCAAAGATCAAACCAATGCCTGATGCCCAGAGGAGAGAAAACTGGTCTGAGCAGGTAGTGAGTGGATACATAAAGCTGAGGCCCTTGCTGACCTGTGATTGGTGGCAGTTATGCAATATGCTTGCAGGGGGGAGAAGCAATTCCACATGAGAGACTTAATGCTTGTCCTTTGGACAGCAAGAGTGCCCTCTGCTCCAACGTTGCAGCCTCGGTACCGAGTCCACGTGGCGAGTTGGGTTAAGTAAAAGCTTCACTAGAGAATTTGTAGAATGACACGGGGAAAAGGTTGCCATGTCTAGAATTCTTCTCCATCTTTCACTTTCCCATGAATAGGAATGACAATATGGCGGTGAAGTGAGATGTCAGACATGAAATAATCAAATTAAATGCATCCCTGGAAAAACAGGACGTGAGACCGAACAAAGGTTTGGGACCGTTTACTTAGCAAGTATCTGGTCAGTCAGGAGGAACTGCACACTCCTGGACATGAGGAGGCAGACCAGCGGTGGCACCTTTAGTCATGGAGTAGCCCCTGTATCTGCACTGTAGGGCATTCGACCTCAGGATAAGGGAACACAGATTTGGGACTTCCTTCCTCTCCCATGAGGCACCGCCCCCTCAGGGAAGACCTGCGGATAAAATGTCCTCCTATGCCTGACTCACTTTCATTTCCAATTCGAGGAACAGTTCCCACATTGCAAGGGATTAACAGCGGACAGCCAGGGAACACACTGTGCATCTCTCCTCCGTGTCCTCCTAAACCTTTGTATCCCCATGTTACCCCTGTGAGTTTTCCCATCCATCCTTGGTCATTCAGCAAAGGGCTTGGGTGGATACCTGTGTCGCTGTCTTAGTTTTCAATTCAGCATCGCATTGAATTGTTATTTCCATTGTGCATTTTGGGTATCAAAAACGTATTCACCCTGTTCTGTTTTTTTCCCCTTATAACTACTACATTCAAAATAAAGTTTTGGTAGCTTGCAGGTTTTCAAAGCGCACAACTAAAATATATAAAATGTTCGACCAACAAAAAACACTTCATTAAGTGCCACTACCAGCATGGCCAAAGTCTGAGTCGAAGCAGTACAGGTAATATTTGCTGGCCACCTGTCAGCTTTTCGAGATGTGGGCCAAGCAGCCTCTAAATGAAACAGTAGTGTTCTAAGGCAGCAGATCAAGGCTCACATATTGACCCATCCACCAGAGTAGCGTTACTGGACCTAGTCTGATCAGGGACGTTTTAGGGATTTTGGGGGCCCTGGGCCAAACGTATCTGGGGGCCCCTGTTAAGAACAGCTTTGAATTTATGATCCAATTTCAAGTCTTTTATGCCCTCTTTGGCCAGGTCAATGACAGTGCATAAGTGTACTGGTCCAAATACTAAATATGTTTACATCTAATATTCAGGGATAGTGATGTATGGTTTTTATTATTGTAACAGCAGCAGCTCCCTAATATGACAGCAAATAATCTCTGTTGCACTCTCCCATTTCTCATATGTGAGGTCCTGCTATGATCTAAAAGAAGCTTTTTTATGGATGTTACATGAAACATAAAATCAACATTTCTCTGCAAACTATCTGTAATAGAGCTGGATCTATCGAGGGGCCCCCTGAAAGGCTGGGGCCCTGGGCTAGAGCCCACTTTGCCCATGCCTTAAAACGTCTCTGAGTCTGATGTATATTGTTAAAGCAATGGTGCTCATGTTGCTTGTCATCCCATCATCCTGTCTCATTAATTAATTCAAAGAACTCAACACAATAAAGAACACGCCTCACGTCACAGGAAGTGCGGTCGTTTCCGACAGCAATGACACACCCAGAATTTACCAGTTCCAGGGATGCTTCTGCTTCTAAGGTTTGCTGCAAGTTGTGTGAAGGTGACGTACAGGAAGCAGAGACCTTCTACGGAAATGCTAAACAACGAGAGCTGAAATTCAGGCTGGGCAGAATCGTGCAATTTATCTTGGGAAATGTCATAAAATGTAACAAATATTTTGCAACATTTCGCTTTTGTAGCAAAGTATGTTTTGCTGGTGTCCCGCATGGGTTTAAGCCCAACGTGCATCTCATGTTAAAAAGTTTCACGAGATACAGGTAGGAGACTGGTTTGAGTAAGAAATGCCTCATTTTCCACTGAAACCAATCTCCCCTGCTTCTCGCTAGACTTTTTAACGTGAGATGTGTGCTCGGGATAAAATTAATTAAATTTTGAGAAATTTCACATTATGTGAAATTCTGGAATTTTTCTAATTTTGCCAGCATAATTGAAATTTCTCCCAGGCCTAGTTAACATGACAACCCATGGCCAGTGCTTAAAGCAGGGAGGTTCTTGCTTTGCCTTTTGCTTCTTTATATGCAGCCTAGAGCGTGACATTTGCCAATATTTTAAAGTTATTGACCTTCTGTTTTGACTAAAATGTTTTCATATCTTTCTAAATATCAAAGCTTTCATATAATAATAAAGCTGTTAATTTTTCTCTTGAAAGTGAAACATTTTAACATGAGTAATAAAAACGCCAGTTGTTTGACCAGCAGGCCAGCAGTTGGCCATTACTTGGGCAAACTTTACCTATTCCGCTGGCTTCAAGAGAGCTAGTAAATCTAACTGCAATGAATGCATATGGTGTGGTCCACATACAACGCGTGCATGTATTTCTAGCTGACGATTAACAGTGTTTTTTAAGCCATTGTGAAGCAGATATCATAATTAACTGTAAGCAAGCTACACTGTCATGTTCAGGTCACAACAACTCATTGAACTTGTGAACTGCTTTCAAAGCACCGCTTCATGAACACACACAGTAGCCCATTCTTGGCTTTAAATACATTTGAACTCTGATCATGATGCAGTCATACCCGTGATCTTTCCTTGAAAAGGTGATCATATTAATCAGTTATTCCTGGTTTTGGCTAAATGGTCCTTCCCTTCCACAGCGATGGAGCCCATGTGCCCTGCGTAATTTCCGCTGCTGGCTTTATGCATCTTCTCCTCTGACCCTGATGCCTGTAAAATTAATTTCCATTTACATTTTTGGTCCATAAGTCCCAACATCCTTCATCTTCCTGGCACATGGCCACGGTGCTACCTCAAACGTATGTCTCATCTCTCCTTTATACACCCAAAGCTCACATAACTTAGCATCCTCTGGTGGCGCCCTTTACTGGTTCTGATCTCCCTTCTGAGTATATTTACAAGATGCTCTGTGCTGTAGAAAATTTGTCAACAGGTAAACAACATGTTTGAAATCTGTCCTTCCTTTATCGTTGCACATTTCAGCTTGACCAGTTGACGGGAACCTTAGCCTTAATTGGAAAAAATAGCACATTTTAAACGTCTTACATTATAAGTCTGAGAACTAACATATTCCTGTTTTAGCCCAAAGTACTTAGGGTGTTCTCCATCATTTGTAAATATGTTTTTTCTATACCATGTTTGAGCTCCAAATGGAACAGACATGTACATGTGCACATCTAAAATGTCATCAGATAAACTCCTTGTGTGAAATACCTAAAATATGTTAAGACTAGTTTGATTGAAGTTTTACCGTACATTAACAGGCATCGTTCCCTGGAAATCTCCAGCTCGTGCTCGTTCTGCGCCCAACGGGATTTCTCCACCGTACTCTCTCGGACCTGGCTTTGAAATTCAACAAAGATGAGTTTAAAATGAAGGTACCAGTAAGTATCACTCTTTTTCCTTTAATTTTGTGTTTTGTAAAAGCAAAGCGTTTGCTGAAAGAAAACCGTTTTTTGAAAAGATGCAAAGTAACTTTGTAATTGTACATGGGCAGATAATATAATGTCTCTGGCGAAGTAGCTTTACTAACTTACTGCCCAATTTTACTATTGTTCTCCTTTCTGTCTTCATTAGGTCTCCAAGAAATTTCTTATCCAGCCCTAACTATCCAAACCCATCTACATGTTTAAGCAATTGTTAGCATACTTAATCCAACATAGAGTATTTCGAATTTGCCGTGTGTCACTGACTTGCCTGATATCATGGGGTAAATTTCCTATGAAAGTGGAAAGGTTCCTCAACTCTGCTCAATTCCTGGGATAGTTGATGGAGAGTAGCTGTGTTGGCAAAAGAACTGACACCTGTGACAAAATGTAAGCATACAAACAAATCTCAATTGACGAGGATGAGCAAGAAGAAGGCATTAATTTAACACAGTGTAAAGCTATAGGTAGGTGCCACATACACCGCTACAGAAGAATTTTAATGTCGGAGTTCTAGTGCTCACGCACACTTTTACACAATAAACAATTCATAGATTCTTTAAGGATCAAACTCTTTGTACATTTCACATTAGCAAATATGAGCCATTAGCAAACAGTACATTGGATGGACCCATTTGCTCTCACCAAAAGCAAAGTTATCAGACCATTGTGATTCCGGTCTAGAAAAAATCCTAAAACCATTTGGAAAAGGTGTCCAAATTCCAAACACAGTATGAGGCCGTTCAAATCGTAAAAATGTGATAGTACATCCAGTTCTATCCAATATATCCAATAATGATGGTACTAATTATTGTATGAAAACTGTCAAAACGTCACAAAAAGCTCAATAGATGGTCTGACCTCAATAGTTTATATTTATTGATTACAGCACACATTGAACACAACTTTTCACCTAAGCTTCAACACATCTATCGCACATGTTGCCTGAGCTTCTCTGTGGTTGAACAATACTTTGGCAGAAATATGCTCAGATGTTGCCCTTCAAGATTGTGAAATACAAGCAAAAGGCTTTAACAGAAGCAGCTGTAGCACAGCTACAGAGGAAATAAGTAACCCTAGCAGCACACGAGGGGAGAAGCTTAGTCATTAATTTGAGCTGGTGGTTGTTGGTGGGGCCACCAGCACTCATTTTTGCGGACCGGCACTAATTTAGCCTTATCAGAATTTGATCCAGAGCAAGAGAGAGAAAAACACAAAAGGAACCGGAAAACGGTGACAAAAAGAAAGCAGCCATGTAAAAGACCCTGCAAGAGTGAAATAAAGGGGCCGGGAGTGTCTGGTGATCGACGAATTTGGCACCCTCAACATTCAGTAGCGCGAGGGTGAAGGTTGTGAGAAAAACTGTGGGAATCGCCACTTATTCTTTTACAAATTAAGCAGAGGGGAAGCATACTTGGAAAACATGACTGGGTTGAAAACTGTGGCATGAATTAGCAGCTGTGTAATGAAGCAGAATGTTAGTGCAAGTAGAACGCAAGGAAAACAACCATTGAAGCCATGCAAGTATGTAAGAAACCAGAAGTGAAAATAGAAACTGAATTGCATTGACGCAGCCTGGATCCAAGTTTGCCATCATATTTCCATGTGTGTGAGAGAACGCATGACTAGCAGCTAAAGGGATGTGCTAAAGAACATGCAGAGAGAATGTATATCTGTTACATAGGTAAGGTCTGGGTCTTGCATTTTACTTACAATGGCACGTCTCCTCTAATTAAAATTATTCTCAAGCACAATACACTGTAAAACCTGCTTGAATTTCACATTGGGGAAATGGCTGATCAGGGTAGTTGGAAATTCTGAAAGGATTCCAGTTTGCTCGGTGATGGAATGTGGAAAGGTGTATTCAACTTTACAGTGAATCTCTCAGGCTGGAAGCTTTGCCAAAGAAGGTAACCCCTTGGTGACCCCCTGAGATTCTGTTTAGAGATACTTGCAACTTTTCACCTTGGGTGCTAGAGTGTGAAAAGTCCTGAAGAAGGAGACTGCATTTTATGCCTGGATGAAAACTGACAACTGGGGGTTTAGTTCACCTAGCCCACATGTAACCTCTACCATGTGTTCAGGGTTTGTAGAAATCTTTGGGTATTGATTCAGTTCTCACTGTTGCAGAGCAAACCAAGAGCTAGTCATTCTACAGGGGACCCTGAGTTATGAGGTCCTTTGGAACTGAATATTACAGACTGTTGTAAATAGAGGCATTGCTGAAGATCTAGAGATTGTTTCAATAATTGACTGTTCAATAAGAGCATTCCCCTTGTTCAACAACTTCCTCAAGGGGCGGGAGGGTTATTCTTTATTTCTTAGCCATAAATTAATTCACTGCGGCCCCTAGTAGCCTTGGTTGAGAACCACAGGCAACACAATCTTTTATTGAGTTTTTCTTGAAAAGCCTGTTTTTTGTTTTAAAGAGCATCCTATTGCTATTTTTTGATAACTGCTGACTCCTACTTCAAATTCACTTCCTTTTTTTGTCATTTTGGTAATTAATTATTGTTCATATAAACTAAATTGGTTTTATGATATTAAGTTGCTTGTTTAATAACTGTCTTGTTATTTTTGTGTGCCTGTTCGTATACCGCATTCAATTTTCTCTGTGTAAGGCCTTGCAGCTTGAGCTAAACAACCAAAGGTGCACTGTTCCGGTATGGAGGTCTACAATCTCGTGTACATACAACAGGCGCACACATGACACTAAGAATTGAGATTGCTTAGAAGTTTGGGTGCCACCTATCCCCTTATCTAATGTCAAAGGCAAGATGGAGCCCACCAAGTCCAGGGTTGTCCTGACTGCAGCACCTTTTTGCAGCTGCATGCCTGATGAATGCTACATTTAGAGAGGCCACATGACGTAGGTGGTACCACAGTATCAGCTCCCTCCCTTTCTACAGACATGATGTGGGGCAGGGAGGTGGTAAATCCACCACGAGGAAAGTACTTGGGAAGCCCCAGTGTTGAGGGTTGGACTTTGCCCCCTCCCCCTGCATGACCTCTTCCAAGACACATATTTCTGGATCTTATGGGTACTTTGAGCTCCTGTAGTGCCGGTTTGAACTACGTAGCTCAAAAGTATTCTGGAATTGTGCTGTTTTTCTCATCATGCTGAGTATGACTTCCTTTGTCTTGGAAAACCACAAAGTACTCAATCTGTCGACCAGATATTCAGGTTAGGGAGTCCCAGCAGCTAGCACTTTATTGATAGAACTAGGGCATTGCATCCAAGCCAAAGAGAAAAAGTAACAAGGGCTGCATTCAAGATTCATGAACTTTCTTTCTGGGATGGAAAATCTTGCTTTTCATCTAAAGATGAAGGGGGGAATTACAGATTGTGAAAAAGGATTGATGACCGTGCTCATTGTGGTGGCTGTTCAATTAACCTAAGTGCTTGTTTCTTGCTGGATACATTATTGCTTGTTGTCCTTTGTGTTTTCCTTGATCTGTGAGAATTATTCTTTCTTACTTATGGCTGGAGTGCTGGCATGATGTAAAATTCTTCTGGTTGTTTCTCTTTGCCCCTTTACCATCTTCGTCACTCGGACAGCTTGAAGGTGGGCAACAATAGGAGAATACTTGTCTCGTTCTTTGCTTCTTTAGAGCAATGAACCTATGAACATTCTTGGGTAGCTCCAGTGGTCTCACTATTGGTACTAGTATGGAGGCAACTCTCGAGTAATTTGACGGCAAGGTGCCATCTTGACCTATAGGGCTTTGGTATGGAGGCCCTCAATTCAGTAGGTGCTGAAGTGGGTAAAAGCCAAATTCATTGGGGGGGGGGGGGAAATGTGGCTGACATGCAGCACATTATCAGCAGGCCTAATAAAGAAATCATACCATATTGTAATAAAGCATACTGGCTCACACACTCTAGAATGTGCAAAAAAAAAGACGAGCAACTTCAAATTGAGTGTAATTCATTAGGCATTACTACATTTGGGTCAAGAAGTTTTCGGTAGAGATCGCCCTCTCTAGGGCGTATCGGCCACTGTTAGTTGCCCACTGTGCAGTTGATGTGTGTTAACGCCCACCAGGTTATGGCTGCTAAGGCTGTTGACATCAGCCCTCATAAATGTATCCAACAAAGGTAAATAAACATCCAACAGTACTTCAATCCCCTGTTTGGATCCAGGCAGGTGATAGTGCTGGGTGACAGCATTCTAAGCAGTTTCTTTGACTTACCCAAATCTCTGCATCAACAGTTCTAATTGACTTCAGTTCATCAAACTGATAGGCCAGGAATATAATGAACTTTGGAAAGTGCTCTTAAATATGTCTTGCTATGGGTTGTGTGATGTTGCCTTGCCAGAGAGCACTACTATGAATAAAAAATATTTCTCAATTAAAAATCTGAGCATTCCTCGGGAAAAATTTCTACAATCACAATATTTACTGTGCTCATAGACTGTTGTGGACATATTTTATAAAAGGCTGCAAGTATTAAAAATATGCAGCAGTCATAGAAAGAGCAAACATGTAGCTACCCACACTTAGTTTTGTGTAAGCCGCAAACTTGATTTGGTTTAATACTGAAGTATGCATAAAGAAAATAAATCCTCCTAACGAGTATAAGAAGGTGAATAGATGCAAAAGAAAGGAACTAGGAACCAAAATGTGTGGGCGAGAAGGAACATAGGAATATGAGCTAGGCAAGAATAAGCAGCTTGTTTTCCTACTTAGAATCCCTCCTTTTGTCACCAGACCCTGAGCCTACTTTCCCCCATCTTTTTGCTGTTCCATTGGTTGGATTTAGTTTATGAACCTATCCCAGGTTAAACCCTCTCTCTTACAATGAGACGTCAGGGCCTAGCTACAATTTTTGCAGGATGTGCAGAGGCAATGCTGTGTTTTACTAGCCAACACCAGTTAAAGGGGCCCATGGATTCCTTGCCACGTTACTGTGAGACACCAGGCACTGATCACAGGTACTTAGTACACGTTATGAAAACTATACAGTGAAGATTCCTTAGCAGACATTACGGCATAGTAAGTGGGACCCTGTAGTCCACCAGGAACCTTTAGCGCTATTCTCGAATGTGTTGTATCTCTTTAGCCAACCAGTTTATAGGATATGTCCTATCGGTAACTAGTACCCAAGCATTATCTCTGGGAGACTCCCCTCTAGGAGAATCTCGACTCAAGTATGAGTTTGCATTCCCAGCTTTTTCAGAGTTCACTTCGTGTTTCTCAACGTCCTAGAATGACTCCTGAATGTGAATTCCCTTGTCTCAGCACCTCCCTCATTCATAGCCTCGCCACGTCTCTGCAGGTGGGCATATAAATCACAGTGAGACAAAAAAAGGAGTGGGCAGAAATTTCCTTTATTTAAAAAAACAAAAAACAAGTAGACACTGCAAAACGACCAATGGGAATAACTGCTGTTTTAAGAACAGTGTCTTTGGTGTAACATGTATTTGAATGGGAAACGTGACAAAACATTTTCAAGGCACAGAAGAAATCTATATTTCAATTCTCTTTGAAACAACTACATTTAAATAAATAAGGACTTCTTTTCATGTTACTGACAAATGCCCTACCCTAGGCCAGCTTTTGGATCCATTAATCATTTCTGTTCAAGATTTCACATCTCTGGTACACCTTTAACATCGGAATGCAGCAATTGGCACCAAAAAGGTGACCAGTTTCGTTTTGCAAAGTACCTACCCCTACTTTGCACCCCATGTGACTCATTTGTAAGTAACGTTTGAACCATTCAAGCTAGAACAAAATGTTTATTAAAATCTGTGGAGTTTGTAGAAGAA
Organism: Triturus cristatus; assembly: GCF_964204655.1. Taxonomy (NCBI): domain Eukaryota; kingdom Metazoa; phylum Chordata; class Amphibia; order Caudata; family Salamandridae; genus Triturus; species Triturus cristatus. Next base: position 835,708,637 of record NC_140591.1, read on the forward strand.
TATGTAAAGTGTGGCAAATCCACACCTACATCCACACCCACAATTAGATACTTCCGTGGACCCCGTATACCTGAAAAAAGACGTTCTGGAGAAAGGAATGGTTTTACAGATGAAATTGATCAAAAAACACCATGATCCCTAAACAGTATTTAATAAGGTGCCATTACACCTTGAACAGTGCATGGTGACATTTTGACTTTTCCTCTATTCCTGTTGTGATTAAAGCCTTTTCATTAAGGCATGTGACATGGGTTGGCCTGAAGCCCGAACACAAAAAGTCTCAGAAATCCGGGTAAGAAAAAGCCCGAATTCAGGACCTCCTTCACTACGCTAAGTAAAGGAAATCGGTAGGAATTTCTCTTGCCTTCAAGTGGCAAAGGCTTTCCTTCTCATGGAAGAAATACTGAGCATTTGCCCCTGGAACACAAACATGTGCCTATTAAACTGTGCTGATTTGCTGCACTGGTCCATCACTTCATGAAATTGCAAGGGCGGTTTACCATTATTTAGTTTCCTCTGATGTGGTTTCTCAGTTTTTGTTTTCCATTAATTCACATATCAATGGATCTCATGTAATATATAATTCTCGTATAACTGCACAATTGCCTTCAGGGCTCCTCCTCGGCTGATTTAGGAATACATCATTACATGTGCTCCCCACCTCATAGTACTCCCTCACCAAGCCAGTGACTTGCGCAGTAGAGATTGTACACTTTTGTTTCAGAACCATGACTAAAGAGCAGTGTATGGTAATCCCCTATTTTGGATGATGCCTTCTGTGGTGGGGCATTTCTCTTCCACAGAGCAAAACCAAAGGGGATGATGGATGGAGTGTTGAACATTGCTAGCACTCACCCCCAGTCAACTGATCTGGGTTTAATCCATCATCATTCTTTAGCTCACTCCGCCACCCCCGTTCAGACATGGCCATATGCAAATTAGTCTGACCCTGTGCCTCATGATGATAGATTAAACCCAGATCAGTTGACTGGGGGTGAGTGCTTGCAATGTTCAACACTCCGTCCATCATCCCCTTTGGTTTTGCTTTGTTCGCCCTAAGTTGGCAGGATATGCCCAGACGTGGGTCCCTTGCTCACTTTGCCACTGGATTCAAGCTAGCCTGGCTGATGACGGCTGATTAGCCAGAAACCGGTCCCAGGATGCTTGTTTCCGGTCCAGGGAAGACATGGCTTGGCAGGTCGGGCTGGACTGTTCCCATGAGGCACAGGGTCAGACTAATTTGCATATGGCCATGTTGAACTGGGGTGGCGGAGTGAGCTAAAGAATGATGATGGATTAAACCCAGATCAGTTGACTGGGGGTGAGTGCTTGCAATGTTCAACACTCCGTCCATCATCCCCTTTGGTTTTGCTTCATTTCTCTTCCACAGCCATTCAGTGAAACAACGTGGCTGGGAGTGTCTGTGCCAGTCATTTGGGCACACTGGTTCTCTGACTTGCCTGGAATGGAAGATGAGTGTAAAAACGGCCTCAGTCTCTTCCTGTACTCCTTGCCGGTGGAAGGGTACCAAATGACTTCATGTCATCAGGAACACTATTTTCTGTAATTGCAAACGCATTCTGGTAGGTGTTGCCTTGCTTCATTTCAGCGGAACCAAATCAGCCAGCACACACAAAAACAATGGTATAAAATGAAATCTCTAGATTGGAAATATCTGACATAGTGTCATGTGGTAACCTTTTTGTTGGTGTCATCATCCCTGTGCTTGCGGTACACCCTTATGAGAAACTCTTGTGAGAGAAGCAGAGACCAAACCGTGTCATTTAATTCAGCCTGATTTGTTTTTGCAGATCATAATGCTGAGCTCAGCAACAGAACTACAAAGTTACATCGAGAAAACACAATTGACGCAAGAACTCGGGGGCACTCTGGATTACTGCCACACGCGCTGGCTTTCCCATCGCACGGTACGTGGTCTCCTTCACAGTAACCATAAATGTGCTCTAGCTTGCTCCAGCCTGATTATAATTCACGCAGATGCAGTTCTCTCAGCTGGAATGACGAGTTTGTCTCTGTGGACCCAAGTCATGCAAGGAACGAAGCAAAAGCAATTACTTGAGGCGTGGTATATATTCTGCGTATAGGCAGGGGAACTGTGTGGTAAACTGAGTTTTGTTAACAGACAGACAGAGGAAAGAAATTCCAGTAGGGAGTGCCTCTTTATTTATTACATTGTATACCCACCCTGGCCAATGGAAGAATTGATCAATGGGAGGAGACGTAAGCAAGAATTTAGTATTGACCGTTGCCAAATAGCAAATGCATTTGTACACATCTTCTGAGGATAGGATCTCCCCCATCTAACCTCTCTGTATGAGCTTCTGCTCTGTTTACCTACTGTATATTTGTTTTGTTTGGTTGTGCAATTATCATACTGAGTCATTTTTGTGTCTCTGTATTTGAAAGGCAATCGAAACCTTTGCTCTGATGGTGAAGCACACTGCTCAGATGCTGCAATCTTTTGGGACAGAACTGGCTGAAACTGAACTGCCAAATGACGTGCAATCAACCAGCTCGCTTCTCGCAGTGCACACTGACAAGAAAGACGGCATGAAGGTATGTGCGCGTGGGTGACGGTGCGCTTGGTGTGTACTTATACCACAAAAATAGTCTGTCCTTTTTACACTCCCCGAATTACCTCTAATGACTGTAAGTCACATATGGCTTTAAAATGTAGGTAGCACCTCTAGACAGCAGTTGGTATTTCACCCATACATATTCCCCTAGGAGGAAAGAGAAAAGCCTACAGTTTCTGAAGGTTTGATAATTACACTGGAGGGGGTATGTTTTGCTCCGATGTGTAAATTACTTGAGGGTGGGGGTTGTGGCTGTTTTTTCCTCACTGATCACGTTGGCAGTGCTTGTACTGCACATGGATAAAAATAGGAAAGTGTGTCATCTGTGCTAAATGTACTTTTCTTCCCGCAGGAGGATCTGAGGATAGCCTTAAAGCAGGGACATGCAATTCTGGAAAGCATCAGGGAGCCGGTTATCAAAAATCCTGAGTACCAGCTGAACCAGGATCAGCGTGACAATCAGACTACTGTGGAAAGGTGAGGTGACAGGGAGTGGATGAGCACCCTAACCCCAGCCCGCCAGGAATATCCGTATAAATCCGTTCGGAAAATGGAGTGTCTGTATAGGAGGATGTATGTTGGTATTTGTTTTTTCAAAACATGCTCTTTCCAACATGATGGGCATTTTGAAAATGGACAATGGAGAAACTGAAAAATGGGGTCAGTATAAGCTGTCTTAGACAAATAGTCTTCAAAAATCGTGGTATTTATTTTCTTCCTGAGTAGGGGTGATTTTCAGTGTATCTTTGAAAGTTGGTACAGAGTTGGAGATTCCACATTGTGTCCAGACATTCAGTTTTGTGGATTTTAAGTTTGTCCATAAAAAGATATAACGCCCATAGGTTACATTCATAGTGTGATAAACGAATATCATTTTTTTCGGTCATGATTTATAATGGCTTCTACTGCTCTACTCCAGCTACTGCACTTTTGGATTTTCAGAATCAATGGACCAGTTTAATTCTTTCCAAGTCAGTCATAGTCTTAGTTAATTAAACATTAAGAGGCTTATCAGAAGAGAAGAAGCTATTGCACGAGGATGCAAAATGTTGTATTAGACTCAAATAGGCCTGCATATAGGGAAGCTCCTATATTCTGTATTAGATAAAATGGATTCTCTCCCTAGTTGCCGTGATACCTGTTGCTCAGCCTCTGTGTGTGACGTCACAGTATGTTTGAGTGCCTGAGGGATCAGTTAGAGAGCTGGCTGAGCAGCAGGAGGCTGCTCCTGGTCGGGCATTGATATGGCATTTACATGACATCTGTAACCTGGAACAGAGAGTATTATCTCCATTTAAACTTCATTATAAAACCTACGCTACCTGCCTACAGAGGGCCATTTTTTGATTCCAACAATGACGACAAATGGAGAACTAACCTACGCGTGAACAAAGTTTGAAGGGGAAGATCAAGTTTACCTGAAACTAGTGAAAGGATATGAGAGAGAAAGAAGATAAAGTCTACAAGAATCATCTAAGAGAAAGGAGTTTAAGATCAAGTTCAATCTAAAAGAAAAAGAGAAGTGAGATTGATGCCTGCAAGAAAGAAAATACGCCCTGAAGCCCCACCAGTGTCATCTCCATCTGACAGCCTGCAGTCTACTCAAACTGTGAGGGGCATTTTGGACTTTCAGATGTATCCTGACTCATTATCATGATTCTGGTACCAACAAGGTTGGAGTTTGATTCTGTTTACAGATTCATGCTAATTGATGATCCTAGCAGTTTGGGAGTGAATCAGCAGCATGTGCAGACAAGAGTGAAGGGTGAGTCATCCAAAATTCTCCTGCGGTACTGTTGGGCAGGGTTTAGACCGTGGGACTTGTGAGCCACTGACTTTTCATTTTGATGGGGCCCATGCAGTGTGGTTTCATTTTAGGGGTGGAGGAGCGCCCACAAAACTCTGCCAAAACTCTGGATATTTGGGTGCATCTCAGACCTGTGAACAAATGCCTTCTTACATGTGAGGAGGTCTGTGCTGCACTAAGGCGGCATGTTTTTTAAATTGACTCGCATTCTGAGTCTCTTTGCTGAGTCCACGCAACGTTGGCAAGTAATGCATGCATTCTTTGAATTTTACTGCGGGCAGTGTGTGTGCACGTTCTGTCCTCATGATCTTACCTGACTAGATCTTTCTCTTTATGACGCTTCATCTGCAATACCAACTCAATCAGATTGCAGTGCTGAGCGAGGGTAGCTGTGACGTATTCCTTTGGAACATGGAACTAGGAATACTATTGGCTCATTGTAGCAGCCAAGTGTTTGGATGTACCTACTGGAAGGTGTATGATGGCCCTGTTCATGATGGTGTGAGAGCACAATGCAGGAGGATTACAGAGCTTGTTTTATATTGGATTTTGCACTTTGCACGTGTCTGGGAACTGTGAACATTCAAGTGAGGTGGGTCTATTTTGGTCTCGCTAGGAGCAAGAAACAGAATGGTACTATTTTATTTCTTATCTGCAGCAAGAGTGCGATATTGATGTGCTTGGGTGAGATATCGCTCACCGGTGTGGAGGACTTGACTTTACTTGCAGGGAATGTTATTAAAACTGTGAAAGTCCAATGTATTTTATTAATGCGATGCTGAATATTAGGAGCTATGGCATGTCACCATTCTATACTGGTGAGGGGAATATTGTATTACTTGCTATGTTATGTTTTAATGTAATATTATGCTAAAGGGATTGCCTGAGGATATTTTGATGATTTCTGAATTGGCTATCGTTTTATGCTTTAATTGATGCCATGTTGAATTTGTATATGCAGGAGAGGATGTGTGTACGTGTAGTGTCTTAGGTCCTGCGTGGCATAGTGTGTATAATGAGAATTTACTTTATTTTGGGACGAGTGGTTTTAAATTTATACAGTGTCCTTGGTCCTGCAAGGTATGCAGGAGAAGGGTGTACTGCTTAGTTAGATGTGATGAATGTATTGCCATTTATGTTAAGTTTATGTAGTGTCTTGTGATTTAGGGACGAGCAAGGGTTGAAAGAAACCCTTTATCTACTGCCTGAGTGTTTGAGTGAGGATTGAAAGATACTCGTGTTCTGAGTTTATATAATGTCCTATGTAAAGATGAATAATTAAATCAAAAAGATCCACCACATAGGTCTGACTGTGTTCAGGGAAGTGTGTTATTCATCCTGGTGTGAATGCACACGGTGTTTACTTAAATACCCCTCACACACCAAAAGGGCCCTTGGTATCATGCTTCATCATAGGGGTCTTCCCGCCCCGTTGCGGGACGGGGCGTGCTACCACCTGCAAATACGCAGGAGCACTGTTTTAACAATACTATGTGTAGTGATGGGGTAGTGAGAGGAGGGGTCGGGAGTGAGTATGGGTAAGTGATTTAAAAAGGACCAGGCCTCACAGACTTAAAAAACTTTAATAGGTTGTCGAGGCTGGACCTGTTAAAAAAGTGAAGCAGAGATGTCTTGCCTATAATGAATGTGCGGATACTACTATTAAGTCAACATGTTTCAAAGCAAAGGCTTCTTCATCAGGACTGAAAGATCCCCTCAGTACTCAGTATGTTGAATTAACCAAATGGGTGTGCTATATACAAAAGAAATAAATGAAAAATGAAAGATGCATGAGTTTTATGCACTTAATACGATACCCAATAGTACCATGTATGTGTTAATCTAAAAGAGAAAGTACAATTAATAGCGCTTTCCCATGCGTAAACACTCGAAATGTACGAAAGGAAAATGGTTAAAAAGGTGAAAAAATCACATGGTGACTGTAGCGTGATCTTAATGCTATTGATACCGTGGTCTGTCAGTGCGAAGACCTGTGGAAGAAAAAAGGGACACACGAGACACACATACATAGAAAAGAAATCACACACTCTATTTATGTGGCTAGGGTAATTGCTGTAAGGTTCGTAAGTACATGATGTCATCAGTCATTAGATAATACATACTATGTCATGTAGGAGGTAATACTCCATGAGCCTCTTGTAACAGGTAGAGAAGAGTGTTGCCAAATGTAGCTCTGTTAAATAAAATAGGAGGGATAAGTTTGGTATATTGCTGGCTATGGTCTGAAGCCTGCAAACACAAATACACTCTCCAACGGCTGTGCCGTACATTGCTGGCGACGGACAAATGCCTGCAAACACAAATACATTCCCCAACGGCTATGCCGTACTTAATTTCTGGTCGACTCAGCCTCGCCTCAAAATAACGCCAACCTGCGGTTCCGTGATGGAAAAGGAACAGCGGGAAGGGACTATTTATGCTGCCATTAATTGGCCTTAGTTGTCTGCACCTGCCCAAAAGGAATGCCCTTTCGCCCCGGAAGTGAAAGTTACTGCAAGTTCCGGCGGTGTCCAAGCGTCAGGCAAGGTTGCCATAGTGACGCGTATGTTTTAGCGGAAGTGGGAAAAAAAGCTGCTACCAAGCTTGCAGCTAGAGCGTGGCGTTGTTGCGCTGGTTACGTTTGTTAGAGGCCTGGGAAATGTATTGGTTCAGGAAACTAGCGGAGTTCAGTGAGACCGATGCCAGGGTTGTAGTCTGAGCGCCGTGGTATAGTAGGAGGATCTCATCATATACCTAAGGAATATGAGCGATCTAATAGAGGCACAGTCCCATAATCCCCCTTCCCAAATCAACTATATGGGAATAGCCCAGAGTATATATAAAAATATAAATATATATATCCGGGGAAATCAAGTTCTTGTAGCCAACACACTACTCAAAAGGTACTGTTGAGTTAGTCTAGAAACAAGGTCAGAGAATGGTCTCCGAAGATCATATATGGAGAGAGAAGAGGCCAGAGTATGGTCTCTGGGGGGCGCTTCAAGACAGTCGCCGTAGATGGTGTCTGGTGAGTTAACCATTATAAATCTATGAAATTATAGAGTACGGAACATGGTCAATGTTATCGTTCAAGAGGGGAAAGGTTCATCAAGATAGTTGGGCCCACGGGATGTCGTCATTAAGGCCAGTGATGTTGGTCCCCAAACGGAACACCCATCTTTGTTCTTTTTATAGTAGATCTCTCTCATTTTGGATTTGCTCAATGATGGTCCATTTCAAATCGTCCACTGTGTGGGTCATGGTCAGATAGTGGTTCGCCATTTTTGTCGTACTTTTCTTACAGCGTACATTACTCTTATGTTCGCCTATGCGGATTTTCACTGGTCTTGATGTCATGCTGACATATTCCAGTCTGCATGGACATGTGATGATGTACACCACGTTTTTTTGCTGTTACAGTTTGTACATTTTCTTTGCTCCCAGACCTCTCCATTGGTGAACGTGATATTTCTGCTTCGCTTGATGAGGCTACATGTGCTGCATTTCCCGCAGGGGTGATGTCCCTGTACAGGTGCGAGGTTGAGAAAAGGTGGGTCCCTCTCCTGCATTGGTCATGGTCTCATGTGGACCAGGATATCCTTTAAATTTCTACCTCTTTTGTGGGAGAACATTGGTTTTGGAAAATTGAATTTACCACAATTCAGTATTTTCCAGTGTTTGTTTATTATCTTAGACACTTGGTTCGAGTGACTATTGAAGGTGGTTACACAGATAGGTCTCGTTTCTTGTTCTCTTGGGGGATGGTTCTCCAGAAGGGCATCTCTATTATTGTTCCTTGCTCACTTGAGCCCTTTCTTCATGATACGTTCTGGGTAGTTACGTTTCAGTGGTTTGTCTTCCAGATCAGAGGCCTGTATCTTGAAATCAGTGATTTTGGAACAGTTTCGTCGTAGACAAAGGAATTGTTCATACGGAAGGTTATCCCACAGGTGCCTTGGGTGGAAGCTATTATATAATAGCAAACAATTTTTCACCGTAGGGTTGAAATGGGTCGTTGTTTTCAGACCACCACTTTCGGGGTAGATATTAAGGTCGAGAAACACCAGGTTGTTACTGGAGGCTGTGTGGGTAAATTTCAGGAAAGGGTTTTGCTGATTGAGCCACACGATGAAGTCCTCTACTGAGTCGGTCTGAAAACAACTATTTGAAATGTACCATCATTGAGCAAATCCAAAATGAGAGAGATCTACTAGAAAAAGAACAAAGATGTACGTTTCGTTTGGGGACCAACATCACTGGCCTTAATGACGACATCCCGTGGGCCCAACTATCTTGATGAACCTTTCCCCTCTTGAACGATAACATTGACCATGTTCCGTACTCTATAATTTCATAGATTTTTAATGGTTAACTCACCAGACACCATCTACGGCGACTGCCTTGAAGTGCCCCCAGAAACCATACTTTGGCCTCTTCTCTCTCCATATATGAACTTCGGAGACCATTCTCTGACCTTGTTTCTAGATGAACTCAACAGTACCTTTTGAGTAGTGTGTTGGCTACAAGAACTTGATTTCCCCGGATATTTATATTTATATATTTTTATATATACACTGGGCTATTCCCATATAGTTAATTTGGGAAGGGGGGCTTAAGGGATTGTGCCTCTATTAGATCGCTCATATTCCTTAGGTATATGATGAGATCCTCCTACTATACAACGGCGGTCAGACTACAACCCTGGTGCCGGTCTCACTGAACTCCGCTAGTTTCCTGAACCAATAAATTTCCCCGGCCTCTAACAAACATAACCAGCGCAACAACGCCGCGCTCTAGCTGCAAGCTTGGTAGCAGCTTTTTCCTCCACTTCCGCTAAAACATACGCATCACTATGACAATCTTGCCTGACGCTTGGACACTGCCAGAACTTGCAGTAACTTTCACTTCCGGGGGCGAAAGGGCATTCCTTTCGCGCAGGTGCAGACAAGTAAGGCCAATTAATGGCAGCATAAATAGACCCTTCCCGCGGTTCCTTTTCCATCACGGAGCCGAGGGTTGGCGTTATTTTGAGGCGAGGCTGAGTCGACCAGAACGTAAGTACAGCATAGCCGTTGGGGAATGTATTTGTGTTTGCAGGCATTTGACCGTCGCCAGCAATGTACGGCACAGCCGCTGGAGAGTGTATTTGTGTTTGCAGGCTTCAGACCATCGCCAGCAATATACTGAACTTTTCCCTCCTATTTTACTTAACAGAGCTACGTTTGGCGACACCCTTCCCTACCCCATTACAAGAGGCTCATGGAGTATTACCTCCTACATTACATAGTATGTATTATCTAATGACTGATGACATCATGTACTTACGAACCTTACAGCAATTACCCTAGCCACATAAATAGAGTGTGTGATTTCTTTTCTATGTGTGTGTGTCTCGTGTGTCCCTTTTTCCTTCCACAGGTCTTCGCACTGACAGACCACGGTATCAATAGCATTAAGATCACGCTACAGTCACCATGTGATTTTTTTCACCATTTTTACCATTCTCCTTTAGTAGATTTCGAGTGTTTGCGCGTGGGAAAGCGCTATTAATTGTACTTTCTCTTTCAGATTAACACATACATGGTACTATTGGGTATCGTATTAAGTGCATAAAATTCATGCATCTTTCATTTTTCATTTATCACTTTTTTATATAGCACACCCATTTGGGTAATTCAACATAGTGAGTACTGAGGGGATCTTTCAGTCTTGATGAAGAAGCCTTTGCTTCGAAACATGTTGACTCTATAGGAGTATCCGCACATTGTAGGCAGGACATCTCCACATCACTTTTTTAACAGGTCCAGCCTCGACAACCTAATAAAGTTTTTTAAGTCCATGAGGCCAGGTCCTTTTTAAATCACTTACCCATACTCACTTCCGACCCCTCCTCTCACTACTCCATCACTACACATAGTATTGTTAAAACGGTGCTCCCGCCAAGTCGCAGGTCATAGCGCGCCCCTTCCCGCAGCGGGGCGGGAAGACCCCTTTGATGAAGCACGACACCAAGGGCCCTTTTGGTGTGTGAGGGGTATTTAAGCAAACACTGTGTGCATCCACACCAGGATGAATAACACACTTCCCTGAACACAGTCAGACCTATGTGGTGGATCTTTTTAATTTAATTACTAAGTACTAGAGGAGGACGTATCCGCCCTAGTGTCCGTGTACGACACTACCTCTTCACTCCCTCGTCTTGTTATATAAAGCTATGTAAGGAAGAACCAGGGTTGTAGTTTTCCTCTGCCTACTATTTTTATGCGGTTGAAAGAGACCTTTTATATGAACACATGATGCCCTAAGTTGGGATGAGTGTGAGTTGAGAGACGCCCTTTACCATTTTATGTAGTGTCCTGTGTAAGGATGAGCAAAGGTTGAGAGATACCCTTTGCCTTCTTTTTGTTATGCGGTTGAAAAAGACTCTTTTATATGTTCACAAGATGCCCTAAGTTGGGATGAGTGTGGGTTGGAAAATACCCGTTGCTTACTTTTTGAATTTGGGTTGAAAGAAACCCATTGTGTATGTTTATTATTTCTAAGGGGGAAATGTGTTATATTCTGTATTAGATATAATGCATTCTCTCCCTAGTTGCCATGATACCTGTTGCTCAGCCTCTCTGTGTGATGTCACAGAATGTTTGTGTGCCCGAGGGTTCAGTTAGAGAGCTGGCTGAGCAGCAGGAGGCTGCTCCTGGTCGGGCATTGATATGGCATTTACATGACATCTGTAACCTGAAACAGAGACTATTATCTCCAATTAAACTTCATCATAAAACCTACGCTACCTGGCTACAAAGTGTCATTCTTAGATTGCGACCGGAGGCTTCTCTCCCCGCTCACACAATGCCTCAATTAAGCATTGGTTCATTCGCTCTAAGTTTTATTTATTTAGGACTGGCACATGCAATTGCAGCCGTCTACATCACCATATGTAAAAGATGTGCCTCTCTGAGCTTTTGCTATGGTATAATCTTCTGTTTGTACCTAGCTTTGCTTCTCTGTCTTTTAGCTTTTGGGTGCGCGCTTGATGCCAGATTCTCATACCTGGTTTCGAAATCGGCAGTTTGCAATAACTGTACATGCTACTGACCATCACTGGAGACAGCTCTGTTGCTTTACTAATATTCAGCTAGATGGTTCCATCTTATTCTGAGTAGTATTAGCTGGACGGTCCTTGCAATGAAAAGCAAGTAGAATTAATGTCATGCTTTTAACGATTGCCTCAATTTGAAAGTAACATATTACCCACTGGAACTTCTGCATCTGTTCTACTTTCATGGGGATATGTTTTGCACCTATGATAGTGATAAGGAACATGGGTTCATAATACATTTCAAATAGTCTCTGCATGTGCATTATTTGGATAAAACATACCACAGTAATAATGCTTCTGAGGGCATGCCACCTAAATCCATTAAATGACATCCTCACATGCAGAACTCTGCTGTCAAAATATTGTTAAAATGTTCCTGACTGGACCATATCAGGCCTGCTCTGCACTCTCTGCATTGGTTAGCTTATGAGGGCACAGTGAATTTCATAGAGCTGAGTATGTCCTCTTTGCTTGTGTTGGTGTAGGCTATCACTCCATCCAAAAGGTTGCCCCCTACAGGCTTTGCATTAGGACCCTCCTTTTGGCATCTCTTTACTGCAAGTCACATTTGGGTGCTTGGCTATTGCCCTGCCAGCTGTCCTGCTGTAGAATACCTTGTTGGAGACTATCTGACGTCTGTGTAATCTCTTTGAATTCAGAAAGGTCACAAAGACATGGAAGTGTTTCTAATCTCAGGGTGTGGATCTCTCCCTCCCTTTTATTATGGCATGTTCTGAATGATTATTGTCTTAAGATGTATACAGACTGTAATATGCTGTTCTCTGGTGCACAAAACCTCAGGCATGGGTGCTGCGTACAAGTTCATAAAACCAATTTCAGTATTTGAGTTTTCAAAAGACCCACCAACACAGAGAAATCTTTTCTGAACAATGGATTGGCATATTCTCTCAAAGCTGCATTCAGATACCACTTGAACTGAAAGGTGTTTGTTGTAGCGGCAAATATAATCCACGAAGAGTCAGGTAAGGTTGCTAGATTAATTTATTTCATAAGAAGAAATCCAGTCGATGAACCCATCCTCTAAGGACCTCCATCCCTGCAGCTGCGCGTGCAAGCACATAACAGTGTTCTGACACTCACACAGTGACATTTTATCTTGATAATGATGATGGATAAGGAACATCCTTAAATGGCCGTAATGAGGATCATATTACAAATTGGTAAAAATGGCATTGTGTGCATTTATTGAAACTAACCTGGCTCTTTCAATTCAGGTCCTGCTCTTGCTTCAGGCAAAACAACTCATGCAGAATTGCCTTGTGACTGTGATTCAATGCAGACATTTAAACGTTAGATTCTTAAGTTAACCCATGTTTTATTGGTTACAATTCTCTAAAAAGGCTGCAGATAATTCACAGATTCCATGATATTCTGAAGGGTTAGGAGGAGAAGCACAGTATGACCCTTCCCTTTGGTATCATGGCCATTGAGTCCCATTTTTGATACATTTTGAAAATCCTATTGTTAGGAATTGTGTCTGATTTTCTTATTTATATATGGTCTTAAAGGTTTTGTCTTACACCAACATGCTAACCTTTGGATGTTTGGAACCCTTACCACATTTATTCGACACAGTGGTGGTTGGTAGTATTTGGGTGGAACCAGGTGATTGTAAGGTATATGTGCCAGGGTGCATTTCAGCTACAATAGTGTGAATAACTGTGTAAACTGAAAGGTAATTTGTTTATCGATTTTCAGTATCATAGTATTTTTGCACTATAAAAAGCTATACAAATGTATATAAGTTATGCACTTGATACTGACCAATTTTATTGCAAAATATGAGAGGCTGTGTTCATCAGCGAGGTTTTGACAATGAAAGCAATTACCTTTGCTGCATGCTTTACATTGTAGAAGGCGCCTATGAAAAAACTGCTCATATTAATTTCCGTGTTCATAGTGTGACATTCTTCGTGTTCATACAGGCTCTTGGGGCAACTAAATGAAACGGAAACTGCCTTTGATGACTTTTGGTCTAAACATGAGCTAAAACTCGCTCAGTGCCTACAACTACGGAACTTTGAACAGAACTTCCGCGAGGTAAGAACGGCTTCTGTTGTGGCACGTCATCGACTTGTAATTACAAGGATGTATTCACAACAAATTCTTCTGGCAAAAAAACTATGCCGTTACTTCGTGTCATGTCAATACTGCTCTAATTCTTTTTTCGTATTATTCGCCGTATATCTTAACATGCTAGACTAGACCATTGCAATAATATAGTACAGTCAGTGCCATTCAGGGAACACCTGATGGATTAAAAAGGTGCTGAGTAGTACAAGGATGATCCAGTTACTGTTTATCACATGTTTATATGAATCATTCAGTGATTGCCAATATAGTCTAGGACAGAGCCTCTCTGTCAAAAGGATCTCTGGGTTACTATTTGTAAATGCATTGTGGCCTTCAAATAAACTGCAGGGTTTGCAAAAAGCAGGCCAAACATGGCATCTCAGTATCACTTTCTTAGCTGGTGTATTCTTTCTGTTTGCCAGTATACTCTGAATGCTGAGTCATTGAAGGGTGATGCATCTAATAGTAGCACCCGCCTACTCTGCATTTGTCACCTGAAGGTAGCCACAGTTTTGTTGGGAAGGTATAGAGATGGTGTGGCAAGTGGACACTTAATTTGTCCATAGCAGAAGACCATACCTGAGGATAACACCATTACATCACTCTTGTAGTCCACTTATGGTATTCGCACCTGTAACATGATTAGCTATGTCTTAAAAACAAGCGACTTTTGCACCAGCCTGAACTGCCTCTTAGGAGGGGGCTCATTCTACACCACACCCTTTCCTGATGATATTATTCCAAAGTGCTGGACCTACCCCCTCCTACCCATAAACTTTACTTAGTATCCCCCCTATAGGATTGGGTTGCTGAGTGTTCGTGAGTTATATGTATGTGTTGTGTGTGTGAAAACATATCTGTCGGTCTCTCTACAATTTTTCTATTCTGGTATGTCTCAGCACACCTCAACACATTTGTAACACATAATTTCTGCCACAACCAGCACATTGAGCATAGTACCTAAATTCTGAGAAATTGACACTTCGAAACTGGTAGAGACAGTTCCCAAAACCAATTTGAAATGGCCAACCCTAAGAAAATTAGACATAGAGATGCAGGGGAAAAGGAAACAGACAAAAGAGAAAACAAGAGGAGTGTCGGGATCACGAAAAGAGTGGACATGGTGGGTTATCCCTGTAAGAAAAAAAGGGTATCTAGAAAAGAAAAATGAAGAGGAAGAGGAGACAGGGAAACAGTATAAATTAAAAAAACAGACAGGAAAACAGAAAACAATCAGTGGTAAAGCCATTAGGCCTAGCTTGCATTTTGAGTATTTACTAAAACATTCAAGAAAAACTTACAAAAGTGAAGAAAGAATGTTTGCTTTTTGTGTACGCTGTATCTATGGCACAAATAATTTCATTAGTGATGACAATGTACTTTTCAAACATAGAATAGCCCCTCGTTTATTGTAATGCAAACACTCCATAGAAGGTGAAGCAGTGCTTAAAAAGCCTATTTAATGAGGTGAGAGAGACATATTCCTCTGGGAGGAACCTAATCCTGCTTTATGTATATTTTAAATAATTGGTAACATTAGGTTTTGCAAACGGTTGCATTTTCAAGCCAGACCTAAAATAGGGGCAAAAAGGTTATCCTCAGGAGAAAAATATGAAACCATAAATTGGGATAGGGAGATCGAGGGATACAAGGTCAACTGTACAACAAGACTTTATATTAAAAATTAAAACTTAGACTTAGTAGAAGAGAAAACGTTTGAAGCAATGAGAAGACTGATGTTTTAAACAATATAAAGTTAAAACTGGGAAGTAAAACTAATTAGAAGTAAAAAAACAGTTTTCTGAGGTACATTCTACAGAGGACCAGTGAATAGTTACACACTCACACTGCTTAATTGTGTTTCCCAGTCTTGGTGCTCTTTTGTCTTCCTGTTACTTGACTGCTCCGTTGTAAATCATGTGGCTTGGTGATGGTAAACTCAAGCTGCTAAATTCAATCATCCACCCGTAAACCTTCACAAAAGCCAATAGCAGCAATACATTATAAAGGTGAAGACACTCAATAGGATACAATATTACTGAAGAGTTGAATGGCAGTGGCACAGGAAACAGTCATATTGCATTATGGGAAGGCAAACGTATATTTTTATGTTTTTAGGTCGAGCCGGGCAACCCATGCGCTGCTCTGCAAGGCATGCTGTATTGTGGTATGGACTTGATGCCTCTCCCACTCTCCGCCCATATTTTTCATTGGCTTGTGTGATTGTCCTTTGGAAACTGTGGCTTTTCAATGGTCAATAGGCTAAATAGTCCCTCCTTAGTACCACCTTGTCTCAATTTGTTACCTCCCATGACGACACTCCCTGTTACATGTGTCGTTACTCGGTAGGCTTTAATTACAACCTCCGAGCACTATTTTGCTAAATGGTTTTCTGCCCTGCTGCTGCAGGCAGGACAAGCTCTCTTGCAACACATGGCAGCCCCGCCCCTTTCTTCAGACATGGCTAGCGTCAAGAATGGCCAGGCCACATTATCGTGAAAGGGCATCATGTGGTGCTTTTACAAAAAGAGCATTTCTTTGTCAACTTGACAAAAAATTCCTTTTTTATGCGCCCATTCAAAAAAGGGAAACGGGCTGGGAGCCTGCAGAAAGGAAACAAAACAAAACTTTACTGCGGCTCTCCACGGCTCAGCAGGGGAGCCCATACTACGGAATCTCGCCCCATAATGCTCAGCTGAGCCCTTTATTCAAACTTATTTTTGCCCATAACTCAGCCTGTGGTGGTGCTAGTACGATGGGCTCACCACAAAATCATACCGCACAGCATACTTTTAATTTCTAGGTTATCATGTGGGTCCTTACCTTAAGTTGGGGGAGACCCCAAAATCATCACCTTTCCCACTGTGAGATATATTTTAAATCCAGTCTTCCATACTTGGAGCTAATACTCTACAGCTGGGAGGATGTGTTTAAGGTTACTAACTGGCCCTATTACAAAAAAAAATCTTTTGTTTGGCAACTTCACAAACATATACTTTTTTTTGTAAAAGTGCCTCATACCGTGCTTACACTTTAATAGCGGCTGTGCCCGTTTCTTTAGCCGAGCTGGGTTTAACAAAATGGGAGCGCGCAGCAATTAACTGGAAGGCGTCATTAACGTAAAAGTGCGCATTCACAAAAATTGCATTTGCAATGCACAAAGTCTTGCATTTGCGAGAGTTTTTTATTGGCATTGTCATTTTCAATGCCAATAGCTCAAACTCTCATAAATGCGAGACCTATTGCATTGCAAATGCTTGTTCTTTTAGTCGAGAGTTTTCATTAAAATGTAAGGAGGTTCGCGGCAAGGACTCTTGTGAACCAGGATTATATCATCCAATAACTTTAATAAACAGTGATGCAAAGGCATATTCCATGATTCTAGCTACTCGACTGGGTCGAATTATTGCTAAATTAGTATCTACCAATCAACATGGTTTTAGTCCAGGAAGGGGTAGCACTAACCATATTCTAGCTACTCAACTGGGTCGAATTATTGCTAAATTGGTATTTACCAATCAACATGGTTTTTTCCAGGAAGGGGTAGCACTAACCATATCCGTCGAGTGATTACACGCTTCGATGCAGCCGAGGTTGCAAATGAGGCCATGGCAGTGGCACTGTTGGTTGCCGAAAAAGCATTCATCAGGGTCACATGGGAATATCTTTGGGAACTCATTGGATGGCTTGGAATGGGGATACTTTTTATAAATGCAGTACGGGCTCTTTACGATAAACCGATCTCCCGGGTACAGATGAGGGGAGGCCAATCTGGGTTTATCTGTATCGAGAGAGGAACTAGGCAGGGGGTGCCCCTGCTCTCCCCTATTGTTTGCGCTATATATTGACCCTTTCATCGGCAGGCTAGAGGCTAAACCAGCTGTAACACCAGTAATGCGCCACTGCTGGGAGACAAAAATGTTGGCCTATGCAGATGATATTGCAGTAGTTATGGCTAATCTGTATACCACCCTGCAGATAGTGAAGGAGGATGCTGCCGAATACGGCAAGCTTTCGGGGTATTCGCTTAACAGTCATAAACCACAACTGGTGGCAAATCTGTTCATACCCAATCTGGATCCGTGGATGGTCGTGCAGCCAGACTAGGTATAATGATCAGTTCAAAATTAGATCAGCTGGTTAAGAACAATATAGCGTCGATACTTGGCGAAGCAAAACAGGATTTTGAGAGAAGGAATAATCTCCATTTATCAATTGTGGGTTAGTGCAATATTGTGAAAATTATATTTTTACCTAAGATCCTATTTTTTTTTTTTTGGGCTATCCCGCTTGTATTTGAATATGTGTGGTTTAAAGCGATGGATGCTCTGCCCTCTAGATTCATATGGTAAAACTAGGAGGGTGAATAAATACCTGACTTTGCCCAGGGAGAGGGAGGGTCGGCTCTCCCGAATTTTAAATTATTCCAGTTTGGCCAATACTCTTCATCATTACTTCCCATAAGGAGTCTCATATGCTGGAGGGTATCAGTCGATACAGGGTGTACCCTCAGTTTATGAGCTGTTAATAGGACCTGATGCTAAGGGATGTTAGTTAAGGTGGGTGGAACCCAGCTACTACAAGAAAGAGGTTTTAGGTGTAGGGGGCAGCCTTTAAAAACTGGGTGGTCCTACGGAGATTGAACTGGTATGCTCCAGCGCAGAGGACTCTTTTATTGCCAGTAATATTTCAGGATGCATGTCTGTTGAGGTGGGAGAGGCAAGGTCTTTTAAAACTGGGGGATTTCTTTCTAGGTCAAAGAATGGCATCATTTGAGGAGCTTCGGACTAGGTTTGATCTGAGTTATTTTTTAAATATCTGTTAATCTGTGATCCAGGGGGGTTGATGGGATTCACCAGAGTGTGACTTTTGGATCTGCTGTGTAGGGAGGAGGAATCTTAAATTTGCTCGACGTACACCAATCTGTGGGTTGATGTTCCGGATGATTTACCGAAACATAATAGCAAACAGCAGAGTCTTGAATCTGACAAACTCAGCTTCTATGACTCTCTGGAGTTAAGTCGCACTGTACTCTGTTTTATAATGTTGTGCCTGTAGGCCCGAGGAGCAATCTTTGACTTATACTTTACCCCACAAATATTGCAAAGGGAGGGGGGGGGGTAAAATGGGGTAGAGTGCCCTCTATGCCGGGCCCTCGCAGCGGATTTGATTCATATGTTTTGTACATGCCCACAGTTAGACTCACTCAGATCACAGATCTCCAAATTTTTGGGAGATGTTCTTAATATTATCCTGGCATTAACTCCGCAAATGTTTGAGTAGTCCTGAGTTCCGGATCTCGACACTCAGTTGAGATGATGCAGTTACTTCGCATCAGCTGACTATTCAGAGGCTTCGTACATCTTAACAATCTATTCATCATAGAGAATGTTTTTTTCTAATGCATAGTTTGATGTTCATCCACTGAGCATGTTGGGAGACCAAAAGACTGCCACTAGAAAAGTACTGAGTTTGGGGTGTGGAGTGAGGATTGGAAATGTAATAAGAAATGGGCTTTTCTTATTCATACAATGTATTTTAATTCAAAGTTCAAATGAATTTGCCAATTCAGGCATTGTGAACATTCTGGAGATGCCACAGCAAAACCCACACAGGCAAAGCTACTGGATTCATGGTCGGAACCGTACTGCACGACCCCTGAGCAAAGTGCCACATGATTGATAACGAATTTGAACGGCAATAGAACATGCCACAGGCTAATTTATGAAGCTCCAAATTTTACACTTCAGTTTTTGAACCCCACTTACAAACAAGGGCCTGCTCACTGAAAGCTTTGCCCAGAGCTGCAGAAGATAAGTGGTTTCATCTGGAGTATTTTTGAACCCACTGGCATCAGCTGGCAGAAGAGGGAAAATGAAATTGTTGACTCTGCAACTTTAAAAAAACTGTTGGGGGTAATGTTGACCAACTGAGTCATTTGCAGCGCTGTACACATTGACAAGGAGCTCTGAGAACGATAAACACCGAAGAGATGTGCTCAGCTGAATGGTAGGAAAAATCTCCACAGCAGGAAAGAGATGACAACATGGCAGCCAAACAAAAAACATGGGAAGGTATTGATTAAAGACAACTTGACAACAGGGCTTCCGAAATTAATTTTTACAACGTAGCCAACAATTCCAAAGCACGAAAGCTATTAAGGATACAAATGTAGATGCAGCAGCTGGGAGGAATCGTGAACACCAAAGAGTCTTCAGGTCTTGGCTCCAGTTGATGAGATAATCGATTCATCTGTGTAGGTGCAGGATAATTCATGCTAGAGAATGTCAGGAGAAATGTGATTACTTGAAAGACAT
Organism: Triturus cristatus; assembly: GCF_964204655.1. Taxonomy (NCBI): domain Eukaryota; kingdom Metazoa; phylum Chordata; class Amphibia; order Caudata; family Salamandridae; genus Triturus; species Triturus cristatus. Next base: position 835,728,548 of record NC_140591.1, read on the forward strand.
ATCATTCAAAGATAATGTAAGACAGGCAGGTTTGTTCACTGTCTATGTGGGTAACCCTTTAAGGAAATGCAGATTTTCACACCGATGTGGAAAAAAGTCCAAAAGTAAGAAGGGCATGAAGGAACATCATTGTTCTCCCCAAAGATATATTTGTAGAAGTATTATCCTTTCAGCTGAAGAAGATATGAAAGAAGGCAAACCTTCTAGAGTTCCTGTGGTTCACATGTTGAGCATCTAAATACTTTAAGACCTCTCTCTGAATACCCTCAGGGTATGCTGAGAGATGCTTCAAGTCACCAGAAACAGAAGTGAAATAAATATTACATCTAATTGGATGTTCTAGTTACCTTTATTTTCTAATTGGCTCGCAATTCCAAACTATAGATTCATTCCAGGAAACACTGGCTGTCCTGATGCTCAAAGCTTAGGGCACTGAGTATTCTGGAAGAGAAAGCAACAATAATCTATAAAGAACTCTATAATGGAGTGGTACATTTTTAATAATTTCTAGTTAGGCTATCCTTTGGTGTACTTCCATACTAAAGGCTGCAAGAGGGAACAGTATTCAATGCAAGTTAGATAAGAAATTGAACTGAATATTGGAATCCATTCCTTTGATGATACTCACTTAGGTTATGTCATCATTTACATCTGCCAGTGTGTCAGCAATCCAAAATTGCAATTTTTCCTCAGAATGCTCATTACTTCCTTAGATCACTTTCAATAGGCCTATTTCACTTCAATGTTGATGGAGAGATGTATTCAAACATTTGAGCAAATTAGTTCATTAAAGTTGTTAGTTTGCTTGTCTCTAGAAGACAGCGTATTTTTGATCCTGGGCGTATAATTGAACAGTTTTTCTTTTTCGTTTATTAGACTATTACTCTAGGCTTCTAGCTTGATCCTTTCAAATGCCGAAAAGACTTGGGGGTTAATTATTGTTATTTTGGGCAGTTCTGCTTAGTATGGTTTTGCATTGCTTTTCTTCCATCGGATTGGGTGTGATGTTAAATGGCTGTTAACGTCTGTACAGATAATACCCTATCAAAGACCTTTGCTACTGAAACCGATAAAGCCCAAGGCAGCATTTTGTTATGTTATGTTATGTTATGTTAAAATAAACTTATATAGCGCACAGCTACTCTAAAAGAGTGTCCCGGCGCTTTCCACAAGCGGCTCCGTGTGTAATAACATAACAAGAAAAGAAAACTAATGCTGAAAAGAAAAAGAAAGACTCCGCAAAGAAAACAGTTAAACATTAAAAAGCCAAGTCTTCAGGCTCTTCCTGAATTGGAGGAGATTCGAGGTGCTGCGTAGCGCCAATGGCAGAGAGTTCCACAACTGGGGTGCCTTAAAGCTGAAGGAACGGCCCCCAGTCCGCGCCTTCCGCACACGTGGCACCACGGCAGTAAAAAGAGATTCGGACCGCAGTGAGCGGGCAGGACGATAGAAGTTCCATCTACGCCGAAGATACCCAGCCCCTGAGCCAAACAAGGCTTTATGCATCAACGTAAGGGATTTGAACATAATCCGCTTACGGATAGGCAGCCAATGAAGCCTCTGAAGCAGCCCAGAGGCTCGTGACCGCCTATGCAGGCCAAAGATGGCACGGGCAGCAGAGTTTTGTGCCACCTGCAGGCGTTGGACCAGGTAGTCCGGGAGGCCGAGAAAGAGGGCATTGGCATAGTCGAGCCGGGACCCGATGAGCGCCTGCACTGTAATCCGTCTATGCTCCGCAGACAGCAGTGGAAGAAACTTGCGGAGCATCTTCAGAATACCAAAGCAGGTTCCGGCCAGACCCAGGATGTGCGCTCTCAGTGATAACTTATTATCAAGTTTGACGCCAAGATTTTTAGCGACCGCAGATGATTGAACCGGAGGGCTCATTTCAGATGGCCACCATTGCCGCCACTCAGGGTCGGTGACACAGCCGAAAAATAGGACCTCCGACTTACTGGAGTTGGCCTTCAGGTTGTTGTGTTGGAACCAGTCGAATACCCTGCCCAGACAACCCCGAATACTCTCTCCATCAAATGGTTGATCTTTACCACAAGTGAAGAGGAGTTGCGTGTCGTCGGCGTAGGACACGATCTGGGCCCCGAAAGCCTCCACCGCCGCCGCCAGGGGGGACATAAAGATGTTAAACAGTGATGGGCTCAACACAGAGCCCTGTGGAACCCCAACCCCCAGAGGCGGCATCTCGGCGGAGCTCTGGGAGACCCAGATCGTCTGGCGGCGGCCTTCCAGGAAAGACGTAAACCAATTGAGCACCGTCCCCCTAATGCCGATGTCGTGGAGCCTAGCCATGTTATGAAGAATTTCAGTATTTCAAGTCTAATTCTGCTATTCTTCCATCTATTCATAGTAGCATACAATTCCTGAATTCTACCTTTTTCTGGGGAATTAGCGTAATGTAACTCAAGTTCAGCATTGTCCGTTAGCAGCATTAAACAATCTGTAAATATCATTGGCACATAATTAGGATACCAGTTGAGCACAGAAAAAGATCATATTCTGTGATGTAGCATTTTATTGTTCTTATCTGCTCAAGACTGTTGTCAATTATCGGGGATTCAAGATCACTACGCACGATGAAATCTGGCACCTCGATTATAAGCCCATGTTTTCATAGCGCACTGTTTGCCTAAAGAAAAGGCGTGATCTCCTGTTATCTCTGATTTGGAAAATGAATATTGCCTATCTTACCTCAGGTCTTATGCTTGTTTCAAACTTTATTAGTCTATGCTACACCGTAATGAGGAGGACCTGATGGTTTGGTGTCAGATCAACTTCCTCAGAATGATCAAGTCTTTTGGACGTCCGTTACCCACCAGTTCAAACCATGGCCACCCACATAGCCAGAGGGAATGCCCTCATCACTTGGCTCTCATACAACCCAATAAGTCCACTGAGAGCAAAAGTGCACTCACCACCCATATCAACGCTGGCACCTGGAAGATTGACCACCTCACCCCTCTGCATAAGGTGGACAAAAGCCCTTGCCAGCCACCATTCACTTCAAATGGGGTCACATTAATTACCAGGAACCCAATGATGAAGCATGTCACCAACCAGGTTAGTGAGTGAGGGTTCTTTTACTCACAGAGTGTTTCTCTTTCTCCCCCCCCGCTTTTGTCTAGGTGTTATTCAACGAATAAATAGGTTGTGCACTCTTTCATTGTTTATACTTAGCTTGATCAGGGGAATAAGAGTGTCAAATCTCCTTCCCTTTCTCTCTTGTTGTTATAACACTTTGTACAAAGCCAAACAAGACCACTGAGCACAGAAAGTGTTCATCTTGAGGGTGGAGTAGGGGTGATTGAGTTGCTTTAGGATGCAAGCATTGGGCGCAATTTCAGATTGGAGATCATAAAATTCAAAAAGGAAAGATGAACAAGCATTCTTTGCTTATTCTGAGGAGCTCTGGAAGGAGCTTCCACTCCGCTTGAATTTGGCATCTTGCCTACTCTGCAACATAAAGAAGACACAGACCCTATTATTTGTGTTCTGTCTTCCATCCGAGTCATAGATTTAGGACTGTGTGTTTAGAAACCCCTTAGCAAGCCCTTAGTAACCGTTCTCACTTGAAATGCCCATGTCCGTGCTCTAAAGACTTGTCTATCCCCAAACCTATAAACTGTATCGATTGTACCCACAGAAGGAGACAGTTTTAAAACCTGCTGTAATTGTAGGCCACACAGTATGGTTAATTGCTATCTTCTGCTTTTGCTGTCATGCAGCTAAGGTACAACGTAGGAATTATGGATGTCTCCATATGTTATTCGCCAGAGCAAGCCTCATTAGACGGCCGCCGCTTGCCCTCTCAGTAGACTGCCAGATTATGATGATCATTTGACAGTCTTGTACTCTTGGTAACGCCACTGTCACCCTCTCTTGCAGTCTCAAACACAGTTACTGGATAAAAAATTAATGACATTCCTAAACTCCGTTTATTAAGTCTCCCTAACTGAATCCATAAACTACAGGTGGCTGCTTTCATCGATGCAGCTGCCTTCTCTCTAGGTCACTTTTTAGTGTGACTTGACCTCAATGGCAGGGAATGAAGTGTAAAGCAGCGTCATCCTCCATGCAGTGCTGGCCGAAAATACCGGCAACATACTAAGTGGACTGATAACCTTTCCCCAAGTTCTTTAGTATTTCTTGACCCAAACATTAAACTCTGACCTAAGCTATCTCTGGTTTTGCATGTAGGATTTCAGATGTCCCTCCACTTTAGCTTTGAATCACTAGCTGTTACCCTCCGGGTCTGATGGCTCAGTGGACTAATGCGTCCACTATAGGGGCCTGTGTTCGACCTCATGGTCATAACTTCAAATCCCGGCGGATACACTCAGCCTTTTATCTTTCAGAGGTCGATAAAATAAGTACCATTGAGTAGGGTAACTATAAAGATCTGTTATTCAGCGCCAAGATAGCCGTGGGTGAAAGTGCGTTTTGCTTACTTGCCCGATAATCTTAAAACTGCTGGCCATTCATCATTTTCCTTCTTAACTGCCGTATCTCCCTCACCTCGGAGCCAGTGGCGGCTGCCACATACAAAAGGTAGTTGGGCGTGACGAGGGGGCGCGATGAAGGGGTAGTGCGGGAGGAGAGAAAAAAATACCTTAAGTTGATGGCTGTGTCGCGCCGGGTGCTGCTTCTTCGTGTCCCAGCAGGCACTGGGGCGGCATCAGACTCCCTGTCCAATCCCCGCGCTGCTCTGGTCTGCGCAGGCTAGAAAGACACCCTGCTCAGACCAGGGAGTTTGCGGAGTTTCTCCAGCCCAGCTGCTCAATGCAGCTGGGCTGGAGAAACCTATGTGGGCATGTGTGTTTTGGTCAGCCTGAGACGGATGGCCAAACACACATGGCACTCCTCCTACCTCACCCCCGCACCTCCCTGCACACGCTAGCCGAGCCAGCTGCTTTACAATAAAACGATAATCAAATATCGTTTTTTTCAAGCCGCTGGCTCTGCCAGCGGGGCAACGCTCCTCCGCCATTGCGGAGGACGCCCCTTCTCAGATCAGCCGAGCTTCCCCACTAACCAAAGTTGAAACCCAACAGACCTTTAGTCTTTCCCATTCCCTCCCTACTTCTGTTCTATAAACCACTTTTAACCCCTAATCTCTACCATTACACTATTCTCTGCAAAAACCGTTTGATGAATGTAACTCCTCTTGTACTAGGATGTCACAAATAATAGACGGTATCTTATATCGTCTATGATATACACAGCTTTGATACTAATGCCCGTTGTAAGCGATTTCACAACTATATATCAAATAAATGAATACAAATAAATAGATAAATAAAATGAATCTAAGTAAGACTTTATATGTTTTTGTTTGCATTTTCAGGTGAAATCTTCTTTAGATATGGTCTCGGAGCGCTTGGCGACGTTTACAGATGTGGGGAACAGCTGCTCACATGTAGAGCACATTCTCAGGGATCTAAACACCTTTGAAGAAAAAACCTGGGTAAGCTAAACACTTGAAAAATGAAAAAGTTATTCTTGCTATCACGAACCGTCTCTGTGGAAGATGACAAGCCTTGCTTATTAACAATGTTATCTACATCGGCAGTTGTGAAATAGCACAACTCACTTGATACAGCGGCTCCGCTTTCTACTGCTGATTAAATAATTCATACAATGTATTTCTCACTACTTACATTAAACGATTACAAATAAAGGCGTATGTTCTTAATGATGTTTGGGACGTGCCTGTGTATATATTTTCAGTGCCCCGTGTTTCCCAGGCTCGTTTGCTTGTCGCCACGTAGGCCTCGCTCCGATGCTCCTGTGATCCAGATGGAGCTGGCCAACCTGATTTACTATGGGATTGCCGTGTATTGGGAGTATTTCACCGGCAGCCTCGGTCTCCAGGTGAAATACCAGGCGAAAGCATTTGGAAAATTGATTTAGAAATACAGATTCCCTCGTGTAATCAAAGATTTCTTTCCCCCACGCCCACAAGTTACATGGGAAGATTAATACCAGGAGGAAAACACTAGCTATGTTTTGGGCCATAGGTGTAGAGGAACAGTGAGAGGAAAATACCACTGAACAGAGCTCAGAGCTCACATTGCAGATTGATTTAACAACCCTCGGTGGGTGTGGAAGGAAGAAAGGGAGGAGAAATGAGGGCTGGGACAGCGGGTGCAATTAACGCTGTCAGACAACCATAGCAGGTGACAAACTGTGCACTTGATGGCATACTCACACAGCACTCCTTGAGTTGTGTTCATGGAGCGTGGTGTCTTTTTGTACTTCCTTCATACCTTTGTTCCTGTAGATGTATCTGTGATACAAAGACCCAAAACGTTTGTCGAACAATCAGGGCCCTTGCTGTCACCCCTTTTTCGAGCAACACAACTGTTAACTTTGTTTCTTTAACTTTGGTGCAGGCTACCCCATGATTTCTTTATTGTGCTCAAGTAATTACACCATACAGCATTCTTTTCTCATATAGCAAGCCCAAGCTGGGTAAATGATAGCCAAGATGTTGTCCTTCTCCTAGGATTCACTCGAAAAGGCCAGAACCTTGGCTGCAGAAGGGGACCAACTTATCCAGAGTAACCATTATGCCGTGGACTCCATCCTACCAAAATGTGAAGAACTTCATCATCTATGTGACGAAACAGCAAATGGTATTGAACAGAAGAGGCATTTGCTCAACAAATCACTGGAATTGCATCAGTTTCTTGAGAAGGTAAATCGTTTTTTTATTTGTGTGACCCCTACACATCTTGCAGAGGATACTTTGATGCACTAAGCCACAGTACAGTACAGTAGCGTCTGGAGAAAAAGATTTTTCCTGTGAGCATGAAGATATAAGTATTGGCACTTGCTGTAAATCGAAATTTGACAGTTTTTTACTTCTGTGTTGAGCATTGACGGTGTATGCAGGTGTGTGGGGTGTAATATGTAAGATGGAAAGTGTGATCCTAAAATTACCTAAAGGGGATGAAATTTTATTCAGAGACACTTCGGTAAGGTTAAAAACTAAGATGCAGTAAAGTTATGATCCGCCACTACTCAATGAGTGTGTTGTAGTGAACTATTGTGGTTTCACTACAACACACCCGCATGCACCATCATGGCTGATACAAGAAAAGATCACAGACAAAGAGCCGTCTCCCAGGGCATTGCAGCGCCAGCCCCACGTGGAGCAAAATGCCTGATGAAGCATGACACCCACTTCCAAATAAGGAATTTCCCCCTGAAACCATATATTCCAACAACACCTTTTCTTTAACATTTTCTATACCCTCTCCACATAGGAACAAATACCCACACTGATTAGACGTCTCCTTGTTGTCCTTCATGAATTCCAGACCAACTGTTAACAGATAGGCACCATGGGGATTTAAAAAACAGGATCAGATTCCCTTAATAACTGGCACATGTTCACATATATTTGTATATAATATTAATATTTACCTGTCGGTGTAGTCTTTTGTTATATTTAGCTGCTTAATTTGCCAAAACGCCACAGGCTTCAAAGTATGACAGCATCTTTATCAGCTAAACCAATGTGGAAATATGCCGTTTAACAACTTCATTTAGTCTCAAATCATAAAATAAATATAGGTTAATACCAATAAAATTCCCAAGAAAGTAATAAGGCTAAATACAGACGGAAATGTTAAAAAAATAAATACCAAAACACCGGAAGGTCTAACCATGATCCTGATGGTTCAGCGTCACTCCTGGATCTCGGTGAGAGCAGACCTAAGGACTCTTGGCCTCTTATCTTCCTGCATCTTCCTGGTCGACTCCAGAAGGTGACGCATGCAGACTCTGTTGTGGAATCTGACATTTCTGTGGGCCTTTCATCGAGGAAATCTATTGAATGCCAACCAGATTTCAGAGGAGATGGTTCAAGATCTATTGTGCTGGCAACTCAAACACAGTTGGTCTGGTGGAAGGCCCCTCTCACTGCCCCATCCAAAGTGGATGGTGGTGACAGATGCATCACCACTGGATTGGTGAGTTCTTCAGGGGGACTGGAGATCAAAGGACTCTGGTCTACAACTGAAGTCCATCTCCATATCTGCTGTTAGAGATGCAGCCATTCATTTGGTGCAGAAGTCTTTCCTGCTGTCCAGCAAAAGGAGCCTGGTGCAGATTCTCACAGACAACACTACTGCCAAGTGGTATTGCAACACAACAGGGTGGGGTCATGGGTCCTGTACAAGGAGGCTCTACTCCTCTCGAGTGTCAGGGCATTTCCCTGGTCGTGACTCACCTTACAGCATCCTTGAATGCCAGAGCAAATACAGGGATGAATACTTCTTACGGCATGGATGATTGCCAAGCAAGGTAGCCAGTTGACCTCCTTGGGTCCTGAGGGGCCAATGTAATTTTTGCAACCATGAATTGCTTGTGACGTTTTCAAGATTGCTTCGAACAGAGCAGCGTGGGTCAACAGCATTCACTCAGATGGTTCTGTGGTTAGATGGGATCTGTTGTAGGGCTGCAGTGCACGTCCTTAGTTGTCTCCATGTCATTTGTTCTCCAGTGCATTCCACTTCCCAAGAAAAGAACTTTGAGCACCGCAGTGTCATGGTGCCTCTTTTCCGGTCTGTGAACTCAGGAGGCACAAAATAAATTCGGTACAGACATTCTATTTTTTAAATGCCTGCTCAGTTTTGCTGTCTGAGACAATATTCCTAGTGATTGGAGGAGTAATCACCTGAGGTACTGCTCTCCTACAAATCATCCAGAGGAGTACCCGCTTTCAGGATCCAGAACATAAAAGCATGACTGGAATTCATCTTGATCTATAAACCCTGGTACCATTAAAGGAACACGTCCTACGAAATGTCTTCATCTAAATTACATAGAGAGAACGTATACAACAGTATACATTTTATAAAACTGTCTTCCGTCTACCCAATACATCTTTATAACGCATAACCTTTCTGTTGCCTCATCTTCACCTTTAATTTTGTCATCTAAATTACCTGGTCTTAAAAGTTAAGATGGCTACCACCAGCAATAATTAGCTTCCTCCTATCTTAAATGAGATGGGGGGAGTCTGATTTACAATGGGTCTAATAAATAAATATTGTTCAATCGTATCTAATAGCTATTGGAGCTGAGAAGTTCACCACAGTATGGAAACACATATTTTGTTACACAAGTTAGGCATAAAGGGTAGCGAAATATATGAAGATCTGGCTGAAACAGACACTAATAAAGCAAATTAACATGAGGAAGAGGAACATCTTATTCAAGCAACTCTACAGAAATTACCATTTCAGAGAAAAAAAATCAATGTGGTGCTTGAAAGACATAAATTCTTCCAAAAAGTTCAGGGTAAAAATGAAAAGGTGGCAAAAAACGTTGCCGTATTAAGAGCGCGGTCTGCCACTTGTTTATTTGATCCACTTTCTAATTCCCTCATCAGAGATCACTTATTCAGAAGCACTAATGACTGTAAAAGTCAGGAGAAATTATTAACACAGAATCCTAATTTGGCAGAAGCTACTGAAATTGCCAAAAGTATAGAGCATACAGCCATATGTATTAAGAAAATGAAACCCTCTACTGAAGCATGCAAAAGTAAAAATGATTAAGTAGACACCCTCCTAAGTATTAATGAAGTTCGCAAAGTCAAAGAAACATATTTGCAAAAACTGAAAATGCAACCTAAAAGAATTAAATCTTTTAGATGAGGAAACTGCAATCACATGGCTAACAATCCCAAATGCCCTGCACATGGCGTGCTATGTAGAAAATGCAATAGGAGGGTACATTTTACTAATGCCTGTAGAGAAATAGAAAAACATTTCAGAGCAGAGGCCACAGCAGAAAAATGTGGATTAATTTTCCAAGCAAGCGGTTAAGAATACGATAATAGAGTATCATACTCTCATCATCATCATCGCGCAGCGGATACGCGCAGCAGATCGCCGTACTTCCGCCGGAGTTCCGCCAGAGTTTAGCCCGTCTGTGCCCGTCTGTGCCAGACCGGGGCTTGGGGCTATGACTCCCTTTACGAGCTCCTGCGGTAGAGTCAAATATTCAGGTGAGGACTTAAAATCTCTTTGTCCCACTTACCCTACAAACTGCACCGTCTGTTGTTTTCCGATTTCTAAGTTTGTGTGTGCTGGCTGCGGCTATTCTCTGGGTAAAGGGTCCCTGGCCAAAATAATACTTCAGTCCTATACTCGGGGTAGAAGGCGGAGATGGAACCAACATCCGAGTAGCCCCCCACTCCAGTTTTGGAGTATTAATTGCCGATCCCTGCCGAAACATAAGCATCATATCTACGACTTTATTGTCGAAGAGCAGCCTGATGCATTGTTTCTTACCGAGACCTGGCTTCAGGATTGTTCAGGTCCTGATGTCGCTGTTGCTGTTCCCAACAATTATGTCATGGTAAGATTGGATAGAAAGTCCGGACAGGGGGGAGGGATTGCCATTATTTTTAAGGCAATATATACATGCAAGTTTGAAGTCCTTCCTATGTTTGGAAGTGAGACTGCACTCTTTAAATTAGTGATCAATACTCAATTCACCTTATCGGGCCTTTTGATCTATCGCCCTCCTGGGAATGCCTCTTCTTGGATATCTTCATTTGTTGACATCATAACTCCCCTAGTTCTTAGGGCAGCCAATTTCACCATTCTTGGTGACCTTAATTTACATCTTGAAGATCCTCAGTGTACAAACAGCAAACGCTTTTTGTCTGACCTGGAGGCTTTTAATCTGCCCCTGCTGAATATTGGTCCCACCCATTCTGCTGGACATTTATTGGACCCTATTCTTTCCAATGTCTCTTTTGATTGCTCTCAGAGTGCCCGTCCTCTGGAGTGGTCAGATCACTTTGCTGTTCATTTTTCCTTATTGTACACCAAACATCAGGTAAATAGAATCCTAGATAAGGGCGCTCCAATTTATCGTTGGGGGAAACTCGATATCAATAGGTTTAATCACCATCTTTCTAATACCTGTCCTGAGGAATGTATGGCTTCAGCCGCTGAGATGAACATGGCTGTCTTCCATTGGCTTACAAACGCTGTTACTACTCTTCTTCCGCCTTCTTCTACACACTTCAGGTCACATCGTCCCCCGGCGCCTTGGTTTTCCATTGACTTGAAAGCCCTGCGTACAAAATGCAAGGCTTTAGAGCGGAAATGGCGGCACTCCTACTCAGTCTCTCAGAAGACTGTTTACAAAGAGGCTTTAAGAGATTACCATCTAAAATGTAAAACCGCCAGAGCTGCTTACATTGCGGATACTGTTACACAAGCTCAGAACTGCCCTCGTACCCTTTTCTCTGTCGTTAAAAAATTGACAGGTGCTGATACCATCCCAACACCTCCAGCTTTAGACGAGGCCCAGTGTAACTCTATTACAAAATTTTTCATAGCAAAGGTTGAACGCATTTATGACTCCATGAGCCCCTCTTTGAATATAGAGGAATTGTGTTCTGAACAGACTGGAGATACCGAACCGCTTTTTGCTAGGGTGAAGTTGACACATTGGGAATTGTTTGATGACACTTCGTTCTCCACCTGTTTAAGCAGTATACGATCGGGTTCACCGCGTGATCCTGTACCTGTAAAATTTCTTAAATTACTGGATCTTGCACCTCGGCGGGTTCTTATGAGACTTTTAAACGCCTCATTACGTGAATCTCAGGTGCTACGGGATTGGAAGCACGCAATGGTTGTTCCCCTTCAAAAAAAAGCTGGAGCCGACTTGTCTAATCTTGCCAACTTCAGACCAATATCATTGCTACCCGTTCTTTCTAAAGTGCTGGAAAGGCATGTCAACACCCAATTATACCATCTAGTGGAATCATCGGGATTTTTGCATCCATCCCAGTCTGGTTTTCGTGCCCATTATTCCACTGAGACCGCCCTTCTTGGGGTAACAGAGAGTTTAAGACACGGTATCGACCGCGGTGAAACATCTGCGCTTATCCTTTTGGATTTAAGTGCGGCGTTCGATACCGTGTCCCATTCTATTCTTTTGAACTCTCTTCGATCCCTGGGATTGGACGGTCCGGCTTTGGCCTGGATTGCCTCCTTTTTAAGTGAGCGCACCTTCCAGGTCTTTTCCACGAAAGCCACTTCTTCCACTTGTACATCGGCACATGGCATCCCTCAGGGGTCCATACTCAGCCCTCTGTTGTTCAACATCTACGTAAGACCCCTTGCTTCTATTGCAGAAGACGCCGGGCTGACCATTTTTTCATATGCTGATGATACTCAGATTGTTTTTTCCCTTTCCAGCTGTGAAAGCAATGATATATCGGTTTTGAAAATCGGGTTGTCACGTATAGCTGAGTGGATGCAAAGGCATCTCCTCAAGCTAAACGGTGACAAAACCAAAATCCTCATTTTTGGGAAACAGAAAGATCTATGGGGCCCACAACATTGGCCTAGTGAGATGGGACCTCTTCCTCAGCCATCTTCAGTGGTCCGCAACCTCGGTTTTCTCATCGACGACAAACTCTCCATGAGACAGCAGGCCACACAGGTAGCCGCCATCTGTTTTACTACCTTACGATGGCTCCAGAAAATTTTATGGATGCTGCCTCTATCCACCAGGAGAACCGTTGTCCAGGCGTTAGTAACCTCTCGCCTGGACTACGGAAATGTCCTCTACCTTGGTGCTGATATGGCCACTGTAAATAAACTTCAGGTTGTTCAGAATTCTGCAGCCTGTCTTCTTTGTAACATCCCGAGAAGACAATCAGCCATGCAAGCCTTACGCGATCTACATTGGCTCAGGATTTCCAGTCGTATCAACTTTAAAGCCTTATGCTATCTTTTCAAAATTAAGCAGGGCTCGGCCCCGAAGTATTTGCGTAACCTTGTCCAACTTTACAAGCCAAATCGCATACTTAGATCCTCCGCTAACTGTGATTTTGTTATTCCGCGATTTAAACTTGTAAAAATGGGAGGGCGGGCCTTTACTCACCTTGGCCCTAAACACTGGAATGCGTTACCTTCCACCTTGAAAACTGAGACTAATTTTCTCGCTTTTAGGAAAAAATTGAAAGCATTACTCTTCCAGTGATTTGCATGTTGATCCAGTTGTCTCATGGTGCTGCTTCTAAAAGGTCTGTTTTTTCTTCTTGAGTCTATCCCTTCGCGCCAGGAAACCCACTGTGGGTAGCTGTTGCGCGTTATAAGTTCAAATAAATAAATAAATAAATAAATACTCTACATGTGACATCACTTTAGATGGGTTAAATGTTTTTGCCAACTCATGCTCCCCTTTCACATTGATTGACAGCAAAACATTTTATGATAACTTTGATGGAAGTGCATATGTACCTGAACCACCAGACATCAACCTAGGAGGTTACAAAAGGGGTCCCCTCCTTTAAGAAGGAATGATAAGGGTTCCCCTCCACTAAGAAGGAATGATAAAAATGTATATGTCCTTTGAAAGAAAATTTGCTGTAGGAAAGATTTACGTAACTAAGCAAGAATCCAATTTACTAGGACTTACATTTTGTTTTAAAGAACTTGGGTATGAAATGTATCCCTAATAACAAAGAACAAGTGTTACTGGTTGACAGATCAGTGATGGGAGTGAATGTTTATAAAGAAGTTTCAGAAGTATTCACTGAGAAATTTGGCTTGCTTAACAATTTTATCCACAAAATCAAACTGAAATCTAATGCTATACCGGTGGTACACAAGACATGTTCCCCATGCTCCTGAGATTTCCCTTGAAAAACAAGTGGAGAAGTTAGAGACACGAGATGATGGAGAAAACTGAAAGTTCTGAGTGAGAAGGTAGCATACACGTGTGTCGTTTTCAAGAGACTTAAATTTCACTATATGGGTGGACTGACATTGCCTGCCAAGGATCAACAAGATTTTGAGCATCATACACAAAGCAAATTATTTCAGCTTGCTAAACATATCTTCTACATACCACCAAGTGACACTCCACCATCTCCCAATCTCTCACTTCCTTTAATACTCCATTTGTGGCATACAGGTTCTGTAGAATGCCCTTCAGAATAGCATCTGCAGCCGGCGTGTTCCAAAGAATAACGCAGTATATGTTCAAAGATTTACATAAGGTAATGCGTCTCCAGGATGACATATTGATTAATGATGCTTCAGAGAAGGAGACAATGACAATTTAAGATGGTTTTATGCAAGTTAAGAGAAGCTGGGATTACTATTAAAAGAGGCAAACTCAAGATAGATGTGACATCTGTGTAATACTTAGGGCACATTATCTTAAGTGAAGGAGTTATACCCAGCTTAAGCCCTGTTGATGCAGCAAGGAACACACCATCTGCCTCCAACAAGGATTAATTTAAATCATTTTGGGGCTTGGCTGAGTATATGTCGAAATATATTCAGAAAGTCGATTGACTTAATTTAATTTAGCACATAAACACTTTTAGCAAGATCAAGGAAACCATCAGAAATGCCCCTACCACTTCAACATACTATTGAAAGCCATACTTACTACAGGTGCCACCAACAACAGTTGGGGGGTTACATTATCCCAGGTTAAAGAAGGCTCAGAAACAAATTGCTTTTGCACCAGGGTCTCTTAGAGATGAAGAACGCAACTACTCCACAGTTCGAAAGAGGCATTGGCATGCTACGGGGCTATTAACCCTTTCAAATTTTAGCTCTGGGGCATCTTGTTCCTCCTAAGAACCAGCCATAAACTATTGGGCTCAGTGCTTTCAATAAAGTTATTGAAAAAAACACACTTAGAATAGACAAATGGATATTCGGGTTGCAAGGGTACAATTTCAGTGTACAGTGTATACCAGGAGCTAAAATTCACACCACAGACTTTTTTCGGAAGTGCCTGTTAATGTAACAGGAAGGGTGGGAGCACACTGCTTCACCTCCCAGCACAGTTCGCCCCTTAGCATTCTGGTCAATGCAGTTCATGGTACATGCTTACTTCAAATTTCAATGTAGTATTCCACCAAAGTTGATGCAGGTTAATGCTGTAAATCTGTAGATCCGTGTTTCTGGATATCATCTATCATCAGGACAGATAAAAACAAATTTTATTTGGGGTTGCTGAGCAGGCTGCTACAATCTTTTCAGGTCTCAGTACCTCTCACAGACACACAGGTGCATCTCCACAAGCTCATCAGCTCAATGGGTCAAGGGAGCCTTTTCAAACAGGAAGGGGTGGGAGCACACTGCTTCACCTCCCAGCACAGTTCGCCCCTTAGCATTCTGGTCCATGCAGTTCATGGTACATGCTTACTTCAAATTTCACTGGAGTATTCCACCAAAGTTGGTGCAGGTTAGTGCTGTAAATCTGTAGACCTGTGTATCTGGATATTATCCGTCAAGAGTACAGATAAAAATGAATGGAACTGTGAGGCAGTGTGCTCTCAACCCCCATTCTGTTTAAAAGGCTCCCTTGTGCCAGCAAGCTGACGAGCTTTGGAGATGCACCTGTGTGCCTGTGAGTGGCACTGTGACCTGAGAGGAACTTGGCAGCATTTCCAGCAACCCCAGATGATTTTTCTTTGCTCTCTCATACTGCTGCTCTCTACTGATGACGGGCTCAACCCAGAAACACGTGTCTAGAGATATACAGCAATGTCTGCACCAACTTTGGTGAAAAACTCCAGCTAATTTTGAAGAAAGTTTGAACTGTGTACTGCATTTACCAGGATGCAAAGGGGCGAACTGTGCTGGGACTGTGAGCCAGTGTGCTCCCAACCCCCATTCTGCCTGTTAATGTAAAACAAGACATAACCGCCCCAGATGAATCCATATTGTCAGTGTCTGTGCCAGTGATTTTTTGAAAGATGAATGGAAAGACTACATGATACAAGCCAAGAAATTAGCCCTAGTAAGAGGGAAGGTTGTAATGCATTGCCTGTTAATTCGACTACCATTCTCATTGGATTACCATCACATTTGTCAGCAATATCAACACCAAGTCCTTGATAAATTTCCTATCTGACACATTTTCAAATGAAGGTATTCCTAGCACCCTTATTTCAGACAATGGGGACCAATTTATATACGAGGAGATGAAGAATTGCTTTAAAGATCTGTCCATTCACCACATTAAAACTCCATTATACTGTTCCAAGGCCAACTACCTAGTAGAAAGAACTAATAGGATGGCAAAGGAATCTATGCAGTTAGCTCATGTGGTTGGGAAGCCCATCATTCAAACCATTAAATATATGCTATGGTCTTATCATATCACACCCTGTTCTGTATCAGGAGTATCACCTTGTGTGTTGCTTAAGGGCAGACATCCAGGACCGAAACTTACACCCAATTGATTAAACTGAGGAATTCCAAATTCCATTAACAGGGAGGAAATCACACACCATCAAAATAAATACAAAGCATGGTATGACAGGAAATGGGTTGTGAAGCGTCAAAACTGGAAAGAAGGACAGTTTGTGTTGATAAAGAAACCAGCTAGGGTTAAGAATCAATTGAATGCATATTCATAACTGGAAATTATTAGAAAAGTGAAGAGCACCATGGTAGCTCTTGATGATGGCCGTAGTTTGAACATGGACCGATTAGTTCCTAGTGCAGATGATTTTAGTCTGGACAAGGATCCACCATCTCAAGAAGTAGCTCCCTCTGGGAAGTCAGTTACTAGAAGAATGCGTGAAAGGAGTGCCCATCCCCCCAGTTGGCACATGAATTTCCCAGGATACTAATCTGTACCATATCCGCATGCTATTTTTTAGGTGATGTGATTTGAATTCCACCTTACATAGATTCTATCTTAAGGAATGTTATTGGTTCAGTTGTATAGCAGGGTGATATGTTATTTATTATATAATTTCCTTTCCTACACCTGCCATACTTCCCTTACTCACGTATATAACATTCCACTGGACTTTGATTAGGTTCTCCTATCAGGCAAGACTGGTGACACATTTTACCTTATTATAGACAACAAAAGTTCCCTTACCTCACCCTTTGTTGGTTCTTATTTAAGAAGTCTTAGCACTTTTCAGAAGAAAGATTAATTAGTGACAAGTGCAGTGCTGCTTTGAGCCCGTCAGTGCTCGCATATTTGTAAGGCCTTCAGTGAATGGGCAGGTACCAGTATGACTCAAGGTCTAACATTCAGACCAATGCCCACTTCATGGTTAGTGTGCTGGCTATGTGAATAATCCCATGTCTTTCCGAGAGTGTGTAATCAGGCAGCTTAATATATGCTCTGCTTGAGGTAATATCCTGCTTCCAGATCCACCTCTTTTCAGTCCACAAATGCCTATTGCTCAATCGGGACAGGGGAAACAAGAACCTATTGTAGTGGTTTCATAAATGTAGCGTTTGCATTATGAGATTACACTTTAATTTTACATATACACATGTCCCTTGTGACTTAAACATGTGAGAGTGCATGGAACATCCGAGTAGCCACAGTTAATAAAGAAACATAAAGTTTAATTCCTTACAGATATTTCATGTCTAGGATGGCAAGCCTCAACTACCGGTAGTCTGCAATATCGTTGCAGCATTTTATTGTTTCAACAAGTGTTGGAACTTTTTTTAAGCATGGATAGTTGAATTGCAGATGGAACGTATATGTGAAAAAGCGAAGTTTTAAGTAAAATAGGTTTGATTATGAACATTTTTAACATATGCTGCAGTGCCAGAAGCAAGGACATTAGGCATGTCAGGAAAGTAGGTTTGCCCTATTAGGAATACGTTTATTGGCATTTTTATAACTGTTTACCTTCATACAACATTGTATACATTCTTGTATGTTTGTTTGTAAATCTAAGAATGTAAATAAGATTGGTTATCATTTCAATGCTAGCTCATGACTTAAAGCGCTAGCCTTTATTCCCCCTTGAATATTAAGTGATGTCAATCTTACTGGTCAGCAAATGCCTGTCTGCCTAGGTAAGGAGAGAAGAATATTTTCAATTATATGTAAAATGACTCCCAATTTTCCTTGTACTTAATTTGGCATCCTTTTCCATACTTACCTTGATGATGTGTAAACAGAGACATTAAAAAGAGACAACAACATGATACAAAGCTTCACAATAGAAGTCAAAGTTGGCTTGGATAAAATAAGACAAGAATTAGGTGCCATGGTAAATCAGTACTAGAATGTATATTCCTGAGGTCTTACTGTGAATCATCCTGGTATGGAAAGCAGTTCTATGTTTATTGTATTATTTTTAATCTGATGTTTTCAATGTCAGCAAATCATGATGGGAACATTAACTTGAAGGTCTCTTAACTAAATTAAATGAAATAAATGTTTACAGAAATAAATATTTAAAATGTCTTCTTCCCCATGATTTAGTCAATGAAGTGGTGCGATGAAGGAATTTATCTACTGGCCTCTCAGCCAGTTGACAAGTGCCAGTCTCAAGATGGAGCTGAGTTGGCACTGCAGGAGATTGAGAAGTTCTTGAACACAGGAGCCAACCACAAACTGCAGGACTTGTCAAACATTTTTAGAGAATATGATGTAATTCTCACCACGGAGCTCAAGGTATATTATGCTGCGCTTAAATTACAGTTAAAATGTTACTATACGTTTTTCTGCCACAATGCGTGATATAATCAGATTTAACAGTAATTTATGCTGCACAAAAAATTAAAGCAAATATAAGAAGTCATGCACTTGAACTCATTTATATAATTTCTAGAAGGGGCTATTAAAATAACAATGAAATGATCATCAGTATCATTATTTAGTCCGTATTAAGTGCATATCAATATCACCCATAAAACATGAAGGATATGATATAACATTTTCTATGAACACATAATTTCCTGAAGAAAATTGTTACACATGATTCACAGGCACAATTGTTTCAGCTAAGTGCATTGGCATAGAGTTGAATAACATAGGACATAGCTATCTTAACCTCATTATCAAATGTTTAGTATATGTAAGCATAAAAGGACTAAAACCATCCATTACTACAGGATTTGGATTTCTGGGCAAAGCTCTCCTGAACTTACTGTTGTAGTTGTACCATATTACCATTCTTGGATTTCAGTAGATTCTAAATTGTTTAAAACTCTTATTATAATATGTTTATGCAAGATGTTTTAGCTTCTGGCTATTCGACCTGATAATAAATGCCTACAGAGGAACCTGCTTCAATGGGTTTAACTGTTTCTAAGTGTTTTCGTTAGCGATTGTTGAGTATTTTGTTCAATGACCAAAGTTTCCGAAAGATTTTTCTGAACCTACATCCCACTATAAGGAGTGCAATTTTCAGTTGAACAATTTCACTTTCATCATGCCCATAGTTTTTAGGCCATAGGCGGGTGAGCCCCGTTCTTGGTCATATTTCTTTAAGCATCAAGAAAATTCTTTCTAATATGCTGTACAGCAAACTACCCACTTTAGCCAAGGTATTTTTCTGAGTATTTAATGCAGCGCTTGAAACAGAATAGCTGGCATCAGCTTGGCTGTGTACTGATATCTAAAAGAAGTATGCCTTCACACTCTTGTGATTTCAGACCAACAGCCTGTATAAATACAGCCGCTAATTTTCTTTTTTTTGAAATACCTTTTGGACAGGATAGACCACAGACTTAGTACTTATTTGTTCCTTGAAAATGCTAAAGCAGAGCTGAGATGGAGAATAGCTAACACATTTTGAACTGGGAATGTGGCTAGCTGTATTGGTTATGAAGTATGTGAGTCATCAGAAGGGATTTTTGGGCTTCGTGCTTTCAGATTTAAGGGCTGCAATCAGTAGTATTTTCAAGGAGAAATTCTTGGAGGAGTTAGAATGTGGAGAAGTGAAACTGATCTAGATAGTAACATGGAGAAACGTGCACCTAGGAAGGTTTACATTCCCCTCTGTTATCTTAAAAGGGAAATGACTACCCAATTTAGCGCAACTAAATGAGTAGGTCAGAGATGCATCCTACCAGTAACCCTTTTTACCATTGTAAGTATCAATATAGATGTGTTACTTTTAGATATTGTAACAGATATCCACTTTGGGTGGTACACTCAGGACTGGTGTGTTAAACCTAATCAAAATGAATTCTGATAGCAAAAGAAATGTAAGACAGGTGAAGAGATGACGTAGAGAAGTTTTAGAACTGTAGTGCGCAAGAATGAAAAATGGTTCAGATGAAATATATAGAGAAGTGTTTCCCATGCATTTTCACATGGAATGGAATTAAGCTTTGTTGCCCTTTGATTACAGCTATTAGGGCAGAACCCTAGCTCACACAACCATACTACAAGATGTAACTCGGCTTTAAATACACTATTCAGCAATGCGGAAGCCATTTCAAATGAATCCTGCTGGAAAGACCCTCTAGTCCCAGCGCTAAAAGACCATGGAGTTTGAGCTCAGGGAGATGCATTACATGGTCTTGAACTTTTCAGCCACAATACATTTCAAAATAGATATCACATGAAAATCGATTTCTAAAATCTGTAATGCTGTTGATGTCTAGAGAATTCCTGCTGAGGTTGGAACTTGTAATAAGCAGAATCAACCGTGCTTGGCCTTTCAGTTCCCTTTTATGGGTCAGGTGCCACAGGTTATTCAAAATTAGTGCTCCTCAACATCCTGTTAGGTGTGTATTTTTCTAAGCTACCTCCATTGGTTTCCTATTTGTGTTTTGTTTTTAATAAGACTTGAAATAAATATTTCAGATTTTATTTACCATTAAAAGAAATTTCTGTGCTTGGCCTGAAGACTGCTTTGCTTACATTCACAATCAGCTGTGGGAAAAAATTAAATTAGTTGGCATTAGGACCATTGCGGCAGAGTACACGATTCTTCTAAATGACGATTCTTATGTTAGTGCACTTCATAAATGACTTCACCTACAGAGACATTAACTCCCCATCAGAGATGAGAGACTAAAAAGTGAGCTTCCTACCTCTAGGAACCACTGCACAAAAGTGGAGAAAAATCGAGAGATAGTGTTTGTGTCATCTTTTATTTTTAGGAAGGAGAGAAACCTCTTTGGAGCCACCCATCACATGTGTCATGGGGGGGGGGGGGTCTATGAACATATATTAACAATTTTTAAAATGTTAACTAATAAACGACAACTCAAGACATACTTTTGAATACCATATTTTATTGTAACAGGAACATGTACAAAAAGTATTTCAGAAGCAGGAAAGTATGCAAGAAATATTTGAGAAGAGACAAGGCAGCCTTCGGAAGCTTGCTGCGAAGCAGATGCGGCCTGTCCAACCAGTAGCACCAAGACCAGAGGGTTTCATCAAGTCGCCGTGTCCTTCTCCCGGTACTAGATTGTATTTACTATGTTCTTACACATTTTACAGACCTAGATCAAACTGTTTACATTTTTCATTTACCATATGTGTCCATCCTGTCTGTTTTTCAGTACCAGGTCTCAGAAGGGGGTCTGAGTACTCATCTAGTCCAGAACATAATGCAATCCGGAGAATAAACTATGCAAGAGCCAAGGTACTGTGAATACGCGTAAACAGTAGGCAGCAACTGTTGATTCGCAGCAAAGATTCCCTGGTTGATGCCCTACTCATACTCCCACACTCTGCATACATGTGTGATTAGCTACTTGCTCCCCATTGAAATTATCAGTTAGTTAAAACATTTTATTGCATTGCTGTTTCCCTTACAGTATCACAATCACTAATTAACAAAAGTAAGGTTGTTATCTCTAAATTTGACCACCAGTATCATTAATGTGAGATTTAAAGTGGACAGTTCTATAAACTGCTTTTTCTTGTTCGCTTAATATCTGGATGCAAGTAACAAAATTATTACTTCCACCATTATGTTACAACTACAAGTTTGTGGCCTTGTTGGATTATCATTTCTCACCATAACCCAGATAGATACATGGCTGCCGACTGGTGCTGTGGTACCATGTAAAAGATTGGTCCTTTGTCCACAGGCCACTATATAATTTTTTGACTGCCTTTTGGGGCATTCTCTTTGTTAAGCTCAGATTGCTCAAAGACAGATGGCAAATAATGGAAATGTGAAATATCGTGTCTGCACACCTTGACGAACAACATGATAGAACCCAATGGAATAAAATAATGTTCTGTGGAATTGTTCATAAATATGCTTAGGAGGCAAGGGAATAGAGAATGCACACTTTGAAGACCTGAACCATCCTGTATAAATGAGTTGAAAATTGTTGAACAAATTTTAAAGGACGGCTCTGTGCTGCACATTTTTCTTAGAGATTGTTGATCTTGATTTGGGGGTTAAGGACTATTGTGAATAAAGAAAAGAACAATAACTGACTAAATTTTGTGTTCACACATTTAGTTTTATAATCAATGGAAAGTTATGACCAGCATGATGATAAATTATGTGTGATCGATGGTCGAACAGCTATGACCATTTTATAGTCACATTTTTAAAGAATCAGGTCTTCACACCTGCAGACACATATCAATATCAGAGGTCTGTTTCGTAAGAGAGAGTAAAAAATGAGTGATTCCCTTAGAAGAGGTACTTTGATACTTTACTCCGAAATATAAAAACAAGTGCAAACTATATGCACTGAATTAGTAGTCATTTAATCACTGCCACAATAGTGATCACATGCATAGATCTGTAAATAGGCACTCAATAAAACAGCGCAGTGATAGTGCTTAGTGACAACAGTGAAGAAGTGCACTGGTAATTATAACAAAAACATTCAATACTGACTGAATAGTATTTCAATTTATAAAACACAGACTCCTATTTGAGCTCAGTTTTGAAAATGATAAAGTTGATACAGTCAACATCTATGTGCATTAATGTTTCGCCTAAAAACATTTGAGAACCGGGTCTTCATTGATTCAGAAGTGGCAGTGCTGTGCATAAAATATCCTTAGCCCATTTATTTCTTGATCGATCACAGACATGTTTACTTTTCAGAGTGATTTGGGAGACAGCAGTCGGGCAAGAGGCGGTTCTGTAATGGATGATGATGAAAATTTGGCTGTACTACGGAGGTGAACTCCTTTTCTTATTTTTTAATGGTTACCTTTAAATATTTGGGGAGAAAATATATTTTACTTTTTAAGTATTTGGATGCAGTGAGAAGGAACAAACTTGAATTAATTGATGAAGATTCAAATTATGTTTTCACCTCATGATATAAAATAGCGAAGCAGTGTTTTCATACTGAAGATTGTATCAGTTGATGGTGAAACATAATTGAACTAATTTTGTAATGTAATTAGTGTTTTGTTAAGACAAATCTATTCTAAATAAAGCCTACCACAGTATCATTCGGTTTATTAAATTTAATACACCTTTCAAATAAGCACTTAAATATTTTAAACGTTTGGAAATTAAAATAACCAGTAAGCTAAACCCAAGTGTACAGGATATGCTAAATCTTAAAAGAAAGTTGTCTAACCTGGCCAAAGAACACATCTGAGTTATAGGTGAACTTCAACAATCACAACCAGCCGCCTCTCCTCAGTCTGAGGTTTGGTGTAATAAAATAGCATCATATTTTGAGGAAACACTTTGAATATAACAAGATTCTAGTCACACCTTTAACAAACTTTCAAGCTGCTGATGATAAGAAAATTTACTGGAAGGAAAAGAGGACAGTATAACCCCCACAATTGACAGAGGTGAAAGCATTTTGTTGAATGCCTGTCACAGAGATTCTTTCCTGTATGCTTCTCTTGGGACCACCTAATGATCCAGCCTCAGCAAAAATACTTGAGGCTATGATCTCCTTAGTTACGGAGACCATACTCCCTGCATTTAATTGCAGCCTGATGAACTGAAAAATTCCCTCTGCTTGGAAATAAGCTATTGTGAAACCTGTACTGAAAGAGACCAATTTAGACCCTAAGCTTCTGAGTAAATATAGACCCATTTTGCTCTTGTCATCTTTTCAGATAGCTCTTGAGAAGTGGCTCTGTTCACAACCTCAGGCAGGTTTTAGACCTGGACATAGTGTTCAGATGGTGGTGGTGTCCTTCCTTGATGATCTAATGAGAGCGGCAGCCAAGGGATAAGTTAGTACCCTTTACCTTTTCGATGTATCAGTTATTTTCAATACCATTGACCATACCGTACTAATTTCCAGTCTTTTCTTAATAAAAGAACGCAAACTGTGACAAGTTCATCTTTTTATGCCACACTCGCAGTCTTTGAATACGGCATGCCGCAGCGCTCCGTTCTATCTCTATTATTGTTTAATATTTATTTATGCCCTCTGGAACTGGCCCTTCATTATCTGGGGACTCATTTCTACATGTAAACAGATGATACACAGTTTGTGTTTGGACAGAAGAATGTCTTAGGTCAGTCACCTTCTTCTAATCAGGATATTGCAATTTATTTCCAGTAAATTAGATAGTAGATGATGACCAATTGTCTACAGCTAAACCCAAATAATATAGAACTCCTCCTAGACCCCAACAGTTCACATTATTTTAGTATTGCCTCATTAGCCCTCTGAGGTTGGAGTATGATGTTGGAGTATGCCCTATTCCAGAAAATTCAGCGAATTGCTATCTGAAAAAAAGTAGCAAATGTAACCAAAACCTGTGTGTGGAAATAAAATGTGCAAAGAAACTGCCGCCATCTCTAAAAGCGATCCTTCATTCTCCAGTTGTTTGTTCTAAATGTGGCTGTTCATCTGATTGCAAAAGAACCAAGAACAACTCCTTTGTTTTGAGTCTTATGCAGGTAACACTAGCTACCACTCAAGGATAGAACTTCTTTCAGACTTACTGTTCTAGTCCACCGGGCCCTATATTTGGGCAGCTCAGAGTTCCCGGCTGCTAAATTTCAATAGCATGCACCTTACTGCAACCTGCATTCTAGTCAGCAGAACCTGATCAAGGTTCCCAAAACTAAGACGACTAGCTTGGGTGATAGAGCCTTCTTGGTGGCAGCTGCCAAGTTATGACATAAAATAACTAATTCTCTTCATTTAGATTCTAACCCACTTTAATAAAAAATAAAAAACATAAAACTTTCTCTTCTGGGCCTGCTTTTAGCAGCCTATTTGTGGTTAATATGGTTTAGCATAGTTCCAAGATACCCTGGTGATGATGCGCTATATAAATGCATATTCATCAATTCATTCGTCCATTCATTCATTCAATATGGTAAATGATCTCTTTGTTTAAAAGTAACTTTCAATTGAAGAACTTGTCTCTTAGGTATTATCACCGGTATGAGAAATTGTACCTTATTTTGGGTTGGTCTTCTGTCTCTTTCTTATGACAGGACCGCTGGTTTTCTGATTGTGTGCATTGAGTATTCACTGAGTGAGTTCTCATTGGATGTGTTTCACTTAAAACATGAAGCGTCATTATACAAGTGTTTGCAATTCATAAATGTCCTGTATTTACTTTGTCAGTTTCACCTGCACCTGTCTGGAAATGTTTTGTACTGAGGCAGTCATTGCTGCCATGGTTTTAGATTGCTATGTGTGACATTTTCATAATTTCAGTGAAATTATGTGCGACATTTCAACAACTATGAGTGACACTTTCTCATGCGCAAACTCAAGCAATGAAGACAAGGGCTATATATATATATATATATATATATATATATATATATATATCTATATCAGATATTACACCGATTTGAGCAGCAAGAAACTCTAAGAAGATCTTAAAACTGCTGCAAAGCACCAGAAATAGAAGGGCACTAATCGGAGATAGACTATGTGACTGCAGTTCTCAGTAACAGAGGGCAGGCAGGCACTGCAGCTGCTCAGAAGATGATCTCATTGATTTAATCATTCATGACCGTGCGCTAGCCTAATAACCAAATTTTATAGCATAGCAAGTGCAACTAGGAGATTATACCATCACTCAGTTTCAGGCATAATCAGTAGCTAGTGCAATACGGTAAAAATGAGCTTATGGCTTCCGCCTTTTGTTCTTAAGTTGTAAGCATGTAAATTTCCCCCTTCCATGATAATTGTACTTGTTACAATCGCCTACCTCTATGTTTCCCAAAGAAAACATAAATACAGGGGGCTCCTGTTTCCCTTCTGCGCGTAATGCTGATGAAGTGCCTTCCTCCTACAGCTTCTCTCGCGAGCAAAATCAAGCAATGCAGTCCATGGAAAAAGACACATATCAGAAATTACACCCATTTGAGCAATGAGAAACTACGAAGATCTCGAAATTGGTGCAAAGCGACTGATCTTTGCAGCATGTATTGTAACCCTCTGTGCTACTTTATGGTTAGTCAAAACTGCCACTAGACAAAATTCTGATCTCTCTCCAGGAGGAACATTAATCATCAGTTAACTCTGATGTTTTTATTGTTGTGTGAAAACTGCTGGACTCACAAGATACTCCAGCAGGAGGTTTTACACCCATAAGGTATACCTAAGCACAGCACCCCCCCTCCCCCAGCTCAGCGGCAGGTGCGGCTGAACCACAAGTAACATAAGGATTTCTGTGGCAAAAACAATAACTCATTGAGCTATCTACATAAAATACAGTTCAGAGATTTCAAAGTACACGTTCTTTTGAACAGGCATGTTAACCCTCTGCACTACTAAATGGTGAGACAACTCAAAACTGCCACTCACAGCTGGCAGCCAGAACGCTAAGTATATTTAAAAAACAAGTCAACCCTAATAAAAATTAACTCAAATCCCGGGTGGGAGCGCCACTACCTGCAGCCCAACCCCACAGCAAGCGACCAAGATGAGCTGTAATGAGTCAACAAACTAACTCAGGTGCTTGACAGCCGCAGCGACAGACAGCATTTGGCAGTGGTTGAGGGGACAGAGGCTAAGGCACATACCTAGCCGGGCGGCAGAGTGAGTTAGTGCGCGTTGTATTTTTTCAAGCATGTTGCGGCCAGCTCGTGAAAACTGTGCGACACTGACCAGACTACATAGGAGCCGATGACGTGTGTGGCTCACTGCAGAACTTCAGCTACAGGGTAGCAGTCAGCTGATTGACCACATGCTAAGCCCTATCTAGGACCAATGAAGCGGGGCAGATTTGCCTGTGGTCATGGTTCACTAGTTTGGTAGTTGGACATTTCTGAAAAAGTCCTGCGGGCGAAACACATGTCAGCTGCTACTATGAATAATTGTTTATGCTATGCACAGAAGTTTGCAACAAATAAACAGAAGAATCTGACTTACCTGTTCATTGACTAAATCTATTGACTTATCAAGGATTTCACGGAAACAGTTTAGTGTCCGCTTCTGTTTTTTCTCCTCAAGTCTTAATGCACTTGTTAAACCTCTAGAGAAGCAGAGTGGTGATGTGATGATAAATAGGCGCATCTGGCTCTCTGACTCCACCATGGTGAATAACTTACCTGGGAGTACCCTACCCCTTAAATATTTCTTAAATATAGCATGGTTGCCTACCATGCTTCTAGATCAGTTACAAACACCTTGAAGGTGTTGCTGGCCTTTCCAGACATGCTGGTCATCGGCTTCAGCCAGCAGTGAGTTTAAACATGGTCCAGTGGGATCAGGATGGCTGGGCATAGCGTGAATGCTTTTTTGGTGCGCACAACTGCCCTCTTTCACAGAAGGCGAGGAGCTATTCTACCAATGCAAAATGTCATATTATTTAATGACCCTGCTTTAAACGAATGCTGAATTGCTTGGAGCTGCTGCCCTTTCACAGAGCCATCTTCAGACCCATTAAAGCTTCTCTCTGAATCGTTTTGTAATTGTGAAGGAAATGGATAAGTATTATACTGTTGTGAAAATTCTAATATACTTGATTGGTGAAACTATATATTTATATATATATATATATATATAAATATATATATATATATTCAATTTTCTGAGATATTTTTTGTAGTTCTAAGTAGTAGTATGTGTAAAAAAACAAATGATGCTGAATACAGCGAGTGTACCTTAAGTCTTTCATATTATCAAAACTAAAATGACTTAATTTACCACATGCATATATGTTGAAATGTTGCAGAAGGGCTCGTTCAAGAAAATGTTGTGAAAGTTTGTTTTTGAAGCCTATATATAAAAAAAGACTTGTCTTTATGTGGTCTTACTACTGCCTAAGTAGGTCTTTTGTATACTGAAATGATCAGATACATATACTGGCTTTATGTATACGTGACTTTTGTTAATGTCTGTTATTGCACAAGCCTATGCCCAGTTCTGATGTTTATACGATTGGGTGGGAAGGGGGTGGTGTATAGCTTCAGGATGTACATTTATTTTTTATGCATGACGAGTTTAAGATATTTGAACGTCATATGCACTCTAGTAAAACACATATGTTCTTCTGCAATTTGCATTGTAGGTGTTCGATTGATCAAATGTGCATTAATTGATTTTGTGTTTTCCAGCCATGTTATGAAGGAACTCATTGAAACTGAGCGTGTGTATGTAGAAGAGCTTCTGTGCGTGCTTGAGGTAAATCATTCATTCTTATTTCAGCTGTCAGTGGCAGTTGTCGTACATACCCTGCTTACTTGTGAATGTTCTGAAATACGTGTGATAAACTAGACACTGTTCTTTGTTACTGTGCCATGATCAACATTATCGACTTATAAAAATGTTACATCCATTATAGCATTATATTATCAAGGTATTAATTTATATAGAAAGACAGTTGTGGGAAAATCCATTTTTGAGTGGTTCCCCTCATTTTGTGCTGAATTTTAATGCTGGTTTTTAGAGTCTATTCACTGGGGCAGTGCTGTCCAGTGTATGTGCTATAACCCATAAAACACGTAGAAATTGTCTCATCCCTTATTGGCATATTTAGCTCTCCTTTTAAGGATATAGTATAAGGTGTAGAAACTTGGAAAGTTAAATGTCACCTGTGTTTTGCAGCACTGTAAAATCGGCAGTACAACCTGTTAAAATACTCTTTTTCACAGGTACAAACCTCACATTTAAATATTAGTTAGTCACCCCTATGCAGGCTGTGTAATTCATAATGTGTAACCCATACTGCAGGGTGCATGGTATTTAAAAGTAGGACATGTAGAAAGTTAAAGTTTGCATGTCCCTTCTGCGGCAGGCCTTGCCGTCCTACGTGGAAAATCAGAGTACAGTTAAAATACTAATACTGTTTTCTTGGGAACAGGACCAGCTAGAAAAATAATTAAATAGCTATATTTAATAGTTATTTAAAATAAATTACCTTTTCTGTGCCTGAAGCTACTGGAAACTAATTTGCATTAACTCTCCAGCTTTTCCCAACCTGTGCACGGCCCAGGAAAATGTGTACAGCAGTGTGAAATTCCTCCTTAGAGCAAACAATAGGCTGATCTGAATGGGCAGATATGACTCCTATGAGCTAATTAGAATATACGGGTGGGGGCTGTGCACCATCATGTCAAATTCTGCACAACAGGTCTGTCTGAAGCACATGTAGAAGTCTTGTGCCCTTCTAAGGGAGTGAACAGGATGCCAGAATATTTTTTGTGTAGAGGTATCTGGTTGCTGAAGGACCCTGCTTTTGAAAGAAGTTTAGAAATGTTTTCAAAACTTTTGCTCCCGAGCCTCAAGCAGAAGAATGTAAGAAGTATCCGAGTGGCAGTTCCACGGTATGTGATTGAATTTCAGGTTTGCCCCACATGGAGAAGAGGTTTCACGAAGAAAAACAACAAAGGTCTTTTTTAGATTGGGAATTGTAATTTTTCCAAACTTCCCTACCTCTAGGCCACAGCCAGGCCAATTTACTTGGTGTATCCTTACAAGATACATATTGGGTGCTAGGTCTAGTGCTACTGCATCTATTGACTAGTACTGCTGATTTGCGCTTTTTAGCACTACTTTCAATTACATCTTTCAAAATTAATCTCTCTGGTTCCACCTATTGAATTTTTGTTTTTGTTCATATAATTTTGCCTATTAAATGTTTTTCTATTTTTCTAAAGTGAGCTGGCATTTTTATTGTGGTGTGTTTAGGACTTTATAGTTGTTTTGGTACTTTTAAATGCTTCACATATTTTTGTTAAGTATATATGTTCTGTATCGTAGCTACCATGGGTTACTTTCAGGTTTAGATTATTTCAACCATTGAGTGGACAGGATAGTGAATTATTACTTGTGGAGGAAACAAATTCACCCCAACTAATAAACCACTAATAAGCCACATTCTTACCATAGTGATATATTTTTGCAACTTTAGAAGCAGATACGGCTCAAATTTACCAACACTCTAATGAAGTGCAGGCCAACTTATCAACCCAAGCCAGGGATTCTTGTCGACTGTAACATAGACAGCCCAGCGCAGCTCATGAAGCAATTTCCCCCAGTGCACTTAATCGGCTATATGTAATAGTTCTTCCTCCTTTGATTGAGTTAGACTCTAGCTTATCACTTGGTTCTCAGCTAAAGAAACATGCTAGCTCTTGTTATTAATTTTTAAAAGACACCCACAAAATCTTACCCTTTTTGGATAGCTGTCCTCATACAACAGTTATACATTATTTAATTCAGGCTCTCATTGACCACAGGGATGCTATTTGCTTGCTGCTCATGACAAACCAATAAACCATCTTCAGCTAGTCCAAAATGCAGCCGCACAGTTGGTTTGCAATGTACTCACTACCAACACATTTAGAAGCCATTGCGGTGGACTCCTGTGCGCCAAAGGATCACCTTTAAAACCATGATGATTATACAATTTCCTGTCCTCATGGCTGTCAAATTTAAATGCCATAATATGATTCATTACCTAAAATCAAATGATCTATTTCTTTTAAATATTCTCACAAAAAGAATAGTTATTCTTTGGTCACTGTAGCATGTGTGGAATTCCTTGCTTATGTCCCTACGTGCAGAATAATCCTTATTTCAATTAAGATATTTGACATTTTTCCTGTTCCCTAGTACCATTATAGGTTTTAGCAGTACTTTAAAAACATGTGTGTGTATCAATAGTGGCATGAAACTTTGGTATATATGTGCTGTATATATAATTATAACATAAAATTACCTGAGTATAGTGCATATGGGGCAGTGATCGGTTCTTTGAGACTAGAGGATTATTTTTTGTATTAGTGAATTCTGAAACTCTTTTCCCCATAGATGGACACCGACAAGATATCCACACAACACAATTAAAAGATTTTATTAAAAACAAATGCGCCAATCTAGTGCAGATTGTATGAATAAATGTTACTTTAAAAAGAAATTCAGCATTGTGATGGTATTCAATAGTTTATTGCATCACATGATGAAATCAGTCTTTTTTAACCAACCCCTCTTCTTTATCCCCTAGCTAAACTTTCTTAGCACCAAAGTGCATTTCCAAGTTTCTTGGATGGCCTTTGGCCCGCATACCTTTGCTGAACAGAATTATTGTCAGTTAGCTTCTGTACTTTCAGCAGTTCACTCTCTATTTCAATTCTGAAATTGAATTGACACTGCATGATATAGTGTTTACTATCCCTGATGAGGTGCTGATTTGTTTACGGTGCGTAGCATGCAACTCTGGAACCCAAAGTTAGTGGTTAGTCTAGTAGTTATTAGTTATTAGTTATTAGCATTAGTCTAATGCTCAGGGAAATCATTCCTTACATTTACTTCATTTTTTGTGGCACATTGAGTTAGGTGTGATGATTAGTGAGGCTATGTGAGAAGCAAGAATGCGTGGATGTATTATTTGGTTGCTGGCATATGATTTTGAAGAAAGAGAGATTACAGCATAATCCACTGCACCTGCCTATTCTGTGTAAGCATGGAATGAATTGTGGGTCTTCAGATATCCTGCTCAATGCTTGATCTCATATGGAAAAGCTTGAATCAGTCAGAACCAATTGGGAGTTGCTTGGGGCACACTCCATTACATTGTTTTTGGCTTTTCTTTGACATTACAAACCCCAGCCAGCTGTATGCAAATCAGTCTTTGCACTCAACAAAAGAACAGAGCAACCTGAACAACTGGGCAACTTCAACTCTAAACAGGAACACTGGCAATTCCAGACACATTTCAGCCTCATCAGTGATGTTCAACTTAAATCTGTGTGGCACAGGAAGCTCCTAAACCCATTCCTGAGCATAGCCATTTCATTTAGGATGTCTTTGTAGCACAGTGTTTGTCATTAACAAACATTTGTCACGGGCTGCTCATAGCATTCTGCAACCTAAACACAACCTGCAAGGGGCAGTATACCTCAGGAGACTGGATGAAGCTCCAACACCCTCTAAAAAAGTCAAAGCTTCTGTGACTCATTCTTGATTCTGATCCCATGTTCACCAGCAAGGACACCTCTGACAGGGCAGCCTTCAAGTCCTCCCTCAGCCTCTATCACCACCTGCTGAGGGCAACAAAGAAGACATCCCTTGCCACACGCATCAAAATCCGCACCAACAGCACCAAGTAACTTTTCAACAGTGTTAAGGAATTCTCCATCCCGGCTGCCAGCAAAAACAACATCACACCCTCACAGGAGCTGTGCGACAACTTCTTCCATGACAAGATTGCAACCATATACAGAAACTTCGAACCCCAACCCATGTCCAACCCATGCCTATGAACTTCCTCGGCAGATACGCCACCCCCTAACCAACATGAACCACACAATGACCACCTGGAATATCCACGCCACCCAGGACACCACCTCCACCATGAAATCCATCCACTCTGGAGCTCCCACAGACCCATACCTGCACCACATCTTCAAATTCGGAAACCAAAGGATCGGCCAGGAACTCACCACCCTACTCAACACCTCTATCACCACTGCAATATTTCCCAGCACCTGGAAACATGCTGAAATCAGACCACTACTCAAAAAGCCATCCGCCGACACCAACAAACTCAAAAACTACCGGCCAATCTCCCTACTCCCATTCCCAGCGAAGGTACTGAATAGATTATCAACAATCAACTCATGACACACCTGGAGCAGAACCAGCTACTCAATCCCTTCTGCAGCAATCACAGCACTGAAACTACCCTGATCGCTGCCACCGATGACGTACGAACCCTCTTCAACCGTGGAGAAACAGCAGCTTTGACCCTCCTCGACCTCTTAGCAGCCTTTGACACCATATCCCGCCACACACTGATCAAAAGACTCCATCACATTAGCATCCAAGGGGACACACTCAGATGGATCACCTCCTTCCTCACCAGAAGAACCCAGAGGATCCACCTCCTAGCTTGCAGCTCTGAACCCAAGGAGATCACCTGCGGTATCCCCCAGGGGTCATCCCTCAGCCCCATGCTCTTCAACGCATATATGACCCCACTGGCTAACATCGTTCGATCCCATGGTCTCAACATGATTTCCTATGCAGACAACACCCAACTCATCATCTCACTCACCGTCGTCTCCACCACCACCAGAACCAACTTCCACACATGACAAACATCGCCAACTGGATGAAGAACAACTGCCTGCAGCTGAACACAGACAAGACAGAAGTACTGATGTTTGGCAACAGCAGCAACACATGGAATTACTCCTGGTGGCTATCAGGCCTAGGACATGCACCCACTTCCTCCAGCCATGCCAGAAACCTCGGAATCATCGACAATAAGCTCATCATGAAACCACAGATCAACACCGTCTCCTCCGCCTGCTTCCTCACTCTGCGCATGCTACGCAAGATCTTCAAGTGGCTACCCCTGCACATGAAATGCACCGTGACACAAGCCTCATCACCAGCCGACTGGACTACAGCAGTGCCTTCTGCTTGGGAATCGTCGCACACCTTCTGCAGATACTTTAGACCATACCGAACTCCTCAGCCCGACTCCTCCTCTGTCTTCCCCAATGAACTCACATCACACACCACCTCAGGAAGCTCCACTGGCTCCCCGTACAGAAGAGATGCCAATTCAAGCTGCTGACCCACGCACACAAGTCTCTACACAACCAAGGACCCACGTACAGTAACCATTGCCTGAACTTCTACCAACCATCAAGAAGACTACGCTCTGCTTCCCTTTCACTTGCCCATACCCCCCGCATTTACCAAAGCAGAATTGGAGGACACTCCTCCCATATCGCATCAAAGACTTGGAACAGCCTCCTCTGCACCTCCAAGTTTGTGAGTGGAAGTAGTCAGACTTTTTTTTCTTCAGATTTGGCTATTGAAGTAACACCAGGTGCAAACCCCCAACCCAAGTAAAAATCCCCAAACTGCCAAGGATTAGGTCGGTCTTATTTTAACAACTAAATGCAATCCTTTTCTCAACCCATACGTTATTTGTGTAAATTAGTTGATTATCATTATGGCTTCTAGTGGCCTCCGCAGTTTTTTCTCTGTTGTCCTTTCTTGCCAATGCTGGCCCATGAAAAATGTGTTAGTTTTGAAATTAGGAGCATTTGCTACTGGATATATTTTCAGAGTGGTCCTTACTGCTTTCTGCTTCTTAAACTCAGTACAGACAAACAAACTTGTATCTGTCCACTTTTTTCACATAGGTGCAGCCACCCTTTTCTCAAACATACTCTATAGTATCTGTTGCTGTAAAAATAGAAGAAAACTCAGGAGTCATTCTCTTCCCTCACTTCCTCTCTCCTCCCCTCCTCTTCTCTCTCTCTCTCTCTCTCTCTCTCTCTCTCTCTCTCTCTCTCTCTCTCTCTACCACTCTAACTTCCTCTCTACCTCTCTACTTCTATGTAAAATTGGCATTTGCTAGGTGCTAGGGAGCTGACAGCCAAGCTGGACATATTCTGAAAGGGTTCACATGGCCTGACACAAAAACTGTCATGCTCCGGTGGAGTAAGCATCCCACCGCTATGAAATTGTATTGATTTGGCAGCTAAGAGTAAAAATACTCATGAAGATGCCATCATGGTTACTTGAGCTCAGATGTTGGCAGTGAAACAAACAGAAGAAGCTTGATGGCCTGCAGGGCCTACACATGGCTCATAGGTCACAAAGAGCTACAAACAATAATTGAGAACTAATTAACAGAGGATCTGAGGTGGACAAGTGTGGTTAGGCATCCACAAGGCTGGAGGACTGCTCTGTGGGGTGTTGGAACCCCACTTTGGACTACGCAAACAACAAAACAGACCTGCGGAGGTGTGACATGGAAGGCTGCAGCCCAGCAATCTGGACTAGTGCATTAGCCCCAGGCCTCAGGGTCTACCACTCAGAGCTGAACGCTGAACAGACCCACAATGGAAATTACAGATGCACCTGACAAGGAGGTAAGCCTGACAGCTCATAATTCAAACCAAGGGGTTCACTGCCTTCCCCTAAAGAATGCAAAAAACACCATATTAAAGTGAAATAAACTCAGTTAAGATATGGAGGGGTGGTGCTTCCCACCACCATACTCAACAAGCAAAAGGGCAGTCTGGCACGGAATGTAGAAGCCCCTGATCTTACAGGAGGCTTATACTTGAGGTGGAGTGCTGCATTGTAAATATGTTCTGCCGTAAAATTAAATGATATTGAGTGACACTTTAGTACTGTCCCTAAAGATAATGCAGCAGGTCTGCATATTCCTTTCATGTGAGAAGATGTTTATCTTTACTGGTTGAAAATTGTCCCTCCGGAGTAATTGTGTGCTACTACTTTGATTTTCAGTGTTTAGGCCTGCATGTAATGTGATTAGCGGGAGGTGTGCAATACCTGTGAGATATGCAAGATAATATAGCCTCTTACCCCGACTCCATAAACAGGTGACGAGTCCCATTTGCCTAGTGGTTCTGTTGCTTGACACCATTTTGGTTTTGGATGATGTAGTCCCCTCCAGCGACCCGAAAGATTGTTTTTTTGGTGATAGTGAATACTCCGATCCTTGCAATAACAATATTAAGGAGATTCAGCTGACCTGGGGTGCTTGTGATTAAGAGGGATTGCCCTCTCTAGTGCTAAGATATGACATCAGGATTTTGTGGACAAGTAGCAGGATACGAACCACAACCTCTGAAATTATAGTGGGATACATTTGTTCTCTTTCTGGATTACTTGTGGAGATTGCTTGGTACAATCTATAATACATGGTTGGCCAGCTCACTAAACTGTGCTTCTTGGTCTGCTGGTAGAACAGCATCTGTAATTATGGTAAGATACGGACTGAAAATTGACATACAGAGTTGATGCATATTCAGCATCTTGATTTTCATAAACGGTTTGGTTATAGTACATGCAGTGCTTCATTTGAGCCAGTGGGGTTTCTGGTGCTCAGCACCAGCAGTAAATTGTCAGCACCTGCTCTAGTGACAGTCCACCACATGGTGCAACTGTCTGTCCAGTGTTAAGATGAGCAGAACAAACTATTTAATAAGTTAATATTTATTATAAAAAGAATAATACCTGCTGCTCATGCCATTCTTATAGCTCTGGGTGGTCTGGAATAGTCTAAATTGTTAGACTTGTAGACGTTTGATGATTGGTAGTTGTGCTTGTACTGTCATTGGCAGTGCTTGCAGGGGCAATGGGTGGCATGGGCTGCAGCGGCCTCCTGGCAAGGGCCCTAGCACTTATTGTTTTTTTAACAAATTAAGCACTGAGTACATGTGGTGGGTAAATTCAATGGAAGTTGGGTTATTCAGTGTAGGAGTTGTGTGGTATGGGTTGGGTTCATGTTACATGGCAAATGGAGCAACAGAAAATATTCAGATCATATCACAGGCTGACATTCCAGCACTGGCTGATGGATGGAACATGCAGCCGAGAGGCAGATAACTGTCTTATATAAGATAAACAGGGGAGACAACTACAAACGTTGGACCCCCCCCCCCTGAAATATGCATGGTTTCCTGGAACATCAGAGGGCTTAATAACCACAGGTAGGTTAGGCGGGTCTCAACAGACACAATACCAGTATTGTTTTACTTCATGAAGCCCACCTGGTTTCAGGAGCAGAAAGGACCTTTGCTAGCACTTAGGGTACACTTGATTCTGCCATTCCTATAATGTGTACTCAAGAAGAGAGGCTATGCTGATAAGAAGGGGTCATGTATTTAGACCTAAATGTACAGTTGATTATTCGGAGGGCATTGCTTCCTTATTGTGCAGGACATACTAAGTAATAGGAATATTACTCTCATTAATACATACGGCATAACACCATCTGCCCCATATTTTTTGATGAGTTGACTTCTTGTATGCGATCTGAAACATGTGCTTTTGTATGAGGTGGTATGTATGCATATATATAGTATTTCTGTGGTGGGATCCTAGACAAAAGGCTGCGGAGAACTGCACATGGTCAAAGACGAGCATAAAGTCAACGAGTAATAGGAGAGATAGCTGGGTTGTGGACGTTTAATGCATTGCAATGCAGCGTTCTGTAAAGAAGGGAGTCTTCAACACTTCTAAATTGTTGAAGCGCTGGGGGCAGTCCACGTGAATACGGGAATGTTGTCCCAGATCCTGGGTACATTGATGGAAATGACTTGCTGCATTGCTTTTTATTTTTAACCTAGTTTAGTCTGCAGTCTTATGGTCTTCTGGCTTTGTGTGTGATGTTGATGATGATGATATAAAGCTTATTAAGCGCTCGAATGTCGAAGCTTCTTGGCGCTGGTGTGTGTAAGCAAAGAGCTAAGACTAGGCTAAGTCTGCTCGGCTGTAAACAGCCGAGTTTTTAAAGCCTTCCTGAAGAGTAATAGATTGGATTGAAGCCTCATAGCCACTGGCATTTTGTTCCACATCTTTCCTGCACAAATGGACAAAGTCCTACCACCCCATCTTGCTCTTCGAGTCTTGGGGGTGCAAATCAAGCCGAGACTGGCTGATCGGAGATTTCGGGAGGGGGTATAAAGCGTGAACATTTCCTGAATGTCATCTGAGCCCCCTCCATAACGTGCCTTGTGCACCAGGCAGAGAGCCTTAAATTCTGCTCGCTGTTGTATAGGGAGCCAGTGTAACGCCCTAATACCATGCGACATATGATGGCCCTTGGGAAGGTTCAAGAGTAATCGTGCTGCGGCATTCTGTAAGGATTGCCGTTTTTTTATCTGGACTTTGTCGATACCCAAGAACAGCGCGTTACAATAGTCCAGTTTAAACAAGAAGAGGGCAACCATTAATGTCTTCTGTAGTTTGGGAGGAATAAAAGGAAAAATGTGTGTGCAGAAAACCGTCAGAGATGATGTGCTTGTCAGCAAGATAACCAAGGGTGAAAGTTATGAAGCCTTTGTAAAGGATGCAGCTGGATCTGAAGATGGTGCAGCCTTGCAAGCAGAAACAATGAAGTTCCATCAGGATGGTGATGATGTGATCATATTTCTTCAGACCCTGGATGAGACATTATGTGGCGTGTAGTTTGCCCTTAAAGAGTTCCAGTGGGGAATCTAGGAGGCCATGGAGCTGGGTGTTACTGCCATCCCGATGTGAAAGTACAATTGCTTAAACAGCAGTGAAGTCGCTTGCTGGAAGAAACAGTTTCTCTTGCTTTAGAAGAGAGAGCTCGTACCAGGCCATCTGGCAGTGTCTTTCTTTAGGTGTGAAGTTAGACATAGAGGTGAAATACCTATACAACTATGTAGCTGCTAGACAATATGGAAAGGGAGAGTGCCCAGGTAGAACCTTAACTTGGTTGCTGAACCCACAGTGGGTCTCGCAAGACAAGACATATTTGAAATTGAAGATGAAAAGGGGTCCATGTAAGATGATTGACCTACCAGTACCATAAGTAATTCGATTAACATCTGTCTCGGATGAAGGTGGCACCAGGGCCAATGGGAGGAGTGCCCTTTTGCTCACGCAATCGAAAAGGGTACTCAACAGGCCATCTCTGCATCCAGTCCTTGCCTCAAGATGATTTGCTGTCTGATCCTTGTGAGCAAGAGGGTCAAAATGTCTATAAAAAACCTGCAGTTGCAGGAGACTGAGAGTCATTCTGGGAAGAGGAGTTGACCAGCAGGAGCAGTATTATGGCACTTGAAAGGAAAGGTTATTTAAAGGGGAACTTGGCAATCAGTTCTATGAGTAGCATTGCTTTTCCCAAGAGGCTTATTCAAGTGCTTCTGAGTTTTGGTGCCATGTATTCCCATAGTCAAATAGTCAGGTTTTCCATCCTTCCCTCTGCAAGGAGCTGCTATGTTATATTATGCAGATTTGTAGAGCGCACTATCACCTAAGAAGGTAGCCTGGCACGGAGTAGGTGGAGCCTAGCCAAACATAGAGCCTATTTGTACTCCTCAAAAAGCTAAATCTTCAGCTTCTTAAGGAATTCAATAAGTGAGGAGGAGGCTCTTATGTGCATTTGCAGGTTGCTCCACACTTTAGTAGCAATGTTAGAAAAGACTCGACTGCTGGATCTAATTTTCTGTATGCGTGAGATGTGTGCAAGTAGAAGTCCGGATGAGTAGAGGTGCCTGGAAGATTTGTAAGAGCAGATGCAACTGTTGAGATATGCTTGTCCATTGTTAGCAGTGCATTGAAAGTGATGGTGAGGAGTTTGGATTGAGCCAGTGGAGGTCCTTCAGGTGTGGTGTGATGTGAGTGCATTGTGGAATGTTGAAAGTGATTTGGGCTGCCAAGTTATGAATGGTCTGCAGCCTTTTGGTGAGTTTGTTGCTGATCCTGGCATAAGTTTTTAGGTAGTCCAGCTTGCTTGTGACCAGGGTGTGCACAACATTTTTCTGGGAGCCACTTGAATATCTTCCTCAGCATCTTCAGGGTATGGAAGCATGAGATAGTGACGGCATTGACTTGGGTGGTCATTTTGAGTTTGCTGCTAATGACGAACCCGAGGTTCTTGGCGTGGGTGATGGGGGGCGAGTGTCGGTCCTATCTCGATTTGCCACCTGGTGGAGTCCCAGAATAAAGTGCTCTTCCAGAAGATCACAATTTTGGTATTCAGCTTTCGACAGTTGGTCTTCATCTAGTGGGAGATTTCAGCCATGCAGTCATTGAACTTGATCCGGGTACTGAGCATCTTAGCCCTAAGTGAGAGAATGAGTTTCATGTGGTCAGCGTAGGAGAGGACATTGATATTGTGCAAGTGGATGATGCTAGCTAGAGGGATCATGTATGCGTTGAAGAGGATAGGGCTCAGGAAGAATCCTTGCAGAACCCCTGCAGATGAGGTCGAGGGTATCCAAGTTGTACAGTGCCAGACTGACTGACTGGGTCTTTCAATCATGATGGAGCAGATCCATCAAAGTGCATGGCCTTGGATTCGGATGTTGTGTAGGCGTTGGATGAGGATGAGGTGGGCGACAATATCAAATGCTGCAGAGAAGTCCAGGAGGATAAGGGCCGCCGTGTCTCCTCTGTCCAGAGTCAGGCAGTTGTCAACCGTGACAGCGATAAGGGCAGTTTCCGTGCGGTGGTTGGGTCTGAAACCAGACTGAGTGGTGTTGAGAAGTTGGCGGTCATTGAGGTATTTGATGAGGCATCTGTTGATGATTTTTGCCAAGACCTTGGCTAGGAACGGTAGCAGGAAGATCGGCCTGTAGTTGGTGATCATTGGAGGGTTTGCGTAGTGTTTCTTCAGCAATGGGAGGACAGTTGCATGTTTCCAAGCATTTGGAAAGGTAGCAGAAGAGGTGGAGGCAATCGGAATGTGGGTGAGCATGGCACTGATGGCTTGCATTTCTCTGGAGTAGTAGTGGTGGACCTAAGTGAAGGGACGTAATGATGGCATTGGTTTCTTCTGGGGTGTTGGCTGCCCATTTGGTTAGCATTGGTTCATTGGATAAGATCAGGAGGTGTTTGGCGTGGTCTGTGTGGTACGTTGATTTGAAGTTTCTGTAAATGGCAGTGATTTCGTTGCTGAAGAACTAAGAGATTGTTTCAGAGGACCTGCGGAGGGGTGGTCAAGTTGCAGGTGGCCGCTGGTGATGTGAAATACTTAACAATGGCAAAGATGTATTTGCTTCTGTTGGTGCTGGCATTGATGCAGTCCAAAGGAGCAGCACGATTGGTGGTCCAGATCATTTGGTGGTAGCGTATCATGGTGGAATTCTGTATTGTCTATGTTCATTCTCCATTTGTGCTGTTGTTGTTTGCAGTGGCGTTTCATTTTTCTGAGTTCCTCTGCGTACCAACTGCCTTGTGGTGTATACATTTTTATATTGCTGTGTTTAAGGGGGGCAAGAGTCAGTGCAGTAAGTGATCCAATTGTTAACAATTCTTGATGGCTTTGGGTGGCTGTTGCTGTGTTCTGTTTGGTGGGTGTTGAGAATAGATTCTAGTCCTTGACAGTGATGCTGTTTTGGTTTCGGCAGGCTGGTCTGGCGGTTGTGTGTGTGCACTGGACTGGGACGGGAATGCTGAACTAGATGAGGTTGTGATGTGTCCAGGAGACTGGTATGGGCTTGTTGGCTCTGATGTTGTCCAAGGTGGAAAAAATAGGGTCTAGGAGGCATCCGGTGACATGGGAAGGTCCCTTCACTCATTGGGTGAGGCTCAGGCTTCCAAGGTCTTTGATGAATGCTTTTGATTTGGATCGCTGGGGTCTTCCACATGGGCGTTCAGGTTTCCGAGTAGAATGTAATTGCTACCCTCTAGAACAAGTGGTGCGACGAAGTTAGTGAATGAGTTGGTGAAGTTGGTGCCTTGTCCTGGTGCTCTGTAGATGAGAATACTGCATAGTGTGAAGTTGTCTGTGGCATGGAGTTTGAATGTCAGGTGTTTCATGATGGAGGATGGCATGTCCATGGAAGCGGTGCAGCGGATGGTGTTCTTGTTAATGATGACTGTTTTGCCTCTGGGTTTGGGAAGTCTATCTTGCCTGGCGTTCTTTTAGCTGGGGGTGGATGTGGCAATGTCAGGTACCGATGCAGGGGTCAGCCAGGTTTCTGTGAGGAAAAGTAGGTCTGGGGCATTGTCTTGCAGCAGGTTCCAGCACTCTCTTTGTATTTTTTGTGAGTCAGTGGTTGTTGAGGAGTAGGTTTGCGAGTGTAGAATGTTGTGTAAGTAGTTTTGGACATTTTGAGTGAGAGAGAGTAGGGTGTTGGGTGCTGTTGGTGTGGGTGTGTGGAGTATTGGGTGTGGGTTAGTCCATAAAAACTTGCAGTAAGCTCAGGAAAACACTCCCTTGGTGATGAGGTGAGGTAGCAGCATGTGGAGCAGTGGCTGGGGTTGAGGGCACGAGGTTCACAGCAGGGTCGTGGCGGGAGGGAGGAGGACCATGGGTCCTAGCGCTGGGGGCGGTCAAAGTGCAGATGGGCTTACCTTTGGTGCACATGCGCTGTGGCTGCTATTAAGTAGGTCCAGGTATGGGAGTGATGGCACTTCCTGTGCCGAAGGCTGATAGGAAATCCAGTGATGCCACTTCCTGTGCATATGGAGGATGGAAATGAGTCCTCTTGCTTGGCTTCTTCTTTTACAGACAGTTTTGGTGGGAAAACAGTGATGCCACTTCCTGTGCTGATAGATGACGGGAAATCTAGTGATGTAATTGCCTGTGCAGATGGATGCTGGAAAATCAGATATCACAATCAGCATTGAGCACCTTGATGCCGGACAGGGACTAAGTCTTGGATGTAGTTGCTGCCAATGGTGATTTGTACAGGGAGGTTTCTATGATTCATAGCTCTGATGTCGCGGTGGGAGAGGGCAGTCACGAAATGTGCTTGGGACAGAGATAGCTTTGCACATGGCAGGGTTCACAGGTGATCCTGAGTCAACAAGCTACAAAAGAAATGAAGGATCATTTGCCTTGACGTCAAGGGTGTAACACAGGCCCCTGAGCTGGAGGGTGCCCCCTCAGCACCGTACTCAGGCCTGAGGCCTCCATATTAAATACGGAGTGGGGGCCCCTTCATGTACCTTGAAGGGGGGCAGCCTCAACGTTTGTTACGCCAGTGCTTGACGTAACTGTTAACAAGACATATGCTTTTAGTCCCTCTCTTACATGCACATCATTCTGAACCATACTGTACTTTGAAGATAACTACCTTCCAGAATCATAGTCGTATATCGAAAACTTTTTTTCTATTATGACAGAGACAAAATTATTGCATTTTATAATGCTTATTTTTGTTTGACGTAATTAAGCAAAAGTATTTCGGTTTTATAAAATCTGCACAATATTCTTGATAAATAACATTTGATTGAATATAGCCCAACGCCATCAAATATATTCTAAGTCCAGCTCATCAGATGATTAAACATGTGCAAAA
This sequence comes from Triturus cristatus, assembly GCF_964204655.1. Classification (NCBI taxonomy): domain Eukaryota; kingdom Metazoa; phylum Chordata; class Amphibia; order Caudata; family Salamandridae; genus Triturus; species Triturus cristatus. Next base: position 835,771,452 of record NC_140591.1, read on the forward strand.
TATTGGTACTCCTCGTATAAAAATAATTTTATTGCATATAAGGTATACTTTATGTAGAACTTTCCAAATTCTGTTAAAATTAAAATTTTGATAGCGCCTTTATTTGTCTGTGTTCAAATTAAGCTCTCGAAACACATATATATAAATGTAATTGAACTGGAATAATCTAAGAGTGCCGTAAAAATTACATGATTTACTTGCTCTAAAAACTGAATATTTTGTAATTGACATTTCTTGCACGTTTAGATGTGTTACTTAACTTTTGTTGGATCCTAGAACGTAATAAAGAGAAATGCATGATCTGGCAGAAATTCCTTTTGCACGACTGCTCACGTTTACCAGCTCCTAGCAGGCCTGCCTCTAAAAGCGGAATTGAGTTGTGACCGTTTAAATGTCTGATTTTCCACAGGGATATGCTGCTGAGATGGACAACCCCTTAATAATGCATCTCATTTCACCCACGCTCCAAAACAAGAAGGATGTATTGTTCGGCAATATGGAAGAAATCTATCATTTTCACAACAGGTTGGTCGTTTTTCACCAATTTCTTTTTTCAGAAGTGGTTTTAATCGCGATTTTGCAGATATGGTCTAACGCGCCTGTTTCTAAATAGAAACCTGTTATGGCACTCGGGTGAAGAATCCCTTGAGGTCAAGAAATATCAAACTACATGAGCAGCGAGTTAGTGCCCTGATAGAGAGGAGCACAGACTTACATACACCACGAGGGAGCAGGCACAACGGGGTAAGAGGCAGAAACAGAAAGAGGACAGAGAAGGCAAGACAACCCTAATATGTACAGAGAAAGAATACAGTAACTTGACAATACATCGGTTTATCATTAGAGTTATTTCTGCTCATTTAAAGCTCAGAACGCCCACGGTGATGGAGAAACTCAGTGCCGCTGAAGATTATTCTTACAGAAGTGAGTCTATATCTGCATCACAGAGCACAAACAAATATTGTATGTACATACAAAAGAGAAGCCCTGTGGGTCCAGCTGTCGCCCTTCAGGCATTTAAGACTACATGTAACACAAGACAAAGGATGATGAAGCATTTACCTCCGTTAATCCAGGAGCCAACCCCTGTACAGAAGAAATACAGGAAGACAGGTGAGAACAGAATAGTACACTTAACCAAACACTAAGGGCCATATGTAGGAAGCCAAATACTGGTCGGTAACGGCCGAAATTCGGTAAATATCCCGTTACCGACCAGTATTGAGGCACTTGAGATGTAGGGGGCTGATTTCTGGATTCGGTATTTACCGAATCGGAATTTTAAGAAGTCGGTAAAATACCAATCCGGTAAATACCGAATCCAGAAATGCTATGTAGGGGGCACTCAAGTGAGTGCATTATTGGTGTCTGGATTCGTTATTTACCACCAACTACAAGTTGATGGTAAATGACGAATACCTTTAAAAAAGCATTTTTGTGCTATTTGTAAAGTGCCATGTGGCAGACATACATGCCCTTAGGGCATGTATGTGCGCCACATGTGCACACATGCACGAATCAGGGGTGCAACAGGGTGTCAATGTGACACCCTGCCACCCATGATAATGCCTCCCCTATCACCGATTCGGTATTTACCGAATCGGTAATAGTAACTGGCTTCCCATTCATTCCTATGGGCCTCCAGGCCCATAGGAATGAATGGGAAGGGATGCATTATTACCGATTCGGTAAATACCGATTCATAAATACCGATATTTACCGAATCGGTAATAATTACCGATTATTTACCTACATACTAATTACCGATTCATAAATACCGAATCGGTAATATTCGGTATTTATGAATCGGTAAATAGTATGTTACCTACATATGGCCCTAAGTGCCCAAGAGGTGTAAAAGCTGAGCACCAGAGAGAAAACTACTCGAAGTCAGCAAGGCAGACGAAAATGGAATGCATGCATGGGACTAGAAAGACAAAAGGGCAAATCTCAACACTGAATGACGCCTAAGAACTGGAATCTAACACATGGAGAATACATAGAAGAGCAAGGCATCAAGAAAAGACTGGAGAAGAAATAAGGCAGGACAAGCACATGCATACTAGGCACTGTAACAAGCAAAGCAGGGTAAAGCTGCAGACAATATAGATCAGGACACACTGAAACCAGAAACAAAAGAGGCAACCAGCGTGGGCTACACAGTAACTAGAGAGTGATGAGCAGAGAACAGGACTAAAGGACATCAACTATAGGAAAAGGCAGGAAGATAACTGAAACCGAAATAGGGATTAAAGCTTATAAATCTGGAGTGTCCTTAATGCAAGTAGCAGTGTACTACATAAGCCCTTAAAGGCCCACACCATTTTGTTGTCCATAGCTGAGGCTGAAATGCAAAAGTCCTTCAATAACTGACACAGCCTGTGGCAGGTTGTAAGGCAATAATAGCATTCTCCATTGTGAGGGCAGCATGTCCAAGTGAAAACAAACCCTTACAGGAGACTGAGGGTGCAAATCATTTCAACAGTTCTCTGAAGCTTTCCCTTCCTCCCCTAACTCCCACTGTCAATGAATGACCGGTGTCAGTGGGGCCGTGCTGGCCATTTTATTCCACCATGACATTGAATCTTTCTTCTACTGTTGAAATGACAGGAGTGAGAGCAACATTTGTGCAGCCCCTTCCTCTGCTTGGATAAACTACTTTGCTCCTGTAATGTATCAAGACAGAGACTCGGGCAGGACTCAGGACGCTTCTGCCACCTTCCTGCCATGGTTACTTAGTCTTTTGGTCTCTCGCCCCTGAAACAGAGATGCAAATGCTGCAGATTGCGGTAGTGGAATGTTGATAGAGGTGGGCTTCTGCCAGTGTTCATAGCTGAAAGCCTTGCGCTGTTGCATTCAGTGGAACTCCTCAGACTCCACTGTTCAAATGTCCATTAAAGCTGACCTGAAGGTACCTCACTTAGTCTGAAAGATCGATGCCATTAGTGTTCCAAATTGACCAGGAAAACAATAGATATGACACTACCTTTCACTGAAACCCAGGCACTGTCTATGATTCAGCCGCTACCTAATTGATGGAATGGTCAAAGTCCTTGGAGACACTGGACTCCAAATCCAATTATGTGTCCAATATAGTGATCTGAAATAGAAATGAGGCAACATTTACTGGTCCAATGCAAAATGTAATACATTGTTTGCAGATTAAAAGGTATGAAATGGCCTCTTGCAAATACAGCAATTAAATGGATGAGAAATATGCAAACGTATAGCTTAAATGAAGCACCTTCTATTTCTCCATTGGGAAACTATTTCATAACACCTTATCAATTTTGGTCTTATTCTCTTCCAGTGCTGGAATTGGAAAAACTTCACTCTGGGCAACCATGAACTGGTGGTCAAAGTGTGGAAGAGGAACGGGGCTGGAGTGTGAAAAGCAGTCTGGCAGTTAACTTATACATGTATTTTAAAAACATCTGCAAAGAAATTGGCAAAAAGAACATTTGTGACAGTAAATTTGTTCTAGCTTAGTTCATGGGTCACAAAGAGGCTGCATGTTACAATTTTAGATGGTTAAGACCTTCTGCAGAGATCTTTGTGTGCCCAGCAATTTTGAGTGGATTATCAATCTCAGTGACATAACTCTAGTAGTAAGCAATTCTGGGAGAGTTCTGGTTTTATCCAGTGACAGTTTTGGCTAGAAAAGTAGCATAGAAGTAGCAAGTTGCCTGCTGTAAAGCACAAATGTGTATTTTATATAGATAGGTAAGGAGGCTACTGCATTTGAAACTGAAATAGATTTGTTTCTTTCATTTCATAAGTTTCAATCCATCTAATATAGCACAGTGCTGTATCTAGTAGCACCAAGGAGTTGCATTCAAACTGTAAGTCATGGGATTAGATCTTTGTTTTTTCCCTATCTGTTGTAATTCTATGATTGCAAAGAAGGGTTCCTGTGAGAAGTAATAAAATCTTGTTAGTACAGATATCCACAATTACTGCATTATGTTTTATCCTTCATTCTTAACATATAATGTCAACTAGTATGGGTGATATATGATTCCTACCCCTTATAACCCTCATTGTCTTTGGTAACATTTCCTGTACTGATTTACACACTTGTGTGGTTTATTGTGCCTTTATGTGTGATGTAAGGTGCTCTAACAAATACTCTACATTTGGATGAGTAGCGCTGTAAAATACTTAAATAAATAAAAATAGTAGGTGCCATTTAAATAATTATTTGTGTAATTACTCATACACACATATAAATATTGAATTCTTACAGTGCATGGAACATCTCTTACAAAAGGGGGTTGAAGAAAGTAAAAATCCTGCCTCCAAGTCATAGTTTTTCTAAATTACTTGTGAAGTGAGAAGCTGTGTGCCTTTGTTCCGTTCCATTGCATTGACCTCTAGGTAATCGGCTCCAGATATCTCCCAGCCAGGGTGATACTTGAACAAAAGAAGGGCTGATGGCCCATTAAATCAGGCCTTAGTTTTGGGCCCGGCTGGAAGTGAAAATAGAAACGCCCCCTCGCTGCCTGCAGGTTGATACTCCTAAGTGTGGGCGCTGCTGAATTATGTCCCTGTGTCGGAAAAATGACACCAGGACAAATTCAGGAAGTTTCCCTAGGTCCGATTAGAGCTGGGGATATTGAATTATGACATCTCCAATATGGGTACATACTTAAACCTTTGCCACAAACTGAGGCAAGCGGAACCAGGAACATTAGAATCCCTAGTCTGGATGGAAATAACCCAGAAAAACCCTGGAGGCACGTTTGGTTGCCTGTTCAAGGACTATATCCTCCAAATGTCAGTGAGTGAGCTATGGGCCCTTAACCCCAGCCGGGCAGTATTCAAAAACGCCATTAAAAAATGTGTGAGAATGAGTTCCCTTATATCGGATAAGGCACTATTTACTAAACGCAGACATGCTTGGGCCCTCGTAAATTCATACAGACGGCTAGCCCCGGCTACTTACCTCTCTTGCACATATTCACTGTATCTATAACGTAGTTTTATGACAATTAGAATGGGCGATTGGCGCTTCCTGCAAGATTTGCCCCCTTGGCGACGCACGGCGGAAAACGTAATCTGTAGAGGGTGCGGCAAGACTGCCGAAACTCTGCTACATGTAGTCTGTCTTTGTCCAGCTTTTAATTCTCAACGCAGGTTCAAACTCAAAGCAGACTGGAATAGGTTGGGCGTCCGGACATGCAGGCAAGCCATTATTGAAGCCCTGAACCCCGACAATACTGATTTAAACCTGGGTTTAACAACTTTTATTCAGCAAGCATATCGTAATTTTATGTAAAATAGGCCTTGCTAACAAAAATTTTATGGGAAACGAAATGAAAAGACTACTATGCTTTGTAATCTAATAGGTCAATACCGTTTTAATCTGTATGCTGCACTTTCATAGTCATCGTAACAAGCAATGTCTGAATAGTCTCTTACATTAATTTTTAAACGCTTGCTATTATGTAACTGTCATTGCCTCAGACGGTTTAGGATCTAGAAAATTTCTACTCTAGTCTGGCTATTGATCTGCTGTCCGTCTTTATTATTTTAAATCAGCTGGTTTTTAATGTGAAATTTTGTAATATCTTTTAAAGATATCTGTGTTATATCTAAATAAAGATTATGTATTTTCAAGCCTAGGTCCGACTGACCTTGGATCTGGCAGGATCCCCCTACATTCCAGAACTATTCTCTTCCCATTCCCAATATCAGTCTTCTTCTCTATGGCCCACATCTGCAGAGAATACTATTAACTCAAAATTTAGAATGCTATAGTTCCCTCATAACATGGGCTCCTGGTGCGGGTTAAAGTTGCCTTATTCTTCAGTGTCAAAAGCACTCTTGAAGAAATGTGGCCTACTTCAAAAGGTAAAGACACTTGACCCTCATTCCAAGTTGACCAGAGCAGTATCCCTGAGGGGAACACCACTGTTGCTAACTCCAAGTGACTTTGTGTTTCTGCACCCAGGACTACAAGGTGTATGGACACTGGTTCCAATACTTCTCTGAGGCAGAGAGTCAGCAGAGGCCCTGGCTGGTTCCCACCTCACTTCCAATGTAAGCTGTCAGGGGCAGCATGCAAGGCTCTCCACAGCAGCCCATGAGCAGGTGGTAAACGGGAGCATTAAACTCTCCCAGAATCAGGGAAACCTGTAAAACGACCCAGTAATTAAAGGTAAGGGAGGCTATTCCCCATTCTGGGAAGTTTAATTTATGATCAAAATTAACCCAAGTGGAAATAAAACTCCAGTCCAAATTTCTCCACACGGATTTACGGGGAACTCTTAATGGGGCCCTTTGTATCTCAGCTTCCAGTGTTAAGAGATGTATATCAAAGCAAAAAAAACTGTACTATTCGAGTAAGCCATTTGCTGCAAGGCCTTATTTTTTTGTGTTTCCTTTTTTAAATGTGTAGGTGAATATTTTCTGTGGTCTCAGTATGGTGTGGAAAGGTATCTCTCTATTCTCCTAAATAAATTCTGGTGATTCCATGGAGATTGGAGGCAGGCACTTCAGAAAACACCAGATACCTGAAAAGAGACTGTAGGGTAAATAACAAGGAGACACTGAGGCGAGCATCACGCTCTGTTTTCTAACAAATTGAAGCGCCTTACAAATAATGATTTACATGATCTACCTAACATATTTGTTCGACTGCTCACATTTCCCAGGTCCATGTGTGAGCGGCTCCTCAGGTCAGGTTTTTGCGTGCCATTCAGGTACTTTTATTCCTGGTTTCATAATGAGCTAAACAGAAATCCAAGTTTCAGAATGCGAAGCAAAATCCTTAATTAGATGTGCTACTCGGGATTGAGCCTTGAAAACTCGAGCACTCTACGTATCTACAACAGAACCTCATAAAAAGTGAAATCTTACTTGACTGGCAAGTCTTTGCTACAAGTTTGAAAGGATTCTCACATCACCATCGGCTCATGATCTTGGTGCGGTTAATGTAACTGTGAATGCTTTATATGTCATGTTGCTTTATAAATGATCTTAGAAGTTAACATTTTTTTTATTCAAAACCTTTGCATGTATCAAATGAAATAATCTTAATACAAGGCATATATGCAAAAAAAAATCCATTCTTCTGTGAAAGCTGATCAAATGTTCATTTTTTAGGATATTCCTGAGAGAATTAGAAAACTACATTGAGTGTCCTGAACTCGTAGGAAGGTGTTTTCTCATGAGGGTAGGTATGACAATCATGCATATTCTAGGTGTTGGGGGGGTCGGGATGGGCAGGGGGAATTATTTCATGATATCTCAGGTATTACTGGATAGTGTATGGTTCCTCCATCATTTCACTCTTGGCGATGGTGTACAGTTGTTATCTCGAATGGAGGTTAAATCATTCAATACATTTACAGAGCCATGTATAAAGCCTTTATTTATCAGTAAAAATGTTAATAAGCAGGGTATAATCCTTTAGTATCTTTCTGCATCAAATGTTGGTATTGGCTGAGCCAACCCAAATTCTTCGCACACTGCCAGTAACGACTGTTGTTTTCCTGCATTTCGAATGGGGTGAGGTCCTGAGGCAGCGACAGTTGGCATGTGTGTCTATCTTTGTTGAATGAGATTTGGAGACACTTTCTGATAGCCTAATTGTCTACTTACCGTTCGGTGTTAACAGTCGTTATTTACATTTTCATGTTTTATACACACTCCCCCCAGGCTGAGAACTGCACATTATACAAATAACGGGCAAGCTCCTGCAGAGGGCATTTACTGCACCTAATGTCCTGAATAAGGGCAGGTAGAGCTTAATATTTTGTCAGTGAAAATTAAATTTCAATCTGTCTCTGATTACCGTGTCTGCAGTAGATCAGTAAGACACAACCCATTGGTCTGTGGAGGCCTAAAGGCTTAACTGAAGACCTTGTAGACTCAATGGATAATATCCCTAATTCTAACCCTTTTAGTTTATAACTTTTGGAAGAAACAAACCTCCCAATAGGGCTAATAATAATAATGTTATTTGTTTTCTTGTGTAGCAGTTCATACCACACGTCTGTGTTTTTCAGCCGTCTAAAGAGCAAGTGTTCCTGTTATCCAATTTGTTGATGTTCCATTTGCTAAGCTTGATAGGATTGAAGATTAAAATGGCTATGCAGGGATCTTAACTCAGGGCTTGAATATCACTGCAGACATCAGCAACAAGCCTTCAGCATACAGAGCTATAGTCTGGATTTGGTTTTAGGGGTTATTTTATATTATTATTCTTACCAGACATAATATTGAAGTAACACAAAGGCTTCTTGAATACTGGCTCAAACAAGGGCCTAATAGGCGTGGTGGCTGGGAACTACGTGTATCCAGTTGTGGATCATTCTAGGATTAATGCATGTGGAATATTAGGTAAAAGTCATAAACATATGTTTATATAAGAGCTTTCAAAATGCAGGGCATGGATTTTAGTATTGCTGAGAGATTCCTGCAACATAAGCTTTACTCACTCAGATTGAGTTTCTGAATGTTGAACGTTTTTAAGACACGGTGGGCCAGATCACAGATCGTTTTTGACTGGCACTATTACACGCCCAGGATGATAAGACGGTGCTTGGAGTAGTCACCGCCATAACGAGAAAGCAGATTTATGGTGGTGGTAAATTGTGACAAGAATATTTTTGCATGCTTGTTGAGTTGAACTTGATGGTAGTGGGGATGTGTTGTGTTCTTTTTGTGCTGTTGTGTTTTTGTGCTGCATTACTGCTTTGCATGTTTGTTGTCTTTTACTGTCGTTGTTAGTTTCACTTTTTTGTTGTGCCATGTTTTATTTGATTGTTGTGCTTTTATTTTACTTCGTGTGATGCTATTTGGGTGTGCTCCTAAGTGCTCCGGAATTACTTCAGAGAGGTCTACAAATGCCTCTACATTTCTGATTAAAAAAGCAGCACATTCGTTTAACATTCCAACGACAAACCACCATATACCACTGCATAAGCTGGTAAACATCACTGCTCCTATTCTTTAACCATTTAAGAAATCAGTCACTCAAAACTGTGGCACATACCACATGTTACTTCAGCATTTCTAGTGCTCAATCTATGTGAGTCAGCAATGTGAGTCAGTGACCGTGACAGCCATTGTTTAGGCATCACTCGGTGTCATCACCAGGAGAGTAACCTGCTGGTCATTGCACCTGGTTGAAATTTGAAACTAGTATTTATTAGTAAAGTTATAGAGTCAGGTGTACATTTGAATGTATTTTTAATGCATGACCATTTGAAGAACAGTGCAGAAAACTCTACATTGTAATTGTGTAAGCTTACCCTTTCAACAGTTTTCTTTTTTTTATTATACAGATGGAAGATTTTAAGATGTACGAGAAGTATTGTCAGAATAAACCAAGGTCTGAAAGTTTATGGAGACAGTGTTCAGATGCAACATTTTTTCAGGTAGGTTCATTGTTCATTTGTAAACGTTCATGCGTGACATTACCAGAATATGGATGTTAGTCGAAAGTTATTCCTATCAAATCGTGATAGGCCCTCTTTTTTCCAAATGAGTCCGGTTTGTAAACTATTGCCAGAGGCTTAAAGCCCGCTGCGGTGGCCTAAAAGGCCATTAGAGTCCTGCTCCGGCATTATTGGACCTAGGATGAGGGCCAATGACTAGCAAGCAGCACTTTCTGTACAATAATTTATTTTTCAAAGTGTAGCCACAGTAATAGATGTTTTCAATTCCCTTGCGCAGAAACTGGCTATGGGACCTTTTCACATGTAAACCATTGTTCATCGAAGCCATTAACAAGGCAGCAGGATTTAAATGCTGGTTAGGGTCACTGTGCAGGGCTCTTGGCTTTTAGACTTGTGACAGATCGCCATCTTGCATGTAACAGTGTAGTGATCTATCCCTGCTTACTGCATCATTTCCATTGCGGTCTCATGGTAGACACCTCTGGAAGGTAAGTAAAGCTAAGGGAGTGTCAGTCAAAACTGATTGGGCGTGCCTGTGCCACGAAAATAGAGCATAGAAAGAGTCTGTCAGACATTAGTCAGACTTCTGATTGGCCAGTATAGCGGGAGCATAGTCAGCCACATGACAGATGCATCCTCAGGGACTGTAGCTCTGGGATGGAGTCAAACGCACATCCGAAATGCAGGCAAGGCTGTTGCAGTGTCAGTCTTTCACATACCATGATCCCTGCTAAAAAAAAAAAAAAAACTAGTAGGGATGGGACATTGTCTGTCACAGGGCAGTACACATATGCTTGGCAGACTGGGCTAGGCAGAATCAGAATTATGCTAGACCTACGTCTGCAAGGCAAGTAGAGCTGGAAGAGAGTCAGTCTCATATAACGTGTAATATTCACCTCTGAGAGGCTAAGAGGACTCCCAGGATTTTGCGTGCTGTCCTTGAGGACTTGTTTTCTGCTGGATGTGTTAACAAATATTGGCAAAGCCAATGGGTTTGACTTTTTTGTGCTGCATTAACAAGTGGGGCCACACGCAAACACATATGCAGTCACAGCAAAACCGGTATGCGCTTCGAAGTGCATACAGAGACCAATACAAATTCGGTCACCCATGCACTCAAACTTAACACCAACAGGCACCTATAGATACATGTAACAGTTACAAACACCCATGAACATCTTTGTGGCATTTTCACTTCTGATGCCCATATGGTTCATGTTCACTGTACATGTGTGGGTGTGTGTGAGAGAGAAAGTGCAAAACTGCTGTCTGCAAACGAATCCTTTACTTCTGATTCCAATGTAATAGCTGGTCTGTGTGTGTTTACATGGAGTAGAAAATGCACTCCTGATGCCTGTGCTGTGTTATCAAATGGTACATTTGCTCCCTTTCTTTTCTGCCCTCCCATTGCTCTACACCGCCCCCCCCCCCTCCGGAATACTATGCACGCTCTGTGCATCTGCGCTCCTCTCCTCTCTTCTCTTCAGGTGACCTTGCTGTTATCAGGCTGTAAAAGATTGGGCTCCAGCCAAACCTTTTCTTAAGGAGACTCACTTATGTCTACAGACGCCTCCAAAAATTGATGTGTCCGTTTTATACCTATGTCCAGGCCTGTAGCCGGAAGTATATTTCTGGAGGGCATGGCCATCGGCTATGACCAAACATTAAAGCTGTGCGATATAGGTGCATTCTTTCCCAAATACTTGTTGCACCACTAAATATTGAACCTCAAAATATTGTGATTCCAGAATATTGAGGCCAGAATATTAAAAGGTTAGTGTGTGTGTATATATATATATATATATCACCAACACTACTCCCACCGCAAACTCCGAACACAGGGCGGGTGCTTACTCCTTATGGTGAGGGTGGGACCTCACGTTTGCTGCACAGCAACTTGAACACGCATTGGAGCACTCGCAGGATCATTTCTGGCTTTATTTATTAACAGCAGACGCGTTTCGGCGTTCATCGCCTTCTCAATGCTGTGAAGCTTGTCCATGGTACACAGTGCGTGATTGAACAGTTATACTGTGTCCACTTCTGCCATTGGTTGATACCGGGCCAATGGGGTGGCTCTGATGTTCCGTTAGACTCATGTCCAATTCATTGTATCACCACTCCAATGGCCCCATGTCCTTCGCCACAGCCGCCGGATTTTACATGATGTTTTCCCAGTAGGTGTCAGATAGATAACTGGCTACCCCAAGTTTGAATAACTTGCGACTTTTTCGTCGGCCGGAAAGAACTCATCGGCGGCGGTTCGGGAGTTCGACTAATATCACCAACACTACTCCCACCGCAAACTCCGAACACAGGGCGGGTGCTTACTCCTTATGGTGAGGGTGGGACCTCACGTTTGCTGCACAGCAACTTGAACACGCATTGGAGCACTCGCAGGATCATTTCTGGCTTTATTTATTAACAGCAGACGCGTTTCGGCGTTCATCGCCTTCTTAATGCTGTGAAGCTTGTCCATGGTACACAGTGCGTGATTGAACAGTTATACTGTGTCCACTTCTGCCATTGGTTGATACCGGGCCAATGGGGTGGCTCTGATGTTCCGTTAGACTCATGTCCAATTCATTGTATCACCACTCCAATGGCCCCATGTCCTTCGCCACAGCCGCCGGATTTTACATGATGTTTTCCCAGTAGGTGTCAGATAGATAACTGGCTACCCCAAGTTTGAATAACTTGCGACTTTTTCGTCGGCCGGAAAGAACTCATCGGCGGCGGTTCGGGAGTTCGACTAATATCACCAACACTACTCCCACCGTAAACTCCGAACACAGGGCGGGTGCTTACTCATTATGGTGAGGGTGGGACCTCACGTTTGCTGCACAGCAACTTGAACACGCATTGGAGCACTCGCAGGATCATTTCTGGCTTTATTTATTAACAGCAGACGCGTTTCGGCGTTCATCGCCTACTCAATGCTGTGAAGCTTGTCCATGGTACACAGTGCGTGATTGAACAGTTATATATATATAACTATTACTATTTACTATTCCTAGCTCCACATCTACATAAATATGTATCGAGTAGGTACATATATGTCACTGTGATTCTGTGTGCAGGAAAACATGGCGTTTTTTAAGGTACATTTTAAAGCACACTCAACCAACTTATCACATTTAAACTTTAAATTCTTTCAATTAGATGGGATTTAAAGTAGAAGAGTGTAAGTTGTAAAGTAGGCTGACTCGCAACTTAGTGCATTTTCTAAACTGTTCACGCTTTGTGCAATGCAAAGCTTATCAAGTTAATTTTTTTTTAAAATAAATTGTCCTCAGCTTAGAGGCCTCTCTCCCACATCAAGTTATTATTATTTTTTTTTAAAAAATAAGCTGTCCTCAGCTTAGAGTCCTCTCTCCCACATCTCTTCTAATAGATGTCCAGCCTCCATACTCAAAATTGTTTTGCTGGAGGGTGTTCTACCTGGGATATTCTACATCAGGAAATCATCACACCTGGATGGCCCAAAAGGATAAACCTTACCTCACGTAAATCTAGGATGTTTCATCTGATTCATAAATTGTAGATTTTCCTAATTTCGACCAAATTTTGAGGCTAGTTAAAAACTAACTTTGCACTAATTTAAACTAACTTTAAAGAGAGCTTGGAGCATATCCATCAAGAACATTTTGGGGAATTAGTGGCTAAGAGTCTGTTTTAAACATTTTAGGGCTGCAACAATGGTGAAAACTAAATAGAATGTAAATGTAATTTTACAGGAGATGTGAAGGTCACACCATGAATTTCACTATAAGGTTGTTACAAAAGATGGATAGTTCAATTATATCTGATAAAGAGCACAAGTCAAAACGGCCTGGCTTTGAAGCAGTCTTGACATTGACATACACCCCTCATAGTAAAAGGCAAATTGTGTGAAAGGAGTTGTACAAAAGGAGACCTTTGTTAGATGTCCACCAGCAAGACAGGTAGGCATGGTAAAGGATAGATGATTGTATGAGCCTTAGATGGGTCCATGTGAGGGCTGTGACCTGGCTGAGGAGACCAGTTCCATCTCCAGTTAAAGGAGCTGCAGATTAGCAGGCAGCAGAGAGGGGCTTTCATGGTGTGCATCTAGGATCCTGCTCTGCAGTAGCATCTGTTTGATGCTCCTTTGTGGATGCTACAGAGTTCTCCACTTCCATAATTATGGACATCCTCTACTTTTCACATGCAGTAGACTTCTTGCATAGCATCCTCAATTATGTGGCTAACATTGCTTGGGTGAACATGCACTTTTCTGAGTGGTGAACAGAGAAAGCATGCAAGCCTGCCATTTCTACTAGAAATGGAAAATATGTCCTTGCAAAAGTATTGTTCGACATTACTACAGATGCAGATAAATGTCAAGCTTATGAAACAGTTAGGAGACTGCCACATTTAAATGTACACTAGAAAACCAAATCAACTCTTTAAAAGAATCTGGACTTCTCAACAAGTACGTTGTTCTTTCCAGCGACAATATCAGCAAATGTGGACCAGGCTGATATGCATTAACAGAGAAAGTGTCAGCACTTCTCACCCAGAGCATATAGTAACAAATAATAAGGGGAAGCTATTGTTAATTCATAAAAATAAATGTGGATCAAGTAACAATGGTTCAACTTTATTAGGATTTCAAAGACCAACAGGCAAAGTGATTTTTTAAAAATCTTACACTAAGATTTCTTCTAGAAAATAAAATGCAGAATTTTGCTTTAAAATCACATTGGGCCAGGTGAATTGGCCAAAAAATGCTAAGCTATACATTCTACTTTCAATCTCCAATCACCAATATTCGATGTGCACCTAGTTCACAGTTAGCTCCTTTAGGATCTCTCTTACTTTCCCTATTCTGGTCCAATCTTTGTCGCCACTGCCTCTCTCAACCTTTTCCTCACTATCCCGTTCTGTTTGCTGCTGTATCTATCTTCCCATTCATGTCTCATTCTCTCTTGCTTGCTTTTTCTATTTACTCTAATTTCTTTCTCTCAATCTTCTCTCCTTTTCTAGAACCTCTTCATCTTTTCTTCTATTTTCTTTGTGCTTCTCACTGTTTGTTATTCTCTTTCTAGCTCTCTTCTTCCTCGACCATGTATGGCTACTGAAACTTTCTATTGGCTACTGCATGGCCATTAGCAGCACATGCCACCTTTCTTTTACCTCTGTGCTTTTCACTGTTCCCCAGTCCCCCAAGTCTACCATCCTGGGGCCCTCCTGGAACTAGAGAAGTCCCCTACGATCATGGAGCAAAGAAATGAATGCAATGTGGCCATCATATCCCTGCAGCTTGTTGTCAGTTTTTGTTCGACAGGACATCAGGTTAAAAGGATTTGGTGGGTTTTAGCTGCTTTATAGCAGACAAACAGTTGACATCCACCACACTACCTTCACAGGGCGGTGGACTTCAATGAGTCATTCAAAGTACTGGAAAAGAAAATGCTTCTGGTAATAACAAAAGAAACATTTTATTTTCCAAACTCAATGTCAGCATGGGAGGAAAATGCTTCCCAGAAGTCCTGAGTTTGATTTTTTTGTTTTGCTGTACTACGTAGCACTCTGTGTGCACTGACGTTACACACCACAACAAAAATGAAATCAGACTGCATGTAGGAAGCAGGCTCTCTATATACTATACCAACAAGCAGTATAGTGTGCACAGAGTCAAGTGGATCCTCAGAGGCTTTACAGAGGCTAAAGTAGAGAATACTAATGCTTTCCTTGTAGTAGTGTGGGCAAGCAGTTAGGCTAATCAGAGGGCAGTGTTTAAAATCTGCTGTACACACAATGGCAATAAATGAGATAAACTATATTTATTTCACAGAGCCACAGAACTTTGTCTTAGACAAACAAATTTAGCAATAGAAATACATTTCAATATCAAAAGTGGACATTGTCCAATTTTCAGACTTTGCAATGTGAACCTATGGGAGAAAGAAAACATTCAGCATACAAATAGGTAACCTTGACTTACAAAACTAGTCTTCAGGAGTTAAGTTCAGTATTGGGCAAGGTTCAGTTCAGCACCAACAGTACACCACCAGCTGCACAGGGGAAGCAGGGTGCAAATTCGATGTCAGGCACCCAATACAACTCAATGAAGAATGGGGAAATCAAACAGAGGCTGCTTACAGGTAAGCAGCAGCTGCTTGGAGAGCCAGTCTCTGGGGTTAAAGCAAGCACTAGGCAGGGTCCAAAGCAGCACCACCATCAGCACAGGAGCAGCCAGGTGCAGGGTAACAACACAGTGTCGGGTGCCCAAGGTAAAACTATAGGGAAAGGCAAAATCGGAAAAGGACTTCGGGCTCAGGCCAGGAGGCGGTTCGAAGGAAGCAAACAGCTGGAGAGGTAAGTTGCGATGCTCGGGGACGTAGGGACCCCTTTGGTCTGCTTCACCAAGGCCCACTGCTGGCGGGTGCAGGGGTGTCTTTTGATGTCTGAAACGACTTACTGGAGCAGGTAGCGGTTGAGGGGGCCTTAATACGGCTCTTCTCGGCAATGGCATAAGAGTGTCTCCCCCCTGCCTGGCGCAGAGCTAGCAAAGGAAAAATAAAACTATAGTCTAGCATCTTTTTATTTTTCGTTTGCCAGCTTGTGCATGGAGGGTCGAGGCATGGGAGGGGGAGGAGGAGTACTTCTGCACTCCCTAGTCCCAAAGTGCTCATGTGTGTTTGGTCGGCCATCTCAGGCTGACCAAAACACACATGCCCACTTAGGTTTCTCCAGCCCAGGGGCATTCAGCAGGCGGGCTGGGGAAACCCCTACAGACTCCCTGGTCTGAGCAGGGCTTCTTTTCTGCCTGCTGAGACCAATCCCCGTGCTGCTCTGCAGCACAGGGAATGGCTGGGAGTCTGTCCCAGGTGCTGCAGAGACCTAGGAAACGGTCAGAAGGAGCTACGCGAGGCAGGAGGTGGCCGGCGGTGTCCGGTAAGTTTTCAAATATTATTATTAATCCCCCCCACCGTGCTCGCTCCCCCGCCCTCCCCACACCCGCCCTACCACCCTTTGTCACTTGCAGCCTCCACTGGCTGCAGGTGATGTCGAGGAGTCTGGAAGGGGTCAACCCACAATGGACTCGGGCACTGGAGTTCTGGGGAACCTCCCTGGAGCCGGTGGGCCAATTGGACTTGGGCCGGAGGCGTCAAGTGCAGAAAAGGAACCGGGAGCAGGGTTCCATGGTTCTTCAGGTAACAGAAGCCTTTACTTGAAGTTTGTTTCTGGTGAACATGTCTGCTGTTCTCTGGAGATCTTGACCTTTGTCGAAGGCAGGTAGTCCTCCAAGGTTTTGGAGGTTGCTGGGCTGTAGGATGAACCGTCTTTTGGTGCAGGATCATCAAGGGCTGCATACAGGCCGGTAGGGCAGGGACCAAGTCAGTAGTTCTCTGCAATCTTCTCTGCTGGGTTAACTCTGTAGTGTCCGGCTCTTCTTAGGTCATCAGGAACTGAAGTTCAGGGTCTGGGTATACCATCTAAATACTAGATTTACAGGCTTTTCAAGGGTGTGACAGGTAGTGGCCATTGAGCCCATTACCTTTGGTGTCTTCACCCTCTATTAGGCCCACCTCCTGTGGGTGGGGGACATAAACTTAGCCCTGATTGGATAAGTCTTACCATCTTCAAGATGGTGGGCACTGAAAAGTGTATTTCACCTTGCCTCCAGCACCTGCGGGGTTGAGTTGGCAAAGGGGGGCACACCTACTCTATCTGAGGTTTCCCACCTGTTCTCCCGCTAAAAGGGGGTGAGAACAGGAAGGGGGGCCTGCCACTTCTAACGATGATCACTTTACAAAGGTGGCAAGGTCTTTGAAGCTCCCCCCCACTGTTGACCAGGGGAGGTGTGAGCACCTCCACCCAGGAAAGGCATTGTTCTCAACCTCTGAGGATACAGGGACTCACTGCATAAAGTCAGAACACTGTCTGGTGTTAGCAGACTGGCTTAAGCCAGTCAGTGACCACACTAAGGGTTGGTAAGTTTCAGGGGAACCCCTCCAAGACGTTCTCTATGTGCAAGTTGTAATAAATCTGACACTGGAATCTGTGCAGGTTTATTATGATGGAGATGTTGGGTACAAAACATCCCATACTTCAGTGAAGCCATCATGGAGCTGGGGAACTCATAATAATGAGTATCCAGCAATGTACTTACTATGGCTACCCTGGTCACTTACAATATCCAGGAATCAGCAAGGATATTGCATGGGCATATCTTCTCATGCTGATATGCCCTCACAGGAGATATAGTTCAACCTCCCTTAGGGCCAAGGCTTGCTAGTGGGGTGTCTTACCCATAGCACATGCAGTGTCTATGGGCATGGCATGCAGGCATGTGTGCCATGTCGACTCTTCAGTTTTCTCTGCACCAAGACACACAGGCTACAGTGGCAGTAAGCATGTGCTTGGTGAGAGCTCCCTTAGGGTGGCACAATTTGTGTTGCAACCCTTAGGGGACCCTCTTTAACAACAAGACCCTTGGTAACAGGGGTACCTTTTAGTAGGCACTTCTATGTATGCTAAAGAGGTCTCAATTGTTGAAATAATAGGTACAGTTTTAGGGAAGGAAATCTGGCACAGGGGACCTTACTGGCTTGGACCCAGTGCACTGCCAGTCGAAATTACATCATTTTCCAGGCAAAAAGTAGGGACTAACCATGTCCAAAAGAGGTACTTTCCTACACTGCACTAATGGAGTCTGTGGATATCCACAAATGTCCTACCATACAGCAGTCCGACACAACTCCCCATAACAATAGTACCCCACTTGTGTGACTGAGCTATCACTCATGAAGGGAGAGGCTTTCAAAGGCCCCTAAGACAATGCATCAAGACTTTGCCTTGCATATTGACCAACTTTGGTATAGTGGGTAGCTGCGGCATTTAGGGCAGGGATTGTTCGGCATCTAGGAAACCCTGCCAGGCCTAGACATTTCTGAAAACAAGGTGCTTAGGGTAGCCTAGGGAGGTGTAGCTTGCATAAATTCCTTCCCTTACACGGAATGCCTTGCAAACACCAACTTTGGATAAATCTTAGATTTTCCTCATATTTTTGTGAAGGTATATTCCGAAATCTGTGAGGATCTACAAACTTCCTATCACCCAGCATTCCCACATTTCTCCCATTAAATATGCTACCCTAAATGTTCAACATATATTGTTCATTTATTAAATTACTTTAAAATTGCCTCATAACAGCAATTTATGGGCTATGACCATAAATTAGATAAAGGTAAAGCAGAATCAATAGTCAATAAGGTTAAAAAAATAGATTCATAATACACAGATCTTAAATTACAATATACAAACTCACAACATTTTAGTCGATGTTCTGCAGAGATGTGTGGAGAGGGCAATTTTAATACAAATGCTTTCAGCCTCAAATGCCCTGATTTTGATTTCCACAATATTTGGTTGAAAGGGATGAATCCTCAGCGTGTTGAGCCTGGCAGGAATATCTAGATATAAAATAATTTTTGAAAGATAGTCTGTTACTGCAGCCCTTTGTGACATGGCAGGCTGTATTGGGTTATTTCAGATTCATACTACTGCTATTTAGGGTATTTGCCACCCTTTGCAGCAGGCACATTAAGCTAAACAACTAGCTGACTCCTGAAAACAAAATACCGATCTCTAGAGTAGACACATTGTCTTGTAAGGCTATATTTCACAATAGGCCAGTGTAGGCTAAAGCAATGTCAGTAAAATCTAAGTAGTAACTGACTGGTGATAACTCTGCCCCAGCACAATAGGCTAATTGAACCACCATGCCATATTGGAATCTGTAGATTCCGGATAGGTCATTGCTTCTGAATGACTGGTAGGTTTAGGTTGTGACAACCACTTAAGCTTTAGGAATACGATATATTATGAAAAATATTGGCTTAAGAACATAATGACTCAATGCCATCTACAGTTGTGCAATCTCTTCATGCAGCAAATTCTTGTTAGACCTGCATGTATGAAAGATGAGAAGGAAATTCAGCTAATGCACATTGAATTATTGGTGCCTCAGCTGTAACAGTGAACTAGTGTTGGTACTACCTTTCGTATCAGCTCCTCACTCTCAAAACTGTGACATTACTCAGGGGTCCATCATATCCCGTTATTCACCATCTGCCTAACCCATTTACCACACCTGATTGAATCATTCAACCTCAGCTGTTACTACCATGTAAATGACACCCGAATATTGTTTTTAAATGGACAGTCTCGAATACCTCTACAATTTGATGACTATCTTTGGGCAATAAACACATGAATGATGAATAACCATCTCATGCTAAATACCTCATAGACAGAGCTTATGTCCTGGGGACAAAAATACCAGCCTGTCGCCATATGGCCTAGGGAACATGAGGCCCCTCCAACAATATCAAGAGAAGAAACCTAGTGGTAACCATGGAGTCAGGCCTATATTTGATACCACATGTTAAAATTGTAAAACAGGGCGTCTTCCACACTATGAAAACACTGTTGTATCCTCCCGTACCTTGTATCCCAACAAAAAACTGTAAGCCATCCTCACAATCATAATCCCCAAGTTCGACAATGCCTACAGACTATACCATGGCACACCTATTTTCATCATATGCAAAATACAACTCATCCAAAATGCTGCTGCAAGACTACTTCTCTGCCTTCACCCAAGAGAACACATGACTCCAGTCTTGCAATCACTCCACTGGCTATCTATAGCAAGAAGGGAATGTTCAAGGCGCTTTGGTTTGTTCACAGAGTCTCCAACGGAAAGGACTGTTATATCAAGTAGCTAAATTCAAACTGATCAGGACATTGTGCTCCAGGTTTGCACCACTTATCATACCACCTTATAATAAGAAATCTGTAGGAGGCACTGCTTTCTCAATACAAGCTGCCAAGCTCTGGAGCTCACTACCAGCCTGCCTTCAAAGCATCCAGCAGTCTAAACACTTCAGACGACAATTGAAAACATGGATATTAGCAAAACAACTACACCACCGACATCCCTGACAGAATCTGGAATGACAGCCACACTCTCAAGCTCAGTCTTTACCTTACAGTCCATAGGCTGGAAACATCCCAACCAGCAAAATACTTTTGATTAATCAGGTAAGTTAACCTATGCTTTGCCAGGGTATTATAAAATTGTTTAAGTTCATACATATTATTTCTGGCCCACGCTAATACTAATGCCCTAAGAACCAGCGGGCAGCAGCCAACTGTAACTTACACATCTTACATTCAATTAAGGCATATATGCTGTGAAGATTGTCCATCACTAGTACTGTGCAGCCAATAAACTAGCCATCACTAAATAAAGAGACCTGGAATAACTGAAGAGATCATAGGACTTTAATCAAGTCCATGACTGCAAGTCCTAAATATCTATATATGATGGCCACTTCTTTAATCTCACAATGATTTTCATATATGTGCCCTTAATACAGGCCCCCTTGCACCATGGTGAAAGGGTGCCTGAGGTGGCGCAAGGCAGCACACAGTGCACCAGCACTAGGAGACAGCAGAAGATGACCTGTTGTTGTAAATATTGCACCATTATACTGCTTCTCTTTCACACAGAGCAGCTCATCAAGTTGCTTTGCTGTGTTGCGTTGTGTAAGAAAATCTGTCTCAAAATTACTGATTGGACAACCAAATGCAGCACCTCGCTAGCAGGCTATAATCCTAATATACCATAAAGGGACCTACAGAGCTGTTCAAAGCTGGCAGGGTACTGAAAAACAATTAACTGCACAACTGTGTCTCATCATTCACCACACCGCTGCAAGCTGCGTCCGATAACACAATAACCACACCTCAGCGTCCATCACGCATGATATGGAATCACTTCCCACATAGGATCATAAAACAAAGATAAGACCCTTCCAACCATACACCACCCTAGTGGATGTAGCTTGTTGCCCATGTAGGTAAGCAGTTCTGTTTTGAGCCTATTAAAATCTTTACTTCCATCACACTTCAGAATTATAAAACAAATGTGCTTCATTTGTGTTTCATAACTGCTGGTATATGTTGAAATATTTTGTACTGTTTATTTACAGGTATTTACATTTTTGGTGAACTAGAAACACATTGACATCCTCCAGTACTTTCTTTGACACTCCCTGTATGCAAAGCAACTGGAATTATTTGATGCTGTGGCGCTTTTTCCGCATAATTATGAATTTGCTGCATTTATCAAATAATCCATCATCTGCAGATTTTAATGAAAGCAAATTTTGAGCAAACTCAAACAAATAAAAAATTACTAAAAACGCTGCAACACGTGCTGCAGTGCAATGGTAGATCCTTCGCAAAAGTTGACTGATTACCTTTCAGTTACTGTAGCTGTATTTGGATGTGGAACTGGTACTCATAAAGTAAAACCTTTGCTCAGACAGTGCTAACATGTAAAAATAACAAAATATTGAAGTGCATCTATCACAAATGGTGCTGCAATAAGCCGCATATCTTGTCACACAATTTAGTCAACATTGCAAAATAATTTAGTCCCCCCCCCCCCCCCCCCCCCCACCATATAATCCCATTGGGCCAGTCTGTACCCCAAAGAGGTTGTCATACAGTTCACTTTACAAAATCCTCTCACTTTGCAATCAAAGAAAGAAAATTAAGCAACATCTCCATTTAAAATATTAGACAGCATTTTTTCAGAAGGCATAGCCTGACATTTAACTTGTTACTACTCTTCTTCCGCTCTCCTCTAAACACTCCAGGTCACATCGCCCCCCGGCGCCTTGGTTTTCCATTGACTTGAAAGCCCTGCGTACTAAATGCAAGGCCTTAGAACGGAAATGGAGGCACTCTTACTCAGTCTCGCAGAAGACTGTTTATAAAGAGGCTTTAAAAGAATGCGTTACCCTCCACCTTGAAAATGGAGACTAATTTTCTCACCTTTAGAAAAATATTGAAAACATTACTCTTCCAGTGATTTGCATGTCGATCTAGTTGTTTCATGGTGCTGTTTCTAGAGGTCTGTTTTTCTTCTTGAGTCTATCCCTTCGCGCCGGGAAACCCATTGTGGGTAGCTGATGCGTGTTATAAGTTCAAATAAATAAATAAATAAATAACTTGTCATGGAACACACAGCAAATGTAACAAGATGAAAACAAAACAAGGCATTTTCATTGCTAAATTATATACTGTGTCATCTGCCTCAGTCATTTTGGGGACCAAAAATCAATTTGGGCTGGCCCGGACCTCAAATGCCCCACCCCCGTGGTTACGGCCTTGCCTGTATCCCAACTTTGTTTTAAAATCCGCATCCAATAAAACAGTGTTGGTTTTTATTCTGTTTTAGACAATGATATTTCTGGAAGAATCGTCTCCATTAGGAAACAAACCTGTACACTAGATAGGTGTAGCTGGAAATATAATATACGGCAAAATAAACAAACATTCTTACTGCCTTTTTGAAGATTAACAAATGCTGAGTTTTTCGTTCTTGCAGAGCCAAAAGTGCTGAATACAGCAATCAATAGATAAGCTTAATTGATCAACTCAATCAGTGTGTCAGTAACTGCCATGAATTTTACATGCAGTGTTCAACATAACATTTGTAAATCAATAAAAGATATAAATTGTTTATTTTTGTTGATATATGCAGGTTATGCAGCAAACTGAAGATTATAAGCTTATACAGTATAGTAGAGTAAATATTAAGTAGCGAGGACATCACTGAAGAATCACCCAATTCCAAAATTCCCTCTCAGACAGAACAGAAACTATTGACTGGTGAACCTATAGAAAATAAATAAGAACTGAGGTATGAATCTCATTTAGGTATGGAACAGCTTCACTTTAAAGGGGCTCTTGCATAAATTCGACTTAAATAGATGTATAAAGGGAAAACATTGGAACTCTGGGAGAGGGAAGGAGCAGCAAAAGGTGTGGTAGGTACATTACTAGGAAGATTGGCATTAGACTTCAGCCAACCCAATGTAGCAAAATGATTAATAGAAGGAAAGGGAGTTGGGCGCAGTGTTTCTGGGAAAGGGTTCAATATATTAATGAGTAATGAAAGCGACCTTGATCTGTTACTGGGGACAGGGATTTTAAGGTATTATTCCACAGCAGGTTTGTTGAATAGCATTACATTCCAGAGAATGTGCTCACCTACATTTCGTTTAGGAAAAGTACTTAAAATAAAAAGTATACACTTTTCTTTTAATGCTTCCAATAACTAATTTATGGTAATAGTTCAGTTCACTGAAGTAGCAGGGACAATGTACAGGAGTTATTCTCCATGATCTACATACCAATTATCTAATAAAGTGTTGTTTCAGTAATAAATTAATGATGAATTTGTCCTCTCAGCCACAGAAAGGAAGGTTTGGTGGATTGACATTGGCAGTGCCGTAGTTTCACTACTTCTTCTAAATTTGAATTGTGAGTTAAAAAGTAGAGATTAAAGTGTTTAATGTATAGTACAAATCACTGAACGTATTAAAATCTATTTTATTTTATTTTAGGAATGTCAGAGAAAGCTAGATCACAAGCTGAGCTTGGACTCCTATTTACTGAAACCTGTCCAAAGAATAACAAAATATCAACTGTTATTGAAGGTTGGTACATTGGAATTTCACTGTCATTAGATAGAAACATGTCTAGCATCAAATTAGAATATAATCACCTCTCAAAAGCAGAAAAACACTTGTGAGCAATGGTGTATTAGCTCCTTTTTCCCTTTATACAAAATCATGGAGAAATGCTTAAAATCACTATTATCACCGTATGTTCCAGTCCTGAACTCAGTCTCTCTAACTGTTTAAAGGAAATGTTGAAGTACAGTAAGAACTGCGACGGTGCTGAAGATCTGCAGGAGGCCTTATCATCCATCTTGGGGATTCTCAAGTCTGTAAATGATTCCATGCATTTGATTGCCATTACAGGATACGAGGTAATACACTTACTTTTAATAGTTTCTTTAATAAACCATGAGATGCATCATTATCGAAATCTACATATTGTCTTTAAACGATGGGAGAAGCTCCAGATCTCACCAGAGAAACTCATTTTGGGCACATTATTCTCCACCTCTCTTAGGATGTGCTAGCATCATAAAGAATTTCCTATTTTGAGCCATCTTTGTCAACCGTTTCTCACTAGTTAAAAAATCAATTGTGTCTGCTATTTAAAAACACTAGATGCGTTGTTTCGTGAAACATTTCTCACCGATGTACATTTCTTCTCACTATTTTTCCATGTATCACTTCATATGGTAAATTATTAGACGTTTAGACATTTATATTCTTCATACCCATGTTCAGAGGTAATGGATGACATGGCAAATTTGCTTTGCTGCTGTCTATACACTGCAAAAGGACTCTAGAACATGTAGCCCAATCACCTTCCTTCATCAAACTGAAACATATTAAGACAATATAAGTTTATTTTGCCCATGAAACACTTGATGATACATATTTTACGTTACAGTTTTGATTTTTTTTTTCTTCATATAATTGGGATGGCAGGTATCTAATTTTTGTCCACAAGTGCTGGATTCATGCCGAATATTTGGGCTTCCTACACAGAATAAATTCACATCACTGGTAAAGGGAATAATTTACTTAATAAGTCGTTTTATCAAAACTGGTGTGAATTTAGCTGCCACAGACCAGTGTTAAAATTCCCTCATCCAGAAGGCATTAGGTACATCACACCTTTAGATGCTATCAGATGACTAAAAATTGTCCCCATGTGAGTAAAAACATGATGCAAGTCCACAATTAAAATTTGGAACATGGTTGCAATTTGCATTCTTGAAACTGTGGATGTTGGTTCATTTCTTAATCTACAGCTGTGCACTGCAAGAAGTAGAATGCTAAGTTCTTTTTCAACGTTTGACATTGAGCACTGAATTACTTCACTGTTACACTAGTCGTTTTTAGGTCCCGCATAGACGGCGCTTGCGCAGCCTCTTTGAAACATGCTGTATTCAGTTATAGATTTGAAGCTGCATTCACTCTCCACCCCAATTTTGTATTTGCTTTTGTGACTGTGCTTTCTAAATGTTGGATTTTCATTTGTAAATAGGCTTATTAGTCCCTCCTTAGTACCTCCCTGCCTCCTAATGTCACCTCTCATGAGGACTGGCTCTTTTACTTGTGTTGTTACTCAGTAAGTTTCATTTACGGTCTGTCTGCACTATTTTCTTAAACCAGATTTTCCTACCTGCTGTTCCAGGCACACTTTTTGCTTCCTAATTAACACACAGCATTTGCATCCTGCTCATCAGAGTGTTTGAAGGGTGCCTGCTCTGTTCCCTGCACTTAACAAATCCTGCCCCCCACCCTGAATGTTTTCATTGTTGACATACTTTATCAGCACTGCACTGGTTTCACTTTTATGCTTGTGTATTTCCCAGCCCTTCTGTCCCGATTTCTGTGCTCTCTCTCCCCCTCCTGATCAGTCAGCAGGTTCCAGCCTGCCTCACAGAGAGCAAGGTCTCAGAGCAGGGGGCACTGCTGTCTGTGCCTGCCCTGCTCCTCGCAGCTGCCATAGTTGTAGACTAGCTCTGGTCCCAGGTAAGAACAGCTAGGCATGAGCTCTTTGTTTGAGCTCTTAGTTTCTATCAGCGCAGAGCCCTTTCAGAGCACCATGCTGGTTAGTTTTCACTCTCCTGTCTCCCCTCGCGCCCCTCTACCCACTCTCTCTGCTCTCCCTCCCCCTTCCAGGCACCAATGCACTTTGACATTTATACTGAGACAAGAGTGGAAAGTAGATATGGAAAGTACACACAATGCTCTCCCTGCTTTGGAGTCAACATGATGTAACCACACTTAATATACATAACCTAACTATTTGTTTTTCTTCAAAAGACTGCTTTACTCCACACTTTCTCTCCTTCTCCCATTCTCCTCCTCTTCGCATCTATTTTATTCCCACCCTCTCTCATACAACGTTACACCAAGCGCAGCACCAAACCACTCTAATCAACACCACTCTACTCTATGCGAAGCCATTCCATTATACGCAGCGCAACTCCATTATATGCAGCGCCATGCCATACAACACAAAACTGCTTTGCTGCACTCCATGCCACTCAGCTTTACTCAACACTACTCTGCTTTATTCCACACCACTCT
The DNA here is from genome assembly GCF_964204655.1 of Triturus cristatus. Taxonomy (NCBI): domain Eukaryota; kingdom Metazoa; phylum Chordata; class Amphibia; order Caudata; family Salamandridae; genus Triturus; species Triturus cristatus. The sequence continues at coordinate 835,797,931 of NC_140591.1, forward strand.
GCTTTACTCCACACCACTCTCCTTTACTCCACTCAACGCCACTCTGCTTTACTCCACTCAACGCCAATCTGCTTTACTCCACTCAACGCCACTCTGCTTTACTCCACTCAACGCCACTCTGCTTTACTCCACTCAACATTCCTCTTTACTCTCTCAACACTCTGCTATACTCCACTCAACACTCTGCTTTACTTCCAATCCACTCAACTCCACTCTGCTTACTCCAATCCACTCAACTCAACTGCACTTTACTTCACTCTGCTTTACTCCACGCCGCTCTGCTTTACACCACACCGCTCTGCTTTACTCCATGCCACTCTAATTTACTCCTCTACAATCAACAGCACTCTTCTTTACTCCACTCCACTCTCCTTTACTCCACTCGATTCCACTCCACTCTGTTCAACAACACTCTGCTTTACTCGACTCCACGCCACTCTGCTTTACTCCACACCACTCTGCTTTACTCCACTCAACACCCCTCTGCTTTATTCCACTCAACACTCTGCTTTACTCCACTCAACACTCTTTGCTTCCAATCTGCTTTACTCCACTCCGCTTTACTCCACTCTGCTTTACTCCACTCCGCTTTACTCCACTCCGCTTTACTCCACTCCGCTTTACTCCACTCCGCTTTACTCCACTCCGCTTTACTCCACTCCGCTTTACTCCACTCCGCTTTACTCCACTCCGCTTTACTCCACTCTACTTTACTCCACTCTGCTTTACTCCATTCTGCTTTACTCCACACCGCTCTGCTTTACTCCACGCCGCTCTGCTTTACTCCACGCCGCTCTGCTTTACTCCACGCCGCTCTGCTTTACTCCACGCCGCTCTGCTTTACTCCACGCTGCTCTGCTTTACTCCACGCCGCTCTGCTTTACTCCACGCCGCTCTGCTTTACTCCACGCCGCTCTGCTTTACTCCACGCCGCTCTGCTTTACTCCACGCCGCTCTGCTTTACTCCACGCCGCTCTGCTTTACTCCACGCCGCTCTGCTTTACTCCACGCCGCTCTGCTTTACTCCACGCCGCTCTGCTTTACACCACGCCGCTCTGCTTTACACCACGCCGCTCTGCTTTACACCACGCCGCTCTGCTTTACACCACACCGCTCTGCTTTACACCACACCGCTCTGCTTTACACCACGCCGCTCTGCTTTACACCACGCCGCTCTGCTTCACACCACGCTGCTTTGCTTTACTCTACACTTCTCTGCTTTACTCCATTCCACTCTGCTTTACTCCATTCCACTCTGCTTTACTCCACTCCACTCACTCCAAGCCACTCTGCTTTACTCCACTCAACTTTACTTTACTCCACTCTGCTTTACTCCATGCCACTCTGCGTTACTACACACCACTCTGCTTTGCTCCACACCACTCTGCTTTGCTCCACACCACTCTGCTTTGCTCCACACCACTCTGCTTTGCTCCACACCACTCTGCTTTGCTCCACACCACTCTGCTTTGCTCCACACCACTCTGCTTTGCTCCACACCACTCTGCTTTGCTCCACACCACTCTGCTTTGCTCCACACCACTCTGCTTTGCTCCACACCACTCTGCTTTGCTCCACACCACTCTGCTTTGCTCCACACCACTCTGCTTTACTCCATGCCACTTTTCTCAACACCACTCTGCTTTACTCCACTCCGCTCCACTCCACTCTGCTCCACTCCACTCTGCTCCACTCCACTCTGCTCCACTCTGCTCCACTCTGCTCTGCTCCACTCTGCTCTGCTCCACTCTGCTCTGCTCCACTCTGCTCTGCTCCACTCTGCTCTGCTCCACTCTGCTCTGCTCCACTCTGCTCATCTCCACTCTGCTCAACTCCACTCTGCTCAACTCCACTCTGCTCAACTCCACTCTGCTCAACTCCACTCTGCTCAACTCCACTCTGCTCAACTCCACTCTGCTCAACTCCACTCTGCTCAACTCCACTCTGCTCAACTCCACTCTGCTCTACTCCACTCTGCTCTACTCCACTCTGCTCTACTCCACTCTGCTCTACTCCACTCTGCTCTACTCCACTCCACTCTGCCTTTCTCCACTCCGCTCAGTGCCACTCTGCTTTACTCCACTCTACTTAAGCCTGCTCAAGGCCTCTGCTTTTCTCCACTCCACTCTGCCTTTCTCCACTCTGCTCAGTGCCACTCTGCTTTACTCCACTCTACTTAAGCCTGCTCAAGGCCTCTGCTTTTCTCCACTCTACTTAAGCCCGCTCAAGGCCTCTCTGCTTTACTCCAAGCTTTTTTGAATTTATTTTTTAGTACGTATTGGGGGTAAATGTGCGCACAGTTATTTATGTAAACAATATTAGCCTTTAAACTAGTGCTTAATTTAAGGCAGGGTTTTCCGGTGCGCACCACCACAATTAATAATTAACATATACTCTTATAATTAAAAAAAAAATCACCCCAAGGGATTGAAGTGATTTTAAATAACACCACTTAAGCACATAATAAATGTATGTACATACAAAATAAATACAATTTTTGGGCCCACTTCAACTTTAATCTCCAACCATAGAATCGTCGTCTTTCTCCCTCACGCCACATCCACTCCACAATGACCTTTCTCTCACACATTTTGTTCCTTCTTTACAGCACATTCATTTACCTATCTAACCCGATCCCCTCCTTCTTTTCTGCTCCTTTCCTAATTTCTCTCCACTCTTGCCCTCGCTTACTCCTATTTCTTCTGCCTCCACACTTTCTCTCCTTCTCCCATTCTCCCATTCTCCTCCCCTTTCCTTCTCATCTGTTTACCCCCTCCCTCTCTTACACTCCTCTCCCTAGGACACATTTCACAGTGAAATTAATTGTATTTAAATTAGTCCTTAATTTTAGACTGAGTCTTCCAGTGCGCACCACAGCACTTAATAGCGAAAAAAATCACCCAAAAGTATTGAAAGTAATTTTAAATAACACCACTTAATACTATTATAAATTTTCTTACATACAAAATAAATATTCTGTCTCTTTGGTTAAATAATGTTTTCTTTCATATTTAATGTAAAACACTCCATTTATGTCAACAGTGGATGCATGGCGTTCTTTCTTTTGTTTTCAAAACCCGAGCCAGTAAGTATCCTGTTGCCCACTTGCATTGGAAGGCATTTTGATAATTATCAGCAACACCATCTTTTCTATATGGTTCATTTGTACCCAGACAGTAAACAGAACATGTACTTTACCACACACTGTTTCATTTCACAGTATGTAATGAACTTTTAGCCAATGGACTAAATTATTTCCTTGCTGGATACATTAACATCCTGCTTTCAAAACACAATTGCACTTTACTACAGGTTTCTGCTAAATGTTTGTACCATCCATACTGCAAATATGTTTATTTAACCCACAGATATTACACTTTTTTTTTAACATCTCATAAGGACATTTTCATACAGACAAAAACATTACACTCATGCTGCTAGGCCACGTCACGTTTGTTGTTGTAGGCTGCACAACCTGTGTTTTGCTTGTGCAACCCGTGACGCTGCAGAGTAGGTATTTTTTATATATTTAGAGCTGTGTAACATGCCGTTTGTTTCAAACAATTTTAGCCTTTAAATTAGTGCTCAATTTGAGCTGGGGGTTCTGGGGCATACCACAGCAATTAATTATTAATACCTGCTTTTGTTGCAAAAAAATCACCCAAACATAGTAAAGTGAAGTCAAATAGCAGCAGTTAAGGCCATAATATATGCTTTTACATATAAGGAAACTAGTTTATTTGCCCAGGACCACAGCAATACTCAAACTAATCCCCAGCTTCAAAGTTGGCACCTTTCTCCCTTATTTGGCCAAAGTTTTTTTTCATCCTAGTTCTGTAATATACTGTTTCTTTGCTAAAATTAAACTTATTTCTACTCTAGTTTAGCAATGTATATATTCACTGAAAAAACCATAGGTTTGAGGGACGTTATAGTTAGAAATTAGATTTAAAAAACCTTAGAAATTCACACAAAAAACACAGGTTTCAGGGACGGTATAGTTAGTTGAACATTTCACTCGTACAAAACCAGAGAATTTCTAATTGTAATGTGCTCAATCCTATGGTTTTTTCAATGAATTTCTAAGGGTTTTTTAATGCTAATTTCTAACTATTACATCCCTATTAAGTCCCCTTGAATCCTGAAGGGCCCACCAGGTACCTCCAGTAAGCGCCACAGAGCTGCTTTGCAGAGAGGTGTTCCTAGGCCATACCCCTTTTTACACCACGCTGCAAACGCGGCTTCTGGCCAGGTCCCGGGGGCACTGCCAATTAATTCGCAAAGATCCCGCAGCCCCGAGGACCCCCATCTCCCCGGGGATATGTAAATTATGTAAATTATGTCCGCAATGAATGCCTGCACAGTGCTGGCATTGTCTTTCTCAATGATGTACCCCGGAGGCAGCGGCAGGACACCATGGTATGCGGGTCACACTTCACCGGGCACTTGCTGCTGTTGCAGAAAATCTGCCACTTGCTAGGATCGCGAGAGTCTACGGTGTACCCCGGGTCACAATCACACCTGTAGATGCCAGGCAGGTTACTGCAGTTCTGTTCACACACCTGGCCGTAGCACTCATCGACGTCCTCACACTTATCGGACATGTCTTAGCCTGGGTGGCAGAGGCAGTGGAAGCCCCCCACTGTGTTCTCGCACTGCTGTTCGCATATGTTCTTGTTCACCTGGCAGTCGTCGACGTCGTGGCAGCTGGTGCCATCTTCGCCGAGTTCGTACCCTTCCTGGCACATACACTGTGGCAAATTGTTGGTGGTGTAGAGGAACCAGAGCTGGGCGCACCCATGGCTGGAGCAGGGGTTGGGGGGTAGGACGCATTGCTGTCCCTCTTTAGCCAGCTCCAGACCCCAGGGGTAGGTGCAGGTGGCAATGCCAGTCTCCTCTCGACAGCTGTGGCTGGAGCCTCCGTTCTCCACCTCGCAGTGCCAGGGGCCTGGGCTCTGGGAAACCCATCTCATACTGCTGCTGTCCTGGCCTCGGCAGTGAAGCTCAAATCCATCAGGGGAGATTGAGGCCACCGTGTCAGGGGGCAGCGCCATGAAGTTACTACCATTAGCACTGAAGTGGCTCTGCTCCATGCACTGCACCACCCCCGGACCAGCTATGAGGGGGCTGGCATGGCGGAGCCTCCCAGCAGCAGCAAGAGGGAGAGCCGGGTGAGCAGCATCCAGCGGAAGGCAAGGCACTAGCAGCGAAGGGTTCAGAGAGTACCATTAGAGCAGGCGCTACAGTCAAAACTGTGTCCCGACAGAGAGCTCAAGTTTATAAAGTGCCAGCTCTCCCTGCATGAAGGAAGGGAGGAAGGGCAGGGAGGAAGCGCAGCAGCGGGGCATATGTGAGGGAAAGGGGGTCTGGCAGACAGCGGTCCTCCCCGCTCCGGTGTCCCCATCCAGCAGGCAGCATAGGACCATAACTGCACGGGAGTGACATCACGGTGGGCGAGAGTGGGCAGACCTCGGACACTGCATAACGGATCTGCCCTGTGAGTAATCCCAAACTTCCCACCGCCTGGTGAACTTTGTTGAAAGTTAGAAAGGATTGCCGAGTTTCGTCTGCTGTAACAGCGTGAATGTCACAGAGGCATTCTTCATGTGGAAAAAAGCGGTAAAACATTCAAGGCAGGCTTTTCGAACAGCAGGCAGGGGCCATACTTCACGTGCTACAGTATGCCTCTTTTATAAGATATACAGCATATTGCCTCAGAGCAGCTGATGAGGATAGAACATGTACAGAGATGATCCCACAGAGACAATCAACACCTCAGGCTTCACAAACGTCCATGCTGAACAAATCTAACATCTTACCCCAGTCACAGATCTGGGTTTCATTCATCGTTTTTTTGCTCACCAGGTCACCCCAGTTTGGACCCAACCATAAATAGATAAGTCTTAACCCTGCTCCCAATGGCTACAGTCCTACCCAAACTGCCCAGCAAGGTCCTCCCTAGACTGGCACAGTGAGCAAGGGACCCATGCCTGGGTCCCTCCCACTTAGGGCAAAAAGAACAGATGGACAGAATGCTGAACAAATCAAAGATTGACCCCCAGTGACAGATTTGGCTTAAACCTATCATTGTTTCGCTCACCAGGGCGCCCAGTTTGGGCCCTACCATATGCAAATCAGTCTTGACCCTGCTCCTCATGGGAACAGTCCAGTCTGAACTGCCAGGCAAGGTCCTCCGTTGTGTGTGTCTTCGTTGTTGAGCAACCTTTGCCTGTATTATATCGGCCGGTCCAGGTCGGGAAGGCAGCACAGCCACATAACTACAGTGGACTGTTGATTTCCGATACACGGGAATCGTTATAACAGGATGACAGGAGCAAGCATTATATAACTGGCCAACGCACTGGAGGCTCTATGGAGAGCTTGAAAAGAATTGTTTTAAGGCAGAACCCATCGGGGTAATATTTTAACGTGGGGACCACAAGTCCCACAAAGCAATGAATAACAAGAGCCCACCAGAGGGCGATATAATGGCTAATCAGGGACTGATTCTCCACCCATCTGCAGGTAAGCAAGCCACCCGTGAGCAAGAAGCAGGAGCTCTGAAACGCATTGGGTGAGGCGACAGAAATATCCAGATACGCTTGCTGGTTTGCAAAATAAAGACTCTGCTATGAAAGCTGGGGTCTGCCTGTCATTGTGTGCATCTTCATTGTTGGGCAACCTTTGGATGTATTCACTGAAAAAAACATATGTTTCAGGGACGTTATACTTAGTTGGACATTTCTCTTGTACAAAACTGTAGAAATTCCCCTGTTATAGTTAGTTCAGCTAAGTATAACTCGCGCACCCGCAATGCACTTCTTTTTTTAAAAATATATTTATTCAAGATTTTTTTAACAACAGATTTTAGCCCTCCCCCCGACCCCCTCCCTCCAGGTCAGACAGGTATACATAAAAATAATTAAAAAAACAAAGAAAAAGCAAAGGATATTGATACATTTGTATATTCTTACATCCAGATCTGGTTGCACATTAAGCCTAAAGTTCATTCCGTATTGCCACCATTCTGTTAGAGGGGTCCACATTTTTAAACCTCTTTTTCGTTGCCTAATGCCCTTTCGTTTATAGATGGCAATTTCAATATTTGAAATGGCGAAAAATCTTGCTAACCATTGTTGGAAAGTCAGGGCAGTAGCATCCAGCCACGATGGCGCAATACACAACCTGAAGACAGCCATTGCTATAAAAATAAGTTCATGCCCTATTCTAGCGTTTCCAGGATCTGTTGCCCCTAATAGAATAACACCACTGGATCAAACTATCGTATCCTGCACCATTGTAGATAGGAATTTCCCTATCTCTTGTTTGAAAGATGTTAGTCCTTCACAGGTGGAGAAAATGTGTATACAATTAGCATTGTAAAGCATACATCTAGGACAACATGTACTCTTACCACTTCCCCATTTGGCTATTTTATCTGGTGTATAATACAGAAAAAAGTAGGTTTAGAAAAATTGTGCTTGGAGTTTAGTTGACATTAAGATTGTTTGCGACATTTCATAAGCATAGATAAACTCCTCATTTGAAATTTCTGCTTCTCTAACCATTTCTGTGATATTCTCTCCATATCATCTGGAAACATAACATTAATGCGTGAGTAAATACCCCCAATTGTGTTTTTAGTGCCAGATAAAAGTATTTCTACTAGATTCATTTTTTCAACCCCCCCCCCCCCGCCTACCTTCCATGACAAAAATTTCTAATTTGCATGTATTTGAAGAAGTCCCGCCAATCTAATCCAAATTTGTTTTTTAATTCTTCAAAAGAGCAAATCCCAACGGAGGAAAAGAGACAACCAATCTGAACAATTCCTTTCTCGTGCCACTAATGTATATAACTATCATTAAAAATTTCGGGCAGTTCTGGGTTATTCTTCAAGGGGGTATAACAAGACAGTCTCCCTATACCGAGCATTTTCCTGATAGTCTTCCAAACCTTGAATCCACTAAATAGTGTTTTAAATGTAACTTTTTTGTGATAGCTGTCGTGCAAATGTCTCCACCAGTATCCTCTGCTCTCGCTACCTAACAGTAATTGAAAAATAGAAGAAGTATAGGTCTCTCCCTGCATCCCTTCCCGGTTATTCCGGAGTAGCTCAACACTGTACAATAGCACGGTTGCCCAATAATATGCCTTCACGTTTGGAAGAGCTAATCCACCTCGATCCTTCTGAAGAGTAAGAAACTTATAGGCCCGACGAGGTTGTGAATATGCCCAGATAAAACTAGACAATATCAGTTCTATGGATTTAAGCCAGGATGGAGAAAATTCTAGGCAAATAGCTCTAAACATATACAAAATTTTTGGGGAAAAAACATTTTAATTGCATTCGCTCTTCCAATAATAGAGAGGGGTAAATTGTCAAGGCGTTGGAGATCTTTCTGCATTATAGCAATCATTGGTCTCAGATTTACATTAACCAAATTATCCAGATCGGATGTAATCCAGACTCTTAAATAAGTAGCCAGTTCCACAACTCGAGCATCCCTAAATTCACTGATTCTCCACCCATCTGCAGGTAAGCAAGCCACCCGTGAGCAATAAGCAGGAGCTCTGAAATGCATTGGGTGAGGCGACGGAAATATCCAGATACGCTTGCTGGTGTGCGAAATAAAGACTGCTGTGAAAGCTGGGGTCTGTCTGTCATTGTGTGCATCTTCATTGTTGGGCAACCTTTGGATGTATTCACTGAAAAAAACATAGGTTTCAGGCACATTATAGTTAGAAATTTGCATTTTAAAAAAACATTGAAATTCACAGAAAAATCCAAAGGTTTCAGGGACGTTATAGTTAGAAATTAGCATTTAAAAAAACATTGATATTCACTGGAAAAAGCATATGTTTCAGGCAGGTTATAGTTAGAAATTAGCATTTAAAAAACCTTAGAAATTCACTGAAAAAAACAGAGGTTTCAGGGACGTTATAGTTAGTTGGACATTTCTCTTGTACAAAACTGTAGAAATTCCCCTGTTATAGTTAGTTCAGCTAACTATAACTTGCGCACCCGCAATGCACTTCTGATGACGTCACATATTACATAATTCATGACATGGTCAGTGACATCACTGATGACGTCATCCACGTGAGAATCATATGCACCTCCTCACACTTTAAAATAACCTTTGATACACCCACTGTTAAATACAGACTACCATTTTCGAAACCATCGACACACCAATACCAGTTACTACATGCACACTCACTGATTCCTAGGTTTACACACACACATCCACTCATTCACACATAGAATTACTCATACATACAGTCACTCATCAATACAACACTATCATAAGCACTCGTATACCTATACAGACACTCACATGCCACCACTCATCCATAGAGTTACTCACACACCTAGTCAGTCATGCAAAGAATAAATCACACTTCCATTTACTGACCTATGCAGTCATACACACACCACATCACTTATTCAAACAGAAACACATACTTACTCTCTTAACCAATCACTGATTCAAGTACACACTCATCCATACATCCACTCTCACAATCACTGACTCTTACGTATAGTCATTTATATACTCCAACTCTCACATACTCTGCCTTTTACATATGTAGTTTACTTGGACATGTACCACTGAGCCATCCATTCTTTCACCAACACACCCATACGAGCACTCACCCACCCATACAGCTGTTTGCACATGCACTCTTGAACCCATGCACCCAGTGAATTAACCACTCACACATCTATGCACAGAGTTACACATCTCTCACCCACCCACACACACACACTCAGGCACCCATACAAATCCTCAGGCAACCAGTCAATAGCCCATATACACACACACACTCATGTAGCTACTGACCAACCCATGCAGCAGCTTACACAACAACAGAGACTGATACAGACATTCACACAGTTTAGTCACTAACCCATGCATTCAGTAACACACGTTTAATCACTCACTTATACAATCAGTCATGCACCTACAAAATCTTCTATCCACATACTTATACACCCACTCATTCCTCAATACACCTTGGCATATATATATATATAAAACATAATTAAACTTTACAGAAACACACGGTCACTGGATGATGTCATCAGTGATGTCATTTGAGATGTCATAAGTGATGTCATCAGTGATGTCACTGACCATGTCATGAATGATTTAATATGTGACGTCATCAGAAGTGCATGGCGGGTGCGCGAGTTATAGTTAGCTGAACTAACTATAACGGGGGAATTTCTATGGTTTTGTACAAGAGAAATGTCCAACTAACTATAACGTCCATGAAACCGCTTTTTTCAGTTGATACGACTATCAGACGGGTGGATATCTCACATCGCTTATTGGAATAATTCCGACCTATTGCACGTAATTGGAGTTTTATGACTTGAGACATGAAATTGATCTTTGTACATTAAATCCAAGCCTTGAGATATCCCAGGGGGGCGAAACGTACGTCGGCTGCTGCTGATTTCTATGGTAATGAAATGGAATACATAAAACAAGCAATAGGACCTGATTCAACAATTGTGGTGGAGTTTTTCTAAAGGACATTCATGTTGACTGGCTTAACCACATATCATTGAAAATTGGATGATAGCTACGATTGTTTGGTGTGCTTTGGTATTTTTTGGTTGGATATATATATATCGCCCAGCAACGTTCCACCAGGCGGCCGAACTCTCAGCGGGTGCCTCCGTGCGACGGGTGAGGTCATTTGTTGCACAACAACTACGGTAAGAAAAGGGAGGGGTCTTTCAAAATGGTTTATTAGGCAGACGCGTTTCGGTATAGTACCTTCCTCAGTGCCTTCAATCATTTAAAATATCTGCACTGCTTACGGTCCTTTTAACAATGGCCACCCCATTGGTAGGGCTATCTCCAATCAGGAAACAACAGCATTCTTTGTGCATCGGCATGTATCACAAGAGAAGAAAAAGGAGCCTCAATGTCTCATAATGCACCATCAGTTGATGGAAAATATTTGGTTTGTAGCCACTTTTCTGTTCATGTCATTTCCACTGGTAGCCACTTAATCTCACGTTTCACAGCTGTGCATTTCTCCCTCGCTACCACTGTTGTAATTTCGCACCGTTCCTGCTGGTGTCCCCCACATGGTCGGTGCACCACAGACTTGTATAGTCCGCCCACCCGAAGGCTGGCATGCTCTGGAAGCGGCGGTTCAGGCACGCCAAACACATCCCAGCAACATTCCACCAGGCGGCCGAACGCTCAGCGGGTGCCTCTGTGCGACGGGTGAGGTAGTTTGTTGCACAACAACTACGGTAAGAAAATGGAGCACTCACAGGGTCTTTCAAAATGGTTTATTGGGCAGGCGCGTTTCGGTATAGTACCTTCCTCAGTGCCTTCAATTATTTAAAATTTCTGCACAGCTTACCGTCCTTTTAACAATGTCCACCCCATTGATGGGGCTACCTCCAATCCGGAAACAACAGCATTCTTTGTGCATCGGGATGATTCGCAAGATTTTTTTTCTTTATTCTGCGCAATGTTGGTTTTTGGCGTGCTGTATAATGTGGTGTTCTGTAATATGCGGTTTCTTTTACAACACCCAGTACTAAAAGTAATCTGTGTTATACTAACCATTTAGGTTACACTATATATTGCTTTTCTTTGCAGTGTTTTATAACTATGCAGTTACATTATTTTTACACTATAATAACTATAACATATTTATGTAGCAAACCCATAGGAATCTTTTAGCCACATATGACACTGCACCCTGCAGCATGGCTTTGAAAAGAACCATTTGCAATGCAATAGGTCTCACATTTGTTAAAGTTAGAGCTATTGAAGTTAAAAATGACAATGTTTTTTACTTTTGCTTTTTTATACCAATGGCAATAGCACTATGCAATTATAATTACGCAACTGTAAATAAAAAACTTAGAACATAAAAAACATTGTCAGTCTCAACATCAACAGCTCTTACTTTAACAAATGCGAGACCTATTGCATTGCAAATGCTTGTTTGTTTAACTGTTGTGGTGGAAAATTTAACCACGTGTGCAGTGGACTATCACCTCTGCGAGGATGTTAGAATTTCTGGAATATTCTGCACTGCTGAATTCAACTAGTGATAACAATGAAACCATAGCTGGTGGTCAGGGCAATTGATTAGTGGCTTGACTTTACTTCGGTTTAGTAAAGATTTTTATGAGCCCTCCTAAAGATCATTTATGAGCCCAATCGAAGGAGAGTACTTGACTCAAGATTCCAGAGTGAACACATTCTTTATTCATCTCTTGTCTCGTAATAGACTTTTTTTCATGCTGCATGCTCTGCCCACATACTGCATCAATCATATTGCATTCATTTGTAAACATCTCTTGTTTTCTTTGTCTTAGGGAAACCTTAATGAACTGGGAAAACTGTTGATGCAGGGATCTTTCAACGTGTGGACTGAACATAAAAAAGGGCATTCAAAAGTGAAGGATCTGGCTCGCTTTAAACCAATGCAAAGGCATCTGTTCCTCCATGAGAAGGCTGTTCTGTTCTGTAAGAAGAGAGAGGAGAACGGAGAAGGATATGAAAAGGCGCCTTCATACAGTTACAAGCATTCCTTAAATGTGAGTGCTTAGTGCAAATAGAAATTTGAACAAATCTAATCAAAGTGGTTGGTATGTGCTAGGGGGCATTGAGTAATACAATTTGTAAATTAGGTGGGATATTTTCATATCTCCGAGCCACATTGATTATTGTTATTTTCAGCACACGTTACCAAAACGTTCAATGAAGAATTTTTGTGAGTGTGAAAGCACTTAGTGTTGAAATAAGCGAATACCTCACTGTTAACACATCTAACTCAAAAGAACATGGACTGAACCGTGATTGAGTGCTTACTGAGTTGGTGCCTTAAATATTCCTACCCTTTCCTAGTATAAATGCTAAAAGCCATTTGTAGAAAACAATAATGGGAGTCCTAGTAACCCAGTGGTTAACATCGTAATACATCTTTTACAATGCATTTACATTTATGACAAGGTAAGTTACAATGCTTTACATTTACAGTGTATTGTATAAGAGTTTAAGGTAAGAGCTTTTTAGGGTTTAGGGATGCGTAGTGGTAAAGTGTTGTAAGGTGTTTTTAGGGTTCAGGGGTGAGTAGCGTTAAGGGGCATTAAGGGTTTTTGAGTTCAGGTAAGGAAAGCATTAAGGAATAGTAAGGGATTTGTAGGGTTCAAGAGTGGATAGTGTTAAGGGGTAGTAAGGGATTGTTATGGTTCAGCGATGTTTAATGTTAAGGGGTAATAAGAATTTTTGGGTTCAGGGAAGGATAGCACAAAGGGGTAATACAGGTTTTTTTTTAGGGTTCAGGGTTGGGTAGCGTTAAGGAGTATTAATGGTTCTTTAGAGTTCAAAGAAGAGTAGCCTTTAGGGATAGTAAGGAGTTTTTTTTTAGGGTTCAGGGAAGGATGGCATTTAGGGGGTAGTACGTTTTTTAAAAATGTATATCCATCTATATTTAGATATAGGTGTATGGATATCTATTTTTATATATCTGTATATGTAAAGATATACATCTTTATATCTATATATATATATATATATATATATATGTTTCTATCGATATAAATATATATATATTTATAAATATATATATATATAATGTGTGAAAGAATGTGATGCAATGTGTGATTGTGGGTGTGGTTTGCATGGTAATGGATAAATGTATTGTTTTGATGTGAATGTCTTGTAAGCATTCTCTTTGTTGTGCATCCATGGTAATGTCATGCGCGTGTGATGTGCATAGTATTGTACTGACATATATTCCTAGTAGGACTAGTTAAAGAAATTGAAGCAAAAGTAGAACTGTGCCAGGGAATATTTTGAAACACAGGGAGGCCATTCTAAGTTATCTTAAATGTGAATTAGTTTATGATGATACCATATGAAATAATGTGCAGTGCTTTGCTTTGACTGTTGGGTGCTGGTAGCCATTTGAGTTAAGAACAGCTGGTGAATAATTGTTCACCTATTGCCAAGAAATAGCTGTGAGAAATGTTTTTACAATAAACAATCGTTTGGTTTAATGTCCATTTGTTCTTGCAGATGACAGCAGTTGGAATAACAGAGAATGTTAGGGGGGATAATAAGAAGTTTGAAATATGGTACAATGCAAGAGAAGAAGTTTACATTGTACAGGTAACGTGTGCCTTACATTTTTACTGTATGGTTTGACACCTGTGCTGGTCATAGTATTGGCGCCTCACCAGGCGATGAGCAAATTGAAGTCTAGCTCTTACTTTCCATCTTGTCTGGGCAGAAATGTCTGTCATTTAATACCAATGCCATCTAATTGCTTTAATCTGCTCCTTTAGCATTACCTGCTACAACTGTTTCATTTGAATTTCATTTTTAGAGTACACCGATACTCCAAAAAGTACTCTATCCCTACCACATCCTTATTTGAAACAATATTACTGAATTCCCACACCCCCACCCTGATCAAATTGCATTGTTACCTACACAGTAAATACCAAAGTGATTCAAATGTAGGTATTACCAGGATCTTTGACTTCCAGTTGGAGCCACACAGCAACAAAATGTTTCATCTTTCATCAGCAAACTTACGTCATATACTGACCTACTATGTCTTCCCCCACAGCCTACAGGACAGGATCACCGAATCCTTTCACAACTTCTTTGCCACCACATGTCACATTTGGACTTACTCCATACCCCTCTCCTTGCATGAGTTTGTACCTGCTACAAAATGCAATGTGGGGAAAATAAAAAGGAGTATAAAGATAATGGGTTACAAATAAAGGCCCAAATGGGAATTTATGAGAATCTTGGAGAAATAAGCAATTCTTTACCCATATTGTCTTATTGCATGTGTAAGAAAGTGGGTAATTAGTTGAGATGGATGAGAACCTAACTCAAGTAATAATCACAATCCTTGTCAGGATGAACCACAAAAGGCAATGAACCTGATGTCAACCATCAAGTAGCAATAGGACAGAGCCGACTGGCTTAACTTCAGAAGCAATGTGTAAGGTATTTATGTGGCACTTACACAATAATAAAGTCAAAACGTAATGCAAGAAAAATACAAACCAATTTAGCAAAATGAATATTTTAATAAAAAATTACACCACAATGACAAAAATCCAATAAAGGGAACAAGAGAGATGAATTTTCAAAAATTAAATCAAAGAATAGCGTCAAAAAGCGGTAACGGCAACCATGGTCATATGGTTGTGCTCGACTGACACTAAGGTGAAAGCTAAGGCCGACCATGATGGAGTGGGGGTTGGATACAGGGATCATGTTCGACCCGGTCAGAAAGTAATCTTCTGACTTAGAAAATGTCAGAGAAGCAGAAATTCTTCAGCAGATCCAGGCAATACGCTGTGGCGGTAGATGGGCTTGTTGATTATGGGGAACCACAGAACGAGGTTTAGGTGAAGCCAGTGGTGTAGGCAGGAAAAACTATGAGCAGGCAAATTTCAGGTTTAGTGATCAATTGATGTAAATACAGAAGGTCTGACTCCATTTTAAATATTCCGGGACTATATTTTCTGTATTTTTGCAAAATTATCAACATGTCTGCCTTTGACACAGATTTCGTATCTCCTTATTTTTTCAAGAACTGTGAAAGTGTCAAGTCGTTTAGATATAGACATCAACAAAATACCTCATGGGACATCAATCTGGAACAAGTGCTTTGTTTATCTCAATTTCAAGGTCAAACAAGGGACGATAGCCAAAACAGTATATTCTGAATTGTCATATATTTACTGTGCGAGTTTAAAGGAATCCATCTTAGACTAGTATCTTGATGCAAATTGGTTATATCAAACATTCCTAAGGTGATGTTGGAAATTCCAACTGAGATAAGATACAATATATAAGGACTGCCACTTGACCACCTGTCAACTCCATCCACTCGGGAGAACCCACCGACCCCTGCCCTCGCCGGCCTTTCAACCTCGGAAGAGAAGAGATCAGTCGCCAACTCACCACCATCCTCAAAGCCTCATCTAACCGCAGCTACCTTTCCCAATGCCTGGAAACATGTAGAGATCAGACCCTTCCTCAAGGAACCCTTCACAGACTTCCATCCTCAAAACTACCGTCCAATCTCACTGCTTCCGTTCCCTGCCAAAGTCCTAGAGAAGGCTATCAAGCTCCAACTCACTGAACACCTGGAGAGAAACAACCTCCTGGACCCATCCCAATCAGGCATCAGAGCCAACCACAGCCCCGATACAGCTCTGATCGCTGCCACAGACGACATCTGCACCCTACTTAACAGAGGAGAATCAGCCGCACTGATCCTGCTCGACCCCACTGCAGCCTCCGACACCCACGGCAAACTCTTCAATCAACTCTGCCAGATTGAAATCACTGATGATGCACTCAGATGGATAGCCTCCTTTTTCACATTGCATTGTATTTGAAAGTTTCACCCTGTCAATTTGTACAGCCGTTAGGATAGCCTCATCAATTGCCATAATAAATGCATCTTTTGAGTTTTGAGTGAGGGCTTGGTGCTGCAGTGCAGGCTTGTTGGGCTGGGATAGGGGCTAGGATGTCCAGAGACAGAAACCAGCAAACCTATCTTGTGCAAGTCCACAAATAAGAAGAAGAAGCGTTCCTACCTCTAGTTGCATGATGAACTGCCTAATTCACTGAAAATTTGCAGCAATGAAGGAAATATGTTTACTTGGAATCATTAAATTCTGCATCTTTTTGGGCACTTGGTTAAACTGAATGCATTATGGTATACTGATATTTTTCTCTGTTGATAGGCTCAAACACCTGAAATTAAAGCAACGTGGGTTAATGAAATAAGAAAGGTGCTAACTAGCCAGTTACAGGCGTGCCGAGGTAAACATTTCCTAAAGCAGTGCCAACTGTGATTTTATAGTGTGCATAGAAAATACTTTGTTGTTTAGTTTCAGTTCAGAGAGTGTGTTTTTTACATTGCTTACATTCTCTTCTTTCCAGAAGCCAGTCAACATAGATCTCTGGACCAGACACACAGTTTACCTTCACCATCTCCCTCAAATACAAGGTAGGGCAATACATATCACATTTACTATATATAGAAGACTATACAAACATAAACCAATGGATTTCAAGATTATTTAACGGTCAAACAAATAAACTTGTAACTTTTATGCTGTAATTAAAAAGGGGTACTGCATTGATTAGAGGCAGTTTATTGGGTGCAATGTCCACGCAGAAGAGGTCCAAGAGATAACAGGTATACACAGTCATTTGTATGCACTCCGCCGAGAGCAGAGATGTCCCTTGCTCAACCCATTTCCAAGTTGGACCCCAATTGACATCTGGTGAAACATTCACACCAGCACTTTCTCACATCATATAAGATGTGTTGTACTGTTAAGGTAGATCATCTTATTCCATGCTAGGTGCAAGATGTAGTAATTAAAACATGTGTTGCCTTGCCTTCTTAAATACACTTTTAGATGGCCATATTGGGCATTCCAGAAAAACAACTTCAACAGATTGTAGGTTTTGGTGCTGAGGTCGTAGCTGTGTAACAGACCTGCTGCATACAATATACATAGAGTGAACTTTGGGTCCAACTCTTTCAACCATTACCTTTCTTACAGCAGCCTCTTTCAGCCATTGGCTTGAGACTTTGTCAATCATGCCTTGAATAAGGCAGTGCAGTATCACCTAATGCTGTTGGTTGTTTGGGTGTTCCCTTCCGCCTCAACTCAAGTTCTTGTATTTTAATGGATCTGGGACTACTTTGTCTGCTCCTGTTGACTCCTCCTGTATGCCACACTTTAATGTACTAATGTTGCACGTGCTAAGATAATGGTTGTCTCTGTATAATGTTGGTAGTGAATGAGCAGCACTGCTTAGTTTGAAACATTGTTAATTACACATCACACAGTTTTGTTGCCTCAAGTTGTATGAAATGTTTCTCAGATAGTTCAGTGTATTTGTCTATTACTTCCTGTTTTTTTCATCACCCAGGCCCCATTTTCCCCAGATGGTTGCTTTTTAGTGATATCGTGATTTGCACGATGCTTTCACAACTCTCCACCATTTCTTCTTCACTAAATACCAGATTTTATGTTGTTTTGCTGTGGTCCCCAGACTGGAATGTGTGATGGTGAAGTTTGTAGCTCCTCCGCCAGATAGAACAGGTTAGGCTACCGGTTTATTAGCATCTGTTGAAGCCAAATCTTGCAGATTCCTATCTGCCATGCCAGTCTTCACCTGTGCACCTGGCTTGAGTGCCTGGGCATTTAAGACAGTGGCCTTTCTGAGGTGTTGGATGTGACTGCACAGGTAGTAGCCAAAGCAATTTACAAAGATAGATTGCATAATATTTATTACAGGTTATTCCAGTGATTCCCCTGCACAAACACATCTGTTAGGTTGGAAGAGTTATTGGCGGCACCAATATAGAAAAGGCGCCTGAGCATGACAGTGAAAGGCTTCCTATAGTGCCCAAGTTAAACCTTTTTACACTTGCCTTTGAGACCTCATTAGCTGTCTTTCTAGATTATTGTTTTTCCCAAAAATTCATACATAATACACATGCATAGAGGGGCTTTTGGCAATGGGCTTCATTGATTAGTCGGTTAAATTGTCATTCACATTTTACTTCTACCCACTATAGCATACAGCATGAGGCAAAAGGTCAGCCTACTCTATCCATTGGCTCCCTTCACTTTAAGTGACTGCTCTCAAAGCCTGTTCACGTCTACCTACACATAGCTCCATGGTCTTTTTAGTGCCAAAGCTGGTGCAAATTTTATGTTACTAAAAGTTGTATATTTTTCCTGTTCTTCGGCAGTTTGATGGTGATGTATTTTACTTCTTCTTTGTAAAGTTGCTCTAACAATGTAGCTGTCTGCTTGAGCAGGTAGTGAATATTTTTTTCTTGCCTCCTTCACAAATAATAGAATGTGTGGCACAACTGAAAGGCTTGTTATTTAAAGAAAAATCATTAGTGAAACTGCCACACATGAATGTTTTTTTCCATTATATTGTGATTTAATTGCAAGAATATGGTAGCTAGGTTTAAGCGGTAGCATGTTTTATTTTTATGGCAAACGATTGCACTTAACTAAATGAACTATCGCAGCATTTTGCCAAGTGCCTTTTTTTCACTGTTTAACACCTATTTAAAAGCGTGTTGATGAAGTTCCCGCCAACTCTTCTTGTTCTTGCTGCAGTGGGAAATTGCATTTTGTCAAAGTTAAAGAGACCCTCCGTTTAGTAATGGATAATTTTGGAGCTGGAATCTTGTGTTTAGTTTCCACGATTTCAGCATCCATATTACGCAGATGGCAGTCTGTCTCACATTCTTATTCTAGGAATACATTCTTTACTATTTTCACGTACCCAGCTGCAAATTTCAGAGTCTTTCAAATTTTTCACTTATTTCCTCCACATAGTGCACTCTGATAAAAATGGAGTGTCGACTGTCCTAACAGTAGAAATGTAGTTCGCTGTTCTTTAACGAGAGCTGCAGAGGTGGCTGATGGATCTGATAATGACTGGCTTACTGTGTAGCATTGCTTCCAGCATATTGCTTTTTTGTAACACTGTTAATAACAGATATTAATATTAGCCAGTTTAGTGGACTTAATGTTTTCATCTCAAAAGGATGAAAAAATTAAACAACCTCGCCGAAATGCCAACTTGAAAACTACAGTTTGCCCAGATATCAGTGGCTACGTCACTGTTATCTTATAACAAGAGCCACTGGAATTATGAAGCAGGAAGGATCAAATCATGTGGCAGGCTGACTGAATTATGCATTCGGAAAAGGCAAATTATGTGATGTGATGTGCCACATTTTGAGATAGTATTACTTCTTTATTTTGATATTTTTATACCGATTAACACTGTCTGAGCAAAGGTTTCACGTCATTAGTACCAGTTTAACACCCAAATACAGCAATAAGGAACCAGTCATCCTTTGCAAAGGGCCGTCCATTGTGGAGCAATACGTGTTGGCGCACTGTTAGTAACTTTTCAACCAAATGAGCTAGAAACAGTTTGTTTTGTTAGATAGAGTATTTGGGAAAGGTGTCAAATTCAAAATTATGTGGAAAATGCTACACCTGCAAAATCACATTAGTCTAGTAACCCTGCTTATAACACTTACTAACAATTATGAGCTATTAATTAGAGTGCTATTTGGAAAGACAAAACTCTGCTAAATTGACAAAACCGAGATTGAATGTACCCAGCATTCACCTATGCTTCGAGGGGCACAGATCGATTACCCCTAATCTTCATCCTCCTCGTCCCAGTACTGACTGGTGAGGCGTTTCTGCTTCCAGTCTGGAGGTTAACAATCACCCAAATGACTATCACGGGGTGGGGGCACGCCTTGGTCATTTGTATCCTCATTGGAGTGCCATGATTTCAGACGTATGGGTTCTACAGATTGTCAGTCAGGGCTATCAGATCCCCTCTGGACGTCCCCTCCCCAGATTTGTTCCTTGCTACCCCATTGCCAAGGGGCCAATCAAAAAGTCTGGCCATGATCCAGGGGGTTCAGTCTATGCTAGAGAAAGGGGCGATCATTCGTGTGCATTCCTTACAAATAAAAAAAGGATTGTATTCACTGCTGATCTTGGTTCTGAAACACAATGGTTGCCTATGGCCTGTTCTTGACCTCAAATTGCTGAACACAGATCTTGTTGTAGAACACTTCAAGATGTTTTCAGTCCAGTCTATTCTTCCTCGTCATGTTAGACCTCTTGGACGCATACTTTCATGTCCACGTTCATCAGACGAGCCAGAGATATCATTGGTTTGCTGTTGGCGATGATCACTTTCAGTTCCAGTTCTTGCCCTTTGGTCTGGCTTCCTCCCTGAAAGTTTTACCAAGGTATTGGCCCCAGTGGTGGCCCTATTTCACTTACAACTTATTTCTGTTTTATCCATATTTTGATGCCTGCCTCTTATCTGCTCCTTTTGTTTTTTAAGCCTCTGGAAGACCTCCAGCTGGCGCTTCGGACACTACAAGACTGGCGCTTTTTTGTCAACTTGCCAACATCCCAGTTGGAGCCTACTCAGACCAATTTGTCTATTGGGGTCCTGTTCGACACATTGCATGGGGTAGCTTGTCTTCCTGCACAGAGGGTGTCGTTGATTCAAGCCTCAGTGGATCATCTTCTGGGACAGTCCTCCATGTTGGCAAAGGCATGGCTGAGAGTTCAGGGCCTGATGGCAGCCTCAACGGCAGAGGTCCCTTGGGCATCTTTTCATCTCAAGCCCCTGCTGAATCATGTCCTCTGCTTTTGGAGTCCCAGCTCATGCAACTACAACCATCTGATCCCAGTGACACCGCCAGTCAGGAAAACATTGACTTGGTGGCAGACGGAGGCAAATCTGGCTCGAGGCATGCCATTCTGCTATCCCCCTAATGTATATCTAACAACAGATGCCAACATGTGGGGTTGGGGTGGTTGTTCGGAGATAAGGAGAGGCAGGGTTCCTGAATGGCTTGGGGAGCACGTCAGTCCTCCAATTGAAGGGAGTTGGCACCGATCTGGCAAGCCCTGATGGTTTTTTCTCCCGTTGATAAGGCAGCATGTTGTGGTTCGTACGGACAATCAGGTTTTAAAGTCTTATCTGAACAGGCAAGGGGGACCAGGTGTCGGGGTCTGAATGGCATTGCAGCTCAGATATTTGCTTGGGCGGAGACCTATCTTCTTGCTGTTTCTGCTGTGTATGTTCAAGGGTCACGCAACATCCAGGCCGACTGTCTGAGCAGAAAGATGCGGTCTTCGGTGATGTATCACATTTCAGATCAAGAGTGCAGTCGAGTGTGTGTGGCATTCAGGGATCCGTGGCTGGATCTGTTTGCGTCTCCTCACAATGCGATGCTTCCTCTTTTCTGTTCGGAGACTCCAGTTCCCAGGGTGCAGGCAGTCGATACCCTCTCTGTCCTGTGGCACAAGGGGGTTCTCTGTGCTTTCCCTCCCATTCCCCTTTTCCCGAAGGTGCTGCAGAAGATTCGAGAGAAGATGACATCAGTCATTCTGATGGCTCCTTTTTGACCTCATAGGCCTTGGTTCCATCTGATGTTGTCTCTTTCTCAGGGGCTGTATCTTCCTCTGTCCCTTCGGCTTACTTCACTCCAGTTACCCTCCCATCTTGTGTCACACCTTCCTCGTCTTCGGCTAATGGCCTGGTTTGTGAGAGGACCGTATTGATGAGTCTGGGGTGTTTTACTGTTGTGGCTCTCGATATTCAGGGCTTGCTTAAACCTTTAACCTTGAAGTCATACAAGAAACACTGAGTTTGATTTGGATCCCTGACTGTGGATAGTTTTTCTGTTCTTGACTTTTTGCGTTATGGGTTTGTGAAGTGCCTGGCTCCGTTCACTCTTTGTGGCCAGTGGGCTGCACTCAGGGCTTTTCCTGCGCAAGGTAATTTTTGCAAAGGTTCACTTTTGGTATCTCAGCTCCTGAAGAGTTTCCGGTTTAAAAGGCTGGTAGTGCAGAAATTTCTTTCTGCCTGGGATTTGTCTGTGGTCCTTAAGGGTCTACAGCTGTCCCCATTTGAGCGCTTTGATTCCTGTCGTTTGTCTTGGTTGTCTGCTAAGACATCTTTTCTTGTGGCCATTATGTCTACTAAGCATTTGGGTGAACTGGCGGCTCTTCTTTCATCTTTTCCCTTTTTGCACTTTTTTCCGGATAAGGTGGTGCTTTATCTGGAACCTAACTTAATTCCTATTTCTCCTCTTCTCTCCATCTGAACCAGGAGCTTGTTTGCTAGTGTTTTCCTCAGATGTGGAGGCTTTCTGGCTTTCTTGGATGTGAATTGAGTACTGTCTATTTATTTGGCTAGAACTAGTGAGTTTCGGAAGTCCTTAAGTTTGTTTGTCTCCCTTGGTTCTGGTACTCTGGGTAACAAGGTTTCTTCCCAGTCTATTGGCAGATAGGTGAAGAGGGTTATCGTTCAGGCTTCTGCTTCTGCAAATGTGTGTCCTCCTCTGATGATCTGGGGAATTCTACTCATGTGGTAGCTGCTTCCTGGGCTGAGACTGGTGGCTCTTCTATTCAGGAGATCTTTCATACGGCGACTTGGTCTTCTCAGCCGATGTCATTATCGTCTGGAATTGAACGGGAATGAGCATTCTTTTGGGACATCTGTTTTGCAAACGGCACTGGACTAATTGTCGTTCTTTGATGAAGGCTTGCTCTATTCGATTTTTATGTTGGTGTGCTTCTTACTTGGTTTATCCTCACAAGTCAGGACTGGGATGAGGAGGATTTCAATTTGGGGTAATGAAGATTACCGATAAGTAATAGAACAGTCTCTGTTCCAGGAGGAAAGACTAGATAGTGCACTGATTTGAGCATTTACTGCTAAGATCAGTGTGGCTCCAGGTGTGTGGTGTGCTGGCCCAGGCACATTGTTTATTCTTCCAAGATCAGTACAGTAAATAACATTAAAGTGGGTACTAGGGATATATGCTGTTTGCAGCAATATATAACGACTACAAATTGTGGTTGCAATTGTCATATAAAAAAGTAGTCTTCCAATTAGAGGTGCTTCGCTCAATGACACATCTTCAAATTTGCATAAGGAAGCAATATGGACGCCACTTGACTTTTTTTTTTTTAATCCAAATATCTAGCCTTTGATGTTTCGGCCATTATATTCATTGAAGACTCCACATTCTGAAATAATGTTATCTTGGGGAGGCTCCCGGATTCTTTGATGTTCACATTTTACATTCATAGATTGCTGCATTAACAAAAAAATACTTTATACACAGCAGAAGTAAGCTCCTAAAAGTTTTTTAAATGAATGCTTTAAACTTTTCTGTAGTTTACTAGTGCTAGTCCTGCACTTTTTAAAGTGTGATCCTCTGAATGTTCTCAGTCACACACTTTGCAGAGGCTTCCAGGTAAACACATGAAAGAATCCAGAGCTGGCGTCATAGACCATACACTGTCATCACTTTAGGAAATGATGGCCCTGTTGAGCGATGAGTGTCTGTCACTGATGTCTAGTCACTTACTGTTTCTGTTACTGTCAGCATTCTGCTGAGGAATATTAGTAAAGTTGCATACTTTGAATATTGATTACATGATTTACTTTAGATGACATTGCTTTTAAGGTAATATCTACTTTGCAAGCCAAACTCACAATTTATAGACAAATTTACACTTTTGAGAAGAGGTATTGAACATTTTATGACAGTCTCATTCTTTTTCCCTCTTTTTGACCAATATCAATAGTCCTCTCAGAAGTCACACAAAGAACATGAAAAAACTGGAAGAAAGAAAAACGGAGCCAAATCTATACCCAGATGTAACTGTCACCCCAATAGCTTTACCAAAGTTCCCAGAAAAAGGCAAAGGTGAGTCTCATTTTCATCTAAATGTTGAGGGATATCCATAGAGAAATGTAAAAAAAATCATGTAATTATCCACTTTATTGTTTTGGGGTTAGCTACGTGGCTGGGGCTTTCTTGTGCAAAGTAACCATCTGAATTTCCTCAGTGAAAGCAAAGAAATTGTGTAGTATATGTGCATGCAAAATTTCTTCATGACACTATTTTAATGGCATATGCTGTAGTGATTTCCTTTTCGCTGGTGCCCTGTTCTTTTATGTTACTACTGAGCTGGGCGATCAGACTACTTTTCTATCAGAACTGTTACAAACATCCTTAAGGACCAACCTGCAGAAATACCTGCATAACATTTTCTTAAGCATCCCTTTGTCTTTCTTTAAGAACTACTAGCACTCTCCTAGGGATTATATATGAATCACTTGGAAAAAGTAATCACATTGCTAGTTTATGGGGCATATTCCAACTCTAAATTCTGTTTTGAGCTATGTTGATTTGAAGCTTTTACTGTGCCCAAAAAAATGTATGTAGTTTTTGGGTCCTTAATATGCCATTCTGTGATTTGGCACCTGGTGTTTTAATTCTGTCTGTACAATTTGCCTACTTATATAGCTGCAACTACATGGTATGAAGGATCCTTTCTTGCTTTCCTGTTTGTTGTATGAGGAGCTCTGACAGGACTCTGGTTATAAGGATCGAAGTCTGCCATTCTTGCTTCTCCATCATAGGACATATAGTTGTTTAATGAATAGTTTGGGACTATTTCGATTCCCTCTGTGACCTTTGCATGTTTGCATATATACTATATATGTTTTTTTTCAAATCAATTTACATTGCAATATACGAAAATTCAAAAAACCTATGCATGTTAATTATCAGGTCTAATCCCATCGCCCTGCATTCAGGTTCCAAACCTGTGCACTGCTACACCTATTCTGTTGTATCCCTTGGCTCTGCATGTCTCCGTTTGTTTCCTCTATCTCCCATACACTAACGACGAGATAGCGCCTACCCTTATGCGCCTGTGTTTATCTGCACTTTCCTTTCTTCTACTTTAAATCTGTCTTTCTTTCTAGATGATACCATAATTAATTCTACCTCGGAATGCTCTGCACTGCCAAAAAAGCGCTTTACAATACAAGGCTTTACTAACCTCAAAAACCCAAAAGGTAAACCTGAGCAGTGTGGACAATTTCTCATTCATGTCTCCTAGGTTGTAAACCAAAGCCATGCTGGTAGACATTTTGCGAGGTGGGACCTCAAAAATGTCTGTGTTTGTCCATGAAAAACGTTCATTCTTTAGGCAGTGGAATGGAGGTCATTCTAATTTTTTCTCAGTTCAAAAGTTTTTATTACATTTTATAGATTCATCAGGTGTGCAAAAACAAATATTGAAAGTTAGTTCTTAAATTGATTAAGTTATTTTGATAAACTTGGATTGTAACTTGAAACTTTCTATGCATAATGCGAAATTGTGTTATTTTCTCACACCTCATTATATCTGCCTTCTGTCTTGTACCAAGATGTATTACTTTTGAAAGTCTGCAAGTAAAAAACATATCTGACTTATTCTTCCTTTAATATGCTTGTTAGCTCCATTGCCTGGGAGTTAAGCTGGAGTTGGTCCGTCTGTAAATTGAAATTTGGATTTGAGACCTCAAATCTAGCAAAAAGGAGGGACCTAGAGCCCATAAAGGTCCAGCATACATGCTCCAAATAATCTATATAATGTATAAAGGGTATGCATTTCCTAATGAAGTATGGGTGTCTATGTAGGTCAATGACTGTTCTGCAGGGTAGGCTGGGAGTGTGACCCTGCAAGAATCAAATGCTCTCACAAACCTAGATAGGTGTCATGCATCACAGAGGGCGTTTGCTTCTTGTCGGGCCAGCGCTGCAATGCCTGACTGGCACCCTCAATGGGGGCTCTTTGCCGTTGATCTTCTAGTCTGCTGTTTGGTGAAGTGCAGGTGTGGGGGCTTAAGGAGCAGATTGGTGTTAAAGTGTGAAAAGTGTGAACTTAAAAATAGGAAAAGAGGTACTTCTGAAAAACTTTTATAAAAAAGTTATCTTACCTATATTAAAATGTTTGATGCTATCTATTCGACTTTAGTTATCTTAGATAGCTATAGGTCAGCATGTTTCTAGCTTTCGTGTAGTCATTACAATAATCTAGTAGCTATTTGTCAGGACCGATATTAACCTAATCCACTTTGTGATTGGAGTTTTAATGTATAGGTTCATGGATTTGCTCCCAATCACACATACCCTCGTTTTGGTATTTATTTTTTATTTATTTAGCGATGACCTGTAGTTCAAAGACACACAGTAAACCGTAAAAATACAATTAAACAGTTGCATTTGTTGTTGCAATATTGTTGACAAGTTGCAAATTGTGAATCACATGCTTATATTTTACACCAAACGTATGCTTTGTTGTTTACACCAATCGCATGCTCTGTGTTGAATTAAATTATGTCCCCTGTACATATAAAAACTCCACAAAATGAACGTGACATATATTATTACAAATCCATCAAAATTGGTAACTCACCCAAATCGGGTAAAATTAGAGAAACTTCAAGTCGTACCCAATGGCACGCCGTTTGCATGCTGAAAAAGGCAATCAATGTCTGTGTCCATTGACCTTACTTGATTCAGAATAGAAATATTGTTCCGTTCTCGGATGCGTGGTCGGCTATGCCGTACTTACAGTTTGATCAGGACCGGCTCTCTGGACAACCTACCTTCGTGTGCCGTCTAGGTAGTGTCGGTGCACGGGTTGGTTTGCAGTATTTAACCTGTTGCTTTAACAGAAAACAGGTATTGCATGTGTGGATTCCACCTTTTTATCTTCTTTGGGAAGGGGCAAATGCAAATAAAATGTGGCAGCCATCTTGTCACCGTAATAGGGGTTCAGCCTATTGTGGATATGCACACTTGGGCTTAAAATTCTTTTTTTTTTTTTTAAATCTAACCATTTCATGGGGTATATTGGAACCGTGTTTACAGTGTAAGTGACCAAGTTGTTCCCCAAAGGTGAGTGAAATTGGGAACAGTTTCTGCTGGCCTTGGAGCAAGGGTCCAAGTTTAATGGCTGTGTGGTCAGTTCGGTTAAATGTTTAGCTCATCATTGTTGAGGTGTTCATTTGAACGGCCTCAATGGGTTTCTTGAGGTCTCTGTGCTTAGTAAGATCTGTCATCCTCAATCTTGAAGGTTTTAATGACCAGTGTGAGTTTTACGAGGTAGCCTGGATTAGTTTGTTGGTGAGCAGATTGCTCCTTTCAGCTGTGTAGGTCTAGGAGCAGTTGATACCGCTATTCGAACAATGTCTATGTTGTCTTCCCAATACAATGTGTTATTCACTTAGTGAAATATATTCACAATAACAACCGCTATGGGTTTTGTAAGGTGGACAGGGTAGTGGTGTTGGTGAGCGGGTCCCTCATCACCAAAAGTTATGTCGCAGTGTTTGGTGATCTCCTAGATCCCTGTCTGGTCTAACCTATGACAGGAATATCCATATCTCATGCCACGGAATGTCCTCATTCAGACCAATGGTATTGGAGGAAAGGCAGCAAATCCATTGTTCTTTTAGAAACAGTGCTTGCTTATTCATGTTAGGATGTGCTTCTAGTATAAGCCAGCAAAGATCATCTGATGTGTGACCGTCAGTCAGAAAATGCATACTCATTTTTGTGTTGGGCTTTTTGCAGCCAATCGTGCTGCGGTGTTCGTTGATTCTCAATTTGATAGGACCTGTAGTCATTCCCACATACTGTTTTCTACATGGAGAGGTGATTAAATAGATAGATTTTTTTGTGTTTCAATTTGTGTGTGCTTTTAATGTCCATACCCAGTCAGTCCCGTGTTGTACTTCTCTGCTGGTGAACTTGGAGGCACAAGCCACACATGATCCACAAGGGAAATGACCTACCACCGAGAGAAGAACCCACAATGGTCTTTGGTCTGACACCTTCATCTCTTGTGGAAATGTGTGTATTAACATGTCCTTCAAGTTTTTTGTTAGTTTGAATGCGAATCTTGGTGGTGGGAGAGACAATTGTCCTGTTTTTATGATTGACCAGTGTTTGTTAATGATCTTGCGTATCTGATTAGATTATGATGTGAAGATAGTGACACAAGTGAGTATATCTCCTTGTTGTCTTATCCTTGCTTCTAGTAGTATCTCCTTACTGCAATTCCGTGCACATTTGTGTGCTGTTTTTACATGGTACTTAGGGTATTGTCTGGTCTCTAGATTTTCCATTAGTGTTTGTGATTGTGTGTAAAAATCCTTAACTATGTTACAGTTGCGTCGTATATGTAATAATTGTCTATAAGGTAAATTATCATGTAGAGCTTTCAGATGGTGGCTGCTGTAAAGTAGCAGGCTATTTCTGTCTGTCGGTTTCTTGTTGGTTATTATTTCATTGTCTTTTTTCTTTGTCATCAGATCCAGGAATGGTAGTTCCTTATTTGTGATGGTTTTTGAGAATTTCAAATACAGGTCAAGAGTACTGACCCAAGTGCAGAAGGTTTCACAAGTCGTTATATCCCCGCTCCAGAAAATAAGGATATCATCTATAAACCTACACCATAGGAGGATGTTGGAGTCATATGGGTTGGTTGTGTTATAGATGTGTTGTTCCTTAAAGTGTGACATGTACAGGCAAGCTACACTGGGAGCGGAGGTTCTTCCCATGGAAGTACCCTGGGTTTGTTGCCATAGCTGTGTTCCGGATTGGGAAAAAATTATGCGAGGGCCAAGGTGGGACAATTCATGATGAAACTGATGGGTGTGTTTTCTAGGAGTTCTAGAGTCGCTTGTTGTGATATATTCGTGTAGAGTGCCTCCACATCTAGGGTGACCAATAGGTCTATCCGATTTGAGTTGTTATTGGATTTTATTATGTTCAGTATGTCCTATGTGTCTTGGATGTGGGAAGGAGTCTTTTTTTCACATAAGGTTGTAAAAAGTGCTTGCAGAACTTTGAAAGCAGTTCCAAAAGTTAATTGATCCTTGAAACTATGGGTCTACCCTTTGGTGGGGAGATTCCTCTATGAATTTGTGGCAGGGTATAGCAGTAAGGGATTTCCTTGTCTTTGTTTATTAAGAAGTTGGCCTCATGTTTTGTGATCCACCCCAGTGTTTCAGCTGTAGAAACAATCAAGACTATCTGTGTTCTCAACTCTGCTGTGGGATCATGTCTTATGGGAGTGTAGTATTTGTGATCAGCCAATTGGCGATGACACTCATTTTCTTAATATGTGGTGGCCATAATGACCATTGAACCTCCATTATCAGCCTGTTTGATCGTTATTTCTTTGTCGGTGGCTAGTGTTTTAATCGCTTCAAATTCTTTGTTAGACATATTCTGGAAATCTGGGGCACAGCACTGGTTCCCTACTTCTTTAAGCACAGCCTGTTCAAATGCTATCAATTCATGTGGTATCATAGCCATGCTGGGGGTGAAGGTTAAAGAATTCCGTAGGCCTGTAACTGCTTGGACATGCAGTTTTTTGCCCTGGAAATATCCTTTTAGACACATTTTGTGAAAGAAGTTGTGTAATTCTGAAGTCCTCTGGAATTCATCAATTTTAGGTGTCGGTACATAGCCCAGCCCCTTTTGTGATGCTCCCACTTCAGTTTTGGTAAGTTCTGTAGGGGATACATTGACAGCTAGTCTTTATTCCCGAGTGGCTTTTCAGTGTCATTTGTGGCATTGGTGGTTCCTGCCATTGTAATAGTTCTTGTTGCTGTCCTCTTCTTCTTTCTCTGCCTTTACCCCAACCTCTGAGTAAAAAAGGAGGGTTGTAGGGAGTTTGGAAAGGGTGTTGTGGCCCTTGGGGGAAAATCAGGTATTGCCACATTTGGTGGTCCATGATAGGGCATCATTCTGTGCCCATAATGTCCACAAGGAGGAGTTATTGGTGTTCCAGCTCTGGTTACTGTTCCAACAATCCTTGCTTGAATTGCTACTAGATTAATTAATTCTCCTGGAAGATGGTAAGACCATTGCAGGACCTTCCCCCGGTGGTTGGTAATTTCACTTGTGAATCGTGTGGTTTGTGCCTCCACGATCACCAGCAGAGAGGTACAGTATGGGAGAGACTGGGTATGGACACTAAAAGCACACACAAGAAAATGTATCTATCTAATCACCTGTCCATGTAGAAAAAAGTATGTGAGAATGATTACACGGCCTGTCAAATTAAGAATCCACGAATACCGCAGCACGATTCACTGAAAAAAGTCCAACATAAAAATGAATATGCATTTCCTGACTGATGCAGTACAGTAAATAGGTGGTCGTAGTAGCAATTACTTATAAGAAAACAACAAATATAATTACAAAAGCGCAATCCACATTGTGTGATTTATGGCTGCCTTGATTTAATTCAATACTGTCTTCAATCAGTTATTTTATAATGCGATTCAAATTCAAAGCATTACTTATTTTGGCAAAGCAGTTGTTTCAATCTGTTGTGATACAAAAATTACAGCGCTCTTAGTGAGTGGGAAAGGAAGAGAATGGGTAGGGAGTGGCGAATGAGTGATAGGAGGACAGGCCTAACATAGGTCAATAGTTCCTGGATAAACACAGCTCTAATGTGCATGCGAATTTCACAATTTTTGTCTTTAGAGTCTGTGTAGAGTTAGAGCAGTCTACGTTTCGACCCCTGTAACACAGGGTGAGTTAGTCCTCACGGTGGGGTCTTCATCAGGACAAGGTCATATCGAGCACCTGCGAATAATCGAAAAAGCTGTGTGAGAGAGAGGGGCATAATGTTAATGTTTGGTTGTGGCCTATTTTGATAATACCTCACGTTTACACGGCATCTTCCATTAAAACGTTACCTCTCGAATCCATTTTATTCCAACGCGCTTAAAGCTTTATATACACGGACCTGACCATACCGTAGGCTCACGCGTTTAATGGGAATGTTTGTTTGTGGGCTACCTGATTAGTATCACACGTCTGCACGTCATCCACCGATTTAATAGAACGTTTCAATTTGATTTCAGCGCGCTTTTGGCCGCGTACACATGGAAGAGAACCTTTCTGGGATCCTCTTTCGATGCTTGGCCAAGACACCTTCGGGTACACGCAATGTCTATTAGTGACCACGATTTTGGCAGCCCGTGGGTGATCCTGATCTTTACCCACAGTCTACTCGGTTAATTGATCTAGCATAGCAGCCCCATTGTGCTCTGACGCTTCCACTGTATGATGTCGTCTAGGCGTGGGGCTCTTTCTCTACGTATTAATAGTTCCTTGCATTTTAGATACCTGCCTGTTTTTTTTTCGCTAGCCTTTTTATCTCCCTCCGTGTTCTAGATCCATAGAGGATTAATTCCAGTGCTGCGTGAGATTTAACCCCAGCATGCTTTCTTCTGAAGTAAGTGCATGTCTGCACGTCCTCATTCCATTGATTTACACGCTCTGGGAACCCTGACCATTTTGTTTTTTCCCTTCTGACTCCAGCTACGTCCCTGAATATGAGCAAGTCGCCTTTTTGAACATTCAGCACAGTCACATTGCTGTTTTACCTGATGTAGGTATTAGTTACCCCATCCATTACTTCAACGCTAACCCCGCCACTAGCTGCCCCTCTCTCACACTCAGCTTTTTCGATTATTCGCAGGTGCTCGATATGACCTTGTCCTGATGAAGACCCCACCGTGAGGACTAACTCACCCTCTGTTACAGGGGTCGAAACGTAGACTGCTCTACCTCTACACAGACTCTAAAGACAAAAATTGTGAAATACGCATGTACATTAGAGCTATGTGTTTATCCAGGAACTATTGACCTATGTTAGGCCGGAAGGTTGCATACTATGTACAAATGATGTATATATGTCACGACACCCTTTCCCTGTCCTCCTATCACTCATTCGCCACTCACTACCCATTCTCTTCCTTTCCCACTCACTAAGAGCACTGTAATTTTTGTATCACAACAGATTGAAACAACTGCTTTGCCAAAATAAGTAATGCTTTGAATTTGAATCGCATTCTAAAATACCTGATTGAAGACAGTATTGAATTAAATCAAGGCAGCCATAAATCACACAATGTGGATTGCGCTTTTGTAATTATATTTGTTGTTTTCTTATAAGTAATTGCTACTACGACCACCTATGTACTGTACTGCAATATTGACCCAGGTCGGGTAGTTTCTTTTGGGCTTCCCCATTGAAACTTAACACATTTCCTGACTGATGGTCACACATCAGATGACCTACGCTGGATTATACTAGAAACACATTCTAATATGAATAAGCAAGCACTGTTTAGGAAAGAACAACAATGGATTTTCCGCCTTTCCTCCAATACCATTGGTCTGAATGATGACATTCCATGGCATGAGATATACATATTCCTATCATAGGTTAGACCAGATTAGACCAGACAGGGATCTAGGAGATCAACAAGCACTGTGACATAACTCTTGGTGATTGAGGGACCAGCTCACCAACTCCCTTACCCTGTCCACATTACGAAACCCTTAGCGGTTGCTATTGTGAATATATCTCATTAAGTGAGTAACACATTGCATTGGACAGACCACATAGACATTGTTACAATAGTAGTATCAACTGCTCCTAGTCTTACACAGCTGGGAGGAGCAATCCCCTCACCAACATACTAATCCAGGCTAGCCCTTAAATCTCACACTGGTTCTTAAAACCTTTAGGAGGATGACAGATCTTACTAAGCACAGAGACCTTAAGAAACCCATGGAGGCCGTTCACATGAACACTTCAAAAATGATAAGCTAAACATTCAACTGAACTGACCACACAGCAATTAAACTTGGACCCTTACTCCATGACCAGCATAAACTGTTCCCAATTTCACTCACCTTTGGGGAACAACTTGTTCGCCTACACTGTGAACACAGTTCCAATATACCCCTTTAAATGGTTAGATTTTTTAAAAAAGAATCTTAACCCCAAGCCTGCTTATCCACAATAGGTTGATACCCTTCTTACAGTGACATGGTGGCCGCCACATTGTTTTCGCATTTATCCCTTACCAAAGAAGATAAAAAAAACTGACTAAACCAGTCCGGTTAAACTCAACTCCCCGCTCTAGCATTTAGACACAGAGCAGGACCCACACTGGCAACAGGTTAAATACTGCAAACCAACCCGTGCACCGACACTTCTTAGTCGGCTAACGCGGGTAGGTCGTCAAGAGAGCCGGTCCTGACCAAACTGTAAGTAGGGCATAGCCGACCACGCATCAGATAATGGAACACTATTTATATTCTGAATCAAATAAGATCAATTGACCCCGACATTGATTCCTTTCTTCAGCATGCAAATGGCTTGCCATCATGCACGACTCGAAGAGTCTCAAATTTTACCCAATTGGGGTGAGTTACCAGTTGTGATGGACTTTTAATAATATATGTCATGTTCGTCTTGTGGTGTTTTTATATGTACAGGGGACATAATTTGATCCAACACAGAGAATGTGATTGATGCAAACAGCAAAGTGTGCATTTGGTGTAAAAAATAAGCATGTGATTCACAATTTGCGGCATGCCAACAATACTTCAACAATGAATGCAACTGTTTAATTGTATTTTTATTGTTTACTCTGTGTATTTAAACAACAGGTCATCGCTAAATAATTTAAAAATCAATAGCAAAACTAAGGTATGTGTGATTGGGAGCAAATCCATGAACCTATGCATAAAAACTCCAATCACAAAGTAGATTAGGTTAATATCAGTCCTGACAAATAGCTACTAGATCATTGTTATGACTACACGAATGCTGAAAACATGTTTACCTATAGCTATCTAAGGTAACTAAAGTCTAATAGATAGCATCACACATTTTAAAATAGGTAAGAGAACTTGTTCATTTAAGTTTTTCCTGAGGAGTACCTCTTTTCCTATTTTTAACTTCACACTTTTCACATTTTAACTCCGATCTACTCCCTAAGCCCCCACACCCACACTTTACCAAACAGCGGACAAGAAGATCTCTGGCAAAGGGCCCCATTGAGGGTGCCCGTCGGGCATTGCAGCGGCGGCCCGACCTGGAGCAAATGCCCTATGATGAAGCATGACACATATCTAGGTGTGTGAGGGCATTTGAATCTTGCAGAGTCAGGCTTCCAGTCGAGCCTGCAGAACAGTCATTGATCTACATAGACACCCATACTTCATTGGGAACGCAATTACCTTTATACAATATTTTAGACATCAAACTATTCATATTTACCTCAATGAAAAGTCTGTTTTTAGGCATCATATGGTAACTTGGTCTTGACTACTGTCAGTGTTAAGTAGGTGTTGATTCCTCTAGTCCCTCCTCAGAACCATGCTTACATTAACGGTGCAGTCTTTACTGTTGTGAATATTAATTAAATGAACTTTATGGTACTTAATGCATCGTGTTAATGTAGTCTCTGGAGAAAATACCAACTTGGAAAATACTCATTCCGTGGGGTTGGTTTTCCTCTGTTCGATTGAGGGATTCTGTGGTAATGCTGCATGTATTCCCCCATTTGGAGCTGCAAAATTTTGATATTTTTGATAACCCCCTAAACAAGTTTGTCCA
Organism: Triturus cristatus; assembly: GCF_964204655.1. NCBI lineage: Eukaryota > Metazoa > Chordata > Amphibia > Caudata > Salamandridae > Triturus > Triturus cristatus. The sequence goes on from NC_140591.1 coordinate 835,832,858, forward strand.
GATTTTACCTGCAGAAAATTGTGCAGGCTAGATATGTCAGTAAAGTGCAGTTTATGCATGCAAGTTGTAATACCGATATGGGCGCAAACACTCATTTGTTCCCAAGTCTTGGTTGCTGTGGGAAATAAGATATAGTTGGTGCTATGAAACTGAAATGATCTTCAGCAAGATTTTATGAGACTAGGATTACATCACATACTTCATTGTTTTTTTTTTTAATTTTTTTTTGTTTTTTTTTTTGAAACCGTTTATTGCAATCTCAAATATATACAAGTATGGGCCTACAACCTTCCGGCCGGCCGCTAAAGTGACAGAAGCAAATGACATACATACAATAAGGCACCTGACTTTGCAGAGACGATAAAGCAGGAGGTATCAACAACGTGGGCCACATGACTCTGAGCCCACAATACGGTTTCGTTTTATACAACACAACAACATAAAACCACACCCGCAAGGCAACCCGCGATCGAAAATGACGACACGTGCTCCTCCAGTGGGGGACCCCAACCATCCAAAGAAATCCAGAGAGGGGAAGGGAAACAGATCCGGGACTGGGAGAACAATGTGCCCGGGGCTGAGGGAGGGGGTCAACTAGGGGGATGGAGCTGGTGAAGTGGGAGGCAACAACGGCGGCTCGCAAATACCCCCGTGGTAGGCGTTCCAGGGGCCCCATATCTTCACCCATGCCCCAGGCTTACCCCGCGCCACATACACCACCTTTTCTCGGAACATGCACCAATCCATGTGTTCTTTCCAGGCTGACACCGCCGGGGGCCTCTGGGATCCCCACAGTTGAGCAATGTCACGTTTAGCTATCATATATCCCAGAGTCACCCATCGCGTCTGCGGAACCGAGTAATCGGTCGGTTCCCACACATTCAGCAAGCATCTCCTCGCTTCAGGCAACAACGCGACATGCGTAACCGCTCGCAGGACCTCATGCACACCACGCCAGAATCGCTCCACCCTCGGACATTCCCACAGAATGTGCAAAAAAGTCGCCAAAGCACCACACCCACGCTTACACAATCCATCCTCGGCATAGCCCATACGCAAAAGCCTTGGCCCCGTCATATACACCCGGTGGAGTATCTTAAGCTGGACGAAGCGAAGGCGAGCCGGGATGGCCACCTCCTTCGGAGAGGCCACCGCGGAAATCCAGTCCTCGTCGTCCAGCTCCAGCCCAACGGCAACCCAAGCCTCGCGGAGGCCAGTCAGTAAGCCCGAGCGGTCATTTATCAATTTCTTGTAAATGAGGGAGATCGTGCTGTCCGGAACGTGGCCATCTAGCACTCTATCCTCCAGGGGGGAGGACTCCGGGATGGAGGCCACGTCTGGGAAGACGGAACCCAGTGCGTGACGGATCTGCAGGTAGCGAAAGTATTCACTGCCCTGCAGCTGAAACTCCGCCTGCAGCATCTCGAATGTTTTGAATCCTCCCCTCGTCCAGAGATCTCCCACTGTACTGATGCCTATCATGTCCCACCTCTCGAAGCCCTTCGAGGTCCACAAAGAGCCCAGCCTCTCCGACGCATACAACGGTGACGCTCGGGTTAAACGGTCCTTCCATCCCATAGCTGCATTAGCCGCGTGCCATACTCGCACCATGACACGCGTGGGTCCCGTCAAGCGGGAATCGGGCACGCTAGTGTAGAGCGCTCGATTGTAGTCGCCACCGGGCAGGAGCATTTTGTCCATTTCAAATGCCGGGTTTAGGGCGGGCCCATAGAAACCGTGATTAATCGCAGCTAACTGGGAGGCCCAGTAATACCGCTTAATATCCGGGAGTGCAATCCCTCCGTCGTACCACGGGAGCGTCAATTTTGCCAGAGCTATACGCGGCCTCCCGTCCCAAAACAGACGGCGCTGCAAGCTTTCCACCTCACGGAAGTAGCGCGCCGGGACCAAGTCCATAGTGTTCTGGAGAGCGTACAGAAAGCGCGGCAATGACATCATCTTGAACAATGCCGCCCGGCCGAGCGGCGAGAGCGGCAAGCGCCGCCAGCGCGCGACATCCTCCTTCAAGCGCTGGAGGGGGGGAAGCAGATTTCGCTCGTAGCGGGCCACCGGGTCCAGCGTAATATAGACCCCCAGGTATCGAAATCCCTGCGAGGCAATCTGGATCGGACAACCCCGGGGGAGGACAGGAGCCTCCCCGGAAAGCACATAGACACAGGATTTAGCCCAGTTGATGACAAGGCCTGAATTACGGCCAAAGGAGCGCAAAACATCGACCAGGACAATCAGTGACTTGCGCGGGGAGGCTAAGTACAAAAGGATATCGTCAGCGTAGAGGGACACGCGGTCCTCATACTCGGGGGTCCAACGGAGACCACGGATAGAAGGGTGCCACCGCAGCCACTCCGCCAGGGGTTCCAAGGCCAGTGCAAAAAGGAGTGGCGACAGGGGACAACCCTGTCGCGTGCCCCGTCCCAGCACGAATGGGGCCGAGACTCGACCATTCACCACCACCTGTGCCAATGGGTCCGAGTACAACAATTTGACCCAACTGATGAATCCCGGGCCAAATCCAAATTTCGCCAACATCGCCCAGATGTAGGGCCATTCGAGCGTGTCGAACGCCATGGTGGAGTCTAAGGACGCCAAGATGGCCGGCTCCCGCACGAACGGAACACGCGCGAGCACCCCGTGCAAGCGCCGCAGATTAAGGGCCGTATTGCGATGGGGAATAAAGCCGGACTGGTCTTGGTGGACCAAATCGCCCACCACGCCGACAAGCCGGTTGGCGAGCACCTTGGCGAGGATTTTAGGTTCCGCGTTCAAGAGCGAGATAGGCTGGTAGGATGTGACCCGGTCTCGCGGTCTCCCCTCCTTGTGGATAACCACGATGGTAGCCAGACGCTGGTCCGGCGGGAGGGAGCCCCGCGAGTGGGCCGCAAGGAACATTGCGCGGAGATGGGGTGCCAGTACATCCGGTCGCAGTTTATACAACTCGATAGGAATGCCGTTCGGGCCCATGGCCTTGCCAGAAGCGACTGAACGGATAGCGAGGGCAATTTCGTCCGAGGTGGGGGCGGCCTCCATCAACTCCCTGTCCTCCATTGAGAGGGAGGGCAGCGCGATGTCACGCAGCAGGGCATGGGAATCCTCCTCCGGGCAGGGAGAAACCGGGGAATATACCTCGCGGAAATAATCTGCGAAGCAAGAGACAATGCCTTCCGGCTCAGTAACACGTACACCATCCATTCTCTCAATCAGCGGGACCACACGACTAGCACTCTCCTTCTTATCCAACCACGCAATCAACTTGCCAGCCTTATCACCCACATCATACAATCGCCCCTGTTGCTCTCTGCTGAGGCCCCTAGCCGCCTCCTCGACGAGGGACCTATAGGCCGCCTGCTTAAGGTGTAGAACGTGCAGCGCAGCGTCAGTCACCCCACTCCCCAGATCCCCCTCCAGTTCAGTAATTTCGGCCTCCACCCGGGTCACCTCCTCCTGTGCGCGCCTCCGGGCATGGGAAATAAAGGAGAGGGCTTCCCCTCTAAGCACTGTCTTGAAAGCCTCCCACAGGGAGATGGCCGACGAGACAGACCCCACATTCTCCTCAAAATACCGTTGCAAGGATTTAATCAAGTCCGCACGAATAGTGGGGTCGCGCAGGTACCAGGCATTGATTGGAGCTACCCTGCCCTCCCCCCTCGGGAAGACATCAAAGTGCAACAGGAGTGGGGAATGATCTGAAATACCCCGCACCAAGTGGCGCACCTCCCCCACTCTCCCGGCATAGGCCGCAGGAACAAGGACATAATCAAGCCGCGAAAGGCTACCATGGGCCCCCGAATGGAAGGTGTATTGCAGCTGAGCGGGATGCTTTAGACGCCAACAGTCCACCAATCCCAGTGTGTCCAAAAGGCCAGACAGCCACGCTTGTGCCCGGGGGAGGTCCCTAGGGGGATAGCGATCCATAGTCCCAGAGGCCACCGCATTGAAGTCCCCCCCAACCACCAGAAGCCCCCCCGGAAGGTCAAGCAGGAGGCGTCCCAGGTCCGCAAAGGTGGTGGACTGTAACCCCGGTGGGACGTACACTGAGACAAAGACGACTACTTTGCCCTCCATTCTCCCCACCAAGACAGTGTAGCGTCCCCTCTCATCATGGCGCACCTCGTCTATTTCTAGCGGGAGCGAGGTCTTGACCATAATGCCCACCCCTCGTGAGCCTGATGTGAAGCCCGAGTGGGCCACCAAACGATAGCCACGCCGATTCATGGCACAAAAGGTGTTACCAATGAGGTGCGTCTCCTGCAAAAAGACCACATCAGGCGAAATCCGTTTCAGATATTGCAGGACCACACCCCGCTTAATCCTATCACCCAGTCCGTTAACGTTCCAGGACAACAAAGTCAGGTCCCTACCCCCCATCACATACAGAAGCAATCAGTTGTCCCCCGGAGAGCATCTCAAAAACACCAATACAATGAAGGGTTTGCCTCGCGGTAGAAACGAACCACACCCCACCCCAACCCACCCATCCCAACAGAACTCCCCCCACCCTGTACCCCTGCATGAGCCCAAACAGCCCCCCCAAAGTGCAGTGTGCCTGTCGCCCCATAGAAGAAAACTAACTAGTCCCCCAGAGGAGGAGGGAGATCCCCCAAGAGACCCCACACGACCTCCACAGGAGGGGAACTTACCCTAACAGTCAATGGTGACAATAACACAGTCCCGAGCAAGGCCTACCATTAGTCCCTCAGTCCTGATCCGGCGGGCCCTCCCCACCAACCGCTCCCCCCCCACCCCCCCGGCCCCGATCTCCGGGCAAAGTGTCCAGCCAGTCCCCGGCCGCTTCTGGACGATCAAAAAAGTGCGTGCGGCCATCCACCTCCACCCTCAGCTTAGCCGGAAAAACCATCGCATATTTGAGATTCAGGTCCCGTAGGCGACGTTTGACACCGAGAAAGCTCTGTCTCTGCTTTTGGACCGCCGGAGTAAAGTCAGGATAGAAATTTATATCCATGTTATCAAGTCTGACCGGCCCTTGTAGCCTGGAAGTCTGCAGGATAGCGTCCCTGTCCCGAAAATTGAAAATCCGGGCGATGAGAGGCCTCGGAGGGGCTCCGGCCTTAGGCCTACCCCCGGGGACCCTGTGGGCACGTTCCACTGCAAAGAATTTACTCAGCCCCCGAGGCTGGAGATGGGTGAGGACCAAGTCCTCCACAAACAGATCCGCTGCCTCTGCCTCGCGTCCTTCCGGCACCCCGATAATGCGGACGTTGTTTCTCCGGGCCCGACCCTCGGAATCCTCCAGTCGACGATGCATCAGGGCGCTCGCCTGGCCAAGCCTGCGCACCTCCTGTTGGAGGGCCGCCACGTCAGATGTGAGGCCCGAGGTAGAGTGGGCCAAAGAATCGACCCGGTCATTTGTTTTTGACAGATCGGCTCTCACGAGGCCCACGTCCACGAGGACCGAGTCGATCTTCTGCGCCAGAGTGTCAAAGCGCTGGTCCACCGAGGCCTTCATCTCGGCGATAGCGCCCATGACGTCTCGGAGGGTCAGGTCCGTGGGCAGAGCAGGAGCATCAGTCGGGCCCGTAGGGGACCTACGCAGCGCCTCTGGAGACCCCTTCTGGAGGGTGTAGCGATCCATGTTGTTGGATTGATGGGCCGCGCCACGACGGGTCGACTTCACCTTAGCCCGGTCGCCATCTTGTTTTGTGGCCATGGTCGCGGTCCCCAAATCGAGCCAATCTCCTCAAAAAGGGGGGTAGACAATCCCGTTCAAGGGCTCTGGGGGGGGGGCGACCACCGCTCCGCAGGACGGACCGCCGCCGGCGGGCCGGCAGGGCACCCCAACGAGGCCACACCACCGCACACCGCTTCGCGACCCTACCTCGCCTGGCAGCAAGGAGGGCGCAAAAGCGAAAGTGAAAGTGCGGGGTGCGCGAGTCGCCCGGCCTTGCCCGCCGCTGTTATTCACTTTGTCGCCGGATCGCCCCACAACTCCAGTACGGGGGGCCGGTGTGGAGAAGGCCGCAAACCTTAATCGGTGCTCCCGCCGGTGTCCGAAGTCCGAATGGAAAACGGGCGTCACCTCAGTTCGGGTTCACAAACACAGTCCCCTCATCTAGGACAGGATTCGGTCAGGATTTATGCAGGAGGTCGCGGAGGTCCTCGGGAGCCTCGCACCTACGCGGCCATCTTGGGTGCGCGCTAGGCTCCTCCTCCACATACTTCATTGTTAATGACAAACTGCAGCCTGCTGAGTTTAGTGTAGGTACATTTGAGGAATAGTTGAAAATAAGATGAGGTGAGATCTTCTAGTTCCTACTGGTTGCTATGCGTGCAGCACAAAGCACCAGAGAATTGATTCTCAAACATGTGTTTGTTAATATTGTTACTTGTGATCACAAATGATGTATCCTGATTGATAAAATCAGGATCTGCTGACATTTACACTCACAGATTGAACTAATACCAAGGTTAAATCTGCCCCATGGTTGTAGTTTTCACAGCTGTAAGCATCAGATAGTTGTAGGAACACAGGTGTTCATAGCAAAGCAAAAGCTGAGAATTTTGCAGTCACCCACTAGGATCCCACATTTTCTTGAGGTACAGAGGTGGGAATATCTCCATGTGAAGGAAAAGATGGAGTAGAATGGGTAATTGGACGTATCTGCAAAAGCCTGCTCCAGCGTATTATTTACCTAAGTGCAATCCACGAAAGTATGATTAAATCCTAAATTCTCCTGGAAAGCTACAGTTTTCATACATTTAAGCAATTGGTCCCAAAGTGCAGTGTATTCGATTTCCCCGCTTACATAACCGGGCCAATCATATTATTTGGACCAGCAAGCTGCACAGCAAATTTGAATATTTGTGAGAAAATTCCATAATGAAACATCTGTTTTTACCTTTTATTTTCTAAATATCAGTATCTTCCACCCTGAAAAAATTGGTTTGCAACTGACAGAACCAATCTTTTACTTGTACTAACGTTTCCAAGGTCTAAGGTGTAATTTACATAGGGATCCAATTGTTCGAACATTTTTTCGAACCAAAAGTATGTGATTCGTATGATTTTTGGAAATACATTATTTTGGCTTATTTACCCTCAATCGCTAATGGACAAGGTGTTTGCAGCAATTTTCCGAAGGCAAAGAGGATGGCGGAATTATTTAAGTACTCATCCTTAGATGTTTGTTAGATGTACTGTCTAAATCTCAGCAGAAACACGTCCGCCTCCAATCCTTCTGCACCTGTGAAACCGTCTCCTATTGCAGAGCACGAATTATGAGAAATCAATTGTTTTGTAAGAATCTGTCTGCATTTTTGAACTTGCGTTGAGCAGCGGCTTGGTCACCACTGCCCTTATTGTCCAAGCCTATTTTCTGGCTTTCAGTACTTTGGCCAAAATTCAATTTGACTATTCCACATTGCAAAAACGTTTTCATTCATCAGTTCTTGTATTTCACATTTTCTATTGATGGGTTTGTGCTACAAAAGTCACTGCACATTACATGACTATAGAAAAAGATTGTAATCATGGGGTGCCAAGTGCACAGTTTAAAAGCAGGTTACATTATTTCGTAGCTGGAAAATCGTAGCCCTGAAGTTAGTTGGGTGACACACTTTAACAATAGGTGGGGCATTGTGCCCATAAAGTGGCCATGCTTGATAGCAGCATGGTTCATAGATGCTTTAGGGTTTATTGAAATGTATTTCCATTTACGTAGTTTCTTAATAAATTATATTTAAATATTTTAATCTCTTAGAGATATAGAAATTATATGGAGGACTTGTATTTTTGGGAAACAAATTCAGTTTAACACCAGACGGTTCTCTCCATCATTAACTCCAAGGTATTACATGTGCAGCATGCCTTCATCTAATCCTCATTCTTCAATATCTCTCTTCTGTCTTTTTACTTCTCCCTCTTTCTGCAGCTGCTTCTCCTACAAGTCCTGACAAAAAAGTTAAACGCCATGAAGTAAAAAGCGACCCAACTCCTTTTGGTTTCAGAGGTAGAGTTTTCCATCTATCCTTAACATTGCAGATTGTTCCGTACAGGCATGTGGGAGACCTGCGCTACTCAATGACTAGAGAACGGTTGCTTGCAGACTTTATACTCCGATATGGATTCACAACTTTATTTTTATGGCAAAGCCACTGCTAATATATTAGTCCACCTTAACTCCCTTTGTAACTGCCTGTATTTGGAATATGTATAAGTGGGTGAGTATTTGTGAAATGAGAGTGCATGGGTTGATGGGCAAAGCCTAACTGCAGGCACGCGTACAATTAGTAAAAGGAGCCGGCAGTACTGAAAAGTGCACACAGTTGTGTGTGTGTGCGCAGGAGATGGAAGTTACTCATGGTAAAATATTTAGGTGGTATTTAAATTTTCTTTAGTAAATATTTCTTCAAATAAAAGAAAATAACATAGTTCAATATTCTCTTATCTTCAAGCCCTTTGCAATTTATTGATGTTCAACTAAAGTACTATAGACAGCTTTTACTGCCAACAAATTGAATTGCTGCTTACAAAAATATATTAACATGGTCCAATCCTAGGTTTTAGTCATGTCAGAGTGCACTGATGCAGGAAGTAAAGCAATCGAGTTATGTGATAGATCTACACTTAAATAAATATGACCTTACAGGAAATTGAAGTGACGTGCACTATAATAAATCAATTTGCTAGATTTGTTATGGATTTAAGTAAAGTGAACAATGGTAAGCTGTACGACTGGAAGTCTATATCATTTCTATAGAGAATGATTTTCCAGGCATTTATGACTAGACAAATGTTTGCTTTTGGTTTTCTGAAGGTGAACCAATAAATGGGGCCACAATTCCAAAAATATGTCATTTCACCATCCTGCAAGTAGGGGGCTTTTTTTATAGATTTGCTGTTGTGAATTGGAGATGGTGGTTTTCTATTAACAGTGACTCAAATCGATTCTTTTAGGTTACTAATTGTTATCTTTTTATACGTTTATTGCCAAAGTGTCTTAACAAAACTGCAAATGATCTGGCCATATGAAATGCAAATTGTAGACAAACTGGTCCGTTGTACTTTTGGATTAAAAGTAATCATCCAGTTTGCAGATCACAACAAAGCATTGCTATGTGCACCAACCTTAAAAGCTTCTGTGAGAGCTACACCTCACAGTACTTGCCTCACTGTCGTAAATTACCACCATACTTCCAAGATAATCCACATACATCCTCCCAACAGGATGTAGTGTCCTCCATAAACCAGATCAGGCTTGTGAGAGATACATTGTGGCTATAGCACAGTGGCTGATAAGAGAGTAGCGCAGTGGGTGTCTGGAAGCCGTGGTAACATTCACAGAGGGTAAAGGTTTGGAGGCAGGCACAGAGGCTTACATTGAGGTATGGGGGTGGACAATGGGAATGGCACACCAGACAGAGCCTGTTTAGAAGAAGAGGATAATAGGTGTGTCTCAATGAGGGAACAGAAAGGAGATTTTTGGAAACTTGGCAGTGGGACTAAGGAAAGAGGGTAGGAAGGCTTAGTTATAGGGTGTGGTGGTTAACGGACTTGCCATGAATAAGTATCGGAAAATGGTTGAAGGAAACACAGTTTTGAGCGATAGTGGAAAGTGGTTAAGTGTAACACTTGATGCGTCTCTGCTACCCCTTCAGGCAGTAAAGGAGCTAATGATGGGAGGAAATAGAGAGGGAAATGGCTAGAACAATGCAAGCTCAGCAACGCATGCCCGAACAACACAAGCACAACCACGCTTGACTTAACCACGCGTATGTCTTATCCAATCATATGCATGGTAAAGACATTAGCACAGTCTAGCTGCTGGAATGTGGGGGCAAGTAAGAGGATGTGGTCAGGTAAGTGGGACTGGGTTTTGGGTGTAGTTTTTAGGGGTTGGGGTAGTTTTCAGGGCTGGGGGGTTTGGGTTGTTTTCAAGGCTGAGTCATGGGAGAAGTTTTTCAGGACTCTGGGAATATGGGGACGTTTTTAGGGCTCAGGGGAATCGGGGTTGTTTTTAGGGCTAGGGTGTAGTTTTTAGGGCTGGGGTCGGGACAGTTTTTAGGGGCCAGGGGGTTGGTTTTCAGGAGGGAGGGGGACGTTTTAGGGCTCAGGGCAGGGAGGAGGGGTTAGTTTTTTGGGCTTTGGGGATGTTTTAGGGCTCAGGGGGGCAGGGATCAGGGTATTTTGGGGGCTTTGTGGGCCTTTTTAGGGCTGAGTGCTGGAGTCAGGGTAGAACTTTGGCCTGAGGGTGTTTTTGGGCTCAGTGCAGGGGTTGGGATATATATATATATATATATATATATATATATATATATATATATATATTCAGTGAAAAAACCATAGGTTTCACACATGTTATAGTTAGCTGGACATTTTACTCGTAAAAAACCAATGAAATTGCCCCGTTATAGTTAGTTCAGCTAACTATAACTCGCGCGCCCGCAATGCACTGCTGATGACGTCACATATTACATCACTCATGACATGGTCAGTGACATCACTCATGACATCACTGATGACATCTCAAATGACATCACTGATGACATCACTGATGACATCATCCAGTGAATGTGTGTTTTTCTGAAAATTAAATATGTTTTATATATGTATATCTCAAGGTTGATAGAAGAATAAATGGGTATATTACTGTCTAAATGGATGATTTCTTTTTGAAAAATTGATTGTGTAACTGACTGATTAAGTGTATCATAGTGAATACATGGCTTAGTGAGTAATATTTAAATATGTAAATATCTGTATCATTTTTTCACTTTGTGTATAAGTGGCTGCATGGGTTGGTGAGTAGCTACATGGGTGTCTATATAGGTTATTAGTTGGTTTTTTTGAGTATTAGTCTGAGTGTCTGCATGGTTCGGTGGGGGGTATGACGTAGTGCATAGGTGCATGAATGAGTGACTCACTGTTTGTATGTGTTGAACAGAGCATGTGTGCAGGACTGCATGGGTGGATGCGTGTGTGTATTGGTGTGTTAGTGAGTGAATGACTGTCTGAATAGTGTCTTTATGAGTAACTACATATGTTTTAAACTAGTATATGTGACTATTGGTGTATATATGTGAGTATATGTGAGAGGGAGAGATTGAAAGAGTTCCTGTATGAATAAGTATGTGTTTCTATAAGTGATTGTTTAAAAGACTAAGTATGTGTAAGTTTCCGTAGAAGTAAGTGTGGTGGTGTGTGTATAACTGTATATACAGGTGAATGTATGTTTGATTCTTTATTAGCATGAGTGACTATGTGTGTGAGTAACTCTATGGATGAGTGGCATTATGTAACAGGATGTATAGGTGTATGAGTACATATGATGAGTGAGTACATGTATGAGTGACTGTATAGGACTGTTGGTGAATGAGTGGATGTGTATGTTGATCTTAGAATTACTGAAGAGGTTGTTGTAACTGGTATTGGTATGTCCATTGTTTTGAAAATTTTAGTCTCTATTTTTGAATGTGTGTATCAAAGCTTATATTAAGGTGAGAGGAGGTCTGCCACTCTATCACAAGGATGATGTCATCAGTGATGTCATCAGTGATGTCATTTGAGATGTCATCAGTGATGTCATGAGTGATGTCACTGACCATGTCATGAGTGATGTAATATGTGACGTCCTCAGCAGTGCATTGCGGGCGCGCGAGTTATAGTTAGCTGAACTAACTATAACGGGGCAATTTCATTGGTTTTTTACGAGTAAAATGTCCAGCTAACTATAACATGTGTGAAACCTATGGTTTTTTCACTGAATTTCTAAGGTTTTTTAAATGCTAATTCCTAACTATAACGTGTGTGAAACCTATGGTTTTTTCAGTGAATTTCTAAGGTTTTTTAAATGCTAATTCCTAACTATAACGTGTGTGAAACCCATGGTTTTTTCAGTGAATTTGCAAGGTTTTTTAAATGCTAATTCCTTACTATAACGTGTGTGTAACCCATGGTTTTTTCAGTGAATTTGCAAGGTTTTTTAAATGTTATTTTTTTTTTTTATTCTTCATTTTTTTCAAACATATTTTTAATTTAATTTTCTTTCATTTTATAAAGACTATGCTTAAATTTTTAAAATCCTTAAATATTTTTTTTTAATATATTTTTTAAAATAAACATGTAAAATTTATTACCAGATTTTTTTTTTTTTTTATTTATTTTTTTTTAGTACGCGTACCGTAAGCTCACGGTAAGCGTACGGTTTACGCAACGTCCGTAATCTATCTACGCTGCTTGCGTATAGTTACGCAATTTGCGTAGCCGCGCGTACTGCGCGTGGGACGCGTGCGCGCTTACGCCACACGCGCACGTTACGCGGAAGTGCCGGGGAGTGACTGTTATGCGCATGCGCGGAAGCGCGTGTCTTTTTTACGCGCACGCGTACTTTTTGCCGTAAGCGTACCGTAAGCGTACCGTAAGCGTACGGTAGGTCATGTGATCTTGAAACACAACTTTTGATTGGTTGAAAGTACTTTCAGTTCTAGAACTCTCCTACACCACACCCATTCCCCTCATTTCTGCTTGTGATCCCTTGGGAGAAGGAGCTGGTTTGTCTTTGGGATACGATGGCAGAACAGCAGAGCTCTTCTGAGAGTGAGGCTAGCACCAGCAGTACTGTCTTGAGGCAGAGAGCGAGGAAAGTAAAGCCTTCTTATGTTTGGGATTATTTTACTTTTCCAGAAGGCCAGCAAAAGGTGAATGCACCCTTAGTTACTTGCAAGCTGTGTCAGCGTGTACTTTCTAGAGGTAATCCTAACAGGAAGTATTCCTTTGGGAATCACACCATGAAGAGACACCTCCAGGATGTACACAGAAGGACACATGGTCATCTTTTTGGAGGTAACTCTTCAGAAAGACGAGCCAGTACATCCACAGCAGCTCAGCCTGGACCATCACCTGCAGGGCTTACTCCTTCTTCTGCAGGTCAGGTGAGCCCTTCATCTGTGGGGGGAGAATCTCCTTTTGCTGGCCCTCTGGAAATGAACCTTCGATTTCGGAAGGTTGATATTCATTGCACATTTTGTAAAGGTCTAATTTGTCATAGGGAGACCAGTGTTTCCCTAGTGAACAACAAAATAGATCAGCACATTTGTAGCTTTGAATGATTTTCCCATGCTTCCTTTCCTCTGTCCCTGCATGAACACAACGGTTCTTTTAAGAGCCAACCTTATCTTCCATCTTTTTTTTACTTGTTTTTAAAAACTTTTTTTTTTTTTTTTTTTACCGTACGCGTACGGTAAGCGTACCTTTTTTTTATTTTTTAAAAAAAAACACTAAAAATCATTTATCACATTATAAAGTCCTTGAGAGACTACAATTTTTATTATTGACTTACCATACTCACTCAAAAAAATATTTATTCATTTGTTTTTTTAAAAAATAGTTTTTAAAATGGTTGTAGTTTCCGAAAATTTTCTATATCGATCTGAAAATAAAGAAAAAAGTATTAATATTTTTAAACCATTTAATAATACAGTACACATATTTACATTTTTTACCAAAAAATATTTTTGCCTTATTTTTGCTGTTTTCAGAATAAATTGCATTTCACTATTAATTTCAAAGCACACTTACTGCTCTTTTTTTTTCGGGCCAAGTGAAAATCTCTTTTTACAATTTGAAATCACTTTTACAGACTGACACATTATGAAACCACTATTTTTGATTTATTTAATTGGACGTGTCCAAGCTGTTTTTTTTTCAGACCACCACCATGTGCATTCTCTGTGACTGCCTACACTCCACCAAGGGCAACCAGCCTTAGTGATGCTGAATGTATTTGCATTACAGACTTAAACCTGAAAACCCCACTGGCTTGTAAATACTGTGCATGACTATACACGGCAAGGACATGGGTGTGTGCTAAGCCTCTGCTTCTTCCCCCAAAAATTCGCTCCCCCTTTCCATCTAATGCAACTGTGAAATCACCAGAGCAAGACGCAATAAATCTCTGCCTATAATTCTTTTATGCACACAGAGTCATGTTTTCACATTAGTGCCAAAACGAAATTTCTTTGCCAATTTGAAAGCACACTTACTGCTCTTTTTTTTTTTCGGGGCAAGTGTAAATCACTTTTACACACTGACACATTATGAAACCACCATGTGTAACTACAACAAAAACAATTCCCATTTCTATTATTCATTTCTTAAGTTACCACATACATCCCCTCTCAAACTGTAAACTCACCTTTAAAATTAGTTAGTTGTGAAAGAAATGTGACACTCAAACAGCAGATTATCAGAGCCAGGATCTCTGTTCTGTTCACCTCTCTCCTCTCAGCAGAACCAGATAATGGCAAACTTTCCCTCTATTTTTCCACACATATACATGTAAGTTTCAAATCTCAGTGCTTCCCCCTTTTTTTCACATGTATTCACACATTTCTATTGGTTGAAAACCAACCCTTTTCCAAAAGTACCCTGCCCCCAACTTGACTTCTGCCTAGTACCCTTCCCCCAACTTGACTTCTGCCTGCTACCATAGCAACAGCTCATGGAACACTGCTGTGTGCAGTTAGGTCAGAAGTTCGACACACAATGTTTCAATTCCACAGAGCAAGAGTGCTTGACTTTTCAAACCTTACAGCAAATCCATAGTACTGTTCTTTGGTTACACATTTTTTTGTACCAATACAAAACATGCTTCTATTAATTTTCACATACAGCCTAGTTTTTATTCTAGAATGGTATGAAACAGCCAATCAGTTCTTTTTGTTTTAAAAAAATATGTATGCCTCCATTTCCAAACTGTCTTTCTTTTCATATTGCCATTCTACTGAAAGACACCTCCTGAGTGCATCCAGTTCTCCTTTGAAGATGTTCACAGTGTGGATTGTAGGGCACAGCTATGTCTTCTGGAGTGAAAAGTTTGCAGAGAAAACAGATATGGTGAGAGACCTTGCTTTGCCAAATGTAGACATTAAATGGATTGGTCAGAGAGGGTTAAAGTGGCACCAATTGATGCCATTGGTGAAATCCTTCATTCAAATCCAACACCCTGACCTCATAATAGTGCACTGTGGTGGCAATGACCTAGGCACTTTGACTGGGGTAGGTCTGGAAATGCTTATGAAGGACACCTTTGCACAACTGTTTACACTTTTCCCTAAAACTGCCTTTGTGTTTTCCAACATATGCCAAAGGCAAAAATGGAACTGGTCCAATCATTTCTGTCCACAGATTGACAAAGCAAGAAAGCACGTCAACAAATCTGTTTCTGCTTTCCTCCGTGACTATGGTATGGGTGCCATTTACCACAACAACTTGCGTTATGACATGCAAGACATTTATAGAGGAGATGGTGTGCACTTCAATGATGAAGGGAACAGAGTCTTCCTCTTGAACCTTAGACTCTGCATCGGTACTTACTTGTAGGTACCACTAAAAAAATGACTTCATAAACACAACAGCTCTTTTTAGAGCTCCCTAATTTCTAAACTCTTAAATCTGCTTTTCATTTATCTATTTTTTTTTTTTTACCGTACGCTTACCGTAAGCTTACCGTACGCGTACCCCGTGATTTTTTTTTAAATCAATAAATGTTTTTTTTGTACTTTTCTGTCCTTCTTTGACCCCCTTACAAATGTTAGGGGGTCTGTAACTCTCCTCATTGCCCCCTTTCCTTGTTTTCACTCTTTTTTTTCAGAGTGAAATACACAAAATGGCGGCCGCCGCTTCCTGGTTTCGACCGATTCGAATGTTTACTAAGATCTAACAGCCAATCAGAATCGCGCTCGCGCACGCCGCCGTACGCTTACCGTAAGCGTACGGTAAGCGTACCGTAAGCGGGCTCAGATATATATATTGATTTAAAGGCTATTTTCTCAGAATCTACTGAACAGATTTACACCAAACCTACAAAAGGCACTTCCTTGACCTGAGGACTACCTCTTTGCCAAATTTCTAGTAATTCTGTTCAGCCGTTCGGGCTGTAGCCCTGTCTAAAGGTCCTATGGAAAAATGCATGGGAAAAACGCGTTTTGGGACCCCCCTTTTATCTCAGCCCCCGCTTGACGAATCCCCCCGAGACTTTCAGGGTAGGAGCGGAGCGTAGCGCCCCACCTATTTTGAGAAATTCGCGAGGATTCGTCGACCGGCGCCAAAGTTATTCAAAATAGAATGTTGAGGTTTTCCTATGGAAACGTGGTCCTAACTATAACTACCTACTGGCGACCGCCAGTAGGTAATATATATATATATACATATTTTTTTATATTCACTAAAAAAAACATAGGTTTCAGGGGCGTTATAGTTAGCTGGACATTTCCCTCGTACAAAACCCTAGAAATTCCCCTGTTATAGTTAGTTCAGCTAACTATAACTCGTGCCCCCGCAGTGCACTGCTGATGATGTCACATATTACATCACTCATGACATGGTCAGTGACATCTCAAATGACATCACTGATGACATCTCAAATGACATCACTGATGACGTCATCCAGTGACTGTGTGTTTCTGTAAAGTTTAAATATGTTTTATATATTTATAGTGAAAGGCCTATGGAAGAATGAGTGGGTGTATAAGTGTGTGAATGGGTGATTTTCTAGGTGCGTAACTGACTCTAAGTGAGTCATTAAATGTATCTTACTGAAGACTAGTGACTAAACTGTGTGAATGTCTGTATGTGTCTGTACGTTGGTGTATAAGTGGCTGCTTGGTTTTGTGAATAGCTATATTAGTGTCTATATGGGTTATTGATTGGTTGTCTGAGTATCTGTATGGGTGCCTGAGTGTTTGTGTGGGTAGGGTGTGTGTGACTCTGTGCATAGATGTGTGAGTGGGTGATTCAGTGGGTGCATGGTTCAAGAGTGCATCTGTGATGGACTGTATGGTTGGGTGACTGTATGTAAGGGTGTGTTAGTGATTGAATGTATATCTCAGTTGTACATGTGTCAGTAACTACATATGTGAAACGCAGTGTATATGTGTGTAAGAGTATATAACTATCTGTATGTGAGAGTGTGTGATTTTGGGAGTGGCTGTATGGATGAGTGTGTGCTTGTATCAGTAATTGTATAAGAGCGTCAGAATTTGTTAGTATTTTTATGAGTAAGTGAACTTGAGTGTGTTTAACTGTATAGGCGAGTAAATTGGACTGTGATTAATTATTTGCATGACTAACTAGATGTGTCAGTACCTCAATGGATGATTGGCGGTGTGTGTGTGTGTCTATATAGGTGTATAAATGCATATGATAGTCCTGTACAGAGTGACTGTAAGTATGAGTGACTGTACAGGTGAGTGAGTGGAGATGTATGTAGACCTAAGAGTCAATGAGTGGGTGTGTAGTTATTGGTATTGGAGTATCTATGGTTTTCAAAATGGCCGTTTGAAATTTTGAGTCGGTGTATCAAAGGTTATATTAGGGTGTGAGAAGATGCACTAATTTATCACATGGATGATGTCATCAGTGATGTCATGAGTGATGTCATTTGAGATGTCATCAGTGATGTCACTGACCATGTCATGAGTGATGTAATATGTGACGTCATCAGCAGTGCATTGCGGGGGCCCGAGTTATAGTTAGCTGAACTAACTATAACAGGGGAATTTCTAGGGTTTTGTACGAGGGAAATGTCCCGCTAACTAGAACGCCCCAGAAACCTATGGTTTTTTTAGTGAATTTCTAAGGGTTTTTAAATGCCAATTCCTAACTATAACGCCCCTGAAACCTTTGATTTTTTCAGTGAATTTAAAAGGTTTTTTAAATGCCAATTCCTAACTATAACGTGCATGAAACCTATGGTTTTTTCAGTGAATTTCAAAGGTTTTTTAAATGCTAATTCCTATCTATAACTTATCTCATGTTTAATGATTTTCATTGGATTTCTATATTTGTCAAATTCAGTGTGTCAATTACATTATGTTTTTTGAAATTCTTTTTATCACCATTTTTTTAATTAATTTTTTTAATTCATTCTTTTAAAAACTTAAAAAATATAATTTGTTTTTATTGGGTTTTTCAAACCTATTTTTTTATATTTTTAAAAATATTTCTTTAACTATATGTTCAAAACTTTATTTTATATATATATTTTCCATGTTTTTGGATCCGCGCACCCTATGCGCACCGTTCTCGATCCCTACGCATTAGGATCCGCGCATGGTATGCGTTGGGTACGTGTTTAGTGCGCGATCGCAATGCGACCGGTACGCGACTCCCAGCCTATACGCGACACGTTCGATGTACGTAACATGACGTTTACGCGCTTCCGCGATGCGTCATGTGCGTGCAAGACGCGGTAGGTGCGCAGATCCCGCGAAATATTTAACATTTAAAAAAACATATAGATTTATTTCATGTGAATATTAATTGAAGACAAACTCTAAACTACTCTTAAAACTAATATATTTTTACTTCTAATCCTATAATTTTTTTTAATTCAATTTCGCGGATGCGCGCTGGGTGCGTGCTGCCTATGCGCAGGGTGCGCGGATCCCATGTGACCTGCAAAAAAAGAGATTTGATTGGTTCATTACACTTCCTGTTCTAACTATTGAAAGACCCCACCCAATTCAATCATTCTTCTTTGACCTTCTTTGGAGGAGCATCTCTTTGCAGAGAAGAAGATTTTTTAGACTAAGTTTACACTTAGCTTTAACTTTTTTCAACTAAAAATGGCTTCAGGCCAGCAGGCATCACCTGCATCTCCTCATACATATGAGGATGAATTTTTGGAGGAGGCACCACGCAAAGAACGTTTTTCTTCAGTGGTGTGGAAATTTTTTACTTTTCCCGAGGGGCAGAATAAGACCAATGCCACCTTGGTCACATGCAAGATTTGCAAAAGAGTGCTGTCGCGAGGGGATCCTAACAAGAAATACTCGTGCGGCACGGCTAGTATGATAAAGCACCTAAGGACCCTTCATCCAAACAATCTTGCACGAGAAGAGTGTAAACGGATGAGAAACACTCCTGCGCCTTCCACCTCATCGCAGCCTAGCACTTCAAGAGTGCATCCATCAGCCCAAACCTTGGACATCCGTCCTCAATTTCAATTTTTAAAAGTGCTCTGCACTAAGTGCAATGCGACTTTGTGCTACGGTGAGCAGTCGATCGATCTGATCTGCCGCCGGCAAGAAAGTCACATTTGCTATTTTTTTAAATTTGTTTTTTTATTGTTCCCTGAAGTTCATTGTTTGGGTCCTCCTGTTTTGTTTTTTGTTTTCTTTTCCCCAAAAATCCAAAAAAATCACAAAATTGTTGGAAAACCCCCCCAAAAAATAAAAATCAAAAAAGAAGAAAAAAAAACTAACTTTCCTGGTTTAAAAAAAGAGCTACATTTCTTTGTTAGTGTGTGAAAGTTTAGATGAATGTATGTGTAGTATGTAATTGACTGAATGAATGCATTAGTAGCGTATGGTGAATGTATAAGTGCAGAACTATGAGGAAGTGCTGCAGCATCACACAGTAACCTCTTTAACTGCAGTGTGCTGTAGTACTTCCAAAGCACAGGTATGCAACATATGTACATAAATATGTTGCAAATCTATGCTTCTCTCTGCACGGCTGCTTAAACTGCAGCCATGTGGTGACACAGGCACCCTTGCACCATAGTGCAAGGATATCTGTGTCATGTGCTGTTTGTTTTTGTGCAGGAAGACACACCTTCCTGCACAAAAACAATCAGTAAAGGCACTTTTCTCTTTCAATGTATGCTGAGCATTGTAGCATGCATTGAAGATATAAAAATGTGCAGAAATGAAAACAATTCTCCTTGTTGTGCTTTCCTACACCAATTTTAGAATGGTGCAGCATTCACACACATATCGAGATTTATGATTTATGATAAATCTAGACATGTGTCTTGTTCTATGAGTATTCAGTGCAATCATGCACAACAACACTTATAGAACACCCTTTCAACGCAAAGTGGTGTGCATAATGAGGTTGTATTTACATGGAGTATAAAAAGTGCACAGAGTGCCTTTTCCTCTCTTTGTAAATATGAGAGTGTCTTGCACAATAACTATGTTACAAAAAGTGACATATTTCCGGTTTTAAAATTCCTTGCGAATGATAGAAGGTAAGCACAGAGATTTGTCTGCAAAGATGTTCAAAGAAGAATGATTGAAATGATTGTGGTCCTTCAATAGGTACAATGGGAAATATTATGAACCCCTCAAATCTCTTTTTTTGCAGGTCACATGATATCTGATTATGGTCAGATTTCAAAACTACATAGGTATAAACAGAGTGTTTTTAGAAACGTGTTTCAACTTTGTAGCTTCTTGCAGACCTCCTCATTCTGCATATTGAGACTTAGTTAAACTTACCTTCACAGTAATAGGAATAAAAAATTGTTTACGTTATTTACAGATTTTCATTGCAATCTAAATTCATATAAATTGCTTATTTTAAAATTTGGATCTGTGAAAGAAAAGGAAAAAAATATATAACATGGAATAATACATTTTTTACAACACAGCATAATTTCCACAAAGTAATTTGTTTGCCTTTTTTGCTGTTCTCAGAATATATTGAATTTCACTAAAAATAGTGATTTCAATCGTACTCATCACTTAACAGTGGGCAAAAAAAAAAAACAATCAGAAAGATTGTTAAAAAAACAACAACATGCTATTCTCAGCAAAATACTACAAGATACAAATCACAGATATATAAAATGCTTACGGCTAACAAAATGTTATAAGTTTAACTTACAAAAACTGTAAATGTTGCCGCTTTAAAATATTCACCGAATCTGAGGATACATTTTTGGAGAAGGCACCACGCCCACAACGTTTTTCTTCAGTGGTGTGGAAATTTTTTACTATTCCCGAGGGGCAAACAAAGACCAATGCCACCTTGGTCACGTGCAAGATTTGCGAAAGAGTTCTGTCGCGAGGGGATCCTAACAAGAAATACTCGTACGGCACGGCAAGTATGATGAAACACCTAAGGACCCTTCATCCGAACAATCTTGCACGAGAAGAGTGCAAACGGATGAGAAACACTCCTGCGCCTTTCTGAGTTTCTTTTCTTTTTCTTTTTTTTCTGGCATGATTTCTCTATTTTTACGTTGAAAAATAGTATCTGTAAAAAAGAATCACAAATAAATGTATATTAATAACTTTCAAATTTATACTATTACATTACTGTACAAACACATTTTATATAAAAACTGACTAAAACTATAACCCTGAACCACAAGTGTGACGATGGTTAAAACACTACATGCATAGTGCATACTACTTTGAAGCAGTTCATGCCCTAAAGCCTACCTCACTAAAAGACTGCATGCTAACTGACTGAATGATTACAGTACTATAAGGAGACACACTGGGTGAGTGACAGGGTGTTTGCTAGAAGTGTATGAATACTGATTGGGGAATTGAAGGTGTGAAAGACAACTGTGTAGGTGATTAGAGGACTGCATCCATAGTGAATAGGCATTTGAAGCAGTCTATGTGCTAAGGCCTGGCTCACTCCATGAGTACTTGGGTACTGACGGAATGATTAGAGTACAGCAAGGAGAGTGCCTGGGTGAATTTATAAGTGGTTGGCTTTTGACACAGTGAATGGATTAGTACTTGGTACTGAATGGGTCACTAGTGCAAAGGGAGTGACAGGATGTTTGCTGGACTGTATGGATACTGACTAGGGAATTGAAGGTGTGAAAGACAAGTGTACAGTATGTTAGAAGACTGCATGCATACTGTATAGACATTTGAAGCAGTCTATGTGGTAATGTATGGTTCACAACATGATTACTTGGAAACTGACTAAATCATCAGACTACTGCTAGGACAGTGCCTGGGTAAAACTTTTACATTTTCAGTTCTGGCACAGTGAAGAGACTAGTACATGGTACTGCACTTTAGTGTCAAACCCTGACTCATTTTATCAATGCATAAGCAAAGGATAGCTTCTAATGCTACTAAAACTTGACAAAATGACCGGTTTTAAAACAGTTATCTGTCAGCAAATACACAATGTTACCAAATGCTTCTATCACAATCCTTACCCAAATGCACACAGACTCACAGTGTGATTTTAGACAAGCAACACTATCCTAGGAGTTTACCAAAACTCATTCACTAGTCTAGAAGAGGTAAGGGTACTGCACACAATCTACATATTTAAGTACAGCACATTAGTGTCAAAGCATGACTCATTTAATCAACGCGTAAGCAAAGACTGGCTTCTAATGCTACTAAAACTTGACAACATGACAGGTTTTAAAAAAGTTATCTGTCAGAAAATACACGATGTTACCAAATGCTTTTCTCACAGTGGTTCCCAAATGCACACAGACTCACAGTGTGATTCTAGACAAGCACCACTATCCCTAGGAGTTTACCAAAACTCATTCACTACAGTGGAAGTGATAAGGGAACTGCACACAATCTACATATTTCAGGACTGCACTTTTGTGTCAAAGCCTGACTCATTTAATCAAAGCATAAGCAAAACTGCCTTCTAATGCTACTAAAACTTGACAACAAGACAGGTTTTAAAACAGTTATCTGTCAGCAAATACACAATGTTACCAAATACTTCTCTCACAGTGGTTTCCAAATGCACACAGACTCAGTGTGATTATAGACAAGCAACACTATCCCTAGCAGCTTACAAAAACTAATTCACTACTGTGCAAGGGGTAAGGAGACTACACACAATCTACATATTAAAGTACAGCACATTAGTGTCAAAGCATGACTTATTTTATCAATGCATAAGCAAAGACTGGCTTCTAATGCTACTAAAACTTGACAACATGACAGGTTTTAAAACAGTTATCTGTCAGCAAATACACAATGTTACCAAATGCTTCTCTCACAGTGGTTCCCAAATGCACACATACCCACTGTGTGATTCTAGACAAACAACACTATCCCTTGCACTATACCAAAACACATTTCTTCATCTAGAAGGAGTACTACATTTTAGTATAGAAACAACTCATTTCACAAATTCATAAACAATGACTGGTTTCTAATTCTACCAAAATATAAAAGCAGCACAGTTATCTGTCTGCAAACACATGAAAAACACAAATGCTCATCACAGAATGGTTTCTACATGCACACACACTGTCAAGAAGATTGTTGAGAAAAAAAGTACTCCCTACACTTTAGCAGGAGAAATACATTAGTCTGATTAAAATCAAGTCTACATACATCCCCTCACAATTAAATAACTCACCTTTCAAGTTGTTTTGTAGATTAAGCAGTATATCAGTCACACACCAGATATCAGTCACACACACCAGATTTTCTTATACAGAATCTCTGCACTGTGCACCTCTCAGCAAAAACAAAGAATGGCAAAGTTTCCCTTTCATTTTCCACACATATACATGTAAACATCAAATCACAATCCTTCACACATAAATTCAAAAGCAAACACACATTTCTATTGGTTAAACATTTCAACCCTTTCCAAATGAAATACATTTCAACCCTTCCCCCAATCTGCCTTCTGCCTGTTACCATAGAAACAGGTCATGGAACACTCTACTGAGCACACAGGTCACAAGTTCAGCACACAATGTTGCTAAACAAGACAGCAAGTGTGCTTGGCTTCTCAACATATCAGCTTATCATATATAATGTTCCTTACATTCAGTTTTTGTTAACCAATAAGAATCATGCGTTTAAAAAACAGAAATATACACCCTACCTTTCAGTGTAGAAAGTTGTCATACAACCAATGATTTCTTGTCTTTTTTCAATTTTTTTTCCCTTGGATCCGCGCACCCAACGCGAGAGGATCCGTGCACCAAACGCGATAGGATGCATTTCGCCGTTTAAAAAAAAAATAAGGGGGCCCCAGGAGATCCTTCTGGGACCCCCTAAGCACCTCTAGAGGGTCAGAGTATTTCCACTCTGCCCCTTTATATGTTTTACACACTTTTTCCCCTTGCTTCTTCAGCCTCGCTTCTACCGAGGCAGAAAATGGCCGCCAACAGTTCCTGGTTTCGAATGTAGACAGACACTCGACAGCCAATTAGCATTCAGCGTGCGATCGGGAGGGTGCGCGCTCAATTCGGGGAGGGTGCGCTTACGGTGCGGGTAGGGTCCGCGGATCCTCCCCGGCCCTAGATATCACTAACTTTTTTACCCTAATTTTCTCAGGAACTAATGAACAGATTCACACCATTTATGCAAAAGGCACGAGTCTGAACTGAGGACTACCTCTTTGCCAAATTTTGTGTCATTCCGTTCAGCGGTTTGGGCTGTGGCTGCGACAACAGATCCTATGGGAAATTGCATGGGGAAAATGCGTTTTGGGACCCCCCTTTTTTCTCGGCCCCCGCTTTACGAATCACCACAAAACTTTCAGGGTAGGAGCGGAGCTGGGCAAAAGTTTGGAAAATTTTGCAAGGATTCATAAACCGGCGCCAGACCTATTGGGAATAGAATGTTGCGGATTTCCTATGGAAAATAGGTCCTAACTATAACTATCTACTGGCGGCCGCCAGTAGATAATAAATATATAAATATATATATATATATATATATATATTTTCACCAAAAAGCCACTGAACTGCCGAACAACTTTCTGGGCGGGTGCTTCCTTCGTGACCGTGGCCGTCACGTAATATTTTCCACCAAAAAGGTCCCCACCAAAGAGACCACGGAGCACACACGGTTTGGATTCTTTTCTTTTCTTTTTCGGCAAACGCGTTTCAGCGATTCCGCCTTCGTCAGTGCCATCACAAATAATTCCCACATTTCACCAGGCAACATTGTCCCATTTCATTGGACAAGCGCACTGTCACGATGGAAGAAGGACTACGGGTTAATTTACTGAAAGTTCCTACCCGTGTCGGCCATCTTAACCTGCTTTTTTGAGTCCTTATAGTAAGTTGTCTTTTTATGCCTTATTTTGCATTTCAGTTTCCAAATGAATCTTGGTAGACACACTCGATGCTGGCACAAAGACATTATGGCAGGTAAGTTCCATCTGAAGCGAGGAGCGAATCCCTCGCCCTGCCGTGCTCTGACTTGTTTTTGAAGTTGCTTTGTTGGGGTGCGATTTGTATCCTCAATCCCATCCACTAAGGTAGTGACGACATGGTGTCAACAACTGCAACGAACAATAAGTCAGCGGCGGTTCTGGCAGTTCCTTCATATTTTCACCAAAAAGCCACTGAACTGCCGAACAACTTTCTGGGCGGGTGCTTCCTTCGTGACCGTGGCCGTCACGTAATATTTTCCACCAAAAAGGTCCCCACCAAAGAGACCACGGAGCACACACGGTTTGGATTCTTTTCTTTTATTTTTCGGCAAACGCGTTTCAGCGATTCCGCCTTCGTCAGTGCCATCACAAATAATTCCCACATTTCACCAGGCAACATTGTCCCATTTCATTGGACAAGCGCACTGTCACGATACAAATCGCACCCCAACAAAGCAACTTCAAAAACAAGTCAGAGCACGGCAGGGCGAGGGATTCGCTCCACGCTTCAGATGGAACTTACCTGCCATAATGTCTTTGTGCCAGCATCGGGTGTGTCTACCAAGATTCATTTGGAAACTGAAATGCAAAATAAGGCATAAAAAGACAACTTACTATAAGGACTCAAAAAAGCAGGTTAAGATGGCCGACACGGGTAGTAAATTAACCCGTAGTCCTTCTTCCATCGTGACAGTGCGCTTGTCCAATGAAATGGGACAATGTTGCCTGGTGAAATGTGGGAATTATTTGTGATGGCACTGACGAAGGCGGAATCGCTGAAACGCGTTTGCCGAAAAATAAAAGAAAATAATCCAAACCGTGTGTGCTCCGTGGTCTCTTTGGTGGGGACCTTTTTGGTGGAAAATATATATATATATATATAACTTTGTCTCCAACTCGCTTAATCCTCATGCAAAGACGAACACAGACCCATCAATTAGTGCAATATTTTGTTGAAGATCTGCAACAAAACATATATTCGCTCACCAACACACAACATAAATACACTCAGTCACCCAAACAACTGTTTCCACATGCAGTCTTAAACCTTTACACCTAGTCAATCAACCATTCACACATCTATGCATAGAGTTACACACACCCCATCCAACCACACACAAACTCAGTGTCCCATATGCATACTCACCCAACTAATCAATCACTAATATACACACATGTAGTTAGTGACCAGCTGATGCAGCATGTTATACAACAACAGAGACAGTGATGCACACATTCATATAGTTTAGATACTAATCCATGTATTATGTGAGACACTTTTAATTACTCACTTAAACAGACAGTCAGACCGCTACTAAATCCTCCTTCCAGACAGTTATATATCCACTCAATCTTCAATACAGATTGGTATATATATAATACATATTTAAATTGCAAACTAATCCACATCACCAGTTTTGTCACTGACCATGTCATGAATGATGTAATATGTGACATCTTCAGCAGTGCATTGCGGGCGCGTGAGTTATAGTTCGCAGAACTAACTATAACGGAGGAATTTCTATGTTTTTGTACGCGTGAAATGTCCAGCTAATTAGAACACCCCTGAAACCTATGTTTTTTTCTGTGAATTTCTAAGGTTTTTTAAATGCTAATTTCTAACTATAACGTCTCTGAAACCTATGTTTTTTTCAGTGAATTTCAAAGCTTTTTTAAATGCTAATTTCTAACTATAACTGCTCTGAAACCTATGGTTTTTTCAGTGAATTTCAAAGGTTTTTTAAATGCTAATTTTTAAGTGTAATAGTAGTTATACCTATTTTTTTGTACTGATTTTCTACAGTTTTTAACTGTTTATTTATAAATATTTTATTCATTAAATAACATTATATATTTTTCTGAAAATTGCAAAAAACATGTTTAAAAAATTAAAACGGAAATATTGTTTAATTTGTTTGTTTTATTTTTTTATTTCAATATATTTATATTATTTTCTTTTTTTTTTTTTAAAAATCCAAATTTTTTTCGGAGTCGCACACCCAAAGCGTACACATCATGGTGGGTGCCCGTATTCTAGCTGCCATTTTAGAAACGTTGTGAAGGATCCGCGTACGGTGTGCAACGGCTGCGTGTTTTTCAGTTACATCATATACATTTAATATTACGTGATGTGCGCGATTGGTATGCGACCAGTCTGCGACTCCTGCTCCCGCGCATTCGCGACACATGCGCATTGCGGTACGCGACGCTTGCGCGGTGGCGTGTCCCGCGCGACGTCATACACTTCCTGGGGCGCGCTGGGTGCTCGACTCCCGCAACATTCTTTTATGTTCTAAAATGATATGTATGTGTGTTTAATATACATATTAGGGCAAGAGACTATCCAAGATATTCATAAAAATAATATATTTGTACTTATAATAAACTTATATTATTTTTAAATATATTTTCGCAAAGTCTTGTCGGGTGCGTGCTTCGTGAGCGCAGAGTGCGCGGATCCCATGTGACCTAAAAAAAAACAAAGATTTCATTGGTTCATAACATTTCCCTCTGTAACTATTGAAGGACCCCACCCATTTTAATCATTCTTGTTGGAGCATCTTTAGAGAGACATCTCTTTTCCTACAAGAACCCTTTTTGCTAGTCTTTTTGGGTGTTTTTCAAAAAATATCAAACAAAATGGCATCTGGACAGCAGCAGGAGTAAGTATCTTCTGAAGAAGAATTCTTGTAGGAGGCACCACGTCCACAGAGGCCGGAATCTGCCGGGTGGAAATTCTTCCCTTTTCCACCTGGAGAGAAGAAAGTAAATGCGAGAAAGGTGACGTGCAAAATTTGTGACCGAGTCCTGTCAAGAGGCAGTGAAAAAAAATACTCTTGTGGCACTGCTTCTATGTACAAACATCTCCGGACCACACATCCTCTAAATCTTGCTCGGGAGGAAATGAGGCGAGCTGCTTTGAACCCCACACCTGCTGTTCCAAGTACATCTGTAGCGTCTTCAGGAACACCTGCAATGGACATTAGACCAGAATTTGCCTTTCTCGAGCAACACTGCGTGAAGTGTAAGAAACGTATATGCTTCGGTGAGCAGTCGGTGGATGCAGTTTGTGCTGCGCAACACAACCATTGTTGTTAATTTTTTTGTTTTTTTGTTTTTGGAATGATAAGTAATTCCAAATGTTTCCTGTTTTATTCGTTCTTTTTTTTGTTCATTTTTTGAAAAAAAACAAAAAAATACAAAATTGTTAAAAAAAATAAAATGCAAAAGAAAAAAGAAGGAAAAAAAAGTTCTTATCAGAACTACCTTATCTGGTTAAAGAAAGAAGGGACACCTTCCTGCACAAAAACAATAAGTAAAGGCATTTTCCTCTTTCAATGTATGCTGTGGAATGCAGCATGCATTGAAAGAGGAAAACATGAGGAGAAATTAAAACAATTCTCCTCGTTGCGCTTTGCTACACCAACTCTAGGATGGCGCAGCATTCACACACATCTCCAGATTTACGATTTCTCATAAATCTAGAGATGTGTCTTGTTCTATGGGTGTTGCGTGGGAACACCCACAGCAACACCTATGGGACGCCCCTTCAACACAAAGTTCTGTGTATGAAGGGTTCGTATTTACAAGGAGAGGAAAAACCACGCAGGGTGGCTTTTCCTCTCCTTGTAAATATGGAGTGCCTGGCGCCATCACTACGTTACAAAAAGTCACGTACTGGTGGCGCAGGGTGCTTGTAAATCTGTCCAATAAGTGCTTAGGTATTGGCAGACTGATGCAATAAGAACATAGTGCTGGATGGCTGATTGAAGAATTGCATGAGACTGACAGGAGGTATCCTACGCTGCATGGGTACTACTTCAGTATTTAATGGAGTGGACAAATAGTATGTATCTGCTTAGAGATTTGTAGGGTTTATGCACAGAATATTTTATGTGTACTTGTGTTGGTACCTAGGTCAATTTATAAGAATACCATTAGTAACTGGAATGATGAATGCTACAAACAGAGTGAACACTTAATTTATAGGTGCTTACGTATTGGTGGAGTGATAGGATAAGTAGATAGTGGTAGATAAGTGATTAAAGAAATGCATGGGACAGACTGGACGATTCCTACACTGCATGAGTACTAACTGGGTATTTAGAAGAGTGTATCAATAGTATGTAGCTAGTTAGAGGTCTGCTTGGATAGTGCACAGAATATTATAGATGTACTTGAGTTAGTAGCTAGGCAATTCCATAAGTTCATGACTAGTAACTAGAATAATTACAGTATTACAAACAGAGTGTATAGTGAATTTATAAGTGCTTAGGTATTGGTGGAGTAATAGGATTAGTAGATAGTGCTGGATGGGTGATTGGAGAACTGCATGGGTCAGACAGGAGGATTCCTAGACTGCATAGGTACTAACTGGGTATTTAGAAGTGTATCAATAGTTTGTAGCTGGTTAGAGGTCTGCATGCATAGTGTACAAAATATTGTACCTGCACTTGTGTTAGTGGCTAGGCCATTCCTTAAGTATATGACTAATAACTGGAGTAATTTCAGTGCTGCAAACAGAGTGCATGCTAAATTTATTAGTGCTTAGGTATTGGCAGAGTGATAGGATACGTAGATAGTGCTGGATTATTGAATGGAGAAGTTCATGGGACTGACAGAAGGATTCCCAGACTGCATAGGTACTGAGTATTTAGAAGAGCGTATCAATAGTATGTAGCTGGTTAAAGGTCTGCATGCATAGTGTACAAAATATTGTAACTGCACTTGTGTTAGTGGCTAGGCCATTCCTTAAGTATATGACTAATAACTGGAGTAATTTCAGTGCTGCAAAGAGAGTGCATGCTAAATGTATTAGTGCTTAGGTATTGGCAGAGTGATAGGATGCGTAGATAGTGCTGGATGGTTGAATGGAGAAGTGCATGGGACAGACAGAAGGATTCCTAGACTACATAGGTACTAACTGAGTATTTAAAAGACTGTATCAAAGCTATGTAGCTGATTAAAGGTCTGCATGCATAGTCCACAGAATATTGTAGCTGTACTAGTATTGGTGTGTCTATGGTTTTGAGAATGGTAGTCTGTATTTTAGGGTGTGAGGAGGTGCATCAGATGATCACGTAGATGATGTCATCAGTGATGTTATTTGAGATGTCATCAGTGATGTCATCACCATGTCATGAGTGATGTAATATGTGACGTCATCAGCAGTGCATTACTTAAAGCCTGGGTGACGTCTCCCCGGAGTCTCTCCAAAAGAAGAAAAGAGCGGTCAGTGGACTGGCCTATCTCTAATACGATTTACCGTCACCACACCCAATAGTGGAGAACTTTTAGAAGAACACAAAAGGAAAATATTAGAAACCCTGCTACTAGACCACTCCTGTGAGTCTACGTCAGGATAGCAAGAGCTTTCTATATATAGCCTAGAATTGGTCTGGGTTAGGGGATATCTTCTCTCCTATATAACCCAGTCATCAGAATGTAAAATTAGGGTATGATAAAAGGAAAGGAAAAATAAATCAATAAAAAGGTGTGAGGGACGAAGGGACTTTATCCCAAAGGACATGACGACAGCTCCACGGTCTTTACAGGAGCAGCAATGTGAGGTTAGCGCCTCTCAAATACCGGGTGTGTAAGATATCGGGATTACCAAATCGAACCCAAAGACACATGGTGCATTACTGGTGGAAAAGTGTTGGTAAATCGGGCTCAGGTTAGGTGCGCTGTCCCCTTTTAACACCCCCCCTCCTTCCCTTCTGTCTCACTCACCGCGTCTGCCGCAACTCTCCTAAGTTGCGGCGGCTTCACAGTGTCCTCAGTTGCCGTCCACCAGTCTTCCGACCAGCTCTCCTCGCCCTCCATGATGTCTCCCGCTGCTGTTTCCTCGTTCTCCCGGTCCTCCAGCGGTTCCTCCTACACGTGTTGATCCGCCACTTCCCTTCTTGGCTCAGCGTCTTCTGCGTTCCGTCTCCACGAACACGCTTACTCCCACGTCATCCTCCTTAAGGCAGGTTGCCCTGCTTCTTCCGGTCCATCCTTTTTTGCCCATTCACTGATCTTTCCCCAGCCGGCTCCCTCTTCCTGTAGGGATGTACTCTGATTAACCTTTCCCATCCCATGACCGTACCCGGACCTGCATGAGCAGAATAGCGTAAGTCTCTGTCCTTGTTCCGGACCCCCCTCTCAGAGACCCCCATCTTATCCCCAGGTCTTTTAGAATGATTACTGACCATAATTGTTTATCACAAAAAGAACTATTGATGGACAGAATGCAGAACAATGTCATACATTTACCCAGTACAGAGATCTGGGCCTAAATCCATCGTTGTTTTGCTCACCATGCCATTCCAGTTTGGACCCAGCCATATGCAAATCAGTCTGACCCTGTGCCCAATGGGAACAGTCCAGCCCGAACTGCCAGGCCAGGTCCTCCTTGGACTGGAAACAAGCATCCTAGGACCGGTTTCGGGGTTTCACCCCTCTTCAGCCAGGATAGCTTGATTCCAGTGGCATGGAGCCACTCTGCAGCCCGGGCTACTGATTGTGAGGGGCAACTTCGAAAAAGCAGTTGGCACCAAGAATGGCCGATTGACTTGGGATGCATGGTTACACAGCAATAGTTCTAAATTCCATCACAAATGTTGTGGGTTTGTTATCTGAAGAGCATATGGTGTGGCAGGATTAGGGTACATTATTCACTTGGGGACTCAAGCAGCCCATTCTGGCATAGGCTACTCATTTGATCTAGGTCATGTCACAGACAGGGTAAAGAGATTAGCACTATGGATATTTGATCACTACCCACTAATTAATAAATCCGCAGCCACAAACCTTGGAAAATGTGGAGGCCACGTACCTATTGTCCAGTTACTTCACTAGTAATGATAAAATATTCAGATCCCATTGTTAAGGAATGTCTTTGATCATATTGAGACATCAATAGACTATAATCAAAGCCTATGTGAATTTTGAATGACAACACATATGAGCGAAATTATAGCCTGCACTGGGACAAATAAAATATGTTTGAAGAATTACAGTAGCTGGAAGAGGATCTAGAAACAATGAAGCATAGGACTCCAGTGATGTAGTAGGAAAGACAGAGAGGAAGCTTTTACTTGTGAGGTATCAGGAAGATCTGACCCATTAGAATTTGTTGAAGCATCTCTGCTGATTTACCAAAGGCCAGATTCATGAGTATGGGGACAAGGACGAGAAGGATGACATGCTACACAGAGAAGACATGAGAGGATATATGTACATTAGAGTCACTGTGAAATGTGAAGCATTTGCAGCATGTTACACATATTGTTATAGGCCCAATCAACCCAGTTAGGACAACAAGTTAAGTAGCTTGTATCATAATGGCCTGAACAGTTCTGTCCTACTCTTGCTTAGATGTGAGAGGAGCTTAAAGCTCAGAATACCAGAGCTTGATATCCAGTTGACATCCTCTCTAAAGATCATGTTCTCCTGCTATGAGAAATACCCCAGTCAAACTGCCCCATTTTTGTAATGAAATATTAAAATCTTGTAATATTGAGTGTTGTTTACTGATTTTAGTTAACACAGTAGGTTAATAACCGTGTGTGATTCTCATAGGTTTGGTACCTCCCATAATCTGCGTATTATATGTTCTATTATATGTTCTTAATATTTCCATGTTTACTGTTTAACCCATGAAATATGGGTTTCATAACTTATTGCTGTATTTATTTATACAATTACATGAAGTTGTGGCTTCCAGATAACTTATTGTATTTTTTAAATTATACTGCACTGAGAATATTGACATTTTTTATAACATTTGGTCCTTCTTTCTAAATACAGTGTAGTTTTAATTACTCAGTTATGCAAAAGGGACTTTTCACACAAGCAGTATGATACTGAAATAGTTTATTCTCTCTTTTGCAAGTGGAAAAGGGGGCTATGAAATTAAAGGTTTCAGTAGATTGCTAAATATATAATTCATTTCCTGGCTCCTTTTTTGTTTACTTTTCTCAGCCTTTACAGAGTATAATAACTCAGTGGATCTCCATGGAGGGAGCTTTGTAGTTTCTGAGTTTTTCTTAGTTTCCTGGATTTTGGAGCAACTTGCAGTCTAGTGTAGAGGTTTACAACGTGGGTAAACCTCACTTTGAGAACTGGTTAGACACCTACAGCCTTGTGATGTTCGGGATCCTGTAACTATAGCATTGACTATACAACCCTCCAGTGAATAAAAATGCTATAGATGATTTTGTTTTTCATTTATTAAATATGACATACTGCATCATATTTTATTTCACTGTATGTTTTCTGTTATAGAAGTCTGCAGTATATTTATGTTTTGAATAAGGAGGAACAACATTTATAAAACAAAAATCCTATATAATCTTTATCTTCTGTGTTTAGCATGCATGTGGGAGCATTATTGTCTTTCAGAATAAAATGGTACTGGTGCCAAGTGCGGTAGGGTGGGATCGAGCCTTTTAGCTTACAGCTCAGAGATTCAGTGCCTGCCCTACTAGGATATTTCTTTGTGGTGGCACAGTTGTGGACCAGGGAACTACTGGAAATGAATAAGGTGGTCTTAATCCAAATTCTGTGCATGTAAATATCTGTCTCACAATGGAATGCCGCATCACTAAATGACATTGAATGTCTCATTTCCATTGCCATTTGTACCTAATAAACCCAAGACTCAAAAAGTATGGGGTCCAGATATCATCTGTCTGTTCTGTGACCTAACTAGAGTAATCAGTATCATGCTTTGGATGAGCAGTCTGGAAAACCCCTTGAATTGTGGTTATCTGTGTTGTTCCATATCTGAATTCTAATTTCCACACCAATAACTCATCCCTTTGTCGGTACTAAAAGAATGATAGAGGACATAGGATTACATTTTTTATCAGCATCTACTTTAAGCACACACTTTTAACGCAGACCCATTAGAGAAATGACATGAAAATTATTCTAGAAATAAATTAATTACTAAAGCAAGTGCATTAATTCTGGAGTGAGTATCTTGGAGCAGTTGGAGAGCGAAGTTCCAAAAGGAGCACTTAGCAATACACATAGTTAGGAAATATTTGAAATTTCAGCTCCCTTAAAATATAACCACAGTTCCAGTTTCACTTGGTAAGCACACTTTGGTTTCCTCAAAGCACAGGTATGGGAAAACTCAATAAAAAAAATCACTGCCTCCACCTGTACTTTAGGAGCACGCCTATTCAATTCAGATAAATTCCAGATATAGTTTTGAAAATATATGTAGAAATATATTTGATGTAACTAAAATGTTACTTCTGTAGTGTTTTTTGTACAGCACTACATTGCTTTACATCTATCCACATACACAGTGTATCGTTAAAAAATTAATATAGGTATGAAAAATGTATTAGACCAAATTATATTTGCCAATCCCTGAAATTACAGCCACCGATTTATTTACAGCCTTTCATGTGGAATTTATAACAAAGAATTTTCCTACCTGTTTGCTGCTGAAATATTTTGTAAAGTGAACACTTTAATATACATGTCAGGAACTTACCATAAGTTCTTCCACAGATTCAAGTTCAGTGCTAACATTGACAAAGGCCAAATGGCTAAGTACATCCAACCTTGACCCAGCGGCCCTGCGCCGAAGAGGTAATTGTAATGTACAGCTTTGTGGTTTGCTGTGGAAATTACCTTTCTGGTATTGTGGATTGATTCTTGTGCAATTACTTTTTTGAAACTTTGTGCAGATTGGGGCTCAGAGATTGTCCATGGTGTGCCATATTTATTGTAACTTCACATTCTCCTGAATATTTGTCCATTTATGTTTGCAGCTTTGGAAAGCTTAGACCTGATTCACAGAAAATGTTGCACATTTACTCACTTAGACGTCTTGATAGAATGATAGGCCACTGGTATGCAAGATTCCACACATAAAACAGTGTTATTAATCAAAACCTTCTAAAGAAGAGTCCACAAACTGCCCCATTAAAAGCAAGGACACTGTAGAATTTGATTTGAAGAATATATGTTAAAAATCATTGTATGATCAGGAGGCCATAATTAAGCAATATTATCCAAGGTAGAGTTCACTCCTAGGTAGGTATTGACTGAGGTAGATTCAGAAGGTTCTGAGGTGAAGCATAAGGCCTTTGTCCACCCCGCTCAGTACCTACCTGGGACTGCCCTCTTCCTTGAATAACACTGCTATTGAAAATCAGACCCTTAAAACGTGTTGAAATTCACAAATGTGTTGTTAGGTAGTGCATGTATTAATAATTGAATTAATGGAAAAACGAAAAATGAGAAACACATTGTTGGAAATCAATTCATAGAAAACCAGTTTTAAAGACATACAGACGCATCTAAAATGAAAGGACACCTTTTGAAGGAAAGATTATTTTGAGGAAGCACAATTAAACTGAACGTTACATTAAAAAAAACTGGAATAACTAAATAATACAATTTTATTCTACTTAGAAATTATTATGTACATTAAACTTGCAACTGAATACATGTTAACAATGGGAAGCAGTAATATACCCTTTATCGAATCCAGTCAAGATTTTTTTTTTTAAAATTTCAAAATATACCACTTGTTACTACAATTAAAGAAAATGCATGGATTCTCAGGATTACTTTCTCGAGGAAATTGTGTTTCTGTGGAAAGAAACATGACTCTCTGTCTCTATATAGGTAACTCATGAGAAAAGCCACATTCCAATATCAACCCACAAATCTCAGCACCTTCTTCGGCTAACAGCTGCCAGTGAAGATCACCAATTGTTCTGCTATAACTGTGAGTTGTCATCTCTGTCTCTCTCTCTGTCTCTCCCTCTCTCTCTCTCTCTCTCTATATATATAAATATATATATAAATAAATATATATATATATATATATATATATATATATATATATATATATATATATATATATATATATATATTACCTACTGGCGGTCGCCAGTAGGTAGTTATAGTTAGGACCCCTTTTCCATAGGAAATCCGCAACATTCTATTTTGAATAACTTTGGCGCCGGTCGACGAATCCTCGCGAATTTCTCAAAATAGGTGGGACGCTACGCTCCGCTCCTACCCTGAAAGTCTCGGGAGGATTCGTCAAGCAGGGGCTGAGATAAAAGGGGGGTCCCAAAACACGTTTTTCCCATGCATTTTTCCATAGGACCTTTAGACAGGGCTACAGCCCGAACGGCTGAACAGAATTACTTGAAATTTGGCAGAGAGGTAGTCCTCAGGTCAAGGAAGTGCCTTTTGTAGGTTTGGTGTAAATCTGTTCAGTAGATTCTGAGAAAATAGCCTTTAAATCAATATATATATCTGAGCCAGCTTACGGTACGCTTACCGTAAGCTTACCGTACGCGTACGGTGGCGTGCGCGAGCGCGATTCTGATTGGCTCTTAGATCTTAGTAAACATTCGAATCGGCCGAAACCAGGAAGCGGCGGCCGCCATTTTCTCTCTCGCACTGAGAGTTAGGTTGTTAAATAAAACCAATACACATGTAAAGGAGCTGTTTTGACAGCTCACACAAACATAGCCATGTTGAGGGAGTCCCCCAAGACCCCCCAAGGCCAAAAATGCCATTTTTATTTTTTCGCTAATTTCGCCGATTACGCTTACCGTACGCGTACGGTAAAAAATGTAAAAAAAAAAACACTATCCACACTCTCCTCACCCCCTGTGCTTTTGGTGGGCGCAGGCCACCAAATGTACAGGGCTTATCAGTCGTGTGAAAAACCACAATATTTTTAACAAAAATAATAAAAGAAAAAATTATCCACACTCTCTCCACCCCGTGTGCAAATGGTGCCCGAAGGGCACCATTTGTGCATGGCTTATAAGCACCGTAAGCACAGTAAGCACCGCGTGCTTACTGTGCACGCACGGAACGAACTGCGTTAAGTGGGCGCGCACGCCACGAATGGCGTAAAGTAACATAGCATTTAAAAAAACGTACAAATTCACTGAAAAAACCATAGGTTTCACACACGTTATAGTTAGGAATTAGCATTTAAAAAACCTTGCAAATTCACTGAAAAAACCATAGGTTTCACACATGTTATAGTTAGCGGAAATTTTACTGATAAAAAACCAGTGAAATTCCCCCGTTATAGTTAGTGCAGGCAACTATAACTCACGCGACCGCAATCTTCTGCTGATGACATATGTGTCTTTATGAAAAAAAAATATTTGTAATATATGTATAGCTAAAAATGTATGGAAGAAGACATGGGCAAATAAGTGTCTAAATACAGTATTAGCATCAGCAGAGGATTGCGGTCGCGTGAGTTATAGTTGCCTGCACTAACTATAACGGGGGAATTTCACTGGTTTTTTATCAGTAAAATTTCCGCTAACTATAACATGTGTGAAACCTATGGTTTTTTCAGTGAATATATATATATATATATGTATATATAAGACAACTCACAGGTGAAACAGAACAATTGGTGATTTTCACGGGCAGCTGGTAGGTGAAGAAGGTGCTGAGATTTGTGGGTTGATATTAGAATATGGCTTTTCTCAGGAGTTACCTATGAATCTCCTGGTTATACATATGCTGGCTAAGAGCTAGTCAAAATGCAGCGCTTTTGGTAGTGTACAGCTGTCTGATTTACAGTTCTACATATTGAAACCTATACTTCCCAACTTTTCATAAACTTCTAAGGAGAGATAAATGGATAGTTTGACCTTCCAGGAGAATTGCACATAGGCACTGACAATAAAAATGTGTAAATAGCAGCAATATGCAGTAGATTGTGTCAATTTTCTGGCAAAAAATACCTGAGAAAAAAGTTTCAAGTAAGAGATAACGTGCTCGTAAAATATTCCTCCCCCGTTTGCCATTTTCCCATTACCAATTGTTAAATGCCTCATTCTTCCTCATTTCAAACTCATAGATTGAATGAATATAACATTTGTAGAGCGTGGACTTAGCCCAAGGGCGTCAAGGCGCTGTATGCGGAAACTGGGGGTGCAGACAGAAAGACATGCTCATACCGAGGTCTGAGAAAAAAGCCAGGTCTTTAAGGCTTTGCGGAAAAGCAAATGGGACACCTGGCTCGAAAGCTGATCCGGGAGGGAGTTCCACGGGATTACGTCAGAGAACTGACTAAATGCTTTTCGCATGCACCTAATGCCTCTTTTGCATTTCCCTCAATACCACTTCCAAATGGTAGGTACACTGCTTTTGAGTTTGTTGTTGTTTGTCAACCAGCATGGATTGGAATGTGCTTTGCACTTGTATGTGTGTGTGTTTTTTATGGCTTCGTTTTAGTGAGTAGTATATATATATGTGTGTTGTTGTTTTTTTAGAAAGACCATAACTTGATATTTTAGAAAAAGTATTTTGCCTTTTGATGAAACCTTGAATTTTTAATTTTATGTTGCAGCTTAAGGTGCTATTCTAGTTCATCTTGTCTACAAACGGCTTTGTGCAACAGTTTTTCACATAAAAGTAATTGTTTGTTAGAGAAATAGCTCTCTGTTGAGCTCAAGTTCTTTTTGTGATTGGTTAGCATTGAGATCTCTGGAGTAATCTGGAGAATATGTATCAGAAAGAAAAAGAAAAGACATGTAACGACAGAGTGGTACTTAATACTGCAAAATTCATTTTAAGGTACAAGTCCATCATCCTGGTGATGCCATCCTCTGTGGTGCTACACCTGCTACTTCCCCCGTCTGCACTAAACCCATCATGTGTTACTGCTTATTGGCTGATTCCCTCTCCTAGTGATGTTGAAGGCATGAGTCAGGGGCACAGGTTGAGTCTCTAATGTCCCCCACAAGCCATATGTGTACTTCATCCTCTTTGTTTTCAAGCCTCTTTCCTTTTGTGGTCTAATGGGTTTGTGGGGCCTCTTGCTACTGTCTCTGGAACGTATCTAGCATTTTAGAGTCATCTCTCAGGCGAGCTGAGGTGAGCAAGAGCATCTTCAGGGCCCGCCACGTGAACCAGATGCATCTCTGAGCGTATAGCTGCCCGGCCCTCTTTTTGCAGTGCAGCAGCCCAAGTATGTGGAATGCAGGCCTCCCTCAGGCAGGCCTCATGCCATGGCTGGTGCAGCCCTCAGTTGACCGATGTCATACAACGGTGGCAGCTATGACCAGACCAATGAGGTAGTCGCAGCCCAGGCCTGATTGATGTCGTTGTATGGCACTTGCAGCCCTGACTGGGCCAGTTAGGCAGTTTCAGCCTAAAGCAGGAAATTATGGAGAGGGGTTCAAGCCAGGATAAGGATAGGTGAGACTGGGCACCCTAACAGGCACTCTGAGCTCGCACTTAGCCGCACTCTTCCTCTGAGTGCTCCACAGCACCGGGAAGAACACTGGGCTTCTCCCCCTGGACAGTGTCTCCTCCTATGGGTCTAGGCAGATTCCTTTCGTCTGTCAGCTGGCAGCCATTCTGGCAGATCCTCACCTCCACCAGCTGAAAGTGCAGCCTTTAGTTAATGTCACCACTCATCTGGATGACTGGCTCTCAGGCAGACATCAGCCCAGGTCACACATCCGTTCTTTGAGTACTCTGGAGAACATTCTTTGCCTTGGCCTTGAAGGACTTGGAACTGGAAACAAGAGTGTTATTTCGAGTCCTACTTTTATACATATTTTCTAGACCGGGAATGTGGATGCACTATCTCCAATTTTTGGACCTGTAAGAGCAGTGCTAAGAGAGGGTCTGTGGCTCTGACCACATGTCAATCTCTAAAACCATTTAAATGAAAAAGAGTTGTGCTAGTCCATCTATGAAGTAGATGGATTGCTCATAACTGAATGGGACATTGTTAATGTGGACCTTGGGTCAAATGCAGTAGGAAGTGGTTTTGCATGCTCTAACCCTGTTGCCAATACAATAAGGAGGGGTTTCATATTGTGAACCCTCTGACAAATAAAATTAGAAGTGGGTTGTTATTATGAGCTCCATGACAAGCCCCATAGGAAGCGGCATTACATTTTAAACTATTTAGCAGGTACAGTAGACATTGGTTTTACATTATCCCTCTGACAAATGCAAAAGGAAGGGGGTAAATGCTTGATGTTTCTATAAGGAAAGTTTATGTTCACTGCAATATATACTTTATGGTTGCCTAAATTATGTGATTGTCTCTCTAGGCAAAGACAACATGGTCATGGTTATCTTCATTTTTAAGTCATCATGTGTGCTTTATTGTTTATCAAATTTGGTGATACAGGCAGTAGGTCTTTCATTTTGCATACTGAAAGACTTGTCAGAGGCTCTGTAAAAAGATTCATGTCTTCCAATCCTCCCAAATAGAGCACTTGCTGTCTTTTTACGGGATGTATGATTAAACAACTACTGCCTAAACCACGAATTCCTTAACCACGAAGGCTAAGCAATGAGCAATGCCAAATCACTACTTTTTTACAACGATTTCCTAAACCACGAAAAAACAACCTTGTGACTGGCCAATAGATGGCACTATTGTAATAACAATACTTCTGTGTGTGAAGCAAAATAGTAGTCTTTGATGTGTTTTGTGCTAAGAGTTCTTTTACTTTTTCATTTTTCTCAGAACTGCTTTGAAATATTTAGACAGGCATATGAATAATGCCCCCATGACGTGATGTGTACTGTGAAGCACATGTTGTCATATTATATGATACAATCACTTTTAAAATAAAAAAAATTAGAGAAGAAACATTAAAAACAAAAGTTATGAGGGTTGATTTGAAGATGATAAAGTTTTATTAATGGAATATTTTTGAAAATGGCACTTTGTAGTGGGTGCCCAAGCCTTCATTTGAAATTACTTTATTACTCGTGTTATGGCACTGACCAGGGATGTAGGGAAATATAAACTTGGTCTGTCGGCCCTAAGCAGCTTCTGCCAAAGGCAATCGGGTAATGCCTAGGTCTGCCGAAGACCCTGAGATGAAATCTTAATGGAAACATATAAATAAACTGACGCACATCCATCTGTTGGCCCCCCTCAGACCATTCATCACCAATTAAGTGCATCATATAAACGGTGTCTTCATCGTGTAAACCCAGTAAATTAACTTCGCCTCAATAAATATGACGGTCATTTTAAGAGAGTGTAAATACAATTCCGGCATAGCGTATTCCCCGATGTCTGTGATCACACATAGCCACTACATGACCCCGAAGCCCAACGTTCATGGGATGATTCATGGCAAATCCCTTGGCAGATACGTGCCACGCATTACCAAGCTTGCAGGATGAAGGGGGCAAAGATCGTATCAGGACAGAAGGAGCGGAGGGGAGGGGAGAGAGTCGTGGTTTAGGAAAGTTGTGTTAAGGAAAGTCGTGTTTTAGGGAAGTCATGGTTCAGGATTCGTTGTTCAGGTAAGTTGTTATAAAAACTTAGTAGTTAAGGATGTTTCCCCTTTTTACGATCAGAACCTCCTAGTGCATACATTATCACATGATATCTGTCAGACAACATATGCAAGATTAGTTGTAGCTGTGCTATTTCTTTGAGAGTATGTGATTACATTTTAGTTAGTCTGCAAGGGTTTCCAGTATGTAATTCCACATGACATCATGTAAATTGGAGTATAACATATGGTTGTGTGTGCCCCAAAGTACATTTAGTTTTTAAAGAAAAGACATTTGTTGGACATCGATTTATTTTGCTATTTTTGTGTGTTGCTCCGTTCTGAGCTTCTAACCTAAATCTTCTTTAGTCAGGCTTGGACTGCTCTGCACTCTCAGACTGTGAATGACTTGACAAATGAACTAGGAAAGGTTTACATTGTGAAACCTCTGACAAAACCCTGCAATAAAAAGCGTTTCAAATTGTGACCACTTTGACAAATACCACAGGGATAGGCTGGACGTCGTTGAACATTAAGAGACCTTTACACACACATCTCTAGTTCAGGTGGTGTAGAAAAAGGACTTGTTTTCATTCTGTACATTTGTAATTTTTGTTAAATGTTTAGTAGTGTTGTATGCAAGTACTTGTTCTTTTTAAAAGAAAGAACACTGAGAACTGCTTTATTGAGAAATATTTCACAATTAGTGGTTGAACCCCTTTAATCATTTTAATTCATTATTTTGACTTTGCATCTTTAACTTCACTATTGACATTCAGTTCCTGATACAAAAAAAGGTATCTCGAACTTTCCCATTAAACTTCAGGAACATCATGCCTAAGCCTCATGTTAGAAGGGCAAAAACATTTAGTATCTGAATGGACATAAAACAAAGATGTTGGTTTAGAGAATCATTCTTAAACCTGGACTTCTGTTGTGTCATCACTTGTTCTTTGCCCACATCCAGCTCCTGCTACTATGACCACAAATGTTTGTTACTATCCTCGCTGACCTTACCTTCTGCCCACATCTAAACAAGATTGCTGGTCCATTTTTGAAGAATACATTTTTTTTTTTGCTTCTTAGTTGAAGGGAGATGGATGGTGATCCAGACAGCTATCCACTTCTATTAGGATTATAGGAATACAGTCCTGCTTGGCTTACCTAAATATCTTCTAGGTCACCTTCAGAGTGTCACTTCTGTTAAGTAATTTACCTCATCACACTTTTGTTAATCCCCAATCCCAATTGGACATCCTCAACAAGGGACTGGTGAATACATCGATCTTGCTTAAGACACTTTGGATGGGGCCAAAGGCACTTGGTGCTGGCTTTGATTATCTTGACTCTCGGCTTTAGCCCTCGACGTGCTTTCATATGCTTCATTCCTCTTCTCGTTCCCTCTTGGTTGTACCCATGTTCCATCACACCAGTGTTTGCAGACAGTCTTTCTTAGTTCTCACTTTCGTTTCCAATACACCAGAGGTAAGTGACTGTGGCTTTGTGAGAGTGCAGGGTATAGCATAGTAAAGCCAGACCTACTGGTATTGCTAGTGTTTGTTTTAACT
Organism: Triturus cristatus; assembly: GCF_964204655.1. NCBI lineage: Eukaryota > Metazoa > Chordata > Amphibia > Caudata > Salamandridae > Triturus > Triturus cristatus. Next base: position 835,875,577 of record NC_140591.1, read on the forward strand.
GGAAATAGCAAGCAGTGACATGATTGTAGGGAAAAATGAACATGCTTAACTTGTACATCCAGCATGTAGTTGTGTATGTATTTAGCACGCCCACTGTATATATTGGCACCAGAGCCCAGATAATGATAGTGGCCCTGATTTACTCTGAGAGGATAACTTCTCACTCCAGTTTCATAAATGTGTCGTCTGTAACACTTGTACTAACCTAGTATTTTAGTGCATAGGCTGTAGGCAGTGCACAGCCCTGACACATGGGGCCGTGGGTTTCCTGTCACTCAGTGTTTGTTAAGCTGAGCTACTGGGACTCTTTAGTCCCTCCCTTCCAGGTGCCATGGTGCAATATGTACCTACATACATAGTGTCTCTGCGCTTGTCCATTCATTCTGACTCTGTAGAGGTGCCAAGGACAGTCTTATAAGAGTGCAGTTTGTGGAGGGCACCTGGGGCTTTGCCCCCTACAATAGGGCACCATCTGAAGTGTACAAACTATGCTGCACCTCCCTGGTAGTGTACAGTTAGCACACCCCTAGGTCCTTTTTTTCCCCATGCACATGCATACACATAAGGAAAAGTAATCTTTGACTTGCGTTGTCTGGTGCCACCATATAAATAAAGGAACCTAATTTTATATTGTATGGATACCTACTGTACATCCGCACTATGTATATCAGTTTCTTCTGTGATTAGAAAGTGTATCATTCCATTTGTTCGTTTCTTATATTGGGCTGATGCCTCTGTATTTATTCTTTCTTGAATAAAGCTTTTCAAACATAAAAAAAAAAAAAAAAAAGAAAGTGTCGCAGAGAGTAGGGCACGAGCAAAACAGACTTTTTTGCTCCTATGACAATTTATATAACCTGGGTGCGATTGATTAGCTCAACTGTTAAACCTATGACCAATCCACTAATCAGCATTTTTTAAAAATAATTAAGCCTGGATTTTTGTAATGAACACAGTATCCTGCCCAACTCGCAACGAGTATAAAACATAACTATCTCAGGAAGTATGAGTAGTTACTTTAAATGTATAGCTACGTTTTGCTGCTGATGCCGCATTTAATTTTTGGTCTACGAATCTGTGCTCTGTGTGAAGTATTACGCTACAATTTTCGTTAATGCGTCCTACAGGTTGGGCAAGAGCATCTCAATCCCTTGATGCTGCGGAAGAAGTTGAAGACTGGTCAAGTGCTGAGGAACAGATTAATTCATCTGATGCAGAAGAGGAAGTAGCCTCAGAGAAAAAAAAACTAGTGAGTTACGCGATTAAACGTTTATGGTCTTGTAAAACTCTTTTACTTCAAGGCAAAATGGCTTATGTTTACCTGTTATGTATTTCTTCCAATTTTCTATGAAATACCATAGTACTTTTGCACTGCCAAATTTCTTTTGGTCTCTCACATCAGAAAAACACAGTATACTGTCACTCACTAATTATATGGTACCCTCGTTACAGTGGTCTATTGTATGTAGTATAGACTAATAGTGACCTTGTTTATCCATTCACGTTACTTTTGTATCCCCTATTTGAGAGGATCAATACTGCTGTTTACAATTGCTTCATATTGTGAAGATCATCTTCATATCTCTTTGTTCCGAAACTTGTTTTCTTTTGATATTTGTTTTCCTTAGAATGTTTATTGACTCTTGATTTGTGAATTTAATGAAAGACTTTATGAAGTGCATGATTGGGTTAGTTAACACACTCAAGTCTGTTTCAAATTTTTGTGGAACCTACACCCTGTGACTACTAGACCCATGTGGGACGCTGTTTGTTTGTTGGTCCTGGCCGACGCTGCACCTGTGTGAGGGCTGCTCAAACCCACGACTTGCGGAACCCGCTTCGCGGGTCCCGCTGCGGAATCCCCTCACCTGTATCGCCTGTCTGTGGTCTCCTGCCTGGCTGCTCTGTGGGGGCGTGTGAGGAATCAGGGCTGCGAGCGTGAACCGGGACTCACCTTCCCAGGAGTCCCGGTCCCGGAGGCTGAGTCACCTGGCCCCGCTCTCCCTGAACGCCCCGCCCCCACCTTTTTACAAACTTAAAAGGCACCTGGACCCTTTCTTCGTGGGACGCTGTTTGTTTGTTGGTCCTGGCCGACGCTGCAACTGTGTGAGGGCTGCTCAAACCCACGACTTGCGGAACCCGCTTCGCGGGTCCCGCTGCGGAATCCCCTCACCTGTATCGCCTGTCTGTGGTCTCCTGCCTGGCTGCTCTGTGGGGGCGTGTGAGGAATCAGGGCTGCGAGCGTGAACCGGGACTCACCTTCCCAGGAGTCCCGGTCCCGGAGGCTGAGTCACCTGGCCCCGCTCTCCCTGAACGCCCCGCCCCCACCTTTTTACAAACTTAAAAGGCACCTGGACCCTTTCTTCGTGGGACGCTGTTTGTTTGTTGGTCCTGGCCGACGCTGCACCTGTGTGAGGGCTGCTCAAACCCACGACTTGCGGAACCCGCTTCGCGGGTCCCGCTGCGGAATCCCCTCACCTGTATCGCCTGTCTGTGGTCTCCTGCCTGGCTGCTCTGTGGGGGCGTGTGAGGAATCAGGGCTGCGAGCATGAACCGGGACTCACCTTCCCAGGAGTCCCGGTCCCGGAGGCTGAGTCACCTGGCCCCGCTCTCCCTGAACGCCCCGCCCCCACCTTTTTACAAACTTAAAAGGCACCTGGACCCTTTCTTCGTGGGACGCTGTTTGTTTGTTGGTCCTGGCCGACGCTGCACCTGTGTGAGGGCTGCTCAAACCCACGACTTGCGGAACCCGCTTCGCGGGTCCCGCTGCGGAATCCCCTCACCTGTATCGCCTGTCTGTGGTCTCCTGCCTGGCTGCTCTGTGGGGGCGTGTGAGGAATCAGGGCTGCGAGCGTGAACCGGGACTCACCTTCCCAGGAGTCCCGGTCCCGGAGGCTGAGTCACCTGGCCCCGCTCTCCCTGAACGCCCCGCCCCCAACTTCTTACAACATACCCCATTGGTCTTTGGCCCATAAATATCGGAGAGTGACGCTGCGCGGGAGCGCGCGGGAGCGTCCGGGGCTAAGACCGGGCAAAGAGCGGGCCGTTTGAGGCCGTTCGAGGACTGAGAGGACTGGACTGGCCCACCCCTCTTGGCTCGACAGTTTTGGAAGCTAAACTAATAACTGAGGGGAAATAGATCTACCTTTGTTACAGTGCCTTAGCGCTATGGATCCAAGGGTAACCCGTAGCAAGTCTTCTAAACGTGGGTCACAAATTAGTGGCCCCATGGATGACTTTATAACCCGCACTAACATAGCTATAGACGAAGAGATATTCAAGCTCCAATCTCGGGTCTCGCTAGAACTAGATGCCGCCAGAAGAGTGTCCCAAGTAATTGCACTTTCTAAGAAATCCTCTCTAGGCCACATAGCCACTTCTGTTACCCCTGAGCGCCCAGCCCGCCCGCATTGTATAGTCACTCAGGCAGATGTTTACCATCCTCCGATCCCGGCTACTCCCCAATTTGCCTCGGGAAGTAAGAATGAGGAAACTCCATCGACACCTCTTAGTGTGCACACTCCTGTCCCCATTGCACTTTTCCCGAATCTGTCTAATAATATCCCCAGTGGTAAACAACCGAAGAGGAAACGCAATTCTCGCTCAGCTTATTTCCGCAAGAAAGCGAAAATTGCTGTCCCAAAAGATTTACTAGTGACCAACATCACAGCACCCAAAGCTGGAGTAGTGAATACCCCTAATACCCAGTCATGTAGTGAGGGGCAGGGACAAAATACATCTATTCCCTTCCTTAATACCCCAGTAGGTGTGGACCCCGAAGTGGACGGGTTAACCAATAACAATAAAGAATTTATAGAGGTGGTTTGGGACACACTTAAAAAACTTTTGTTACCTCTAGATCTAAGACTATCAAGGATAGAAAATAACTTGCTAGAAATAGAGAAGAGCATTATTGCTTTGGCCACTCTTGGGTTGAAAAGTCTGGAAAATCAGGGCATTATTGCAGCAGACTCAATGCCACAACCTACCGCACCCCAAACCAATCTAGCTTCCTCTTTAGTACCATCCACAATAAAATCTGTCCCTAAACCAAGGTCAGTTATGGGGGAGCAAGCTCGCGTTAAACCAAGGCCAGTTATGGAGGAGCAAGCTTGTGTTAAACCAAAGTCTCCCCCACAAGGTCTCACACGCAACCTGCAACATCCCAAACGCGAAACACTAAACAGATCGATTCCCAGTAAAACCCAGGTTCCCCCAGTCAAAGATAATTTTAGAGGAGGCTATATTGACCTTCCCCCAGAGGCAAACGACTATGTGGTTGTCTTGACGGGTGTTCCTATGATAGGCAATGGCCAATTCGAAAATCACTGGTCGCTGAAAAACAAAATAATGCACTGGTTAAATGTTAACAGACCAATCCCCAATGGTAGAAGAAGTCGCGTACTGATGGTCCGCAGGACCCCCTGGGTAGGGCCAACGCTGAAATCCAGTTCGGGGGACTGCATAGTAGTGACCTTCGAAGACCCACACACGGCACACCACATCTGTAGTTGGCCCAGCAATGATGACTCCTTAGTCAAACCCAAACCACTATCCTTTTTTTATCCCCCCCGATCCATCTGTAACCAGGGGGATAATTGGTCACTGGTCCAACACCACCAACGGCCGAATAGGCCCTGGTGTCACCGGGAGACCCCCCCTCATTGGAATGGTCTCTCTACTTTTAACAGATTTGGTGGCCTAGAGGAGGTGGATTGACTCCCTGTGCAACCACCCAAACAACCCCGAAGGGAATTCTTAACCTCACAAAGGCATCATTCCATTGATTGTCCAGTCCGAGTAGGACGATCCAAGAATGAAAGGGTTGATGGGGTGACTTTGTCATTGGACACAATAGTAAATTGTAGCAGGGTAAATTGGTCAAACTTGCTCTCCATGACCCCCCCTGCATCTACTTCTCTTGATTACCCGGATTCTACCTGCCTGGTCTCCTATGCGACCCCCATTCTCCAGCAAAATGAGCCATTGGTGAGGTCCTCAAGACCTGTGGGTGCGATTGTTTCTCCTATGCCTATGCCCATTGACCCCATCAAGGTCTCTCCAAAAGCTGACTCTGTTTTAAAAATTTTATCTTGGAATGTGGCTGGTCTTGGTCGTAACTTTGACATCCCCGAATGGAACGACTTTCTGGAACCCTTTCACATTTGCCTCTTTCAGGAAACCTGGTGTTTGGAGCCAAGACATCGAGTGGGATTTTCCACCTTTTTTATCCCTGCAGTCCAGGAGCAGGGATCCAAAGGTCGCCCGTCAGGCGGCCTTATTATATGGATTAGTATTACTCTCGGCTTCAGGGTGAAAGAAAGAATTACTCAATCACCGGATCTCCAGTGGTTAACGATAACTCACAAAGGGGGAAGAAGTATGGAAATCTTCAACATTTACCTGAGGGGTGCCAAAGGCGGTGTATCCCATCTACCTACTACAGGCCTAAACCACAACCTGGCTGCTTGCAAAGCGGACTCCTATATAATGCTTGCAGGCGATTTTAACTGCTGTTTTGAGCCCTTGGCCAGCGAAGATATCTTGGACACTTTTGAGGAGGACACCAGGAGAGGTATTCCTATTTTGAATCTTGACCCGATTCCAAAATGGTCGCAAAACGCAATAGAGATCAATGCCCTCTGTATGGAGCATAATTTGCGACCGACAAATGGCCGATCCAAATCTGACCATATGGGTGCACACACTTATAACAGACAAGACCATACGTCTAGGATTGATTATATTATGCTTAATTACAATCTCTGGCTATATCACCTAGATATGGAGGTTATAGTGTCGGGCGATAGCGACCACAACCCCTTATCGCTATCTATTTCATTTCCCTGGCAGGCTGGAAGCCAAGGCCCACTCGGACATAAGTGGAAATCTTCCCACGAATTAGTCCCCGCAAACTGTAGCAGGCGCTTAAAGTGGGCAAAAGTCTTGGCTGATGAAACAAGGATGGCCCAAGCCGGGTCTATTTTGGAAGAGGTGGAGCCCCGGATGAACACTTTAAGCTCAACCGACAATAAGATCTTACCTCTATTCACTGAGACTGTTTTGGCACTGAGTGACTTATTTATTGTTCCCCAAATCTCTCGTAGGGGTCCCCCGAAAACCTTGCCTAAACAGTCAGACAAGTGGTATACTGTAAAATGTCGTGAAGCTAAGAAGGAACTTGTTGTGACATTAAAGTCCAAAGACACAGTTGCTATTAGGGCTGCTAGAAAATTCTATAAAAAAACCATATTTGAAGCCAAACAGGTTTATGATTTTAACTTTTGGGGAGACTTAGTAGAGGCTAGCACCAGGAAGGATGCCAAGAGGTTCTGGGACCTATTAAGATCTAGGGAAAAGCCCACTGACCAGCAGCTAACTTGTAACATTATAGGGGGGGTATGGTTCGACCACTTCTCACAACTGTACTCCGCTCCCCCAGGCCTCCCCCAGCTAGCTTGCCCACCCATGGGTTTATTGCCTAATCCTACAATCATCCTACCGTGCTATGATGCCCTATTTACCAGCTTAGAAGTAGAGAGAGCAATACAAGGTATTGTCCCGAACAAAGCAGCGGGTCCTGACGGAATCCCCGGAGACCTTATCAGGAATTACCCACCCATTTGGAGTAGATTAATTGCCTCGCTTTTGAACGAAGTTATGATGGGTGGAGTTTTTCCTGATTCATGGAGGGGTGCTGAGGTCGTTCCTATTTTCAAAAAAGGTTCTAGGGACGACCCAGCGAACTACCGTCCAATTAGTTTATTGGACTCTTCTCAAAAGGTAGCAGGGAAGGTGGTATTGGGCAGGATCAATGAGTGGGCAGATGGAAATCACATCCTGTCAGATCTTCAAGCGGGCTTCAGAACAGGAACAGGCACAATCGAGCAGACGTTCCGCCTTCTAATGATCTATTGGAAAGTGGTGGTGCTGGGAGGGGGCAGTCTGTATCTAGTCTTCATTGACTTGCGGACCGCCTTCGACCTGGTACCACGTGCACTTTTATGGAACGTCCTCGATGGGTTAGGCCTCCCTCCTTATTTGCTGTCGCTGCTCGTGAAATTTCATGATAGGAATTTCGCCCAAATTAGATGGGGTACACAGGGAGAGAAAACATCTCGTATCCCCGTGGACAGAGGCGTTCGCCAGGGCTGCGTGCTTGCCCCCACTCTGTTTTCTCTTTATATTAACGGAGTGGTGGAGCATCTTCTACAACAACCATCGGATGCACCAACCCTGGCTGGTAGGAAAATCCCAACGCTCCTGTTCGCAGACGATACCCTCCTAATCTCAAAATCACCAATGGGCATTCAATCGCTGCTTTCTAGCTTTCAAACCTTCTGTGAAGGAAGGGGTTTGGCTATAAACATAGGCAAAACTAAGTTTTTAGTCCTTAACCCGCCCAAAAAATCCGTCTATCCCCCGGTCCTAGATTCTGTCCCACTTGATCGCGTCAAAGAATTTGATTATCTGGGTATACGCATCAGTGATACCATGAGTTGGAAGGCACACCACCAAAAAATCCTTCTTACTCACAAAAGGGTGGCAGGTGCGTTGCTCAAGGAACAGCGAGCCTCAGTATTAAAACCTATTGGGGCTCCCCTAGACATTTATAGGGCTAGGGTTGTAAGTGCGGCACTTTATGGTGCTGAGCTGTGGGGCACCCATGGAGTTGACACTTTGGCCCATATTGAGAACAACTTCCATAAAGATCTAATGGGTTTGCCCCACAGCACGCCAACAATCCCATTGCTGCTAGATGCAGGTACCCGGGCAATCTGCGACCAAGCAAAATTACGCCCACTTTTGTTATGGTCCAGGATCTGGAATGTACAGGAACTAAGAAGCTATGCAGAAGCCTTGAATGACATTTTGTCATTACCGGGTTTTCATAAGATCATCTGGCTTAGGGAGGTAAAAAAGCTGCTCTACAAATTAGGCCTAGGAGAGGCTTGGGCCAACAAATCTGCACCCCCGAAACAACAGTTAAAGAAGGTTTATTGGGCATGGGTAGACAATGAGAGGGCCCGAAGTATAAATCATTGTAAATCTGTAGTTCTGTTTCTGTCGGTCAAAGACTCGCCGTCAAGGGAACTTTATCTAGATACCATTCAGAGCTCATGGGACAGAGCACTGTACATTAAGTTTAGGGTGGGGGTGCTTCCACTATGTGAGTTCATGTCCACTTGGAAACCGCCCGCTCAAACTGTACCCTATTGCCCATTTTGTGATCTAAGGGTAGAGTCTGTGTCCCACATGCTGTTTGAATGTAGCGTCTATGTAGCTCCGAGACGTAGGTGGTTGAAGCCCTTGTGCAGGTGTTTGGGAACTCGCTCTCACTTAGAAGCTCTGCATATTTTACGTACAGATGCTAGACCCTTTTTTTCCACTTGTATGGCAAAATTTTTGAGCTGGGCTTGGCGTCTAAGAACTGCAAGAAAACTGTTAACCCAGTGAAGGACCCCCCTTACCCAATACGCTGTTTCGGATATGAAATGTTTTTATACTGATGATTGTTTTTTAAAAATGTTCTTTTTTTAAAAAATGTGTGGAAAATGCTTTTATGATATGTTTGTATCGAATAAAGCTACTTACTTACTTACTTACTTACTAGACCCATGAATTTCTGGTTGCACCACTAAAAGCACTGTTTAAATAAAAAGCAAAGTTGATGCCAAAACTATACTGCTTGAACTGTACAGGGTAAAGTCCAGATGTTGACTTGTGTTAACGGTTCTAATAATAATGGCACAACTTCCATCTTCAACACTTCCATATAGCTACCTCTAGATGACTCTTCCCAGAAATTGCTTAATGCTCTTTAAGAACTGCTTGTGGCAGATGCAAAAATATGGCTGAGAAAATATTGTGCTTCAAACTCAGAAAACTGCATGTACAGTGTCTGTACTTTAGCCTATGCAGTTCATTCTTGTATTCCTATATTTGTATTTATTTATTTGTTTATATATTATACACAGTTTATATCAGACAACTCTAGTTTCTTGGTGAGATTAAGGAGGATATGAAAAGAGGGTGTGTAACAGTAGATTAAGAGGGTTCTTCGAAGTGATAAAGGAAAATTGAAACAGTCTTTGACATTGGAAAACACGGCACATGACCTCCTAAATATGATGCAGGCATTGCAGTCTTTCCCCGGTTGCATTATGTCTGATCTGCGTTCCATTTTGTTTTCTGAATTAAAAAAGTTTAATGAGAAGTATTCAATTCACGCCATACTCAACTTTTGATTTATTCTTTTTATTTGGAAGTAATTTGCTCCCAAAAAATGAGGCCAAAATATATACATAGAGTGAGGTTTGTTTCTGCCCCTGAGGAGTATTACTGTCTCACCTGTCACTGTAGGTTGTTTGTTGTATCATTACGCCTCTTAAGGGTAGCTTGCACAGTAATGAGAGAATATTTTACATCTAACTATTGCACTTAACCAAGACACATTTGGTTATTACATCATATATACATTATGTACATAAAATAAAATCCCTTTTTTGGTAGTTTTTCACTATAGCAATCTTTTTTTATATTGTTTCTCAGGGCTCAATTGTGAGCCTGACCTTAATATGGCAACTCTATTGTTCTTTACATTTGTACATTGGGCAACCAGACCCCAAGATGGTCCTCATTTTGCAGGAGTTTGGGGATTCCATCTAGGGGTGGGGCTATCCAGATCCTTCATGTACTGCAGCCAGTTCCATAACAAAAATGGTGATCTTGAGTCCCCAGCAAACAGCTACAGCCAGGAAGATCTGTCACTTACTACTAGTGTCATTCCCGATACTGCTGGATTGCCCACCTCACTCCATGTAATTACGAACACCGCTTCCAGACCTGTCCTTTAATGTGGCGTCTGTATTTAATAATGAGTGTTGTATTCTTAGTTGCTAGCTTCTTTAATTAGACTACTACACCAGATGCCAATGATTTGCAGATTAAATGGCCATGACTAGAAGTGATGAGCGTTATTAATATGGAGTAAAGGTCACCCTAATGCTACCATCATTCATGATGATATATGTGTTGGTTTAACACACTTTTGTCATAACTCATGCTGACCATGTTGGTTGTGCACACATTTAAACGATTCAACTCGAGTCACATGTCAAAATTATTTATGTCTCTCGCCATAAGATACCCAAATTCAGCAGATAGACACTTAATTACATTTTTGTTTTAGTAAAATGTGCCATACATACACTGTGCAGGTGCTTTTTTTGTGTGCCACAAGAATGCCAGTGTGTGTGCAAATGACTGTTGGCATTTAGATATGCCCCGAGAAATGAACCCTTCTGTGCATTTTATCTGTATAACCACAATCATTTGCAACTTCACTCTTACATTCTTGCAGGGTAAGAAACATCCACGAGGTAATGATGGCTATGCCACAATGTTCACACATCCTAAGCAGTACACACATTTAGGGAAATCAATGTACAAATCATTACACCAAATTAGGGTTGGTGCTCTCCTGGTACAGACACCCTGCCACCGAAGGTGCAGTAGTCAGACCCGGAAACCCCCCCAGTTCTGCAGACGGATGATATAAGAGATACCAAAGCACACAAAGCAGTCCAAAAGTTATGAAATGTGGTCAATAAAGAAGTATTTCGAGATCGAAGATGTGTTTGGCATAATTTATTCTCTCCACAGTTATTCACATTTGTTGCATCAAATGTAATATCCAATACAGACAGGCAGCCAACATGTGTTTCATCACAGAGACTTTTTCAAGGCTGCATAAGGATATACATAGTATGTTTCACAACTTTACCGATGACATAGTGATAAGAATTATAACTACTACATCACCATCACCAAATGGAACACAAAAAACATTGACGTAATCCTAAAGAAAAGCCAGTGAAGAGCCATGTGTATAGGGTGAGAACCTTAAGAAGGGCTGAGCAAAGTTGGTTATCCATACATTAGTTTACTCAAAGTGCTTTAAAAAGGTGACAAGTTTAGTGCATTAGACCGATCAAGGTGATGAGAGAGTCATGGAAGGTAATGATGAGAAACACCAAAAACCGAATAAGGAGGAGCGAGTTTGCAATTGAAAGTGACTAAAGAAGAGAGTCAGCCCAAGATAAGGCATTAATGTAACGTATGCACAAAAGGTTGAAGAAACTGTACCTTGAGCGTATTAAAAATGACAGTATTCTGATTATGCACGCAACAAAGTAGTGCCTCACTGGAATGGTAAAATCAAAACAAAATGAGGTGCCTCATCGCAATGTTAGGTTGCACTACACCTATCCTGAAATGCCAGTGATACCATACACAGTAATGTTTCTAATGACGGCTGGACAAGTTTGAGGCAGTTTGCGGTGCGCTGGAGTGCTTACCTTTAAACAATAACAGAACTTTGTACCTATGTTGCTGACAATGAGTACGCTGTTGTGTGTATGGGGCTCGGTATAAGTACCGGTCAAGTAGTAGAAAGAGAAAGAGGACTGTCACTGAATCGGAAGCTGCATTGAAGGTCTAGAGGGCCGCCATCTTGGCTGAGGGATGCATTAAAACATGCTAATAGAATGGGGCAGAGGGATGAAACAGAAAAAGGAGTAGGGGCCACCCAATTTGTGAAAAGTACAGAGAGACACATCTTGTACGGACATGGACTCCGTGTCACGAACATTAAATTCACAATGAAAAAAGGTCATGTATTTCTCATAATTGCATCATAAAAGTGGAATACTAATGCAGTACATACAGTCTAATACACTAAACTTGTCACTTTCTTTGAGCACTTTGCGTAAACTAATGTATGGGTTACCAACCTTGCTCAACCCTTCTTAAGGTTCTCACCCTATACACATGTCTCTTCTCTGGATTTTCTTTAAGATCACATTGGTGTATTTTCGTGTTCTAGTTGGTGATGGTGATGGAGTATTTATAATCCTTATCCCTATGTCATTGTTACATTTGTGTAAGATCCTATGTATATCCTTTTGCAGCCTTGAAAAAGTCTCTGTGAAAAAAACATGTTGGCTGCCTGTCTGTATTGGATATTACGTTTGACATAAGAAATGGGAATAACTGTGGAGAGAATAAATCACGACAAACATAACTTTGATCTCTCAATACATCTTTACTGACCATATTTCATGGCTTTTAGACTTCTTTGTGTGCTTCGGTATGTATCTCTTTTATCAGAATAAGGAAATTTACATGCACTGTGCATGCACAGTAATCGAAAATATGCCTCTGTTGAAAGTGAGTCTGAATAAGCAGATGCAAAATGTCTACCTTTTATGTTCTGTGGCATAATGCTTGCATGCCTTTTTTTTCAAGTGTTAATTCATTAAATCCAGATCCTGTGCCTTTTCAAATGCTTGTTTCTTTTGAAAAGGAAATCCCAGGATAATCAATCAATCAATCAGAGAATTGTGAAGCGCCCTACTCACCTGTAGGGGTATGAAGGTGCTGTGGGGGGGATGCAGCTCCGGTCAGTCGAAGAGCCAGGTCTTGAGGGTCTTCTTGAAGATGTGAAAGGTGGGGGAGCATCTGATGTTGATCGGGAGCTCGTTCCAGGTCTTTGACATGATGTAGGAGAAGGCTCTGTGGATGCGTGGGATTTTAGCGAGGGCGAAGTCGTCAGATCGGAGGATTCTCTTGGGGAGGGGCTACACCCCTCTTTTAACTCCTCATTGTATCAGCTTTATCTCTCCGTTGTACTATGCATTTGTCTTAAGCCAACCTTCTGGTAAAACATAGTTCCTCTTTTCATGCTTTACTCACCTGTATTGCAGTTTTACACATCCTATTTTCCTGATGGTTCTCTGGTGTTGTACCCTCAGAGTGCCACAACAAGCATCTGTTGAGCACTGTATTCCGCGGCTGCCACTGTCCCCTAAATCAAAGACGTTGCAGGGTTATGTACACTGTTGATTGGCTTTGAAGGTGTGAACAGTAAACTAATCATTTTGTTCAGAAAAAAGTGTCATTGTTTGTCGGTCAAAGGTCACATAGGTATACTGTAATTTTTATTTTTTTTAGCTGAGTGCCCACCATTAAGACAGCGCATTCCATAGTGTCTGACTATAGGGACTTATGCAATGTCTTTTAACAAATGTTTGTACCTGATTGCAGTACTCTTCTGGTTCAGAATTGTTCAGTAATATCCCTGGAATTGAAAGCATAAATAAATGTACAGTGGCTAGGTTTCTTGGGTAACCCCATGCATGAGGCTACATCCATATAGGTCTAGTGGATTATTTTGTGCCATATGATTTTGGTGTAATAGGAGAAGTTTGCCCACATGATCTGTGGTATGTCCGTACAAAAAGCATATAAAGACCCCTGTCCTTTTTTGGAGGGGGGGGGGGGGAGTCGGGGGGAGAATGCAGTTAGTGAAGCCTTTTTTTATTTTATTGTTTTAACTCCCAAAAGTAGCATGTGCCTTGAATGGCGTTTTCCAACTAGTATTGCTTGTAGACCCTGGCAGTCTGGATGAGGTGAATTATTGTAACAAGAAACATATGACTTCCACTTTACTTGCTCTTCACCCTCAATATCCACAGTCCCTCACCTTGAAATGCATTGTGGGCTACTCAGGGACTAAAAAAAATCCGCAAAATCCATGTGCTCATGCTAGTGTCCTTACGCATGATTTGTCATCTTTATTTTGCAATTTTTTACCCATGTTAGATTCAAAATGCTCTTCGAGCGTACTTTGTTGCTAGATCATGTCTCTTTCTGTGAAAATTTGCCCAGTAGCCCTGCTGTTTTCTGGAAACCACACACAGTTTAATGACGGCTGAATGTTATTGTGGAAAAAATACATTTAAGAAACTTTGTTTTGGAGAAACCTCTCCACAAACTGGATTTTTCGATTGTGTTTAAATTGATGGGATTTCTAGTGTGTCTAATCTATCCTACTGAATGCCTTTCATGCAAAACAAAATTTCCTATCCACATTATGTTTTATTTATTTTTTCAATTTAAAATTTTCTTTTCATGTGGGAAACCCTCGCGTACCTTTTTTCTCAACTATGTTTTTATTCTTTACTCCTGTATTCTACAACTGCCTATACCCTCGTACCTGTAGTCCTTCCTAATCCTAGTACGTCTACCCTTGCACCAGTACCACTATCTAGACCCTAATACCAGTACCAAAACGCATAACTTTGTTTTCCTTACTTATACCCTAGTACCCCATCTCTTTGTATTCTGTAGTATCACTACCAATGCACTTGTAATCCTTTCCTTACCTCTACTCCACCTGGCCCCTTGTTTCTCTGACCCATACCTGTACCTATGTATCTGTGCTCCAAGCCCATGCCCTACTACCTCTGCTCCTACCCACACCCCCATACTACTTGTCCTAGAATAGAATCTCTAAACCTGCCTTTATCCAGGGACACATAGCCCTACCAATACCCGAGCACCTCTTTGTGTATGTATTCTGTAGTTCCTTAACTGCTGCCAGAACTCTAGTATCCTAGCAACACCCATACCCCTTTACTGCTATTATTGCATCTGCCCCATCATCTATGCATATTCCCCTCTACCCCTTCCTTAACGAAATATTGACCTTTTTCCCTTCTATATACTGTTTGTCTCTACTCCGATCTATAATCTCTACCTATAGCACAGTACCTCAATCTTTGCATGTACCCTGGTGCCATTTCCTCATCCTTTAGCAAAATACCGATTTCTCTACCTTAATACATTTACCCCTAGCTTAATCCTTGTACATTTACAATTATGTGTGTTTAGTAAGTATACCCTGATATCTTTTAACCCTTCCCATCCATCCAATCTCTTTTTCCTTACCTCTTTCTTACACCTAGTTTCCCCCTTTCTTAAATTTTGAGATGTTTACTCAAATGTTCAAGGAAAAGAGTTTTCATTTTGGAAATTCACAAAAATGGAGTTTCTTCATTTCGGATTTTCTCAGAAAAAAAGATAAAACAAGAATGGCAATGATCAGAACTCTCAATGAAGCGCTTTCAAAGTGATACAATGTGGCTGAAAATATACTGACTCCAACTGTACTGACTATTCTCTCTACCTTCTCATCCCACCACCCATTTTACATACAGCTTTCTTCTTATTCCAGTCCAAGAGAGAGATAATTTGAAGAGCTTGTCCTACAAGATTAGTGTCAAATTCCCATACAGACCCCTGCTCAGCCTTCTGCTTCAGAAACCTCGTTTGATATCTGGAGTTGTAGCCAATCTGAAACATGTTATTATCACCTTCCTCCTGCTAAAATAAAAAAAATCTGAAAACCCAAAGACCTGGACTAGCTACCAACCAACCCACTTTAATCTTTACTTCATCAGAAAGATTATGGAAAGGGAGGTGACCAGACAGCTTGAAGAATAGGTTGAAATCAGCTACTTTCTCCATGATTACTTTTCAAGATTCCAACCTGTGAGGAGGTGGAATCCGATTTAGTTAGCATCTGGAAGGATCTTGTTCTCCCCATTGATGAGGACAAAACAATAGCTCCTATACTCCATTTTTTTACAACACTGTTGATCAAAACATAGATTTGATTGGACGTTGGTTCCTTACCAAGCACAGTCAAAAAAAAGGATAGAATCTGCTGAATCATCGATAAGCCCATCTGCATGTGTTATACCCGAAGGATCAATCCTGCCGTGTCTATTATTCAATATCTATGTACATCCCTTGGCAGTTATTTGGTACCCATATGATATGAACTTCCAAATGTACGCAGAAGATGTGCAAATCTACTTTGAACTAGACAAAACATCAGACAAATTAGCTAACATCACCTTGTGCTTAAACTGTGTTCTCTTCTGGCTGAATGATAACTTCCTCTGCCCCAATAGAGCCACAACTGAGATCCTCATCATGGGAACAACTGCACCTTATTCGCTACCCTTCAGCTGCATCCCATGCCATGCAACTTTTCTACCACCCTCTTCTCCATCATCCTCCATGAAACTAAGAAACGTAGGGATACTTCTTACCTCTAACCTTTTCTTTGCACAGCAGGCCAATACAGTAGTTAAAGACACCCTTTTCCAGCTATTCTTACTCTGCAAAATCCTACCTCCACTCCAGATTGAACACTAGGTGGCGCTGACAAGAACTCTAGTCATAATACATCTAGACTATTCTGATATTATTTATACTGATCTCCCCAGGAAACTGACACTGGACTGCAGATGCAAAAGAACTAGGCTGGTAGATTGTGACAAATCTACAAGTGCTGAAACATTTAGGTAGATCTTCAGGAGTTTAGGAGTGTAGAATTTGGAATGCTATCAAACACATCCTGATATCTGGACCCAGCCACCTGCAGTTTGGGAAATGTTGAAACCTGAACTACATACACTTGCCTTCAGGTGAAAATTGCACAAATTTAGAGATGACGAGAGAGGGATAAATTCTGACTCCTCTGATTCTGTCAGACTCCATTACTCTCTACTTTTGCTTTTTCAACCAAATCAAGTGTTCAGACTTAACTTGTGTATAGTGCTTGGTGTAAGTAAATTAGATACATTGACCAGAAGACAAGTGGGTTGTCGAATAACACTGCACCCCCTGCCTACCATTTGACTGAAAATAAGGAGAATACACCAACCCCAGCTGAGATTGGTACAAACGTTAGGTAAGATATAATTTGCAACCAATCCTCTGAGACATAAGCTAGGCCTATGCTCAAGTCTGTATGGTTCTTAAATTGAGAACATTGAGAACACAGGGTTGCCAATAAAAAGCCACATTGCTTTCTGTGGCATGTGTCTGACATGCAGAAGACATATGTTGTGGGGCAATACCATAGGTGCAACATGGCTAAAACATGCATAAATACGCCAAAATCTGGGGTTTTGGAAATTAACATTGTAGGGTGCTATGTTGCGGAAGTTTGCTGTACAAATAATAGAAGACCTCCTGAAATGTGGAAATTCCTGAATAGTATACCTTTTCAACAGGCCTTCTCTAAACCGTGCAAGTTGAAAATCAGGCATAGTCAATCTCACTGTGCCGGAAGCACTTGCAGAGCAGTAGAGAAGTATTGGGCAATTTCTGGTTTGAAGTGTCTTTTGGGGCACATGATGCACAACAAATTCTTCAGAATTTCTTGAAAAGTG
The DNA here is from genome assembly GCF_964204655.1 of Triturus cristatus. Taxonomy (NCBI): domain Eukaryota; kingdom Metazoa; phylum Chordata; class Amphibia; order Caudata; family Salamandridae; genus Triturus; species Triturus cristatus. The sequence continues at coordinate 835,892,667 of NC_140591.1, forward strand.
TTGCTGTCAGATGCGTGTATGTTTATTTTACTTTATAAAATGTTTTTTCATTAACAATTAGACAATTGTACGTTATATACATGTTGGAATTTAGCACGATAACTGCATTTGCCGTCTTTCTATCTGTGCAAGGCAGTGGAATTTTGTTTCTCTTAGGTCAAGTGTATCAACAAATATTTTTCAAATATGAAATGCTGGTTATTAAAAGGAATAACATAACAAAAACATCAGGTATACAGTTACTGTCAAAGCAGGGAGCTCATCAGATCTCTTTTTTGACATCAAGCTTACTCCTGCCTATGAATCTTTTTATGATATCCTTTCAGGTCCCATCCCACTGCAACTTTTTTTTAAATGGAGTTATGGGGTATTGCCCCTGAATAGTTTTTGAAGGAGATAGGGTGCAAAGTATTGCAGCTCCAGTAAGGGCCCCTTGTGTAACTTAGTGGAGGAAACTCTTCATCCTTTTCTTTTTTCTGTCCTGCATATGATCGGCAATGCAAGATATGGCTCAAACCAGAATGCAAACTTCTGGGTTTTCATCACTATGTGCCTGCACTACGCACTTTATGTTCTGATATGAGAGATGTAATTGTTGTTGGAATGACCACAAGCGTAGTGCCAAAGTGTCGAAACAGTGATACCTTAAAAGCTATTTTCCATTCATTTATAAGTACCCACCCTGAATGCTGTTTTGAACCTCCCTGGGTTTCGCCCTCTCTGCTTTTTATTATATATTTTATAGATTGCGGCTATGCTGCCCTGCATGTGATTGTTGGTTTTTAGTGTTTTTAAGCAAGTGTTTCTCCACATTGTAATCTCTTATATTGTGTTTTATGTATTATTGTATCCGAAATAAACAGTTGTGATGACAATTTGTTTTCATAACAATTAGACAATTGTGCATTATATAACTGTTGGGATTCAGTAAATTAACTCCTTTGACGTCCTACTATCTGTGCAAGGCAATGGAGTTTTGTTTCTCCTAGGTCAAGTGTATCTACAAATAGTCGACAAATATGAAAAACTGGTTTTTAAAAAGAATACCATAACCTAACAAAAACATCAGACATACAGTTACTTTCTCATGAAGGACACACTAATGGGCATTCTCGAAATGTTTATATTACTTAAATGCAGTTTAAAGGTCTAGTCACAACTTTAAGTTCCAGCTATTCTATGAAATACAGATATTTACTGCCATTACCTCATTCAATCTCAAGTGCACAGTTTGCAAGCCTTTTTGAAGTACACCTACTAGAATTATTCAATTCCAAAATTCGCTTTCTTTCCAAAGTCAGGTTTTGTTTTAGATACTCAAATATGGGCAGCTATATCCAGCAGTGACCCAAGCCCTTTACTTGCATCTTCTATCTAAAATATGTAATGCCACAAATCCCACCATTTTAAAACTTTAGTCTTATACCGATTTCAGTCATAATGAGGTGACCATCATTACCGCCGCTGCTGTGAGATCGCCACAGGTTATGTCTTAAGATGACAATCTCTTAAAGTCACTTTGCTTTTTGCATATGTTATGGTGGGAATCCCCTATTACAGCTATACGCTTATACCATCCTCTGTAGATAATGGTGCATGTTGCTGACTTTTCCTCCTGACACTGCGTTCATCAAATTACATACCACTACCTGTATTTTGGTGCTAAGAAGGGGACCTTTCTTACTGCAGGACATTTGTTTCCTTGCTTAAGGGCGGTGGTTGTATGACATTAATACGAATGACTTTACCACGCATGCCGATTTACCACGCATCCATTACCACGCAGTGCCTTAACCATGCATTGCCTTAACCATGCATTGCCTTTACCATGAAAGTCTTTATCATGCATATACCTTTACCATGCATGCCTTTACAACAAAATTGTAAGTATATAACAGGTAAATAACCCCTATTTTTTATTTATGTGTGTATGTGTGTCTATATATATTCCCTTATCGACCCCTAAACTCACCCCCCAAGCCCTAGAAAATACCCTTACCTACCCGTAAACCCTTAATCATTCTTACCACCCAATTTCCTTACCCGCCCTAAAAACACCTTTATCACCCAAAACCGTTAGCCAGCCATCCCTAAAAACACCCTTATTTTAATCCCTAATATATATACACACACACATATACCTACACAGTCACCCACTTACCTGATATATACTTAACATTTTGTTTTAAAGGCATTGTGTGGTAAATGCTGCGTTGTAATGGCTGTTTCCCAGGACAGTTTGCTCTGCTGTGTGAGCAGTAGGAATAACCTGTTTTATGTTGGACATCATTTAAACATTTTAAACATCAAGATACCTCTCTGGCTGATCTTTAACATTTTCTTTCCCTCTTTTTCTCTTCCCCATGCTTCCAGTCTGTGGGTAAATACACTGTGGTGGCAGATTATGAGAGAGGAGGTTCAGAGGAGCTGCTTGTAAGGAGTGGAGATGTTGTAGAGTTGGTCCATGAAGCTGAGGAAGGTGTTTGGTATGTAAACTGTGCAGCTTTTGTGTATTGTAGTTGTTTCCTTAAATGCTTTTTCCGTGTCTGGATAAGACAAGATATTGGTTTCGTTGACAGGTATATCAAGAATCTGAGCACCAGCAAAGAAGGATGGATTCCAGTGAGCAACCTGTTGACACTTCTGGACACCTCACACTCAGCACACTCTTTAAACAGCTCTGGTAAGAACACTGTGGAATGCCTGTTGTGGACCTGCTTAGGTTTTCTACTTGATCTGGTGAGGGTTGGGTGAGGGAAATCCCTTGTTACCTCTTGCATGCAATGGGTTTCTAATGTTGCCTGCCATTTCTCATTCCAGAATCAGGAACGGTTTCAAGCACTTTGAGCAACTCGTCGAGCTGCAGTGAAAGCTGTAACGTCAGCATTGCCAGCTTTTCAGACATTAAGGACTGAAATGGAGTTGGAATATGCTGAACTTTCAGAGGGCCTTGACTACTTAACTGCTGCAAACAGCTGACCCATGCTGTGCTCTCTTGTTCCTTTTGAAACTTCTAGCCACATTCTAGTCACAGCAACCCTTGCTAAAGAATTAGGAACCCTTGTGCGTAAAGTAGAGAACAGGTGGAGCCTCTGTAATGCACTTCTTGTTTGTGCTTGAAAGCACAAAGACTCCATACATCTCAAGTTTCTACAAACAAAGGAGATATATTACTATTGAGGAAACCTTGGCACAGTGATATCCCACAGCAACATAAAGTGCTAGAAGAATAACTCAAGATAACAATACCAATCCACCGTATATTTTTAACAGTAGATTTTGTGATCAACTAAATATGTTTACACTGACTGGTTACTTTGAAAACATACTCAACTTTTGCTCAGTGTCATTCTTGGCCCATGATATCTGATCACAGTACTGTAAGAGTGAGCGTTCCATCCCAATTGTTTTTCACAACTTTCTTACCTGGCTTCATACTTTCTACCGTTCACTGCATGGAATGCGTGTAATGGTACATAACAGTTCCAGAAATACGCATGAGGCAAAAGTTTGGGAAAGAAAATTTGTAACTTTTGCAATGTTTTTAATATACCTAATGTGGTCATTTTGTATAATGTGGTGGCCTCTAGGTAGTCCTTTTCAGAGAATCACTGTGTTTATATTCAATAGCATAGCACTATGGTAACATCTTGATTCAGACTTTTTCTGAGAACAAGCACTTAAGATGTCCCATCTGAAACAGGTATATGATGTTTTAGCAATACAATTTTGACCGGTCACTATCAAGTCTAGACCAGCGAATGTGTTCTTTTAATCCCCTAACAAGGGACAGGAGTTTATGGATGATGTCTATTCATTAAAAGCATACGTTTGTTTTGCCAATATATTTTTGGGAATATTAAAACATATCTAGCTAGTCCCTAAAGGAATAAACATGAATGTTGTTAGTCCTATTTGTTTTTCATTCATGTATTTTCTCCTTTTTTTAATTTTATCAAGAAAAACAGTTGGCATATTCTCTGCTGTAAATTGTACAAAGGCTACTTCCCCTTTGGAGGGAATTTAAACATTAGTCAGATTTGCATTGTAGAGTTACAATAATGATGATAGAAAGCCTGTCCTTTAATGTAAAACAGAACTGGAAGAAAATCTATGTGAAAATTATTGATATTTTTATGGTTGACCTCACAATCATTCTTAATATTTTTGTAAGCACACCTTGAAATATAGTATATAATATATATAATTGGGGAACACATGTATGGAGAGCAATCAAATGTTGCTAATGATCAGACAGTGGAAAAAACTGATGAGTAAACTGATTGCAAGCCCTACTGCAATGCAAAGTTTGGTCAGGGATTATCATGTAATTACCAGTGTACACAGATAGACTGAACTCGTCTTAAATGTGCTCCTAAAGTGGAAATGTTGTGGCTAGAGGTTTCCACCTCTGAAAACGAAGGATAATGAAACAGCAGTTTGCACAGGTGCTGACTTATCTTCTGTGTTGTAAGTTATTTGTAAATGATTTGTAAAATATTTGACTGTACTTGAAATTTTTTTTCAGAAACTGGAAACATGTTCATATGACTGTCTTATCGCATAGTCTATTCCATTATTTTTGTGATTTGAACTATGTGTCATTGCACTTTATATAACACATTTCAACCACTATTTTCTATTGTACTGCCCATGTAAATTAAATTTAAATTCAAAATTCTTTATTGTATGTATAAAAAGCTTGACAAATACATTTCAGCATCTCTTGCTACAGGCCTTCACTTGCATCATTTGCTTTTTATGCTTTACTTTCATCTCCTGGACCTGTACAATATAGAATTATTTCTATATGATGCACAATGAAGCCAATCCAAGTGTACAGGAAAGATATGTGTTGTTCTTTCTCACTCGACACACCATATGGCATAAATAGTGTGTATGACTGAGACAAGATATTGGTTTAGTTATTTTCAGCCTTACAGATTAGAGGCTGTAGTGGAACTCGTTCCAGTGGTGCATTTGTACTCTTTAAGCCTCTGGTCTGAAGGATCCACACTGGCGATACTATTCTCTTTAAGTCCTTACCTTCCTTGATGGCACTATTAGCATGCCAAATTTCATGAGTTGTTTCTGTTCATTAGTTTCATTCAATATGGAATTGGTATGCCATAAGTTCTTGGCCTAGAGGCAAATAGCTCGTCAATGCAATGTTATGCTGTTTGAAAGAAGAAAAGGTGCATCACATCTCATTGGAATGGAGGTGGCCGACAGGGTATGAAACCTTGTTCCTCCTTTTGTGCATTATCCCTCTATCCATGGCACAGGGATTGAGGCATTTCAAGAAGATGTTAAACTTCTTGCAATGATTATGATAGGTTGCTTGTGGGCAGTAGCAAGCACAGGGTATGTTAACCCATGCTCAAGAGAAGGTATCTCACACAAGCAAGCATGTTTGTTTCTAGGTTTTTGTAGTCATTAATATTACAACCTGTCTTTGAGTTGTGGGTGCAAAAAAACAAACTTACCAGCCAACAAGAAAATAATCTGTCACTAGAAAATGTGACCTTGTAGGGATGACGCTGACGTGGGAGCCCAGATCATTGTAAGACCACCTACTACAGGATACAAAAGACACACTTTAATCTTCAACATGACACATAGAACACATATTATGCGTTGTGACTAAGAGATAAATTCACATGTAAGTTTTCAGTAAGCTGCGAAAATCCCATAATTGTTGTGATGGAAATATCCAGTTGAATGACAAATTGCTAAACAAATTAGCCACTTAGCTGCCAACATCTGTGAAAGTTATCTTTTCAGTGCAAAAGAAGTAGTGCTAAAATTTGGTAGTAGTCTACACCTGAAGGTTATACTCTGGTGCTGTAATGAGGCTCTCTCTGGAACAGCCTCAGACACAGAGCACGGATCAGGGTGAGCATCTCCTTCATCATGGTCTATCTCTGTGATACCACATAAGCCGGCCAATGATTAATTTATAGAGAGTTTATCTGAGCCTGGAACTTCTAAGTGGGATGTGGCATTGTGGGTAATGGTTCAACTGTAAGAGAGCCAGCACTGGTGAATATGTGGATTTAATGGTTGAACAGTCCTGCTTTGCTGTTCCCTTGGCATGTGTGTTGGCAACACCACAGCACTTTCTTCAATGCATAGGTGAGGTCTGGCCCTGAAAGAGCTTGTGTATTTTAAAATGCACTATCTTTCTGCTGAGAAATTGCGGTGCATGGTAAAATATATCAAAGTGAAGAAAGTTATTATTAAAGGTGAAAAGTGAATAACAATATTTAGTAACTCAGGAGCCGGGTAGAAGTAAAAACGTAAATTTATTTTCATAAACTGTTAAGTTACCACAGACAGGCTGAGTCGTGCGTGCAAGCACCAACACACTGTCTGCAACTCACTATAAACTGTCGTTCCACCAACTGTCATACATGGAACGAGCTCACGTGCCAACGGGCAACACGAGACCACTAGCGCACACAGACCACGCACGGGTGGCACGTGAGGTGGAGACACTACATATATCTCCTTTTCTTAAGGGAAGAAAACAAAGAAATAATAGAGAAGGAGAGAGAGAGCAAGAGAGGGAAATAGAGAGAGATGGAGAGAGAGAGAGAGAGAGAGAGAGAGAGAGAGAGAGAGAGAGAGAGAGAGAGAGAGAAGAAAGAACGTGATGGAGAGAAAGGAAAAAGCAAAGAAATCTGCTGTACCTCGAGGGTAATCTGACAACTCTGGAACTCCTCCTGGGAAACGCAATAGGGTTATTGAGAACATCAACATCACAGTGTCTTGCAACAGGATAGTGTGAATGGGCCACATCAGAACTTACTTTTGACTGCTCATTTTCTTTACCACACACTTTTGCAAATCTTTTTAAAATTATTTTTATTGAGAGTTCATTGGTATTACAAACATACAATATTATCATATATAAATACATGTTCCAGCATATTGTGGAAAAAAGAGATTGGCTCAAGTTTAAAGTGCAAAGTGCTAAATATTATCAAATATAGATGCATGTTCCAAAAAATATAAATACTCAATTCAAAGTGTTCAGCAGTACAATCATAATATTCCTATGAAACAGAAAAAGATCATATTAAGTTAAAGTGCAAAGTGCTAAATCCGGGTAGATACGCCCATATATATTCTATTCTTTTATACCAAATACCACAAAAGTACAGAAAAAGATCAAATTAAGTTAAAGTGCAGAGTGCTAAATCAGGATAAGTACGCACATATATGTTCTATCCTTTTATACCAAATACAACATCCTATCCTATATCTCAAACAAACTCCAATATTTCTCGTACTTTCTTATTGCTCCTGATCTTATAGCATATTTTTTTTCTCCAATTCCTGTACTTTACACAATTTTGCTCTCCATACATTGAAGGTAGGTACTTTCTCTGTTCTCCAGAGTTGTAGGATTAAGGATCTTGCTATTAATGCTGCAATAAACAGGCATTCCTCGTGCACAGAGATAGCAGGTGAGCAACCCAAAACTGCGAAAGTCTCATCGATTGAAATAAGGGGATCTATTGTGAATCTGAGATATTTCTTGATTTCCTCCCACAGACTCCGAATTCTTGGGCACTCCCAAATAATATGTGTCCAGGTACCTTTCTCTGCACAACGGAAACATTTATCTTCTATTTGCAGGTATACCTTATGAAGAAAAGAGGTTCTTCTATAAATCAACCATTTCGAATAATATTGCATGCGTTTAAAATTCGCCCCTCTGAATATAACTGCATTAAACTTATTATTCTTATTCCAGGTTGATTTAAAAATCTGTATATCTTCCCTTTTCTTCCATCTATCCCTAACTTTTTCATATAGTGAGAGAGATTTATTCTCATCGAAAATTTTAATCCAGTTGCTAATCTTCCATTGTATCGGGCAGTTGAGAGCTTCACTGATACTAGTTTTGTAGGCCAAATTTTCCAGATCTAATGTTTCCCATATAGGTTTTAATCTAATAAATGACCACTTCAAAATAGTGTTAGAATGTTGAAGCCCCTTTTCAATCTCCACCCAAGTTTTCCAATAGTTCCCCCTGATGAAATCCTGGATCTGAACATACCCATTTTCTTCCCACAACCTTAGGATAATGTTCTCTAAAATACCTCTTTCCCCCGTATACATATTCGAAAGCCTAGTTGAATTATTAATTCTTAAAATGTCGTAGTATGCTAGAAGCTGGGTTTTTTGTTTGAGTGCCCATTGAAGGATCTTATAACGTACTTTCTTAGGGTACTTAGTAACTCTTGTAGGATCAGTGATATTATATTCTCTTAGGATCTTTTTCATAAAATAATTATCTGCCTCTTGAGGATCTTAAATAAAAAAACTAAAACTGTGATGTGCAAATGTCGTATAATAGTAATTTCTAATATTCGGAAGGGATAATCCTCCTTCTGCAACAGAATAGTTTAAAGTGCTGAGTGCCAATCTTGGTACCTTATTTGCCCATAGAAAAGAGGAGAACATACTGTCTATCTCTTTAAAAAAAGAGGTCTGTATTACACACGGAGCTGCGCTAAAAAGGAAATTAAATAGTGGAAGAATAGACATTCGAATTAACGCAACTTGGCCTATTATTGATAGCAGGAGCTGGTTCCATCGTGCAAGCTGAGATTTCACCTTTTTCAGCAATGGAATATAATTTAAAGAAAAAAGGTCTTCTACTCTCTCCATTACATAAATCCCTAAATATCTCTTTGGGCGAGTATTGTATACCTGTCTAAACTCTGGTAAAAAATAATTAGCACCAGTTTTGGTCTTATTGATTTCATAGCCTCCTATCTTTTGGAAGTCTGCAAAAATCCTCATAGCTTCCGCCTGGGTGTCTGTTTTTTAATCCAGAAAAAGAACAATGTCGTCGGCGTAAAGCTTTATATTCGTCATTCCTTGAACAGGGACTGCGTGGGCTTTTTTTCCCCTGATTGTGATTGCTAATGGCTCTATAAATAGTGCAAATAAAATCGGGGAGAGGGGACAGACTTGTCTGGTGCCTCTATTTATTTGACATGTCCCTATATTAACAGAGTTGATTAAAATTTGCGCCTGGGAATTCATATATAGTTGTTTTAATAAGACTATAAACTCATTTGGGAAGCTGAACTTTTCTAAAATCGTTAACCTCCAAGAGACTAGGTCAAATGCTTTTTCGTCATCTAAAAACCAGACCTGTGCCTTGACCTTATTGTCATTAAAAAAAATCCAATGCCTCAAATAAAAAATTTGTATTAGTATAAATCTGTCTCCCCGCTACAAAACCGCACTGATCCGTCCCGATAAGTGATCCCACCATTTTATTTAATCTATTGGCGAGGAGATTAGTAAAAATTTTATAGTCAGTTTTTAAAAGGCTTATTGGCCTATAAGAGTTCACATTTTCACTATCTTTGTCTTTTTTTAAAATACTGACCACTACTGCAGTTCGGAAAGATACTGGCGGGTCACCCCCTTGTAGTAAATAATTTGCAAGTCTTAAAAGTTCGGGGCAAAGTATTGTAGAATTTTTTTTTTTTAATTCCGCGGGAATGCCATCCTCCTCGGTAGCTTTACAGTTAGGCAGGGAGCTGGTTACCACATCTAGTTCTTCCTTCGTGAATTTGGCTAAATTATTTCCCAGAACCGGAATTGGCAATTCCTGTAAGAATTAATTAATTGTTTCTAAGGAGACCAGGTGAGATGTCTGGTAGATGTCTTTATAGTGTTTAAGAAAAACCTCGCCTATTAGTGACGTAGTCTTTACACAAGTTTTAGTTACTTTGTTCTGAATACATTCGACTCTATTTCAAACCTGCTTCTCCTTTGCTTGCCAGGCTAACAATCTTCCTGTATACTCACTATCTTCATAGCCTGTCTGAAGATATATCCTACTTGCCATGTCCCCTAGTTCATAATAAAATTCCCTCATTCTCATTTTGGCCTTCAGTACTTCTTGCCTAGTATCTGGGCTCCTATTCCCAAAATGTTCTTGATTCACAAGGGCCAGCCTATTTTCAATCATCATTCTCTCCTCCTTTTTAGCCTACTGTTTTGGTATCTCTTTTGAGGTGACTATGCCTCTTAATGTAGCCTTGAAAGCATCCCATATTACGTTCATTGGGGCAGAGTCCTTATTTATATTAAAAAAGAAACTAATCTCCTTTTCTATTTCTGCACACCATTGTTTTTCTGCTAAATTAAGTTTGTTAAAATACCACCTTCTTGATGCTTCTTCAACTATCTTTCCTAGAAGTATATCTATCTTAATCAGGGCATGATCTGAGAAGGCATTTAGTACATGTTCATATTTACTAACTTCAAGGTTGTGAGAAGTTAGAAAAAAGTCTAGCCTTGATGCTGAGTCATATTTTGCCGAATAACAGGAGTACCCACGTTTAACCGGGTTGTTAAAACGCCAATTATCTAGGATATCTAAATCTGTATTACGGCTAGACAAAGCGATGGCAACTTGAGGTTTATTTGGTCTTCGCTCTATTTTTGTTGAATCAACAGCGGGGTCTTGTAGAAAATTCAAATCGCCTCCCCATATATTCTGACCAGGTATACCTGATAGTGCTTGCTTTAGTTGTAAAATAGGGAGCGGATCATCTATCACTGGTGCATAAGTTGTAGCAAGTATAAGATTTGTCTGGTTTATTTTCCCGTGCAGACATGTCCATCTACCACCCGGGTCTGAATATGATGCTTCAACAAAAAATTGGACATGCTTACCTAAAAAGATACTCACACCCCTCTGAGCTGTCCCCGATACAGATGAACAATAAAAACCCTCCCAACTTTTAAAGATTTTACTAGCATCAGTTAAGGTTTGGAAGTGTGTCTCTTGTATGAAGATCACATCCGGGTGGTGTTCTTTCAGCCAACTTTCTATTGCACAGGTTTTACGTCTATTATTTAGACCATTAGCATTCAGAGACAGAATTGTCAATTTATTCCTATTCATGATATGTCTTTTAAAGGCAGGAAAATATGACTTGCTTAATCCACAAACCACAGCACATACCAGCTAAGGTGCAGCTTATGCTACATGTGCAAAATGCGTTTCTAAAATGCAACTTGTGCTTAGTGTGCAAAATGCGCATATGAGCAGCTGCTTAGATTATTGAGTTTTTTCTTCCTAATAGGAAAGGAGCGGACTGTGTTACCCTCTACAATACAAGCCATTCTGATTGTGCAAATCGCGCAGATATTAGACTAATATACTACAGTACAGATTATGTCAATTGTGCAAAGTATACATTAAAGTGCAATGTGCAATATATAGTAGACAACGCAGCCACATCATGTTAAACAACATCCTTCAATAGCAGCCAACACATTGCATAGATAGTTTGTGATATGCAATAGTGCAACTTACGCCTAGGTATATCAAAGTATTAAAGTGCTTTGTGCGTATTCTCCTCTTCTTTGACATATTCTGAGAAACAAAAAAGAAATTAATCTATGGACTCTCTTTTTCTAACTGCTTCACCCCCACCACCCCCCCCCCCCACCACCCCTCCCTCTCCAGAAGAAGGGAAAAACCAGCTAGCCCCACTATCCTTCCCTCCTTCTCCCTCTTTTTACTGGATGCCATCTTGTTGCATCCTGTTGCGACTCCTGATTCACCTGATGGCCACCCCTAAAAAGTTTAAATATTTCTCATGACAGTGCTCAAATACATCTCATTATTATACAAAGCCGACTTATGACCACAGAGTCTCCTTTTCTTTATGTAGCATTAAGACCTTCCAAAAAGTTTTGAGCTTCTGATATGTCCGTGAAAATAAAGAATTTTCCTTTGGCTAGGACTTTTAATTCAGATTGTTGCACAATCATTGCCTGCGCTCCTTTGGCCTTAAAAGAGTCAATCATTTTAATAAAATCCTTCCATCTGTGGGCTGAAGCTGCTGACATATCAGAAAAGATTTTAAAGTTTTTGATTTCATCGGTAGCAAATGATCTCTTTGATATTGCTGCATTTAAGATTTGTTCCTTGATTCTGTAGTCTAAGAAATTTATTAAAATTGTGCGTGGGTACTTGGCATTCAAAGGTTTATGTGCAGGTACCCTATGGGCTCTGGTGATTGTGAGATCTCCTTGTAGTTCTGGTATTGCCTTTTTCAACAGAGACTCAGTCCATTTTACCATTTCCGCATTCTCCAGGCCCTCCGATATTCCCACAAGGCGTAGATTGGACCTCCTATTATAGTTCTCAAGGTCTTGCAGCTTTGATTCCATCCGGCACTTATTTTTATTCAACACCTGGAGATCTTTTTGCATGGTGATGATGTTATCTTCCAGGGCTGAGACACGAGCCTCCACTTCTGTAACCCTTCTGGGCAGATTGCCTAGATTTTCCTCCATCTTTGTTGGTCTATCATGAAGCTGTGATATTTCAAATGCTTGTGATACCTTAAGATCTCTTAATTCTTGCAGAATACTTATAAGCATTTCTTGTACTGAGGTGTCTCGTTTGACTTTTTTCTTTCCAGGTTTTTCGCCAGCTCTCAGTGAAGTAGGAGCTATTTCCTTTTCTGACTCTGATTCTAATTCTGATTCAGATACAGACTCCAACTTATCTGCCAAGGCCTCATTCCCACCTTCCTTTTGCGGCATCTGTGGAGATATTTGGGCCTCTTGAGTAGATGACTGCCTAGTGAGAGATGTTTCCCCATGGTTGACTGTATTTATTCCTACAGAATCTGGCACTGGTTGCCTTTTTAGTTGAGGCTGTGGATGTATTGCCTGAACTGACGGGGTGTGCGCAGGAGTAGGTTGAGTTTTTTGGCCTTGCGTATCCTGTTGGACTTTCTGACCTATTTGATCTTCCGCTCTTTGATCCTCCCTATTTACGTGAGGAGTACTGGTCGATTTGCATCGTGTCGCGAGGGGCTTACTGAAGAGGGGATACAGTTTAGAACTCACCCAATTATCATCTTCCCTATTCGGTGCATCACCAACTCCGTCCCCCTCTCCTTCTTCACCACCCACAGCCAACATACTTAAATCTGCTGAAAGCTCTGATAGAGTCTCCTCTTCCTCTTCCTCCAAGGGTTTATCAAAGGCATTTTGACCAGACTGTTTATTTTCCTCAGCCAATGCCAATACTTTAGCTTTTCCCTCTTCGGACTCCTTTAGTAGCCAGTATGGGCGATGGTGGCGATTGGCCAGAAGATTTTAAGAACTCTTTTCCTACTCCAGCTTTAGACTGTTTATTTTGCATCTTCACCGCCTTTAATGCTATTGACATCTTCTCTTAATTTCTTATTTTCTCTCTGTCACTCAGCACGGCTGTGCTCGGCTATATCCAGAACACCTGGGCGCTTATGTATGGAGAGCACACAAGGCTAAAAGCGGACTTTTTTCCTTTTAACCTGCAAGAGGGGTTAAAGGACGGATGTTGTAGGGGCACTATACTGTGAGTGTCTCAGGAAAATATCCTATGTTACCTTCAGTAGGTCAACACTCCTCGAGGAATATTATGCAGACATTACGCAGACATGCTGCGTTATCTGGTAAATGCTTTAAGAGCTCTCCATGAACGCTTTGGACTGCGCCCTGGACTGGGGTACTCGGCAGTATGAAGGCACTGTTTCACCTTTCATTCTCAGACTCAGCCGCCACCTCCCTTCCCAAGGTCCAAGTCCTAACAGTTCAGACGTTCCTGGCGGGCCCTGGGTCCTGGACTTAACACCCGGTTGTTTTTCCCTGCTGCCACACCACTACTGCACCGCTGTACTCTCACGCTGCTGCCTTCACACTCTCCTCACGATGGCTTACCGCTGCACCAGCGCCAGCGCCTTTTCAATGTCAGCTTCGGCGTCCACCAGTGTCTTTCGTCTCTCAGGTTTCCCGCATCGCCTCTCCTCACCCGCTTCAGGTCCTCTTTTAATTAATCACAGCATACCGGCATACCAGCGCCAAGCCGTGAAACAACAGTGAGAACAGCTAGAGCTTACGGTTCCCATACGAGCAGAGGCTCATGGAAAGTTCTCGGAGACGGCAGCCATCGCAGAGCAGCTCCTCTCATGGGCGGGGCATCAGTGAACCAGAATACGCTACGGCAATGTGCCTGGGTCACGTTCGCCGCATCCTCAAAACACTTTTACAATTTTGTTCATATTCCACCAATTACACTTGTTGACACGTACTGCACTACCACATATCTTATCAATGGTAACAGGTTCACTGAACTTAGATTCCCCCTTTTTTTTATTTTGACTAAGTCACCTACAGCAAATACCCTGGAGGTTGAGGCTGGACTGCCTGCATGGTGATGGTAGATATATTAAGCCTTAATAATTTTGTAAAATACTCAAACAATAAATACAGGATGTTTAATAACAATAGCTGTACTCAAAGTGTGTATGATAATAGTAGAAACTAATACTTCTATTGGTGTGCGTGTCACTGTTGCTGTGAGTGCATGCCTAAAATTGAACATTTAAAATTGAGCAATAATAAATAAATGGTGTGAGACTCATTATAAATACATAAGGCAAAGCTCCCATAAACTGATATGGTGTGCGTGTCACCGTGTAGTCAGTGCACGCTATAACGTGGCAGCAATTAAAGAACTTCAATGAAGTATGCTTTAAAGTTAAAAGAAATAATTGTGAAAAATGGTGTGCGTGTCACCATGAAAGTAAGTGCACGCTGTAATATGGCTGCGAAGTAATAGATGGTGTGCATGTCACTCTAGATCCATAAAGCAATTTCCCTTTTAAACAGACTTGGTGTGCATGTCACCGTGTTAGTCACTGCACGCTTTTTTTAATTGGCAAAAGATTAAAGCGATGTGTGTGACACATGAGGTACTTTCCCCACACTACCGAGAGAAGTAATGCCGTTAAAAACAGTACCTGAAATAACCTAGCGATGTCAAGACTTTTAAATCAGCACGTACTTCGTTTGATGTAAATGTGAGCAAATGCAACTCACAGAAGGAGCTTGACGAGGCTTCAGTAGGCAATGTATTTCCTAATAACCTTGGCAACGAAACACTCTTGACGAAATTTTTTTTACCGGAAGCAAAGAAAAGCAATGCCTCCAGTCCTCCTCCAAGTTTCCTTGTATCCTACCATAGATCGCTACATCAAAAGCAGGCGGGGATCATCAGACAAACTCTTTACCCTTTAGCTTCCGGATACCACATGGCGCTTCTCAGAAATAATCTGATCACGTCGCTTGAGGAGAAGGAATTCTACGCATTCCAACGTTGAGTACTTCACGTTGTCTTCCGCGTGGGTGGTGTGTGCGAACTTCACCTCGTCCCCCTTAAGCACTCAAAAAATACAGTTGATTTATTTCGTTGTCTTCCAAATGTAGTGTTTGAAACTGTTTGCAAATAAAGTTTTATTTGTCTTGAACTCAATTTTGATATTTTCAAAAATGAAACATGTCAATGAACCGTATTTAGTCCATTTAATCCATATTGAAATACTTCTTAAATCATTGACGTTTTATACTTCTCAACATGTTACAACTTATAGTTAGCCCAATGCATTTCGGGCCGTAGCCCTTCTTCGGGGGCAAAAAGGTCTCTGAAAATAAAAATGTAAAAAAATTGTACAAAAATTGAAGGATGTGACACGCAGAGACGGGTTCATATAGCCACACCTTTTTACTTCCGCATTCTACGGAAGTCAACATGGCGGTTTGCAACCTCCGAACCTCACGATTCCTTTGAGGTAAGCCCTGCTCACCGTATAACAACCAATGTCTTCAGTACTCGATGAATTTGGTCTATTCGAGTTACGCCAATCATATATTTTTCTGCTTTACAGATAATCTACTTCTTCAAACAGTCACCCATGAGTGTAGTAAGTAGACTATGCCCGCTAACAGCTTTATTTACTAGCAGTCACACCGTCTTGTTTTCTCACTGATTACTATGCTTTCACTTATAACAACGCACTTATCTCTTTTCAATACGCGCCACCGGTAACTTAACCACATCGATTAGGACATTACTCGATTTCTTATATAGCGGCTCTTCACGCTATCACGCGGCAAACAAATCTGATTACTACCACGCATGGTTTTCTCATTCTGCATGATTATTTACTCTTTAAACTCATTTATGTTCTCTTCTTTTAAGAACATGCTACCTTTTTAATCAAATCGCAAGATTACCATTACAAACATAGCTCAGTGCCTTGACTGACACATCCTTCAATTTTTTTACAATTTTTTAAAATTTTTATTTTCAGAGAACTTTTTCCCCTGAAGAAGGGCTACAGCCCGAAATGCATTGGGTTAACAATAAGTTGTAACATGTTGAGAAGTATAAAACGTCAATGATTTAAGAAGTATTTCAATATAGATTAAATGGACTAAATACGGTTCATTGACATGTTTCATTTTTGAAAATATCAAAATTGAGTTCAAGACAAATAAAACTTTATTTGCAAACAGTTTCAAACACTTCATTTGGAAGACAACGAAATAAATCAACTGTATTTTTTTGAGTGCTTAAGGGGGACGAGGTGAAGTTCTCACACACCACCCACGCAGAAGAAAACGTGAAGTGACGCCCCTTTTCGAAGGATAGCGCTTTTTCTATTGTATACTCATCCTTGCTCTCAGAAGGATTAACCCTCTAGCACCATCGACTTTACACAAAAAGCATACTTAGTACATACATTGGAGTGCGTTCGTGATTCATTATTTTCGAACTTCACCTCGTCACCACGATGATAATTCAGAAGCAGAGTAGAAGTAAAAACGTACGTTTATTCTCATAAACTGTTAAGTTCCCACAGACGGGCTGAGTCATGCATGCAAGCACCCACACACTGTCTGCAACTCACTATAAACTGTTGTTCCACCAACTGTCATACATGGAACGAGCTCGCGTGCCAACGGGCAATGCGAGGCCACTAGCGCACACAGACCACGCGAGGGTGGCGCGTGAGGTGGAGACACTACACAATACAATGTGAAAATAAATGAAAAAAACATAGGAAGCAGCCTAGATGTGGTGGGTGAGCTCTGTAATTATCACCCAGCCAGCACAACAACATTCAAAAGATTTTTAGCTTTTTGTAAAATGAAAAAGATTGGGATCAATACATTTAAAACAGGCAAGAAGTTTCCATAAGCTAGGAGCTACCATAGAAAACTCCAAGTTGAAGTATCTACGGCCGGATTCATAAAATATTAATTTACACTTTTAAGTAGGTATAGTACTTTTTGCTTATTCACAAAATCTGAGAGCTACAGCACTGTTAACTTAATTTTTAAGTGATTTTTAATTAATTAGACTATATTGAATTAAAATAGTTTTTCTGAAGTTTAAATTAAAACATAAATTCCCATCGGAAGAAATTGAAATAAATGTAGTGATATTTTAATAAAAAAATATTGTTTCATCCATTTTTAAATCTGAAATATAGTATTATAGTTGGCCGACGCGAGCACTACCTTCCAGGTGCTGGGCACGACCGTTGGCCGACGCAACCCCGCCCACCCTTTCGAACGCCCGCACCGCGGCGGACATTTGTAAACGGGTTAATAAGCCCAAAGTAGTAAACTTACTAAAAAATTTAAACTTCCCAAAAGAGTAAATTACATTTTAGGCCCCTTAGCCTTCTTACATTTGAGAATCTTTATATGAGGACCCAATGTGCTTCTTTTTTATCTTTTACCAACTTAAACACCACGTTTTTGAGCTGAATTTAGTATTTTCTCTAGAATAAGTGCCTTGAAAACAATCCTGGCCAACTTAAACTGATTGAAGTGTAATAGCAGTCAATATCAAGAAATTCAAGATTGGGCAATCAGTCCAGATGAACTGAATGAACCTAACCCTTTACAACACTTGGGTCCTTATTACGAGTTTGGCGGACCGGCAGCCTCTTCACCGGCAGTCGAACTGCCATGGCACCGCCGCAACCCCAGAAATCAGAGATACCTGGTGGTGGCACGGCGGACTGAGAGCCGCAATATGCTTGGTGGTGCCCTGCGCACCGCCAAGCATATTACGACTTCCTCACCACCAGCGGTCTCATGAAGGTTCTCACTCCATGAAACTGCTGGTGGTGAGGAAAGAAAGGGGGCCCAATAGGGCCCCTGTGAACTGGGGTGCATGCAGGGGGGCCCATATTGTGCCCCTGTGAACTAGGGTGCATGCAGGGGGGCACATATTGTGCCCCCCTGTGTGCATGCACCCCATTCCTGCATGGGATGGACTGCACAGTCCATACCATGCAGGAACGTGCACTGGCGGTCCCACAGCACTATAGTTTAAGGCTTACAAATGAGCCTTGTAACTGCACCACAGTGGGACCGCCATGCCGCCCGCCCTATCACGATTTGATTTGTTATCTGGTGGGTGGGTGGCAGTGAGATTTTGTGGGGCGGTGGCGTGCCTCCCTCTCCTTCCAAAACTCAGAATTAAGCCCCAGAGATAATATTGAATATTCTCAGAATACTGATGGAAGGGGACCCCTTCACTGAGCTCCAGGTCAGTTGGATGCTTTAGAAAGGCATTAAATAGAGGATATGCTGAAGTGCTAAGGTGTGGAAGGAAGTATGTGTAGGTGGCTTGTGTTTGGGCCACTCAAAATATACTAGCCAAGAAAGCAGAAAAAAGGAAAGTTTACATGTAATCATAATTATTCATCTTGATCATTGTATCTGAATTCATGAAAGGGGGACTACCACCACACACGAGGTTCTGGAACACCCAAACAAATCATATTTTTCATTCACATCATGTAAATATAAAAATATTCCCAATAAGGCAACATATACAGATTATTATTTTAACAAGTTATACAAGATACAGGTCAGGCAATATATTGGGCTGATAACACCACCTAAAAAAAATGTACCTGGCATAAAAGCAATGCAGGAAATGGTGTTCCAATGTAAAACATAAACATAGTAAAATAAAACACGTATACCGTTAAGAGCCTTGAAAGAATACACTATGTCATCATGGCCAGGAGGATGTCCGGCAGTATTTTTCTGAAGTTTAGAAACAATACAAGTATGTAGTCCACAGTTTAAAATCTGTGGCCCAAAACACATGGAGGCAGACATGTACTTTTATAAATTCAGAGGCACTGTCATGAACCCCCCTCCCGCGATGAGCGCTGGCAGCGCGACATTGGCGCGCGCACACGGAGCCGCCCCGAACTACAATTCCCATGAGGCGTTGCGCGTCTCGCGAGACTAGGCGCCCGGGCGCATAAAACAGGAAGTCACCGGCCTCCCAATGTCGGAAATTCTCCCGTGTGGATGCATCTTCTTGTCCGATCCTTGTTACCAGGCAGCAGCCTAGAGTATGGTAAGGGTGCTTGCACCGACTGCTTATTCAAACCTCCGTAGTTGAGCGGGTGCCCCTACGAAGGCATTCGTGGTGAACTTGTGGATTTATTCGGCCTGCATTTATCGGCAGGCGGGGAGAGCGAGGCTCTCACCAGGGATTTGATCGGCCTGCTTTGTCGGCCAGCGGGGTGGGGCGCTTAGCCTGAATCAAACCTTGAATCACGTGCACGGTTTTGTGCAACCAGAGAGCTCCATCCTAAGGAAGCTCCGTGGCGCTTTGCCACCTCTTGATTTCACGTACCACTGGGTACAGCTTACGTTGTCATTAGTGCTTGGACTCGAGTGAGGAGTGTGGTGTCTGCTTGTTGGGGCATACAGTGATTAAAGCAGTATCTAATTGTCTAACTGGTGTACCTTACGACTCTATCTTAACAGGGGTTCTCACGAGTGGTAGAGGGCTACGCTCTACCCCTGTGAAGCACGGTGGAGTCGAGTGGAGGGTAGGTCCTGGTTCCTGCATTAGAATCACATTGTGCAGAGCAGGGTCCCGTTGTGGGGGTTGACCTTGTTCATTTGTCATTGCCACAGAAACACCTCCCACCACAAGCACAGTCTGTTCCCCGTTCAACCCACCTTCAACTTTACGTTACCATCGCCATGATATGAATGTATGTTATTTTCCTTTACAGGTATAGGGGCAAGGGGGAGATTACAGGTCCAAGAAACAGTATCGCTCCTTGTATATGTTTATGGTGATTCTTACTGGTGTATGCTCTGTTCTTTTTGTTGTTACAGATCTCCCTCCCTGGTGTTCCCTTCCTTTCCTTCCCTCGCTTGATCCTTCCGCTGACCTGTGCCATTAAGGCAATCAGGCTTGGTTAGATCAAGAGGTGGACCCCTCGATCATCAACCCGCTCATGAGGACCGGTCGGCGCAACAGAATTTCCGACCCAAGAATTTCGGTCCTCCCGGTCGGTTTGATGGTTGAGGATGGCCACTCTTGAGGACGTATTGGCCGTTTTGGCTACCATGCAGAGTGAGCTAGCAGCCTCACGTAGAGAGACCGCTGATCTACGAGCACGGATGGACAGCATCCAGAGAAACCCGTTTACAGTGGGCCCGGTGGCAGGGCCGGCCGCTTCGGTGGTTGTAGAAATGCCAGTGTCCATCCCGCTAGCGTCCCCAGAGAGGTATCATGGGGGTCCTGACACCGTGCAGGTGTTCCTCACGCAAGTGAGACTTCACTTCGCGTGCAAGCCCAAGTCCTTCCCCACGAACCAGGCCAAGGTGGCGTTTTTGATCTCCTATTTAGTGGGGGATGCGGCCCAATGGGCAGTACCATTGGTGAGCCGTGACGATCCGCTTCTGCATGATTGGGACGCGTTCATGGTCGAATTCCTAAGGGTGTTCGATAGGAGAGCAGACTCCTATACTGCGGACCGGGAGTTGCTTGAACTCAGACAAGGCGATAAGGAACTGGTCGTCTATCTGAATTCCTTTCGACGGCTGGTGGCCGAAACTAAGTGGCCTGAAAGCAAACAGGCGGCTCTGTTTCATCAGGGGTTGCGGGAAGACCTTAAAGATGTAGTGGCTCAAATCGACCCCCAGCCTTCCTTCTGCGAGGTTCTGATCAGTCTAGTGCTTAGGTTGGACCATAGACTGAGCGAACGGAAAGGAGGCCGAATGAACGGTATCCACACCCGCCAGAAAAACAGCGGGCCTCGCGTATTAGTCCCTCTTCTTCCGGTGAGCCTATGGATATTGGGGCTGTAAGAACGGCTTTGACCTTTACCGAAAAAGAGACCCGCCGTAAGCAGGGTCTCTGCCTCTATTGCGGCAAACGTGGGCACTTCGTTCGGGAGTGTCCTGTAAAGCCCAAAACCGGTCGGCTTCGAAACCCTCGCATAGCCACCGCAAGCGCAGAAGTGCTTCCGGAAAACTAGCGGGCTAAAAGAAAGATGAAGGGGTTTCTTGGAGTCCAGCATTCATCCCTTCAGTGGCGGGAGACGAGAGGTTAACCAAGGGGCATTTGGAGATTCGGGTGGAGGTGAGCGTAGCTTCCATGAGGGTTCTCATGACCGCCATGGTGGATTCAGGGGCTACAGGCGTATTTATGGACCTAGGGGTGGCTCAACGGTCAGGTAGTTGACTGGTAGCGAAGGACAAGCCGGAGGTGGTATATGCCGTGGATGGCAGGCGTCTGAGTACTGGGCCGGTGGGGTATAATACGGAATGCCTGGAGGTTTTCTACGGGGTGTCCCATAAGGAGCAAGTGATCTTTAGCATCATCCAAGCCCCGCAATACGAGATCATATTTGGGTTGCCCTGGTTGCAGAGACACAATCCGGTAATAGACTGGGAGTAGAAAACGGTTCGCATGTCCTCCATGTATTGTTTAAAGCACTGTCTTGACAATCCAGTGGAACCTGCCTTGGCGTTAGCCCAGAGTTCTGTGATAGCCACAGCTGCCGAAAAGAAAGTTTTGTTACCCGAGGTCTATCAACAGTACCAAGGAGTGTTCAGTGATGTCCAGGCAGAGGCGTTACCACCCCATAGACAATATGATTGTCAAATAGACTTGGTCCCTGGAGCTGTGGTCCCTACAGGTCGTAT
This sequence comes from Triturus cristatus, assembly GCF_964204655.1. Lineage (NCBI taxonomy): Eukaryota > Metazoa > Chordata > Amphibia > Caudata > Salamandridae > Triturus > Triturus cristatus. Next base: position 835,914,540 of record NC_140591.1, read on the forward strand.
CTACGCCCTGACAGAACCGGAAACGCGACATCTACGTGAATATCTGGACAAACTCCTGGAACTAGGCTTTATTCGCCCGTCCAAATCTCCAGCTGCCTCTCCACTCTTTTTCATCCCAAAGGCCAACGGCGAGTTAAGGGCCTGTGTGGACTACAGGGCACTGAACGCTATTACTATAAAGAATAGATATCCCCTGCCCCTCATCAACGTTCTGTTAGAACAAGTGAAAGCGGCAACGATTTTCACCAAACTCGACCTCAAAGGGGCTTACCACTTGGTCTGCATGAGACACGGCGACAAAAATGGAAGACCGCCTTCAAGACCCGCTACGGATTGTATGAATATTTGGTAATGCCGTTCGGGCTGTGTAATGCCCCGGCGGCATTCCAATATTTCCTCAACGACGTTTTTCGGCACATTTTGGACCACTACGTTGTGGTGTACATTGATGACATCCTGGTGTACTCCAACAATGAGGTCTCCCACGTTCAACATGTGAAGACCGTTCTCGGAATTTTACAGGAGCATCACCTCTTCTGTAAATTCAGTAAGTGCGATTTCCACGTCCGGACCGTGGAGTTCCTGGGGGTTATGCTGAGTCCAGTTGGCCAGGAGATGGCGGAGCGGAAAGTCACAGCGGTGAGAGAGTGGCCGCCTCCTCGGAACGTACGTGACGTTCAATGTTTCATTGTCTTTGCCAACTTTTATCGGAGGTTTATCCACCAATTCTCCAAACTGGTGGCGCCTCTCACGCGGTTGTTGAGGAAATCGCAGCGTTTTGTGTGGGATGAAGCTGCACACAGGGCCTTTGAGGCTTTGAAGGCCGCCTTCGTCTCGGCTCCCATCTTGTCACACCCAGACCCTGACAAGCCGTACGTGGTGGAGGCGGACGCCTCTGACGACGCGGTGGGCGCCGTCTTGTCACAGAGACATGCCACCACAGGGCAACTTCACCCGGTGGCATACATGTCCAAGAAGTTGAATGATGCAGAGAAAAACTACCCGATTGCCGAGAAGGAGCTTCTGGCCATCAAAGTGGCCTTCGGGGAGTGGAGGCATTTCCTTATGGGAGCCAGACATGTGGTGACGGTCTATACTGACCACAGGAACTTGCAGTTCATGGCAGCTGCCAGGCATCTGACTCCCCGACAGCTCCGTTGGACGTTGTTTTTTGCCGGCTTCAATTTTGTTATCACCTACCGACCCGGCACCGAGAATAGGAAGGCGGATGCCCTTACTCGGCAATCGTCCCCTGTGAGACCGGTGGGGGCTCCTGAGGGAAGCATCATCACCCCGGGGCAGGTGATTGGAGCCATACAACCGGACACCTTCCTTCTTGGGGTCCGCAGGGGCGTGACTTCTGCCAAATGGAGGACCTGGCTGCGCTTCCATCCGGAATGGCATCTCCAGGGGGGGTTCCCCTTACGTAACAATCGCCTGTTGATTCCCTCGGAACGGTTGAGGAAGCAGGTTTTCCAGTGGTGTCACACGTCTCCCAGTGCAGGGCACCTTGGGGTGGACAAGACCAGAGACCACATCGTGCGACAGTTTTGGTGGCCCTCGGTTAGAGGGGATGTACTGACGTGGATATCCTCCTGTGCAACTTGCGCTGCCATGAAATCTGACCACAGACGCCCTCAAGGGTTGCTACAGCTGCTGCCCACGCCTATGAAACCCTGGGACCGCATTTCCGTGGATTTCATTGTCGGGCTACCTGTGGATCAGGGGTGCATGACCATATTGGTGGTCATCGACTTTTTAACTAAAATGGGGCACTTCATAGCCTGTAAACAGGTGCCCTCAGTGGGACAGTTGGCAGCAGTACTGTTGGAAAACGTGGTACGATTGCACGGACTGCCTAGTGTGCCTTGCATATCAACACAGCCTTGTCCACCAGCTTCCACCCGCAGACCGACGGCCAGACGGAGCGCCTGAATCAATCTCTCAAACAGTATCTCCGATGTTATGTGGACGTCTGCTCCAGTAGGTGGGTGGAACAGCTATGGCTGGCGGAGATCGCCTATAACAACGCCAAGCACAGCTCCATCGGAGCTTCCCCCTTCTATTGTAACTATGGCCACCATCCACGTTTTCTCCCTTTTGTTTCTCCGGTGTTGCAGCAGGCCCTGCCGGAAGTGTCCGCACGGGTGGCGCATATAAGGAAGACTTTGACTCAAGCTCAGGTGCATCTTCGAGCCGCTACAAGGCGGCAGCAGATAAACATCGTCGGCAGGGGCCCTTGTACAGTACCGGGGACAGCGTCTGGTTGTCCACTAAGAATATCCACTTCCAACGGCGCAGCGTATTTAACCCCAGATACATTGGGCCGTACCGAATCGTGAAATGGATCAGCCCGGTGGCGGTGAAACTGCGACTGCCGGCGCACATGCGCATCCATCCGGTGTTTCACGTTTCCCTCCTGAAGCCATCCACCGCAGTACTCCGGAAACCGCCTCCGCCTGTTCAGGTGGAGGGTGAACTGGAATACGAAGTCCGGCGGGTGCTGGACTCAAGAACTCGCCGCGGGAAGGTGTGGTACTTGGTGGCATGGAAGGTTTACGGTCCGGAGGAAAATTCGTGGGAACCGGCTCTGGGCATTCATGCTCCAAGGTTGGTGGCGGCGTTTCATCGCGCGCATCCGGATAAACCGGGCCCTTAGGTGCGCTCTCGGTGTGGGGGGGGTGTACTGTCATGAACCCCCCTCCCGCGACGAGCGCTGGCAGCGCGACATTGACACGCGCACACGGAGCCGCCCCGAACTACAATTCCCATGAGGCGTTGCACGTCTCGCGAGACTACGTGCCCGGGCGCATAAAACAGGAAGTCACCAGCCTCCCGATGTCGGAAATTCTCCCGTGTGGATGCATCTTCTTGTCCGATCCTTGTTACCAGGCAGCAGCCTAGAGTATGGTAAGGGTGCTTGCACCGACTGCTTATTCAAACCTCCGTAGTTGAGCGGGTGCTCCTACGAAGGCATTCGTGGTGAACTTGTGGATTTGTTCGGCCTGCATTTATCGGCATGCGGGGAGAGCGAGGCTCTCACCAGGGATTTGATCGGCCTGCTTTGTCGGCCGGCGGGGTGGGGCGCTTAGCCTGAATCAAACCTTGAATCACGTGCACGGTTTTGTGCAACCAGAGAGCTCCATCCTAAGGAAGCTCCGTGGCGCTTTGCCACCTCTTGATTTCACGTACCACTGGGTACAGCTTACGTTGTCATTAGTGCTTGGACTCGAGTGAGGAGTGTGGTGTCTGCTTGTTGGGGCATACAGTGATTAAAGCAGTATCTAATTGTCTAACTGGTGTACCTTACGACTCTATCTTAACAGGGGTTCTCACGAGTGGTAGAGGGCTACGCTCTACCCCTGTGAAGCACGGTGGAGTCGAGTGGAGGGTAGGTCCTGGTTCCTGCATTAGAATCACATTGTGCAGAGCACGGTCCTGTTGTGGGGGTTGACCTTGTTCATTTGTCATTGCCACAGAAACACCTCCCACCACAAGCACAGTCTGTTCCCCGTTCAACCCACCTTCAACTTTAGGTTACCATCGCCATGATATGAATGGATGTTATTTTCCTTTACAGGTATAGGGGCAAGGGGGAGATTACAGGTCCAAGAAACAGTATCGCTCCTTGTATATGTTTATGGTGATTCTTACTGGTGTATGCTCTGTTCTTTTTGTTGTTACAGATCTCCCTCCCTGGCGTTCCCTTCCTTTCCTTCCCTCGCTTGATCCTTCCGCTGACCTGTGCCATTAAGGCAATCAGGCTTGGTTAGATCAAGAGGTGGACCCCTCGATCATCAACCCGCTCCTGAGGACCGGTCGGCGCAACAGGCACTACCTATGGTGACGAAAGAGGATTTGAATTAAATAACGCCTTTGTTCTTACACCCGTAACATTTGGGGGCCAGATTTCAAGCCCCAGGTTTCTCTGCTGTAAGGGAATGGATCCAGTCACCTTGGCACCATCGTATGCCTAAATCCATGGGAGGATACTCTGGTGCAGCACACACCTTTGTTCTTGCAATTGCAACATTTGGGGACAGGACCTCAGGACCCAGGTTTTTGTGCTGCAGGCAGGGGCAGAGCCTGTTTCCTTGGTGCTGTCAGGTATATAAATTCACAAGAGGATACCTGGGTGCAGGATGCCCCCAGGGGCCAAGAGTGGGTCTGTCTGCGCATGTACAATCCCAAATGAGGCTGTGATGGGCCTTCCCTCTTAGCCCTTGAACCTGTTTCTCTCTTCACACTATACCATTAGTAAGCAAAACAATGATGCTGCTCTTGCAGTGGATAAACGTCCTTGTACTAGCACGACTATTCTAACATATCTTAATTCTGCAGTGGGTGCCACAACAGAGGACAAAGCCACTGTGGAGAAACAATTGGGTCAAGGTCTGCGTGATCGCACTTGCAACAAAGAAATTATAGTAACTATAAATAAAGAAGTTGCTTTGAGTAAGGGCAGCACTGGCACCACTGGACACCCCCGGTAGCTAATACTCAAATAGTTAAGGCCATGGTTCAACAGCCTGCCTCAGACACTGGTATTTTTGTTTATCAACCACTGGATAAAGACTACATCTTTTTGTTCCTTCATTGGCGATAAGGGGGACAAGCTGAAGCATACTTTAGCAGTGAAGCCCCCACCAGTACGTCGCTCTTGGGTTGGGCCCTAGGAGCACTTAACAAGACTAGAAAATCATGTATTAGATTCCTTTGATTCTTGAAACCAAACTCTTAAATAAGACTGAGATTATGATTTCTAACCTGGTGGACTCTTTCAGTACACAAGTTAAATTCAAGCTGTCGTGTACGGATGCGTCCAGAAGAGAATGTGAGTATTGCTCACTTATCGACCGCTAATTAGTAATGTTTTTCAGATATTTCTGCTTATCAAAGGTTAGAGATAGCTAGGAACAGGGAAGGAGCTCAAAGCTTCATGGTGGTAGCAAAAGGGGGGCAGGGTAAAGAGCACCCAGAGACCCTTGGGGTGAACCCTTGTGCAAAATGTAGGAAGGACACTTGACTGCCGCATAGAGACTCAAGGAGGTCACATACTCTTCAAAGTCATTCACATCAGAAGGAAGTGAGGGGTCAGGATAGGCTCCCACGTAATTCCTTGGCCTTCGGCCTACCGTTGGCAGCAACCCCTCTTGTATTGGTGCTGGCTAGTGTGCGGCCACTTAAAGAGTAATGGCAAAGAAAGCTTTTCACAGGTAAAGAACAAGGTAACCCATTGGCTGCACAAATGAATGGATAGGGGTTGGCCAATCTTTCATCAGATAAGTATGGTTAGAAGAGTCTCCTGGGTGTGAAGGAATGTTAAAATCTTTGATGGTGACTGCATGTTGGTGAATTGTAAATATGACATCATTGTTTGTTGCTTTCTTAGGTATCTGTCTTGTCCCTCTAAAATGTACATGGGCATTCTGGCCTTGCCTTTGGGCTTTTTTTTAACAGGTCTCTATCCTTGTCTCCCCCATGCAAGTGGTGTTAAAGAAGCGGAGTAGCCGTTTGTGAGGGTAGAAGGAAGGGGTGTTGATAAGATCCACATCACCAATAGATTTGAGGCCTTGAGTACTATAGATTCCCAAGATTGACTACAACGACCTTCATCCCTTCTGTTATGGACCCCATTGGCTCCTTTTTTACTTTAGGGGATAGAGGCCTTCTGAAAGTACTCAACTGGACTATTGCTGGTTTAGTGAGTAAAATGGAGGATGAACAGTGATGTATCTTCCTCACGGAGTTCCATGTACTCTGTTTGAGGGAAATGTGGGGAGTGGACTGCAACTTTGAGTTGGACAGCAACAGCTCTTTTCCGATTCAGTAATTTGTGGGAGGGCAAAGGCTGGCCTTCTAATATTAATTGCACTATATCTAAACTGTCAAATTGAGGTCATGGCTACCTGTTCCCAGAAAGTAGCAGCAGTTTTGTTAAGGTTCAAGTTGGTGGGCAGTTTGTTAATCATGAATTTTTATAATTCAAATATTATTTGAGATATTGATGTCCATGTTCTAGCATCTTCACCAGCCTGGATACCCACCAATGACTGCACCACACACGTAGCTTAGTATTACATGTTTTTATTTGTGTGTAACTGTGGATTCAATATTCTAAATTAGCCTAATTGCATTCCACTCTAACACTTACGTCACAGCTCCATGGATTCCATCAGGAACCAAAGGAGTCATTGCTAACTCGCAAAACACTATACCTCCCCTTCTGTTAAATAAAAAATAAAAAAACTTTACAAAATATATACACATGTTCAATTAAATCTCTTCAATTAATCTTTTTAGCACTTTAATTGTTCGACCTGAGCCTGTCACAGGAAGCTAGGGATGGTCATCATCAGTGTATAGGATCTGCATTGACAGTGGAGATGCAACAGCAGTCACTGATGCTTCAGACTCAGCCTTTCTTTCATCTAGTAGATCTGATTAACAATGAGTTAAGCGCAGAAAATGAGAAGAGTCTCTGGTAATTAACGTCTCAGGGCGCTGGACAGTCACCATGTGTTCCTTAGTAGATACCACTTGAAAAGGTTCTGCATCAAATGGAGCATCATATTTTCTTTTCCGCATTCAGCGGGCGAGCGTTTGATCTCTGAAATATGTTCTTCACATGTCGTCTTTTGTCAGTATATGCTATGATCTTTTGTTTATGTATCAAGTCCTTCTCTCGAGTTACGCTCTCGGGTTTTTCTTGCTGATTGGTCCACTAAGGTATCTTGGTTGTCATTGCTCTCCCGAGCATTAGTTTTGCAAGACTTTCACCTGTGGTCGAGTGAGGTGTTGAACGATAAGCTCTCAGGGTAGAGTTTAACACAGTTTTTTAAATTGAGCTTTTTTAAGAGTACCACAATGATTGGCTTTCTTTAGCATACTCATAAAACGCTCAACAAGTCTGTTGGCATCTGGCCACAGAGTTGTACTCTTCTGATGTTTTTTATTCTGGTGATATAAGAAATCTTTGAACTCTCGACTTTTAAAAGGCAGGCCATTGCCAGATTTCAATATGGCTGTAACACCCCATGACGCAAAGAGGCCATTCAGTCTCTCAATGACTCGATCTTGAGTGGTCGATGAGAGATCTTCAAATAAAGGAGATTTGAATGCTCATCCACAATCACCACCAGGTGATGTTCATTGTCAAGTGGACCGAAAAAGTAAATGGCTACTCTCTCCCATACATGCTTCTGGAGTTCTGACATGTTTAAGGTGTATTGAATAAGTTTTGTAGAAATGCAGTTGCATAAATTACAGGCATTCAATTCCTTTTCAACCCACCTGTCGCGATACGAAAATCAGGCTCAGTCTTGAAGAGCTTGTTTTGTGGCACCAATTCCACGATGTCCTTCATGGGCCACTTCAATCATTTTCTGTTGCAGACTATCCGGAATCAGGATTCTTGACCCTCGCAGTATAACTCCTTCGTGGCAGTTCATCTTTACAAGTTTTGATATTCACAATCACTGGTGAAAGGTCGAGGGTGTTGGTTCCACATCTAATGAGTAATAATATATTTCAACTTTTAACATATTACCATCAAGGCTCATGGCAGTGATAATTTGGGCTAATAAAATGGCAGCTGGTGTGTTCGATTTTATTATGAAATTAATATAGGCCTCAGCCATCTTGGATGGAGTACCGTAACCTTGTTTAGGCACTTTAGAAAAGTAATCAGTACTAGAAAACGATGAGGGTCAAACCCTGTGTGCACTGGTGAGTAATACAGTGATAATCAGTAATCCCAGTCAACAATTTTGAGCGCTCAACCCCCTAATGGTCATCGTCCAAAACATTACTTCAAATAAACATTTTTTAATGATCAAGAAGGAGCGCCAATGTTTAATTCCACTTCAAAATAAAGTATTCGAGTCCAACAGAAAAGATTGTTACTATAACTTCTTCATAACTTGTTCTTTATTCTGTAATGGTTATTCCTCTTCTAAATCAATATCAAAAGAATTCTTCATCCAACAACAATCAATGAATTGTACAGTCTTCTTCAAATTATAATCATTATTCCTCTTCAAACTCAGTCTCAAAAGAATTTTTCATCCAACCACAGTCAATAATTTATACAGCCACCGCGTTTCGTCCCCTCCTGGGACATCATCAGGGCTGTGAAGTAAGAAAAACACAAAATCATAATCCAATACGAATATCCAAATTGAACACATATCTTGAATTTGACATGCTCCTCTATTCAAACATCCTGCCTATTTAACAAACTCTATGTAATGAAGGACATACCTATGCAAATCATGCTAACTCACGTATACTTCATTAATTCTACATATCGCACCTTCTTATATAAAATTCACAAAAGATCAACAGCTTTTAGTATTATTTCATAAACAATCATGGTACTTCTCTTCGTAGAGAATAATTTTTTATTATAAACAAGACTATTAAAAAAATGCGGATCTAATGTCAGTGCTCAACTAAGCAACCTCTGAAATTCTGAAAACATCATGAACCAATCACCACCCCTTAGACTTCTTGCTTATTAAAATGCGTTATTATTTTGTCTCGCTATTATTTTGCTGCGTAATCATTCATCACACGCACCTCCTATGTATTCCATTACTTCAAAGCTTTCTGTCTTAACTCCTTCAGCGCGGCGCGGATCACCGCGCTGTGCTGAAGGGTTCGTGCGCGGGCGGGGCCATGACGGAGCGGTTCCGTCATCCACACAGCGCAACCGATGCGCATGACGGAACCGCTCCGTCATGCGCATCAAAGACGTTAATAAGTTTCTTCCAGTGCAATCATTTTCATTGTGTTCGTGCTAGTGAGACAAATCTGCAATGTGAAAATAATTCTAATCAGATCAGTGCTTAATATATAGTCCATTTGTTTTCCTTTCACTCTTCCTGTTGTATTCATAGTAAAGACATTTTTATGTGATTCATCTCGCCTTAAGGCTAATTCTGCCAACCAAATAAACTATGGTTGCTTAGTTGCCAATATTTGTATAATTAAATCCAAAAATAAACTTATTATTTATTTTATAAGAAAAGGAAAAACTGACGTTGATTAATAATTGGCCAGCTTAGACAATAGAATCCAAGAAATTCAATCTCATACCTTAATAAACTACTCTCACCTTTTTTTTGTGTCTGAGAAAGTATTCGAAAAACCGTATTCTCTAAAATAATGTCCTGAGCTATGTAGTCCTGCTTATAACGTCAATATTCTATAAAGTTACAAAAGGAAAGAAAAACACAGGACCCATTTATAATATTTGCGATTTTGCATCTTCAACTAAAATCCCTAATCCTACTATCACGCCTCAAAGAATATCCCTGGTTAAGTACCTGTAATCACTAAGACTATCAAATTCACCGCATCTTGTCGCATCGCAGTCGGCCCGATAAATCCTCTGTTGGATAACTCCCGCCAAAGCTTCTCAATTTAAATGCCGGTGCGGCCAATCCAAACGCTCAATCTCCAACCTCCTATTTTGTTTACTCTATTCGTGTTTCCCTCATAGTCCGCTCTTTCAAGCTTCCGTCCGTTCGATCTCCGTATACGTGGTGTCTAAATCCCACCAATCCTGAGGCGCTGTTCTAAATAATCGGTCAATCAATGACCTGCTTCCTCTTTCCTCAAACAACCAGTCCATAGCTCGCTTCTCCTCTCTATACCAGGTCTCCTTAGCTACCGATCCTTCGTTTACTGTTTCCGTGTGGGTGGACCCGGAAACACTTCGTGCGTGACGCCCCTCTAATACCTACTGTTCACCCGATCCAATTTTCAGTTTCCTGTTTCACATATTGTAAAAACAGGAAACATTTAAAACACAACGCGCCTCCAATAGCCAATCCTCATCTATGTTTACTGTCCGTTACCTATTTCACAAGTACGTAGAACGGAGTGCTACAAATACGACGCATCCCATTTGACCACATGTCAAAATCGAACTGCTGCCCTTAACAATAGATCCAAGTTACAATATAATATCTGTACCTATTGTCCCGTAAGACACTACGAACATCCAATAACCAATCCTCATCCATGCTGACCTTCCATCACCTGTTTTGCGCATACATGTAACCGGAGATGTTTCAAATATGACGAATCACCAATGACAAAGTTAAAACCGGACCGATGCCCTGAGCAAGCGGTCAGGGAGTTGATATTTTATCTATACCTATTGTCCCATTGCCATGTTCACTCATTCATTACCTGTATATTCAAATTCCAAACTACATTTAATGATTAGCTGCTCCTAATTAAATAATAATTCTTGACCTCAGCCAAGCACCTGATATAATTAAGAGAGTCAAATAATATAGCACAATTCAATTAAAATTGCCTTTATTGGGATTGGACCTTATCAATACTGTTCAGTTAACCAATAGTTTCAAATGCCTATTTATAATTATCGGTGATTCTATTGTAAGCCTGTTGTTTCATAACAAAAGAATAATGTTGCAAAACCCGAAAACTAAATACTTGATTTCTCTTCCATTTTATCATACTATTGACAACATCAACCTCTTTCTAACAAACTGTTGGGTCATTTTACATACCATCAACGACAGTTTTCACAACTGGTCAAACCGAAGCAAAAGCGATGAAAATCGTATTTAAACCAAAAAGTAATGGAGCTCTGAATCACTGTTCAAACCCAAGGAAACCGCTCTACATTTACTGATCCATTTAGCCTCTTCTTGCCTAATTCTTAATTCCCAGTCACCTCCTCTATTACTAGGCAATATTCTGTGTATGCCATGAAACCTGAAGTCCTTTTGCATGTTGTGACATTCTTTAATGTGTGTATAGAGTGGTGATCTAGTGTTCTGGTTCAGTATTGCATGCCTATGTTCTTGAATTCTAAATTTCACACTTATTTTCGTGCTCCCAATATACATTTTCTTACAGGCACAAATAATTACATATATTACTCCTGTGCTGGTACAGTTAATAAACTCTTTTATACCATAACGTTTGTGTGTTATACATAAAATATTTAATTTTATTTATTCCTAAATCAAAAATATTACATGTCCCACACACATAAAAACCTTTTGGTTCCTGTGGTAGCCAGTTAGAGTCCACAGGTCTTAGAGGTGCTATATAATTCCTGGTAACCATATCTTTTAAAGTTGCACTTTTTTTTTATAAATCACCCCTGGTCTGTCCAAAAGAAGAGAAGTCTGAAATTAAGAATTCAAGCACATAGGCGTGCAATACTGAACCAGGACACTAGAGCAGCACTCTCTACACACATTAAAGAATGTCACAACATGCAAAAGGACTTCAGGTTTCATGGCATACACAGAATATTGCCTAGTAATAGAGGAGGTGACTGGGAATTAAGAATTAGGCAAGAAGAGGCTAAATGGATCAGTATATGTAGAGCGGTTTCCTTGGGTTTGAACAGTGATTCAGAGCTCCATTACTTTTTGGTTTAAATACGATTTTCATCGCTTTTGCTTCGGTTTGACCAGTTGTGAAAACTGTGGTTGATGGTATGTAAGATGACCGAACAGTTTGTTAGACAGAGGTTGATGTTGTCAATAGTTTGATAAAATAGAAGAGAAATCAAGTATTTAGTTTTCGGGTTTTGCAACATTATTCTTTTGTTATGAAACAACAGGCTTAAAAGAGAATCACCGATAATTATAAATAGGCAATTGAAACTATTGGTTAACTGAACAGTATTGATAAGGTCCAATCCCAATATAGGCAATTTTAATTGAATTATGCTATATTATTTGACTCTCTTAATTATATCAGGTGTTTGGCTGAGGTCAAGAATTATTATTTAATTAGGCACAGCTAATCATTAACTGTAGTTTGGAATTTGAATAAACAGGTAATGAATGGGTGAACATGGTAATGGTACAATAGGTATAGATAAAATATCAACTCCTGGACCATTTGCTCAGGGTAGCGGTCCGGTTTTAACTTTGTTATTGGTGATTCGTTGTATTTGAAACATCTCCGGTTACTTGTATGCGCAAAGCAGATGATGGAAGTTCAGCATGGATGAGGATTGGTTATTGGATGTTCGTAGTGTCTTACGGGACAATAGGTACAGATATTATATTGTAACTTGGCTCTATTGTTAAGGGCAGCGGTTCGGTTTTGACACGTGGTCAATGGGGATGCGTCGTATTTGTAGCATTTCCATTTTACGCTCTTGTGAAATAGGTAACGGTCAGTAAACATAGATGAGGATTGGCTATTGGAGGCGCGTTGTGTCTTAAATGTTTCCTGTTTTTACGATATGTGAAACAGGAAACTGAAGATTGGATCGGGTGAACAGTAGGTATTGGAGGGGCGTCACGCACAAAATGTTTCCGGGTCCACCCACATGGAAACAGTAAACGAAGGATCGGTAGCAAAAGAGACCTGGTATAGAGAGAAGTAGTGAGCTATGGACTGGTTGTTTAAGGTAAGAGGAAGCAGGTCATTGATTGGCCGATTATTTAGAAAAGGGCCTCCGGATTGGTGGGGTTTAGACACCACGTATACGGAGATGGAACGGTCGGAAGGTTGAGAGAGCGGACCATGAGGGAAACACAAATAGAGTAAACAAAATAGGAGGTTGGAAATTGAGCGTTTGGATTGGCCGCACCGGCATTTAAATTGAGAAGCTTTGGCGGGAGTTATCCGACAGCGGAATTATCGGGCCGACTGTGACGAGATGCTGTGAATTTGATCGTCTTAGTGATTACAGGTACTTAACCAGGGATATTCTTTGAGGCGTGATAGTAGGATATGGGATTTTAGTTGAAGATGCAAAATCGCAAATATTATAAATGGGTTCTGTGTTTTTCTTTTCTTTTGTATCTTTATAGAATATTGACGTTATCAGCAGGACTACATAGCTCAGGACATTATTTTAGAGAATACGGTTTTTCGAATACTTTCTCACACACAAAAAAAAGGTGAGAGTAGTTTATTAAAGTGTGAGATTGAATTTTCTTGGATTCTATTGTCTAAGCTGGGCAATTATTAATCAACGTCAGTTTTTCCTTTTTTTTATAAAATAAAATAATTAAAATAAAATAATAAGTTTATTTTAGGATTTAATTATACAAATATTGGCAACTAAGCAACCATAGTTTATTTGGTTGGCAGAATTAGCCTTAAGGCGAGATGAATCACATAAAAAATTCTTTACTATGAATACAACAGGAAGAGTGACAGGAAAACAAATGGACAATATATTAAGCACTGATCTGATTAGAATTATTTTCACATTGCAGATTTGTCTCACTAGGATGAACACGATGAAAATTATTGCACTGGAAGAAACTTATTAAGACAGAAAGCTTTGAATTAATGGACTACATAGGAGGTGGGTGTGATGAATGGTTACGAAGGAACCTAATAGCGAGACAAAATAATAACGCATTTTAATAAGCAAGAAGTCTAAGGGATGGTGATTGGTTCATGATGTTTTCAGAATTTCAGAGGTCGCTTAGTTGAGCACTGACATTAGATCCGCATTGTTGTAATAGTCTTGTTTATAATAAAAAAAAAATTTAATTCTCTACGAAGCGCAGTACCATGAATGTTTATGAAATAATGCTAAAAGCTGTTGATCTTTTGTGATTTTTATATAAGAAGGTGCGATATGTAGAATTAATGAAGTATACATGAGTTAGCATGATTTGTATAGGTTTGTCCTTCATTACATAGAGTAATGTGTTCAATTTGGATATTCGTATTGGATTTTGATTTTGTGTTTTTCTTACTTCACAGCCCTGATGATGTCCCAGGAGGGGACGAAACGCGGTGGCTGTATAAATTATTGACTGTGGTTGGATGAAAAATTCTATGAGACTGAGTTTGAAGAGGAATAATGATTATAATTTGAAGAAGACTGTACAAATCATTGATTGTTGTTGGATGAAGAATTCTTATATTGATTTAGAAGAGGAATAACCATTACAGAAAAAAGAAGTTATATTAATGATCTTTTCTGTTGGACTCGAATACTTTATTTTGAAGTGGAATTAAACATTGGCGCTCCTTCTTGATTATTAAAAAATGTTTACTTTGGAAAAGTAGTCAGCAGGGTTCTGATCCACCCCTAGATGATGCACAATGTTATAATTGTACTCTTGCCGTTGTTGTCCCCATCGTTCAATGTGAGGGCACATCTTGTGCTTTGGATTGCCAAATATAGTCAGTAAAGCTTGATGATCAGTTACCAACATAGAAAGCTTTTCGTACAGAAATACAGGGAAATGTTCACAAGTCCGTACCACAGCAAAACTTTCTTTTTCAGGTTGTTAATAGGCAAATTCTGTTTGGGACAGAGTCCTACTTGCATATGCCACAAGAACTATGCAAGAACAGCTCCCAACCCAACTGGGCCGGCATCGACAACAACCTTAGTATGAAGATTTGGACTGAAGTATTACCATTTGAGTAGCATTCTCAATGGCTTGTTTGATTTTCTTAACTTTTCTAACATTCATGTGACCCATTTGTGGCGGATTAGCATTTGGCATCACTTGTACTTTAGCAGGATGTGGCGTCAGAGCCCCATCAGAAAAGATATGGCCAAATAATTTTAGCTATGTCTTATCGAACTCACACTTGTCAAAGTCAAACCTGCATGAGCCAGGATCTGCTGGGCACCTCCCCTGGATGAGTGGTCTGACTTTGGCACAGGAGCTGCCTCCTGGGTGCCGTGTGGCCTGGCTGCTCCTAGGGGGCTGAGCTTGACTGTGTCCTGAGGGAGGCAGTCCGGTCGGAGCGGCACTGTGGAGACCTACGCTGGTGGGCTGCCATTCCCCCTTGCCCTGAGGTCTTGCAGCGCGCAGAAGATGGTTGGCCTGGTGATTGCTGGGGGGCCCACAGTAACACAACGGGCAGCGCGGTGATGGCGCTGCCCAGACCAAATTCCACTTCTGATGCCTGCAGGGCTGGGCGGAGACCAGCGGCCCTGACGTGGCTGGTGGTGAGACTGCGAAGGCAATTGTGATGGCCCGGTGAGTGAGTCACTAGCATGGGGCCACCTGGATAAACCACAAGTTTAGCTTGGGGCCTAGTGCTTGGCTTGTCGGAGATGGCTTACTACGGCACTGCATGGGTGTGTCTCCTGAGTCTGCTGCTGCTCTAATTTAGTAGGCTGGACCCCTGGATCACTGCCGTGGCAGGACTGTGGGTGCAGGAGGAGCCTCATAGCCCTACAGGTGAATAACACTGAGAGCCGAGTGGGTGGAGCCATCTGCCTCCCTTGGGTCCTCTCCTCTTGTTTCTTTGTGGTGCGTGTCCCCACGTGTTCCCCAGCCATCTACTTGCTGGGCACCACCTCTCCTGTTCGGGGTACATCACCAGAAGCATTGGACTTAGGTTAACACTGCCCTCTCACTGTTGCAGGGAGCACACCTGGTGGTCCTTGCCTGGGCTCCAGGTTGCGGGGTAGCACTTAGCCTCTCTGGAGGGCATGTTGTTTAGTCTCTGTGGAGGCAGCACGGCGAGGATTCCTGAGGCCTGTAGAAACACGCAGGTTGGTACCCCTCTCCTACCCCACTTTCGGATAAATAAACAGTCGGGTGCCTTTCAGAGGAACACCATGAAACACTACACAACCCTGGGGTCCACTATGCAGCGCAGCACACACCATGCATCTGGTCGAGGAGATCCAGACCCAGAGAAGACTGAGGGGGAACCCTGAAGGGCTGAGATTCTGGCGGCCATTCAGGGCTCTAGGGTGTTGTTGGAAATCAAGATTGAAACGGTGTCCCTTGAGGTTAATTTACTGCGCACGGACCTCAGTAAGGTGTCTGAAAAAGTCAGAGCGGATGAGGGATCGATAGAAGAATCGCCGACAGAGGTAGTCACCTTGTGGAAACAGGTAGCCAAGGCTGCTTCCAGATATTGGGCTCTGGAGGCCGGAGTGGAGGATGCAGAGCAGAGATCACACTGCAATAATGTGTGCCTGGTGGGGTTCCCAGAGCGGGCTGAGGGGTCAGCCATGGAGCAATGTTTGGAACAGTGGATCTGTGATACGCTGATGGTAGTCATTTTATCCCACATATTTATTATCCAGAGAGCGCAACATGGCCTGGTACCTCCGCCTCACCCTGGTGTCCGGCTGCGAGCTATCATCGCTCGCATACTGGACTCTAAAGACAGAGACTGTATCCTTTAGGCACCCAGAGACCCTGACACAGCCAGATTTGAAAATCAAATGATATCCATTTATAGGGATTGTACAAATAAAGTGCAAGGCACCCGTAAAGGTAAAACTACGGGCAATGGGCCTATGCTATATGCTGTTGTACCTGGTCATGCTGGTAATGGTGGAAGAGGTGTGGCGCAACAGCCAGGGTGCCTGACTCCGCACCACGGGGTTCAAGGTTCGATCCCTGGCGGCAGGTCAGCCCAGCCACTAGTGACTCTGGGCAATAGCTCGCTTAATCTTCCTGAGGGCCCCCAGTGCCGGGAAACCACTTCGGAGGTAGCTGTGCGCTTTACAAATTCAAGGTTATTATTGTTGTTATTATTATTATGCTGAGAGTGTTGTCTGATGTAAAATCACACTTTTTTGACAATCCTGATATATAGGCTGATTTTGACTTTCGAGGTAAATAAAGAACATAGTGAGGAGGTCCCCACTTTATTGGTGGAGGGAAAGGTAGTACGATAGACTACATCCTTTGGTCTGAGGATGTATTTCCTTTATTAAACAAACACAAGGTGTGCCTATCTCTTTTTAACTACCATTACCCGCTAACTGCTAGTTTTGCTCTTTCTTTAGAGCAAGATCCCCCATCTATTAAGTCAAAACCCTTACTAAATCATACGCTAAATAAGGGGAAATGAAGGAAGTGGAATCATGTTAGGGAGAGGATGCAGCCTTACAGCTAGAGCGGTCAACATTGAAGCAGGGAACCGGGTTCCAGTCTTGGCAATGACGCTCAACATCCCGTGATTCTGGGCAAGTCACCTAATCTCCCCGTGCCTAACAAAAATGAATGTGTCCAGCTGTAACTAAACTGGTGCTCATGTAAAGCTCTCTGATACCCTATGTTTCGAGTCTAGTTCGCTGTATAAAACTCTTTAAAACTTTTTTTTTTAATCCTGATGTAGTATTTAGGGATTTTTATATTAACCAACAGGCAGAGATTCTGTGTTGCCTTACAGATGACGCTGATCCAGTAGGAATATAAACAGTTTTAGTAAGATATGCAGATCAGTTGTGGAAGCCCTTACCACTGATAAATCTCAATCGAACCCCCGAGTGCAATCTTGGTTTAACCACGAATGCACAAACGCTTATAAAGCACTAAAGCAAGTTACTAATAAAGTTCCACGGGACTGGACTGTGGTTAATCAGGCGGAGAAAATTACAAACAAGCAATAAAAAAGAGGAAACCTGAGTTAAGAAATAAGAGCCTGGGAGGATTTGGAAAGGGTGGCCCCCCTTAAAGATAATAGGGCTTTCTGGGAGATTGTAAACCACCCTTTCCTTTTTGGAAAGTCGCCCATGGGCATTAAATGCCACATATTAGAGACAGAATAGATAAAGCATTTCTTGTGCATTTTAGCCCAAACAATGAGGGCATCAATCCCTTAGCTGTAACTGAACCCTCTGTTTCACTCTCAGAATTTCTAAAAATTTTGTGAGACCAATTCGATAGGTACATTTCGCAAAGCAATTTTAAGGTCTGCAACTTTGAAGGCACTAGGCCTGGGTCCCAGCAGAGGTTTTTAAACGTAACCTTGACATCCGGCCCCGTATCTAACAAACATTTTTAGAACAGTTGTTAAAAAGGGAGATATAGAGACTTGGAAGGAATCTACCACATATTCCGATTTTTAAGAAAGGTGATAGAAACTCCCCTACAAACTACAGACCCATCTCATTATTAGATACCTCAGTTAAAATGTTTGGTAGGGTAATTTTAGAAAAATTAGAGGTGTGGGTGAAAGAGAATTCTTTCTTTACAGAAGTGCAATATGGTTTTCGCCCGGGCTTGTGGAGCACCGAGCAAGCACAGAACCTAACTTTGATCTTAGATAAATATTCTAAGGCCAGGAAAGGGGCCATACATATTGCATTCATGGACCTCTCCTGTGCATTTGGCTTGGTAGACAGGGACATTTTATAGGGAATCTTGGACCATGCAGGGATTGACCCTGCATTAGTTCTAAAAACTTTACATCAAAATACCCATATTAGGGTCCACTATACACAACAAGGAGACTATACGTCCCCTATTCAAGTCAAGCGTGGAGTCAGACAGGGCTGATTTTTGCCCCTTTTTTATTTTTAGCATATATAAATGCCTTGGTGACCTTTTTAATTTCTGGCACCTGTGACAAATTGGTGCCCGCTTAGTCCCTGTACTGTTGTATGCAGACGATACAGTTTTAATTGCGCGCACAGCTAATGGGTTGCAATCACTTTTAAATGGTTTTAACATGTTATGCAAGATCTGAAGGCAAATTTAAAGAAATCTTATGGTATGACCTGTGGCCCAAAGAAGACCCGGTCAAAAATAAAAGTTGTTGGGGGGGACTGAGGTTAAAAAAAACAAAAGCTTTTAGTTATCTAGGTCTGATGTTCAATGAGAACATGAACTGGGAAAGGTTATTCATTCAGAGAAGAAAGGGGATGGAGGCAGCTTTTGAATCAATTTTCAGTTTTGCAAAGAAGTTAGGGCAAAAAACCCTCCTAGAAAAGCTTTATAACAGTAAAGCACTCAGCATGGACTCATACGGGACTTGGGTTTTTTATATTCTTAAGGCTCTACAAGGAGCAGGAAATGAAATTTTAAATAGATTATTAGGGACCCCAAAGACTACTTCGACTTTTATTACCCATAAGGAGCTGGGTGCTGGTACCATCCAGCCGGAAACTTAAGATCATCACAGAGCAAACTCCTCCAAACCCCCAAATACAAAAAAGCTCGATGGGGAGGCAGAAGTTTTGTTCTGAGCAGTGAAACTATGGAACTCTCTCCCTATGAACATCAAACTCAGCCCCACATTACTCTCCTTTAGAAAATCACTAAAACCCTGGCTGTTCTCCAACTAAAGCCACAGTCTTTGTTATTCTTGGCAAACCTTTCCGCACAGCGCCTAGATGCCTTCGGGCATTCATGCGCTATATAAATTTAAAATCAAACCAAATCAAAATCAAATACCCCTAAATGCAAATAATTTAATAAAAGAAAAATATATTGCATATAGTGAGGAAACTAGGTTCATGAAGGTACTTGGCCTGGTCACGGTCCAATCATATGTGCCGCTTTCTACATCGAAAGGTATGGAGCTGTATTTGACCCGGGTGCATGAACCCGAGCTAAGGTTCTTCCTGACTCGGTTACGCGGGAACAAGATTCACTTTTTGGTGGCTTTCCTATTGCCAGTCACCTGGTTTCCATCACTACCGTACTGTACGTGTGATGAGAAATCACATCAATCAACAAAGCACTTAATGCTTTTTTGCACACTATATTCCTCAGATTACGTTTTTTGTGCCCAATTTTAAGAGGGAGATTTTTTAATAATCACCAGGAGGGTTTGTGTTTCTTCCAGCGCTGGGAGTCCAAAACTATGTGCCGCTCAGTCTTAAAATGTATTACCTAAGCACTGAAACTGAGAAGGAAATGTGCACTTTAGCCCAAGGTTTTGAGTTTGTTAGGACTTTTATTTGTGAACCCAAAAGCTATCATGACATTTTGTAATTCACGGGGATTTTAAAATATTTCTTTAAGTATTCTTATTTTTCTTTTAAATGTGGGGGACAGTTGATATGTGCATGATTTTATTGTGATCTGTCGGTTTTAAACTGTGTTTTTTATTGTGCTTTTATGGTCTTTGTGGCTGAATGAAGCTTGATGATGATGATGACGACAACCCTGATGATGTGTGGCGCTGAATGGAGGTCAGGGACACGGTACCCAAAGACCGTACCGGATCTTGGAGAACGATGACACGGAGGTTGATTGCTGTGGATGGCCCCAGCTGATGTTCTCGGAGGGCCCAGCGTCCAGGGGCTAACATTCCTCGGAGAGGAATACTCAAGCCAGGGTGGAGATCCAAGCTGATGGAAGCATGGCGTTGACCCTACAGGACCAGTGCCTGGAGGCGGGGGTGCCCCAGCTTTGCAAGAGAAACCTTTAAAGTCGGGGGCTCAGGAATATGACTTGGAGTACTTGCATGTATACATCATTGTGTTGGTTTATAGTCCTAGTATTTTCCTTCGGCAGGGAAGCTGAGCAAAAGATGTGCTATTGTCTAACTATTATTCTTTTCTCTGCAGGGATGGATCCTATGCAAAGGAGAAGTTTAACTACATGTTTACTGTGCATTCTTTACGCAGGGCAGATCCTATGCAGACGTCATCAGCCTGATGTTGATTGCTTAGGAGTAGGGGGTGTGTGAGCAGGGTGACCAGTTGGGAATGCAAGTACAAGGAATAGCATTCATATTGTGATGGAAATTCTGTAGATGTGTTCTTGTATTATCGAAATCTGGGAACAGTACAGGTCAGGAAGCCTATCCACATTAGTGATAGGCAGTGATTGGGGAGGGGTGGGATAGGCTGTGGATCCTGTGAGTGGAAGAACTATTGAATTTGCAGTGTTATTGATATGCTGCATTTCCAGGGTGGTTGGGGGGGGGGGGGGTTTGGTTTCAGTTTTGTTCTTTGATCCCCAGGTTTGGGGCCATTTGTTTTGTTCTATTACAGTACTGGATGATCGGTTGTGTGCAGATCTCTCTGTTTGGTGGCTTTATAGTATGGCAGCAGGGTGTGGCGAGTCCGGCGGGAGGGGTACCTGAAGTACTGTATTACACCTATGCCAGATCACATTAATATAGTCATGTGGCTAGTTCGAGGTCTTCGAGGCTATGCCAAAAGATATAGGGTCCACTAGTTTCTTAAACAACACACAATACAAATTGCCTGTCTCCAAGAGACTCATCTTATGGCGGAGGAAACTCAGAAGCTTCACAAGAAATGGAGGGTTCAATTGTACTCTGCCTCTTATTCCTCCTCTGCTAGGGGTGTGGCCATCTAGGTGGCTCCGAGCATCCCTTTTAAGCACACATATTGTGAAGCGGACATGGGAGGACGCTATGTCCTCTTTCAGGTCACTCTAGATGGTAAGGAGCTCACATTACTGAATTCATATGTCCCTAATGTTGATAATAGTCACTTTTTAGGTCGAGCATTTGAGACCTTTTGTATATACTTTAGTATATACTTATATGTGTATGTACTTTGTGGGCTCTGGAGATCATCCCTAGGACTTGTCTGCTTAGGGACATTTTTTTCTGTTTAACTGCCTCTATTTAACTGTCTTGATAGAAAACTACCAGTAGAGGTCAGTAAAATACCAGAATTGCTTTCTGCTGAGGGACTTTCTGTTTTTGATTTTTCTGGCAACTGCCTCCGTTTTCGATCAAGAAAGTTAAATAACCAGCAGAGGTCAGTAAAATACCAGAATCACTTTAGCGTTCTCTAGATTCCAGTCCATAGAAATTGTCTTCCACGAGCACCCGTAGACAATATTATTTTTTCCATATCTTGTAATTTCAGTGATATGACCACCGAAGGCCCTGATTTTATATTAAAAACAGAGCTTTGGACTATACCATTTCCCGCTGAAAGGCAATATTTCTCTCCATGTGTTCCCATACCTGGCATGTCACACATTTGGGTACTTATTTTCCCTCCATGTTAAAGAACAGTAGATGTTTCAGCACCCAGGCTAATGTGCTGCATAGCTAAATACATATAAGGTCCCAAAGGCGAGACCGATTTCATTGCAAACGCTTGTTTGAAGAGTTACAGGATCTGTTGAAGAGTAGCATGGACGCCCCCACGGTCTGGGCACAGGACTTTAACTGTATAATGAATGGGGCACTAGATCACTATCAACCCAAGGAGGGCACTAAGCCGCTAATGGCGGCTTCACTGCGAAGCGTGATGCATAATTTAGGGCTGGTGGACGGATGGCGTTCACTGCACCCGGGGAACAGAGAATATACTTGTAACTTTCAAACCCTCCCTTTCATTCAGCTGATTGGATCGCTTCCAAATACAGTGACTGGATTATTCATGACTAGCTGCGGTGACACATATGGGGGAGGTTTTGTCGGCTCATGCCCAAACAATGCTGTCTTTGACATAGGGGAAGAAACTGAGTGGGTGTAGGTTCTGGTGTATGTTGCTGGCCTCCTCATGGACCAGGTGAGCAGGGAGGATGTGGAGAGGGCTCTGGAGAACTACCTGGGAGCAAACTGGGGGTCTTTGGACTCTAGAGCGATTGATTGGGATGCACTCACGGCAGTAGTCAGGGTGACTTGCATTGGGATTGTCAGTGGAGTCCGGAGGCAAATTATGACGAAACTCAAAGCGCTTGGCAGACTTGCAGAAGCACTAAATGCTTTCCAAGGTGATACAAACAACAACTCTTGGGGTACACAGAGAATTGCACACACTCTGGAATTCGTTGGATAGAACTACTATGAAGTCCTACCTCCAGTTACTACATAGAGAGGGTGACAAACCTGGCAAGCTGTTAGCCTTGATTATGAGGAGAGAAACAGAGATACCTCCCCTTTTACACATTCGTGACTTGCAGGGACGACTAGGAGGCAGGACATTCTCTCAACTTTGCTACAGCATTTAGAGTTAGTGTACCCGGCTGGTCAGTTGGACCCTATGGTGAGGCAGATAGGTTCTTGGCCAGAGTGGGGCTTCCACAGCTGTGAGATGATCTCAAGGAAGAACTGGAAGAGGATCACTTCATAGAGGAGGTGGGTGCTGCAATGAAAATAATGGAAAAAGAGGGAGGTACCCTAATACGCAGAAAAGGGACGGGGTAGCGCAGCAAAGAACAAAAAAAGGTCCCTAATCAAAACGTGCATAAATATGTGGATCATGTGTTGGAAAACAGGCTATGCAGTACAATACATCAATACAGTTGCAATAAATTCAGAGTGAAGTGAGTATCACTTAGATACAAAAAAACAAGAAGGTACATGAAAACAATATTTAAACTAATATGTCAGTATAAAAATGAATTAAAATTTAGACAATACAATTACATGTAGGCTTAAAAACATCTAATACTAGGAATACAATATTGTCGATGTACATCACAAGAAAACTGCAAAACAGTCAACGCAGCGTTTCGGTGAGATGTAACTCCACCTTCTTCAGGACAGAGTTTTATAAATACAATCTAGATGGCAGAAAACAATTTATTAACATAAAGTCAAATAGGTATCTGTTTGAGGTTTTCTTGTGATGTACACCAACAATGTTGTATTCCTAGCATGTGATGTTTTTAAGCCTACATGTAATTGTATTGTCTAAATGTTAATACATTTTTATACTGACATATTAGTTTGAATATTGTTTTCATGTACCTTCTTGTCTTTTTGTATCTAAGTGATGCTCACTGCACTCTGAATTTATTGCAACTGTATTGATTTGTTGTACTGCATAGCCTGTTGTCCAACACATGATCCACATATTTATGCATGTTTTGATTAGGGACTTTTTTTTTCTTTTTTCTTTCGTGCTGCAATGAAGGCACTCAACCGGTTCAAGGCTCAGGGAGGGGATGGGTTCCCGGCAGATTTTTATCAGACATACTCTGCTATTCTCAAGAAGAAATTACTAGAGGTCTTTCAGGAGGCACGGGGCATGGGGATTGTTTGCCTGAGGCTCAAGCATGGGGATGACTCGGCAGACCACTCCTTATAGACCCCTCACTATGCTCAATTCCGGTCTTAAAACATTATGCAAAATTCTACCAACCAGGTTGCAAGGGGTGATCCTGGAGTTGGTCCATGAGGACCAATGTGGTTTCATGCCGGCACGCAGCACCACTCACAACTTGCGTAGGCTAACAAAAGTATTTCATGCCTCTTTGGACGGAAAGAAGGAGATGGCTCTGGTCTCCCTCAATCACAAAATAGCGTTTGATACCTTAGAATGGGGTTATCTGATGTCAGTGTTGCGGGGCATGGGTTTCGGACTCAATCTTTGCACATGGATTTGACTTCTTCTATATTATGAGTTCTCTATTCATATCAGGGTAGGGAATGAGCTCTCCAAATCAGGGACGGTGGGCAGGGGAACTCATCAGGGATGCCCCCTTTTGCCTCACTCTCTTTGCGCTGACACTTTTGAGATCGGTCCTGTGCATTTGTACCTTATAAGAATGCAAAAAAGTGTCGTGAGGGAGCTCTGGATGGAGTTCCCCACAGCACTTCTGCCTTCTGGAGTACTGGATGGCCTAATTCATTTGGGGGGACGGGTGACACTTGATGGCACTCTTCTATAATGCAAACAGGGGGGACATGACACAAAAAAAACAGTGTGTAGACCTGGGAAAGTTACCTTGGAATGCTCATCTCTGATTCAGACTGGAAGAAGGCTGCAGAATTGCTGCACACTGTGTCATGCAACAATAGTTGCTTCATTTCCATTTTTTTCACTGTGCAGATGTCACACCCTATAAATTAAATAAGATGGATCCTAACAGGGGGGCTGAATGCATGCGCTGTGAGGGGGAAGGTGTATCCTTTTTTCACCTTGCTTGGGACTGTGCTCCGGTCCAGCATTAGTGAGGTCAGGTGCTACCCTTTATAAAGAATGGCACCAGTCTAAGGATCCCTAGATCTCCGCTGGTATGTCTGTTGTGCGTGTTGGTCAGGCCCAGGGGGCGGAAAATTCTATACAAACGTGCTCAGATGGCCCTCCTACTAGCGAAGCACCAGGAGGCATTAGGGTGCCATATTTACACCTTTGGGTGAGGGACTTGCTGGCATTGGGGGCAGCAGAGGAATATCATATGAAGGTGTCATGTATTGATGAAGGGGCGGCTGATGCGATATTACTGTAGGCCCAATTATTAGTCATGTTTCAAGAGTATAGTGACTCGAGCTCTGACACAGTGAGTGATCTGTAAGAACGGATATTTATGTTGCTGATTACTCGTGTTGACTGAATGTGCATTTACAATGCCTTAGACTGTACAACTCTTATTCATGATTCTGTATAATTTGATGACCTGCAATCTATGTACTTTTATGCATTTCAACGGTGGCCGCTGCCTGGATTTGTATCATGCTCCTGGCTGTCATTGAGGTAAAAAATGTAACTAATGGGATTTTGTGTAAAGAATGTATCTTTTTCCCTGTATGTTTTTCTTTTTTCTTATGTTTGAAATGTAATAAAAATACAGTTTAAAAAAAACAAAAATCTGCATCAGCAAGTAAACCACTCTTTTTGAGTAGCTCCAAAAACCAATTTGTTAACGCTATAATTAAACGCATTCATGACAGGCTGTATGATGCATCGCATTACGTCTTGAAAAAGTTCTACAGCTGATGACACACCAAAAGTTAGTCTCTTGTATTGAAACAAGCCAAAATGTGTAGAAAATGTTGTAATGTAACTGCAGTTTTCTTCAAGTTCCAACTGAGGATAACCTTTAGTTTCATTTTAAGCACTTTATTTCAGCCAAAGGCCATAAAAGTTTAATAGAATTACAGTCATTCATAATACAATCTAAAATACATCCAACCGTATATTAAATAGTCTCAATAAAAAAGTTAGGCGTTTTGAATAAAATAATTTAAAACAATATAAGCTGGTCACCATAACATCCCATTGTTACCACCCCAGTAAGTTCTCTTTTAAAATTAGATAAAAACCTTTTGTGATACAGTAAAAGGGAGAAATGACTGGATATTAAATACAATTCAAAGATGTTTTCACAGTCATAAGTGTATTTATCCTTGGTGCATTAGCCCCGCTTTTTTCCTTATCAATCATTCTATAAACAAGTATCTGGCTAAGGCAAATATGACATTTGGTACGGTGCTAGTTGTCAATATCCTCAGTGCCTCTTGGTACTTTCTAAATCCCATTGAATTGCATAATGGTCGGATCCATTTCCTCCTTGCTCTATCGTACACCGGGCAGAAGAACAAAATGCGTGCTGTGTTTTCTGTGGACCCTAAAGTGTGTCTAGTGCATAGAGTGCAAGAACGATCTTCCTTGCCTCCCCAGTTTGCTGCATGGCTCTTGATCTGTAAAATATTGTACCTAAACTTTAGGTACAGAGTTCTTGCTAGGTACGGCTGTACATTGTCAAGAAATTCTTCCCAACTCGGACTTCATTTAATAGTGAGGAATTGAGATGTTAGCCTTCCTAGTCTCGGGTCACAGTGAAGTACATTCAGTATGTGTTGCCAATAACCTTCAGTCAAATCAAGGTGAGAGAAGACCTTTAAACTAGAATAGAATATGCTTTATTCGATTTTTGTCACATAAAAACCATGAAAGCGTACAAGTTAATTAATACAAATATCACAGTTTTTGGTTTCCATATTTCAGGGACCATTACAAAAGGACATTTTAAAACATTTCTATTATTAAAAAGTTAAAAGTATGTTTAAAATGAAATAGACGAAACAGTTATACAGTACAATATTTTGTTGACCTTTACACTATTAATTCACGTTATCATGTCAGCAATGTGCGGACCTGGATGTTAGTCTCTTTTAATTGCCTTGTTTGCCTGACGCATGTCAACGCATATGGATACAGCTCCTTCACTGTTCATTTTTGGGCACTACTACTAAGGAAGAAACACAGTGTGTTGAACCACTAGCATGCTCAATGATATCATGCTTCAGTAACGATTCAAGTTTTTTTCAACAGCATCTTGTAAATAAAAAGCAATTTGCCCATGTCTTTGAGCAACAGGACGAACGTCCTCATTCATATGCAACTTTACTATCCTAGTTTTAAACTTTCTCAAACCATGAAACAACGAAGGGAATAGACCTACTGTTTTATGGTGAGCATTCATGGTGTAGTTTATGGAAATCAGTCTCATATCTGCAGCTATGCTGAAACTGAGCAGCTAGGCATTGGATGCTATGCCTTGAAGCACATGTATTGGTGCTTGTAAATTCGTTTTTTTGTGTTTCATTGACGCTACAAATGAACCTTGACTTTTTAAGGGCGTAGATGCAGCCCAGGTATACATTTTGGTTTTCAATGGTGTAATTCGTGGTATGGGAGACAATTCATTATATTTCTCCTCATGCATAATGTTTATCGATGCACCACTGTCGATAATGAAAGGTATCGAACAACCATTTATTTTCAGGGTAATCTTCAGACAATGTTTTAATAACTTTGGTGCTTTGGCATGTCGACCTTTCTTTGACATACACTTTTCTTCACATGCGGCCAGTCCAACATGCGCATGCTTTTCTGAGGTAAACATCGACCAGCTTCTTCACTTTCACTTGATACTGATACAGAAGAACTCTTTGACAATAATTTAATTGGCAATTGACTTCATTCAGTGTCAATTTGTCCTAACTGATGTTGCCGCTTGGCCTTGTGGGTGTGCATTGAACTTTGCTTCTGGAACGTTCTGGCAGCCATTTTCTCTTCTTGCCATGACACACTTGCTTTTTCCTTCGCTCGCAAGACAATCACAAAATGGTTCCTTCCCACAGCCTTTACATATCTGTCCAATGGCAGGACACTTACCTTTGTGTGGAAAAAGAATCCACATCTAAAACACAGCTACTATTTCCGTATTTCCTTGTAGACATCACTTTGTGTCTTTAAGTCTTTTGCCTTGGTTTACTTTTCACACTTATGACCACTGTTCCCTGTAAGGTGCGCACACACCTCTGTTCTCCCAAGCGCGCAGTGCCGTGAATGGAGCGCACACACACAGCACATCCCCCAAGAGCTTTTGTGTCACCGCTTTTAAAAGGCAAGTGGTGCAAAAAACTGGCATTTCCTGTTTGCGAGTGTGGACCACCTTGAAGAGAACACAAGGGAGTGGCAGGTAAGTCTGTCTCTTGCAGCAGCCCATGAGATTATGGAGGGCACTTGCTGTATTCTTTTGATTCTAGAGCGCGGCTGCAGAGCAGTTTGCATGCTTTTGTTTAAGTATTCATGTTAATTGCAGTGCCAGCCACGAGCTGCGATTAACATGAATACTTTAAACACAATCTGCCCCACAGCTGCGCCTTAGTAATAAAAGAAATGTGGCAAGTTTGCAAACAAGGCACGTGCTTTAAGATTACCCTGAAAGCACATGCCGTGTTCGTAAACCTGCTAAATTTCTTTTCTTAATAGAGCAGAGCTGCAGGGTGATTGTGTGACTTTGTTAAAATTTTCAGGTTAATTGCAGCTGTACTAATGGCTAGTCCCCCATTAGTACTACAGCGAGCACTTGATGAATTTGCCAAGTTCATACAGGGACTGAGTTAAAAAAAATTAACACTTGAAAGTCAATTGTGCACTGCCTGAAATTACATTAAAGTTTCTCAATTTGTGCCGTGCTCCTGGGTATCACTCCCTGCTTAGGAGTGTGAGAGTAATCCAAATGGTAGCAGCCCCACTTTCATGGGGTGTCTCCCTGGGCACTGGTCAATGGGTAAATTAGCTTTCACTTGATTATGAATAACACAATGTGCTTCTCAATCAGTTGCTGAATATTCAAGATTGTTTTATTTTCACAATCACATCTTTGTATTCCAAAAAAAACTTCATTTCCCAGGATGCAATGTTTATGTATGCTTCAATGCAACATCTTATTTAGCGTTCCAATGCATTTCGGCGAATCTCCTTCATCAGGGAACATCTATAAAAATATACACAGATGATTTTTATAGATGTTCAGCAAGATGTTCAGCAACTGATTGAGAAGCACATTGCGTTATTCATAATCAAGTGAAAAGCTAATTTAGCCATTGACCAGTGCCCAGGGAGACACCCCATGAAAGTGGGGCTGCTACCATTTAAAAAAATTAACATCAGTAAAACTTTCATAATGAAACTTGGGAATAGGTCTACAAACTGCTGAGACATATTTATAGAGGGCACTAATGTTCTGCTCACATCTAAAAAAAAAATATTTAGGAATTTTGTTTAACAAAGATGGGAGTTGGTCCAATGCAATCAAGTCAAGGAGGCTCCAATTTGTCAAAAGTACTACAACCTTGCTGGATTTTGCCAGAAAATTGAGCATATAAGACCAAATGTAGACTGATTGCCACGTATGGAGCTGTGCTTTGGGGATATGCAAATGTCGAATTACTACAGCGTGCAGAAAATGCATTTTTAAGGAATCTCCTTGCTCTTCCAAAAAGTTGTTCCACTTACGTTTGTCACTCTGAACTGGGAGTTTCATGCCTAACAGATGTGATTAAGATTCAGCCAGTTTTGCTCTGGCACAAGATCTGGTCCTCAGAACACACTGTGCGCTCAACCGCTCTATTATAGAGGACTGTCTCAGATCTACATCTGCACTAAAAATCCCCTGCCTCAGATATGTGAGTGACTTTTTGGTTAACATTGGCCACCCTGAGTTCTTTGACCACCCGGAGCTTTCAGTCAGCATCCAAAGGAAAGCTCTCAAATTAAAATGTCTATCCCTATTAGAGTATTTGTGGCTGCCACTGAGATCATGAAACCCTCGGTTTGGAAGAACCAGTTAATTCTGACCAGCCATGATCTGCAACCCTACCTAGCCAATGTACATAATCAATGCCATAGGTTCGTGCTGACAAGGTTTTGGCTAGATATTTTTCATTATTTAACGATATTAATAACTGGGCCCCCGATTAATAACTGTTCATGTGACAACTTTTCTAAGCAAAGCACCATTCACATTTTTTTTTCCTGTTTGTTTTACTCAGAGTTGAGAAAATGCTTTATTATGCAGAACAGGTAATTGTTTGGTAGAGTTAAACTGTGGTGCATCTTGTACATTGTATCATAACAACATACCATACCCATGTTTTCTTCCGTTGAAGGTTTCGCAGACAATTCCCCAAACATTTGAACAGGCATACATGAGTACAAGCACAACAGGTAATTGTTTTAGTAGAGTTCCCTTATGGTGCATATGGCATATTGCTGCATCACAATGTGCTGTAACAATTTTTACTTCTATTGCATGCTTTACGGACAGTGCTACATATAACTTTGGAAGGACATTGCGGAGAACAGAAAAATCTAGGTTATTACACTCTGTGTTTCCGGTGATAACTCAGTACTATGTGACAGATTGTATTCATGAGCATAGACATCACCTTTAGCCTTGTTCCTTTATTTTGCAGGCTTTGTGATACAGCAAGATAAAACCAGTTCGCACAAAAATGTTCAAGTGCAAAGCTGTAACTTCTGCAGAGTGTGGTGCGTCACCACATAGGAAGAAATGTTACCTTGTATTCAAGGAAGAGTGGATGAAAGAAATTGTGAAGGCTGTGACACAGAAATCACAAAGCAAGTTTCACGTGCAGCTCAGGAAACCATTTCAATTCAGTCCAGACATGGGCTTGCTTTGCAAAGCATGTGCCAAAGACAAGATTGTTGGGGACTTTTTTACAGGAAAGAAATGGATTGACGGCTAGAAACTGGAAGACACAAAACGCCTTCTAATTAGCAAAGTTCACAAGTGTGCCTTGGTGATATTGAGAAACAGAAGTGCTGCTGCCAGGTTTGGTTATGGAGTGCGGGCAATGCTGACAGAAACTACCACAGAATAAGCAAACAGAATGGAAGTGGTTGAACGACAAAGATCGCTGCCTGAGGAAATAAAGATTCTCACCAACAATGTGTTGCTGGCAGTCAAGATGTATACTTAAATGTTGTCTGTCCAAGACATTCATGACCACCTAGCTTTCTATGTGAAGATACCAGACAGCTGAAGGAGCAAGAACTATGCCTTTGAGTTCCTTGAGGCCATCAATAGCATGATGCACTGTAAAGCTATGGCAGAACTTCGTAACGCTTTGTATCACAAATTAATAATCAATGAGAGCACAGATATTTCTGCTACAAAAATGCTCATCCTGTACTTCAAGTTCTGACCTGGAACATCAACAGAGCACAGAACACTGTTTGGGGGCATAGTGAAGATGACTAGTTGTAATGCTGAGGCTATCACTACTCCTGTGAAAGAATTCTACGCTGCCAATGAACTGGACCTTATGAAAATGGTAATGTTGACATCTAATGGTGCATCTGTGATGCTGGGTAAGACTATTGGTGATGCTACTGACCTTAAACAATCCATTCCGCATTTAGTTGAGCAGCATTGTGTCACCCATCGAGAAGATTTGGGAGTTGATAATGCCTGGAAGAGGGTTCCAATGATTAAAGAGATATAGACATTATTGAGGACTGTCTACACTGTGTTCTCCAGATCCCCTACAAAGAAGTCCAAGCAGGATGAAATCGCATCAGACATGGAATGTGAAGTGGTCTTCTTTCTACCATTGAATAAAGACCGATGGCTTTCAAGGCATTTTGCAGTTGGTGCACTAATTCATAATTGCAGGGATATTCTTAAAGTAATTTGAGCATGGGAAAGATGAGGAGAATGATCCAGTTGCTAAATATTACAAAAAGCTATCAGACACTAACTATCATATTTCACTTCGAGTACTTAATGACATTCTGGGCGAATTTGCATCTTTATGCAAACTGTTCCAAAATAGTTATTTGACTACTGCTAAAGCTGTACAGTATGCAAGAGCAAAGATTGGCCAAATGAAGGAACAGTACTTGGGGGACACTGTCTTTTGGAGGAGCATAGTAAGAGGTCTGATGGTGTTGTACAAAGAAGGACAAGAGTTTGACAGCGGTCCTATTTTGTCTTTAGTTTCCTTTCTTTCTGAGCACATGCAAAAAAAGGTTCTCTGAAGATGAACTGAAACACTGGGCAAGTTTTGAAATCTAGGCAATAGCAACACAATAACATTTTGATTTTGGGACTGAGAATGTACAAAGACTTGTTGAAAAGTATAAAAATGTCTTGGTCCTCGGTGATTGTGAAACACCAGAAGATGTTGTTCGACAATACAGAGAATATAAAGGGTGGGTTATTTACCACATTTCAAGACATGGTGAATTTCACTGTACGAGTAAATTGATAAATAGACTAGAGGAGAAGCATTTTGATATGCTGATGAGGACAACGGCCTACCTCCTGAATGAGAAAGTTGATCTTGTTAGACTTAATCAAAACTGGAAAAATGGCAAGGATCAACGTGAGAAGCAACCATGTCACCCATCTAGTGTTGGCACTTGTGTGAACGGCCCTCTCCCACAGTCCATGTTTGCCTGGATGCCACACATTTCACAAACTCTCTCTCAGGTGAGATATCCAGCCATTACGCTGTAGCTTGCACATCAAATTGTAAATATGGTATGTTATTGTGGAACTTTTTGTGTATTTGTGATCTTGTATAAGCTCCCCACATTTCCCCACCCTATGAACAGTGCTCCAGTTGAGAAGTTTTAGTAAAATCTTATAATGGTACAACCGTTGGAGTCCTGTACTTTTCTAAACCCGAAGTGTATTTACCTATGTAACCAATTCATGTCATGGCATGTGTATCTAAATTGTAAACCTGCCTTAAGACCCTTCACGTGGTGCTGTATGTGTGGAAATGCACCATAGTTTCACTTTTTAAAAGCAAAGGTTTTAAGTGATATTTGGCGCTGCACCCACATGTGTGGTCTGGTTACTGACGCACATAGACTTGGCTACAGTACACAAAGACCTTAAACTGCCGCACACAGAGGAAACAAATTAGAGGGAACATTTCTTATGACGGATTCATTCTGGGCGCCTCCAGCCTCCATGTCAGCGGCTTGTCTATCAGCACGCTCTTCAGCTCTGACAGCCATTAACACTCACTCCAGAATAAGAGTTTCTCTCAGCATTCGTTATCTGAATGAACCTAACAAACATCCATCAATAACTCTAAGATGTATAGTTTCCTCATAATTAAATCAATTGAACTTACAGAGTTTTTGATGTGTGAGTCGAGTCACTCCACAAATTCATCAATGGTATCACCAACTTTCTGTTGTTCTTGACTAAAATTGTATATTTTCTAATCAATGTTGGGCATTGGATTAAACTTAAGCTTTAAAGCTTCTTTAATCTGTCTGAATGTGATTTGTTGGTCAGTTTGCTGCATTTTCTTTATGACTTCTTTTACACCAACACCTGTAAGGTTTTTGAGGTATTTAAAAATCTTTGAGTCTCTTCAAGTGCATCAATGAAATCTTCAAATGTATCTATCCAAACAAACCATCTATTGCCAATATTTTGCTTTTTGGTGGTATCGAAAGGTGGAGGTGGTTTCAGGAATGCAGCAACGTTGTAGATTCTTCTTGATTGAGAAATATATCAGGAATAGACTCCTTCATTCAGACATTGGTCACTATCCGTTGAACTTGACGTTGTCTTACTCTGTGTTGGAAGGATCATTAGATTGCTCTAGAATTGTTAACCCTGTCATTTAGTTCGGGATCAATCATAGGTCTGTTAAGTGACCCAGAATCACAGCAAATAAGGACACAGTAGTTCTAATGTACCAGAGCTTTTATAAATTGTTTGAACCTTATTATTTGTCCGCCGACCAACTCCCATTAGTCAAGCTTCAAGAGCAAATATTTTGTGAATTAAACGAACAATTTTGAAAATAAATTCATCCAAAGGCTTCCAAAAAATGTAGGCGCCTCTCCATGGTACACCCAAGAGTGCTGCACAGCTAAATCTGCAATAATTAAAGCTGTCATGAAGGAGTTAAACTTGATAGAACCAACCATTACAAGATCATGCACTCTAGCAAATCTAATTGGGAGGAAGATAACTGGTCAAATGTATTCAAGGCTTCTAAATGTAGGGATACAGCGTTATTTTGGCATATTATTGCCCATAGAAGCACCAAGGTTTTTACCACAACTGCACATCACATTGAACCATCCAGGTGGGAGCAACATTTTGCACAATTAAGCTCTGTAAAAAAATTACTACTAGCCATTGCCCCCAGGAGCACAGTCCATCAAGTAGAGGGTGGTAACTTTTCACCTCCTCGATACACTTTTTTTTTTCTGAGATCGAAACCCTGACTGCTGTAGAGAGCTTAAAGCTAGGGAGGGCCCTAGGACCTGACAACATTTCTGGAGATTTATTCTAATTGGAACTATCAATTTGGTACCTTATATCAATATGTTGTCTAATTTTATTGTTGCAGATGCCCAAATTGTTTCCAATGGCCTACTGGTAGACTTTCACCTGGGGGTCATATGGTAAATATACATCTCAATATTATAAAAGAAAACAGTAGGGAGTGAGGTGTTTTTAGGCTTACCCAAATGTGGTTTGTGTGTGTTTTGTTTCACTCCTTGTCTGTCCACTTCTTTTTCTTTTAATGCAGATCCGGTGCACAATTGCATGAATATTTGTCCTCATGCCCTGATGAATTTGGCAGTACGTTTTTGTGTGGCAATGAAGCATGTCGGCCGTTCACGACAAAATGGTCTAAACATGCAGTTTTATTTTTAATCCTAAGCATAGGCATAGAATAAAGATGTTATGTGATATGCCGCATATGATTAGTGTTTTTTTGTGAGGAAGACAGCATTGTCACTTCTTCCTTAATGAGGACCGACAGGAGGTTGATGGTTTTTGTTTGTTTATTGAAAAGTTATACACAGTGAGCACCATTAGCTTTTGGCATGGTGTTGGTTCCTCTTGTTAATATAGGAAAGTGGCTGATGATGCACCAAGCCAGTTGGTAAGCAAACAGCCAACCGGCTTATGGTGGTCGCTTTGTGAGGCACTTCCTATCTATTTTTTTAAATTAAGTTTTGATTTGTAGGTCCCTTGGCACCGGGTTTAGAAAAAAGTATTGCACCTGGGCACAGGGTCTGACTCTGAATTGTTATTGGAGCTTGACCTCCCTCGTAAAAATGACATTGACTTGAGGGTGGTGCCCTATCTATACTTCAATATTCTTTTTGGGTGTTGCAAGTATCAAGGGCTGTGTTGTTGGTATTGGCCCAAGTTCCTCCTAACTTGGGGCCAAGAAGAAACCAGTCTGCAAAAAAGAGGTCAAAGACAACCCTCAAAATATAGGCTCATAAGCCTTTTGGATAACCTTCAAGTGAACTTATGTAGTGCATCCCTTTCAGAACATGCTCTGCCACCCTGCTACCTCTTTTATTTTGGATATGGTTATGGGCTACTGAGGAACTGCATGTATATAGGGAAGGCTTAAAGGAGTTACTATCTTTGGCCGGTACCACAAGTCTTCCACAGCTCCAAAACATTTGCCAATGGTATCGGAAATTGGGCATAGATTAACTATGGGACGACCACCATGCAATCCCTCAGATTTCAAAAAGGTTAATTAAAGCAGCATTCTGCCCAGATACAGAACTCACCCATACTGCAGCTGCCATAGTGAAACTTTTTAAGGCGGCCCTCAGCAACCGTTGAGGTTTACAAGGGCAAACAGCAGCACTTTACTGAGCTGAAGTCTGGCAAGGGTGTGTTCTCCCAGATACACCTCTCTGGGATCTTCGCTAATAGGTTCATCCTTCATGAGCCTTTTCCTAGGTATGAAGCATATGTAGACTCCATTCAACCGCTTTTGCTTAGGTCCTTGTTTGTGAAGCTGTATTTTGGAGTTCTTAAAATCAATACGCCTACAGCAGAGTGGAGAAAGGGCTCTGTTAATGAGGCCTTATGTGAACTGTGCACTTATTGTGCTGTTGAAAGTATTGAACATGTCCTATTTTTGTGTCTGGTGAGGAATGATATGGTGTCATTGTTTTGTAGGCACCTTCAAATGTGGCAGCATAAGGTTGTAATCCAATGTTTCTCCCTTTGGAAGACTTTTGCCTCTGAAAGTCTGCTGCTGCTGTTTCAGTTGCCTTTTACAGAATCCTATGGTCAACGGTTGTGTCCCATTGGTACAAGATTAAAATGTTATGCCTGGTGTTAGACCTGACATGTTTAGTGTGGTATTCACCCAAACTGTTTGCCTTCATTCCCTTACTTTGCTGAACTCATTTTTGTTACCATTAGGACTCTGTGCACTTTACCGCTACTAACGAGTAGTAAAGTGCTTATGCTCTCTAACTTAAAACATGGTAAAACTGGTCTACATCTAATTTCTGAATTTAATTTACTTGTAAGTCCCTAGTAAGTGGCAAAATAAACCTCTTGCCAGGCCTAAACCTTCCTTTTTAGGTCTCGCCTTGCCATCGCGTAAGCGATTGCAAAGCGAGACTATAGAATACGGGTTTGAAAAGTGCTCCCAAAAAGCGGATTGCATGGCTAGCACGCGCACAATCACGCGCATCGCCCCGCCATCCAATCCGCTTTTTGAGAGCACTTCAAAAGGGTCCGCTCCCCCGCCCCCAAGCGCGCGCCCCACGCTCCACCGGGCTAGTCTTTTTTTTTTATTAAACTTAAAGCGCGAGGCGCAAGTGCGGCCAATGCTTGTCTTTTCATTCTGGTTTATGTAGTACACATTTTATATCGGGCTCAACAGAGCGTCAAATCCAGATTGCACCCCCTACTTTGTACGAGCTACTCGCGCGTGGAACCTGGAATCTTGAGAGCTTTGTTTGAAACTGTAAGCCACTCTTCGTTTGTGACCCTCGCCCTCATCCTTAACTGTTCTCTCCTCCCCACAGCTCTCCTCCCCACAGCTCTCCTCCTCACAGCTCTCCTCCTCACAGCTCTCCTCCTCCTCCCTCTGACCAGAAACCATCATGGCGTGTCTCAAGGTGAATCTCTCGTCGACGCTGGGAGACGTGTCTCAACTCGCTTCCCTCTATACACACCTGCAGGGCTTGTGTTTTAAACCGTTATTTTCCCTAGATTGTTTCCGTTATGTTGTAACCCATACTTTTCAACCTCACAAAATGGTCGCGCGTATAGACACACTGACGTGGCTAATTTTCTTCCAGGTTTTAGAATAACTTTCTTCGTGTTATGAATCAACCCAAAGAATCTGCTGAGGAGCGAGGACTGGCTCCGATCCCTGGTCATGTGAACTAGTGTTTCCAACTTCCCGTTGGTTTTTGGCAGACTGCGAATATTTATTTTCATGTGGGTGGGGTGTTTTCCTTTTCCTCCTACCACAGTAAAGGTTTTCAGCAGACTTGGGCTGAGATTTTGTCCGTGATTACTCGCAAAGTGGCAGAGCGAGTTTCCTTCAGTCTCTTGCGCCGCGCCGCTGTATTTCTAGTCATCGGTTATTACGTAGATAAAAATGAAAACAACCGCATTAACGGTTGTTGCATTGAGTAAGTTTGTTCAGCCATGTTCATGACGTTTTCTTTAGCGTCATGAACATGTCATAATGTCACAACATTCTAATATTCGACCGCCACAACAACGGTCAAACGTGCTTTTAGCAGTTGCGCTGGAACGATTTTCGGAATAGGGGTGCTGACATCAA
Organism: Triturus cristatus; assembly: GCF_964204655.1. Taxonomy (NCBI): domain Eukaryota; kingdom Metazoa; phylum Chordata; class Amphibia; order Caudata; family Salamandridae; genus Triturus; species Triturus cristatus. Next base: position 835,951,821 of record NC_140591.1, read on the forward strand.
TGTTGAATCACCGAAGTAATATGGTTTGTGAAAAATGCAAGCGTCACACAAAGAACAAGGGGGCATATTTACAAGCCAGGCGATAAAATTATCGCCGCTTTAGCGGCAAAAAACTGCCGCTAAAACAGCGATAATGGGCTTGTTATTTATAGCGCTCTGTGTTCTAGAACTTCATATCCACTTGTAGCAGTGTAAATATAGTTTAGAAAGTTTAGTCTGATAAAAATTGAAGAACGACTGTGGTGATGGGGAATTACTCTAAGCTATTCCTGGCTGAAACTGATGTTCTATTAAATTCTGATAGGATCAGACCAGCTCTTCCAGCCTTTAATTGCTTTACATGTCCGATAAGGAAAGCTATCGGGAGATGTCAGCTCGTTTGCAAAACATTTAGCTATAAAATAAATACTGATGGCTGCCACCATCCCCAAAGCCTGCTCAACTTCAAATTACACCTCAGGAGGCTGTAGAGTACAGCGCACCTGTGAGAAGTGGTGTCGTTTTTCATTGGCCAATGGGGGTGCTGGGCCACTCGCCGCCCCCAAGCAGAGCACTTACGAAAACTATAAAGTCGCGGTTCGGGTTTGCACGCTGTTTTGCTTGGGGGTGTTATGGCGGCGGGTAGGGGGAAGCGGGTTGAAGTCTGAAAGCGCTACGGGAGAGGGGAAAGTAGTTGCGTTAAATGTTCTGCACTTATTTAGAATTTTACTACGAGTTGTGTGTTTTTGGTATGTTAAGATTACTCTTAACTTTACCAAGGTTCGGGCAGCTTTTTATTTTTTAACCTCTTTTCTGCTAAGAGCTCGTTGGTTTTTAAAATTGAAACTGTGAATGAATGTTAATTGTAGTAATGGTATGAAATGATTGGGTTGTTTACTGCAGCTTTAGGACATTGAACTTAACAAAATGAGTTTATTTTTAAACGTTTTTCTTTCGATACACTTTAAACTCTTCATTATTTTTAGGCGGTAGTCCATAAACTATACGGTTTTTAATTCACGTTAATGGCGTTCCAGGTCTGTTGCTCCTTTTGACCTGAAAGGCTCTTTTGGAGCAAAAGAGATACAAATGTTTTATTTTCAGGCCTAATCACGCGAAGACAGTCACCGTGCATTAAAAAGATGGATCAATGTGACCATGTGTATTGAAACTGGTTCTCGTGAAGCGCTCCAATACTTGCGGATCGAGTTCGCGCTATGTAAAACTGCGAAAAAACAACACAAACGTTCTTCAAGGTGGGCTGGGCTAAGTATTTTCTGTCAGTGTCATTTTCGGATTGTGGGAAAGGAGGTTGCACTAAGCGTCAACACCGGGAACTGGATCCGTTTCAGGGGCAGAAAACTGCGCTAGGTCGGGGAAAGTTTTGAAGTGGAGGGTATTTTGACTTTATTAGAAGGTGGAGGTACACGAGTGCCAACGCTCCTAATGAAAGAATGACCATGGGCAGGAAGGGAGACTCCTGAATGTTACTCATGTGATGAATGAACAACATGGCTGCGTGGTGGGTAGGTTTCGAATGTCAAAGTACCTTTTACATTATTTTATAGCAGAAGTACATTTTAAGTATATAACACTTATGACACTGATTAACAGACATAGAGATTTAAAGACCAATTGGGGTTTAGAGGTTGTATGTTTTTAATGGCAGATACAGGGAAACGGTGTATTAAAGTTGAACACTCCGGTCACATTAGACGATAACACTCAAAACTCAGATCTGTTCCGGATAAGATACCTTCATTCAACCATGCATCTCCACTTGATAAGAGTGGATGTGACCTAACTGCTAGAGAAGTGGATCTCATTGCTGGGGAAGCTGGTTCGAGTCTTGACAGGGACGCTCAGCATCCTATAATTCTGGCCAACTCACTTAGGGGCATATTAACAAGCCAGGCGATAAAATTATCGTCGCTTTAGCGGCAGAAAACTGCCGCTAAAACGGCGATAATGGGCTTGATAATATGCTCTATGGAATTCCAATAGAAGCCCATGTTAGACGTCCTTCACAATTAACATGGGCTTCAATTGGAATTCTCTGCGGCATATTATCAAGCCCATTATCGCCGTTTTAGCGGCAGTTTTCTGCCGCTAAAGCGGCGATAATTTTAGCGCCTGGCTTGTTAATATGCCCCTTAATCTTCCCGAGCCTAAAGAAAAATGAATGTGTCCAGCTGTAACGCAAATGGTGCTCATGTAAAGCGCTCTGATACCTTCAGGTCTACTTTGCTCTATATAAAACTCCCCCTTCCCCCCCCAAAAAAAACTCATTCACATTAATGTGTTCGTCAGGTTGCAACCCTGAAGCACAAGCATGTGAATTGTTGTGTACCTGCTGAAAAGTAGTGAAAGTGAAACGCAGAGCAACACCGGATATAGTAACACGCATAGACTTAGACAGTGCCCCATATCAGTGCTGTGCTGTGGTATAATGCCCTTGAACATGTAATGAAATATAAACAAGTGATGGGTGGAATGCCTCATTTCATCTCAGCCCCTGGTAATTATTCAGGGCCAGCACTACTGTACATTATTTGTACCCTGGCAGACTGTTGATTACTTCTCAAAGCTCTTGCAAAACAAAGATCTGAATCGCTTTTCACCATTGCACCATAAACATATATGGTGCTTTTCTTGACTAGGGAGAGTTTTATAGGGAACTTTTTACAGGGCACAGGAGCTGATCTCGGCCTGTCTCATCCCAACCCGGGAAACCCTTTTAACTCCCTTAATTCAGCTTGCAAGTCAAATTCAAAGGCGGGATTTGCAATAATTTATTTTACCAGATAAATGTGAGAAATGCATGCTAATTAGCTGGTGGTAACAATTAGTCATTTATGTAATTGCAAGCCTTTAGTCTCTTAATACGGGTGTGATTAATCTTCCAGTCCAAAAGTAAGCTATATATTTTGCAAATATTTCTCAAAATAAATATCAGACTGCCGAGAAAAATAAGATTTATTTTTGTAACACCTAAGTGTGTTGAGGGTGAGAGGCACTTTGTTCCTCCTTGCCAAATACAGAACACAGTTTATGTGCAGTCTACTTTTTAAAAGTTGCACCAGTAGAATTCGAGTAAGCTGCACATGAGTACAGATCAATGCTTTAAATTGTATCTTAGTTAGATGTAATTCAATGTGTTCATGCACGTGCTGCACAGACTCCACAATATCAGGTGGCAACGTCAGCATCACAGTTTAAACCCTACGAAATATCAGACACTAGTAACATACTCAATTAGGTCAGAGCGCAAATAGTGTAGGCATTTAAATGTGTCAGTGGTGGGTGTCTTAGCTGTGTCTTTTATTATGTTATTTACAGCCCTGATAAAGGTCTCGCATTTACACAAGTTTAAGCTATTGGCATTGTAAATGACAATGCCTTTTAATTATGTTTTAAAAACGAAAAAAAAATAAAAGGCATTGTCATTTGCAATGTCAATAGCTCAAACTTGCGTAAATGCGAGACCTATTGCATTGCAAATGCTTGTTAATTCTTATAAGTCATCCCTAAGGTAAACGCAAAATGCTCATAAGGAAGTTGCATGGTATTTAAACAGTAGGATATGCGTGTCTAAGTTTTAATCGTTCTGACAGTGAAAAACTCCTAAAATCATTTTCATGGTTTTAAGACCTCTCTCCACCCTAGACTAACACTGGGTTCACTCAAATGAATTGTAATTTAAAATCCTCTTTAGTAATAAAGTTGGATTTTAAGTTACTATTCTGAAAATACCACTTTCAGAAAGTTGCCATTTTCCTGCCCAAACCAAATCTGCCTTTCTGCAAGGGTCGTGGTTCACATGGCTGTGAATGCCTCTGCAGTGTTTGGTTGTGTATTGCTTCCAGGCAGCGAGACAAAGGAAGCCTAGGGGAGAGGGTCTCCCTGACTGCATGTCGGGGGGGAGGGTGTACCCCGCCTTGATTACATATAAAAGGCTCTGGCTGCAGCACACACAAAGGAAATTGACACCAGGCCTGCCTGGTCATTCCAGGCAGTTTGGAGCCAGCACCAGGGTAAGGAAACAAACTGTCCAGAACCAGTTTTGGGAGTAGGTCATGAAATTTCCATAGAAAAGGGATGGCACAAGGTATAAAAGTGTGACCTTCAGAACCTCTCATCAAAACACTCCTGAACCTGTGGAAAATTCAGAAGCAGGACTGCCCTGCTGCTGGAAGGACTGCCTTGCTGTCTGAAAAAGGAAGATAGAACTTGCTTGTCTTTTATCCAGGCTATCCAGAGTGACACCAAGGGTCAGCTAGCTGGTCTCCTGTGTGACCTACAACGACACAACAGTCGTTCAGAGGCCTCCTTGCAACTGTCCAGCTGACCACCACCAACTGGGCCTGCCTGGACCTGCATGAGCTCTTCTGATGGCCTGTGTTGGAATGAGTCCTGAACCCTAAGAGGTACCCACCAGGACCTTGACCCTTGGCTGGCATCAGTGTGAACTTCTCAAGTAAAGGTGAAAATCCTGGTTTGAGCTTGCAACTGAGAAGTGACCTCTTCATACTGAGAATTGACCGCCTGCAATGACTGCCAGTGTGAGACTCCGGCAGGTCCTGCTCTTCCCACCCACAGCGACCATCCACACTGACTGGCAATGAAAGACCTGCACTTTGCGCTGACAGAGACAGTCTACGATGATCATCCAACATGAAGCTCCAGCGATGAATGGCTCTTCCCGCTACAGCAACAATGGTACGCGACTCTCGAACTGCTGCTCATGCCGAAAACCTCCTTTTCGCAAATAGAACTCTTCTCACCAGACTTGAGAAAGTAACTCTTTAGCAGAACTAAACTGGTCACTGCATCCGACCCCCACTCCATCACGATTGGCCTGAACTTGTGACTTTGCCTCGGTTTAACTCAAACAGATAATAGCGAGTGGCACATTGTGCTTCTTTGAGCTATTTTTACCTAAAACGTTGAACATGAATATCTCCAGTCCTACTGATTGAATTGTGTTTGAATTAGTGTCATTTTAGTGTCATTTTATTTGTTAAAATTCCGTCTCTTTTTCTAAATTGCTTTGGGATTTTTCTTGAGTTGCACTTTCACTTTATTACTGTTTGTGCGATGCATAAATATTTTATACATTACCTCTCTGTTAAGCCTGATTACTTTGTGCCAAGCTATCAAAAGGTTAAGCACAGATTAATCTAGTGACTTTTGTGGTTCACCCTGGCAATAATTGTGTTTATTAGTGAACAGGGCTTCCATTCCTCTCGCTTAATAATCCAGTTTCTTACACCTGGAAATTCCTTCCTCTTTTCAGATCTACAAACCTCAAAGTATCTGCCTCTGTTTCCTTTTTTTTACGTTTCCACATTCACTGGGTTTCTGCTATGTTATTACCCCAAAAGAGATAATCATTCTCCTGAAGAAACTCCAGGAATTGGTTAATTGAATCCCACAGAGATCGATCATAGCAACTCAAAAGGGCAGAAAAGCTGGTTTTTTTCCACACTGCCAATTACTGTCTTTCTTCCCCAGAGCGTGGTATTTGCTCCTTGTACTTTACTTAGAGTTTTTTGATCCAGGTGCATTAAACTTCTTTTTGCACCTGCCAGAACCAAGGAATGTGCAGGGACAATCTCCTTCAGAAACTCGGTGTATCGGTCTTTTCCAGATGTCGCTTAACAGCCCACACAGAGAGAGGGTTTGTGAAAGTGTCAATCGTTTTCTCCAAGAACCAAGGCTGCAATAGGGTGAGCTCGAAGCTTTGTCTCAATAGTCCAAAATATCATTGATGGGCAGATTTCAGGCGTGGTAGTCTACAAATTAAGTTTATTTGTAGCTTTATTTGATAAAACGTGTGGCCTGCACCCCCGCTGTATGATAGAACTGAGTACGGGCAAAAAGGCCACCAGGAGGCACACTGATTGTGTGCGATGGGCCTCTTAGGGAGGGGGCCACAAGGGTCCAGTTATTTGTCTACTGGTGGGTGAAGGGGCACCCTTCAACCACCTGCGGCCGGGGGATCCCTCTGTCCTTAATGGCTTGTTGGATCTTCAATGTTAAAAGAAAGGCTGGCGGTTTCAATCCAATGGTCTGCCTTTCACGAGCTGCAGGATCCCCACTGCAGGCACAAGTTTGTGCCTGGTCTGGGGGACAGCTCATTTTTAGGTCTCGCCTTGCGAACGCCTTGCTCTTCACCCTGCTCAATGCGGTTTTAGGGCATCATACAGCACAGAGACCGCACTGGCTGAGGCAATTAGGGAGTGCCTGGACGCGGGTGGCAGGACGGCCTTGATTTTGCTTGACCTCTCTGCCGCCTTCGATACGGTGCCCCACTAACAACTTCTCGCCCAACTTTCAAACATTGACATTATTGGTCCCGTTTGCGATTAGCTGAAATCCTTTTTAAAGGATCGCACTCAGCAGGTCTGGATGCCACCTTTTTCGTCGCGCCCCCGGAAAATGTCAACAGGAGTACCACAGGGCTCTACTTTGAGCCCCTTGCTTGTTAATATCTATCTCACTCCTCTGATTTTTCTGGCAGAGGAGCTGGGTGCTAAAATCATAGCATATGCTGATGACACCCAGCTCCTATTTACCTGGAAGGACTCCGACTTGTCATCAGAAACTGGCCAGAATTGTCTTACGACTGTTTTCAAGTGGTTCGCACATGCCCAACTAAAGTGCAACGAGGACAAGTCGGAGGTCCTCCTGTGCGGTCAGTTCCCTCTTTCCTTTAGAGAAATCCTGTGGCCTCCAGACTACCCACTGCCCAATTCAGTGGGTAATCCAGCAAAGAACCTGGGAGTCTGGTTTGGAGAAGACCATAAGTTCTCCACGCAGATTAAGAAACTTACCGGGGTATGCTTTGGTACTCTTAAATCAAGGAGAAAGTTCTTCCCCATGCTACCTAGGTTAGCCAAGGAAATGGTGGCCCGTGCCCTTATTTTATCCCGCATTGACTATGCCAATGCCCTGTACATTGGCCTCCCTGGATACCTGCTAAAAAAATCGCAAACTATACAGAATGCCGCAACCAGACTTCTGTTTAATATCTCAGGAAGATCAAGCAGCATACAGCATCTAGGGGATCTGCATTGGCTCCCTGTGGCCCATAGAGTGCAATTTAAGGTTCTCACAGCCCTACATAGCTTAGGACCGATGTATATTAGGAAGCGCTTTGCTTTCTATGCCCCCAGCAGATCTCTGCGCTCAGCCACTCAACGACGGATGGCGATCCCCCGATTTTGTTGGATGCGTCTGGGGGGGTCAGTCCCTCTCCGTTAAAGCAGCAGTTGCATGGAATTCCCTTCCCATGGAACTGCGGAATATTCAGGATCCTAGGCTCTTCAAAAAACAACTTAAAACTTTTCTTTTTAATCAGCCCATCTAATTCTTTTCTCCACACTGCTATGGTCACTGTTCGTGCCAGGACACTCTTGAATATCTGTGCGCGTTATAAATATATTATAACATAACATAACGCAGCGCATGCGCTGCTTCGCCTTGGCGAGACTATTGTCGGTTTGGTGTGCGAAGGGAGACAAACCATGTGCGTGCACGGACAGGCGATGTGCACGCGCATGGCGTCTCCTCTCTGCTGCACATGCTCCCACTGCGTGCTCACACACTCCCAGCTTTTAGTTTCACTGCGCGCTGCAGACACGCGCTTGTGTTCAACTCTCTCTGTCTGGCCCCTCCATTCCCCAGGACTGGCTACCCATGTGTCTGCATGTCGGTATGTCTGGCTAGTTTGTCTTTTCCTTCCTATTTCCATTGCTTTTATACGTGGTGCAGGTGCAATAACCATTTATTATGGGTTGCCGCAGCCAGTGTTAGCATCACCAGTTAATTGGGCACAGCGCCAAGAGACAACTATGTACTATGCGCGTAAGAATATCATCTCTTGGGTATTAACTCCCCAATTAAGCGTCAAAGAATTTTGTCACACCTAGCCAAATTGAATGTTGATTTTGCATTCCTTCAAGAAACGCACTTAAACGATGTAGAATCAGTTAAGCTCAAACGTGGATGGGTGGGCGAACTCTTTTACTCACAGGGTGATGGCAAACGGAATGGTGTGGTAATCCTTTGTCGCAAGTCTCTGTCATTTCAGGTTCTTACTCAAGAATCGGATGTTTCCAGTCGTTGGGTTTTTGCCAAGCTATCACTCAGAGGTGTTCCAATTTCCCTTCTTAATGTTTATGGCCCAACTACGGGTGAGCCCTCCTTTTGGGCTGATTTTTCTCCATTACTAACTAAATTTATGGACCACAACTTTATTTTGGCGGGGGATTGTAATCAACCTCTAGATCCCTTTATTGATAGGAAATCTATGGCCCCCTATATTCCCAACAAACCCCACAAGCTATTTAGTCATGCTATCTCACAGCATAAATTGGTGGATTCCTGGCGCCTTTGTAACCCCAAATTACGGGAGTACACTTTTTACTCTCCATGTCATCGCTCCCAGTCAAGACTTGACTATGTTTTTGTCTCCTACAACCTTGCTCAATCACTATTACATTCTGAGATTGGCCCGATATTACTTTCGGATCACGCCCCCGTCCTTACAAGCGTTGATGTGTTCCCTAAGGTTAATGGTCCCAGAAGATGGAGATTTAATAACTCGCTCCTAACTGATCCCAAGTTTACGTCTACTTTCACTTCCTTTTTTGATGAATTTTTTCTGATTATTGACCACACTGATATTCCGGACCATACTATCTGGGACGCTTTTAAAGCGGCTGCACGTGACTTTATCATCAGATACGTTGCGAGTAAGCGCGGGGCTGCCAGAAGATCCACCAAACAGCTCCTTTTAGATATTAAGTAGGGGTGGGCGGAATTTGCGGAATTAACCTTCGCAAATTATCGCGAGAATGTTTAAAATTATCGCAAACAAGCAGAAATATCGCAAAGATGCGGAAGTTTTTTTCCGGCATGTTCGCGAGATTTTCTGCATGGTTGCGGGTCGCCAACTTACCCATGTGGTTGCTTGCGGGCGCGGCCATCTTGTTTTGAGTTGTTCTCGCGGTGCATGATCGCGAGAAGAAAGACGTGATCGCGCGACGCATGACGTCACTGCGGGCGCGAACTGTCGCGAGACAGCGCAAATGGCTAAAAACAATACAACATCTCATGGAGAACGCGACCGGATCAAGAAAACTTGTCGGCGAACGCAGGGATTCAGGTAAGGCGATCGCGCGCGCGCGAGAATGTATCATTTTACAGCGCGAGCAAGAAACAAATTATCGCCAAGCTGCGGAAACCGGAATTTTTGACATTTTCGCGCTCTCCGCGGAACGCAAAAATGTCAAATTATCGCAATTTCCGCGAACGGAACGAAATTTTTGCCCAGGCCTAATATTAAGAAGTTGGAACACGCATACTTTACCTCCCACTCTGAGGATAGCTTGACAGCCCTTGTTGCTGCAAAATTGAAATTTAATGAGAAAGCTACGGAGGACGCCTCCCTATACTTGTTAAAATCTACTGCTAAATTTTATGGGGGTAGGAATAAAGCAGGGAAGCTCCTAGCTAACTATTTAAAGATTAAGCATGATAAGTTCAATATTGAATCTGTTTATGACTCTAATGACACTCTGAAGCATAAAGATGTTGATATTTTGGCTGCCTTCTCCCATTTTTATGAAACATTATACACGTCTGAAACTCAGCCCTCCCCCAACTCTCTTGCCCATTTTTTCTCCACCATTCACGCACCACCCACTTTTCCTCTTGACCTTTCCTCCTTAGAATCTGACATCACACAAAAGGAACTACTCACTGCTTTGCAACACCTTAAGCTTAATAAGGCCCCTGGCCCCGACGGTTTTACCGTTGAATTCTATCTTCATTTTTCTAAGCTGTTGATCCCACGCCTACACTCTCTTCTCCGTACTTTTATTGCCCAAGGTACTTCCTCAGGGACATTCTCGGATGCTCACATATGTTTAATACCTAAACCTGGGAAGGATGTACAACATTGCAAAAATTATAGGCCCATATCTTTAGTCAATATTGACTATAAACTTTTTGCTAAAGCACTGGCGGTCCGATTGGATCACCTACTCCCGGATCTTCTTGGGGAAGAGCAATCCGGGTTTGTTAAGGGCCGACATATTACGGATAATACCAGACTTCTATTTAATATTCTATCAAAGTCTTCCCGCTGTCAACATTCACTTGCAGCGATTGCCCTTGACGCCGAAAAAGCGTTTGATCGAGTTGAGTGGCGATATCTTTTTCACACTCTTACTTGGTTTGGCTTTGGTCCCAAATTTATTTCTTTAGTTTCCCTGTTATACTCGCACCCCAGAGCCGCAGTAATTGCCAATGGTCAAATTTCTTCTTATTTCAATCTGGGTAGGGGCGTTCGTCAGGGTTGCCCCCTCTCCCCTTTTCTTTTTAACCTCGCTCTAGAACCCTTTTTATCTAGAATACGTCAAAATCCTGCTATCCATGGCTTTCAGTTTGCGGACCTTCATCTTAAACTTGCTGCTTATGCAGATGATATCTTACTTTTTCTCTCCAATCCCGCGGAATCTGTCCCTGCTTTTCTGGCTGAAGTTCGGAATTATTCCTCCCTCTCTGGGTATAGACTTAATCATGATAAATGTGAGATCCTACCCCTGACCAAATTCACTTTCAAACAAGAATTTTGTGACTCCCAATTTACTTGGTGCCCCACTCACATTAAATATCTGGGGCTATATATCACCCCCTCCATTCCTGACACTATCTCTCTTTGTTTGTCCAAATGTACACAAAAAATCACTGTCCTTACTACAAAGTGGCATCCCCTATATCTCTCCTGGTGGGGTCGCCTTGATACTATTAAAATGATGATTTCCCCCATTATTCTCTACACCTTATCCAATATCCCAGTATCTATTCCAATAAAATTCTTTAAGAAGATCAACTTAACGTTATCTTCATTTTTGTGGAGTTCTAAAAAACCTAGAATGTCTCTCGCTAGACTTATACGCCCCGCCTCTGAGGGTGGTGTCAACTTCCCTGACTTTCCTGCATATCAGAAGGCCTTTTTGTTACGTCAAGCTTCCCTCTGGCTACATGATATCATTGTTCCCTGCCCTTTGTGGCTCAAGGTTGAGCGCACTCTCCTTTCTCCATTCTCTTTTACAGAATATCTTGCTTTTTCTCGTAAACCTTCTTCGATTCCTACTCCTATCCACAAATATACCCTTAAGCTCTTGTTATCTGAGGCCCCTGGCCCTCCCATGACTGTTACCGATTTCCTCTTTTCCACCATTTGGCATAATAAATATCTTCTAATCGGTAATAAGCCCTTCTATTGGAAAACATGGAGGTCCCGAGGTTTGATATGGATTTCGCAACTCTTTTCTGATTCCATCTTTCTCTCTTTCTCTGATCTTAGTTCTTCCTTTGGTCTACCTTTATCTTTTGCCCCTAAATACTTATTACTTAAAAGTACCGTTTTAGAGGTTTATGAGAGGCTCTTGGGTTCTTCTTCTCCCTCCCCTGTTCAACAACTCCCAACGCTCCAACTCCATTCTCTTCTACGTACAAGCCCCAAAGCATCCCTTATCTATAAACATCTTCACTCACATCCATCACTTAGACCTAAATCTAAGGTTGAGATCCAATGGGAGACCGACCTTGGAACAGAATGGCCGATATCTCTCTGGGATAAAATATGGACAAAACTCCGTAAAACTTCCAGAGCAGCCTCCCTGACACAATCTTTATTCTTTATATACAACAGATTACTTCACACTCCTTCTACACCGCACAAACGCTTTCCCAATACCCCAGACATTTGCTGGTCGTGTGGCTCCCCTAATGCTACCTTATTTCACATGATATTTCTCTGTAAGTATGTGCATGACTTTTGGTTACAGGTATGGGCTCAAGTCAATGTTATTTTTCATACTTGTATTCCTTTTTCCTTCACTCATCTTTTCTTGGGTAGCCTGTCCCCGGGTTGGGATAATGTGGATATGTGTGTTCGCATTGTAGATCTGTTATTAGCTGTAGCCTTTCAGCAGATTACTGTAAATTGGAAAACTGCATCTAATGTTTCTCTCAAAGGATGGTGGTATAATGTCTGTCATAACCACAGACTCGATAATGCTTTTGTTTTTCCTGTTCAATTAGCTACTAAACGAGCAGAAATGTGGCTCCCCATTACGTTGTACCTAGATAAATGTACTGCTCATTCGTCTCGCCCAACGCCTGCCCAACAAGAGGTTTCCAAACCCCCTTGATACCCTTTCCACATCCAAGTTTTTTCTTAATTGCATTGTTCTTTTTTCTCTGTTTCTCTTCTTTTTCAATGCCCATGATTAACTGTTCAGATACTCATTGCCCATGATTATTGTTTTATTGCATATTTTCCTCTACGTGCCACATTCTGTTATTCCCCCCTCCCCCCTTCCTCCCCACTTTCCCCCTCCTTTCCCCTTCCAAACTGATGTTATGTAATGGTTTATTCTTTTCCACTGACTAATAAAATTTTATTGAACTCAAAAAAAAAGAATATCTTCTCTTTGTTTCTCCCCTATTCTGTCTTGAATGTCTCACTCACACAGACCCCGTGACTTTCTGACTTACCTGTTAGCCTTGCAGTATGAATGCATCAGGGCAGAAATCAGCATTTTCAAAAGCTGCGACTATGATAATTTGTTTGCACGTCTTCACCATGCAAATTACCCCTTGCCGCTAAGACACCACACGACAAACCTACTGGGCGTCCCACTACCACTGTGGGGGAGCCACTTTAGCACTGTTTGCAGCTTGTGTGTCGGTTCTGCGTGCCAAGCGATAACAAATGCCAGGGACTTCGATTGCTTAACATCAGAACTACAACATAATACATTTTCTTCTGTGAAGAACTGTGACGAGTTGGATAGGTTTCAACAGCAGAACCCGGAAAACAGTGCTCTATTCACCACTACCCCGCTTAGCCACGCCGTGTGATCTGAAGCACACTGCCTTAGCTGCATGCAACTTAGTTACCCTGTGTAGTACTGACCTTGGGGCTCCTAGAAACAAGCATTTGCAATGCAATAGGTCTCGCGTTTACACGAGTTTGAGCTATTGACATTGCAAATGACAATGCCTTTTATTTATCTTTTAAAAACAAAAATAAAAGGCATTGCCATTTGCAATATTAATAGCTCAAACTCTTGTAAATGCGAGACCTATTGCATTTTTAATGCTTGTTTAGTCTCGACTCATTACACGGACTCCAGGCGCAGCATGGAGGGGGGTTTGTTTTCTTTTCTGTAAGTGGTCCCGCCACTCAGAAGAATTAGACAGAGGGCCTGGAACTCCTGAACCCCCAGCCCCCCTCCCGGTTCCTAGTAAGAAAGAAGGGGGGTGGCAGAGATCAGCTGGGAGGGTAGCCCCTGATCGGGTGACTCAGACGAGTTCCGAAATATTCTGACTAATTTTAAAGTTCATGCACTGTGACAAACCAGGGACCTCTCGTTTAATCAGTCTGGGACGTGTATAAGAACACACAGGGCCGAGAGAGCCAGAGAGGTGGGGGTCGGCGTGGAGGGGGGGGGGGGCGGTTGGATTTCGCAGTATATGCTGTATCCTCCTGGGCTGAGGCAGAGACACTCCGTGATTATAAGTAACAGAGCAGATATATGCCTCCACCTGAAGCACTCCTAGAAGCAGAGCAAGAGTGCAAGACGCGGGAAACGCAGAAGCACATGAAAAGTCTGGGAAAACTAAGGAGAAACGGGCAGACTGGAAGAGTTGCATTAAGACCGGAAGAGCAGAAAATCTGAAACAAGGAGGGAAGGAACTGACAAAAGAAACCAGGGACGAAGAAGACAAAAAAAAAAGAAAAATTGGCAATACTGAAGAAAAGTCAAGCAATAAATATTTAGAAATGGACAAAAACGAGACAAGGGCTAAAAAAAGAGAAGTACAATACAAGTGTAGGAAAAAGCAGAAAATTAGACCGAAAACGAAAGTGAGACGGACAGGGAGAGGAGAGGCATGTCCTAACGTCTAGTCGCCCCCTCCATTTTATTGTTCAGAAATTCAGATAACATCCTAATCTTTTTAAAACTAAAGGCACGGAAACCTGCTGCATAGCCAATAGGTCTCGCTTTTGGGACCTTATAAGTATTTAGTTATGCAGCACAATATCCTTGGTGCAACAACATCAACTGTTGCATGGCTAAACACTTATAAGGTCCCAAAGGCGAGACCTATTGGCTATGCCAATGCTTGTTTTAAATGTAAGTGAAACAAAAGCCAACGTAGTGTTAGGAAATAGAAGGGGCTGTAAGAATACGCGTAGCAATGGTGAAAGGGTGTGCCTAATTGTGGCTTGAAAGCGCATATTGAGTGAGTGGCAAATCGATGGCGCAGTTGATAAGAAGGACTCTACCTGGAACTGTATGAAGGTGGCAAAAAGTCATTAGACGGAATGTTTCACTTGTGTGGGAACGAACAAAGCAAGAGGCAAATCGATGGCGCCATTGATAAGAAGGTGCTTTCCTGCCGTGTAAAGAAGTTGTAAAAATCGCGCAGCATGTGGCGAAAGTACAGGGCGTCTTGCTTTCGGTGGTGAATTTAGAGGGAGACAAGCTGGTGGACACATACTATGTAAAGACTTGCAAAAGGGACAGCTAACAAGTGTGTAACGCAGCGCTACAGACAACAGCGGAATTGCTACTAAAAATTAATGTTGCAAGAAATTAATCCAATATCCTAAATCTAAAGCGCATTGCTATAGTTTTCCCTTAAAAGGTTTGAACATTTTTCCCATGTATGTTGTATGTTAGGCAAGTAACATCAACCACTTTAAGTGCAGGTACAAATGACTGCATCAAACATCTCTAGAAAGAGCCTACCTTTTGTTTATGTATTTTAAAAGTTACACAGATGTTGTACAGTGTTGCACGAAAGCAAGCAACAGTAATCGCGCTTTGAGGAATATAAAATAAAAATAATGTTTATGAGCCCGTAAGTGTACCCTAATTTTCGGTAAGCCCCCGCTAGTTAGTAACCCAGGTAGTGTAGACCCACAAACTGCACCGAAATATCGTAAACAATAACTATATATGTAAGAATACCCGTAAAGGTGTACGATAACTTTCTAAAAGCTACCACATTTCGCAAAACACATATTAATGCAAAGCACATAAAGGCAACACCTAAACAGTGACACTTTTTTCCTAAATATATTTTTTAAAAGAGTGTTTGTACAACATTCTCTACTGTAAATAAAAACAAGGCAGACGCCCACTGAGCCTCTGAGGCCTACAGACGCTGCTCCCAGCGCGCTTCAGGCACGAGCTTGGCTGCAATAGGCTAGCACTGGGCTATATGAGCTTTCAATGCACACGACGCACACCTAATTGCAGTTGCGGTGCAGTGACTCTAAGAATATCTCGGCTTCTCAAAGGTCGTTCAAGATTGAAGAATTTCTATTTCAGTTTACCGAATTTTTCTCAGACAGATGTCTTACTGTAGGCTCTGTGACCTAGAGCTAAAGCCGTAAACCTGAACCTGAAAACTCAAAGTTATTTTACAGACATTTTTTAAAGACATGACATCCGTTAATGAAGACACTTTAATGTAGCTGTGTTTTTAAAGCCACTTCGGGGTGCACGCTGCCTGCGGACTGCTTAACTAAATAAGAATATCAAAGCGGTGCTTTGATCAGCACGGAGCTCTTCGACAAGAGCACATTTCAACAAGCCTGGCGGAGCGTGGCGCGCGCGCGCTTGGGGGCGGGGGAGCGCATTCCAGGCGGGGGAGCGTACCCTTTGAAGTGCTCCCAAAAAGCAGATTGCATGGCGGCACGATGCGCGTGATTGTGCACGTGCTAGCCATGCAATCCGCTTTTTGGGAGCACTTTTAAAACCCGCTTTCAATAGTCTCGCTTAGCGATCGCTTACGCGCTAGCAAGGCTAGACCTAAAAAGCTAAGCGCCTCTGCTAAACACTATACCAGACACTGGAAATTTGCGATATTTCATCTCTCGCCTCTAGGTATTCAAGCTGGGCAGCACGCACTGAATGCTGTGTGGCGCGGCGGGCATTGCCCGTTTGGGTTCTGGGCTGTGACTGATAGCATGCACTGAGCTGGGGTCCACCCTACTTTGCTGAGTGGCATGCCCTGTGTGGTGTAGCCGCCGCAAGGCTGCAATGCTCCTAGCTATTTCTTTTTTGTGCAGTATTTTATATAGCGAGAACTCGACCCGAAGGGGTCGGATCGCTGTACATGGGCACCATTTACTTACACGAGGATGTATTCATTTTTTGGTAGGCACGGGGAGATTAAGGGCCTCATGTAGGTAAATAAATATTACCGGTTCTTAAATACCGAGCCGTACCGAATCGGTAAATTAGAATCGGTAAGTTATATGTAGGTAAAAATTCGGTAACAGTTACCGATTCGGTAACAGTCGGTAAATACGAATCGGAATTCACCGAATCTGTAAATACCGAGGTGGTATTTACCGAATCGGTAAATACCGAGGTGGTATTTACCGAATCGGTAAATACCGAATCGGTATGTACGGATTCGGTAAATCAAATCACATGACTTGACGAAACAGCCAATCCAGTGCAACGACAGCCCACCCAACCAGGAAGTGCCCACACCCAGGCAGGTGTACATCATTAGCCGAAGTGGCCACACCCAGGCAGGTGTACATAATCAGCCGACCCTGGAGAGGCTTGGAGTGCAGAGGAGAGGCAGGGAGCCGTTGCATGTGCGAGCGGGTAAACGAACAGCATGTCCAGCCAGAGAACACAGAAAGACGGAGGGGAAAGGAGGAGGAAGCTGAAATTTAGCCCCAAGGAACTCCAGGTGCTGGTGGAGGAGGTGGTGAAGCAGCACCAGAAGCTGTTTGGAAGGCAATCCCTGCAAGTGCCTGAGGCTGAAAAGCGCAACATATGGCTGGCCATCCAGGCGCAGGTCAATGCTGTGGGAGTGACCCACAGGGACATTGAGGTCCTCAAAAAGCGCTGGTATGACCTCAGGATTGTAACCAAGAGGAAGATGGGCGACATCCAGAAGGAGGCCAGCCAGACCGGAGGTGGAACCAACAGGGCACCTGCCCTCACCGAACTGGAGGAGCTGGTGGCGGCCACAATCGAGCAAGAGAGCGTCGTGGGTCTTGGGGACGCCGACAGCTCTGCCAGAGCCGCAACACACCAAGGTAAGACGAAAGCACAGCAATGTTGCCCCCCCTACCCCTATCCCACATCCCCCATTGTGAAACGAGAATCACACTGCAGTCCACACGTGTCAGTGCAGTCAGGCAATGCATTCCAGGAGATGTAGTCAGGGCAACACTAACCATGACGTAAATGTTACAGGGCAACAAGGCATGTCACGCACTCGAGGCACAAGGAGACAGGGGACATATTGGAATGTGAAATGATTTATTGTGACGCTTGCAATGCAGCCCTTCGGGGACACTGAGCCAATGTTGTATTTCTGTCCACAGATGTGACATCATGCAGGACAGGGCATGCTGCAGGAGAGACGGCACACCGGCCACATAAATCACCTCTAGCCAGCACAAGTGCAGACCAGGGAGCAGGCCCACTGGCAGCCGCACCACCAACACAGCCAGCCTCGCCGCACACAGAGCCAGCATCACCTCACCGAGAGCCAGCATCACCACCACCAGAGCCAGCATCGCCACTCATGTTCGATTCACCGGCCACATCTCCGCTTGCAGGTGTGAGAATGAGGAGGCGTCCAGCAGCCAGGCTACGAGCCTTCGACACCTCGTCAGACGACAGCATGGGCCCAGAAGACCGCACCGGGCCCCAGGAAGGGAGCCATGCCACTGTGCCCCACACCTCACAGGCAGCACAGACGGAAGCAAGAGGGCACCGCAAGTCGCGTGTCCAGAGTCCACCAGCACCCACTGACGGCCATGGTGTCTTCTTGGGGCTCGAGGGCCAAATGTTGAAGCAACAGCGCCTGCAATCAAAGGCAGTCATGTCAGTCCAGAGGCACATGCGGGTGATGACGACAACATTAGTCAACATGGACACTAACATTAGCGGCATGGCTGCGGGCATTCGGGACATGTCCCAGTCAATCCAGCAGTTGTGCAGCAAATTAGATGCTGACATCGAAGCACGGCGCCGGGAACGCCAGAGACGGGACACCACCAGCAGGGCACTCAACCGTCTGGCAACTGCGACTTCTCTGCTGTGCCGGCGCTCTGTGACGATGCAGGAGGGCCTAACACAGTGCTGCAGCGACCTGTCTCGGGGGATGGTGCAGGTGACAAGTGCACTAGGGGTGCTATTGACTAGTCAGGCGTCGACAACTGCTGCAGGGGATGCTGCGGAGAGCATCGACACCAGCAGCAGCATCACACCCCCGGTCCCAGAAGCACGCAGGAGCAGCAGGCGGCTTGGGGTTGGCTCTAGTGAGGATGCACAGGCTGTGCAATCCACCACTGCAGCGCGTATGCGCAAACATTGATGTGGCCCTGCTTAGCCACGTCCCATTGGGTGACGTAACCCTGGACATACTCCTTGTATAGATGGTATATTGCCAGATTGGCCTGTTCATGTGTTCATGGCGTGGTGCCACATTAAAACTACGTCAGGACTTCTCACAACTCGCTGTGTCCCCTTACTTACTCAGAAATAGTTGCATGTGATCACTGCCCGTCTCTCTCTCTCCCATCGATTGCAGTTGGCACTCTAGCTGCGTTGCCCTCTGGCTGGCCTGACTCATCCTCGTTGTCCTCAAAATATGTCAGTTCCACATCTGTACCTTTTTTCGTGGCAAGGTTGTGCAGCATTGCACAAGTGGCAATAATCTTGCAGCAGGTGATGGGTTTGTACTGGCGTGCGCCTCCGCTCTTGTGGAGGCAGCGGAACCTGCTCTTCAGTAGTCCAAACGTGCGCTCCACCACATTGCGTGTTGTTTTGTGTGCCACGTTGTATCGTCTCTCACTCTGGGTTGCTGGGTGTAGGTAGGGAGTGAGGATGAATGACCGGCATGCATATGCACTGTCGCCTGGATGAGTAAAAGGGAACCATCAGTAACAAGCCTCTATGCACTATGATTTGCAGGTTTCAAGGGGCGTCACTGTTACTTACCTAGCAGGTATCCCTCTCCGAATTCTCCGGCACTCAGTCGTGTGTAGATCCCACTATTCTGGAAGATGTAAGAGTCGTGGGTGCTCCCCGGAAACTTTGCAACTATATCTGTGATGATGTTCCCTGCATCACAGATCACCTGCACATTGATGGAGTGGGTGGACTTCCTGTTCCTGTAGATGTGCTCTGTATCAGCTGGAGGACAGATTGGGATGTGTGTACCATCAATACAGCCGATGACATGGGGGAACTGTGCCATGTGATAAAAGTCAGTTTTTGTTTTCTGCAGTGCAGCCTGTGTGTTCGGGAAGCTTATGTAGTGGTGCATTCTCTGCATCATGGCATCCAGGAACTTCCTGAAGAAACGTGACAGGCAACTCTGGGATACCCCGCCCACCGCAGCTATCACCACCTGATAACTGCCGGATGCCAACAGATGTAGGCTGCAGAGCACCTGCACATGTGGGGGTATGGCGTGCGCCCTTCTTATTGGATGGTCCAGGAGTGGGTGTAGGTCCCTGATTAAGTCCATGATGGTTTCGGGGTCTAGCCTGTACCTCTCATGTATCTCTGCATCAGTCAGCTGGAATAGTGTGATGCGCTGTCTGTGGATTTGTTCCTCCCGTCGCCACACCCTCAGTCCTGCTGCCTGTAGACGTAGGCGCCTTGCAATGACGTACATAGCGGCCATGTTGTCCACGCTGTTGCATTTTGGGTTTGATTATATGCATTGTTGATGGTTACCACCTGCTTTCAATCCGTGTTAATTACCGACTCTTATTTACCGATTTTACTGGATTTCTTAATTACCGAGTGCTCCTACATGTCATTTTAGATTTTACCAGTTCATATTTACCACTTCATGTTTACCGATTCGTTAATTATGTCTTCGGTAAATATGAATCGGTATTTTAGAATTCGGTAAATATGATTCGGTATTTACCGCCTCATATTTACCGAAAAGTGGTTTTTGGACTCCTACATCTCACTTGTCTGAATACCGGTCGGTAACGGCATATTTGCCGAAAATCGGCCGTTACCGACCGGTATTTGGCTACCTACATGAGGCCCTAAGTGATGTGCCCATAATCACCGAATGTTGAGCCAACACGAAACTCGAACCTGGTTCCCCAGTTCCAAACTCATCAACTCTGACAGCTGCCCTAAGACAGTGGTGGGCTCAAGGGGGTCCCCTCTGCATCGGACTAGAGGACTCCCTGCTCTGCTGGGTGGTTTGGTTTGGCCTGCACTAACCCCCTGCTGCATGGGGTGGCATGTATTGAGCGTCTACACTCTCTCTATGTGGTATGGCATGCCTTAGGTGGTGGGATCCACCTGCTTGAGGAACAGGCATTGGACTGCAGGGCTTTATTGGGTGTTCTTGCTCAGAATACATCCACTGACTTCTGAATCTTCAGTTTCCTCGCGATGTTCTTTACCATCCCACTTTGTTCTACCTTCGCATTTAGTAAATGCATTTTCCGTTCTTTCCTTTCTTTCTTTCTTTTTTCAGGCATTGTTTATTTTTCCTTCTCCTTTCTTCCATTTCTCTTCGCTGCTCCTTTGCATTCCTCCCTTTCTTTTTCGGCATTCATTCCTTTGCTTCCTTTCTCGCCCGCTTTTTGTTTTCTGACCCTCTTTAAGTTCTCCCCTCTTTCAGTCTTTCTTGCGCTTTATTTCTCTTCTCTTTCTTTTCAGTTGCATCACTTACATTACTATTAGTGTATTTCCTGAATTTCCACTTTCATATTGCTTTAATGCCTTCTATGCCAAGTCTCAATTGATCTTTTCTTTTGCTTTTCATGTTCTTTTTCCTCACCTTTCCTTGCTTTCTATACACGGGTTCTCGTGTCTTTTTTTAGGGCTCGTGCCTGCGTTGCAGTGCACAACACTGCTCGCGCAGCAAGAGCCCTTTTGTGTGGGGTTTTGAAAGCTGACCACACGCTTGTGTGTGTGATCAGGCTTTCACTGGCAGGCATTGGCTTGCACGTGTTTTTTTTGTTTTAAAAAGTCACGCGATTGGGCAAAGGCGGGCATATGTCCCGCCTTTGCAACGCTCACTCTCGAGCATGTCTAGCACGCGCAGCAGCATGCGTTCACCTCGCTGCCGCTGCCACGCTCTCTCCCCCGCTCCTCTGTGGTGCGCGTGCACCCCCACTGCTCTTACGTGTTTAGACTTGCACGTCCTTCCCGCTGCCTGCCTTTCAGTTTCAGTTTCACTTTTACTAAAGTCCGCCTCCCCCACCAAGTCACTCTCTGGGCCCCTGGCATCAGGTGGGGCTGCAGCCACTCCCTGGCCTCCTCCCTGCAGGGACTGTGGACGTTGGCGGTCGTTGAGCCAGAACCTGAAGCCCACAGGTGATGTCACTCGTTTCATCGCCTCTGTATGTTTTACACACTTCCTCTCCTTTCTTCAGCACAACCAGGGCAACTAAATGTCATTGTGGCTTTGGCAAACCTCACAGCTTTTTAGCACTGCCCTTCCGTCGAAAACAATCTGCCCCAAAATAACCCAGAGGCAAAATAAAAATACATATGTTCCCTAGTAATTGACGTATAACATGCGATAATATAACATTATGTGACATAACATAGAGTCCAGTTATATTAAACAGCATCAGAAAGCACTAGAACAAATGACACACCATCATAGCACATAACAGCACAGCAGCATACAAAATAGTATAGCGTAACATAGCATAGCAGACAGCTAGCCGCCTTCCTCGAGACCAACGGATCCCTCGACCACTCGCAATCCGGCTTCCGAGCCAACCACAGCACGGAGACCGCCCTCATCGCAGCCACAGACGACATCAGATCCCTAATGGACAACGGGGAAACTGCGGCCCTCATCCTCCTGGACCTCTACGCAGCGTTCGACACTGTCTGCCACCGCACCCTGGTACAGCACCTGAACAACACCGGCATCCAGGAGAAGGCCCTGGAGTGGATCACCTCATTCCTCGCCGGAAGAACCCAGAGAGTCTGCCTCCCCCCGTTCCGCTCAGCGGCCACCGAAGTCATCTGCGGCGTTCCACAAGGGTCATCGCTCAGCCCCACCCTCTTCAACGTCTACATGAGCCCGCTCGCAACCATCGCACGTCAACACAACCTCAAGATCATCACCTACGCCGACGACACCCAGCTGATCCTCTCCCTCACCAGCGACCCGGACGCCGCCAGAGCCAGCCTACACGAAGGGATGAAAGACGTCGCCGAATGGATGAAGAACAGCCGCCTGAAACTGAACTCAGACAAGACGGAGGTCCTCATCCTGGGATCATCACCCTCCGCCTGGGACGACTCCTGGTGGCCCCCCGCCCTGGGAGCCACCCCCAAGCCAACGGAACACGCACGCAACCTAGGCTTCATCCTGGACTCCTCCCTCTCGATGACCAGACAAGTCAACGCCATCTCGTCTTCATGCTTCAACACCCTGCGCATGCTTCGAAAGATCTTCCGGTGGATCCCCACCGAGACCAGGAAGACGGTCACCCAGGCCCTCGTCACCAGTCGGCTGGACTACGGGAACGCCCTCTACGCCGGCACCGCCGCCAAACTCCAGAAGAAACTCCAACGGATCCAGAACGCCTCAGCACGACTCATCCTGGACATCCCCCGACACAGCCACGTCTCCGGGCACCTGAGAGACCTGCACTGGCTCCCCGTCAACAAAAGAATCACGTTCCGACTCCTCACCCACGCACACAAGGGCCTCCACGACCTGGGCCCCAAGTTCCTCAACAGCCGCCTGACCTTCCACAAGCCCACCCGCCAGCTCCGCTCCGCCAGCCTCGCTCTCGCCACCGTCCCCCGCATCCGCAGAGCCACCGCCGGACGAAGATCCTTCTCCTACCTGGCAGCCAAGACATGGAACTCCCTCCCCATCCACCTCCGGACAACGCAAGACCATCTCGCTTTCAGGAAGCAACTCAAGACCTGGCTGTTCGAGCAGTAGCGTTCCCCCCCCCCCCCCCCCCCCCCCAGCGCCTTGAGACCCTCCGGGTGAGCAGTGCGCTATACAAATGCCTATGATTGATTGATTGATAGCATAGCATAACAGGGTGACATTAACAGCACAACTGAAAACTTGTTATAAGACGGCAAAAACAATATATTCGAATTCTAAAGCCTAGCATAACAGGGTGACATTATGACAGCACAACTGAAAACCTGTTATAAGACGGCAAAAACAATATATTCAAATTCTAAAGCAAAGCATAACAAGCATTAAAAATGCAATAGGTCTCGCCTTTCATGAAGTTAAAGCCATTTGCTTTGCTATACAATACCATTAGCAAAGCAAATGGCTTTAACTTAATCAAAGGCGAGACCTATTGTATTTGCAATGCTTGTTTAAATGTAATATGGCACACCTTCCCCAAGTTTGCTTTCATTCCTGCTCCCTACTTGCACATGAAGGGTTTATTCAGGACATACAAGCAAAATCAATGACAGATGGAACCTCGCATTCTAGATGGTGACCACAGAGAGGTCAAACTAACTGTTGACCTTCCAAAGTCCCCAGTAGATTAAGATCAATTGAGAGTGCGCTCTCACCACAGAGTTCAACATGTTTAATTTCAATGTTTGCCTTTTACACATGTAGGTAGAGAGTTAGTTCCAGCCTGTCCATGATGACTGCCTGAATGCACATGCTGTGCCCTGTCCAAAATAATCACCGCTACCACTGACACACTCAGAGATCAGCAAAGAGGAAGACTGTACTCACATGTGGCATGTTTCATAAGACAAAAGAAGATGTGATGGGGAAGTTTTGTATCCTGAATACAACACCGTTTGAAAATTATGAGCAAGTCACCTGGAATTATGCAATTCTGCCACTCCACCGTTTTCCGCATAATTAGCTCTAGCACATAATCGTTCATCTGCTGCATAATCTGCAGATTTCAACAACAAAAAAATATTTCTAGTTCAACCAGATCGAAAGTTATGAAATCGCGGGGACCCGTCTTACTACGCAGTAGAAGGCCACATGCAAAGGTTCACTGGTCATCTTTCAGTTGCTTATTATGGTATTTGGGTAGCAAATTGGTACTAATAAGATACACCCTTTTCCTATACAGTGTTAACATGTGAAAAGATGACAACATTATTTGGTAACACGATCATAAAATGTGGTGCATTTGTCTTTTCTTGCCGCATAATTTAGTCAACTCTGCTGCACAATTTGCAATGGATCTGCTTATGAGAAATATGCCACATGCACCCTTAATGCCAGCATATCATAATGACATGCTGATGGTTGAAGAACATACTATTAAAATGGCAGCTGAGAATTACCGAAATAAAATGTAGCGAGGTCACACAGTTAGTCCAAGGTGACCACCTTCCAACTGATCACCGTAAGATATCTGGACATTGGGAAATTAACAGATGTTATGAGGATTACCCTTAAATGAGATGATCACCCCCAAATTCATGAAGCGCATGCTCATAGACAGTACTCATGCTAAGTCATCAGAAAAAGAAAGGCTAAAAGCAGAGAAGACAACTGTAGATATAGTAACAAGACCAGGCAAGTAAGGTTGGGCTCCTTCATCTGGTATCTCCATTGCCAATTTGCTGGGGCGGAATCCATGCTGATTCAATCACAACAGAGATTATTTATCAAGATAGATATGTTGCCCACATAGAGCCCGCACAATCACACAACAAGCTTCACAGAATGCGTTGTCCTCACATCACATCAGCGGCTTCAATATTTTTCGATTTAGCGCTTTCTGAGCTTGTGTTGCCCCGGGCAACTTTTGTTGTTGGCTGTAAACAGTTTTCACATTTTGCCCCAGCTGTCCTCTGATTTCTATATCTACCCTCTCAAGTTGAAAGTATACCTCAGAGTTTTATCACTGCCAGCACCTCCATTGGCACTGGTAAAAATGTGTGAAAGTCCTTTGATGTCCCTACTTTGAAGACTTTGCCCACAGACAATAACGTACAAGGAAACTTCCAGCCCTAAAGTCACTGTGGATGAGGCACCTCACCCCATTGTCTACATGTTTTGGAAACAAACTTGGCTAACCACTTGCTCTTCTAAATGCCATCAGAGTTAGCTCCGGCTGCACTAAGTTAGGTCATTTGTTGTCTGCACAGCTATTTTTGGTGCAAAAAACTAGCAAGGGCTACTTTACTAAGAATATCCTTGAAAACCTAAGACTGTACAGTTGTGATTTGTCAAAAGGGCCCTGTGTATGTGCCCTGTTCTCTCTATCACAGTGTCTGGGCACTATGCGTGACTTGGCTTTCTCAAAAACCCACAAGCCCTCATTACGATGTCAGTCGGAGTTGCCTCTGACCGACACCATTGCGGATTGGGAAACGGCCAACCCCAGGTCGGCGGTTCTCACCACATTATTTGGATGCGACTGCACATGGTGCGGTCGGAAACTCCAATTTCTCAACTGGCTCTAACTTTTACAAATGCGAGATCGATTGCATTGCAAATGCTTGTTTTACAATGCCATTTGGCTACAGTAAGGTCAGCAGGGTTAGTCAATTTAACATAAGGAGTATAAGCGAAAAAGTAGAATCGAGACCTGATTGGTTGGATCATGCGTTAATATCTCCATTCTGGAGATGAGCAGAGGATTGTAGCAAAGTGTCCAGTTATGATTGTGACATGCACAATAGAAAATGCAATTGCATTTATTTAGCGCGTACTACCCTTGACAAGGTACGGAAGAGCTTTTTGGTGAGTAGCACGCTTCCCCGGAACCCAAAAAGGATTAGTGGTGAATTAGTATAGGGAAATATGAAATTAATTTGAGCAATGGACATGTGAGTGGTTTTAAAAAGGATACTGGAGGGATAGATGAGGGAAGAGTCTTGAAAGTGTTTATTTGGAGATCATAGCAGAAGGGGGAGCTTTGGAGTGAGTATTTCTTGAAAGTGTAGTGGTGTTCTCTCAGTTCCACAAAGTGCTGCAGCCCTAGCTAAAATAGGTGCACAAGTGGTAGGTGAAAAGATTACAATATTTGTTTCTAGTTACTAGGTACAGTGAAGTAAGCAGGCGACTAAGGGGCATATTTATCATAGTTGCGATGCCCTTGCTCCACACAAGGGGGAACAAGGGTAACGCAACTACTAAATCAGATTTATCAAGCCACTCAAGGCCACCTTGCGTGGCCCTGCATGGTTTGATAATTCTAGAGTAATGCAATACAGCGCAGATCGCTGCGGTGCGTTACTGTGCCCCAGTGTGGCATTCCATGGGTGGAGTGTGGGTGTTCCCACGCATCCACCCATGGATTTTAGCACATCCCCAGATTTAGAAAAACTGGGAGACCTGGGAATGCGTCAAAATGCTTGGCCTTCCCAGGGGAGGCGCAACGAGAAGAAATATCTTGATTTCTCCTCCTCGTTTCCTCTTTCTCAGTGTGCTGTATTCTGCAGCACACTTAGAAAGAGGACAATGCCTCTCAGAATAGTTTTTGTGCAGGAAGGTGCCCCTTCCTGCACATAAACAATCCTGTTTGCAACGCAGGCACCCTTGCACCACAGTGCAAAGGTGCTCACGTTGGTGGACGGCAGCACATTGACTGCTAGCACAAGGAAAGGACAAGAATGCACTGTATCTTGTTAAACATAGCGCATTCCTGCCCTTTGGCTTGCTGCTCTGCGTGAAATAATGATACATCTGTCACAGAATTTCTGGAACGAGTGTAGTGACTCATCGTTCAGGAGAAGGTGTTTGAAGTGTGTGTTCTGACTTCTCTGAAAGATAGCGAGAGGTAACTTCCTTTCTCATCTGTTTCCATAAAAGTTCCACAGTATTTTAACATTGGGAGCGTTTTCATTCTCGGTTGATTAAATTGCGTTTACTCTGTGTCATTAAAAAACAGTGCTTAATTTGTAAAATATTAAGTGCAGGTGCTCAAATTCTTTTAGGAGACCACACCCACTTGTGTGGCTCCGCCCACTTCCTCCAGAGGCTCCACCCACTTCCTTTCTTGGTTCCACCCACCTCCACAAGCCTCAAAACATCAGAGCCACCTCCTCACATCTTGAGTTGCGCAAGAAACTGAA
Source organism: Triturus cristatus (assembly GCF_964204655.1). Lineage (NCBI taxonomy): Eukaryota > Metazoa > Chordata > Amphibia > Caudata > Salamandridae > Triturus > Triturus cristatus. Next base: position 835,978,919 of record NC_140591.1, read on the forward strand.
GACCTGGCTCTTCACATAAGCACCTCCGGGACCTCACACCTACACAGCTGCCCAAGTGCCTGAATACCCTCTCGGGTGATTAGTGTGATACACACATCAATATATCATAACATTATGTAACATATGGCCTATTAATCCTTTGAATTGCATTTTATTCCCTTTGACGTCTGTGGAAGAACTTGCTGCGGAATGACTGAGTGTTCACAAAAGAAACCCAAAGTAACATATTGTGTGGCAATGGGCTCCAACGTTCACGTTCTCTGACGAAAGCACCAGTACATTTTCACATCCAGAAAAGCATGGCTCGGGGGACGCAACACTCTCTTGTGCAACTCTTTTGGGGTCAGATGTTGGTGCCATACACATCAATTCGCGGATGCATGACATTCAAGAAGGCAGATGTCACAAAGCTGTTGAAGAGGGACTACACATGAAAAATAAGGTTACAACACACATCTTTGAGAAACTTGTAGCAGTTCACGTTTAACCTTAGTAACCAACCAAAGAGGTGTGGTGGAGTCAGCTTAGAAACGCGCGTGAGGTGCATTTCACACCTATTGCATTGTTTCTATCAATTTACAACCGGACATTTTGACCAAGATGTCCTCTTCTGGAAGGGTAGTTGCACACGACAAGCAAAAGAGGGCAAATGAAGACAAAAAACGGTCTCCTTATACTGGTACTTGCGCCAGATCTAGTAGGTAAGCACTACGATAGAAGGAGGGGTCACAGAGGAAGAATTTAGAACTGCATGTTCTTGCTTAGACGAAGGGGTGTGTAGAGGGAGTGTCTACCAACTGTTTGCTGTTCAATACAAGGGTGATGAAACCCTGACATGTTTGCAGTGACGACAAAGGTAAGATAATGTGTTGTCCACCAGGTAACACACAGGGTTGGCCACCCCCACAGCCATCTGCCCGAGTTAATAATTTTCCATCCGATTGATTAACCCGTGTTTTCAACTGTTCAGTGTAATGCTGATTTGGGGCAGAGTAATCTGTTTTTGAATTAGCGCAATTCCTTGTGCCTTATTTTATATATCTTTTTTAATTGCTACTAAAATACATTGCTGAATATAACTGAAAGTGTGTGGTAAGGAAAGCCCAGGGAAGGAATCTCAGATTTCACAGACGAATTGTTGAAGGTTCCTGGTCGTAGTGATCTGAATTGATTTACTTCGCCCATGCAGCAAGCTCCTGTTTTCCAGGGGTGGGAGAGTTCTCTTTTTAGTTGCTTGGTGCTCAGCAAACTTTCACTCTCCAGTTGCAGGGTTCCACCTGCGGTGATGTGACAGTTGTTCACTCGCCCTCCCCCACTCTTCCAAACTTATTAAAAAAGGCAGAACTTTGGCCCATCCTTGCCTTTCTGAAACATTCGCGTGCCGGTGCAGGGCTGGCATTTCGAGCTCATCATGTTCTCCAGGCGAGGCACAGCGGCGGCCATTTGCTTCTTCCTGGCAGCCCTTCATTCCACCTCTGCAGGTACAGTAGAGCACGTGCCCCGAGGAACGTCTTCCCAGGAGCCGCTATGTCGCGCGCACTGCCTTTGATCAGGTCCAAATCTATGTAGAGGCAACTCAATCTTACTACCAACTCTTACAACTACTAGCCCCGGATACAAACAGTTTCGTCTGGTTCTAGTACATTTAATTATGTATTTTATGGCTTTTAAATCACTTCAAGCTAGTGTTAGGCTGCTACGTCACCTAGGGGAAGCAGGTTAACTTGGTTGCCTGTGTGCAAAAGGAGTTTTAGATCACATCAAATTGCGTGGGTATGCCCATGTCAATATTTGATCAAGCCGTCTAAATGTGCTTAGGAGATGGGTTTTGATAGTAACTTTGTAAGCAGATTCGAACTGGCCTATAGGGTAATTTGGCAATGCCCAAACCCAAAGGGATGGTCTGACAGGTCAGTGTGTGGGCAGATTTTTGCTTGTTGGTGGTCCTGTTTATGATCGGGTGGCCGTCTGTTACTATTTCTCTGTTAGTACTAACCCTGGGCATAGTTTGTGAAGTAGCGCTACGTGTAGCTACGCCAAGTGCACTTCGCACCACGCGAGCTACGCGTAGCTTCGCAAACTGAGTAGTGCACTGTGCAAGATACTGTTTGCACTGATTGCACAGTGCCTGATGCTTGTCCGCACTGTGCAATCAGTGCAAACTGCATCTTGCACAGTGCAAGCGGTCGTTTTCTGCCGCTCAAGTAGATTTCTACTTGAGCAGCAGCTGTCTCAACACGGACTGGTAGTTTCTCATTGCGAGCGGTCGCGAGCATACGCGACCACTCACAATGAGAAACCTGACCTCCCCGCGTTGAGAAGCTCACTGGGAGGTTTATTTTCCACGCTCGCGATCGGCAACTTGATGTTGCTGATCGCGAACTAGGAAAAAGTCTCGCCGGGATGTCATTTTGCTTGCTCGCGGTCACCAACTTGACGTTGAGGACCGCGAGCAAGCAAAAAATGACCGCTGCACTACACTACGCTACGCGTGTTTGCACTGTGCTACGTGCAATTTGCGTAGTGCGATGTAGCACAAACTTCGCAAACTACGTGAGCGTAGCGTAGTGCTTTGCCCAGGCTTAGTTATTACCCCAAACAATGCCTGCAGCAAGCAACAATGCAGGTGGAATCCCATACCTTGCAAAACACCTATACCGTTTTTCTTTAGAATTTCAAAACTGCCCTGATTTGCAGACGTGAGCCACTTCTCCAGCTATTTGGTTCACTGATAGGGGTTACTTTTATTTTGGTGCCCATGAATATTCTTGTCCCAGTGCGACCCCGATTGTAGGCAGCCCATTAGCCATTCCTTTGATGTTTACTGAGCAGCAGGCAGTTGGAATATACCTGCTACTTGCTACCACATGGGTTTTCGGACACAAAACGGACTGCACGCATGAAATTCGATGTGATTTCACTTGCATAGTTACGCTGGTTGTGGGTGGCTCATCGTTTCCATTGGTTTCAGTTTGTAAATTTTTCATATGTGCACTGTCACATTTTTTTGTCTGTTGGTCTCTCATGCTAGTGTCCAGCAGGAAGTTTTTGGATCTAGTCAAAAGGTATATCCGTTAGTAATGGTGCGTGATTTGTGAATTCTTTTGACTGCCTAATGTTTTTTCACTTCAACATTTGTGGGGGGGTTTTCTAGAAAAGTCGGAACTGAAGCTCATGTGCCAAAGAAGGTGATGCTTTATAGTGCTTTTTTATTAAATACATTTGAAAAAAGACGTGTATGGTTTATACTGACATTTCATGTGCATTTTTCAGTTTTTTGCATGTTATTTTTTATTTGAAGTAGAACAGTCCACTTTTTCACGTAGCGCCTAAGACTGTTTCAGCACCGCAGTAAAAGGTATGTGGTGATAAACATCATGATTTACACATGATCATATGCTTGGTAAAGTGAGAAACCTAAGATTTAGGTGTATTTCTTAAATGTTTTACCCAACAACCCACTCCTTAAACCTGCCATCTCCGCTTCATGCTCTGCTTGCTATTCACTCGCCCCTTGATGTCTCTTATGTATTTCTTCCTCTGCATGAATGCATAGTTTACTTTCATTTAATTATTTCCTGCGTAGGTAATATAAAGCGTAAACAGTAACGTGGGTCTAGCTAGAGATTTAACTTCAAGGAGCAACAAACAATAACGCATGCAAAAATAATCAGATGGAATAATACATCTGAAATGGGCATATATTATTCTACATAGATATGAATAAGACAGTATTCATAATATTGGTAATTATTGATGAAGACTGTGTTTTCTGATGTGATCAGAGATCTAGGACATGCATCACTTGCCATCATGTGGGAAGCATGGCATCTCCCCGCCAGTGCTTCATTTGAGCTGGTGGTTGCCTGAGTGGGCCAATGGCACTCATTTTTGGGGACCAGCACCGAGTTTTCCTCATCAGACATTGACAGAGAGCAAGAAAGAGAAAACGCACAAAGGGAAAAGGGGAAGAAGAGAAAGGTGGAAATACATTGACAGAGGGGGAAAGCAGGAACATGGAAACGTGATATAAAGAGAAGGGGCTGTCTGGTAGTGGATTAAATAAGCATGAGGTGGATTTAGGCCTATGCAGACTAGCAGCCTCAGTATTGGGCACGTCAACTTTTGATTGCACCGGCTGTGGGCTTCTGAGCAGAGATTTGGAAACTGGTACTCATTTGATTAGAAATTAAGCACAGCTCCCCGCAATTCTGCCTGTTACCAAATTTTAATCAGTGTTTAAAGAAGGTTTGCAGTTCCTATTGGATTGGGGGGGGGGGGGGGGGGGTAGGGGTTGGGAGGAAAAGGGGGTGAATGGGAAAGACAGGCCAATAAACAAAGGGGGCCCCCAAAAATAAAATATAAAGGTAGAGACTATGGGGAGGAACCAGTTCAGTGCAAAGAGAAATAAACTCTACCCTTTATATGAAAGAAGTACACAGTATCAATGAATATTTTGGAATGCAAGCTAGAGACACTCAAGAGAAAAGGAACACAGAAAATTTATGCATACATATATATACAACCACTTCAATTTATGTTTAATACAAATTCTTTTTATTTCACTAATTAGGATAATTAATATATACAAGTTTAGCACATTAGAAAAATTTAGTGCGACAAAGATCAGTGAAAACAGGTTCCCACTCAGAAACAGCAGAAAAAGAAAAAGAAACTAATCACACATACATTCATTCACAACCAACACACACATTCATCAAAGTTCATACACATGTACTGTTTATGTTGGTGCCGAATAAGTGGTACAAGGGAAGTCCCAACCCTCAAAGGGTCTTCACAAAAAATACTCAAAAACACAAGTGAGTATGTAGGCCTTGGTGGAATCAAGGGTTTCAGAGGAAAACAGTTTAACTTGATCTAAATCCGGTACGGAGAAACAAGAGGGAGGGGCCCTTGTGCAAAACGCCGACGCGCGTTTCGGTGAAACAACTCCGGATGACGGAGTACCACCTTCTTCAGGGCGAAACAGAACCACACAAATCAAAATCGGGACCTGGAACAAAGAAGAGGGAAGTAACATATATGCATGAATAAAAACCTATATCAAACAAACAAAACCGATTCATATGTGCTATTTCCACAGAGTGTCACTCAGCTGCATCAATGGGACGGATAAACATAATAACATTAAATTCAGGTGGTTAATCGTGCGCACCAGAGAACAACATAAAAAATGTCAAGAGATAACAGAAAATTGAGAAAAAATGAAATAGAAAGAAAGTAGGGAAATATACACAAACAATAAAAAGGGCGAATCCTCGTATGACAAAAAATAATTAACAGAAAATCGTTTTGGGCTCAAGCCCTAAATTACCTGTATCAATAGGAGAGAAATAGTTCAGCGTAATAGTTTCTACAACAGCGTTTCAATACGGCCGAGGGATGCCATACTAAGCAAACAGAAAAATAATAAATGTAAAAACATGAGGATATATATACAAATAGACCAAAATTTAACATAATGCGGTTGCATCTCCAGAGGAATTTACCTAAACTAAATACGAATACAGCGGATTCTCCAAAGTTGGTGGACAGAGAGAAGCCAAAACGCCAGGATTCGATCTTTGCGGGGAGGGAGAGGCGAGGACACCTCACTTCCAGCAGGCTCACCGCTAATACAGGGAAAAATAAAAGAGGAAAGGAGGAGAGAAAGAATCAACCTATTAAAAGAAATAGTTTAGACCAAAGAAGTGCCAAAGTCTAAAACATCAGGCAAGGTTTAAACTAAAAGGTCAAGTTTGTAAAAAGTTGAGATTATCGGACTCACCTAGTTTCAATGCCCGATCCAATAAGAGCAAGAAACGCCAGATAATTAGAGTCAGAGAAGGCAGAATCGCCAGATGATAAGCATCGGGTTCGCCAAATGATTAGTCAACCGGGCGGGACAGCAGAAAGCTCGGGATAAGCTGAGAAAACAAACAAACAAGGGGAGGATAACAGCGTTGGATGATGAGCAGAGCGCGGACAAACAGATACGTCCAACGCAAGTAAATAACTTTAAACGAAAGCAGGGAGATCAGAAAGGGCAGCAATACCTTCAATGTTCAACGAGCGTCTGAACTGATTAACCGACGTCTCAAAGGCGGCGTCTTGGAAAAGCAGTCGCTTGCGAGAAGAAGCCCGCTCTAGTCAGGCTATTTAAACCCTCCAATCGAATGACCGTCGATCGGTGGTGTGTTGAAGGACCGATCCGTCAGATTTAAAGAGGTAGCAACGCATAAGAATAAGATAAGGAGTAACATATCGCGCTAAAAAACACAAAGGCAAGAATAAATAACAATCAAATAGCCAAAGAATCAAATACAGTTCAAAAAAAGGGATAAAATAAAATAAAATAAAATGAAGGGTCTAAAGGAATATCAGAGAATGTTAAAGAGACAGCCTCAATGTAGTAAGTGATGAAGATTACCGTCGACAATCGCTCACAAAGGGAGGGGCACGAATAACACAATGTAATAGAATGGTCACAGAGGAGAAAAAAGAGGGGGGGGGGGAGGGGGGGGCTGAACCATTTAAGACAAAACAACTTAACTAGTAGCTAAAGACTAATCTATCTAATCTAATAAAGATCTGTACAGATAAATATCAAGAACTTACGAAGAACAGGTCATAAGTAGCAGGAGAAAGGCCATAGAGGGAAATATAATTACAGAAGTGCATTTTCCCATGGGAGGGATTCATTCAGGCCCCTTTCCTTCGTGTTAAGGACAAAAATCCAAAACACCTCGCGTTTCTTGCGAATACTGTCTGGGTTATATCCCTTTTGTGGGTGGGAAAGACAGGTCTTTCTTCGTCCCAGGAGAGGGACCGGGTGAAGAGGAGCAGAGTCGTAGGCCAGGAGAAGAGCGGGAGAGGACACGGCGCCTTTCCTCCCTCAGTCGGAGTGCTCAGGTATTCTTTCCAACCCGGACCGAGGTGGTGAACGGCTCCGTAGTGTGGCCCCTGTGCAGCGGCAGCCTTCCTGGATATTCAGGGGCATTCTCCATTCACGGAGATAGAGGTAGCTGAGCCCTCACCCCCTTGTATACGGTGCCTGGTCCAGGTGAGGAGGCTGTGGGAGAGGTCAGGGAGGAGCAGCTTCGTTCCCCGCACCAGAGCCCCCTTTCGAGGCACATTGTCGGTGCCAGGTTTTGCCGAGCGGTCCCCGCACAAGAGCGGGCCGCTCCAACGTTGGGCACATTGGTTAGGAAGTCCCAGTAGGGACCCCGGAGGCACCGTGGTGCCTGTGCTCACTTTCCTTTGGGGGCATTGTGTGTGGGCAGTTCAAGGGCACAATGGTGCCGATCGGGGCACATGCCAGTGCTCATTTGGCCACAGTTGTTTAACAGAGTGTCAGAGTGGGGCTCACCAGGCACAGTAGTGCCAGGCCCTCATTTTGTTTCTCAATTGTGCCGCCGTAGCGGGCAACTGCAACTTGGGGGCATTTGTGTTTGCAACAGAAGAGGGATAAGAAGCACCCCAGGCCCCAGCGCAGTGCGCCCTTTGTGTTTGCTGCTAAGGTAGCCAGGGGGGTCCTTTGAGAGGTCCCCCCTAGAGCCCTGACATTTTGGACGTAGGGCATTTGAGCCCCGGTGTATGGCCTGGGGTCAGTTGCATGGGTGGTACTTGTGTATACTGGAAGGGCGCCAGACCCTAATGATTGCATAATGTGGTCATGCTTATGAGGATTGCATAATGTATTTTATGCCTAATGTGAGGTATATGCCAAATGTGATTTATGTGCCCTGAGTTATGCCTAATGTGAGTTATGCTGGTGATGCCTATGACATCATGTGTTTATGTTTAGGATGTTTACGCATAATGTGTTTATGCTGGTGAGGCCTGGTTCGTAATGTGTTTATGCTAATGAGGTTTGGGCCTTAGGTGCTTTATTGCCTAATGTCATGTTATGATATTTCAGGATGGTGTCTAATGCTAATGTGATAATGCTTAGGTCATTATGGTACCAGTAGTTACTGGATGTGGTTTTACTTACCGGTACTGATGGTTCTGACCATGGCCCAATTGGCCTGGTCCTGTATATAATCCCCTGTGAATATTGCCCGTGCCAGTTGGCACAGTGTAAATGTGTGATTATGTTTCTAATGTGTTTATGGTAATGCAAAGGCTATTTTTTATGTAACCTAGTGTGGAGTTTCTTTTGTAGTAGTGTGCCTAGTGTGTTGCTGCTGTGTGTGTGTTGCGCAACCGCTTTACACATTGCCTCTGGGATAAGCCTGACTGCTCGTGCTAAGCTACCAAGGGGTTGAGCGGGGGTTATCTTCAGTGTGTAACTCCCTTTCCCTGACTAGAGTGGTGGTGATGCAGCGGAGTTTACCAGCTCTACACATTCATACACACAACACTCATTTGGGCCCATATGCATTCATACATTCAATGAGCTAGCAAATATCCCCTGGTCATCAATTTTGTTTTACCTTAGAGAACCTTTACACCAGTATTCCTACCAACCCTGACTCCTAAGTAAATGTACGTTGTTGGAAGATCTAGTTGTAGATTAGAATAGGGATGAAATGATAATAGTAATAACAATACATTTAATTTTTATTCAAAGAACCACAGACTCAGAAGGAGTTCTAAAGGTTTATCTGAATTAATAATTTTGTGAGTCAAATCAGAATACACGTAGATACACCAAAACCTCTAACAGGCAAGAATATACAGTTAGCTTAAGATCAAAATTAGCTAAATCTTTATGATGACAGTACCTGAGGAGAGAAAAGAGCAGAGAGCAAATACGAAGCATAACCCACAAAGCTATATTTACCTAGAATGGTGTGAGACCCTAGACATCAGAGTATCAAAGATTCAGGACAGGTTCAGGACTGGGAAGGTGATCTCTTCTAGTGTAACGCCAGCGTTACACCCCTCTCTGGTGCTACTCACTCGGGCTCGGGCTCGTCCGGACCTCTTCCTAGATGTGCCTCCTCAGTTGTTCCGCGATTTTTCCCTTGTGTTGGATTCTTCAATCAGTTTGCAGCAAAATCGGGCAGCATCTCAGCATAGCATCAGCATCAAGCGACGTGTGTCTAACTAACTAAACCTTACCTCTGTTATACTAATTTGAGTGTATGATCCACCCCCAAATGTTTCAATTCTATGTACATCCTCAATTTGATTGGGCCAAGCAGTGGGGTGAGGACATCACACCATATCAAGTGTAATAACTTTCTTTAGTCCTATTGTTTAATTCCCCGCCCCTTAATTTTAATACCCACAAGCTTTATTCCCACAAGCATTTCATATGTGGATCGATAAATCTGTAGTACAATGTTTCGGCTTCTTCCTCTCGTAGGGTCAGAAGTTGATCTTCCCATTTCCTTGCTGGGCACATGGGTTGGCAGATAACACAAAAAGAAGGGGGGACTAGGGGCTAAGTTAGAAAGCTAGAGGTCCAGTACCCGTGTTCCTATAGAGTTAAATGTACATACTGGGGAAGGTAGCTGTTCCTAAAAAGAAAGGAAGGGGGCAGAGAGAGGAACCAGTAAAGGGTAACTGAGACCACCCAATTGGAAGTCAATATAGGAGAAAATGGGAATTACTCCTTGAATATTTAGAGCCCTCACACACCCTTGCAGGTGTCATGCTTCATCATGGGGCGTAGCTCCTCGTGGGGGTGGCGCTGCAGTCCCTCACGGGCCCCGCAAGAGGGCTCTTCGGCGGAGATCTTTTGAGGAGTCGCCGCAGTTGTGCATGGGAGTGTGTGGGCCTAGACAAGTGAGGTGAGTGAATGTTAAAATGACTAAATGGAACCCTGACCTGGGTTTCTATTCACGGGTCCAGATAGACGGTTAAAAACGAAGTGGATCCTGGAGCTCCTCTTTGGAAAGAATGTAGAGGGCGGACGTGTAGCTAGCCGCTGCTCTCAGGATGTGTGCTGTGGTGTCAGCGAGGTATATCTAGAATGGGGTAAACATGTTTCGCGCTCAGTGCTGGTCCATAAGTGATCCTACAGAGCTTCGTCAGGACCGGTTAAGGAAGTGAGAGTATAGTGATGTCAAAAAGAGGAAGGAACAGATTCCAGGGAGAAACCTGTGAACCTGTAGTACCTTGATTAAAGGAAAAATGCGTCCAAGCGTTGTAAGGCACTCTAATTGTAGGAGCCTATACCCAACCTGGTGAGAGAAGGAAAGGGAGAACAACAATACTTTTAAGATAGTGTCAATTATGTGGTCGTCCAACAAAGGCAGAGCATGTTACAATATAACATAGCGATAATAGAAGTGTGCAGTGCTAGGAAAGCATGTACACTTGAGTGCAGCTCTTTAAAAATGACATAAAGGAGAGGTGAACTACCTTAGTGCAGTATGTCGTCATGCAAGGTGGGGTAAAGATATCTTAAGGCGCTTACAGAATAGAAGAGCCCAATGATCGTACCAAGCAAGAGTGACGACAGTGAAAGAAGACCAGGAGAATGGAAACCTCGAGATAGAATAAGGAACAATGACCTTAATGGGCAAGGGCCCCATAAAGTGGCGCTAGCAGAGATTAAAAAACAAAAGGGAGGGAAAAAACAACCATGGTGGTGTGCCAAATACATACTTGAGTGCCATAAACCTCGTGGTACATTCGAGCGTTGAATTAGGAGGAGTGTACAGGTATACGAGGCAAAGATGGTACAGGGTTTGTGTGGTTGACTAGTCAGGCGGTCTATGCATAACGAGACATTCCTAAAGATACTAGCGTATGAAATAGTCATGATTCATAAAAAAACATATGCATAGTCTTAAGGGATGTAAACATGGTTAGAACACATAAATCGGAACAATACATACTATTAACTAGGCAGGCGGTCTGTGTAAAGGAAGGCATGTAAACAGACATATACGTTAAGAAAATGCCTACCCCAGGATTCTCGAGGGAGGGGTACATCGGCAGCGTCTAGGTTGCAGGCCGAGGAACTAAATAAAAGGGAAAAAACCGTGGAAAAGAAGTGGGGAGAGACGGGGGTAAAGTGAGCTGGTAAGGTATCCTGACGGTTTTAGGAATTGTATACTAAGTGCGTGCCGCCTGCGCGTAAGGTAGATGGCAGTCCATTCTCACGTTTCCTCGCCTGTGTATGGGTGGATAAACCTACCCTTCCTACTTCGAATGCCGGGATGGAGGAAGATCGGAAAGAAGGTCACTATATACCAGGAAAAGGACGCGCTTGCCGTGTGAAGTGGGCGGGGCACTACGTCCTCTCACTGCGTGGTGACGGGGTGAGGTTCAGGGTCAGAGTGTGAGGACGCATGCGCGTCGCTGTGTCAGGAAGTTAGATGTGGAAGTAAGTGTCTGAGGAGGCGTCCATCTTAGCCTGGAGTATAAATTAACAGTGGGGAGGGAAAGGTGTCATATGTTCCCGCCTAGGATGTAGCATTGTGGCTCTGATCGTGGGGCGTAATTAAGGAGAGGCACGGGGGCCGCCACCTTAGTAACGGCTAAAGATGGATGTTGCTGGTCATCGTGAAAGAAAAGCATATAGGGGATAGAGGAAAAGGGGGGTAGTCAACTAGACCAGGAAGCAAGGTTGAGATCTGGTGGGGCAAAGTAAATCCCAATGGAAACAGTATCTCAGGGACATAGAGAAGCAGAAGATAATAGGATTAACTGCTGGGGGCGCGTGACACATGAAGGGGTGAAAAATAAGGAGCATGTCATAAGAATATGTAATGTGTATGCAGAAATAGTGAATATCATGAGAGACTTGGGGGTGCATGTCAGAATATGAGTTCGACCCAGGGGATCTCGTCATTGAGACCCATCGTGTTGCATTTGAGTTTGTGGACCCAGCGTTGTTTCTGCCTGAACAGGGTTCTTTTAGTCCAGTTAGGGTTCGAGTCGATGATGGTCCACTTGATACTGTTCGCAGAGTGTTTTTACTCTAAGAAGTGGTTGAGTAGTTTAGTGTTGTTTCTGCCCCGTCTGATAGTGCTTTTATGTTCACCTATTCTTATCTTGACTGGTCTGGTTGTCATGCTGATGTATCCTTTATTACAAGGACAGAGGATAGTGTAGACACAGTTATTGGTATTGCAGTTGGTGTGTCTAGTCTGGCGCCAAGGTGTAGTCAGACCCAGATCTATCTGTTTGGAGGTGGTGGTTTCAGCACATGCGGAGCAAGAACCGCAGGGAAAGTGGCCCACTACAGGTGGTAAGGTCCAAAGAGTGGGCTGTCGTGTAAGTAGTGGTTTGGGTCTAGTGTGGACAAGATGGTCCCTGAGATTTTGGGTGCGTTTAAACGCAAATAAAGGTCGGGGGCCGGGCACAAAGGACCCTGATCTCAAAATGTCCCAATGTTTCCTAATAACTCTCTGTATTTTGTTGGAGCTGGGAGTAAATGTGGTAACACATGTAATCATGTCTGACTTAGGTTTCTCTCTGATCTCAAGGAGGGCTGAGCTCGGGTTGTTCCTCGCTCTCGTATGTGCTTGGTGAATTATGTTCCTAGGATAGTGGCGTTTCTCCAAGTTGTTTTTAAGAATGGCTGATTGTTTTTCAAATTCAGTGATGGTGTCGCAGTTCCTCCGAAGGGGAAGGAACTGACCCACCAGGAGATTATTCCTAAGTGCCCTTGGATGGTGGCTGACATAAGTGAGGAGGCTGTTCCGCCAACACATACTGTTATGGCGACGCTACATTGATGATATCATTCTGTTCTGGAGAGGAGAAGAGGAACTCTGTATTGAATTCTGCAACTGGGTTAACACACTCGATCCTTTTCCAATTTTCACCAGTACCAGATCACAACATGAAATTCCCTTCCTCGACCTTCTTATTTCATTAACCAATGGCTCCCTACACACTACCAACTACAGAAAACCAACAGACAGAAACAGCCTCCTCACTTATGACAGCCACCATCCTAGAGCACTTAGGAATAATCTCCCGGTGGGTCAGTTCCTTCGCCTTCGGAGGGACTGCGACACCATCACTGAATTTGAAAAACAATCAGCCATTCTTAAAAACAACTTGGAGAAACACCACTATCCTAGGAACATAATTCGCCAAGCACATAAGAGAGCGAGGAACAACCCGAGGTCCGCCCTCCTTGAGATCAGAGAGAAACCTAATTCAGACATGATTACATGTGTTACCATACCAGTTATTAGGAAACATTGGGACATTTTGAGAGCAGGGTCCTTTGTACCCGGCCCCCACCTTTATTTGCGTTTAAACGCATCCAAAATCTCAAGGACCATCTTGTCCACACTAGACCCAAACCACTACTTACACGACAGCCCACTCTTTGGACCTTACCACCTGTAGTGGGCCACTTTCCTTGCGGTTCTCGCTCCGCATGTGCTGAAACCACCACCTCCAAACGGATAGATCTGGGTCTGACTACACCTTGGCGCCAGACTAGACACACCAACTGCAATACCAATAACTGTGTCTACACTATTCTCTGCCCTTGTAATAAAAGATACATCGGCATGACAACCAGACCAGTCAAGATAAGAATAGGTGAACATAAAAGCACTATCAGACGGGGCAGAAACAACACTAAACTACTCAACCACTTGTTAGAACAAAAACACTCTGCGAACAGTATCAAGGGGACCATCATCGACTCTAACCCTAACTGGACTAGAAGAACCCTGTTCATGCAGGAACAACGCTGGGTCCACAAACTCAAATGCGACACGATGGGTATCAATGGCGAGATCCCCTGGGTCAAACTTATATTCAGACATGCACCCCCAAGTCTCTCACGACATTCTGCGTACACATTACAGATTCTTATGGCATACACCTTATTTTTCACCCCTTCATGTGTCACGCGCCCCCAGCAGTTAATCCTATTATCTTCTGCTTCTCTATGTCCCTGAGATACTGTTTCCATTGGGATTTACTTTGCCCCACCAGATCTCAACCTTGCTTCCTGGTCTAGTTGACTACCCCCCTTTTCCTCTATCCCCTATATGCTTTTCTTTCACCATGACCAGCAACATCCATCTTTGGCCGTTACTAAGGTGGCGGCCCCCGTGCCTCTCCTTAATTACGCCTCACGATCAGAGCCACAATGCTACATCCTAGCCGGGAACTTATGACATCTTTCCCTCCCCACTGTTAATTTATACTCCAGGCTAAGATGGCCGCCTCCTCGGACACTTACTTCCACATCTAACTTCCTGACACAGCGACGCGCATGCGTCCTCACACTCTGACCCTGAATCTTGCCCCGTCACCACGCAGTGAGTGGACGTAGTACCCGCCCACTTCACACGGCAAGCGCGTCCTTTTCCGGGTATATAGTGACCTTCTTTCCGATCTTCCTCCATCCCAGCATCCGACGTAGGAAGGGTAGGTTTATCAACCCATACACAGGCGAGCAAACGTGAGCATGGACTGCCATCTACCTTACACGCAGGCGGCACGCACTTAGTATACAATTCCTAAGACCGTCAGGATACCTTACCTGCTCACTTTACCCCCATCTCTCCCCACTTCTTTTCCACGTTTTTTCCCCCTTTTATTTAGTTCCTCGGCCTGTCGATGTAGCCCTCCCTCGAGAATCCTGGGGTAGGCATTTTCTTAACGTATATGTCTGTTTACATGCCTTCCTTTACACAGACCGCCTGCCTAGTTAATAGTATGTATTGTTCCGATTTATGTGTTCTGACCATGTTTACATCCCTTAAGACTATGCATATGTTTTTTTATGAGTCATGACTATGTCATACGCTAGTATCTTTAGGAATGTCTCGTTATACATAGACCGCCTGACTAGTCAACCCCATGAACCCTGTACCATCTTTGCCTCGTATACCTGTACACTCCTCCTAATTCCACGCTCGAATGTACCACGAGGTTTATGGCACTCAAGTATGTATTTGACACACCACCATGGTTGTTTCCCCCCCCCCTCTCTGTTAGCGCCACTTTATGGGGCCCTTGCCCATTAAGGTCATCGTTCCTTATTCTATCTCGAGGTTTCCATTCTCCTGGTCTTCTTTCACTGTCGTCACTCTTGCTTGGTACGATCATTGGGCTCTTCTATTCTTTAAGCGCCTTGAGATATCTTTACCCCACTTTGCATGACGACGTACTGCACTAAGGTAGTACACCTCTCCTTTATGTCATTTTTAAAGGGCTGCACTCAAGTGTACAGGCTTTCCTAGCACTGCACACTTCTATTATCGCTATATTATATTGTAACATGCTCTGCCTTTGTTGGAAGACCACATAATTGACTCTATTTTATATGTATTGTTGTTCTCCCTTTCCTTCTCTCACCAGGTTGGGTATAGGCTCCTACAATTAGAGTGCCTCACAGCGCTTGGACGCATTTTTCCTTTAATCAAGGTACTACAGGTTCACGGGTTTCTCCCTGGAATCTGTTCTTTCCTCTTTTTGACATCACTATACTCTCACTTCCTTAACCGGTTCTAATGAAGCGCTATAGGATCCCTAATGGACCAGCACTGAGCGCAAAACATGTTGACCCCATTCTAGATATACCTTGCTGACACCACAGCACACATCCTGAGAGCAGCGGCTAGTTACACATCCACCCTCTACATTCTTTCCAAAGAGGAGCTCCAGGATCCACTTCGTTTTTAACCGTCTATCTGGACCCGTGAATAAAAACCCAGGTTCAGGGTTCCATTTAGTCATTTTAGCATTCACTCACCTCACTTGTCCAGGCCCACAAACCCCCATGCACAACTGCGGCGCCTCCTCATAAGATCTCCGCCGAAGAGCCCTCTTGCGGGGCCCGTGAGGGACTGCAGTGCCACCCCCACGAGGAGCTACGCCCCATGATGAAGCATGACACCTGCAAGGGTCTGTGAGGGCACTAAATACTCAAGGAGTAATTCCCCTTTTCTCCTATATTGACTTCCAATTGGGTGGTCTCATTTACCCTTTACTGGTTCCTCTCTCTCCCCCCCTTCCTTTCTTTTCAGGAACAGCTACCCCCCCCAGTATGTACACATGGGTTGGCAGCCATTCAATGTCTTTATTGGTCTCAGAATAAGGACGTATCGCGCATGCATAGTTACTGCAAGGGACCGGGCCGTTGGTCACCCTCCATGGCCCAAATACGAGCTATTAATAAAGTCAGAGAAGAACATGTTAGAATACAAAATTAAATGAATTCACTGTATACCGCTTACTTCTCCACTATCCCCATTTACTTAATATATCTTTTGCGTTAATGGCCAAGTAAACCTTGCAAAGGTTACTTTCAGCACAGAATGTGAATTAACGCGAGGGTTTCAAGCAGCCATGTTAAAAGCTATAACTTGCCTTAAGATTTCCCACCAAGCGACAGGAGACGTCATACTACGTAGATGTAGTAGACGCATGCACAGAAGAGTTCCCGCGTTTTTGGCAGCCATTTTAGGAACACTCTGGTTACTTGTTAGTAGAATACATAGAAAAGCTTCCCATAGATAAAATATGTAAAATGTAATGCAAAATTAGTACTCACAAATAGGTTGATTATAATGTTACAAGTTATTCGAGAGGATTGCATATGAGCAAGTTTCTTTTTATATGAAACCTTGCTCCATCAGTGGTTTCTGCCTGACTTTGGCGCAAGCTTTAGCCAACCAGAAATCCCATTTCTAACATTGGTTGTCAGCAGTGAGGATAGGACTGGCATTTTCGCAGTACCACAGCGACAACTGGTTACACTACAAACTCTGCATTTAGATAATCACGTGTTTGGGGATTATTTCTACTGATTTTGTTTTCTCCTCAACAGTGTCATTATTAAATTGTGTTTTCTGCTCTTTTATTTGGGTGGCAGAAGAGAGAAAATGACAGGGTGGGGACACCGGTAGGTGGGGAGGATCCCATAGATAGGGAGTCCCTTGCTGGGTCCATTGCCAGGGGCAGTGCCCCATCCCCTTCCCTGTTCCCAGAGGAGTGGGTGGATAGGAGGGAAGAAAGGGAGTGTGGAGTAGAAAAAGCTAGCTCTGGAGGGTAGGTTATCCCCTGAGTGTAGTTTGAGTTGTCTGGATTCACCAGTATGGGTGGGATCCAGTGGTGGCAGCAGTATGGAGTCCAGTGCAGGAAGTCCCATTCCCAGTTCCCAGAGTATGGTACCTGGTTCCCAGTTAGAGGGGTACAGGCGGAGATTCAGGGGCAGTAAGGAACTGTCTCCCCAGTCTTGGGGGGAGTTTGTGGATGAATGTTGTGATGCACTGGACGATTGGGGGTGATTAGCACCGCAAATGATTTTGAAGGCCTGCTCAATCTGGTTGTCTGAGAGCACGTGTTCAGTAATTGTTTTCTGGTGTTGCGCCAACACCTGTTGGGGTGTAAGTTCTCTGATCCCATGGAGCTTGCATGGGAGGCAGACCTCTGGCTGTGTGCTAGAGGGTCTGAAGAGACATTGGGGAGTGATTCCAAAAGTAGTGGCTTGGGTATCTTCCGGTCCTGTGTGGTGGAAGAGGTTCAGTGTAGCCCAGTTAGGTCCCAGAGTAGTGGGAGGGGTGTTGGGGCTCACAACCTGTCTCAGTGGAGAAGGAGTGAGTGTGGGACTGTGTGTCCCAAGGTGCCCGAAACCTAGTCTCAGGGCCTGGAGGGTTCCCTAAGGGAGCACCCAGTCGGGGGCCTAGGCTGTACTTGTGGGCCATTTGAGGAGGATCTCCCAGTGTCAGGAGAACGTAGAGTGTCTGTAAGCAGAGCTCCAGCGGCTCTGGTGTCTGGCGGTGCCGCTCCAGTTGGGAAGGTGCAGAAGTCCAGAGTGAGGGGTAAGAGGGGGATGTGTTCCCCAGTGGGAGAACCAGTGGGTCAGGGTCCAGCCTGAAGGGCTGAGTCTCCTAGAAGTGGCCATGGCAACACCACTTCTGTCCTGGGGGATCATCGCGCACTGTCAGATGGACAGGAGTCAGGAGATCTGCGCCAGGCAGACTGTCACACAACACATTAGTCATGTGTTACCCTCGGGGGGATACTGTGTGCATCCCCAGAAGTCCTGGTGTGCCAGGCAAGTGCTCAGCCGTGGGGTTCAGCCCCAAGGTTGGGAGGTCAGGTTCAGGATCTGCCTGACCGGGAGGGAAGGATATCTGTAATCAGTGTCCTGACCGGTTTGTCTCCCAGGGGTACCACTCCAAGGTGGGAGGGTGCAGATCTCTGGAAGGGGGTGCTGTGGGAGGGAGCCCTCGCCTTTGACCCTAATGCAACCTGAGGGTTTAGACCCTAGGTTGGGAGACTCTGAAACTTCGTGATCGAGGGTGAATCCCTGCCAAAGAGAACAGCTGAATAGACTTAGGAAAAGTGCCGCCATTGCTGTGTGTCTTGGGGCTGACCTACAGTTTTCTGTTTCTGCTGAGGAAGAGGACTAAGGGACTTTGCTGTGTGCTGTGTCCCCCCTGCTTGAAGAGGAACTGTGCTGGCTGCTTTGTTTTTCTCAAGACAAGAGTCTCCGAGGGTCTGAGTGAGCTGGCCTCCTATTAAGGAGTTTCAGCTGGTTGGAGAGTTGTGTTCTGAGGGTGCCTCTCCAAGGAGGAGGGTACGGAACCCCAGAAGAAGAGGTAGGGGGAGGAGAGCCTTGCCCGTGACTTCTGGTCAGCCTGAGGGTACGGACCCTAGGTTGGAGGATCAGTGGCAGTTTGGAACTGCACTGATGAGAGAAAGAGTGGAGAATGGTTACTATGTGCCTGGGGTTACTGCCCCCCATTCTGTGGATTGGAAGTGGACAGCTAGGGAGTACCAGTGGGGTAGCCTAGTTGGTCCTGAGAGATTTGACAGAAGGAACCACGTGGGTTCAGAGTGGCGTAGAACTGGAGGGTGTCCCTGCAGTTGCGGGCCAGCATCCGTGTTCTATCGCCCAAGGCAGGGAAGCCCATCAAGCTGGTGATTGGTCTACCCTGCCTTTTGGCTGGACGGGGGTTGTGTTGGACTTGGCCCTTATTGCAGGGTCATCCCTAAACGTTTTACCTTTCTCCTAGCTTTTTTTCTGACATAGTGTTGGTGGTTTTAGGACTCTGGGCACTTTAACACTGCTGTTCAGTGTAAAGTGCATGTGCTCTCTGTGGTAAATATGGTAAGATTGGTCTACACCTGTTTGACCTATTTAATTACCTGTCAGTCCCTTGTAAAGTGGTATGTCAGATACCCAGGGCTGGTAAATTAAATGCTACTGGTGGGCTTGAAGTGCTGATTGCGCCACCCACCAAAGTAGCCTTGCAAGCCTATCTCAGGCCTCTGCCATTGCAGGGCCTGTGCACCTAAAGTGTGTGCAATGTCTGTGACCCCTCTTTTACTACATGGCAGTCACCCCTAAGGTAGGCCCTAACTAGCCCTAGGGGCAGGGTGCATTGTAGGTAAAAGATAGGACATCTACCTTAAGTGTGTGCATGTCCTGGTAGTGACAAACAGCCATTTTTGTTTATCACTACTGTGGGGCTGCCCTCCCATAGGAATGCATTGGGGATTCCCTGATATGTGTTTCAGTGGTAATTCCTGATATGAGAGGCGCAGAGTAGTCAAGTTTGGTATGTTTGGAATAGTGCTAATAAATCCTATGCAATGGTGTGCACAGATTTATTATGACTATTTTTAGAAATGCCACTTTTAGAAGTTTGCATTTCTGTGTGGCTCCAGGAAGGGCAGGGTGAGTCAGCGCTAGGCTGAATGGGACATCTGCATTTGGAGTGGTGGGAGGAAAAATCCCTGGTCCCTGAATAGGATGGTGCCTGCCCTAGTGAATGAGGGCTCCGCCCCCTGTGGTGTGTCTGATGATGAGCCCCCACCTAACAATAGGGAAGAGGAGCCTGGTAAACAGAGTGCTCCAGAACCAGTTGGGACTGGTTTCCCCAAGCCCTGTGCTTTGTCGACCAAGGGGAACAAGTGGTATCAGTATAGGGGCTATGACCCCATGATAGAGAGCTGTTCCTGGACTTTGGGGGGGGCTTACTGCTGCTGGGGCCCAGGAGGAACTGCCATGGGGGCTTGCCTCCCTGCTGGAGGGCCCTGTGTGCTGACCTCCCTGGGCCCAGCTATGCCCCATGAAGCCTGAAGGACTTTTGCGCCCCCTGAGCGCTTTTCTTTTCATTTTCCCGGTCCTTAAGGGCTCCTAGCGCCTGGTGAGCACTATATTGTATCTTGCCAAAGAAGAGGAGCGCCTGCCCTCCGCAGTGCTGTGCTACCAAGGCGTCCCAAGGGAATCCCGGTGTGGGGATTCCCCTACACGACGCAGGGATTGAGCAGGAGCCCACCCTGCTGTTTCATGCCTTTATTGTAGCAGGTGCCCCCCCCCTGCTGATGGTGTTGTTGCGTGTGCCCACCCCACTTATGCTTTTATTTTGGTGGGTGCCTACCCCGCCTCTCCGCTATTTGAAATATGCGGGTGCCAAACCCGCCTTGATCATTTTTTACTTAACAAGCGGGTGATCACCCCACATCGCTGCCAAGACCCAAATGGGGATCACCGTCATGGCCCAGCCCAAGAAGTAGCTGCCGCCGCCGCCGCTGGACCGAACAGGAAGTCAGGCAAGGTTGTGCCTGTCCAGGGGTGGGGCTTCCGGGAGGAAAGGGAAGTCCCGCGTGAAGACCCTTCTGGAGCCTCGCGGGCGCCACGCTTGAGTCCCGTGTCCCCAGGAGAGTGCCCAGGTATTCTTTCCAACTCGGTCCGAGGTGGTGAAGGGCTCCGTTGTGTGGCCCCTGTGCAGCGGCAGCCTTCCTGGATATTCGGGGGCATTCTCCATTCACGTAGATAGAGGTAGCTGAGCCCTCACCCCCTTGCATATGGTGCCTGGTCCAGGTGAGGAGCTGTGGGAGAGGTGGGAGCAGGAGCAGCTTCGTTCCCCGCACCAGAGCCCCCTTTCGAGGCACATTGTCGGTGCAAGGTTTTGCTGAGCGGTCCCCGCAGGAGAGCAAGCCGCTCCAACGTTGGGCACATTGGTTAGGAAGTCCCAGTAGGGACCCTGGAGGCACCGTGGTGCCTGTGCTCATTTTCCTTTGTGTTCATTGTGTGTGGGCAGTCCGAAGGCACGGTGTTGCCGATCAGGGCACATGCCGGTGCTCCTTTGGCCACAGTTGTTTTTCAGAGTGCCAGAGTGGGGCTCACCAGGCACAGTAGTGCCAGGCTCTCATTTTGTTTCTCAGTTGTGCCGCCGTAGTGGGCAACTGCAACTTGGGGGCATTTGTGTTTGCAAATGAAGAGGGGGGAGAAGCACCCCAGGCCCCAGCGCAGTGCGCCCTTTGTGTTTGCTACCAAGGTAGCCAGGGGGGTCATTTGAGAGGTCCCCTCTAGAGCCCTGACATTTTAAACGTAGGGCATTTGAGCCCCGGTGTATGACCAGTTGGCCTGGGGTCATTTGCCTGGGTGGTACTTGCGTATACTGGAAGGGCGCCTGACTCTAAGGATTGCATAATGTGGTAATGCTTATGAGGATTCCATAATGTATTTTATGCCTAACGTGAGGTATATGCCAAATGTGATTTATGCGCCCTGAGTTATGCCTAATGTGAGTTATGCTTGTGATGCCTATGACATCATGTGTTTATGTTTAGGATTTTTACGCATAATGTGTTTATGCTGGTGAGGCCTGGTGCGCAATGTGTTTATGCTAATGAGGTTTGGGCCTACGGTGATTTATTGCCTAATGTCATGTAATGATATTTCAGGATGGTGTCTAATGCTAATGTGATAATGCTTAGGTCATTATGGGACCAGTAGTTACTGGTTGTGGTTTTACTTACCGGTTCTGATGGTTCTGACCCTGGCCCGTTTGGCCTCGTCCTGTATATAATCCCCTGTGAATATTGCCCGTGCCAGTTGGCACAGTGTACATGTGTGATTATGTTTCTAATGTGTTCATGGTAATACAAAGGCTATTTTTTATATAACCTTGTGTGGAGTTTCTTTTGTAGTGTGCCTAGTGTGTTGCTGCTGTGTGTGTGTGCTGCGCAAACGCTTTACACATTGCCTCTGGGATAAGCCTGACTGCTTGTGCCAAGCTACCAAGGGGGTGAGCAGGGTTTATCTTCAGCGTGTAACTCCCTTGCCCTGACTAGAATGATGGTTTCTGCCTTGCTTTGGAGCAAGCCTTAGCCAACCAGAAATCCCATTTCTAACAATTAGGTATAGGTTAATAAACAAAACATTTTTTTACATTTATTTATTTTTTAATACAATATTTGTATTTTTTTTTTTAAAGAATCATGAACTTTAATATTTTTCTTATACTTTCTCATAGGGAGATCATCACCTTAGTGGCAGAGCTCTCCACCTACGTGTGAAAAGATAGTAGTAGGAAATTTACACATATAAATCCTGTTTTAGGGGGCTCCATCGGGGCTGGGGATGCCTAAGTCTACAACATTGTGAAATCCGCACCCGGGAATGATGAATAACAAAGAAGGGCAGAATTATACATAAATGTAGTACTAAATGCACTGAGTAAATCTATAATTGCGCATTTACGTTTGTTAAATAAGGTCTGTTATGCTCACACCAATGTTGGATGATCAGTGCATATGAACGAGATTTGCGTTATGAGCTATCATGACTGTAACCCTAGCACTATGGCTTTAAGTGGGATGAAAAAACTGGGGGTGGGGGTCTCTTGAAGGGGTGTGGCCTATGTAATAAGGGCGTGGATTAAAAACAGCTAGTCCTAAACTAAAAACCTGTGCATAGCACAGTGTGCCGCTCGACTGGTATTTTGATGTTTCTGTCATTTTATCCAGATCTAGAATACAGCAAGCAACATTATTCCTACAACAAGCCAGGACTATCTGCTTTGTCAATGGTTGTTAGCCACATAAGATAAATAGGCAACAACTTTGTTGTATATAACCTTGAAAATCTTCCATTCGGAACTGGTGAGACTATGAAAGACCTACAACAAGTCTCTTTGAAGTTACATCAAAGGCAGTGAAGGTGGTACTGCTGCAGAGTTAAAAATAAAAGGCCAAAATGGGGATCCCCATAGGGACTCATCTCGGTATCTGCTTTTTAGAACTGCAGGAGCTGAGCACCGGCAGAGCCCAGTCCACTTAAAGCTCTGACTAGCACATTTCATGGGTTCTGTCTTCATTGCCTTTCTCTTTCAGATTAGCAACCATCGTCTCCCAGGACCTTGGTACTTCTCTCCCTTTGTTATCCCCCTTTGCTTATGTGCAGTACTGTACTTTCCCATTCAGCCGAATAGATCTTTTCCCTCAGCCAGTCCTTATTCTACACGTCTCTTGGCGAATGAGAACAGTGCAGACTTAATGATTGTACCTCCTGGATATTCGAGACGCATCATTAATTGGAAGAGTGATCCAAACGTTCTCTCCTTTGGAAAAGTTTTTTTCTACCCATGATTGAGCATCTGAAAGGAGCTGAATGGAGCAAACCATTCTGTGTGGATGTAGGAATTTTAGTTATTTGGAGAAATATCACTATTTCTTAGATAAATGATGGGGTGCCTAGGTAGCAGTGAGGTGGCAGGGTAAGGCTCATCAACTGAGCTCTAGCTTCATGTGCCGCTGTGCAGCTGCCTACCAGCAGGAACCATTATAAAGTCAAGTGCATTTGTCTGCTTGGAAACCAAATCAACTTGAATGGAAAAGAACATTGGGCCTCATTTATGATAACTGTTGCATCGCTGCTTGAAAACAGCGATGCAACAGTTTTCCCTGCGCCCTCCTTGCGACACGATGGATGTGCCGTATTTAATGTACGGCACTCCATGTCGCAAAGAGTTACAGTTACGTCATTATTTCTGACGGATCTGTAGGCGCAGTAATGATGTATTGCTTTAGTGTGTGGCAAAAGTGACGCAACTCCAGCAATGGGTCATTACACATGGGCAAGTCCCATGTAGATATGCCTGCGTCAGTCTGTCACCTGCTGTGAGGCAGGCATAAGATTTTGATGCAGTGGCATCCTAGAAGTGGCACAGTGAGATGTGATAGATTTCACTGCGCCACTTCTACAAGGCTTTTTGCGGTGGAACGCCCACTCTGCATACATTCTACCTGACTCGGGTATAATGTAGCGCAGGGCTTTCCAAAGTGACGCATCTGCTTAGATGCGTCACTTTGTAAATAAGGCACAACATGGCCCCTTTTTACGCTGCCTGTGTGGCTTAAAAAGTGATGCAGCGACGGCACAAAAGTGTTGCAAGGCCTCATTAATAAGGCCCATTCTCTGTTAACCTGTTCTCTATTGAACCAGTACCAGCAAATCAGCCTGGGGCCCGAGAAGAGCAACACTTGTACAAAGACTGTGGCCTAGGGCTTGACCAAGGCTGAATGCATTTGACTAATAAATGGACAGGCAGTCCTCTACTGCAGCCTATTTTCAAGAAAGCCTTAAAATTAAGACAGAACCTTTGGGCTGAAGAGGACTAAGGTGGTCGACTGCTTGGCATGTAGAGAGTCTGCCTATCTTTAGACCAAAGCCAAGTAAAATATTTCAGACTATTGCACTGAGATGTTCAGAATGGTGAAGGCTGCAGGTACTGGAAGCCTACAACTGTAAGTGATGCTGAAGTATAACGGCTTGTGTGCCTTCACATATGCCGATGAAGATAAGATCTCAAATGGCGGAGGTCTGTTACTCCAGGGTAGGCCCATGGTTTATAGCTGCCTTTGGGGAATTTGCAGATGTGCTTCCCTGACCTCCGATATCGGCTGGAGCAAGGGCACAAGGCACACAAAGAGTTTTAGAACATAGAAATGCCCATTTCATATAGGTGGCATTTCTAAGCAAGCTATGCCTATATGCCTAAACCATCTTTACCACTGGAACGGGATTGGCACTGCTCATCCATTGATGGGAAACATCATGAGGTTGCTTCACTGCAATGCACTGTTGCAGCCTGAGGCAATATCAAATACTTCCCCATGTTAGCCTATGGGAAGAGCAAGTCTCATAGGTAGTGAAAACACACTTCATTATTCCACAGTACCTGAGTGCACATGCACTAATCCGGACACAGGCCTACAATAGCAGGCTGGAAACATAGACCCTGACACCATCGGTGCCAGTGCGCTCACAGAGCCTGCATTGGCAGACTGGATACGGGTTTAACCATTCTGGTTGACTGTGCGCACGTGCAAGCCTGCAATAGCAGGCTGGACACTAGTTACCCATTATGGAGTAGGTGTGCTCCCACAGGACTGCGTTGGCAGATCGGACACATGGTCACTAACATCATGGGTGCAAGTGCACACACTCAGGCTCACAATGGCAGGCCTTACCAGTGTCTTGCAACATCATAGTTGGAGGTATGCACACACCAGGCTGTGATGGCAGGGCAGACACCTAGGCCAAATACCATTGATGTAAGTACGCATCCATAAGCCTGCAGTGCATGCTGGACGGGTATTTAAACCAGCACAAGGGCCAGAGCGCACAACCCGGCTTGCGATGGCAGACTGGGCATACAGTCAACACCCCAGAGGTTCAAGCGTGCCCACACTGGTCTGTGAGGGCAGATCAGCCCATGTATCAGAACATCATGTTTTCGCCCCTTCCTAACATGTGTAGGAAGGTGCTCGCACTTTCACACTGTCTTGACACTGAGTAACTGCCCCGGGCCTGGGGGCCACACAAAGCCTCGGTATCCCTCCAGGAGTACCCTGGGGGGAGTCAGACTCCATGGCAGGGGAAAACCTATGTGGGGGCTCCTCGCTACCTGGACTGGGAACATCCATCTGTCCCTGCCTTCAGCCGACCATACCCTACACCCTTTAGCGCTTCTCTGGGGGTGTGCCCTCATGGTATGAGAAGGCCCACTCGGGATTGGCTGAGGCATGAGTGATGCCAACCTAAGCAGAGACACAATGGCACCCCACAGGCCAGCAGTGGCAGGCCCAATACATGGTTGACAGGCTATCCAGCAGGTGGCACACTCAGTGCTATGTCCCACTACTAGCCAGTGCCGTACCTGCCCAGGGCATGTGGGGTACCTGTGTACAGGGCTTGTGTGAGTAACAGTACCAAAACCAACCTCGTATCCACCCCTTCCTTGTGTGTGCTTAAAGGGCGTGTGCACCTTTCCTTTGCAGTACAGCGTGAAAGGTGCCCAGAGTCCTAAGGTCAGGCAGAGAGACGTGGCAAAAAATTGAAGGGAAAAGCAAATTATTTTGGGGTAATTTCCCCTAAGAAGGGCCATGTCCAACAGAGTGTCTTTGTAAATTTGATGCACCTTTGATCCGTTTCGCTTCACGTGAACGCTATGGCACCATGAGGGCTTGTGTACCTGTATACATGCCACTGCACCAATGATTCCTGAGCAAGGAGTGTTGTTTCTGGGTGTGAAGGAACTTGGAACCACCAAGGCAGGGTTTATTTCTGCAAAGGAGGTTTGTCTTTACAAGATGTAAAATCAGTGTCTTTAATGTGCTGGGAGATTTCTCTATGCATTGCGGTCCCAGGCAGCAAAAGAAATGACTGAGAAGGCATCAGCAGGTTCTGCCTAAATAGGGTAGGTTCCTAGACACTAAGTGTCAGATTTACTAGGATTTTGCGCTGTGTTCGCGTTACTTTGCACCATGGGGGCATGCCAAGGGTGGTGTATGGGCGTTCCCATGCAGCCACCCAAGGATTCTCATGCTAAACCCAATTGACCAAATACAGTAGATTGGCTTTAGCGTGAGAAAACTGTGCCCTTTTAAACTAGGCGCAAGAAAGGAAAAATGCTTTCATTTCTCCTTCCTTTTTCTACTTTGCATGTGTGCTAGGCATAGTATTTTGTTCAGGAAGGGTACCCTTCCTGAACAAAACGTATGCTAGACTCACACATACACCCTAGCGCTGTGGCTCTAGGGTGGGGCGTGGCACACGGCAGCTGTAATCAGCGCCGGCGCAAGGGAAAGGGAGGAGAGAGCCATATCTTTGAAAATATGTCGCTCTCCTGCTCCTTCCCTGTCATGCAACAAAACGCAGCCTCGCGAGAGGCTGCGCTGCGCTGCATGGAGATTTGTTAAATCTCACCCTAAGGGGTCTATTTAGTAAGTTTTAGTGCTTTGTTTTCGGCACAAAAGTGATGCAAAATGACGCAAACATTTTTCTTCACTAATTTACTTTCCAGCGCTAAACTTGTTTAGCACTGAGAGTTCACATGAACGT
Source organism: Triturus cristatus (assembly GCF_964204655.1). Lineage (NCBI taxonomy): Eukaryota > Metazoa > Chordata > Amphibia > Caudata > Salamandridae > Triturus > Triturus cristatus. Next base: position 836,005,950 of record NC_140591.1, read on the forward strand.
AGCGCAAAGCAGCACATTGCGCTATTTTCCATTACATAGCACCAAGGGGGTGTACCATGGGTTGTGCATGCGTGCAACCACCCAAGGTTGCTGATGCTAAGCCCTATTTACTTCAACAAGTAGACAAGGCTAAGCATCAGAAAATAGCACCCATTTCAGGTAGGTGCTATCACAAAGAAAGGCTTTTATTTCTCCTGTATGCAGCACACATACAAAACCTGTGCTAGACTCAAAGAGACACCCATGCACTATGGTACAAAGGTGTGTTTGTGGCACACGGCATCCATCAGATTTCTGCGACAGCGCTAAGGAGAGTGTCATATTTCTTTAAATATGGCGCTCTCCTGCTGTTTTTTCTCGCGCTGCACTGCATTTGCGGCTGGTGCACTGCGCTGCATGAGATTCCTGTAAATCTGGGCTTAAATAAGCTAACTGTCTAGGGCCGGTCATGGTGGTTTTGATGCTGGAGCTAGCAGTGCCTCGTATGACGGAAACACACTCTGAATGCGGAGTTGGAGTCAAGAGGTTTGCACAGGAGGCATGCTTCAGTTTTTGGTGGATGACGTGTTACGGCTTACCTGAAAAGGTTGAGGAGGGGCAAGGAAATGTCCGGGAAAGGAAGTTAGTTAGAGGCAGGCTATTGACGAAGTAAGTCGCAGGAAATAAAGAGATAGTGAACCCTCACACGTGTCTGCATCGTACCTTCCGCCTGTTATGGATGCCAGGATTGTTCCACAGGAGCGTCAGGAACTTGGAGAGGAGTCCTCAGTCGTCCCCTACGGCCTTCCGACTCTATCAGACTCTAGAGTATCAGATGGCACGTCAGGGGAAAACAGGGAAACAAAACAAGGAAAGGCGGGGGGTAAAATCAGGTTGCGTTGAAGGAACCACGTCAGGGACAGTTGAGGGAGTACCCAGCTGCAAGAAAAGACTGTGTTATATTCTGTCTGCACCATACAACCCCAGTGTACGAACAACACGCTACTATAGCACCTACCACGGCTATTGGTCACAGCTAGTGGTATGAGAGGGTGGCGTATTCTGTTCAACCCCTATATTCCTGTACAATAGAAGAACAAAAGGTTAGACAAAAAACTCCACTATTTAGTAAAGCATATACTATGGATGCATGAGGCTTACCCCGCAGTTCTCCAGGAGGACTATGAGTAACACAGGATCGTAATTCACCCTATGTTCTCAAAGAGCGAGGATCGTGCTTGTTCTTCTAGTGGGCATGGTTATAATCTGCCAAGGGATTCAACCAGACTAATTACATCCGAAGTTAATATACACAACAATATGTATAAGAAGGCAGCGCTATGCGCTGTTACCGTGATTCTGGAGAGATGGGCAGTCACTGCACTGTGGTCCACGCAAGTACCCCAATTAAATAATAAGACAGGGTCTTCCCAGGGAAGGCGAGAAAACAGCACCCGCCATTAAGCAGAGGTCACCAGCAGTGCCCGGCCAGGCAGCGGGAAATAATTCCGGCCGCGGGGCGGAGCACCCAGTCAGGCAATACCGGGAAAAACAGCAGGGGAGCTCAAGGTAGCTTCAATCGTGCTCACACATCTCCCGCCTGTAAGCAGAGATCAAAGACAGTGCCCGGCCAGGCAGCGGGAACAGTTCCGGCCGCGGGGCAAAGCACCCGGTCAGGGAATACAGGGAAACGGCAGCTAACAGCAAACGCCAGCTACGGAACAGACGCCAAAGGAAACAGGAAACACCAAAACGGAAGTCAGGCAACAACAACAAAGACGGAAACGGGGCTAGGAGCAAGAACGCTAAGCAGCGTTCGTGCGAACCTATGCTCCTTAAATACTGAAGACATTTCGGGGGGCAGGACCGCGGGGCATGACCGCACACTCCCCCCACAATGTCCCCCCAACCGCTTGGGTTTGTCCGGGTGCCTCTGATGGAAAAATCGAACTAAACGAGGAGCGTGCACGTTACAAGCTGGTTCCCAAGTGCGTTCCTCCACTCCATACCCTTTCCAATGGAGAAGATACTGGAGAGATCTCCCAACTATACGAGAGTCTACTATGGCCTCGACTTCGTACTCCTCGGTGTCTTGGATGGTGACAGGAGCGGGTTTTTTAGGGAACTTGGTGCCTGGCTCAACTGGTTTTATCAACGAGACGTGGAACACCGGGTGGATCTTGAAGTATACAGGCAATTCTAGCTTCAACACCACCGGGTTAACCACCTTTAGCACCTTGTAGGGACCTATAAACCTGGGGTTGAACTTGCGAGGACCACTGAGCGACATGTGTTTGGTGGAAAGCCACACCTTATCCCCTGGTGTATAGATAGGTTCTAATCTCCTGTGCAAATCCGCCCCCTCCTTGTATCTCACTTTGGCTACTTCTAAGTTCTCCAAGGTTTCCCTGTGTATTTCCTGTAACTTCTGAACCAGGTCATTTGCTGCCGGGGTAGGGCTGTCTGGGGGAACCCCTGATGGTAACAGCTTGGGGTGAAAACCAGAAGAGCAAAAGAAAGGCGTGTGGTTGATGGAGGAATGTGGACTATTGTTGTACGAGATCTCAGCCACCCACACCAACTCATCCCAGTCTGTGGGGGAATGCAGGACTTGATTCCTAAGGTACTGCTCGAAACACAGGTTAACCCTCTCGGTCTGTCCATCCGACTGAGGATGATGGCTAGAAGACAGCCTAACATCTATCTGGAGCAAGGAGCACAAACACTTCCAAAACCGAGACACAAATTGGTCCCCCCTATCCGACACTAAGACAGAAGGGAAACCATGGAGGCGGACCACCTGATGTAGGAATACAGAAGTCAATTCAACAGCAGTGGGTAAACCGCCCAAAGGGACAAAATGAGCAGTCTTTGTGAAAAGGTCTACAACAACTAGCAATGTATTGTTCTTTTTCTTGGTGACTGGTAACTCCACTATAAAATCAAGTGATACCGTATGCCAGGGACCTGGTGGGGAGGCCAGTGGTAGGAGTAGGCCTACCGGGTTTTGGTGGGATACCTTGGTTTGAGCACATACATGACAGGTCTTCATGAAAGCTTCTATATCTTTCAGCGTAGTAGGCCACCAAAAGCGTTCACGCACTGCCTTGGTAGTCTTCTTGATTCCTGGATGACCTGCCATGGGATGCGAATGATACCAATCCAAGACCTGTTCTTGTAGTTCTCGGGTAGGCAACACCACTCCTCCTTGAATGCAAACATAGCTCTCTTTAATAGTGGTTTCATGAGAGCCCACTAGTTCCTGCATCTTCACTGAGGATTGGCCCCGTCTGATCAGGTCTTTGAAACCTTCCTCCGTGAATACCCCACCTATGATGGTCTCCCTGGGAATAATGTTGGGTGAATCCAATGTTTCTTCCGGTTGTACGAAACCCAATCGGGACAAGGCGTCCACCTTGCCGTTTCTTCTCCCTGGCCGATATTGTATGGTGAAGTCATACTCACAGAAGAATTGGGACCAGCGTAATTGTCTCATGGACAAGGCTTTGGCTGATTTAAGGTATTGGAGGTTACGATGGTCAGTGTATACTATAGCTGGATAGCGAGCGCCTAATAGATACTGCCTTCACTCCTCGAAAGCATTCTTTATAGTGAGGAGCTCCTTGTCCCCCACTGCATAATTATATTCGGCGGGAGTGAACTTGTGGGAGAAATAGGCCACTGGGTGACATTCCCCTAGGACAGGATCCGCTTGACTAAGAACACCTCCCACTGCCACTTGAGAGGCGTCCACTTCCACCACAAAGGGCAAGGCGGGATCCGGATGGCGTAAGACAGGAGCTCGTGTGAAGGCTAATCTCAACTGCTGAAATGAATTCCCCGTCTCCCTTGACCATATAAACGGAACTCCTTTCCTCAAGAGTGCAGTGATGGGATTTGCCAATCCCGAAAAGTTCTGAATAAACCGCCTATAGAAATTGGCAAAGCCCAGAAAGCTCTGAAGTTCCTTGACAGTACGGGGCGCTGGCCATGAGAGAACGGCCTCAACCTTGACGGGATCCATACCAAGCCCCCAAGGAGAAACAATAAAACCCCCAAAAAGCACCTCTTGTGCATGGAAGGTACACCTCTCCAATTTGCAATAAAGGTGGTTATCGCGTAGGCGATCCAACACCTTTCGCACATGGAGTACATGTTCCGACATGGAGGGAGAGAAGATCAGCAGATCGTCGATATAGGCAATTACATACACATCAAGCATGTCCTTGAGCACTTCGTTTATAAAAAACTAAAATACCGCAGGGGCATTACAAAGCCCAAAGGACATCACTAGATATTCAAACAACCCGTATTTAGTGCAAAAGGCTGTTTTCCACTCGTCTCCCTCCTTGACACGCACTAGATGTTAGGCGCCACGCAGATCCAGCTTAGTGAAAAACTGAGCACTACGCACTCTATCAAGGAGGGAGGCGATAAGAAGCAAAGGATACCGGTTCTTGATAGTGACGTGGTTTAATCTTCTATAATCGATGCAACATCGAAGACCCCCTTCTCGCTTAGGTATGAAAAATAAAGACGAGGAGGCAGGAGAGCGTCAGGGTTGGATGAACCCTTTTTCTAACATGGAGTCTAAGTATTCTCTTAGGTATAGATTCTCCTTTTCTGTGAGTGCATAAACCCTACTGCATGGGATTCTGGCTCCTGTCTCAAGGTCAATCCGACAATCGAACACCCTGTGCGGGGGAAGGACCTCGGCTTCTTTGGGATCAAAAACCGTTTGTAAATCCTGGTAGCAAGAAGGCAACTCAGGAACAGATTCTTTCTTGTCCGGATCGGTTATCACTTGTGCACCCGCGATCAGGGACTCCTGACCAGTAGCGGGACGAAACGTTAGAGTAGACCTCTCCCAGTCTATTATAGGGTTATAGGTTTTCAACCACGGGATGCCTAAAAGCACAGGAATTTGTGGAGAACAGATCAAATCGAATTCTATGTTTTCATGATGGTTAGGGTCTATTCTCATGTGAAGCAGAACTGTCTTATGGGTTACTGGCCCTGAAATGAGAGGACTACCGTCTATAGTGGTGACCTTGTTCGCTAACTCTTTCTTTGTGCACGGTATCAGGTTTTCTCTTGCCCAATTAGAATCCATGAAGTTCCCGGAGGCACCGCAATCTATCATTACAGCCACATGAAGACCATGTTGTTCAAGTGATATATATGCTGACACATAAAGGTGATTAGTGGGGGTTTTGTCGTACTCAGAAGATGAGACTGTAAGTCCAGAACTACCCGGGATTCTTGTCTCACAGGACCCCGGGCTTTCTAGTTTCCCGAACTATTGGTCTGAGTCGGTTTAATCGGACAGGACCGCAGGAAATGACCAGCCTTACCACGGTATAGGCATAACCTGTTGATACGTCTCCTTTGCCGTTCGTCAGGCGCCAATGGACCCCTTATTACGCCTATTTGCATGGGCTCGCTCTCCTCAGTACCCTTAGCTGAGTCGCCCTTATTTTCTCTGGTAGATACATAACGAGGTTCAAACCTCCCCTTCTCTTGCTTCCTCTCTTGTAGCCGGTGTTCTATCTTTACTACCAAGTCAATGAGGTCAGAACAGGACTCAGGCAATTCTACTATCTGGGATAGAGCATCCTTCAAGTCGTCACGCAGCTCCCTGTAAAAAAGTGTGCTACGCTTTTCTTCAGGCCAATTGGACTCTACCACTAATCTACGGAATGACGTAATGTACGCAACAAGGTCTTGGTTGCCCTGCTTCAGAGCCAACAACTCGGTATCAGCAGAATGAGTGTAGATATGCCTATCGAATAGCTTACGGAACTCCCTCTTGAAGGCTGAGAACTGTGCAACAGAGGGTCATCTCTATCTACCAAAGAAATGGCCCAGTCAGCTGCTGAACCACTAAGGTATGAGATCATAAAGGCAACTCGGGACTGATCAGACGGAAAGCAGTTCGCCTTACAGGAAAAATGCAGCTGACATTGACTAAGGAATGCTGCACACCTAGCAGCATCCCCAGCAAACCTCTCCGGAGGGGCTAGTGGAATGGAAAGAGGTGTAGTGACCTGTTTAACCGGTGGTGTAACATCAGTTCTCCCTCCTGCTGCTGCTATGCTTTGTTGGCGCTGGAGAGTGTCCACTCTGTTTGCTAAGGCCTGAGTCTCAGCCTGCAAGTTGCCGATCATACCGGCAACGTCCGCCAGCGAGACAGCTCCCAGTTCCATGATGCTCGGGCAGAACACACCTCTTGGGCTTAGCGTTCTGTTATGGATGCCAGGATTGTTCCACAGGAGCGTCAGGAACTTGGAGAGGAGTCCTCAGTCGTCCCCTACGGCCTTCCGACTCTATCAGACTCTAGAGTATCAGATTGCACGTCAGGGGAAAACAGGGAAACAAAACAAGGAAAGGCGGGGGGTAAAATCAGGTTGCGTTGAAGGAACCACGTCAGGGACAGTTGAGGGAGTACCCAGATGCAAGAAAAGACTGTGTTATATTCTGTCTGCACCATTCAACCCCAGTGTACGAACAACACGCTACTATAGCACCTACCACGGCTATTGGTCACAGCTAGTGGTATGAGAGGGTGGCGTATTCAGTTCAATCCCTATATTCCTGTACAATAGAAGAACAAAAGGTTAGACAAAAAACTCCACTATTTAGTAAAGCATATACTATGGATGCATGAGGCTCACCCCGCAGTTCTCCAGGAGGACTATGAGTAACACAGGATCGTAATCCACCCTATGTTCTCAAAGAGAGAGGATCGTGCTTGTTCTTCTAGTGGGCATGGTTATAATCTGCCAAGGGATTCAATCAGACTAATTACATCCGAAGTTAATATACACAACAATATGTATAAGAAGGCAGCGCTATGCGCTGTTACCGTGATTCTGGAGAGATGGGCAGTCACTGCACTGTGGTCCACGCAAGTACCCCAATTAAATATTAAGACAGGGTCTTCCCAGGGAAGGCGAGAAAACAGCACCCGCCATTAAGCAGAGGTCACCAGCAGTGCCCGGCCAGGCAGCGGGAAATAATTCCGGCCACGGGGCAGAGCACCCAGTCAGGCAATACCGGGAAAATAGCAGGGGAGCTCAAGGTAGCTTCAATCGTGCTCACACATCTCCCGCCTGTAAGCAGAGATCAAAGACAGTGCCCGGCCAGGCAGCGGGAACAGTTCCGGCCGCGGGGCGAAGCACCCGGTCAGGGAATACAGGGAAATGGCAGCTAACAGCAAACGCCAGCTACGGAACAGACGCCAACGGAAACAGGAAACACCAAAACGGAAGTCAGGCAACAACAACAAAGACGGAAACGGGGCTAGGAGCAAGAACGCTAAGCAGCGTTCGTGCGAACCTATGCTCCTTAAATACTGAAGACGTCTTGGGGCAGGACCGCGGGGCATGACACCGCCGACACTACAACTGGCGACGAGGGTTGGCCACGAAGCGCGTGGTGCATGCCCGGAACGAGAAGCTGCCTGGACTTGCTACGTGAGCGTGGAGCGCTCGGGGCGGCGGTTCGGCGCGAGTCGGGAGCCTACCCCGATCGCGTCCGTGTGTGAGGGCCGCGACACGGGTGTCTACCCCGGTCGCTCATGGACAGCTGCCTGCTGTGACGGCGCGTGTGGAACGTGCGGCCGGCCTGCGTGTGAGCAGCCGCAGTGCCGCCCCTCCGGGTGAGACTCCGCGTGATGGTCCCGCGCGTGGAGAGAAGCGACGACGATCTGGGAGCCCACCCCAGTCGCGTGCTGCCCGCTCCGAAGTGGCTGTCGAGTGGAGGGTCGTTGAGGTGCCCCCCCCCTTCGGTGGAGTCGCTGTGTGGAGGTCTGCTCCGGAAGAAGAGATAACGATCTGGGTGCCCACCCCAGTCGTGTGCTGCCTGCACTGGGTACTCGTGGTGAGTGCCTTCCCCGAGAGATACACGTGTGGAGCATTTTGTGGACTGGCTGGAGAGCTGTGGCCTGCGTGTGGAGATCGAGCCTGGAGGGTGTGTGCAAGTGAGGCGGCCATCTTTAAGTCAGGCGCCTGCACCAATCCCCTGCGAGGCCACCCTGGCGGCCATCTTTAAGTCAAGTGGCAGCCCAGAAAAAATAAATAAATAAATAAATCGACAATGTGAAGCGGACTAGCACTGAATAACTGTATCCACGCCACTGTGCTAATCTTCACGGCAGGTCTGGGGTCTGGGTCTTTGCCATGGCGACGTCACCAGTCCGCCCGTCTGGGTCTACGTCGTCCATTGCGGGGCAGATGGGCATGCTTGGTGTGTCATTCCTGCGCCCACCTGAACAGTTGGTCCTTGAAACTGGCGGGGGCATGGGCCTCCGGTGGAAAGAATGGCTCGAGGACTTTGAAGATTTTATGAAAGGATCGCAGGTGGCGGATCCTGGCCAACAGCTAATAGCATTACGCAACCTGATAGGCAAAGACATTGGGCAAATAATAAAAGAACTACTGGCTGCGGATGCGGCATCTTACACCTCTGTGTGTGCGGCGCTTAACAGAAAATTTCTTCACAAACGAAACATAGACTATGAGAGGTACACATTCAATCTTGCTGCTCAAGAAAAAGATGAGCCCATGTGCACATTCATCACCCGCCTTAGACGTTTGGCCCGTTACTGCGAATTTGATTCTTTCTCGACAGAGGATGCCCTGCGTCTGAGGGTCATTGAAGGGTGTCAATCTGAATCGCTGAGAAGGAAATTGTTGAAAAAGAGTTACTCCCTTGATGAGATCGAAGAGATGACGCGTGTTCATGACCAAGCGGAAGACCATGCCAAAAAAATGGAAGCAGGGAGAGGGGAGAAGCGCGAGCAAGCCTTCAGAATTCAGTCTCACAATGGTCATAGACGCTCACCGGCGAAACACAGGTCGTCAAAAGCCAAGAGGGATCAACAGCCAGTGCGTCGGAGACATCGCAGCTCCAGTCGCAACAACAGACGGAGAGATCGGCATCTCAAGTGCTATCGCTGTGGGTATGATTTTCCTCACACCGATGGGTGTCCCGCCATGGGTCAAGAGTGCCGTAAGTGTGGAGGGGAAAATCACTTTGAAAATGTCTGCGGAAATCACAGAAGAAGCACACCAATAGATCATGACAGGAATTCTCGATCGGCTGGCACAAGACATCAAGCCAAAGCAGTACGGGATCGCCGGGACTCTTCAACGGGTTCCTCTCATTCCAGCTGTCAATCATACAAAAGCCACAGACAAAGGCACACGTCATCTCAAGACTCCAGGTCACTATCGCCCATCTCGCAAGATAGTGACGAGTATGTCTGCATGGTAGCGGATCCAGACCAACTCAGAAAGTACCCCCGACTCCACATACAAGTAGGAAGACACCAAACGAAGTTCGTCATGGACAGTGGAGCTTCCTTAAACTACATGTCAGTGGCAGAATACCAGCGAATTAAGCCTCGTCCATCACTGCGCCCTGCCCATGTAAAAGTATATCCATGGATGTCGAGAAAGCCACTCCCATGCTTGGGTAAATTCTCAACGCAGCTTACATACAGAGATCGGACCATTCCCGCGTACATTTACGTCATCGAAGGGCCGGAAGCTGACTGCCTCCTGAGTCTTCCAACTGCGGAACGACAACGCCTGGTGGATATCCTGTATCGCGTGGATGATGAACTTGATGTGACACTGAAATTTCCGAAGTTGTTCACTGGCCTGGGGAAGATGACTCGCTGCCAGATTCGATTACATATCCATGAACAGGTAGCCCCCATAGCCCAATATCCCCGACGGATTCCTTTCCACTTGCAACAGGCTGTGGAACGAGAGCTACAAGATCTGCTCGATGCGGACATCATCGAACGGACAGAAGGACCTACACCATGGGTCTCTCCGGTGGTGGTAGTGCCAAAGAAGGGCGAACCTGACAGTCAGGTTGTGTGTAGACATGAGGGCGCCCAACACCGCCATTGAGCGAGAGAGACACCCAGGGCCGCACATCAGTGACATGATTGCGTCACTTAATGGAGCCACGATATTCTCCAAATTGGATCTAAACAAGGGGTATCATCAACTCGAGTTACACGAAAAATCACGATACATAACAACGTTTTCTACTCACGTCGGCCTTTTCTGGTATAAGCGGCTCAGCTTTGGCGTTTCATCCGCGGCTGAAATCTTTCAGGAAGCCATCAGGAGGGTCATTCACCACATTCCCAACACTCTCCACTACAGTGATGACATCCTTGTATATGGGTCCAACACACAGGAGCATGACACTGCGTTTGAGCGAGTTTACCACGCGTTGCTGGAAGCTAATCTCACCTTAAACAAAGCTAAGTGTGAGTTCCACAAATCCACGCTAAAGTTCTTTGGCCATATCTTCTCGCAAGCAGGAATGAGACCGGACCCCGAGAAAGTGGTGGCGCTGAATGACACTCCCAGCCCCCGAGATGTAGGGGACGTTCGGTCCTTTCTAGGAATGGCCAGTTACTGTTCGCGTTACATCCAAAACTATGCGACCATCAGCTACCCTCTGAGACAGCTCACGAAACAAGGTTATCCATTTTAGTGGTCAGCAGAGTGTGAACGAGCTTTCAAGGACATCAAAACAGCTGTGGATTCTGCCGACAACATGGCATATTTTGATCAAAAGAAGAAAACAGAGATAACGGTGGATGCCAGTCCAGTCGGGCTGGGAGCAATACTCGCTCAATACGAACCAGAGGGTGACCAACGGCATATAATCGCGTACGCGAGCAGGAGTCTGACGGAGGCAGAGAAAGCGTACTCACAACCCGAGAAAGAGAGCTTAGCCGTTGTCTGGGCCTGTGAACACTTTCACATCTTTGTGTATGGCAAACACTTTACGTTAATTACTGATCACCAAGCCCTCATCACCATATCACGCAATCCACGGGCCAAAATGCCCCCCAGAATAGAACGTTGGGGCCTTCGCCTTCAAGAGTACACATATACAATCGTGCACAAGCCGGGAAAAGCAGAGAATCCGGCACCCCAAGGTAACAAAACGGTGCAAATCATCTGTGGCAGAAGAATACATATGCTTTGTGGCAGATCAAGCCCGGCCACCCGCTGTCCCGGTTGACGCCATCATAGATGCTACTCTGGAGGATGCCACGCTGATGGAAGTGAAGCGACGAATGCAAAACGATGAGTGGAGACATCTGGAAGTTGAGGATCCTAACAGTGCGGTCGACAAAAATGATCTGGCTGCCTTCAAGCACGTGAAAGAGGAACTGTCAGTGGCCCCCAACGGGATATTGTTAAGGGACAATCGACTCGTCATCCCCAGACGTCTATGTCAGGGAGTAGTCAATCTAGCCCATGAAGGCCATCGCGGAATTGTGGCCACCAAGAGAGCTTTGAGGAAAAGAGTGTGGTTCCCGGGTTTCGATCAAATGGTAGAAAGCACGTTGAGAGACTGTCCGCAATGCCAACTAGTCAGCAGGCCTGATCCTCCCGCACCCCTACAAATGCCCAGACTACCGGAGAATGCGTGGCAGCAAGTGGCAGTAGACTTTTTTGGTCCCTTTAAGTCAGGACAGTACATCCTAGCCATAATGGATGAATACTCTTGTTTCCCTATTGCTCACATCATCTCGTCCACCCGAGCTTCCAACACGATACCTGTACTGGATGAAGTATTTGCTGCCTGGGGCATCCCCAAAACAGTGAAAACAGACAATGGGCCCCCGTTCAATAGTCAGGACTTTGCGGATTTTGCCAAGCACCTAAACTTCAGACATCGCAAAATCACACCTCTATGGCCGCAAGCCAACGGGATGATCGAGAGATTCATGTCCACTTTAAAGAAAGCCGTTCAACAAGCAGAGGTGGCACAGCAAGACATCCAGACAGTGCTAAATGAAGTCCTACGGGCGTACCGGAACACACCTCATTCCACGACGGGGAAATGTCCCGCCACGCTAATGCTGGGCCGGCCCGTGCGCACTCGGATACCGATGGTTGATTGTTCTAACAAAGCAGCGTGGCCAGAATCGGACACTGATGACATTGTTCGCACGGATCAACTCAAAAAGGAGAAAATGAAAACGTATGCGGACCATCGCAGGCGAGCTGCTCCATCTGGGATTCAGGAAGGTGACTGGGTCTTGGTGAAACAGGAGCAGCAAAGAAAAACTGACTGTCGCTTTAGCGAGACTCCACTGGTGGTTGTCAAACAAAAGGGGACTGTGATCACTGCCGAGTCAGATGATAAGAGACTAACCAGGAATGTGACTCACTTTCAGAAATGTAGCCCCAAGGTCAAAGAGTCTCTCGGTATTTCCATCCGAGGGGAAACCAGTCCCCGTGAAACTGAGACTAGTATTCTGAAACCAAGAGCAGACTATAATGAAGGCGACAGTGATCATCCTGAAGTCAACAGTCGCCCCCGTCGGCACATCAAGAGGCCGAGTTGCCTGATCGAGGAACTGTAACTATGTTGATGTTATTTGGGTATTCACATAAAGTATCATGATGAGCGTTTGAATTTTGTTAAGAAAGGCGGAGATGTAATGTGGTGCTGGGTTAGACGAGCACTAGGACCGCCTCGGATGGGAGGCGTGGAGGGGCGGGACTGAGGAGGGGCAAGGAAATGCCCGGGAAAGTAAGTTAGTTAGAGGCAGGCTATCGACGAAGTTAGTCGCAGGAAATAAAGAGATAGTGAACCCTCACACGTGTCAGCGTCGTACCTTCCGCCGACACTACAGGTACGTAAAAAGTATCCAACAATGTGCTAGAGTTTTTCATCTTCACATCAGTGTTACTGAGGGAGCGCCATGTTTGTTGTCCTGGTTGCATCAAAACAAATATCATTCACATTGTGTAGAGAGATTATTATGGAACTATACTATGGTTTGCTGTATTGTCCCTCCTATCTGCATCAAAGGGTTAAGCATTACCATCATTTAAAATGAAGTTTCAAAGAGCTGTTTTGCTGGGGCTGCGCACACAGTTCAAGTTGGATCTGCCTAGTTCCTGGAAGCATTAGCGTTTCTTTGAGGAGCATGCTGGGGGTGTATCTATGTATTTTTCTTTTTATAGTGTGTAATTTCAGGTTTTCCCCTGTGATTGTTTTGCAAGGCTTCTTTTATAGAGCACTCCATGCCACGCGGAAGGTCGTTGAAAAGATAGCTTCAACAGGGTACCTCCCCTGTTGAAAGCTCACATGGTTAATTACCAAGAATTCAGTTAATGTTGCTTGGGTGCTTTCATACCAAAAATAGAGCTGAAATAGCGGGGCTATGGAGGACAATGTACACACAGCCAATGTCTGAAGTCCTATTAAACTATGGAGAGATGCCTCCTCGAGCATGTAGTTCCAAAGTAAAGCTAGGTTTATTCCAACAAGAAACTCCAGACGCCACAGCTCAACCTTCATCTTTCCCCTTCCTTAACATTTATCCCTCTTTCAACAATAACACTCTCCTAAAGAACCCTTAATTGTACATGAGGCACCTACAGACCAGAGATATCAACTATGTACAAGGGCAATAAGGAATATAAGACACAATACCTTTAATACCTTTGTGTATTAAGCGTGTTAGTGTCCATATTGAAATCGAATGCATATACGCGGACCACAAATGCGTAAAAAGTTATATTCTTTCATTTAAAGGGATTAAGCCTCTCTGTCAAGGAAACAAAGATGATTGTGATATACTAAAAAGGGAGATTGCACTGGCATAGAAGACTAAAATATCCTTTAATTAAGTCATATAATGAAAAATTAGTGAGTGATGGGCATAATACTCTCTGAGTCTGCGAGGAAAAAAAGAATACACTTATAACATTATAAGATTAGTATCCAAGAAAACTAGACTTCGTGTTGTGACCTCAGGAGTGGATTGGGTGTCTATGGGTGTTTACAAAACTTTAGAGAGTTGGGACTTAGAGTTTGAGATGACATTCATTTACTTAAGGAAGGGATCCTGGCTAGGCAATCCCAATGTATTATTAGAATATCTAAATATCACCAGAGCAATTACAAAATGTATATCTCCAGCATATCATCAGCAAGATGTCCAACTGGAATTAAAAGTGAAAACCAGGAAATGTACCCATGGGAAACCTCTATAGCTTTTGCTAACGACACTCGCCCACTTTATCAGTGGCATGCCGCATCATTGGGTCTCATCCTGGTTCCTATAAACCAGGAAGGGCTCAACCATATTTCAGGGAGTACTTAAGATTTTCTTTCATCCGAAGTCAAGTCATGTTCCGTCATCAACAGATATGTAATGTGCGATACATATTATGAGATTTTTATCCCCAAACTCAGTGTCAGTTGATACCATTGTTGTTACTGCTGTAGAAAATTCAATAAAATGATTGGATATTTATGAAAACATTTAGAAAACTGAAAATGCAATTTACAAGTATAAAAAATGCAAGACAATTCAGTTGCATCTATTTTCATCTTTCAGTATTTATACGACACGAGGAAGCAAATAATGTATTAAAAACAAGGCAGAAGCGGGCAAATAGCATTTTTGAAGAGATAATGATGAAAGCATCACTTGAGCGAGAATGCATGGAGGAGAAATGTTCCTATGAAGAAGCCAGAGAAGTATTTGAAGATGATAAGAGAACTGTAAGTAGAATGTATAACATTAGATTAGAAATATTCTGCCTTTCTATTTTCTTTGCAATACATTTCCTGGTAGCCACACTAAGGCATTAGTGCTTAAATATTCTTAGCATTTGGCACTGTCTGAGGAATTAAAACAGAGCAGCCACTAAAATGCTTAGTGCCTCTGAAGATCAGCAGTGGCTGTGAGATGTATGTAAAGAGACTGCTGAAATGGACGATCAGAGTTCAACCGACAAAGCCCATTGTGACTAAGACGCACTGCAAAGCTGAAAAAGCTGACTTCCCTGCTTCACACCAGTTCCCCTGTGAGAGACCCTCTTTTGTGCCTATTGTATTGGCTGCTGCCTGATATCATTGAAAAAAGAGTCAAAGAAGACTTCAAGGCACATAACTGATTTATTGCAAGATGACCTAAGTGCCTTTCCATCCCTGTGGCCATTGCTTAAATGTAAATGGCTGCATCAACCCCAAAATAGCATCTATGTCCACTTAACTGTGGCCACCTTGAGACGTCTGACTATGAATGGTTGTGTTACTGACACTGATGCATAGAGCGCCCACCACTCAACTAGACGAAGTGCACCCTATTTGAGATTGCTGCTGTGAGCTACCATAGATTGACTTGCACTGTTTGTATAACTGTTTTGGCACCAGTTCAATGAAGAGACACAATGGCTCCTGGTCACAGCAGCCACATCTGGCATGTGAGGACCCTGAGCATCCAACAAAATTTGGTGGCAAATACGACTTTTACTGTTCTGAGCTCTAAAGCCCATATGTGTCACTGCTCGCTTACCAAGTCGACACATGCTAGCTGTGAGCTTCTGTTCTAACCATTGCATCTACACTCCTAAAATGGACAACCTCTCAGATATACTGGGGTGAGTCAAATGTTCCTGAAGCCCTGCAACTGTTGGAATTAATACCTGTACTTCAGTTTCTAAACCAACATGCAATGCAGATGTAAACCCTCTCTACTAAACATTGCTACCACCTGAGAGTCAAAGACCGATTAGGGAGACATTCAGTGATCTGTATGGCTTTTCCTGTCCTTCTGGGACCCAGAGATAACAGAAAATGATTGTCACAAGGATTGTCCAGCCCCCAGGTTCTGGAGAAATGGCCTGATGATCGATGCTGACAGAAAAGCTTTAACTTTGAAACCCCTGCCCATGAAACTCCCCCAAAATTAGAAATATCTAAAAAGGGAAGACGGTCCCTTCTGCGAAGAAGCAGCAGTCCATGTTCTAGAGAAAAAAGGATAGTGGGGTGGATTGTGGAATGTTATGGCATTGTGATGTGACTGATCTGGAGAGCTGGAATTTGGTGGGTTGATAGTAGTTGTAATATTACTGGTGAGAAAAAGTTTTTTGTTCCTACAAAGAATTCGTGGTGTTTTCAGTTTCTGTTAAACGTTGAAATGTTTGAAAGTTACTGTGAGAAGTTGGCCTGGTATATGATGCTCACTAGTTAAAGTGATCACCTTGTACCATGCCAAGCAACCCTTATGGTGTGGTTGTAAGTCAACCTTTTCGGACTAGCTGCCCTAGTGGTAGCGTAGGCTAAGCAGTCTTTGAGGCTAAACTCGTGAAGCGTGTTAAGCCAGCTGTTTTACCAAATGCAACCCCCTTTTATACCAATGAAAGGACACCACACAGATATATATTCAAAATATATATGTATTTATTTCTCAAAGTAACCCCTAGTCTCTTTATGAGCACAGGAGCACAAATCGTCAAACAAGATTACAGTAGAATACACAGAAGTTGCACTTTATATGGATAGGCCCTGGTGGCCGCTCAAACCATATACTAAAATAGTGGTATAAGTACCACGAACAGAAAAGGGAAAAGGCCTAGGGCCTCTAGAACCGCTGGGCCTACAAGGAGCTAACTTCAGTTAGTGACCAGGAGGTCCACGGGTGGCGTGTGCAGAGCAAATAGTCACACGCGTGCTCCCATAGGTTTCAATGGGTGCGTAAAAAGTACAAAGTTACTGTAAAAAGGATCTTCCGGATGGACTAGGAACTCAAGATTGGAAACACAGGCACTAGAGATGATACTCTACACTTGGGCACCGGAGTGCCAACTTTACCTCACCCACAGGAAGCGGGTGCATAGGTGTCGAAGTGCGTCGGGTTTCTTCTATCTGTTCCGTGGAGCCTGTGGACAAAGATGCTGCAGGCGGTCGGTCCGGGAGAGATGCGGTGGATCCAAGAGTGGATCGGTGTTGTAGAAGACCTGTAAGCAGAGGGGACAGTGTTCACAGTCACTAGCCAGTGACCAGCGTGGCACCAGGTGGGTACCAGGCGGGTACCAGGCGGGTACCAGGCGATGTCGGGTGCAAACAGGAAGAAAGGTGTAGCTTGTCTCTGCAGCCACGTGGTCCCTGGAGGTCGACGACGTCCAGGAGTCGGTTCAAGAGCTGTCCCACGCAGGCTCTCGCTGTCGGCGGTGTCGGCGACTTGATCGAAGCAAACGAGCCTTGGCAAAAGCAATTGTTGTGGAGAACAAGATAAGCTGATTGTTCTGACCAGCAAGGTCAGAGGGACTGCTCCTTTGGAGGGGAGCAAGGGCCAGTCTGGAGCAACCAGACCAGCGGTGTAGTTCTTGAAGTTCGTCGCCAAGATGGCTACTAGCCAGCGGGCCAGCAACCGGTTAGGCGCGTCGAGTGGCAAAATGCAGAAGGGCCCCACGCAGATCGTGGAGATGCTGGAGGGCTCACTTTTGGTGCAGATGCTGCTCGAGGGTTGGGCTCCTCAGATCCCAAAGCACAACTTGGAGGGAGCCTCGGTTGTTGCGCTTGCAGCTTGTCGTCGTCGTTCCAAGATGGCTGGCTCCACGTGTCTCGGTGCCTCCACGGGTCTCCTCTTTTCAGGGACTGTGGATCGGGCGGTGAGAGGTCTGGAGAACCAGGTCTTGTCAGTCTCTGGGCTCGGGCTCCGGCAGGAGGCGGCGGCAAAGCAGACATTGATTCGCTGGATGGTGCTTGCGTTAGCAAGGTGGTCACTCCCTGACCACAGGGGAGATTTCCTTCAGTCTTCTGTGCAGCAGAATGTCGAAGTTCCCGTCTTCTTCTTAGTTTCAAGTTGATTCCAGGATGTCTGAAGTCTTAGGACACAGCTCCTACCTTTAAGCGGATTCTAGGGGCCGGACTACCTGCTAGGTCCCTCCCTATGGGTGGGACCAGGAAGGGGGGTGGTTACACCCCCAATCCTTTGTCCAGCTCGCCCCAGGCCCTGGACTGGTGTGCCCCAAGACCGGTTTGAACTGGCATATGCACCGAGGCTCCTTGTGAGCCTCAGGCATGTCTGGTTCCTTTCAAGCCCTACCTGACCAATACACAAAATCCTGTCTGGGGTGGTGCACGCACCTCCCCTGGCAGGAAACCCTTTGTCCACACCTCCCAAGCTGGAAGGACTCCCAGCAGCAGGAGGGCAGACTTGTGTCTGTGGTGGCAGCATCCATTTTGTGGAGCTGAGGCTATGTCTGATTTTACCCGGGTTTCAGGTACTGTACATGTCGTGTCCCTCTAGAAGGGTGGAATGCTAACCCCGTCGCCAGAATTGGCGAGGGGTTAGTATTCCAATTCGTATGACACCTTACTCGACATGTTTTGATAAAGTCAAACCAAAGATAGCATTTAACCGCGAGGTTCATAATGCACTTAAGAGTATATGGTATGACGATATCTGGAAACAGTAGAAGGAAGGGGTTCCAACCACTGCAGACAGGCTCAGCTCATGCCAGAGCACCATCTCACATGGAACCAAGCACTCTGCCTTCAGGATTGTTAAGGCCTGCCATAGGAGTGACTTATAGGTTAACATGTGTCCCATTTAAGGTTAGGTATAGGTATACTACACCTAAGTAAGAGGTGATTACACCAACGTACCCCAGCTGAGTGGTCAGCCAGTTGTGTCAAATTGTTAGGCCAAGCCTGGGGTGGCATAATACATGCTTCAGCCCCTGGCAGGCCTTGGAGACACCAATGCCCTGGGTACCTAGTGTACACTGGTACAGGGGCTGACAGGGTGATCCACTTCCAATTGGTTATGCACCTAGGGTGCATAGTGTAAATTTAGTAGAGAGAACAGCAGGCTGGGGGTCTGATTGGCAGGCCCACAGCTTCAATATGTCAAAAACCAGTGAAGCAAAAAGCAAAAATTTGGGGTGACCATAGGATAGCAGACCCTACTCTCCTACAGTTACTGTGAAAGTAAGGTTTGAAATCCCCTCCACATCTGTAAATGTGTGAAGAAAGAAAATGATGAGATGAAGCGAAATGATGAGGAGATTGATGACAACTTGGCTGGGGTAGAAGATTGTGGAGAAGAGAATGAAAAGATCATCTAGTTATTATAAAGAGTATGTGATGAGTAGGGAGTGTTAATGTTCTTAGAAGTTTTATGTATCATGGGTTATTGTTGAGAGGTGAAGATGTGTAGAGGTTTGGGCGATGTGAGGAAGAAAAATACACATGTAGCATGTGATGTGGATGGGCAGGAATGCTTTAATGTGGTATGTTGGAAATTGGTATGATAATGCTATCAACATTCCCGAGGGGAAATTGTATACTTTATAATAATGAGGTAACATTATTGAGCTCATGCTCTTTTAAGAATAATGAAAGACATATTTCAAAGCGTAAATAATTAAGTCACAGAGATCCCTAATGGCTGTTCATCTACGAGCACCACCAAAGTGAAAACAGTCAGTGCTTATAAGTGATGGTTGCGCAGAACCACCATGCAGTGGAGAAGATACTAGACATGCTGGTGAGCCCTGACCCCCATCACAACCGTAGAAATAGGGACTAGAGGGATCATGGCTGGGGGGTATCAGGGGGGAAGGCAGGAGGAGTGACCTATTCAGGGGAACAATCCAAAAGATTAGGCAATATATGTGGATCATTTTGGTCAGCTTAACTCCCTGTCACCAAAAGAGTACATTCAGACAGTTAGTTCATACAGCCAGTCATTATTCGAGGTACTGGGAAGAAATTTGGTAGACGGGAAGCTAAACCATTAAAATGCAAGAAGGTTGTAGTCCAAGATAGATCCTAGTTACTGACACCAAGGGTTCTAAAAGAGAGAACTGCATCTGTGCTCCGCCTTGCAACTAGTGTGGAAAGTTTATTCTTCATTGGGTGTTATCATGCAGTGCTGGCATTCCTAAAGATGTTTGTTTCAGCCACTGAGGCAGGAAGATGCAGTCCTTTTTTTTAACAAAGCCCTAATAACAGGAGACTGCATAGTCTTGACCTACAGAGAGTGCATACTTAACGTCAGTTTTATATTGCTGAGTTTTAAGTGTTATTCTGTGTCCCGTGATACATTAATGAACAAAAGTAAATTAAAATGTTCAGGCTGGCTCTGCTTAGGTGGTCCGTTTGCGGATTCAACACTATAGTCTTGACTATCATCCTCACCATCTGATGTTTCATTCTAACCCCCAGACATTCCCGAATCTGTATTGTATTGTGTGTTCTATTGTACAGATGTGACAATGTTTCTTTGTTTTTCAGATGGGATTCTGGAATGTGTACACAGGTATGGAACTTTGAAACGTGTCAAATAATATATTAATGTCAACTACAATTAACACTCCTATGTATTTTCTGTGCCACAGTGCATAGTAACAGTGAGAGTTTATTGTTTATAGACGCAGACCAGTGCGCATCCAACCCCTGTCAAAATGGTGGACGATGTGATGACCAGTACCAGTCCTATGTGTGCCAGTGTGCAGAAGGTTATGAAGGACGAAACTGTGAACAAGGTCAGATGGCGCCAATGTCTAATGTCTTTAATATTTAGTACTGTAGTGGTCTTGTAGATAATAGCATTTGGATGCATGTAAGTTTGTAATTATATCGCCGCAAACAAATTGCAGACTGCATAATGATGCACATGTACATACAGCCTACAACTCGGCTCATGAAATTATGTGGTGTTGTGTCTTGAATATCTACCAAGATAGAAGCTGGTCCTTAAATCTCAATGTGGACCAGGCAGCTTAAGCCCCTATTTTACCCATTAATGGTGGTTCTTAATGTTGATGTCAGAAATTGGGGACATTCTGAAGCTACTGGCGTAAACTACGTGTGCTGAGCCAGTCACAAATTGACAGGAGAACATTATGCTCTGGGTTGTAATAGAGACTCTGAGATTACCTAGAACAGTTTAGGTACCCACAGCAAACTACAGTCCAACAAGAATAATGTGCTCAAAAGCTCGACAGACCACACCCACGAAGATCATCAGAAAGAGTCTACAGTCTATAGGTAGCTACCTGCTTTAGTAGTATAGCAGGTATCCTTACCCTAGCATACCCATACCTGTGCGATGAGTAATAACCATATGGAATAACTCAATCCAACACTACAGAAGGTAGGAGTGCCGGAACAGCATTTTTAATTCCACCAGAAGAGCCAGAATTACCTGGAGTGAACCAACAGGAAAATCCACGAAAGATCAGCAGAGGGCTAACACAGAATCAGTGAGTTAGCAAGGTGCCCCCGGGGGCTAACGGTAAATGGTATTTGCTGGAAGACGGCCAAAAAGGCAGTCAGTGGGAAACCTGCAGGGAACCAGAACATTGATAGAAAACTAAAGGAACACATAGAATGTAAGGGGCAGCAAACAGAAATATGGGAAAACTGCAGAAGAGAACTTGCAGTGAGTTATCAGAGAGTCAGCAGGCAGCCTGTGAGTGCCAGCTGGTGCCAACCAGTGTCACCAGTGCCTGTTTAAGCTACCTCAAGCAGGGCAACAAGCATTCTACTGTGTATTTTATAATGCTATTGTATTTAGGTATTGCAAGGCCATGAATACAAAAAGAATTACAGCCATGGAAACAGCAGAAAAAGATTCCGGCTGTACCAGCGGGAATCCTAGTACCTGGAACAATAAATAAACTATCGCAGCGACTAGATAAAATTATTGTCCACTTGACTAGTTTCACCGATCGTGACATTACTGTGCTAGACTGATTAAAGATAGATCAATTCCACTTGCCCATAACCAACATTTAGTGTTTTTAAAATCCAAGTGTAGCCTTACCATTTTATCAGAAGAACAAAGATTTGTCGCCACACTCAACATGGAAAGAGAAGAATAGTTTAAGAAACAAGCTTTCTCAAGAAGTCAATATTTCTACCTTGGAGAGAGGACATTGGTTAGGCTGTGAGGCGAAACACTTTATCTGTCTGTGAGACAGCACTCCAGTTCATGACAGGTCTTCTCGACTATCCACAGGAGGCATAGAGGCTATCCAAAGACATATTTAAGAATTGCTAATTTTGGCATTATTTCTAGATCTTGAAGTCTATATGATTTTCCTGGGGTGGGAGGGAATTGTGATGTGGTAATACGCATTAACTGTGTGAGGCATAACAGAAGAACTGTACTTCTAAGAGCAGTATACCACCCCAAAATAGACAAAGCCTTACATGGTTTGACACAAAGCAAATACTTTTGTGCAGTGGCTCTGAGAAGTGCACTGTGCTAGAATTCTATGAGTCCAGGAGGTAAAGCAAAACTGACTTTGTCTTTTTGGATTGCATTAACTTAACAGTATGCCCTATTGCATATCAAGAATATCTTCTATCTTCAACCTTATAGAATCAGAAAAAGCTTTATTCGGTAAGATAATTTACAAACCATAAAAGCATGTACAATTTTACATTTGACCGTTTTTTCTATTAAAAAACACATGGGTTAAAAAGGAGATATAGTTTAAAAATATCCAGTATGACCAATACAATAAAGATATGTGCAAAATCACAATCTTAGGAGGGAAGATGATCAGTTTGTTATCATTTTTCTTTGCATAGTCATAGATTATGTATTTTATGTCTCTAGAAGACGGAAAAAAGTGCCCCCCGCATGTACAATTTTAAATTTGAACATTTAATCTGTACAAAAACACATAAGTTAAAAAAGAGATATGGTTAAAAAATGTCCAATATGACCAATACAATAAAGAAATATGTGCAAAATCGCAATCTAAAAAGTGAAGATGATCAGTTTGTTATCATTTTTCTTTGCATAGTCATAGATTGTATATTTTATGTCTCTAAAAGACGGAAAAAAAGAGCCCCCATCAGCAAAATTAGGATGCATTGGGGGATGTTCCCAAGTCAGCGTAGGGTACCTTATGTATAATAATATCCGTCTTAGCATCATATAAATTGTGTGATGATTTTTATGTTAAAATTAAGTGGGAAATGGAAAAGCCATAAAGATTTACTCATTCACTAAAACATTTCTCATAATTTTAGTTTCCATATTTTAGGGTACATTTTGAAAGAATAGTATACAGTACGTTATTTGATTTTGAGCTCTGCAATCCTAATACTATTTAACATACAAAGCTTTAATATTCATATGCAAATTTTCAATAGATAAGATTAAAGAGGCACTCTATCGTTATTAACAGTGTGGTCAAAATCTAGATTATTCCGACGTTTAATAAGATTCTTTAAGAAAGAGATGACATTTATGATTATGCATTCATTATCAAGACATTGGAGGGCCATAAAGGCAGGGCGACATTGTCGAATGCCTCATATTTTTAAAATTGGGACTATCCATTTTCTTCTCAGATCGATATAAAATTTACAAAACAGAGTAACATGGATTGTGGATTGTTGGGATGAGTCATCACATGGGCAAGTAGATAGATTTTTGGACCAATCGTTAACTGATGGAAAGGTAACAAACCTGTGAAAAATGTTCAACCTGAATCGAGTAAGAACAAATCTATCATAACCCTTTATGGTGTTTTGTAGGTACGGTTGCATGCCAAAGGAGGAAGTTAACATAAGATTTGAGAGGACAGCGGATTTTGTCACTTCATTCGCGAATCTCAACTCCATATGGTGCAAGCACAATTTCTTAAATTCTTTACCTGAAACACCTGAGATTGAAACTGGGTTGAAAAAGTATTCAGGTTTTCCTATGTCTGTCATGAAGTCCCTTACATATCTAATCCATTCTATGTCTAGAGAATGATCCAGCTTCAGAGCATCCTGCAGCACCAACTGGTTAAATTTGTTGCTCTGTGACTTCCAGATACGGTGCCACAGGGTCACTGGCTGGATTTTTATTATATCCGTTATGTAGGGGACTCCTAACTCAGCGTGGCAGACATATGTAGAAGTGGAAGCCGGCACAGCTAATAAATATCTGAGAAATGCATTTTCCACTTTCTGTATCACAGATACATTACGATGGCCCCAGATCCCTGCCCCATACAGTGCTACACTCGTACACTTAGCATTATAGATATTTATTAGTTCAGGTGGTGTTCTTTTACCTAGTTTTTGCGAAAAATTGACAAGGGCTGAAGTGGATCTCATAAAAATGAGTTTTCTTGAGTTAATTGCTTGGCCCCATGTACCCTTGTCATCTATTAATATCCCCAAATATGGGTAGGTAGAGGTATTAGCCAGTTTAATCCCATTTAGGAGTAAGTCCTTTCCTTTCTTGCTGCCTTTTCCACAATTCATCACATATGTTTTTGTGACATTTATCTTTAACTCAATATCTCGCATGAAAGAATTGTAAGAATCTAGTGCACGCTGCAGAGCCATTGAGTGCCAAAATTACGGCATCGTCCGCATAGAGCAGTGCCGGTATGCGTCTATTTACCGAGTTCAGGTGCACTTGGGGGACGTCCTGGCTTCCTTCCAATAAGGCCTTTTCAAGGCCGTTTGTGTATAATGTGAACAGAAACGGGGCCAGGACGCACCCCTGTCTTACCCCTCTGCTCACCTGAAATGACGAGGTACATTCACCTGTGGGCCCAAATCGGACGCATGCTGTAGCGTTACTATAAAGGGCTTTCAAGAAATTGATTAGGGATACTTCTAGCTCCATTTCATTCAGTATATTCCATAATTTCTGATGGGAAACACAATTGAAGGCCGCGGAGAGGTCTACAAATGCCAAGTGCAGTTCCCCCTCCGCGCCTTCGTGTATTTACCCATTAGAATGGCCAGGTTAAGGCCCTGGTCTATTGTGCTCAGGCCTTTCCTGAAGCCAAACTGTAGATCTGATAGTACGTTCTTTTCTTTCGCCCAAAGTTTGTAACCGAGACAGGAGTATCCTTCCTGCTACTTTACCCAATGAATCTAATAAAGAGATTGGTCTGTAACAGGAAGGATCCTGTCTGTCACCTTTTTTATAAATAGGGACCATGATAGACTCGGTCCAACTTTTGATTAGGCCCATTGAAGAGGTTGCGTTAAGAACGCGCGTTAATAGTGGAGCCCATAAGTCAGTATTATGTTTATAGATATCGACGGGGATCCCGTCGGGTCCAGGGGCTTTGCGACCTTTACTTTCATTTAATGCTGATATCACTTCCTTTAAAGAGAAAGATACCTCAATTGGATAGATCACACTATCTTCGGGGGGAGAGGATATTA
Source organism: Triturus cristatus (assembly GCF_964204655.1). Classification (NCBI taxonomy): domain Eukaryota; kingdom Metazoa; phylum Chordata; class Amphibia; order Caudata; family Salamandridae; genus Triturus; species Triturus cristatus. The sequence goes on from NC_140591.1 coordinate 836,030,928, forward strand.
AACCATTCCTGGTTATGATCGCCTCAGGATAGCCAAAGATTTTACTGAAGTGGCTCGCCCATTGGTTTTCATCAATCGTTACTTCCAGTGATGGTGTATCTTCAGGGGAGAGGAGAGGATATCTGACTACTTTCCAGAACGCCTTGCTATCTTTTTGGATACTAGCCCTATGCAGATCTTCCCACAGGGAGTTTTTAGTACCCTTTTTCTTAATTTTATTGCCTGGTTATATAATTTCCTGGCTTGTTGAATAGCATATTTGTCCGTTTCAGTGTTATGAATAGCTTTTTTGAGTGCACGGTGGGCTTTTGTGCAGTTGGTATCAAACCACCTAGTTTTCTTATGATCCCCCCTTTTTATCTCTACTTTCAGACTATTTTTTATTGTTGCCGTGATGTTTTGGAAACTTTCTAGGACCAGCGCATGAGAAGTGTTTGCATTAAGGCATGTCATGATTGGGTCCAGAGCCTTACCCACCACTAAGTGTGTTATTATATCGGGGTCTATCATTTCCCATTTCAATGAGTAACCATTTGTTCTATCGATATCCAAGTTGGTACAAATATGATTAGAATTTTTAATCTTATTTTTATTATGATGTTTACATTTTTTATTTATAATTGTTACTGATTGTGGGAAGTGGTCACTTATGGCTATCTTGTGCTTTTTAAATTGCCTTACACTGCTACCAAGAAGATTTGAAACCAGGATAAAATCTATGATGGAACTCAGGCCTCTCCCGTTGAACGTTTGTGAGAAAGGGATGGGGGCTGTTACTAATTCGTTTGCAAAGGCCAGGTCCAACATAAAAATATTCTCATTCAATGCACTGCCAAAGGTATTATGTGAAAAATGGGTTAAGTTACGATTTTCCTCGCCTCTCAAACCACATATCGGGTTGTTATTATGAGGGCATAAGTTGGCGTTAAAATCTCCACCCCATACGATCTGTGTGTTTCCGGAACTATGAGTCTGGATATTGTGCAAGACGTGTCTTAGTTGGTTCATTTTATCTTCCTCTTTTTCTTTGGCAATATTATTATAGAAGTTCACAACCGTTAGGGAATATTTACTATCCTTCGATAGTGTTAAAATTTGATAGTAAGGCTTTAAACATTAGACCTATCGAGGAATTAGAAGGCACTTTCAATAGCATACGGGAGTAAGATAGTTGGAAAGCCCAAGCATAGTACTGTAAATCAGGGAGTGCCAACCCACCCTTTTCCCTCCTCCTTCTTAATTTTTTCCACGCCAATCTAGTGGCTTTGTACTTCCAGATGAAGGAGTTTATTTCCCGCTGAAATTTGTCTATTTGTTTAGGGTCGAAAGCCAGGGGGATAGTGTTACATAAAAAAGTAAACTTGGGGAGGATAGCCATTTTAACTAAATTAGTTCTACCAAGAATAGTAAGTGGAAGAAAGGACCACGCTTTTAGTTTTTTTTGACAATCTTTAAAGACCCGATCCAAATTAATTTGTGCAATATTCCCCACGTCTTGAGTAATTTGGATACCGAGATATCTCATTGAGGGTGTCACCTTGAGATGTGTATTGTTTATATTCCACACCATAATTTCGGTTTTGCTGGCGTTAATCTCATATCCAGAGATCCGCCCAAATTCTTCTGCACACTTAATTACTGTTGGAAAGGCTAAGCCCGGGTCTACTGTAAAAATGAGAATGTCGTCCGCGTAAAGAGCTACCCGCCTTTCCCACCCCTCATATTTAAAAGAGGGGATATTAACTTCCTCCCGTAGAACTTGAGCGAAAGGCTCGATGTACAAATTGAAGAGAAGGGGAGAAAGAGGGAAGCCCTGTCTTGTCCCCCTTGTAATATTTACAGGTTCCGATAGGGTGTTATTAATCAAGAGTCTGGCAGATGGAGCCTTGTACAGAAGAGAGATCACTTGACAGAAATTCTCACCAAACTTGAATTTCTTTAATACCGCAGTCAAATAAGGCCAACTAACCCTGTCAAAGGCCTTTGTTGCGTCTAACGTGAAAGTGGCTAATGGCAGAGAGAGGCTAGAGGCAATATCTATGGCCCCGACTAAATCATGCGTAAGGTCAACCAACTGGCGGCCCTTTATAAACCCTTTTTGGTCTTGATTTATTATTGAAGGTATAACCTTGCCCAATCTAGCTGACATAATGGCCGCAAATATTTTATAGTCGTTGTTCAAAAGTGATATCGGACGGTATGATCCGCAATCAGTCGGGTCTTTCCCCGGTTTAAGAATCAGGACTATGATGGCCTCATTCCATGATTTGGGAGGGTTGTTCCCTTTTAACAGAATACTATTGAACAGAACCGTCAACGTTGGAATTATACCTTCGGACAAGGCACGATATAGTTCAACTGGTAAGCCATCTGTGCCTGCTGCCTTTCCTTGCTTAAGTTGCCCAACAGCCTCTCTCACCTCTGTCTCGGTTATTTCTGACTCCAAGTAGCTGCTTTGGAGCTGGGTGAGACTCGGCAGGGATATTTTATCTAACCAAGAATTCCTTGCAAAAGGATCATCAGTGATATCATCTTTGTAGATGGCCTGAAAAAATTCCTGAAAGGCTCTGCCTATCTCGGAGGTGGCAGTAAGAGGACTTTGGTCGCCTCCCAACTTTATCTGCCTAATATATTTTTTTGCTTGGTCTGCTTTTATTTTCCACGCTAGCATCCTCCCAGCTGCTTCCCCAAACTCAAAATGGGAATTTTTACTTGCCTCCCATCGGCTAGCCACCCTTTCCTGTAAAATACACTCCAATTGTGTTTTTAAGTGGGCTAATTTTCCTTGCTGACTTATTGAGCCTATAGAGGTACTGAGTTGCTGTTCAATGGATTTCATTTCGGCTTCTATGTTTGTGATCTTTTCCCTGTATAACTTCCTTCTCTGGGAGGCTCTAGAAGTAATGTTCCCTCTCCAAAAAGCCTTCAGAGCATCCCATACTAATTCCTCGATAGGTCTAATGTTTAAAGCCATGTTGGTTGGGGCGGATCTACCCTGTCAGGGATTTATGTTTAAGTTTGGAGATCAAAAGTTTTTTAAGAAGATTAAATTGAAGTCTCTTCAATCTATGGCCAGTATCTGGGCTCAGATCAAAAAGAAAATAGGGCTGTCTTACTTTTCAAACTATGCCCCGGTGTGGGACTCCCCGGGTTTACCAATGTGTCTGAGGGATGGGTTGGCGTCCCCCCTGATACATGCCGGTATTGCAAGGTGGGGAGAGTTGTTGGTAAATGACGCACTGCTGACATGGGATGCACTAAGTGATAAGGTCGGTCCTGGGCTATCAAGATTTAAATATATGCAGCTTGAGAGTTGGGCTCGGGCTCTAGCTAGGAAAGCTGTCCCGCTGGGTAAATTTAGTAATTTGGAACAGCAGCTTGTCGTCAGGCAGGCGGGCGGCAAAGAGGTGGCTTTTTGGTATTGGAGCATTCTGGAGGAGGTGGATGGGGATTTTAGCCTCCCTGACCAACTATGGGGAGAGGAGATGGGGCGACAGTGTGAGCAAATATGGCTTACTTCACTTACCATCCTACACAGACTAGTCAAACCTGCGTGGTTAAGGCGCAACCATCTATTCACCGTTCACCGCGCTTATCTCTCTCCTTTAAGACTATCAAAATTTCAGCCAGGAAAGAGATGTAACAAGTGTAACCTCTTGAATGCTTCGGATACACATATGTTTAAGGATTGCCCTTCTATCTGTACTTTCTGGGAGAAAATAAAGGACACACTGGACTCTATACTTAATTGTTCTGTGCGCATTACTCTGTCATTGGTTATCTTTGGCATAGACGAAAACATACTGGGGCAGGCAAGACTCTTCCTTTTTTACGCCATTCTCTTGGCAAGGCGCCAAATATGTAGGTTTTGGGTAGATGCCGTACCTCCATCACATGGAGATTGGCTTTCATCCTTGTACAGTACATCTAAGCTGGACCTGGCTAGACGTGTCAACAAAAAAAATGTGGTCTTTTGGGACCTTCTGTTAAACTGGTCATAGGAACGCCGGGGTTTTTTTTTTTTTTTTTTTTTTTTTCTTCCCCGGGTCCTATGATTAAGCCTTGGTTACTCTTTGGATCTTGAACGCCGGTCTCATGGTTTAACGATTCGCCCCTCCAGGCTGAACAGATCCTTGGATCGAGTAATTAAGCTATCTAGCTTCCCTCACCATGGAGTTATCTTCCGCTACTCTGTGAATTGTGTCCTGGTATGCGAGTCGACTTGAGATCCTGAGTTGTTCTCCCAGCTCGTGACACACTAGGTGGCTGGTGATTCCTACAAGAGGGTTAATGGCAAATGAGGACTAAAAAAAAATAAAAAAATAAAAAAAAAAATTTGATAGTAAGGATCAGATATTTCGAACTTGATTTTTTTTATTGCCACCAAGTTGGAGACATAGATACATAAGCCTCCCTTTGATCTCCCGTGATTAGATGGACTAGCTGAAGTATGATATGTTTTAAATCCATCGATGTGAATTTCCTTTTGGGTCCAGGTCTCTTGGAGACAAAGAATATCCGTTTTACTGATAAAATCTAGGAAGAGGTCATTATGGAGTTTGGAAGATAGATCCGCTATGTTCCAAAAAGTGATGTTTACCTGCCCCTCGTTATTCCGAGCTAATAAAGGTGACTGGGGCTCTAGTTCAATTATCTCTGGCTCATGTAAGATGACATTTAAAACTTCATCACTATTTAATGTTAGACTAGGCTCTTCAGAATGAATTATTTTATTTGGCCTCTGCCCATACAGGCTATTGCCTTGAATTCCTAGTGAAACCTCTGAATCAAATGTCACCTTTTGATGTAGTCAGTCCAATTCCTTAAGTGATGAGAACGCGCTAAAACGATTATGTACTGGGACAGTATATATTGAGCTAGACATGCTCTGGGGGTGGTCTAATTTCACTATCTGATGGGGTGGGTGATAGAAAAAGCCCAAGGGGAGGATATTAATCCCAATTTCGATCTTATTGCCGTCCGCGTTCCCTAGAATCCTTTCAACTAGCCAAGGCGAGCGAAAAGTAAGAACCAGACAGTCACCTGTAAAGGGTTTCCTGGCTTTTCCTACCCATCCCACCCTGCGTACCATCTTGAATTCTTCAAACAGGATCCGAGTAGCTCCCACTCTATTCCCTAGCCAGTGCAATGACTTATTTCTAAGAGATTCACATGTCTCCTGGTCATGCGGCCCTAGCTGTGGTACATTTGCCAGGATGACTGTGAAGGGAGTGCAAGATGGTGGAAGGTCCAGGTGGGAAGGAGTCGGCGAGAATGTATTGGGTAATGGCAAAGATTGTGAGCCATTTTTATCTGCAATTATACTGTTGGTATTTTTTGATGGGACCTTTAATATAGCAGTAGATGTACTAGAGTAGTTGCTATTTTGATTACCTAGAGAACCTCCAGGCCTACCCATTTGCTGCTGGTGTCTTCCTGTATCCCTATTGTCACTCACTTTGCTATTGTTATGTTGAGAACTTAAAAGTGGGGTGGCCACATTATCTTTGTTATGTGAAAGTTTTGCCAACTGTGACTCTACCCGATATAATCTTTCGCCAATATTCTCAAATGCTCCTCTTACATATGAATCTAAATTTTTTATGAGTGTGACAACACTTTCTAGACCATCCCCCTTATTAGTCTGCATCTGACTTGTTCTCCATTGTGTCAGATGTTAATGGCGTATAGAGAATGGCTGGGCCAAAATGCTTATCGTGAATACTTTTCCCCACCGTGCTATCTCTGTTTGCTATTGGTTTTCCTATGTCTCCCATTCCCCTTCCGGAGTTGCCTGTCTGTTTCCTAGCTGTTTTTTTTTTTCCTTTTCGTTTGGGGAGAGGTGGCATCATTTGAAGTACTATGTACAATGATATCGCCTAGTGTCTGTTGGATACAGCCGTTCACGGATGTGCCGATAGAATGGTCCACATTATTTACAGAGTCTTGAATAGGATTGGTTTGCTCAACAGTTTCTCCAACTATCAGTGACCCGGCCGCTAGGGATTGTTCAACTGACATAATTTGTTTCTCTATTGCCCCCATTGCCCCTGTCAAGTACGTTAGAAGCGTCTGTTTTTTCGGTTTTTAAAGTCCTTCCCCTCCAATGGATCGCTTATCAAAGCTTTTCTTTTGCCCATGCTAGATAGATCTTGTTACTTACTCGAGCGCGCTTGGGGCAGCCTACTTACTTAACCCGAGGCGCACTAATTGCAGTACTACAAGTCTTTACTCCCACGCCCCAACGCCAATAGTCCCTGCACCAGGCGTTACCTTGGTCAATCCTTATGTTCGTCTTACGAGAAGATCAGGCGAGAGGGCAATCTGCAGCAAGTCCATGGGGGAGGGTCCAGCCCAGTCTCACACAGGCACAGACGGGCAAGGACGGGCCCGCCCGCACGCGTCCCGCGCTGCGGAGTACGTGCGCTGGTCTTGAGCTCCCCGGGCGCTGCTGGATGTCGTCACGGGCTGGCGCCAGGTTCGACGTCCAGACGTGCATGCAAGACTCAAACCTTCAGAACAGCCAGGTATGTTATAAGTAGTTAAGCAGTGGAGTTCGACGTCCAGACGTGCATGCAAGACTCAAACCTTCAGAACAGCCAGATTAATTCGCTGACATCTTCACGACCACTTGAGTGTTTAACGGTGTCGGTAAACAGACACAAGAGTAGTTTTGCCACACAGAGGCTCTTTTGAGATTTAAATAACCTACAGATTAAGACGGGAGCTTTTTGACAATCAACTGAATTTCTTTGACTACAATATACTGATTAGTTACGAATTTAGGACGTCCCGCTTGATTTTCAGTGGATAAAATAACCCGCAGTGATTTGAGGGGTCAACCTTGTAAATAAAATTGTCCTGAGGATGGTCTTGGTAAAGAAAACCTAAAGACCGAAACGTCGACAATCACACTGTTTTCCATAGAAATGGCTATATATTGTTGTGAAAAGGTGTTGGATCAATTTGAAAGTGAAGGCATCAAATATTGAAATATTTCCTTTCACTGTATTTAATTGTTGTAATTTGAAGTACCCTTTTTTGAACTAGAAATATAAATTAAATTTTTATATATACACCTGCTTGTTTATTGAATTTATTGTATTCAGGTTAATATGTGATGATTCACTCACACCTTATTAAATCCTGATTCTGACAAACTAAGCTGATTTAAGTATTGAAAAAGTGATAATTAATAAATTTGTAGGTATATAACTGCCCTACCTTTAATTAAGAATCGAAATTATACAAATTATTTACCAAACAAATCCCTTGAAGGCACCTTTCTACCTGTTTAGGTACGAGCTAGGTCTGCTGGGTATTGTGGTTTCTCCCAGGACGCCCGGCTGCTCTCGGCGTTTCACTCTCACCCCCTTATCCTGCCGGTGCTGCTTTTGCTAGCCGTTCCCCTCACGGCGGTCTATGGGCAGGTAATCAGGCGAATTCTCTAGCGCGTACCTTATAGAAAAATGCTTGGTGTCATGAGAAGCTGGTGGAAAGGCTTGTGTATTAAGCCAATATCATATTACTTTACTAGCCATTAGTAGAATATGGCCATGGATTGATTGCATCATTTAGGCATATTAAAGGATCAAGGTTTGAAAATATTATTGGGGAAGTGCCAGCTCTATAGAAGTAATATCAAATATATTGAAAGCCTAAGTTAAACAAAAACGTGATAACTGTCATTCCTGCTAAAATTGAGGCATCTCATAGATATCCCAGTTCAAATATTCTCTTATTCGTGAAAATGTACACCAGGCTTTGGCAAAATCAGGAAACTGTTAAATCAATTCACTAAGTGTTTAGCCACCAATTCTCAAGACTCTATATAAATGACAATTTTTTTTTGTGGATTTGAGATGGATTGTCTGTTGTCAACAAGTATTAAATAAATCATTCAAGAAGTCATGGGAGCACTAGTACTAGCCTTTGCAGATCCTTGACTGCTTTTAAATGTCACAGACTATTGCCAGATTTGATAGATAGCAGCAAGCAGTGATTAATTGTCTATGTGTTTGCAGATGCAGTGCACCAGTACTCATTGTTGGGGACCTGGACTTATTTTTAATCATTAGATTATGACTCAGAGTAAGAGAGACGAGAGAAAGCAGAAACCGGAGAATAATGGTGAAGAGAAATATAGTGGAACAGTAACAAAGGGAGGAAGCACATGTGAAAAAGAACCTGCGAGGGTGAGATAAAGAAATAGGTAGCATAGGTAAGGAATGCATGAGTCATAAATTGAAATCCAAGCTAGATAGCCTTGGAATTCAGCTATTTTGAAATTCGGCAGCAGACTTTGAACCCCATCAATTATTTTTTACTTTATTTACAAATTAACCACTGAGACAAGGCTTATGTCAAAGAAGGGGTAAGGAAACCAGCCCACTAGCTTTTGATGATTGAGACAATATATCCACCACATTTAAAGTACAGTCATTGAAATGATTTTTAATTGATGATGTTACCTTACTCCTAACAGACTGGAAAACACTTCGGGACATATTCAGAATGAAATAATGGAGTGTGGCGTTAGCCTTCCTGACTTAACACTGCACTCCATCACTTCAGAAACGCAGGGCTGTACCATATTTAAAACAATATAGAGGAGCCCTACGTTTCCCCGTGCGCTGGTGCTAAACTTAGCAGCCTAGCACCAAGGCAGGCATCCTTGCACCATAGTGCAAGGGTGTCTGCGTTGAGGGGAAGATTGTTTATGTGCAGGAAGGTCTACCTTCCTACACATAAACAATCTTTAAATCACGTTTAATGCAGAACACATAGAAGTTGCATATTGTCATTTTTATTTTTTGATTGTTTATGTGCAGGAAGGGTCACCTTCCAGCACATAAGCAATCAATGGCGATTTGCTGTTTCTATGTGTGCTGCACAACACCCATTGCCCTCTCCTTTCACGCTCAATACAGCGTTAAAGGGGGCCTTATTTACAAGGTAGCGTTAAGCACTTCAAGTGGCTTAACGCTGCCTTGTAAATAAAGTGAAGCCCCTATCGCCATCACAACGTTACTGAAAGTGATGTTGTGGTGGCGATATGGGCTTAGGAATATGCCCCTTCATGTCAAAGGAGGAGTGTTATTCATAGAAATACAGGATTCCACAAAATACATATTAACTAGATAAATGGAAACACATCACTACATAAGAGCGTTTCTTTATGCCCTCCATTACTAAAGTCATAAAATCTCTGAAAGACAAGGGAATCAAACTAAAACAAAATGTTATATCTTGCTTGGGATGTTAAACTCAATCATATAGCACATATAGGAATGGTACCTGCAGGGAAAATCACAGATCGAATGGGACAACCATGACCAGACTGGCCAAAAGGTTCAACCACTATCACTATGTTCAGTGGGAATCAGTTTAAAGGGGGAATGCCATCCTTTATGGAAGAGGATGTCTCAGACACGTGATAGTGTCATGCTACATCATCCACATCCTCTCCCCACCCCGATAAGATTTTACTATCAGGGTGGACTCGACCTCTGTGAAGACTAGTCAAAAGGAGGGAGTTCTTACACAAAACTTACTGGGCAAAGCGGGATCAAGAAAAACTCAAAATACCTCAAGGTTCCTTGGTTGTTACCTTTATTCGTGAGGACTTTGGGTATGACTAAAAAACATTTAGTACAGCGGGTAGATTTAACGCAATGGCTCAGACCCTTCTGCTAATCATCAACATGTTTCTGCCCTCAATAACTAGCCTATTTGATCTGGGGCATTCGTCAGGGCTCAAGGATCCCTATAAAGATCACCCCTAGGCTTGGTTCCTTCTTCCTGGTAAAGCAAGTGCATCACCTAGTAATGTATCACACAAGTGAGTCCTACCAGGGTTTTTTTCAAGAATTCTTGTGGAAGACCTATTTGGAGAAGACATTAAAGAGACAAAAATAAAATGAGGAAATAAAATAGAGAAAAGTATGCAAGAGGGACGCAGTGTAATAGCTATTACAAACTAGATCTCTAGCAGGGATGGATATCGTAAGTGACTTCCCAAAACTCACCTATGGTGAGTAACACCAACCACACTCGTGCACAAATGTGTCATAATACATTATTTCTTGTAATTGAATGTGCGAGGTGATAGGAGACACTATCTCCACATGTGAAAAATGAGCGTCATGATTATTGGCCCATATAATACTTAAACCCACTAGGTCCATTTGTGTTAATCATTGTTCATTTAACAATAGCTAAACGAGATACGCGAAACACTATATTGTAACACCTACACTTTACCCTAGACTTTAGGGGATACAGGTAGAGTAGTCAGGGAGGGGGTGGTGTCCTTTGTAGTCACACTCAGTTTTTTCATGTAAGAGAAATGAGGGAGAAAAATAATCTTTTTAAGGGAGAACAAATCAGTTTTGGCTTACACAGTCTAGTTATAGTCAACCGATTATTCCGGAAAAGTGGAATAATCGCTTTTTGCGTGTGCACTCAATATCTGATAGAGACTACTAGCCACAGATTCCTTCATGTAGAATTTTCCCCAGGCGTGAGACTAGATCCGGAAAACTTTTTGCCCAGCATCCCTGCGCGCCGGGGGGATGGCATCGCGCGACTCCGCCCAGGCGTCGTCCGCGTACGTGATGTCAGTGAGGTTACATAAGTCCCACCCCGGAGCGCCTACGTCAGTTTTCTTCCTTTTCCGTATGCAACGCGGATCCGGTTTGTGCTCTGGGCCTGTTTAGGCCCTTCCCGTGTGTGGGAACAGTGGCCACCTCATGTCAGCGACGGAACCTCACCCCATCTGCATGTGGTGTTTGGGGGAGCACCACGACTCCACTGATTGTGATGCGTGCCAGCAGATGAAGCCGAAGTCCCAGCGTGAGCACCGGATGAAACTTCTGTCGGCTCGGGTGTCCAGGTCGGCGTCGTCATCTCGCCCGGCCCCTGAGGAGGGTTCTCGGACCCGCGGCTTCCCTCGATGACTTCAATCTTCTCCCAGGTCGCAAGTGCGCCGCTCACCTCTGGGTAAGTGTCGCAGTTTGTCCCCGAGGGTCGGGTTCCGGCCTGCCGGGGGCGTGGGCTCTCCGCGGGTGGTGCGGCCCTGCGTGTCGTCCCCTTATCCGCCGTTTCCCGGCGTGGAGGCGACCAGAGCCCAGATGGAGACATATGCAGAGGCTTTGCTGGCCTTGCTGGCTTCTCCTCCTCCTCCTTCCCCTCCTGGGACATCGGTGGATCCCTTGCAGTGTGCGGGGCCCTCCGCGGCATCGTCGGCGGCTCCGGTCCCGGCGCCGACTGGTTCGGATCCAGGCTCGGACGATGTGGCGCTGTTGTGGTGCGGCCCTTAGGGGGTCCCTCCTTCAGACCACGGTGCCTCTGCTTCACCGCAAACTCCCGTGGGAGTCCCTGTGGTGTCACGGGAGGTCGCCGGGGCTCTGGTCGCACCTCCAAGCCCCTCTCTGTCCTCAGGACAGGCGGCGGCCTTGTCCGAGGCATAGGTGACGCCGTCACGGCACCGGTGGCTGCTGGCCCTGGCGGCGCAGCTGGGGTCGGCAGATGGCCCTTCTCGCCTGAGCCCCTCTCAATCCTTGGGACAGGCGGCGACCTTGTCCGAGGCCGAGGTGACGCCGCTACGGCACCGGCAGCTACTGGCCCTGGCGACGCCACAGGGGTCGGCGGTGGGCCCATCTCGCAATGTCACGAGTCGCAGCTGGCGGGGTCTCCTCGGCCCTCCCTGGACCCTTCTCATCCATCCGTGCAAGCAGCTGCCTTTTCGGAGGTTAGGTCGCCTCCCCGGCTCCAGTCCGGCTCTGGTCTCCGGTGCCGTGTACTGTGTCGGAGGTCGCCCCAGCGTCTCCTTCGGCGGTGGTCGGCGACGGTGTCCTGCCTCAGGTTGCGGACTCTTCGGCTCCAGACCGATGTCGGGTCGTGGACTCGTGTTCGGACGTCTCCTCTTCTCCAGAGGTTCGGCGGTTGCTGGTGTCATCCTCGCCGAAGACGGGCCGCCATGTCATGGCTTTTTCCTGACGTCAAGTAAAGGCGGCTACTCGCCGTCTCCACGACCACGGTCTTCGCCGGAGGAGCCGCAAGTCCCTCACTCCTTGGTCCCTCTTCCTTCCTTTTGGCATTGGCCATTCCTTCCTTCGGTTGGCTTGGGGGATGGCCGCCTTATCTTGCAGCCGTCACCTAATGAGGAGATGCTTTCCCCTCCGCGGGGCCCTACGGAGGAGGGTGCGGCTTTCGCCCCCGCTTTTTCCACGGCTGTGGGGATTGTGCGCATGGGTGATCCAGCTACCCATTTTCCCGCAGATCATCTTCTAGAGGTTCTCCATCAGGGCCCTGGTGGTAGGGAACTGTTGCTTCCCTTCAAGGGTTCACTCCACTCTTCTCTCTTGGGGACTTGGGGCCATCCCGCCACGGGGGACCTGGTGCCTTAGCATCTTCCGCACCGCCACCATCCGGCACCACGTGATCCGGTGTGCCTTTCTCTTCACCCCTCGACCAGAGGCCCCCTTTTTCAGTCTGCCTTTCCTGCTTTGCCGCTGCTGTTGTCTCCCCCTTCCCGGGAGGCCCGCTGGCTGGACTCTTTGGGGCGCAATATGTTTGCCTCAACCAGTGCAGCTCTGCGGGCTCTTAACACTCTGTGTGTTTTGGCTAGGGCCACTTCTTGCTTGTGGGACTCAGCGGAGTCCCTTATGTCTGCTGCTTCTCAGGAGGGTGCTTGTGGGGATTTGAGACATCACGTCTTGGATGGTCGGGAGCTGGTGGCATTTATCCTTCGCTCCGCTCAGGACATCTTGGAGGTGTTGGGTCGTGCCATGGCTTCTTCGGTTGCCCTTCGTCGCCATGCCTGGCTTCGGGACAGTGTGTTCCGGGAGAATGTTCGAGAACGGCTGGTGGACCTTCCTTTCGATGGTGTTTCTTTGTTCCATGCCCCTGCGGACTCAGCCATCCAGAGGTTCTTGGCGGGGCTTCGTCCTCCTCCTCCTCCCCCTCCTTCTTTGCCTCCTCAGTGACCTGCGTGTTGCTCTGTTTCTTGGAGCTGTTATTCCATTGGGGCGGGTCGCCCCGGTTGTCTGGCTGAGGTTGTGGTTCTGTGGGCTGCTGGCCAGCCCTTTTTGACTGTGTGTTTTTCCTTTGGGTTTTTCACACCATGCTGGGCCTGAGATTGGGCCTTCTGCGTTCCCCTCTGGCTGCTTGATAGGCCTCCTGCGGAGTATTATGCGGCAGGTCTCCTTTTTTTTTTGTTGTCCTCTGCTGCAGAAGTTTTTTCCTAAGAGTTTCCCATGTCTTGGGATCTGACATGCCCCATGTGGGGCAGGGTTGGCTGTTATATAGCCCTGGTATGTGCTGGGGAGTTGTGGTCACCTGCAGGCTTCCACTCTTCGTGGCCTTATGGTACGTTGCGGATGCAACCTTCTTCTTTGCCTTTTTGCTTTGAGTTTTCGTTATGTGGTGTCCCTGGCATCTGGCGGAGCATGCCAGTGCCGCCCTCTTGTTCCTTCTGCACTGTTGTCCCTTTTAGGGCTTTAGTGGGACTGTCATCCTGCCTTCTCTGCTGCTTCCAGTGGGCCTTGCACTCGGCTTTCCCTTTTTTCCCGGTGGGGGGGATGGTCCCTGATTTCTGGACCCTCTTGTGGGCGCAGTTTGCCCCTGGGGGTGTTGGACGATCCTTACTGGGTGACCTTGAGTTCCCCCTCTTTTTGGCTTCCGCCTGCTCCTTGCCGCCGGCGCCATCCTGTCTGGGATTGCTTTTGCTCTACCTCTTCTCCTTGGAGTCTCTAGGCTGCTCTTCTCCTTCGGCGCCATCCTGTCTGGGATTGATTTTGCTCTCCCTCTTCTCCTTGGAGCCTCTAGGTTGCTCTTCTCCTTCGGTGTTCCTTTCCTTGCCTTGGCCTTGGGCGGAGGTTTTTTTGCTTCACGTGGGCGTGGGGTGTTTGGCCTCTTTGCGCCTTGCCTGGTCTCCTCTGCTGAGTGGGGACTGGCTCTCTTCTTCACTTTGCTTCCCCTTGCCTGGGGGACGGGGCTCCTTGTCCTGTTTTTGGACTTGGACCCCGGGAGGTCCTCTGTCCTGCCCCGGTTGGTGGGGTCCTTTCGCAGACCCTCCTTCCCCTTGGGTATGGCTAGGGTATCTATTCTACGTGAAGGAATCTGCGGCTAGTAGTCTCTATCAGATGTACGAGTTACTTACCTTTGGTAACGGTGTATCTGGTAGAGACGATTCTAGCCGCAGATTCCTTTACGGCCCGCCCTTCTTCCCCGTTCTGCGAGGGCTTGTGATTTTCTCTTTTGCATTTGCTTCCCTGTGGATGGCTGTCTTTTCTATGAGTGCATTCTTTCCCTCTTTCTGTCAGGCTGTCCCTTTTTTCCTCCCCATTGATCACATGGGAGGGTAGGTTTGTTGCCACTTCTGGCTTCTTGCGATCCTTGAGGTTGGGGTCTTTTGGCTGTGCCTTTGCCCTTGTTCCAGATGGGGGTGTCATAATCTTTGATGGGGATGTCTTGGAGTTTTGTCGTTCTCTGTGGGTCCCCGACTGGTTCCCCTTCCTTGTCTTTGGTTGGGGTTGTAGTCCTGTTGCCTGTTATCGTGACATCTTTCTATATGTCCCTTGTCTCGGGGGGCTGTCTCTGTACTGGCAGGGTTGCTGTCCTGTTCTTTATTCTTTCCCCGCCTTCGGGTACTGCAGTGCCGGCTGCTGCTCTTCATGGTGTTGTTCCTCACCATTCCCTTTTGCTGCTCTTTCGCACACTGTTCCTATACTCTCACAGTTTTGTCTGCTGACTCCGCGTTGTGGCGTGGAAAAGTTCTCAGAAGAAAACTGATGTAGGCATGCCAGGGTGGGACTTATGTGGCCTCGCAGACATCACGTGCGCGGACGACGCCTGGGTGGAGTCGCGTAATGCCGTCCCCCCGGCGCGCAGGGATGCTGGGCAAAAAGTTTTCTGGATCCAGTCTCACGCCTGGGGATAATTCTACGTGAAGGAAACTGCGTCTAGAATCGTCTCTACCAGATACACGGTTATCGAAGGTAAGTAACTCGTACGTTAGGGCTCTGTGGCCATATATCGAAAAGGTCAGTCACGCCGTTGGGGACTCACCAGAGTTTAAAGAGAAGGCACAAGTACATACTCCACTGGTAACTGAAGCTATGTTGTTCATGTGTTAACTCAACTCTTCCCATTGTCTATTCAAATCAATCAGGTATTTTTCGTACAGAGACTACGACTGTTGGCTACTTCTTGTGCGGTCACAAGGTATATTCTCAATACCTGTCAACAGCCTTGGTTGAATCCACATGTTCTCATACGTCCCACGTATTGGGGAACAACAAACAAACACTCTCAGAAGGACCACTGCTAATGTGCCCGTTAGATAACCACATGCACAGTCATTCTGGTGCTTCCCACACAAGCAAACATAAACCAACCGCAAGTTAAATGAAAGGTGAATCCCCTCTGGGCCCCAACCATTCATCCTTACTGCATCAAAAGGTTTTCTTGACATTACAGCTCACACAAACAATTGTGCATAGTGTGTACATTTCACTATAATAGCGAGAACAAATACTAAACTATTCCACCCGCTCCCACCCCCATACAGACTCAGCTTTACATTGTTATACATGCTTGGCAGCCAGCACTACAGTAAAAACATTTGTACATAAGAACACAGTTCAAAGTCAAAGTCAAAAGTTTGCTTTATTCGGTTAAAATTTTAAAACCATCAAAGCACAGAACAGCAATCATGAAACAGGCAAATGCATTACAGAGTTATATTCCACAGCCTTTGTATTGTATAATGAGCGTACAACATCCCGCGTTTTGCCAACCATATTTTTGTGAGCAACACCCGTAAGTATGTTAGGGTCCTTTTATTGTGCCTGCACATCGTAGCTATAAATTCTTCCAACATCGCGTTCAATTCCAGTGAAATGGGTTTCTTACGCAGTTCCCTATGTTCCTCCCTCTTAAGTTCAGCACCCTCTGCCCTACCCCATCTAACCATTTCATTATACCAATCTAATACCGATGGTGATTTGGCAGTCTTCCATCTCATAGTAATATTTCTCTTAGCTAATATCAGAGCCAAATTTGTGAATTTGCGGACAGGGCTTCCTTTCTTTCCTTTTGGACCCAATCCTAATAGACAATACTCCAATGAGACACTGTTCCTTACCGGGGCAACACAATTCACTGGTCTGTGCACTGATGACCAGTAATGGGTTAATCTTGGACAGTCCCATAACATATGTTGTAAAGCTGCATTTGAGGAGTGGCATTTTGGGCAAGTATCCGCCGTGTCTGGAAACCTTACGTTTAGTTTTTGCGGGGTGAAGTAGGCACGGTGGACAATCATGAGCTGTATACATTTAAATTTTGGATTCCTGGATACCTTTCTAGTGTATTCCAATAGTGTTCCCCATTCTTTATCATTGAGCACACGGCCTATGTCTGTGTTCCATTTGTCTTGAGTGGTCTGGAGTGACACTGCAGTGTGTGTTCGAATCCCTCGGTACAGCCATTTTGTAATGTGACTACCGTTGCCCATTTAGTATTGCATGTGAGTTAACTCGTGAGTTGGAGGTTCTGTTCCTTCTGGGGCCCAAGCAGTTTGGATATATCGAGTGATATTTGCATGGAGCAGAAATAGTATGTTCCGCACCCCCTGTGCTCTCACGAATGTGTCATGGTTCATCAATGTACCATCCGTAAAAACATGCCCACTGTGTTCACACCCATCTTCGCCCAAGCATATATATGCCTAAGTGTTACCACCCCTGATGGTAAGGTGAGTCCCACTAGGGAGGATATTAGGAGCATAAGGGGTCAGTGTCTTTGTGTAACGTGTTGCCTTTTTCCAAAACAACAATGCAGTTCTTAACAGTGGTGGCACTGTCAGAGGAATTTTGCAGTTTGGTAGAAAAAGTGTATGTAAGTCCCCCTGCTCCCAAGCATGGCGAGTGAAGGTGATTTCTTGTAAATTGCGGCCTGCAATCCAATACGCCAACCATTGCAATTGACCAGCATATCAATAAGCTTTCAGGTCTGGTACTCCCAATCCCCCTTGTTTCGTATCCAATTATAGTTTTGTGAGCTCTATCTGTCTACGTACCGCCCCCCATATTAATTCTATTAGGAGGGAATCTAGCAGTGTAAACACCTGTGCTGGGATAATAATAGGCAGATTGGTAAAATAATATAGTAGTCTTGGGAGTACCACCATTTTGGCAATGGCTACTCATTCTGGCACCGACAGTGAGGTCCAGAATCTAATTTGCGCTTTAAGCACTGAAATAGCTCGGTTTAGATTTCCATCTAAAATATCCTCCGTCTCTCTATATATCTGGATTCCCAGATATCTGAAAGTAACAGTCGCTGTTTGAAATGTAAAGTGTCCAAAGCATATCGGATCAACTTGTGCCATGTCTGTAAAAAAAATACGCATACGATTTGTTTTCATTTATGGAAAGACCTGAGAGCCGCTGAAATGTAGCAAAAATCATGGGTATCGAGTCACAATTCCCATTAAGATTATATGAGGTCATCCGCATATACCGAAATAATGTGTGTCTCCCTTCCCACTCGTATCCTCCTATATCCTGCCAGGGTATGAAGTTTAAGAAGTAGAGGCTCCAAGGCTAAAATAAATAATAAAGGTGAAAGCGGGCAACCTTGTCTGGTACCCTTTGCTATTGTGTATTGTTGTGAGATATGAACACCCGTACGTGCACACGCTGTGGGGTTCGTATATAGCAGCTGTACCAATTTCACGAATTCTCCAGAATTCCAAACTTTGGGAGAGTACGTAACATATATTGCCACTGCAGTGAGTCAAATGCTTGACGTAGGTCTAGGGAGATACAACCTTGTGACTTGGCGGGTGCGTGAGACATCACCTGGTGGAGTCTCCTAATATTAAGAGCCGTACATCTAGCCGGCTGTTCTGCTTGGGTTTTCGGAACCCGCTCAGCAGAGCCTCTCTAACCCAAACCAGAACGTTACCCCCTCCCTAGGGCCTATTTACACCTAAATAACCACATATATGTACCACCTAAGGACAGGGAATTCCTACTATATATACCAAGACCTACAAGTCACAGCCTCGCGGTCCCAAATGGACCCAGGACTTCCTGCCCAGACGGCAGCCACAGACTTCCTGCCCAGACGGCAGTCACAGCCTCGCGGTCCCAAATGGACCCAGGACTTCCTGCCCAGACGGCAGCCACAGCCTCGCGGTCCCAAATGGACCCAGGACTTCCTGCCCAGACGGCAGCCACAGCCTCGCGGTCCCAAACGGACCCAGGACTTCCTGCCCAGACGGCAGCCACAGCCTCGCGGTCCCAAACGGACCCAGGACTTCCTGCCCAGACGGCAGCCACAGCCTCGCGGTCCCAAACGGACCCAGGACTTCCTGCCCAGACGGCAGCTTTAGACAAGTCACAGCCTCGCGGTCCCAAACGGACCCAGGACTTCCTGCCCAGACGGCAGCCACAGACTTCCTGCCCAGACGGCAGTCACAGCCTCGCGGTCCCAAATGGACCCAGGACTTCCTGCCCAGACGGCAGCCTTAGCACGAGTTCATCCTATAATTACCACGACATCAGTGTTACTATATATCAGATCACACAAAGACAGCTAGTTGAGCACAACTTGTTCCCCAGTTCGAAGGGCTCCTTTCTCCCTTATTCAGTTACCACCTACCTGATCAGGATTAACATCTGTTCATGTTAAGTCACAGCTGACTAGAAGAATAGGTTACCCTCTTACACAAGAACACGTAGCACATATTGCTTTACTACAAACTGAATACTTTATTTAGTTATTACATGCACACTCACGGAACATAACCTGCAAAGAAAAGTGAAAGATTAAGTTGTACACTCTAATAGTAAGGGGTTGACATCACCTTGGTCGTATGTAGCCTGCACTCAATGGTCATCTAGGTTCCCTTCTCGTCTGCGCCTCGGCTTCGCCTGGAAGTCACACCTCCGCAATCACGGGGTTACTCCCGTCTCCCTCTCCGAGTCACTGGGACCTCTTCCTCATCGGCTACTCTCTTCTCTTTGGAATATCTATCTCTCGGTTTTTCTCCACCTCCAAGTTTGTCATCTGTCTTCCCTGGAATAAGTAGCAGCTTTACTACTAACGGCCAGATGCCGCCCATGGACAAGAAGCAAGTGCCAGTATCTGCCTCAAACTTTTACTAATATAGACGTGCATTTCCTCATGGAAAATTCCAGCCCGTAACCTGCCGCCCACCAAATTCTTGTACCTCCCCATGCCAAGGACACGTTCCCAGCCGGCCGGCCTGATGTAGTGTCTTCGGCATGAAGAAAAATACAATCCTTCGATAAGGGCCGGCCTGAACCGGTTCTCTCCAAGCGAATAACACCTCCTAACTAAAACACTGCCTATGACCTAGAAACATCCCGAGCTGCCAGAGCAGGAGGAAAGATGGAGTCTCTCCCGTTTAAGGCCTACCAGGCCTGAATTCAGCACGGCTCCATGAAATACCCTCACTACAGAACATATTACCCCTAATGCTAACGAATCTATCCCCTAGGATATATATATGCAAACCCTGATCTATGGGGAAGAACACAGGATCATGTCGAAGTGCCTAATAAATAGGCTCTATACACTACTCTAACCCTTAGACTTGAATGGAAAGAGACTGAAGTCACCTAAATCACCCTTCAACACAATAAGACCGGAAAGATCGAGCAGTACATTTCACCCTTGACTTCAGTCTATTATACATTCATTAAATGGAGCTAACATCTGTGGAAGAATAATATGAAACAAAGCTAACTGATCTATGTCTAGTACCAAGTGTGCAGAATTGAAATAATGAAGGAATACACTGAATAAAGCAACAGATAGAAATCAAAACAGCAACAGCAATCAAAATACCACCTAATATTTGGCGCAGCGCGTGTATATCAGGTAACCAATTAAAGAGCCAGTCAAACCAGCCCTGGTCAATGTGTTTTCTAACTTCTTCTGTTAAGTCACGCAACTTGTCGATGTGAGCACGAATGGATTGTGTATGGTCAGACAAGTTAAAACAACAGAGACCTTCGAAGTCCGAGCAATCATGTCCATGTTTAAGCAAAAGATAATCAATGGCTGCTCTATTTTGCAAAATGGCCCTACGTTCACCCTGGGCGTCTAATAGCATGTCAGACAAAATTGTAGAAGTATGATTAATAGATTTCACCATCCAGCAGGCCATTTTCCCAATAGATTTGGCATTATAAACCGCCAAAGCAGGAACACCAATAATTGAAACAGCTAAGCTAAGGTATTCAGACTTGGAATATAAATGCAAAGATGGGTCACAATCCTCCTGTAACATTACAGTATCTCGAAGCACACGAGAGTTGGCATTCGGGTGCGATGCAAACATCAACAAACTGAGTCTCGTAATGGCACAAGGGCCTCCGGAAATGTTTGCAGGGACAAATGGCCAGGAAGTATTACCACATGAGAAAAGCCATCCGGCAGGTAGTAACATCGTGCGATAGTGACTGGGGGTAACTACCAAACTATTACAAGTCATATTGTTCTGAACTGAAACACATGTGGTCGGTGTCCTTTGAAAGCACAAAGTCCGTTCGTGAGCGGTAAATGAAGTGGCGCCTTTTAGTTTGAGGCGTAGACATTCAGAGATCGCACTAGGATTACACGTAAGAAAGAAGCACAAATCACCTTGTGTGATATTATAAGTAAGTATTTGGGACTGGATGGGGGTTTGCTCGTTCGGCAATTCAATACATAGGGGGCAATATACATGGGTAGCAAAATCACCCAGGAGAATATTGGGACGGGCCTTCGAGACATTAAAAATATGAGTTAAAGTTTCCAATGAGGCGGGGACAGCAACCAGGCAGGTCGCCAGAATGTCATGGACAGATCTCATCGGTGTCAAACAGAAGTGAGGGGCGTCAGTCACCCTTTTGGCAAGTGCGGTCCAAAAGTTCGATGATGAATCCCATGCAGCGAAGGAACGCAACACTCGGGTTCCCAGTTCATCCCGGGTTGATAGGATCCCTCCTTTCTCATCGTACCAGTCCGAAAACAGTCCGGCTCCGACACATCCTGCAGCAACAATCCAAAGAATGATCTGAAAGAGAACCAAATACAGGCATTAATCATTCTCGTAAATAACATTTATCAGCCGGGACCGCTTCCCAGCTATCTTTCCCTGGTCTCATAACCAAAATGGTATTATCCTGACCGGTGGCAATGACCTCTGCTTGTTCAGGGGGATTCTTAGGCGACTGCACCCAAACTCTGGCCCCAGGATTATCCGTGGAGCCAAAACCTTTCTGGCCACGTACAGTTAGCAACGTTGGAGCAGTGCCTTTCATTAATACACCACTAAAAACAGGCATTATGAGTAATTGAGCCACTCGGTCAGTGCGATGTATCAGTAAGTCAATCTCACTGCTATTCAGCAGGAGCACCTTAATCTCTCCCTGATAATCACTGTCGATAATTCCTCCAAGCACCTGAATGCCTTTTACAGCCAGCCCCGATCTAGGGGCGATCAATCCGAAATTTCCCGGTGGTATCTGAACACCCATCATACCAAAAAATACTGTGGGTCTAAAAGTTCTGTGTGGATACCTGATATATTCAGTAGAGTGAAAACCATCTGGGGTATACCCAAAAAGGTTGAGTTCCCATCACCCACAAAGGTGGCTATTCATCATCTGGGAACTCTGAGCTAAACCATAACAACCAACCACTTGGGTAATTATGGCGGTTGTATGGTAGTCCCAGTCGTGGGTGACCAAAGGTAGGGTGATGGTTTGCAGTGCCAAGAATATAAAAGGAAAAAGTGCTATTAAAAATGGCTATCAAAACACAAACAATTTTATTCTGGTGCTGTCTTGATGCCACTTTAAAAACAGTGCGTGGACAGTGTAACAAATAACTGTCAGGGTGGCGGTCTACATGTTTCGGCTATCGGACTATGGAGTCCAAGCTCTCATCAGGACCTTATGCGCTACTGCAAAAACCGTGAAAAAAGGAAACTTAAGTAAACTAATAGTTGGGATGGATTCCCAATACGACCTTTTTATGCTAGTCCGTTTCCCTGGATTTTTTTGGGGGGGGGAAAACAGGAACCTAGTTACAATAGAAGAGAAAAATCAATCATTTCTGAAAAGTATCAATATCCAACACAAATACGGCTAGATGCAGTGTACTAGCGGTCATTAGCACAATACAAGTAGAAGTATTGTTTACACAAAATGGTAGGCATATCAAGAAGTTGCTTATGTACTTACCCGTCAATTTTCGGGTATGTACCTCGCCTCGCCTGGCATCCGCTCAGGACTGGAGGCACCGCTCTATAAGGAAGAGAGCATCAATACGTACAGTAATTAGCCCCAAGGTAGTATATCCCATTGTGTTCTAGTGGGGGGAGGGAGAAACACTTCCACAATGTGTCGTTTGTAAATGCAATTATGAAGGAATGGCAGAATCAAACAGTCTAGTCAAGTGTAATCAACCGCTGATAACACAAATGTCTGTGTATGCTAGCATATTTAAAAGTGTGCTGTAGTGCTGGCACACGATTAGGAGCGGGTCAATAATGCAACACGAGTCTTTTAAATTCGCATTAAGACCCTTATTAGAACAGCCATAGTGCTCGGTAACTGAAGAAGTGAACACTCTGGCTAGATCTAGAAAGACATAAAGACGTGTCATATCACGCTTGAAGACTCACGCCTCACCTATGGCTTATGCGTATGGTATTAATACAATGTCTAAAGACAAAAACAAAAGTCAGATAACAACGCGCTATAGGACTCACCTCTCCGTCGGTACCCCGCGCTAGCAGCTGAGCTGGAAGGGGAGGTGGCGGACCGGCCGGAGGAGTATCCTAATAAAGACCAAAGAGCGTCCGACTTCGTCACTTTCTACGGGGAGCTTAGAGGGACAAAAACCATGTCTGGTTTCTCAACAGAGGGGAACTTGGGTAATGTAGTTGTATAACAAAGTTCCTCTACGGAGCGTATATCGGCGACATATTGAAGTGTCTGCCGAAGAGGTACAATCAAGGTGTATTATATGACAAACTGATGCGTAGCGAAGCGCAAGTCGTATGAAAGGCCACTCAGCGTACATTACGATTATATGCTGTGAAAGTGTCACCCTAAGGATATGAACAGTGTGATGTCACATATTTATAGGAATAAGGAATTCCAATAATCCGAAAGGCCACTTAGCGTAAATTATAAAATGTATGCTGTAATGGTGGCGCAATCAGGATGTGAACATTGCGATGTTGCATAAAAACCGATGGTATAGTTTACTAAAGCCATAGGTGGTGTCAGTCAATAATGCTAAAAAAAGGGGGGGGTGTGGTAAATCCTAATCTGTTATCACGCGTTTGTCAGAGTTAGGAATATGAAACCTAAACATAGTTGGGGGATAAAGATGCCATGTGTAATACTCAGAGATCCCAAAGGAGGGGATATTGACTATTTACTCATAATAGACACTCCAGATAAAATGAGTGATGTCCTGTGTACAAGAATGATAGAGATCAAAAAACTTTTAAAGCTACATCATGTGTTGATGTCTCACAAAGTTGCAGATTACAGGGATGACCATGGGATATCGTCGTTGAGACCTGATAGATCACTTTTGAGTTTGAACACCCATTTTTGTTCTTTTAAGAACAAAAATCTGCTGATGTCTGTAACATGAGTGGGGATGAAGGGTTGTTCTAAGATCACCCATCTCAAATCCTCCGGTTTATGACCCAAAGACAGAAAGTGGTTGGTGAGTTTGGTGGCTTGTTTACTCCGTCTGATAGTGCTTTTATGTTCATTAATGCGAGTTTTGATCTTTCTTGTGGTCATACCCACATATCGCAATGAACAGGGGCAGGTTATGAGATAGATCACCCTTTCTGTGTTGCAATTTGTGTGTTTTTTTAGGATCCATGGTGAGTTGGTACCAATATCGATGGTTTTAGTTGACTGAGTTTGAGGACAAACAGAGCACTGGCCACATGGGAAATGCCCCTGTACCGGTGGCAAGTTCCACAGGGTATTGATAATTGTGGTGGGTTTCGCCCGTGGTCTTGTGTGGACTAGGTTGTCTCTAAGGTTGGTACCTCTTTTGAAAGAGAAGAGGGGAGGTGGTAAAGCCTCATTCCCTATGTTTAAAATCCGCCAATGTCTCCTGATCGTTTTTTGTACATGGTTAGACCACGTGCTGAATGTATTGACACAGGTCATTCTCAACAATGGTGGTTTTGGTACTGGAGGTTCTAAAAGTGCCCCACGGTGGTTGTTGGAGGCTCTTTTCCAAGCGCGTCTGACCAAGTTCTTTGGGTATTGTCTATCTTGTAGCTGACTAGATAGCTCTTCTGCATGACGATTGAAAGTGGTTAGATCAGAGCAATTCCTGCGAATGCGCAGGAACTGTCCTATGGGTAAATTTTCCCGGAGTGATCTAGGATGGTAACTTTGAAAGCTCAAAAGAGAATTCTTTGAGGAAGGTTTTCTGTATAGCTCACTCCCCAGTCTGCCCTGGTCAGGGCAAATCACGATGTCTAGAAAAGGCAATCGAGTTTTGTCATAAGCTACTGTGAAACGTAAAAAATCGTTCTGTTCATTTAGCCATGCATGGAAATCCAACAGAGAAGCAAGGGACCCATGCCACACTACCAGAATATCATCAATGTACCTTCTCCATATCTTTATCTGCTCTCTAAATGGATTGGACTGTCTGAGTACATTGTGCTGTTCGAAGAGATGGACATACAGGTTGGCTAAGCTCGGCGCGAAAATGCTGCCCATGGATGTTCCTGAGACTTGCAGATAAATTGTCTCCTCGAACCTGAAGAAATTTTCCATCATAGCCAACCTGGCACATTCCATAATGAAATGAACCGGTGTGATGGTGTCGAGGGTTCTCATTTCTAGAAGACTCTCTATGGCTTCTAGAGTCTCCGTTTGTGGAATAGAGGTGTATAAAGATTCCACGTCGAAGCTCACCAGTATGTCTGATTCCGTGTCAAAAACAATGTCTGGAAGCAGACGCAGGACGTCCTTGGTGTCTTGCAGGTAACTCGGCATCTCCTTCACGAGCGGCTGCAAAAAGAAATCCACAAAAGTGGAAAGAGGTTCTAACAGAGAGCCTATACCTGATATTATCGGTCGCCCTGGAGGTGGTCTTTGTTCTTTATGGATCTTTGGTAAGACATAAAAGTATGGCATGACCGGGTATTTGGTGGTTAGGAAATTAGATTCTTGTTCTGTGATCCAACCAGCAGCTTGTGCATCATCAACGAGGGTTTTAATCTCTCTCGTGAGTCTGGGAGTAGGATCTTCAGAGAGCGGTTTATACGCTGCAAGATTGTCAAGTTGTCTCAGGCATTCAGTGCGGTATGTCTCTGTGTCTAAAATGACAATTGCTCCGCCTTTGTCTGACGGTTTTATCGTGATGGAATCATCCTTTGCAAGTGCCATTAAGGCTTGTTTGTCCTTCTTCGAAAGATTATGATAAACCTTGTTTTCTCTGGCATTATAGGTGGTAATGTCTTGGATCACTGCTTGTTCAAATACTTTTACGCGATCTGGAACAAGATGAACTGGAGGGTTGAAAGTAGAGGCAATTTTCAGGCCTGTATTCCTGTCAGGGGAATCATCTGCAAAAGTTGTACGTTCTTTGTCCTTAAAGAAGAAGTGAAGACGTATCTTCCTGAAGAATTTAGCCAATTCACAGCGGAGCTGGAATGGGTCTCCTTCATTGGTAGGGACAAACCCCAAACCTTTATTGAGGACTCGTTGTTCATCAGATGTCAAAACTTTGGTACTAAGATTCACAACTAATTCGTTGTGCTCGTGCTGGTCCCTGGTTGTGGTTGTCCCTTCCTGCTCCGGGTATTCGGTTGTTGTGGTTCCTCCGTTTGCCAATGTACCTGTGGGGGCCCTCTCCTTCTTCCCCGATTTCGTCCGCGACCTGATCCTAAAAAAGGCGGTTGGCCAAAGAATGGAGCCTGAGCTGGAAAAGGAAGTGGTGGTTGGGTAAAGGGAGGTTGGTAGCCCCATGGAGCGGGCGGCCACCAAGGTGTTCCTTGTTGGTAAGGGTGTGGCATGTTTTGTCTGAAATTAGGCCGAGATTGTCCTCTACCTCTCCTCGGTGGTTGTGCATTGTTCTGGGAATCTGAGTCAGTGGAATAGGTATCTGACCCAGACGAAGAGTAGTTGGACCCATATCTTCTACCTTTCCTATTGTACTCAGGTGGAACATACTGCTCACTGGTGTAAGGATATACCTTTTCGAAGGAAAAGCGCGCTAGATCCTTTTTAAATTTGTCTATTTTGGTCAGTAAGATCGAGTCTTTATGCTCTTTATTAGTTTTATTTGTCTCTTCCAGGTTTCTTTTGAATATGGCGCTTAAGATGGTAGTCTTGATCTGCCCCTCCAAAGTTTGGATCTCAATAAGTATGGCATCAGCTACCCTTTT
The DNA here is from genome assembly GCF_964204655.1 of Triturus cristatus. Classification (NCBI taxonomy): domain Eukaryota; kingdom Metazoa; phylum Chordata; class Amphibia; order Caudata; family Salamandridae; genus Triturus; species Triturus cristatus. Next base: position 836,057,401 of record NC_140591.1, read on the forward strand.
GGCCGTGTTAATGATAAGGATTAACCAATCGCGTGTACAACGCCACGCGATTAGTGACCAGTCTTTGAGAAATATCTTATCTGAGAGAAAAAGTCTGGGAGTGTTTGTCACTATTAGGCCCATGGGGGCACTGTTGTTCCTCAGATACTCAGTCATGATGGCACCATGAATAAAGGTGCGAGAGTGGGAATTCTTTAAACTGAGTAAGGATTGCCAATCATCCTGAGTGTTGCTCGTGACAGAAGGTAAAGAATCTAAGATACTTGGATTGGTGCTCAGTATCGATTGGAGCATGTCTTCGTTAAAAGCTAGACCTGTGAGTTCTGCCATATTCATAAATTGCCAAACGTCGTGAGAAAGTAGTGAATCTTCCCAAATGTGAAGGACCCGCAGCCGTAGCTGCTCTAAGACTTAATACAAGAAAAACCCTACACAGAGACTCCCTCTCTGTGTAGGGTTTTTCTTGTATTAGGTATCTGAACACCAACACCTGTCTCTATGATGACTCGATCTCTACTTTTTATAACAATGTCATCCATAGCATGCAAGTCTAAACCTGCCGACCCTGGGGTCGCTCTACATGGAGCCAAAGCCCTGGGAGTAATTTCCCAATACATCACGGTTTCTCTGATTTCATTAGGCATAGCCTCAGCATTCGGGGGAAACAAACGCATGAGTGGAGATTCAGCATTTAAAAAAGGACGATTGTTCAAAATCAATAGTGCTTGGGGCAAAAAGTCTCGCCAATTTTTATACTTGTCATCCGTTAACTTACGCAGCTGGTCCTTTAGCAGGCCATTCAATCTCTCCACCAGGCCCGAGGCCTGTGGGTAGTAGGGGATATGGAATATCCATTCAATATTGTTTTCCGCACAGAACTCCTGTACCAATCTTCCACGAAAATGGGATGCATTATCAGATTGAATTTGGAATGGCACACCATAGTACATCATAATTAATTCTAATGTTTTAATGGTATTCAATTGGGTAGCTTGCTTACAGGGAAGGGCTACCAGCAGGCCACTGTATGTATCAACAATAGTGCAAACATATTGACAATTCCTACTCATGGGAAGTGGACCAATGTAATCGATCTGCCAAATTTGAGCGGGCAATTTGCCGCGATGTAAATGACCTTTAACAATTTGGGGCACCTTACGCCGTCTGATATGCTGACAAACGGGGCAGTGTAAAGTAACATTTTTGATTAGATCTAAGGGAATATAAATTCCTCGATCAGCAGCCCACCTGCTAGTGGCCTTCTCTCCAAAATGTCCTGCCTTCTGGTGTGCCCATTTCGCCAATCCCGCAATATCAGAATCTTGCCTGTCCACCACTGCCTCAGCAATTTTAGACTTCTCATCTGCAATGTTATGAAAAAATTTGTCAAGAGAATCTATCGGGGTGTGAGCGTCCACATGGAAGATTGTAACAGTACTCTGTGGGAGCATCTCCCAAATTTCTTGCCATAACTCTTTTCCCCATAATTCTTTGGAATGTAACTTCCAATTATGGGAATGCCAAGTTGGCAACCAAACAGCCAGTCCATTGGCAGTAGACCAAGAATCAGTGAAAATATGACATGTACCAGGTAACTCTTGTTTCAAAACTTGGTAAACAGCGTAAAGCTCGGCAAATTGGCTGCTTTTACCTTCACCAGTTGTGCTCAACAATTTCTGTGTGATCGGATTATAGGACACCGCCTTCCAGTGCCGTGTCATCCCTATAAACCTCGCTGAACCATCAGTGAACCAAACATGGTTTCTTTCCGCTGCGGACAAATCATCAAAAGGCTTACCCCACTTGACAGGAGACTCCTGTGCTAAAGGTACGGAACATTCACTCTCAGTCTCAGTCGATGGCGCTCGCGCCACCTGCTCATGTAAAGAAGCAATTCCTTTCGGGCCCACACGTGCCCTGTCTTGTATGTACCATTTCCATTTAATCACACTCGCCTCTTGAGCGTGTCCAATTCGGTGAGTTTTCGGCGAACTCAGGACCCACTGCATGATAGGAATTTCCGGACGCAGAACTATATCATGTTCCAAAGTCAATTGCTCGGTATCCACCAGAGCCCAATAACAAGCAAGTAACTGTTTCTCAAAGGGTGTGTAACGCTCACCAGCATCAGGTAACTTTTTGGTCCAAAAACCTAACGGTACTTTACTCCTGCCTTGTTTCTGCCACAAACTCCAATTTGCATAAAGGCCCTGTACAGACACATTCAAATCCACGTCACCATCACGTACAGGCCATAAATCCAGCGCATGTTGAATTGCCTCTTTTGCCAGACTAAACGCATCTTGCTGTGGTTTATCCCATTCAAATGCATTCTTTTTACGCGTGACCCGGTACAAGGGGGCCAATATTTGACTCAAATGAGGAATATGCTGGCGCCAAAAGCCAAACAGACCAATGAAGCTCTGGGCTTCTTTCCTATTTCTAGGAACTGCAAAATCAAGAATCTTCTGTTTAACCTGAGGGATCACTTCACGGTGCCCTTCATGCCAATTAATACCCAAAAATTTTACAGCCTGGGACGGACCTTGCAATTTATCTGGGTTGATTTCCCAACCTTTCTCACGCAGGCACTCAAAGACTCTGTCTAATTGGGTCTGAACTTCCTCTTGTGTTTCGCCTTGGATCAAAACATCATCAATATAATGACATATCTGAATTTGGGGATGAACCGGTACCTCAGCCAAATGCTCTGCCACCAGCCGGTGACATATCGTAGGACTATGCACATAGCCCTGGGGAAGACTTCTAAACGTCATCTGACGCCCGTTCCACGTAAAACTGAATTGTTCCTGACACTCTGGGGCAATCGGAATTGAAAAGAAAGCATTAGCAATATCAATGGACGCGTACCATGTACCTGGATGCTTTTGGATTCTCTCAATAAGTGTAATAACATCCGGTACTGCAACAGTCAAAGAGGGTGTGTGCTTGTTCAATTCTCGATAATCAACGGTCATGCGCCAAGAGTTATCACTCTTACGCACCGGCCAAACAGGATTATTCCAAGCAGAAGTAACTGGGGTTATGACTCCTGCATCCACTAACTCCTGAATAGTGGTACTAATCTCCTCATGACCACCTGGAATACGATACTGCTTCTGACAAACCACTTTTGTCGCATGGGGAACTTGTATGGGGGGCATCCTTAAACGACCAACCCGTATAGGTCTGGACGATATATAATGCGTTGTTCCAAATTGGTAACATCCGTCATCTAGATGCAAAGTCATTCCTCTCAAAATATCAATCCCAATTATGAATTCTAGAAGTGGCACTACTAGTACAGAATACTCTTTTCTAGGAATTCTACCTATTCTCATTTCAAGCAAAGTTTGAACTGCAGGGGTTTCTTTTCCACCTAGTCCGGTAATAGTAAAAGGCTGACCTGTAAACTTCTTTGATTTTCCATGAATAAGAGTGGCCTCCGCTCCTGTATCTACCAATGCTCGGGCCCTTTGGATATTACGATGTCTCCAATAAATATCAATATCTACATAGGGTCTATTATCTCTGTGAGCCCATCTGTGTACCGGAGCTTGACCTATTTCCTAGTCATTCTTACTGCATTCTGTGTACCAGGATAGATCAGGATAAAGACTCTCACGTTTCTTAGGTATCGGTACCTCCTGTTCATATCCATTCCCAGTACGGAACGGATTCGTATCTTCTGCATTGTACTGCGGGTTACGATCGACCAAACTGTGACGATCCTCTCTCCTCCTCAACTCAGGGGATTGATCCCTATCATCTCTACGTCTGCTGTAAACATAGTCAGTTCTCCCCCTTTCTCTTTCCCCCTCTCTCTCCCTGTCTCTCTCTCGACGGGGGGACACATCACGTGCAGAACGTCGATCATCACGACGAACAGAGCGCCCACGGCGGTCGTCATCACCGCTACCGTCAGAACCACCACGATCACACTCAGTGGTCCGAACACGCCGGGCACCCTCCTTTTCGATCCAAGCCACGTTTGCGAAACAACTCCCACAAACGAGCGGTAGTCTCACCATCAATATCCTCCCTCCGCACACCATCAGCCAGAAGACCAGAAAAAATATCACGTCTAGTAAGTTTATTTTCACCAGGAGTACGAGTGTCAGGCCGGGACTGCCGTTCAGGTTTAAACCACTCACCCAACTCACCGAGTTGGCGCACCGATTCCAAAACCGTAGATAATACGTTACCAGTCTGATTAATCAATAAAGTCATCATGACCTGCTTATAAGCAACAGGGGAAGATCGAATGATACGGTTCCGCACAGAAGATGTCAATGAACCATCAAGCAACCTGTCAGCAGTACCCAGAAAAATTGCCGTTTTCATCACCTCCTCTTTGAGACGTTGAGCAGCATCACGCAAAGTATACCACGGCTTGTCATTCACAGGCCAGTCAGATTCAGTAGGATATTTTAGATTACAACCCTCAGTCGCCAATTGGAGTAAAGAAATCTGACCAACACCATTATAGTTACGAAAATGATCCTGCACAGTAGAATCCAAACTCAAGGAACAGAACTTTAAACAATCGCCAGTATCCAACATAATACCAGCAGCGCCCAGTTCATAAAGGCGCACCATCCATGTGAGCAAGGACTCACCAGCTCGCTGCCGAAATCGCTGCAAAATATCACTAATTTCCTGCTGAGTAAAGTCTTCTAAACAGTCCAAAGAAATACCCTGCGGAGCATTGGGAGACTGCTGCAACTTCCGACGGAAAACTGGATGCGCAGAAACCGCGGGACGAGCATCACAAGGAGCCCGATCAGTACTCGTAGAGGGACAATCAGTGTAAGAAGCATTGATCCCACTCGAAGAACGAGTGTAATCACGGGGTGCACCATCAAAGGTGCGAGAAGCAGACTTACAATCATGGCGGGAGCGAGAAGACTCGCGCTTGGCAGACTCCTCACCCGAGGAACAAGAATCAGTCGAGTTCCAGATATTACCATCCCATTCATCAGGATTCCAATCCAGCCCGGCTGTCGCCACGACCAGACGCACCTTTCGCGTCGAAACCCGACCGCGCCTGTTCTTGTATTTATAACGAGCAATTCGCACAGCCGCCCGTTCGGCAATAGTTTGGTAAGTCTCAAGTTTATCAGCAAGCAACTTATTTTGACACCGCAACAAAGTATGAGAATTCTGAATCTCAACAAAGTGCGCTTCCACATCTTTAAGAGATATCTGTAACTTCAACAATCTCTCATGCAGAATCCTGTATGCAGACAAAAGAATCCAACCTCTGCGCCCCAAAATGGGAATCACCTCACCCTTCGATACGGGTGCCTTCTGCAAACAAGCAATCACATCAGCCGGCTCTGCCAGCTCCAAAGAAGAATTCCAATTCTCACTCAAACCAGTGGAATCAGCCCACTCACGGGCCAAGGCCTCATAAGGCGTTGAATCCCATCCGGGAATATCAACGGGCAACTTAAAAGTAGATTTAGACCTTCTAGAAAACATCGTGAAAAAGGAAAAAGAAGAAAAGAAGAGAAAGAAAAGAAGGAAGAAAAATAAAAACTATACACACAAATATACAAAAATAAAATGCAAACAAAACCACGCACGCGCCGAAAGCAAACACAAGACAACCACAACGCACACAGGTTTCGTAAACGGTTCGTGACGCCAAATGTTCTGCTTGGGTTTTCGGAACCCGCTCAGCAGAGCCTCTCTAACCCAAACCAGAACGTTACCCCCTCCCTAGGGCCTATTTACACCTAAATAACCACATATATGTACCACCTAAGGACAGGGAATTCCTACTATATATACCAAGACCTACAAGTCACAGCCTCGCGGTCCCAAATGGACCCAGGACTTCCTGCCCAGACGGCAGCCACAGACTTCCTGCCCAGACGGCAGTCACAGCCTCGCGGTCCCAAATGGACCCAGGACTTCCTGCCCAGACGGCAGCCACAGCCTCGCGGTCCCAAATGGACCCAGGACTTCCTGCCCAGACGGCAGCCACAGCCTCGCGGTCCCAAACGGACCCAGGACTTCCTGCCCAGACGGCAGCCACAGCCTCGCGGTCCCAAACGGACCCAGGACTTCCTGCCCAGACGGCAGCCACAGCCTCGCGGTCCCAAACGGACCCAGGACTTCCTGCCCAGACGGCAGCTTTAGACAAGTCACAGCCTCGCGGTCCCAAACGGACCCAGGACTTCCTGCCCAGACGGCAGCCACAGACTTCCTGCCCAGACGGCAGTCACAGCCTCGCGGTCCCAAATGGACCCAGGACTTCCTGCCCAGACGGCAGCCTTAGCACGAGTTCATCCTATAATTACCACGACATCAGTGTTACTATATATCAGATCACACAAAGACAGCTAGTTGAGCACAACTTGTTCCCCAGTTCGAAGGGCTCCTTTCTCCCTTATTCAGTTACCACCTACCTGATCAGGATTAACATCTGTTCATGTTAAGTCACAGCTGACTAGAAGAATAGGTTACCCTCTTACACAAGAACACGTAGCACATATTGCTTTACTACAAACTGAATACTTTATTTAGTTATTACATGCACACTCACGGAACATAACCTGCAAAGAAAAGTGAAAGATTAAGTTGTACACTCTAATAGTAAGGGGTTGACATCACCTTGGTCGTATGTAGCCTGCACTCAATGGTCATCTAGGTTCCCTTCTCGTCTGCGCCTCGGCTTCGCCTGGAAGTCACACCTCCGCAATCACGGGTTTACTCCCGTCTCCCTCTCCGAGTCACTGGGACCTCTTCCTCATCGGCTACTCTCTTCTCTTTGGAATATCTATCTCTCGGTTTTTCTCCACCTCCAAGTTTGTCATCTGTCTTCCCTGGAATAAGTAGCAGCTTTACTACTAACGGCCAGATGCCGCCCATGGACAAGAAGCAAGTGCCAGTATCTGCCTCAAACTTTTACTAATATAGACGTGCATTTCCTCATGGAAAATTCCAGCCCGTAACCTGCCGCCCACCAAATTCTTGTACCTCCCCGTGCCAAGGACACGTTCCCAGCCGGCCGGCCTGATGTAGTGTCTTCGGCATGAAGAAAAATACAATCCTTCGATAAGGGCCGGCCTGAACCGGTTCTCTCCAAGCGAATAACACCTCCTAACTAAAACACTGCCTATGACCTAGAAACATCCCGAGCTGCCAGAGCAGGAGGAAAGATGGAGTCTCTCCCGTTTAAGGCCTACCAGGCCTGAATTCAGCACGGCTCCATGAAATACCCTCACTACAGAACAGATTACCCCTAATGCTAACATATCTATCCCCTAGGATATATATATGCAAACCCTGATCTATGGGGAAGAACACAGGATCATGTCGAAGTGCCTAATAAATAGGCTCTATACACTACTCTAACCCTTAGACTTGAATGGAAAGAGACTGAAGTCACCTAAATCACCCTTCAACACAATAAGACCGGAAAGATCGAGCAGTACATTTCACCCTTGACTTCAGTCTATTATACATTCATTAAATGGAGCTAACATCTGTGGAAGAATAATATGAAACAAAGCTAACTGATCTATGTCTAGTACCAAGTGTGCAGAATTGAAATAATGAAGGAATACACTGAATAAAGCAACAGATAGAAATCAAAACAGCAACAGCAATCAAAATACCACCTAATATTTGGCGCAGCGCGTGTATATCAGGTAACCAATTAAAGAGCCAGTCAAACCAGCCCTGGTCAATGTGTTTTCTAACTTCTTCTGTTAAGTCACGCAACTTGTCGATGTGAGCACGAATGGATTGTGTATGGTCAGACAAGTTAAAACAACAGAGACCTTCGAAGTCCGAGCAATCATGTCCATGTTTAAGCAAAAGATAATCAATGGCTGCTCTATTTTGCAAAATGGCCCTACGTTCACCCTGGGCGTCTAATAGCATGTCAGACAAAATTGTAGAAGTATGATTAATAGATTTCACCATCCAGCAGGCCATTTTCCCAATAGATTTGGCATTATAAACCGCCAAAGCAGGAACACCAATAATTGAAACAGCTAAGCTAAGGTATTCAGACTTGGAATATAAATGCAAAGATGGGTCACAATCCTCCTGTAACATTACAGTATCTCGAAGCACACGAGAGTTGGCATTCGGGTGCGATGCAAACATCAACAAACTGAGTCTCGTAATGGCACAAGGGCCTCCGGAAATGTTTGCAGGGACAAATGGCCAGGAAGTATTACCACATGAGAAAAGCCATCCGGCAGGTAGTAACATCGTGCGATAGTGACTGGGGGTAACTACCAAACTATTACAAGTCATATTGTTCTGAACTGAAACACATGTGGTCGGTGTCCTTTGAAAGCACAAAGTCCGTTCGTGAGCGGTAAATGAAGTGGCGCCTTTTAGTTTGAGGCGTAGACATTCAGAGATCGCACTAGGATTACACGTAAGAAAGAAGCACAAATCACCTTGTGTGATATTATAAGTAAGTATTTGGGACTGGATGGGGGTTTGCTCGTTCGGCAATTCAATACATAGGGGGCAATATACATGGGTAGCAAAATCACCCAGGAGAATATTGGGACGGGCCTTCGAGACATTAAAAATATGAGTTAAAGTTTCCAATGAGGCGGGGACAGCAACCAGGCAGGTCGCCAGAATGTCATGGACAGATCTCATCGGTGTCAAACAGAAGTGAGGGGCGTCAGTCACCCTTTTGGCAAGTGCGGTCCAAAAGTTCGATGATGAATCCCATGCAGCGAAGGAACGCAACACTCGGGTTCCCAGTTCATCCCGGGTTGATAGGATCCCTCCTTTCTCATCGTACCAGTCCGAAAACAGTCCGGCTCCGACACATCCTGCAGCAACAATCCAAAGAATGATCTGAAAGAGAACCAAATACAGGCATTAATCATTCTCGTAAATAACATTTATCAGCCGGGACCGCTTCCCAGCTATCTTTCCCTGGTCTCATAACCAAAATGGTATTATCCTGACCGGTGGCAATGACCTCTGCTTGTTCAGGGGGATTCTTAGGCGACTGCACCCAAACTCTGGCCCCAGGATTATCCGTGGAGCCAAAACCTTTCTGGCCACGTACAGTTAGCAACGTTGGAGCAGTGCCTTTCATTAATACACCACTGAAAACAGGCATTATGAGTAATTGAGCCACTCGGTCAGTGCGATGTATCAGTAAGTCAATCTCACTGCTATTCAGCAGGAGCACCTTAATCTCTCCCTGATAATCACTGTCGATAATTCCTCCAAGCACCTGAATGCCTTTTACAGCCAGCCCCGATCTAGGGGCGATCAATCCGAAATTTCCAGGTGGTATCTGAACACCAACACCTGTCTCTATGATGACTCGATCTCTACTTTTTATAACAATGTCATCCATAGCATGCAAGTCTAAACCTGCCGACCCTGGGGTCGCTCTACATGGAGCCAAAGCTCCGGGAGTAATTTCCCAATACATCACGGTTTCTCTGATTTCATTAGGCATAGCCTCAGCATTCGGGGGAAACAAACGCATGAGTGGAGATTCAGCATTTAAAAAAGGACGATTGTTCAAAATCAATAGTGCTTGGGGCAAAAAGTCTCGCCAATTTTTATACTTGTCATCCGTTAACTTACGCAGCTGGTCCTTTAGCAGGCCATTCAATCTCTCCACCAGGCCCGAGGCCTGTGGGTAGTAGGGGATATGGAATATCCATTCAATATTGTTTTCCGCACAGAACTCCTGTACCAATCTTCCACGAAAATGGGATGCATTATCAGATTGAATTTGGAATGGCACACCATAGTACATCATAATTAATTCTAATGTTTTAATGGTATTCAATTGGGTAGCTTGCTTACAGGGAAGGGCTACCAGCAGGCCACTGTATGTATCAACAATAGTGCAAACATATTGACAATTCCTACTCATGGGAAGTGGACCAATGTAATCGATCTGCCAAATTTGAGCGGGCAATTTGCCGCGATGTAAATGACCTTTAACAATTTGGGGCACCTTACGCCGTCTGATATGCTGACAAATGGGGCAGTGTAAAATAACATTTTTGATTAAATCTAAGGGAATATAAATTCCTCGATCAGCAGCCCACCTGCTAGTGGCCTTCTCTCCAAAATGTCCTGCCTTCTGGTGTGCCCATTTCGCCAATCCCGCAATATCAGAATCTTGCCTGTCCACCACTGCCTCAGCAATTTTAGACTTCTCATCTGCAATGTTATGAAAAAATTTGTCAAGAGAATCTATCGGGGTGTGAGCGTCCACATGGAAGATTGTAACAGTACTCTGTGGGAGCATCTCCCAAATTTCTTGCCATAACTCTTTTCCCCATAATTCTTTGGAATGTAACTTCCAATTATGGGAATGCCAAGTTGGCAACCAAACAGCCAGTCCATTGGCAGTAGACCAAGAATCAGTGAAAATATGACATGTACCAGGTAACTCTTGTTTCAAAACTTGGTAAACAGCGTAAAGCTCGGCAAATTGGCTGCTTTTACCTTCACCAGTTGTGCTCAACAATTTCTGTGTGATCGGATTATAGGACACCGCCTTCCAGTGCCGTGTCATCCCTATAAACCTCGCTGAATCATCAGTGAACCAAACATGGTTTCTTTCCGCTGCGGACAAATCATCAAAAGGCTTACCCCACTTGACAGGAGACTCCTGTGCTAAAGGTACGGAACATTCACTCTGTCTCAGTCGATGGCGCTCGCGCCACCTGCTCATGTAAAGAAGCAATTCCTTTCGGGCCCACACGTGCCCTGTCTTGTATGTACCATTTCCATTTAATCACACTCGCCTCTTGAGCGTGTCCAATTCGGTGAGTTTTCGGCGAACTCAGGACCCACTGCATGATAGGAATTTCCGGACGCAGAACTATATCATGTTCCAAAGTCAATTGCTCGGTATCCACCAGAGCCCAATAACAAGCAAGTAACTGTTTCTCAAAGGGTGTGTAACGCTCACCAGCATCAGGTAACTTTTTGGTCCAAAAACCTAACGGTACTTTACTCCTGCCTTGTTTCTGCCACAAACTCCAATTTGCATAAAGGCCCTGTACAGACACATTCAAATCCACGTCACCATCACGTACAGGCCATAAATCCAGAGCATGTTGAATTGCCTCTTTTGCCAGACTAAACGCATCTTGCTGTGGTTTATCCCATTCAAATGCATTCTTTTTACGCATGACCCGGTACAAGGGGGCCAATATTTGACTCAAATGAGGAATATGCTGGCGCCAAAAGCCAAACAGACCAATGAAGCTCTGGGCTTCTTTCCTATTTCTAGGAACTGCAAAATCAAGAATCTTCCGTTTAACCTGAGGGATCACTTCACGGTGCCCTTCATGCCAATTAATACCCAAAAATTTTACAGCCTGGGACGGACCTTGCAATTTATCTGGGTTGATTTCCCAACCTTTCTCACGCAGGCACTCAATGACTCTGTCTAATTGGGTCTGAACTTCCTCTTGTGTTTCGCCTTGGATCAAAACATCATCAATATAATGACATATCTGAATTTGGGGATGAACCGGTACCTCAGCCAAATGCTCTGCCACCAGCCGGTGACATATCGTAGGACTATGCACATAGCCCTGGGGAAGACTTCTAAACGTCATCTGACGCCCGTTCCACGTAAAACTGAATTGTTCCTGACACTCTGGGGCAATCGGAATTGAAAAGAAAGCATTAGCAATATCAATGGACGCGTACCATGTACCTGGATGCTTTTGGATTCTCTCAATAAGTGTAATAACATCCGGTACAGCAACAGTCAAAGAGGGTGTGTGCTTGTTCAATTCTCGATAATCAACGGTCATGCGCCAAGAGTTATCACTCTTACGCACCGGCCAAACAGGATTATTCCAAGCAGAAGTAACTGGGGTTATGACTCCTGCATCCACTAACTCCTGAATAGTGGTACTAATCTCCTCATGACCACCTGGAATACGATACTGCTTCTGACAAACCACTTTTGTCGCATGGGGAACTTGTATGGGGGGCATCCTTAAACGACCAACCCGTATAGGTCTGGACGATATATAATGCGTTGTTCCAAATTGGTAACATCCGTCATCTAGATGCAAAGTCATTCCTCTCAAAATATGAATCCCAATTATGAATTCTAGAAGTGGCACTACTAGTACAGAATACTCTTTTCTAGGAATTCTACCTATTCTCATTTCAAGCAAAGTTTGAACTGCAGGGGTTTCTTTTCCACCTAGTCCGGTAATAGTAAAAGGCTGACCTGTAAACTTCTTTGATTTTCCATGAATAAGAGTGGCCTCCGCTCCTGTATCTACCAATGCTCGGGCCCTTTGGATATTACGATGTCTCCAATAAATATCAATATCTACATAGGGTCTATTATCTCTGTGAGCCCATCTGTGTACCGGAGCTTGACCTATTTCCTAGTCATTCTTACTGCATTCTGTGTACCAGGATAGATCAGGATAAAGACTCTCACGTTTCTTAGGTATCGGTACCTCCTGTTCATATCCATTCCCAGTACGGAACGGATTCGTATCTTCTGCATTGTACTGCGGGTTACGATCGACCAAACTGTGACGATCCTCTCTCCTCCTCAACTCAGGGGATTGATCCCTATCATCTCTACGTCTGCTGTAAACATAGTCAGTTCTCCCCCTTTCTCTTTCCCCCTCTCTCTCCCTGTCTCTCTCTCGACGGGGGGACACATCACGTGCAGAACGTCGATCATCACGACGAACAGAGCGCCCACGGCGGTCGTCATCACCGCTACCGTCAGAACCACCACGATCACACTCAGTGGTCCGAACACGCCGGGCACCCTCCTTTCGATCCAAGCCACGTTTGCGAAACAACTCCCACAAACGAGCGGTAGTCTCACCATCAATATCCTCCCTCCGCACACCATCAGCCAGAAGACCAGAAAAAATATCACGTCTAGTAAGTTTATTTTCACCAGGAGTACGAGTGTCAGGCCGGGACTGCCGTTCAGGTTTAAACCACTCACCCAACTCACCGAGTTGGCGCACCGATTCCAAAACCGTAGATAATACGTTACCAGTCTGATTAATCAATAAAGTCATCATGACCTGCTTATAAGCAACAGGGGAAGATCAAATGATACGGTTCCGCACAGAAGATGTCAATGAACCATCAAGCAACCTGTCAGCAGTACCCAGAAAAATTGCCGTTTTCATCACCTCCTCTTTGAGACGTTGAGCAGCATCACGCAAAGTATACCACGGCTTGTCATTCACAGGCCAGTCAGATTCAGTAGGATATTTTAGATTACAACCCTCAGTCGCCAATTGGAGTAAAGAAATCTGACCAACACCATTATAGTTACGAAAATGATCCTGCACAGTAGAATCCAAACTCAAGGAACAGAACTTTAAACAATCGCCAGTATCCAACATAATACCAGCAGCGCCCAGTTCATAAAGGCGCACCATCCATGTGAGCAAGGACTCACCAGCTCGCTGCCGAAATCGCTGCAAAATATCACTAATTTCCTGCTGAGTAAAGTCTTCTAAACAGTCCAAAGAAATACCCTGCGGAGCATTGGGAGACTGCTGCAACTTCCGACGGAAAACTGGATGCGCAGAAACCGCGGGACGAGCATCACAAGGAGCCCGATCAGTACTCGTAGAGGGACAATCAGTGTAAGAAGCATTGATCCCACTCGAAGAACGAGCGTAATCACGGGGTGCACCATCAAAGGTGCGAGAAGCAGACTTACAATCATGGCGGGAGCGAGAAGACTCGCGCTTGGCAGACTCCTCACCCGAGGAACAAGAATCAGTCGAGTTCCAGATATTACCATCCCATTCATCAGGATTCCAATCCAGCCCGGCTGTCGCCACGACCAGACGCACCTTTCGCGTCGAAACCCGACCGCGCCTGTTCTTGTATTTATAACGAGCAATTCGCACAGCCGCCCGTTCGGCAATAGTTTGGTAAGTCTCAAGTTTATCAGCAAGCAACTTATTTTGACACCGCAACAAAGTATGAGAATTCTGAATCTCAACAAAGTGCGCTTCCACATCTTTAAGAGATATCTGTAACTTCAACAATCTCTCATGCAGAATCCTGTATGCAGACAAAAGAATCCAACCTCTGCGCCCCAAAATGGGAATCACCTCACCCTTCGATACGGGTGCCTTCTGCAAACAAGCAATCACATCAGCCGGCTCTGCCAGCTCCAAAGAAGAATTCCAATTCTCACTCAAACCAGTGGAATCAGCCCACTCACGGGCCAAGGCCTCATAAGGCGTTGAATCCCATCCGGGAATATCAACGGGCAACTTAAAAGTAGATTTAGACCTTCTAGAAAACATCGTGAAAAAGGAAAAAGAAGAAAAGAAGAGAAAGAAAAGAAGGAAGAAAAATAAAAACTATACACACAAATATACAAAAATAAAATGCAAACAAAACCACGCACGCGCCGAAAGCAAACACAAGACAACCACAACGCACACAGGTTTCGTAAACGGTTCGTGACGCCAAATGTTCTGCTTGGGTTTTCGGAACCCGCTCAGCAGAGCCTCTCTAACCCAAACCAGAACGTTACCCCCTCCCTAGGGCCTATTTACACCTAAATAACCACATATATGTACCACCTAAGGACAGGGAATTCCTACTATATATACCAAGACCTACAAGTCACAGCCTCGCGGTCCCAAATGGACCCAGGACTTCCTGCCCAGACGGCAGCCACAGACTTCCTGCCCAGACGGCAGTCACAGCCTCGCGGTCCCAAATGGACCCAGGACTTCCTGCCCAGACGGCAGCCACAGCCTCGCGGTCCCAAATGGACCCAGGACTTCCTGCCCAGACGGCAGCCACAGCCTCGCGGTCCCAAACGGACCCAGGACTTCCTGCCCAGACGGCAGCCACAGCCTCGCGGTCCCAAACGGACCCAGGACTTCCTGCCCAGGCGGCAGCCACAGCCTCGCGGTCCCAAACGGACCCAGGACTTCCTGCCCAGACGGCAGCTTTAGACAAGTCACAGCCTCGCGGTCCCAAACGGACCCAGGACTTCCTGCCCAGACGGCAGCCACAGACTTCCTGCCCAGACGGCAGTCACAGCCTCGCGGTCCCAAATGGACCCAGGACTTCCTGCCCAGACGGCAGCCTTAGCACGAGTTCATCCTATAATTACCACGACATCAATGTTACTATATATCAGATCACACAAAGACAGCTAGTTGAGCACAACTTGTTCCCCAGTTCGAAGGGCTCCTTTCTCCCTTATTCAGTTACCACCTACCTGATCAGGATTAACATCTGTTCATGTTAAGTCACAGCTGACTAGAAGAATAGGTTACCCTCTTACACAAGAACACGTAGCACATATTGCTTTACTACAAACTGAATACTTTATTTAGTTATTACATGCACACTCACGGAACATAACCTGCAAAGAAAAGTGAAAGATTAAGTTGTACACTCTAATAGTAAGGGGTTGACATCACCTTGGTCGTATGTAGCCTGCACTCAATGGTCATCTAGGTTCCCTTCTCGTCTGCGCCTCGGCTTCGCCTGGAAGTCACACCTCCGCAATCACGGGTTTACTCCCGTCTCCCTCTCCGAGTCACTGGGACCTCTTCCTCATCGGCTACTCTCTTCTCTTTGGAATATCTATCTCTCGGTTTTTCTCCACCTCCAAGTTTGTCATCTGTCTTCCCTGGAATAAGTAGCAGCTTTACTACTAACGGCCAGATGCCGCCCATGGACAAGAAGCAAGTGCCAGTATCTGCCTCAAACTTTTACTAATATAGACGTGCATTTCCTCATGGAAAATTCCAGCCCGTAACCTGCCGCCCACCAAATTCTTGTACCTCCCCGTGCCAAGGACACGTTCCCAGCCGGCCGGCCTGATGTAGTGTCTTCGGCATGAAGAAAAATACAATCCTTCGATAAGGGCCGGCCTGAACCGGTTCTCTCCAAGCGAATAACACCTCCTAACTAAAACACTGCCTATGACCTAGAAACATCCCGAGCTGCCAGAGCAGGAGGAAAGATGGAGTCTCTCCCGTTTAAGGCCTACCAGGCCTGAATTCAGCACGGCTCCATGAAATACCCTCACTACAGAACAGATTACCCCTAATGCTAACGAATCTATCCCCTAGGATATATATATGCAAAGCCTGATCTATGGGGAAGAACACAGGATCATGTCGAAGTGCCTAATAAATAGGCTCTATACACTACTCTAACCCTTAGACTTGAATGGAAAGAGACTGAAGTCACCTAAATCACCCTTCAACACAATAAGACCGGAAAGATCGAGCAGTACACCGGCACAAACCCACACTGATTAATGTGAATCAGTCGAGGGATAAATTGAAGAATTCTATTTGCCAACAACTTACTCAGAATCTTATAATCTGTATTTAGAAGTGAGAGGGGTCGGTAGCCTGCCATGTCTTTACTGTCCCTGCCCAGTTTCGGGAGCGAGACCACTGTCGCTTGTAGTGTAGTAATAGGAAGCAAACTGGTGTCCAATGATGCCTGATATAGTCTCTGTAAATGGGGGACTAATAATTCTGAGTATGTTGCATAGAACTCTATGAGCAATCCATTATTGCCTGGTGTTTTGTTGCAGGGGAGAGCTTTTATCGCTGCTCTTATTTCCATGCTAGTTATAGGCCTCTTCAGATCTGGTTTGTGATCGCTTAATAACTGTGGGAGTTGTAGCCCTTAAAAGAAGGACTTGTATTCATCTTCACCAACCTCTTCCGACCCTGTATACAGCTTTTCGTAATAGTTTTTAAAGGCAGTGTTTATTCCTAATTGGGTACGTACAACAGCGACGTCTGGAGTGTTGATGTCAAGAATAGGAGACACTGGTGGTGTGTCTTTAATAATTCTAGCGAGTAGTGGGCCCACTCTTTCTGCTATTGCATGCTACTTCTGCATGACTAAGTGGCAATCCAAAGTATGAAGTTCTTCTAGGAGTTCAGCGTGTGTTATATGTGCCTCTTGTAACGCGTCCTTAGCTGTGTCGCTTGTTGCTACTTCCTGTTCTAACGTACCCAGCTTATTGTGCGCTCCCACCCGTGTGCTAATCGCCACCCCTCGTATCACAGTTTAGAAAGCGTCCCATTCATTTGACGTGTGCTAGCGGTGTCTGTGTTGTCTGTAAAATAATTAACTATGGCCGTAGAGATGGCATTATGAAATACCGGGTCTTCCAACAGCGAGGGGTGCAACCTCCAGGATGGTATTGGTGTGGGGACTTTGCCCTATAATACTGTAACTTCTAGGGGGTTATGATCTGATTAGGTTTTGCCAAGGTACGAGGTGTCTTTAACATTGACAATTAGATTCAATGAACAGAATATTCTATCTATACGGGTATGCAGTCCATGCGGAGCCGAAAAGAAAGAAAATTCTTTATCAGTGGGGTGCACCATGCGCCACGCATCTCCCATGCCCCAACCCTCCGCCCAGCTTTTAAGGGCATCTGCCTGTTCTCTGCCTCCCGTACCCTGGAGTGGGGGGTGTGACCTGTGCAATTCGACATCCAACACTGCATTAAAATCACCCCCCGGAACCCAGGGGTACCCCTCCCATTCCAAGAACACATTGCTAAGTATCTTGAGAAATGTATCTTGTTCTGTATTTGGAGCGTAAACACTCCCTATCGCTATGTGTTCCCCATCCAATAAACCATGTATCAGCACATATCTTCCATTGGAGTCTATTTACTGCTCTAGTAGTGTGAAGGGGGTACCATTTCTGATCCATATCGCAGCCCCATGAGCGAATGCAGAGTATGATGTGAAAAATAATTGACCCCTCCATTTCTTTTGTAATTTAATGGCTTCTGCATGCGTTAAATGCGATTCTTGAAGAAACACTATATGTGCCTTCCTGTGATTTAATTGTACCAGGATTCTATGTCTCTTATGTATGAAGCCCAAGCCCCGTACATTCCAGGATGTGTGTGTGTAATTATTAGACTGCGTCATTGGTGTCTCTATAAAGCGACCTATCATGGACACAAGTCCCTGTATGCCGACTGTAAAATGCATTAAGTGCAGCTGAGTCCATATACCCTCTTAAAGCTCCCGATACTAGGTTCCCCCATAAAACACTAGAGGACCAAACCATGATGCATTCGCCATAGGGGGAGTGGCAACCACCAGCCTCCTAACGCACTTCATATTATACTCAATTCTTAACATCTGCGGAGCTCCAGCCAAAGCCCTATCTTAGTACAATTACAATGATCAATTGGACCATCCGGTATCAAGGTATAGGGTGTTTCATACTCATCTGTTAATGACATTAAACCAAAAGATGAAAATCGCAGCTTTCAACCCAAGTAATCATTGACATTTTGCGGGGTAACCAAGGGGAACAGCGTCATGCTATTCTCCGAGTCAGAATGGGTATTGGCATCTTCAGAAGAGCCCACAGTTTCTGCGACAGACTTGGCATCGTGTTCCGCCAGTGCTACCGACGTCAGGAGAGTGCCTCTTTGGCTTTCTGAGATCTGTTCTGGCGAGGGGTTCACACCAGGGCCAGGTCCAGGTTGTCTGTTATCTGTTCTCGGTCCTCTAATGCACTGTGGTTGGGACTGCTGCCGCTGACTTGTCTGGGAAGAGTTATGTGATGCAGGCGGTGTTAAAGTAATTTCTACCCAGTCCGCTGCTTCTTCAGGGTAGTCAAAGAACAGTTTTTTTTAATCATAAATAACCTTTAAGCAGGCGGGGAATAACAAAGCATACTTCAAGTTATGGACCTAGAGTTTCTTTTCAACGTCTTGAAATGTGGCTCTCGCTTTCTGGACCGCCAAGGTGAAATTTGGGTAGAGAGAGAGAGTTTTATTTTCAAATTTTATTGGAGCGTTCTCCCTAGCAGCGCGCAGTATCTTATCTCGATCTTTATAGTATAATATACGCACTATAAGTGGCCTGGGCAGTGCACCCGGAGGAGGAGGCCGGGGTGGGACTCTATGAGCCCGTTCTACACTATAATGTTCCGTAATGCCCATCGTTGCCACCTGTTCTCGTAACCATTTTTCAACAAATTGGGTAGGATTAGATCCCTCAATCTTTTCGGGTATTCCCAATATGCGTACATTATTACGACGAGATCTCCCTTCTACGTCGTCCACTCTATCCTGCAATACTTGAAATTGACGCTGTAGCTGTTCTATCTGAGAGGTGTGCATTGTTTGCTGTGTTATTAGTTCATCTAGGGCTATTCTATTAGATTTGACCATGTCTGTCAGTTTTGTGTGATCCACCTTCAGCAGGGTTAAGCTGGTGGTCAATGTACCTATTTGAGCTTCTATAGCAGTGCGCGATTCTCTTATTTCCTTTAACATCAAGTCCAGCTTATCATCCTGTCGGCCTGGTTCTGTAGGCGGCACCACATCTGTGTCAGGACTGTGCATTGGAGTACCCTGTATAGTGCCATCCATCTTTTCAGGAGGTGTGGGATCCAGCTGTTTGGTTTTGCGACGCCCCATGATTCGAATGTACAAGGATACAGAGTGACTCTGTAAGTCACTGTGACGCTACCCAAGCTTCACGTATCTCCAACGATCCCGTTTAGTTATATACATTGTTCTGCTTACAGGACACAAGCGGGCGCCACTGTATATCGCTCTAGAAGGGTCCCTGCCAGAGCCAACTCCTTCAATCCAAGGTGTAGCCATGCTTCCTCTACTCCATTTAGTGCAACTCACCACAGCTCCATGATTCCAGGCCGCGGCTATGAGCGAAAGTCCAGTGTCCAATACTGTTTGCGAACTATGCCTTCCACCATGTAGTGATGGTGCCCTGTAATATTGACTTATAATCTGCAGCACTATCTGGGCACCCCCGCGGTCAGCGTCCCAACCCACTCCTCACAGGTCAGCCAACTCAAACTCAGCAGCAGCGGCATCCAATGAGGCTAGCAAGTCACTCCGCATCACACACTGCACAGAATATTTCAATAATCATGTCCACCCTTGTCCGTCGCTTATATTCACACAGCAGTTCGTTAATAGGGACATGCGCGTCTGTTTCAGTTCTTTGTTTCTTTTTGCTCACCCCTTTGTGATTGGTATTCCCTCGTTCTGATTTAGGGGCTTGTAGGGCATAGAAGATCACGTAGCTGTTGCTTTTCTCTGGTGCCGCTGCAAGCCCTTACTACATTTGCAGTTCGTTAACGCGAGCGTGGTCGCCGAACAGTGTCAGGCGGAGTGCACTCTCAGCCCGCTCCTTCGCCTTTAGAATTTCACTAATGGCGGCGTGTGGCATGGGCATCAATTCCATAAGAGGTGCCCAGCACCCTCACGCAGCGTGCCCGACAGTCGTGTTGCTCCTGGATCCCCACAAAGTATTACTGGGGAGGGGGTCCCAGCTCCACCCAAGTGTCCCTTAGATGACGGCTCACCTCCCGTGTCTCTCAGGCAGCTTCGCCCGCCATTTTGTAGAGCGCCGATCTTCCCGTACCTGCTAAATGTTGTCTTCTGTGCACGTATCATCTCCGATTCTCCGGGAGCCAGTATCGGGAATGATTAGGCGCCCTGGGGCTCTCCAGTGGTTAAAGCTGCACCGCCGGCCACTCGTGAGATGCAACACACTTCAGCACCACCAGGCCTCCCTGCCTTCGATCGCTACCTAGCTCCGGGCAACCCCGGCTCTTTCAGGGCAAAGTCGGGCTCAGAGACACAATTTTTCGTGGTCGCCGCACACCCCGATACTCCTGCCGTTATGAAGCGCGGATGGCGAGTAGTTCTCAGGATTATTGCTGTAGTGTCAGGGCCCGGTTCGGAGCTCCGCTAGTTTGCGTCCGCCATGCTTGGCAGTTGGCCACGCCCTCAAGGTTCATCACTCCTATGACCTCAATAGTTCCTGCTCCGTGCCGCTGGTATGCTGAGCTGGGAGCGCGGGCTTGCTTTTAACTATTCCAAGCATGACTGGGCGTTTCTGCCGATGTGTCCCACGTCAGACGCAGTAAAGCCGTAGACAATCACCGGACGTGTAACTGCAACAGGTGCATGTGTGGTAATGGGATATGTAGTCCCCACCTGCATGTCTCAATAACCAAGGGGAATCCCCAGTCGTTTCATGACTGACAGAGTAATCCATCATAAATCTATGAAACATACCGCTCTTCCTGTGGAGAGTCCGAGTTTCTTTAATTTCTTCCCCTTTAAAAGGGCCATTTACGAAGAGAATAGATAGAAACTACGAAAAGGGGGGCCATATGTAGGCACTTGCTCAGCCTGTCACATCAGCAGGCGCAATATTGGTTATGGCAAAGGTGGCCCCCGCCTGCATGTTTGAGTGTACTATGGGGACACCCTAGTTAGTAACTGGTTTTGTAAGGAAAAAGCCTAGTTATTTTATGACAGACTGCACTCTCCCTTGTGGTGAGCCCTCTATGATAATCATTTGATTAATTGAGGGACATTTCTAGTGAGAGTAACAGTGCTAACCGATGAGCCACAGTTACCTGTGTTGCAAGAGTATTTTATTTAATTTATAGGTGAGAGACCGGGGACCTCATATGTTGTATCCTTGTACAACCATCTGAATGTACTGTCGCACTGCTGAGGGTGGACAGAATATCGAATCCAGGATACACTTGAGCACCTTTCCACCGTAGTTCCTTATTCATGTCGACATGCTCACCCACGGTATATTGTCCTTAAGCCCCAGGCAGTCCGTATATAATCGATGTACCCATCTTGGTTCGTAAAAGAGTAGAGCTCCAGTCATATCTTGATGGTGTGGTTCAAGTTTATCCAAGACGAACCACTCAGTTTCATCTGCACTGTGGCCTTTCTCAACATAGTGGGCAGTGAGTCTGGTGACATCTCTTTTGCATCTAATAGTGCTGCGGTGCTCTGAAATTTGAATGCATACTTTTCTAGTTGTTATGCCAATGTAAAACATCCCATGCTGACATTTTATCAGGCAAATGAAGTTTGCAGTATTGCAGTTAGTGAGTCCTTGTAATTTCCATGGTGTCTGTAGACCCAAATCAAGCTCCTTTACTCTTCTTGTGTAGGGGCATATGCTGCAACTGCCGCAAGGAGCATGACCTACTGGGGGTGGCAGGTTCCATAACGTGGTTTGGTCATTTACGGGTCCCCTCTGTTTAGGTCTGGTGTGAACTAGTAAGTCTTTAATGTTCCTTGATCGTTTGAATGACTGCATAGGTTTTGCTAATTCAAGACCACCAGATAGGAGGATCACCCAGTTTTTATTGATCATTTTCTGGAACCTATTCTACAGGATACCGTAAGTGGAAACGCAAATCAGTGTATCACAAGCTAATCAAACAAATGTTGTAAATAGCAAGGCCAAAGACAACAGACCGCAGGATATCCAAGAAGTCTATCTATGGATTTATTATTCATGTGACCCTTAGTAGCAATTATCTCAGAATTCTTCTGAGGGAAGGTATAGCAATTAAAGCAACAATCATGGTAATTGAGGAGAAAGCTCACTCAAAGACAAATGCTAATCCTGTTCTGTGGATAGGCAGCTGACTACCACATAAATGAACAAAATCCAACGCATTATGGAAAGTTACGTTAAAAATATTTGCAGACATCCTTTTCTACCTATTGGAGAAGACAAAGATCCAAGAAATTAACCCCAACTTTGGGAGGGTTAAAGAACTGAATGCCCATTTGCAGCCAGCTTGACCCCTGATGGGGCCATATACCGCAAGACAAGAGGAGTGGACCGGGAGTGAGGACTTCATCCCCAGTGTCCTTTGCGGTTTCAGCGCTGTCGCACAGCCGCCAGAGTTGTTTGTGCGTCAGGAGGCGCCTTTAAAAACCTCCAGGGGCTCTCGCAGCGTGGGACGTGCGTGGGCGATCCCGGGCGGGCCCGTCTGCACCTGTCAGCGACCGACTGAGACCGGACCGGGCCAACTCTCTTTTACTGAAAAGTCACCATGGGTAAGCTAAAAGACTTATGTTCCGCAGACACCATTAAATCTAAGGCAAAGATACCACGCAACTGTGCCTCCATTATCTCCTACCCGACTACAGCTGTGGGAGCCATAACTAATGAGATTCAGGATGTAGAGGCTCAGCTGGGGTTGGGGTTGGAAACTGATGGATTGGTTGTCAATGCTACTGATGATGCCCTATGTTTAGACCCTGTCCCCAGCCTAACCTTAGATGTGGTTGTAAATAACACTACTAGAGACAATGACACTTCGTCTACGTCTTGCCCTAAAGGACAATTGGAGGGAAAGGGGAGTTCAGAACTGTCAAGAGATGTGACTGTGGCCATCGGTAAAAAAGGAGGAAAAAATGCTCAAAACCGGGCCCCGCTATAAAGGATCTACTAACACGGAAGGGGGGTGCTTATCACCGGACTACAGTGGAACTACCATCCTTTAATCTTACTAAAGTAAACGCGCACTCGGTTCTATCACATATTGACACGCTTATTGGTTCACTTAAGGAGGACTTATTTAAGTATGTTAAATCTGGTTTGGATCATGTGATGGATAGGTTAATTAGAATAGAGTCCAAGCTTGATGATCCCAGCGTGGAAAGGAGTCAGGTTCATAAAATGTCGTGGGTAATAGATCAGGCAAGGCTGAGATCGGCATTAGCTCACAAATAACTCATAACATGATCCCTGAAGAGGGAAGGCCACCAACTATGACACCTTCGGGGCCCATAAACACAAATGAGGCATGTAATGGCCCAAGGGGCAGTACTGATGAGGGAGTTGTGAGTACTTCCCAGGGGGAAGACCAAAACACAAATTTTGACAGGGCCAAATCTAACACATATAGGAGCACCTGTCAAACAAAGAAGGCTGAATTTGCCACCTGAGGCTACTCCTTTGGTAGCGGTCCTAGTAGGGGTGCCACCCCTTAAAAGTAACAGCACTGAGACAACCGAGGATCGTATTCGTACAGTTATGTTCTGGTGTAATAGGTTTTCTGAGGGAGGTTCCAGAGCACATTATAATGGCCAGGCGGGTAGGATGGGTGGGAAGCCGCCCTAAAACAGAAGATGGTGACTGTATAGTGATTAACTTTGATCGGATAGACATAGCAGGCTGGCTCTTACGGGAGAGCCCTAACCGGGGTTGGGTAGGGATCACAGCCTTACCCCTGGGTTTTTTTAATCCCCCGGTTATTGGTGATTGGGGTAGAGATAGTAAGGGGCTGCAAAGACTCACTGCAAGAAAAGGGCCGTTTAGACCTATTGTTAAAACTGTGTATAATGCTGGCCAATCCCTTTGTGTAAATACTATTGACCCATCTCAAGGTTATTTAAATGCCACTGCTGTAGCAAACAACAGAATTAAAGAGAGCAGGTTTGCGACTCCAAATAGATTTGCCTCGCTCAGCCAGTTGGATAGTAATGACTGACTAGACCCTTGTTCTTCCACTGAAGGGCATAGTGGAGATGGAGATAATCACATGAACTGTATTAGCAAACTATCACAGGGGGAAGAAAATAATTTAGGGCAGTATGTTAAGATACTAAGCTGGTACATAGCAGGACTGAAAAATAAGTCAGATGATGATAGGTGGAACGTTTTTTTAAGTGAGTTTGACATGATTGGGGTCCAGGAGACCTGGGGAACTGAGAATAACTTCTGGATGGATGGTTATACCACCTATTCGGAGACAGCCAAACCATCAGCAGCCGGCAGGGCAAAGGGTGGTTTATTGACCCCGATCTCCTTAAAAGTTGTAGGTAATCATTGTAAACTGGACTCAGGATCACCGAATTGTGTAGCAGTGCAGATTACTTCTATTAACGCACCTAAATTGCTTATTGGTAATTTTTATAATTCATTTGATAGAATTATTGCAAATGAACATTTGGTTAGTTTGAATCGTTTCCTTGAGTTGTATAGTGGGAAACAAACTACCCCTTATTCGGTTATTGTTTTAGGTGATTTTAATGTACATCGATGTCAATTGAACTGTCATGTTTCTGACAGTCTAGGTCCTGATAATCATTTAGAGATACATTTTGAACGCTCACTGCAGGGTGGATGTTTAGAGGGCACTTTAGCGGGTCATGGTCTATTCTATCCCAATACAACGAATGATAGTGAGGATATTTCTACCTTTAAAGGTAGGGGAATGCATTCCACTAATGATTATATTCTTTTTAGCGTAGCTCTGACCCCCCGGGTGATAGGATACACCACCATGTGGTCTCAGTTTAGTGACCAAAATCCTATATATCTGACATTGGCAGGTGGTCTTAAGAATAACCGAAAATCAAATAGAGGTGCTTGCATAAGATCTAAAGACCAGGCCCATAGACTTAAGTGGTGTATGGAAGTGCCGGGGGATTTTCAAACAAACCTGTTGAATACTGTTGGAAGGGAGATGGACCTCTGCTCAGATGACAACTTAAGGGGCAAAGAGGTCCTTACAGCATACTCCAAAATCTGCACTCAGGTGGCCTCTGACCTTAAACACCCTTTTAGGGAACCTTAAAATAAAGGGAAGAGGTGGTTTGATCATAATTGCTCAGTTGCCCATCTAAAGTTGCTAGCGTCTTTAAAATATAAACCACAAGATAAAAGTGCCATAGCAGCTATAAGGAAAATATATAAACTGGTAATAAATAAACGTAAAGAAGAGATCAAACATGAGGCATGGAACGATCTATTGTCCACTGATGTTATCAAAAACAGTGCTACTTTCTGGGAAATCGTGAACAAACCCTTTTTTCAAGAATCTATGGGTAGTTCCCTTGAATGTAATATACAGGAGCGGGATTGGTTCAACCATTTTAAATCTATATATGGTGATCAGGAAAATCAAGGATCTTCAGGTACTGCATTTAAAGTTAGGGCATACACTATGATTTTTACAGAGTTAGAAGTAGTGGAATCCATAACTCAAATGACAAGTAACAAAGCTCCTGGACCAGATGGCGTCCCAGCCGATCTTTTTAAATCTAATGTAACACTTTGGTCAAAACTATTGACCCATGTTTTTAACATAGCATGTAAATTAGGTCTACCAAGATCATGGTCTGAGTCAGTTATTGTCCCGATTTTTAAAAAGGGTAATAGAGGGAATCCAAGCTGTTACAGACCAATTTCACTCATAGACTGTGCTGTAAAGGTGCTTGGAAGGGTGGTACTTGGTAAACTCATGGCTTGGTTAACTGAATCCCATACCCTATCAGATCTACAATACGGATTTAGGAAAGGAAGGGGCACCACTGACCAGTGCCTGAATCTGCACCTATTAATTGGGAAGTACACCATCGCCAAGAAGGGAACACTGTACTTGGCGTTTATGGATCTTTCCTCAGCCTTTGACCGAGTGAATAGATCCAAGTAATGGGCTTTACTTATCAAACTAGGTGTGGATGGAAATATTGTCCATTTCCTTGCAGATTTGCATAGAGATTTGACCGCCACAGTGAGGTGCGCTCAAAGGGGGAACTGTACCCAGGGAATATGCAACTCAAATGGTGTTAGGCAGAGATGTATTCTGATTTCCCTACTCTTTACCCTTTATATCAATAAAATGGATCAAGTCTTAGGGGAAGCCAGTAAAGATATTCCACGTGTGGAGGACCGATTGATTCCAGCACTCCTATACGCGGATGATGCTGCCCTATTAGCGAGAACTGCGGTTGGTCTACAATGTCTTTTAACCTCCTTTGCTGTTTTTATGAAATCTTTGGATATAAGCGTAAATTTCTCAAAATCACACACAATGATAATAGGTTCTAAGCCTAAAAGGGTCAAAACTCGCTATTGCGAGGGTAATGTGATTACTAGGGTTACCTCTTTCCCTTATCTAGGTGTCCTATTTGATGATAGAGGAACGTGGATCCCGCAATTGAATGCAAAGAGAGATCCACATCTGCAGTTCTTGGTTTTGCACGTAGGTTAGGGGCAAAACCAATGCAAGCATTGTTAAATGTATATAGAGCAAAATGTACCTCCATCACAATTTATGGCTCGGATATATGGGGATTCAGAGAAGCAAAGGAAATCCAAGCAGTTGAGAATACATTTTTAAGAAACCTGCTATCGGTGCCACAATCCACGCCAACATTTATAATTCACCAAGAGACTGGGACAGGCTTTGTGGAGGACTTAATTGCAATTGCACCTCTACTAAAATGGATAGCAACTTGGTTAAATCCTGAACTTGAAATGAATCGTGAAATCATGAGAGATTGCTTAGTTCTAGATCGAGCTAGTAGCATTCCTTGGCTGTGTCATGTTAAAAGGCTGGCAGAGAAATTGGGACGTCCAGAAATATTTAATTCCCTAGACAAATTAGTAAAGGGTGATATGCAGTGGGCGAAAAAATCCTATTTATATATGGCATTCATGGAAAGAGAAGATATGGAGTTGGCAAAACCAATGGTACGTGCCCATCAATTGCTAAAAACGTCCTGTGCAATTGAACCTTATTTGAATGTGGTAACCAACTCTAACCACGGCTTTCTCCTGGTAAGATTTAGGCTGAACCAGTTAAATTTTCTCCTTGCCGATCCCCCGGGATGGAGAAGGGTGGGGGACCTGGGAGTTTGTTCATGTGACAATTTCTCCACCCAGGATACATTGCACTTTGTTTTATTTTGCGAGCACTTTTTGCACAGTCGGAAACGTTTTATCCTCCCAATTTTAAAGGACAAAGGATTTTTACAATCAAAACCAGCACTTATATATTTACAGATGCAGTCCAATGTCTGGGAAATTTTCAGTATTGCAAGATTCCTTACTGCAGCAGTTAGAATAAGGAGGAAAAAAGTGAGAGTGATTCCTATGACCTAGTTTACATTAATTAATTTTTAATAAATCAGGGCTTCTAATGTTGTATTTTAAATTGTTTGTCTTTGCTTATTCTATGTTTATAATTAGTGCAATACTATTGTTGTTAACAAATGTCACATTAATATTAATATTTGTTGTATAGATTGCTTTTATGGTTTTAATTAACCAAATAAAGTACTTTTTGACTGACTTAGAACTGAACCCTGAACAAGTGCATACTGTCAAGCTGACCACCGGCAGTCACTTTCGCATAAAATGAGAAAACCTGAAGAGGAGTTGGCTCAATCAACAGTGATTACTCAAATGGTCAAATAGTGGTTTTGAGAGCCTGTTTTATTAGCTTAGAGCTCTAGCCTTTTGTAAAGTAGAACTAGTTCCTTCTGCATTACTTGATATGGTAGAAAACGGTTTCGGTGAAATTGCAATCATACCATACCTAACAATTTTAAAACTAGCTGGTGCTCCTCAAATCATCTTAGTAAGAAGCGATTCTCACAAGGTTAAAGTGACCTCATAGATAGGTGTTAAAATAAGGTAAAAACAAAAAATTAAAAACAAAAACAACACTGAAATTCACCAGTTATTGTTAACTGAGCTAACTATAACTTGCACCGCAGCCATGCACTGCTTTTGACCTCACATATTACTTCGCTCACGACTTACTAAATGACATAATTGATGACATCCCTGATTAGAACCACTCAAATTTTCCAGACTGGGTCAAAGGCCACACACAAACTTGCTCTGGGACACTTACCAAACACAAGGCCCTACTGACTGAATCACATAGGGGCAGAGGATAGTGGTGTCAAGATGTCATCTGAACTCCATAGTGGATTGATTCACTTACAATGTTCTGTGAATAGATGTAAGTTCCTCTTGAATTACCTCTGACTTTCTCCTGCAGGATAAAGAGTTAATTGCACCTACTCATGTAAGTTATTTTTGGGAATCATGGCCCATATTAAATCTCTCACTTGGTTACTTTTTTACTACATAATTGTTCTCGCCCATCTTGAAGGTTAAACGATTAAAGGTGCTCCTGATAATCTAGGAGGAATCTAAATGGGTTTGTCTTGTCCTAACTTTCAACCACTATCCTCCACTGACTCATAATCACTTTGTTGGTCACATTTCACTTTTCATTTGTTAACCTTTTACTTCTGGTCATGCCCTAATTTATATCCGCTCACGTGTGGTCACCCCCATTTTCCCTAGATAATCACTTTATGAGAAAGGAATTGATCAAAGAGCCCTCATTCTTGAAATACTGGAGCAATGCTGTGGCTATGATCAGCACTATATTGATATGAGGCAAGGCTAAGCCGTTAGATCGCAACATATAGGTCCTGTGAAATTTACTTGACTGCCCAACGTTTCCAGTTTGTGGGGATCACTCCATCTGGCAAAATGCTATTTTCCCGGAGCTCCGAGAATCCTTGCGCATTTCCTGATGTGTACGATATGCTCAAGATCCCCAGATTAATTCAATATAGCCTTATAGTCTGTTGCCAAGGGGCTAACCCCAAGTTATAGGCTGAGCTGCAGACTAAGGCCGATAATGCGGGAAAGGGCCTTTAACAACCTATAAAGCCCAAGGCAGAAGGGCTTTAAGGTCATTTAGACATTCCACCCACTGAAGGTAGAATGTTCTAAGTTAGAAAAAGAGATACAGAAAGGCAAACATTGGAATGTTAAAGGAGAAGGCTTATACACACCATTATTAGCCCTAAACCACTTAATTGTCTTGAATGTAGGTTCCAACATTCCAGTGTTTTAATATAGCCTTAGAGCCTGCCCTAACGGGCTCTGTTGGCTATTAAGGCCTGCTTCAGCGTTAAAGGGCCGAGCCGGAGGCCAGGGCCTTTAACAAGGGATCGGGCCTTTAATGGCCTGTTGAGCCCACTACAGAGGGCTCTAAGGCTATTAGAACATTTGCCACTAGAGGGCAGAATTTTCTAATTTGTAAAACAAAGGCATCACGGAGCTCGAGGAGGTTGAAATCCTCTCAGGCTCCATGACGCTTTTGTGAAATATTGGAATGTTGATGCTCAGGGCTTCTACCGACCACTAGAAGCCTGGAGAACTCCATTGTTTTCAATGGCGCGCTCAACATACCAATATTTTAATATCTGTTCTGTTCCCCACTTGTGTGATAGAAAGGAGATTTGTTTATGTTCCAAGAAGCACTTGTTCAGTAATATGTTTTTAGTTTCAATGTTTTACGTATACTCTGAATGATGTAATCTCTCTCATCATAAGTTTTTTTAATGTATTTTCAGCACTTAATATGACTTTAAAGTGCCTTTATGATAATGGCCAATGTGAACAATTCTGCCATGACACAACTACCATTCGTGAGTGTTGGTGTGCCGATGGATATACTTTATCAGATGATGGTGTGTCATGCATCCCAGCAGGTACTGTATGTTCAGCATGCAAGGGTATTTGTATTATTCACTGCTCAATGTATATATTTCTGCAGCATACTGGGCAAGGATGTGGCTTTGTGTAGCTATTACTGTTTTTCATTTTCTGCTATTGTATGCCGCCTCTCACAAATGACTAAATAAACTAATTAGAGACCTAATGAGTATGTTCTAAGTATCTAGCTCTGTTATTCTTAGTAAACAAAAGGATTCACAATTCAACAGATTCATCTTTTAAACAAAACTACAACAATTCTTATAATAAGTAACAGTGGCGGCTGGTGACATCTGAAAGTGGTGCAGTGTAAAAGTTCATGATGAGAAAGAACCCTGTGATGAGCGAGCTTAGTGAGCGAGCCATACTGACATAAGGGCGTTCGGGGGGGGGAGACAAATGGTGCATTTTTAATCAAATTTGAGAAAGAAAGTATGTTAATAAATCAATTGTGAACGTGCAGTTATGAGTTCAATCAAGAGTATTCATATGATAATGTCATAGGTAGCTGCTTATTCAGTATAAGCACAGAACTTCATAACATACTTTGAGATAACAATGCTGAGTACCTCACAGATTTCTTCCAAGTTAATTCATAGTACGCTGTGAAAAATCGCTTAAGTAAAAAGGGATTGAAGAGGTTCCTTAGTAGTTAAGGTGTTGACAAATACATGTTAGGCAAAAATAGCCATGCTGGAGTTCAGGTGAATAAGCAGTAGAGAGGCCTTTAAATGTTGTCTTTATCTTGTTATTGTTTGCTCTGACTGCAAAGTGAGAGGATTTTGTAATCGGCAATGTGTGACAATCCTGCTGTGCTAAAGAAGGTGTGAAACTGAGGACAAGGCTGTATCATTGAAACACATTTGTAACACAACAAAATGCAATAAAGCCCTTCAAATAACCTGCACAAATGTTTCAAAATATATCAGCAGTTAGGAAAGAGCGGAAAGCAATTTTTCCACGCATTGTAAGCTTCATCATTTTATTAGTAGATACAAGCCTCTCGGTGCAATGTAGTGGCCATTTCACCTGCTATACATCAGGCAGTTCAACACAGATCTGCTAACTCCCGCCTGGTCACAACATCATAGACAAGTTCGGGAGATCCCTTTCCAAAGTTTACAGCACAACACTGAATACAGCCCGAAGCCACACAAATGATGTAATCTGTTACAGGGCTCTCTGGCCCTTGTCTTGACAAATGGTTTGTATTTATTGTTTGGCCGGTGAGGATTAAAGCACACTGAAGAACTGAGAAAGTGTGGCAGGTAGGGTTACAGAGACAAAGGAAGCTGTGAAAAGTTAAGGATGATGGGTTGGAGACCTGGCACACCCGTGTCAAGCGTCTGCATGACAGATTTGGAATTCGAGTTGTGAGATAGGTGTAGGAAAGGTATGAGTATTTCAGTAACAGCAAAAAAGAGGACAGGAAACATGCATTACACGTGGGGCATGCCCACTAACACAGATGAAGATAGAGAGAGGGAGGTCCAGCCAGATCTAGAAGAAGGATAAATGAAGGGAGTACAGAGATCCTAAAGGTGGCCAAAGTGCTGATCAAAGCAGGGAGTGGGTCGATGAGGTTATTTGTGGGTGGAGAGTTGACTGTGGTCAAAATGAGAAGATGAGCAGTTAGATGGAGTATGATGAGGGAGCTCTGAAACGGGTGTTTCTGTAAAAAACAAAAATCAGGTGGAGGGGTTTAGTGCAAGGGTGATAGCGGGTGCTAGATATAAACATGATTGTAAGAGTGTGCCAGTCCTGCCTGTGAACTTTCAGGAGCTCGAGGTACAGATGTTCCCTTTGTTGAGGGTATGTATGTACCTGTGCCTTCAGAGATTGCGTTTTGCAGGCAGGTGATGGAGAAGATACGGGGACATGGGGCACAGCGAAAAAATTATTATGATGGTGGAGAGAGTCGAGACACAGTGAGCCGCAGCATGGAAGCAGGTGGTTTGACTAGACAGTATGGATGTCATTGAGGTCATTCAAGAAGAAAGGGAGTTGGTCTGGAGGGGGCATGAGCAGTCAGTGGAGAAGATTTGAACAATAATAACTGACATCAACTTAAAAAAAATCTTACACATTTTACCCCCGCAAGAGTGCCGGTGCTGCCTCTGAATTCTCTGGTCAGGACTGGTTGGGTCTGTCACCACCACGACGTCGTCTCCCCCTAGCGCCATCTCTTTATGGACCTGTTCCTGACTGCGAAGAAGCCAGAGGGAAGAGAGCAAAGG
This sequence comes from Triturus cristatus, assembly GCF_964204655.1. Lineage (NCBI taxonomy): Eukaryota > Metazoa > Chordata > Amphibia > Caudata > Salamandridae > Triturus > Triturus cristatus. Next base: position 836,089,784 of record NC_140591.1, read on the forward strand.
GACAGAATGGCCAATCACTGCAAGCTTCCTAATATAGCCATCCAATGATTGGCCAAATGTCCGATGACCTGAACTACCCTGCGCTGCCTCAAGTGCAGGGCCACTCAGCCAGATGCGTATCCTGTCCAAACCAGGTGCTGCTCCGCTGCTAAGAGCAGCACCACGATTGGATTGGGCAGGTGATTTGAGCGCTCATTATAAGGAAAGATGGCTGTGTCTGTGATTCACCCACATTGCTCACTATTTAACGGGGAGTGAGACTAGGAGGCCTGTAGTGTGCATGTTGGGTTGGACAGAGAAAGGAAGCCGGCCAACCTGACATGCGCACTTCTTTCAGGCTTGAGGGTCAGTTTGCATCATGTGTGGCTTAATTACTTTGAAGCCCCACCCTCCCCCAACATGATGCAGAACTACCCAACTTCGGCTAAAAGAAAAATTCGATGCCGCAGGACTGCGCGGATAGGGGGAAAATAAAATATTTATTTTGCGGCAAATTCAAGGGCAAAATATGAGAGGGGCAACGACCCAACGCTACTAAAGAGGAGCCATGGTTGATAAGAAACCATCCTCATGCAAACAATTGCAGACTTTCAAAAATAGAGTCAAACTTTTCTTTGATCTTGAAATATGCTTAGTTCAATAACAGAGCGATCAAGAAAACCTTTACACCACACAGGAAGTAACTTGTCTGTTGCAATATTGCCAGCCACTACATAGCCTGATTGTTACATCGCCTTCACTAGTTTGTCAGGCATTGCATTGTTTTTTGGGGTTCGACCATGCGCTCGCCCATTTTTACAGTCTATTTCATTTCAGTTAGGTTAACTTATGTTTTATTAGGTCTTACAATTAACTAACTTGCTCTCATGGATCATTAGTACATCTATAGCACCATTAAGTGCATTCCGAATTGCAGTGCTTTACACTGAAGTATATAACTTGCCAAAACAAGGTAGGTGATAGTTCATTTCCCATTTTGTCCATCTATGTTTTGGACCTCATCTGTTAGTTATTAAACGTATCACTTAAAAAGAGACAACAGAGTAAAAATGGATTGCATGGATCATTATGTCAGAAAGTAACCAGGTATTTGCTCTTTGGAAATTCTTTCCACAGTACTTTGCGCAAGAAGTCTCTAATCTGAATATTAAAAAAACGTTTTGTTTGTTTTGTGTCTGTTTCCAATTGGATAGTATGGTATCTAGAAAATTTATTTTTTAAAAGGCAAAAGATTTATTTTGCCGGGTCGAAATGGCAGTTTAAAACTGAACTTCAGGCTGCAATGGCAGGCCTGAGATATGTTTTAAAAGGCTTCTTCAGAGGGTGGCACAATGCGTTTTGCAGGCCCACTAGTAGCATTTACTTTAAGGCCCTTGGTACGTGTAGTACCTTTTACTAGTGATTTACAAGTAAATTATATATGCCAATTAGATATAAGTCAACTGTACCGTGTTTTAGGGAGTGATCACAAGAAGTTTACCACTGGTTAGCATAAAAAAGTGCACAGAGTCCTAATGGCAACAAAAATGGGTTCAGCAACAAGAAGGCAAATGTTTGGGGGAGACCCTACAAAAAGGGCCAAGGCCAACATAAATGGGACCCCTCCCACTTTGCAAATGTATTAACACCCCAAATTTGAAGTCCGCAACTTTTCAAAGGTTTGCACCACAAATTACAGTGCAAACCATTGATACAATGGATACCCATTTAGTGTATGGAAGAGATGCCCATAACAAGCCCCTTCCCAATACCTAATTGATTTCCAGTCGCAAATCTATTTTAGGCGTCAATAAATCTTTACACAATCCTAAAATAGGATTAGTGCATTGGAAATGTTGCAAACTCCGATTCAGAGTATTTGCGACTGCAAAATGAATACTACATGACCCCTGATCCCTTGGGTGAAACTTGCACATGTCCATGCAGTAAAGCTTTTGCAGAAGTCTAAAAATATCTCTGATGGAAATCCATCTGATTTGGAGGCTTTATTACTCAATTGTTTCTGTAAAGTTTCTTCTAAATTCGATGAATGCACAGTTTGCATCAAAGAGATCTAGGCAGTCCAGAATAATACCTTCCATAATGTTACTAGATTCCATACAGGGTGTTGCATCAAAGGACTTGAATATTTTTGTCAACCCTTGCATAGAATGTATTGCCATTCAATTATCAAATGTAATGGGTCTAATGTGATTACAGCAATATTGCCTTTTTTGTCGGATTCTAAACACCCCAATTTACATCTGTGAGAATTGGTGCTGAGGATATTGAACAGACACAATTGAAAGGAAATGTAGTATTATGCACACCACAGATTACTCTGTATGCAAAAATTGCTTCAATAATTAGCACCATTTGCAAACATTTTGCATCCCTAAGAATCGATGAGATGCGCAAAAAAGTGTAATTTGTGCAGAAATATTTAAGTCCTTATGTGCATTTTTCATGACGCATTATTATTATAATCCTTACTAATTCTACGGAAATAGTAATAGTAGTATTCTAATATTATATTTAGTGCTTTTTATTATACTAATATTTGTATTACTATTATTAGTAGTAATAGTATTGACAGTAGTAGTGGTATTATTAGCAGTAGTCTCATTAAGAATGATAATAAAATAACTAATAATATTATTGCGATTAATTTTGTATAATTAATAATATTGCTCTCTTTACAAATAATACAATTCTCAATTATATTAACATTCTAACAATCAGAAGAGTAATAACTATACCCCAAATAAGGATGAAATTATTACATCTATTATTGACATAGTCATGATTATGATTAGAATAATGCCTTCCTAAAGAACTATTATGCACCAGTATGATTATCTTTTGGGAAAGTTTGTGAATTCCAAGCAGTGGTAAATCTGTCCCCTTTCCCTACAATCTTCAGAACCCTTTAAAAGTTCATGGACAAAATCAAGTATAAAAAAATCGAGTATAAAAAAACCCAGAAACTACACCATATTCCGCCTAAATGAATCTTTCAAGCCATTTTAATTCTGAACGCCTCCTATATAAAAAAAATACTTTTCGTATTGTATTGCTTTTGATTTTAAACTGTCTTATCTATGAATAAAAATGATCGATTTTATAGTGATGTAATTGTATTGGGATTACTATTTTATTCAAATGTGCTTTTATGGCTCTTTTTAATTAGTCGTATAAAGTTTACGAACCTAACCATTAATCAATCAATCAGTAATTGTTAAGTGCGACTACTCACACAGCGAAGGTCTCAAGGGGCTGATCAAAGTTGAGTGTTCATCTATGATAGATAAAATGGAAACCAGGAAAAATTAGCAATTCATTATCCATATGGTTCTTATCATAATTATGTATGCAAATCACCTATTTGACAGTACTGCATATCATTCTAATCCTTGTCCCATTATGTTGGGTTTATATAAGTCTGGCAAAGTGACCCTAAATAAAGTTTTCAAAAAGTATTCAAATGAAGGAAATACTGCATTTATAACATGGTCTGTTAGATATAGGGGACACATAAGAGACCAGTGCTATACTACAATGTTCTAAAGACAATGTAGCTCATCAGATGGTTTTTAAAATGTAGTCATTAATTGACTGAAAAGTCCTTGAGAGCTCAATCTATTACATTGTCTCCAGAGAATTTTTAAGAAACATGTGTATGCATAAAACAAGTAAAATCTTGCCGGCGCTTGCATGTAAGACCTTCCTGTAACTATACATGGACAATAAAATCAGCCTGAGCAAAAATGTTCAAACCAGCCCCACACTGCATCTGACCTCTGACCCTGTTTACCAGGCAGGTCGCTCCCCTCACCGCCACGCAGCCCCCTGTGTGACCACTGACCGCTGCTGCATTGTGTCTGCCTGCGTCAGAGTGACTGTGCCCTCCTTCTCTTCTGTACCCACGAGTGAGTGATTCTCCCCCACTGTACCTGTGTATTTTGCTGCCTTGATTGTTCCCCTCTCCTTTGGTGCCCAGATTGTGTCCCTTTTTTCTTCTGTCATTCCCCGCGTCTCCCCCTCGCCGCCCGTTTCCCGCCGCCGCGTCCCGTAGCTCCGCCCCCCTCGCACCCTATTGGGTGCCGTGTCCCGTAGCTCCGCCCCCCTTGCACCCTATTGGCCACCCCGCTCCCACCTCCCAGCTGCTCCTCCCTCCCTCTCCCACTCATATGGAGGCCGCGTAGCGGTAGAGAGAGCGACCTCTGACCCTGTTTACCAGGCAGGCCGCTCCCCTCACCGCCACGCAGCCCCCTGTGTGACCACTGACCGCTGCTGCATTGTGTCTGCCTGCGTCAGAGTGACTGTGCCCTCCTTCTCTTCTGTACCCACGAGTGAGTGATTCTCCCCCACTGTACCTGTGTATTTTGCTGCCTTGATTGTTCCCCTCTCCTTTGGTGCCCAGATTGTGTCCCTTTTTTCTTCTGTCATTCCCCACGTCTCCCCCTCGCCGCCCGTTTCCCGCCGCCGCATCCCGTAGCTCCGCCCCCCTCGCACCCTATTGGCCGCCGTGTCCCGTAGCTCCACCCCCCTCGCATCCTATTGGGCGCCCCGCTCCCACCTCCCAGCTGCTTCTCCCTCCCTCTCCCACACATATGGAGGCCGCGCAGCGGTAGAGAGAGCGACCTCTGACCCTGTTTACCAGGCAGGTCGCTCCCCTCACCGCCACGCAGCCCCCTGTGTGACCACTGACCGCTGCTGCATTGTGTCTGCCTGCGTCAGAGTGACTGTGCCATCCTTCTCTTCTGTACCCACGAGTGAGTGATTCTCCCCCACTGTACCTGTGTATTTTGCTGCCTTGATTGTTCCACTCTCCTTTGGTGCCCAGATTGTGTCCCTTTTTTCTTCTGTCATTCCCCGCGTCTTCCCCTCGCCGCCCGTTTCTCGCCGCCGCGTCCCGTAGCTCCGCCCCCCTCGCACCCTATTGGCCGCCGCGTCCCGTAGCTCTGCCCCCCTCGCACCCTATTGGCCGCCCCGCTCCCAGCTGCTCCTCCCTCCCTCTCCCACTCATATGGAGGCCGCGCAGTGGCTGCGCAGCGGACGAGCGCAGAGGGTGCGCCGCTGGCGCGCCGAAGGCGCGGCTAAGGCAAGCCTGTCTGCGCGCGTCCGCGCCTGGCCCGCGCCCAGCGCCAGACCCCCTGGCCCCCGCAGATGCCAGCCCACCCGCAAGACCTACAACGCCGCCGCTCTCATCGCACTCAACACCGGCCGGAGCCCCGGCTGCTGCAGAGCCACCCCAAGACGCACCCACGGACCCTTCACCTGCCAATCCTGCAAGTTCTCCTGCATCCGGACCCATACCGCACCCGCAAAGCCAAGCACCAACAGCAACCACCTGAAGCACCTGAAGTGCATCCTGCTCAACACACGCTCCGTCCACAGGCACGCAGTGGAACTCTGGAACCTGCTCGACGCCACATGCCCAGACGTCGCCTTCCTCACGGAAACCTGGATGAACGCCTCCTCAGCACCCGACATCGCCATCGCCATCCCGGACGGATACAAGATCACCCGGAGGGACCGCGCCAACCAGAATGGAGGAGGCATCGCCATCGTCCACAAGAGCACCATCTGCATCACGACCAACTCCGAAGACACCCTCACAGCCGCCGAACACCTGCACTTCCAGATCCACACCGACCCCAAGACCACCCTCAGAGGCACCCTCATCTACAGACCCCCGGGACCTCGCACACAATTCAGCAAAGACATCACCGACTTCATCAGCCCACACGCCCTCCCCTCCGCTGACTACATCCTCCTCGGGGACCTCAACTTCCACCTGGAGAACAACAACGACCGCAACACCACCACCCTGCTGGACAACCTCGCTAACCTCGGACTCAAGCAACTGGTGACCACCCCCACCCACTACGCTAGCCACACGCTCGACCCCGTCTTCTCCTCCAGCAAGGACATCACCTTCAGCCACACCACCGGACTCCTCTGGACAGACCACAGCTGCGTCCACTTCAGCTTCAGAAGGACCACGACTCAACACCACCCGCAACTGGTCCCCCGCAGAAGCTGGAACAAGATCACTGCCGACCAGCTCACCACATCCCTGAGCCAGAACCCCCCCACCAGATCAGCGAACCCCAACCAAGCCGCCAACAACCTCACGAAATGGATCAGCAACTGCGCAGACGACCTCGCTCCACTGAAGACCCCCCCCGCCAGACCCAGCACCAAGAAAGCATCTTGGTTTACCGACGAACTCAAGAGCTCCAAGAAGAACTGCCGGGCCCTCGAGAAAGCCTGGCGCAGAGACCCAACTACAGACAACATAACCACCCTCAAGCTCGCCACTCGAAGACATCACCAGCTGATCCACGCCACCAAGAAATCCGCATTCAAGGAACGACTGGACAACAACGCCCGCAACAGCAAGGAACTCTTCAACATCGTCAAAGAGCTCTCGAACCCCAGCGCGGAAACAACAACATCACGCCCTCGCAAGACCTCTGCAACTCGCTCGCCTCGTTCTTCCACAGCAAGATCGCAGACATACACAACAGTTTCAGCACACAGCCAACGCACCCTACGACCGGAACAACGTCCCCCACCACCACCCTCCGCGCCTGGACCCCGGTCAACACCGAAGACACCATCCGCACGATGAACTCCATCCACTCAGGATCTCCAACAGACCCCTGCCCTCACCACGTCTTCAACAAGGCCGACTCCGTCATCGCACCCCACCTGCGGGACATCATCAACGCCTCCTTCGACACCGCCACATTCCCAGAGAGCTGGAAGCACACCGAACTCAGCGCCCTACTGAAGAAACCATCAGCGGACCTCACCGACCTCAAAAACTACCGCCCCATCTCGCTCCTTCCTTTTCCGGCCAAAGTCATCGAGAAAACCATCAACAGACAACTGGCCGCCTTGCTCGAGACGAACGGATCCCTCGACCACTCGCAGTCCGGCTTCCAGGCCAACCACAGCACCGAGACCGCCCTCATCACAGCCACCGGTGACATCCGAGCTTTGCTCGACAACGGGCAAACAACGGCCCTCATCCTCCTGGACCTCTCCGCGGCGTTCGACAAGGTCTGCCACCGCACCCTAGTGCAGCGCCTCAACAACATCGGTATCCAGGAGAAGGCACTGGAATGGATCATCTCCTTCCTCGCCGGAAGAACACAGAGAGTCCGCCTTCCCCCATTCAGATCCGAGGCCACCGAAGTCATCTGCGGCGTACCACAAGGATCATCACTCAGCCCCACCCTCTTCAACGTCTACATGAGCCCCCTCGCTGCCATCGCACGCCAACACAACCTCAACATCATCTCCTACGCCGACGACACCCAGCTGATCCTCTCCCTCACCAACGACCCCGCCACCGCCAGAACCAACCTACACGAAGGGATGAAAGACGTAGCTGAGTGGATGACGAACAGCCGCCTGAAACTGAACTCAGATAAGACGGAAGTCCTCATCCTGGGATCATCACCCTCCGCCTGGGACGACTCCTGGTGGCCCCCTGCCCTTGGCAGCGCACCCAAACCAACAGACCACGCACGCAACCTGGGCTTCGTCCTGGACTCCTCCCTCTCCATGTCCAGACAAGTCAACGCCGTCTCCGCATCATGCTTCAACATCCTACGCATGCTACGTAAGATCTTCCGGTGGATCCCCACCAAAACCAGGAAGACGGTCACCCAGGCCCTCGTCACCAGCCGACTGGACTACGGCAACTCCCTCTACGCCGGAACCACAGCCAAACTCCAGAAACGACTCCAGCGCATCCAGAACGCCTCAGCACGCCTCATCCTGGACATTCCCCGACACAGCCACATCTCCGTACACCTGAGAAACCTGCACTGGCTCCCCGTCAGCAAGAGAATCACGTTCCGACTCCTCACCCACGCACACAAAGCTCTCCACAACCAAGGCCCAAGATACCTCAACGACCGCTTGGCCTTCTACACTCCCACCCGCCAGCTTCGATCAAACAGCCACGCCCTCGCCGACGTCCCCCGCATCCGAAGAGCCACAACAGGAGGAAGATCCTTCTCCTACCTGGCTGCCAAGACGTGGAACTCCCTCCCCATCCACCTCCGCCTGACCCAAGACCACCTCTCCTTCAGGAAGCAACTCAAGACCTGGCTGTTCGAGCAGCAGCGGACCCCCCTCCCCCAAGCGCCTTGAGACCCTCCGGGTGAGTAGCGCGCTATACAAATGCTTGATTGATTGACTGCATGGAGTTGCTGTCCCATCCTGCTTTGAAATCAGCCCCTAGCCTGCAGCCTACCATGAAAATGGTTATGGGAACTGCACCTCTTATGTTGATATGTGTGTGTATACCTTGAACAACAGGACTGGATAGGCCTAACCATGCACTAAGGGGCCTATTCACAGAACTAATCTGAGATAAAATCCTAAACTTACTACTTTTAGTATTCACAGAAGGCATGTAGTAGTAGTAAAGTTAGGACTCCTAACTTTACTACTACTAAATGCCTTTTGTGAATATCGAAAGTCGTAAAGTTAGAATTTTGTCTCAGATTAGTTCTGTGAATCGGCCCCTCAGTTCTTTGATTGCATATGAAAAGTCTTTCATTGTTGAGTGTAAGGATTTGCACCATTCCTTACCTTATCCTGTTGCCTTAAGGTTCCAGTTCGTTTTTGGAGTTTTGCTTGATACATCTTAGGTACTCCTGAGACTATGGGCTTCAGTGTCTGTGAGGGCTTGTGAATTGACTTTTGCTGATGTATACTTCACCCAACCGTGTTGCAATGTAGGTCGCTGTTGAGCAGGGCTGCATCATGTTGTGGTGCTAGCTTGAGAACTTAGTTGGCCAGAGCGTTCAGCCAGAGGGTTAGCAGTGCTGATACAGATTTTCGTTCTCTGGAGAAGACCAATATTTGCCTTTTGAAAAGAGCTTCTGAAAAGATCTATTTAGTCCAGGATGCTGTTTCTGTATAATTTGTATCAAAAATGTCTGCACTACTCACTTGTTATCTTGTGAGACCTTAAATGGGGAGTGCAGATTTGCAGGTTCCGCCAGGGCTATGTAATTGGGGGTGGGCTACAAGCTTTCTTTCTATTGTCCGTTCACTCATCTATAATGTTCTGGTGTCCAGTAGATTGTTCCACTGCTCCATGTTGCCCTCCGGTGACATACTCCTAATTTCCATAGGTAATTTGATAGATGAGTACATAGCGCCAAGTTGTAGGCCATTCTCGTAAATTCCGACATCTCTTCTCCAAATGTTATGTGAATTATGCTTTATATGAGTGACAGACCCCAAGGACGACTTACCGCTCCTCACCAGTAGACATGTCTTATATTGATAAACAAATGGCAGCACAGCATGAGTGACAGGTGACTACACGCCTTCTGATCCATTCACAACCCTGGCAGATGGTCTACTTCTACTGGCCACAAACGCCAACTGATCACATCGCTTTCCACACACCCTCCAGAATACACCCCACCACATGACCATCAATTTCGTATGCTCATTACAGTGGTGAGTCCATGCCCTTATAGCCATTTTCCTTCCTTGGATGGTATGTTTAGCGGTTGACTTTGTTGTTTTGAAAAAGATGCAATGATTCATAATATAATTACGGAGTCACATCTCGTATTCACAGAGGTTACTGAGAACCTCCAGCCAACCTGTGCTATCCTTTTCCCATGATTAGTTTAGACTCTTACTTTTGGAGAATTGAACCAAATGACTCAGGAACCCTAACACCACCACTGAGATGGAGGTCTAAGTCATTAGCATACAAGAGATGCATGTTCCTTCTCCATGATCAATAGTTTATACCAGTATTTGGAGATTCAAGTCACACTGCTCAGCTGCAGAGAGGTCTCCTTGTTCTGATCGGGCAGTGCCCAATGGGCCCAATATTTTAGGGCAGAGCTCAAAGGAAAACAGCATTGTTGATACTTCCACAATAGACTGAATGATCTTCTAATTTCTTCTTTTGCGGGATTTTTGGCCCTACGCCTGTCACGTCACAAACATTCGATTCACCACACAGAGGGTCTCATCACTGAGGTGCAGCTTAATTTGTTGCACCAAATATTGTGGCAACATTTTTTTGGGGCGTATTTGTTGTACATGCCAATTTGTACTGAATGCATATGTGCATAGATATCCCTGTTTGCTTTTGGAAGATTACACACTAGCCTTTGAACATTCCATAGCCATAGAAAAGCATTACAAACACTCCTGGAAAGGTTCAGTTTTCAGAATGTTCATTGTTTGTGTGTGTGTCTCTGTGGAAAAATACAAACTTCACTGCTTTATATAATGTGAAAGTCTTTAGAAGTAGGCATTCACATCCAAATACCTAGGGCCTGCACAGCATGTTTAAACATTTGATATTTGTGCATAATTGTATTGTGATTGCATTAGCACTTATTACAGCTGACATGGTGATGAAGTTCTTTAAGTTGGTAGCACCCTACTTTGTCACCCACACTTCAACCATTTACAAAACTATGCCACAGCAGCTATGGCCCATACTTACTTAGAAACAAAAACGGTCTTAAACAATTGTTTGTTTATCTGGAAAAAAAAATTAAATGCCACATCCAGCCTTAATACTGAGAGCATATGGCTTTGTGCAGCAATGTGTAGGTGAGTACCTGCAGATCCTCAACGTTTGTAATTATTCTAAGGGTTACAGTCACCCTAACAGACTTTGAAAAAGGGTTGGTTTGTGGCCTGTATGTGCACTCAAAGTACTTTTATACAGGGTAATCTTAAGGAATTTGGGGACCCTGGGCCAAACCGATTAAGGGGGCCCCTCTTCGCCAAAAACTTAGAATTTATTATCCATTTTCAACTAATTCACACCCATTGATCATACCTTAAAAGTTAAGCAGTTGTGAAAATAGAGGAAAAATTATAGGCAATTGCTCATTTAAAATCAACCACCCGTACCGTTTAATATCCCCCCTTTTTTAGAGTTGCCCTTGGACTGCCTTGAGCCACATAGAGCACGTAGATTGGCATTGAAGTGGAACATAGGGCAGCCCTGTGTGAGGCTGTGGTATACTTGCCAACATTCTATGATAACTCAATGAGGAGCCATGTCCAGACAAAATAACAAGGGGCCCGCTTGAAAGGTGGGGCCCTGGGCCACAGCCTTCTTTGCCCATACCTTAAAACGTCTCTGCTTTTAAATAATCGTAAAGGCCTTTAAAGTCCTGGGGCCAGATGTATCAAAGGGTTTTACCCATTCTGTGTCTATGGAAAAATGTGCTCGTAGCTATGGCCCCTGGACCTAAGTGCAATCTGCGCTGACTCATGAACGTAAATTGTAAAGCAGCTGTTTTCACAAACATTGACTATCTTGCTTTGGTTGTGTGTGCACAGTTGCAGCAATAGAATTGCCAGCATGTCGTGAAGGAGAGTAATTTATCTGGCATGTTAATGCTGCCATATCTGAATAAATCTTCATTATAAATGAAATATAAACAAAAATAAGTTAGGTGTAAAATTTATAGCACAGCATGTCAGCATGTTGAATGTGAGATAGTTATGACGACTGTCGCTTATATCTGTCCTATATATCTATTTATAACTGCATGTCAAAGGTCAAGAACAAGTGGGACTGCAGGGGCAATACAAAACTAAATCCTCCAATAGTCTTATTTAAGAGCCTTACTTTGGAGGTGTGCTTTAGACCCAAGACACATAATGAAGACGCTACATACCTATCTAACTGTCATCTAAGCCTCAGACTATGGAATCCAGTAGTAGGGATGCGGGGGGACCTGTGCGATGGCTTACATAAGCAGGGGAAGCATCTCTACTGCACATCTATATGAGCTTTCTCTCTCTTATGTCTTTAGATGTTCTGGATTAGTACCCAATACTTTCTTACATTCTAGAGCAGGTCATGCAAAGATGTATCTCAAGCATTATGCACATGCTGTGAATCTCGAGCCTCGAAACAGCAGAGCCCAGTGGAAGCACTGAGGAGCATACATCACTTTTTCTAAAGTTGTGGTGGCGATAGGGGCTTCGCCTTATTTACAAGGGACACTTTCCTGCACATAAACAGTCTTCCCCTGCAACGCCGGCACCCTTGCACTACCGTGCAAGGGTGCCTGCGTTGGTGCTAGGTGGTTAAATTCGCAACAGCACCGGTGTTCTTAATGAGATGAACAGTGTAGTGGTGAAATACAGAGCCTATCCATTACCCTTTATGAAAATCACATTCTGAAAGTTCCTGATAGGTTATGCTCATAGAATATACAAAATTGTGGCGGGAGGAATGCTTGAATTAATCTCAGCCAATGCTGATAACTTGGGTCGCATCCCAGTCCATTGTTATTTCACACTCCATGACACCTCAATTTGGAACCATCGACAAGCAAATCAGTCTCAACCCTGCTCCAATAGGAACAGTCCAGTCCGAACTGCTAGGCCAGGTAGACCCTGAACTTGAACACAAGCAACCCAGGACTGGTTTCGACCTGTTTGGTAATATCTGTACTACTTATCACTGCCCTGTTAAAACGTCAATAGGCTAGAGAATATCTTTAAACATCCTGCTCAACATAATTACTTGATGTGACAGAACTGTGCATGGCTTGAGAAATATAGAGTGCAGTCTAACATACGTGCTTTCTGTTGTACAATAGCCTAGTTACACCATAGTGACATGTTCATTACAATATACAAAATATATTAAAAATGACAGAGCCAGAGTTCCTTTCTACAGACTTCGATTCTGTCAGGCAATTTAAACCAGTGGCAGCTGGCATAGCTCGCGGGGGTTGGGACGGGCGCAGGGGGATCACGGCGGTCATAAAAAACTTACCTTGAGGCTGGGTCCCACTTCTCTGGTTAAACGGAAAGGGTATACAGTTCCTCTTCTCTGGCCCTGCTCTCCTGTCTCTGACTCGAGAAAGCAGGCAGCCAGGCTCCCTCCCCTAAGCCGATCACAACGCTGCAATGCATCATTGTGATTGATCTGAGGGCAGTGACACTGTTCTGAGCGCCGTGACAACTGTTTAAACCAGTGGCGGATTAGCCGCCACTGGATTAAACAGTTGTCAATATTGAACATTCTATGCCCTGCATTCCACAAAGTCATAGAAAAGAAAACGTGATCAGGGCATGACAAACAGTCCCTTTGACTCATCTGTTTAGACTTTGATGAGCCACTTTTACGTGCATGCAGACAATTTAAAGCAGCTGTGACAATATATTCTGCTTGCCCCCACTTTAAACAATAAACTGCAAGCATGTGTGTGTGTGTGTGTGTGTGTGTGTGTGTGTATTTGCTTGTGTACAAGTGAGTCTGCACATCTGTGTGTGTGTCTAAAACATAGTAGTTTCACACTCCTGCAGAAATGTGTGCTTTCTGTTGATTTCAATGTATCCCCTCATGTTTCTGAAAGTTTGTGATTTGGTTCACTCATTTACTGAGACAAAAATTGTCTTTACTAGAAATGTTTAGCTCTGCATCTGGAAACTATGCTGGAGTTCCATGTTTACTGCTTGAATACTCGGAAAAGACTGTACTAATCTTTGTAAGAGGAAGATCTGAAATGAACTGCTTAGGAGGAAGTGTAAACTCACGCACATCGAGGGGCATATTTACAATATTTTAGCATAGGGCAGCGCTGCAAGCCTTTTAGCTGTGCTGCCCTTTGTTAAAAGAAAAGGGCAGGAATGCACTGCATCTGCAACATACGGTGCATTGCTGTCTTTTCTGCCAGCCCCGGTGCACAAACTGAACCCGACCGCCAACACAGACACCATTGCACCGTGGTGCAAAGGTGTCTGTTTTGTTGACATGATTGTTTTTGTGCAGGAAGGGAAACCTTCCTCCACAATATACAATCAGAGCAAGCGTTTTTATCGTTCTATGTGCGGAGGATGAGGAAAAAACAAGAAAAATATAAACATTTCTCCTCGTTACGCATGCTTTGGGAAGGCATTAGTTTTGGCGCTGGCCCAGATTTATACTATGTTATAAATCTGGGGTAGTGTAAAAAACCATCAATAAACATGGCTGTTGTGTGGGAACACCCACAGCAACACCCATGGAACGCCCCTTTCATGCAGAGTAAGGCATTGCCTTCCTTCACATTTACAAGGCCATGAAAATCCACGCAGTTGGCTTAGCGAGGGCTTGTAAATATGGGCCGGCACACTGCGCCACACGAGCGTCACAGAAGTGACCTCCGGCGGAGTAAAAGTGCCGCTGGGGCACTGTGAATATGCCCCCAGTGACTCGTGGCCTCGGGCTGCTATTTATCCATTAACCACACTATAGCAGAGAGTCTACATCAACATTTTAGCCTCAGGAGAAGAAAAACACTACAGCATTGTCCATCTTCGCCTGAGAGCGCGAGGCGACCACAGAACGGGCTCTCAGACTATAATGGGAAGCGTTCATTACATTTGGCGCTTTATTTCAGCTAGGGGTTACTCTGTAATTGCACCCATGGCAAAGGCATAATCGGTAAAGTAAGGTGTCTCCAGGGTTTGACAAAGAAAGACCCGCACCCCATGAACACAAGTGGAGATCATTGGTCACTCCTTCCTCTCTAACAATTGGCAAGCGATTCCTATTGTATTTTTCTCACTTCTTCCGTTAAAATCCATTGTGAAATAAAGCCACGGACAATCTAATGCCTTTTACAACGTAGTGCTAATAAATGGCCATCTCTTTGTGGCGTGTCTTCAGAAAGGAGCATAATTGTAATTTGCTTATGAATGCTCAAAGTACAAAAAGCTAATATAATTTTACAATGGCCATACTTATTATTTTATTTTATTTGTATGTTTTTCCTTTTAGGAGTTGTGGTTCTAAGGTCATTTGTATTTATTTATAGTTTGCGTCCATCTGCAGGAGTTTATATCATTTGACCAAGCGCAGTCTGAGTTAATCCCTCGAGGTAAAAGAAGCAAGGAGGGAAAAGATGGTAAAGATAGGCAAGGCGATAATGAAGGAAAAGAGTGAGCCAATGACAAGAGAAAAATGACAGGAAAAAACATAAACAATGGAAAGCGTAGAGTTAGGTGAAAATGTAGTTAAAAACTTAGCTAGAAAATGTGAACAGAAACTAAAGAATAGACAGAGCCACATGGTGGGAAAAGACATAAGAAAACCCACGAGGCATGAAAACAGAGCAGACAAAACTAAAGGAGCAACTCCAGGAGAAGCTCCCCCCCTTGTCCCAAATCAAATAGCCCAGGACACCCTGGGAGAATCAGTCATAGAGAGGGCGAGACTCGCAGAGACAGACATGGTCCCGGACAGTAACGATATTTTAAATACCACCAGCAAACACAAAAATGACAAAAAAAATCACAACATGGTAGAATATTGGTCAGAGCAAACTGGTATCATTGAGATCTCATCAACGTTTAAACAATGGCGAAGCACTAATCAGTATTTTAACAAACTATATTATTAATAACGGTATTTTGGATTCGATACTTTTGTACTTACCTGTTTGTAGATAGGAATTGGATATTCTGGTAGTCGATATTTTGTCACCGATATTTTTGCAGGTCGATATTTAGCTCCCCGGTATTCTGTCAGTGATTTGTAACGAACCTGGTGGTGGACTTACAGGTTACATTTAGATACAATGTAAAAGACGCGTTCCTCAGTAGCACAGGTAGATAAACTGGCAGAATTGTTTGAATCTTTTCTGTGAAGGCCAGTCCCAACCACAGGGAAAGGAACCGATGCTAGTTGCCAGGCTGATATTGATACCCTAACACCTGGAAATAGGTCTGAACCCCCATATGCCCAAAACCCCATTTCCACCTCTGACCCTAATAGGGCTAACTGTGAGTCCAGGAGTGGAGATACAGTACTTCTAGGCATGGCTACTAGGCAATATTATGTCAACCAGCAGAGGCCCAGGCATAGATGAGAGGGGGATGTTAATGAGCCCAGCACAGAGGCCAGGGAAGAGAGTAGTGATTTGCCTTTGATTAACCTACCCCCACCTCATCCTTGTATGTCATTGTTCTAGTAGGTGTACCTGAGCTCAAACAAGGGCAGAGGGAAACGCATCTCGAACTGAAGAATAAATGCATGTTTTGGGTGGCAAGGGAGAGACAATCATACTATGAGGACGCTGGCAAGATTCTTATGACACGTAGGGTCAGGTGGGTGGGAAATGGATAGAAAGATGTGCATGAGGATTGCATAGTGATCAATTTTAAAAACCCAATGACTGTCCAAAGCCTTTTATGTTTATACAGTTCTAGTCAAGATGCGGGAAGAAGGTCCATACCGCTAGGATATTTTTACATTTCATTTCAAGCATCAGCAACCAGTATGCACACGAGCCATTGACAGGGGTTGCTGAAGCAGAACCACCAGCAAACTAGACAGTGGCATCAACCCCCCAGACCCTTACTATACAACTTACCCACAGCAAACAGATTTGGGGTCTTAGAAGAGGTTGATTGACTCAAAGTAATGCAGCACCCAGAACAGTCAACCAAATGCCAGGAGAAAACCAGGGAGTGGGCAATTTTAAAGAGGGAGTTTTATTATCGTAGTGCCACATCTGCATTGGGGAGGGTGGAGTGAAGGAGCCCCCTGACACAACTCAACCAGGCTGGGACAAGCAGGCAAGATGTGTAGGCCAAACCGTTGTGGGGCTGTCGCCTAATGATGCTCTCATCAGTCCACCCACAAGACAGCCACAAACTGTGGCTCAGGCCAAAGCCCTAGCAATCTCACCTGACCCCAACCCCCCACTGCCAACAGCTGACAGTAGCAAGGTCCCAAATAGAACTCTGGTGATTAGACTAAACGAGCAGCAGAGAGAAATCACACCACCCAATGTTAATCTGCAATTACCCTTGCCAGCTAAACATACAGACCCAAAAAAGCTGAGGGTCTTATCATGAAATTATGCGGGCCTCAGAAACAAATTGGCCAATCCTGACTGTAGGACTTTTGTGGACCAACACAACATTTGCATGTTCCAGGAAACCTGGGATAGGGAAGATACACAGTGGTTGGGCATTGCGACTTTTAGAATAGCCGCAACCACCAGGGGCAAGGGTAGGCCATCGGGTGGTCTTTGTATATGGGCTGGGTCTCATTTGGGCTGTACAGCTAAGCAGCTGGAGTTTTTTTCAAATTACGTCCAGTGCATTCTTCTGACATTTACATCAAATGCCAGAATTGTCCTGGTCAATGTCTACTCCAGGCCTGTAAGCAACAGCCATGCATCACCGATCTTTGACCAACTGGCTGCTTCCATATCTACCATTTCCTACTATCATTAGATGGTCATTGGTGGTGACTTTAACTGCCAGTTTGAACCCCTGAATGGTCTTCACAGAGGAAGAAGATCTACACTGGGCAATTCCCAAGGCAAACTTTCCGCCAACCAGGGCCTATACACCGTTGGTACTCCAGATTAAATCCTCACCTAAAACCACGCCCTAAGGGTATGCAATGGGCATACCAAATCTGACATACCAGGGAGGCATACTTTTAATCGACCAGGGCACTCTTCTATTATAGACTACTTCCTGGTAGATATCACGATGTGGCACTGGGTGGTGGACTTTGCTGTTTTGACCCGTCATGACAGTGATCGCAATGCCCTGATTGTGGAGGTGGAACTGCCGATTAGCAAGGAAGTCTCTGGTTTAAATATACCATCAGATGACAGATTAACACTGACCAACAATAGAAGAATTGTCCGGTGGTCAGGCATACAGCAATCCTGGGATAGGATTGCTTCCTTATATGATTCAGTCATCCCGTGTCTAGTGGCAGAGGAACAGTCCATCTCTAGCGATGGTACATTCACCTCCCTTACGCGAGTCGCAGAGACCCATGAGGTGCTGACATCTACTCTGGCCAATATATATTTTCCTCTGTCACACTCAAGTGGGCCCAAAAAGGCCAAACACCCCTGTTTTAAGGCTAGTTGTCGGATGGACAAGCTAGCTCTGATAGAGGCAATCAAAACTAAAGTTAGACCCCTAATCAGAGAAAAGAGGGGGCTATATAGAGCCAGCATCACCAAAGCCAAAATAAACTATGTGAGCTGGACAAGTGGAATTCTCTGAAACAGGCCCTATCCACCCATGACATGAAGGCTTTTTGGTGCATAGTTAATACAGGTAGTAGTGAAGGGAAGCAGGCCATTGAACCAAACATCGTAGCTGATGTCTGGAAACAACATTTTTGAGGCCCTTTACTTAAGGCTGGAGGATGAGGGCACAAGTACAGCTAAAGATATTTTTTCCACCGGAGGTCATCTGCTCCGAGGCCCCTCAGATAACTCTCAGAGGAATACCTAGTGCCTTAAGCGAAATTGCCCCCTCCAAAGCTTCAGGACCTGACAAGATCCAGGGGACCTCTTCCGCACCAATCCAACTATTTGGGGCCCCGATCTGTGGATCTTGTTTAATGCTATAGGGAATGGCAATCGCAGCAACTTGGGCTGGCGTGGAAATTCTGCCGGTTCATAAAAAGGGTTCACCACTTCTCCTCTCCAACTGCAGAACCATAAGTGTGGTTTGCGCCTGTGACAGCCGGTCCCTTGCCTGTCACTTGCCACTGCATGTTTATGGTGGAAGTAGGATGTCACCTTTCTTTCCTTCACATGCAGAATGTTATGTAGGTCATTAGAATCCATGTATGTCATAGGACTGTGGGAGTTGTGGCAGTTGGTTTCCTGCTACAGGTTGTGATGACTGAGATCCCCTGTAACAACTAACCTTGATTCTTCATCAGTTGTTTGTGAAGGAGACTTATTTACAGATATCACAATAAGTTTAATTGATGTCAGCCAGAAAATCTTTGCCCGGGTATTGCTGGTTCACCTTCAGACCTGGATGGACTAATTTAAAATGGTGTCTGTATTTGACTGCCTTGGGGTCACATTAACTGAAAAAATGGTCTGGGGGTCCCAAATTAACAAAACAAGCCTGAATCTAGTGCAGAACACAGGAGGGTTGATCAAGCTATTTAGGAACTCTTTCCATAAACCTATCGGACCACTCTTGGAAATATACAAAGTGCAAACAAAGGATGCTGCAATGTACGGGGCTGAACTTTGGGGGCATAGTTCTCTGAGAAATATCACCAGGTACGAGAACACTTTTGTCAGGCAGTTATTTGGTCTCCCCCTCAGTTCTCCCCTTACACCGCTTCATTTGGACTTGGGGGTAAGGCCAATTGCCGACGAAATTGGTCTTAGACCTCTAATTTTTTGGCATCGCCTATGGGTAACCCCGGAATTGGCTGTGAATAGGGATGAGTGAAAGGAGATCCTGGGCTTGCAGGGCATGGGGAAGCTACCTTGGCTAGCATATATCAGGGACTCATTCCTGGACATGGGCAGAGTGAGTCTGTGGAACAACCCTGAGGAAGCCTGCACCACAATTTCTAGAAACAAACTGGTTTGGAGTTACAGGGAGGGTGAACACGCCTGTTTACAGGGGTGCTCAGCAACAGGATCATTAACAGTTGCTTTTTGAGAATAAAAGATCAGTACATCTTAGAATCTGCCCTGGATGAGATACAACCCATGGCAATGAGGAACCTGCATATTCAATTTAGGCATGGGGTTCTCCCGCTGCGCATTTTCTGCAACAAATGGGCAGGTACAATCTCTCTAGGTTGTCTGGCTTGTAGCAATACAGATGAGTCAGAGTTGCATGTATTTTTTTTCTGCCCTGGCTGCAGAAAATCCAGACGCCGTTGGCTGACCCAATTATGTAGAAATCTGGGGACCAAACACTGTGCAAAGGTATTTAGGTTGTTGAAATACAATACTCTATCCCCAATTGATATTGCCATGTCAAGCTTTCTACTCTCTATGTGGAGTGTGCGTAAGTCGTTATCGAAAAACCATGTACAGGACTAAGCTGACAAATTCTCTTTTTTATCTTTTTTTAATCGGGCTTGCTCCATTTTTAAAGCTATTATTTTATCTGTGTTTTTAAAGATTGCTCTTTTAGTTTTTTACTAATATGAAATGTATCAGCTTTATCTCTGCCCAATAATTGTATATTTTATTAATAGGGTATTTTGTATGTGTTGTTATGTATTTTGCTTATTTATAAGGGTGTGGGATAATAGTCTGCAACTGCAATACAGGACATTGGGGCTTTGAGTCTATGTACTGGAGGATGCTTTTATGTATCAGTTTATTGCACTTGCACTTTTATGGTCTAATGACCGCAATAAAATATTTAATTGATTGACAGATATGGCCTCAAAAGTTTAACACAACCTCTCCTACAGCCTTAAATGTTCTGTGTGCATCCCCATGAGCTCAGACCCTGTTCAGTGAGTCTGGCATCACATCTTAAACTCCAGTCTTGCTTTCGCAGGCAGCCAGCTCGCTGTACCACTGGATTCAAGCTAGCCTGGCTGACGAGAAGTGATGCCCTGAAACTGGTGCGGGATGCTTGTTTCCAGTCCACGGAGAACCTGGCCTAGCAGTTCAGGTTGCACCTTTCCCATGAGGAGCAGGGTCAAAGCTGATTTGCATAAGGCTGGGTCCAAACTGGGGTGGTATAGTGAGCAAAAGAACAATGGATTAAACCCAGATCTCTTGACTGGGGGAGAGTGGTTGAAAAGTTTCAGCACTCAGTCCATCATCTTGTTGTGTTAGCCAGCTTGGTCTACAAGGAGCTGGTGTAACATGTTCACTTTTCTTCAGCCAGAGGATTGACTTATTTACTCCCTTCTCTGTCTTTTGAAGTCTAGTATGGCAATCCCATTAACACCACGTTGGCTAGTTAAGCTTTGGCAGAATCAGTGGTGTCAATAGCAAAACTGCCTGGGATATGTCATTTTATGATAGGATGTTCTTAGCCATGTTGACCACTGCCATAGTCTGTATTGTAATGGACAAGTCATGGTTAGTACTAACTCCAACATTGTTGCCAACTTCAGAGGAGCTTAACCGATATTTGAGGTCAAACAAATGGAATTTCAGAAGGGACTTCCATCCCTAGTTGAGGGGATCCCTGTCTTAGCATGATTAAGGACAAGTTTACTTTCTCTCATCCAAATTCCAATGTCAGACAGGCAAACGTGAACCCAGGCTCAGCGCTGATCCCCTAATCCACCTGCACTTCTAGTTGGTTTACTTAAGCATACATCAGATTATCCAGCATAATTATCTTGCACCAGAGTGATCATGTTCCTATTAATTGGAAGCATCATAGGGCCCATCTTTGAGGACCACTGTTTCTAACAGTTCTTGGTTGGAAAAGAGAGGGTTTTAATTTAATTTTCTAGTTCTGACCATCCATAAAATTGGCATTTTTCATCCAATATCTTATGTTTAGCCTGCCCAACAGTATCTCATAATCTACCACGTTCATAGCAGTTGATGTGTTCAATAGCATGATAATCACCCAAAGCAGAATCACTGCAACTTAAAGGTGCCAGACGTTGGATGGGACTGGTGTATGGTGGCATTATCTGTCAATCAAAGCTGTCTTAATCAATTTTTGAATGGAACTAGCAGACCAGACCTGCAACAGGCTTTGGGATTTGACAGGTATCAATATTTTAGTAATTTGCCTTTTTTATGTATTTTGGTTTTGTAATTGAATATACATTAATATATTCACTATATTTTTATCACATTTTCACTAGTTGAATACCCTTGTGGAAAATTACCTGTTTTTAAGAATCGAACAGAGAAGGTGCAAGGTGGCCGAATTGTTGGTGGTGTTGAGTGTCCAAAGGGTGAATGCCCTTGGCAGGTGAGCTCTGGATGTTGGATATTGCTTTATGGACCATGGTAATAACTCTGATTGAGTAATTTTTAAGAATTTAAAAGTCTCAACACATGCATGTAACTGGGTTGAAGAATACACATCAATGCATAACATGCAAATTCGTTCTGTTGAAATAGATTTGTTAAAAAGCGTACCAAGATCTATTCATTGCAACTTATTATAACAGCAATCTCCAGCATGATGTTTAACCTAGGACTGAGGAGCTACAGTTTGACTCTAATTAAGCAATAAATATGTAATCAACAATTTAATTACATTTGATGAACAATTCAAATATATCCATGCATTGATCAGCTTATATTAAAAATTGATAATTCTCAAGTAACATCCATGGAACATCGCCGGTAACTTATTTTATGAACTAGTAAAGTTGTGTAAGGAATAACAATGTGTTAGACATAAAGTAATTTGTATATATGTACAATACAGATTAACTTGAATAACAACATATATTTTCCTAGTCGGCACTCTGTGTGGTATGGGGAAAACAGAGATGAGTGCCAAAACCATGTGTGATGTGGTTGTGTCTGAAACATATTAATATAAATAGGAGTGATGGAAAGAGGCATCAAGCTTGTTGTGGGCAGTCAGGCCAGTGTATCTGCCTCTTCATTCACTTGAATGGATAGGAGAGAGATTTTGGAGCACGCTGTAGAGTCTTGCGGGTAAAAAAGACAGCTGGCTAGTAAGAGAAGACGGAGGCAGCAGAAACTTGGGACTTGTGGAATTGGAGTCAAACCGAGACCATAGGAGACTAGAGTAACGAAAGTTTAGACACTAATTAATGGCTATGGTAAATGTATAACCAGTGTCAAATTATTTCAAAGAGGAGAAATACAGTTGCAGCTTTGAAAGGAAGAATATACATTGAATGGAGATTGACACAGAACAGGAGGAGAAGCTTGAGGAAAACATTAATGTCATATCACCTTTAAAATCAGCTTTCATGCAGATGCTCGGTTGTCAGTGGGAGCCTAATAGATTTCACTGTGTTGCTCTGATTCTGTCATTGGCAGTCTGCCTGCCCTGAACTGACAGATCATACTTGAGGGTATGCCAAGCTTTTTTTCTGTCAGCATACTTTTGCAAGGTTCCCAATTTTCACCTTACTCATAGGTTGCAAAGATTCCAAATTTACCTTTGCTTTCATCTGAACAACTGTATTCCCTACATTATGAGATCATTTTCACCACGTTGGCTTTGATTCCGAGTTGATTGTTGTTTTCCGACCCATGAGAAAACTCCTGTTTGCGCTGGGGGTCATAATTTTGACTTGGGTGATGTTTAACAAACCTGGTAATTACCAGGTGCATTAATTTAACAGGTGAAAGAGTATGGTATTTATTGTACCATGCAGATTTTGATGTGTTAATCACCAAAATCCACCTATGATTCCCCAAAGACTCGGAATAGGGGTGATAAATAGGACATACTGCTCTAACCAAATCAGAATCGGGAAGATTGCGAGATCATTTTCTCTCTAATCCTACCAAACCAAGCTAGATATCAATGCTGAATATCTCTCTGCAAGCTTCACTTTTGGCAAGATTTTCCCAATGGGATACCACAGGATTTTTTTTTTCCCTGAACTATATCGTATGTAGAACCCTTTTGTGTTAAATAAGAATGAGTTTTACTTGAATTCTCACATAAAGCCATTATCTACATGTGTAAGTAGCAAAGCATAAAAAGTTATAGAACTTCACTAAGGGCCTTACTCCGATATTGGTTGGATGTAACCATTGCAGTCTCGTGACCGACCAACCGACCTCTGGTTGACGGTCCTGACACCACTATTACAATGCGACTGCACATGATGCAGTGGCATACTCCCATTTCTCTATGGGAGCTTGTGCTGCAGCTGTTAACCGGCCACACGGTGCAGGGATTAAAGGGGGGCATTATAGGTGTCCCCTCAGCCACCAACTGGAGGCCACAGGGTGAAGGGAGCCCAGTTAGGTGCCCCCAAAGCACTTTCCGACAGGCTTTCCATCTCAAAAAGCGTGACATGGAAAGCCTGTTGAAACCAACATCATAATCCAGATGGCAGAAACGCTGTCCTTAAGGATTACGGTGAGGCCTCTGACTGTCCGACAGGCTCCTTGAGCCCATTGGAATCCAGCCAGAAGGACTCTTGAGTTTCACTTTCGACCACCTGCATTGCAATATGGCGGCCGGAAGTGAAATTGATGATGTGACTCGGAAAGCCTTCGACCTGCTGTTGGAGGCTATCTGAGTCACATTGTAATGAGACCCATAGTGTGCAGAAAAAGTGCAACTTTTAACACCCCAAATCATGTTTAAATTTCATTGCACTATATATAGGGAGAGAGGAGTTGGCCTAACGGCTAGGGCGGTCAACCTCAAATCTGGGGAACCGGGTTTGAGTCTCGGCAAGGACATGCAGCATCCAGTGATTCTGGGCAAATCAATTAATCTCCCAGTGCCTAATAAAAATAAATGTGTCCTCCTGTATAGCAGCTGGTGCCCGTGTAAAGCGCTCTGATACCTGGTACCTTTGGGTCAAGTTTGCGCTATATAAAACTCTGTAAAACAAAATATATATATATAAAGCTGACAACTTCTGTCAGGTACCTGATAACGATTTGCTCGGAAGCAGAAGATTAGTACACAGCCCCACTACCAGCAACCTATAATATTAATCTACCAGCAGAGGGGAAGGGGGAAATGGATAACAGAGAGACTGTACGTCAGGTGCTGCTACATTGTAGCAGGGCAACCTTTTCCACTGGCTGTTTCTAGTAGGATTACCTATAATAGATTATAACAATATTTATTAGGGAAACACTAACTATACTTTCTCTTCGTCTAAAAACGCATTAAGGCACTTACAATTATGTGGATTTATATTAATCTCTTGCTCATTACCCGACACTGTTTTGAGGGTTAGCTTCTCTTTTATAATTCAAAGTACGGTATCTTGATAGATGAAGTGCAAAGTTTATTGATCTAGTTCCTGGCAACCAATTTGTATTGTAGATTGATCGCTATTTATTTTATTTTACAGAAATTAGACATTTGTATAGTCTCTTAATTATGCGGAAACAGCTGTTGCTATAAATATATATATATATATATATATATATATATATATCTATATACACATACATACATACATATGGAGTATACTCCTTATGAAGATTGTCTCTTGTTATTTGGTACTGAATTACTTTCAAATTGTTACTCTGTACAGTCTTAAAATATCTTGAAGAAATAAATTGCTTGTCACTCAGTAATGCCTCTGATTTTCAATGTATTACTCTGGTAATTTCACTCAGCTAGGAACCCTTCACTTCACTACAGGCTCACACTCTCAGATTTACACATCACCTTGAATCTTCCCTGAGAGGAGACACTAATCCCTTGAACTCTTGCACTGCTTGCTGAATAAATCTATGTGGACTTTAATGCTCAATTGGGGTTCAGATACTATTCACAGGTTCCAGTGCTTCTGTGTAGGGTTCAATGCTGTTCTCTTAGACACTGAATTTGCTTCTGCACATGTGTGGGAAGTAACACTGCTCTCTCAGCCATGAATTCTCTTCTACATATTTGTGGGAAGTAATGCAGCTTTAAGAAGTTTCTTTTATCATAGAAATTCTCTTCACACAAGATCTGTGCTGTGGAGACCCTGCAGTTCTCAGAAGATTCAGTTGAAGTGCACAGTGCGTTGATCAAGCACGCGCATTGGTTTAAATATGTCCCAACCACTAGACACCATAGGTATCTCATCTTGGATAACGATGGCCAACTTGGAATTTTCACAATTTCATCCATGCAATTCTTTTAGTAATATATAAAACAGCAGCTTTCTACAAGGGCATAGTTTCTTCCACCATGGGTTTCCTTTGAAGAAAAGGTATTTAACACATTTTAACTTTCTTTTTGAGTTTAAAGCATTACACTGCAATGGATCCTAGACAGACCCCCCCCTCCTAAAAAGCAGGTCCTCCATTTTAGGTTTGTGGGTATGGTTCTTATGGACAGGTGGTACTAATCTTGGCATGTACACTTAAACAATGTTCCCATGACCTTTTCTCAGGCCCAAATTCTTTCTAGTTAATCAAGTAAAACAATTTTCCTTTCTGAATCTTAGAGTCTAAGATCTAATTCACCTCAAAGTCTTCCACTGAATTCACCTGGATGGGAGGTGTGGGAGAATTAAGTCTCAGATCAGGATTGCTGTTATTTAACAATGAGAATTGGAAACCTGGGTGCCTTTCAAGATGAGACCGTAACTATTTTAAATGCAGCTGGGTTTATTATTCGATCTATTTTAAATGGACCAAGAAACCTAGGCTGAAATTTGCGGTTTCCTTTCAATGGTAAATTGCGAGTGGACAGCCAAACCTTGCCTCCATTTTTAAAAGTAGGACCTTCTCTTTTCTTTGTACCTGCCTTAGTTTTGTATGATTCTTTTGCTTTCACTACGTTTGCACTGGCTTTCAAAAAGGAATTTTACAACTCTCTCACAAATTCTTCAACTGCTGGGACAGACTCCTCTTCTTTACCAATCAACACACTTGGATGCCTACCATGTTTAAATAGAAGTGTGTGCAACTTGTAGAGTTATCAACTGCATTATTGTATGCAAATTCTTAAACCAATTCTGCCCATTTCTTTTCTTGATCTAAAAGGTAAAGTTGTGTATATTATTTATAATCCAATATTCTTTATTCGATGAGATTTCATCATAAAAGAAACAAAATAGCAGTACATACAGTATATAAAGTACAACATAAATTTAAATAAGAACAACAATTGACATTGCCTCATTTTAAAATAGACACAAAAAACATGTCAGACAAGGTAAAAATCCTAACCATGGACTTTAGCTAATAAGTGGACAAAGGGGAGGTTTTACAACGCCTCATACGGGATCGCCAAGCACTACCCAAAAATTTTGCAACTCCACAAACCATAGCAATAGAGGAAGTATCAGTGCTGAGTATCCGCAACGCCATTTTGTGACATCTAAGACCCAACCCCTTACATAGCGGCTTTAGCCAGATCCTCCTGGCAACCCTATAAGCTGGGCAAGCAAAGAAAAAATGCGCCACAGACTCTGTAGGGGCTGCGCAGCCAGGACATGAATTCGCTCGGCCGTCTAGCTTTTTCCACCCCGATGTAAAATCGTTTACTGGGAGAATCCCAAACCTAACCTTCATGTAAAGAGCTCTGTCCAAGGGCTGCTCAATGTAGTCCAAGAGTGGTTCAAAGCACCTAAACCATTTAAATGACAAGAATCGCTCAGTTAGGGGACCCCCTAAACTACTAGAGAGGGTTTCCTTCTGGACTAGATCCCAATACAGCTGTTTAATCACTAACTTGGGTGGAGGTGATTGACTTTCCCAGATATCACTCAGACCCAGGAGGGCTACCATCCGCTTCAGGTTGCTCAGCCACTTAATCCTATTGTTCGAATTTAGCTGAATTAGTTCGTCTAGGGCGGCGGCATAATCCTGAAGCTCCCTTGTCCTTCGTAAGCGAACCCAAAAAAGTATCGGGCGCAAGCGCACTAGAGCCTTAAGAGGGCGTCTGCCCATATCTGCCCGGAGAGGGGTTAGCGGGGTTGAAACTGGGAGGGCTACCGCATCTCTCAAAAACTTATTTTCGGATCTGTCTAACTCTGTAGTATTTTCAAACCCCCATAATTCAGAGCCGTATAAGGCGGATGGAAGAACTTGGCCCTCATAGATAGTAAGGAGCGGTGATAAAGGCTTGCTCTTAGATTTCCGGTGTTCTCTCATAACCGCCCCAGAAACTCTTTTGTAGTTTAACAACATTTTGGCCAGGTGGTCCTTCCAGCTCATACGATTGTTAACCCTTATACCCAAATAATCAAAGGAGTCTACCAACTCCAAGGGCTCCCCGTTAAGTAAAAAATTATTCCTAAATCTGGATGAAGGAGCTAAGGCCATGAGCTTGGTTTTTAGAGTATTGATGATGAGGCCTCTATCGCTACAGAATGTACTAAAGCGATTCAAAAGCTTTTGTAGGCCTGACGGGGACTTAGAGATCAAGATTGTATCGTCCGCGAAGAGGAGTGTGGGGATTTTTTCACCTGCCAAGGATGGAGCGTCAGCTGGTTCCCCTCTCAGATGGTCCACCACTCCATTCACAAAAAGAGAGAACAGCGTAGGAGCCATAACACATCCCTGGCGTACACCCCTCTTCACGGGTATCTTCTCAGTCAGTTGTCATTGAGTACCCCACCTAATCCTGGCGTAGTTTCCTTCATGGAGATGCACAATTAAACCCAAAAGGGGGCCTGGGAACCCCATGTCCTCCAGAACTTCCCACAGCCTCTCACGAGGGACCAGGTCGAAGGCCATCCTGAGATCTATGAAAGCCAGGTATAAGCTACCTTTATTGATGGTAACCGTCTTCCAATAGATCGCAAAGAAGCGAAAGACCTGGTCCATCGTACCCACCTTTTGGCGGAACCCCGCTTGCAGATGAGACAAAACGTGCATCTCTTCCATCCAGATACCAACCCTCAAAATGATTACCCTGCCAACCACCTTCTGCAACACATCAATCAAACTGATTGGTGTGTAGTTGGCAGGGTCATCTCTAGCACCCTTCTTAAAGACCGTGATTACCTCCGCTCCCTTCCACGAGTCTGGAACGGGGTAACCGTTGGAAATCAGGTTCATTATTTTTGCAATAAGTTTGGCCCATAGCTCCGGTTCCTCCAAGAGGAGGTCTCCGGGGATCCCATCTGGGCCGGCAGCTTTCTTCGGGGTAAGATGTCTAATGGCCAGCACCACCTCTGAGGCCAAAAAGGGTTCCTTGACCGGATGCAGGGGAGGGGTTCTAAAAACATGGTCAGGGGGAGAAAGGGACACTTCTGAACCACCATACAGGTTGGAAAAGTGAGATTGCCATTGCTGGCCTGTTATGTGACTATCTAGGGGGCGAGAGCTGTTCAACCTAGCTTTGTTGAGCAGATCCCAAAACAGCGCTGAGTTCTTTCTTTTAGAAGCTGCCTTGAGGTCTTGCCAGCGTTGTTCTTCCCACTCTCGTTTAGCTTGCTCCAAAGCCCTTGCATATTCTTTCCTGGCTGCACTAACCAGAGATTGGTTCTTTTTACGCAGGGCAGTTCTAATCTCATTTCTTTTAACCTTGCAATGGGCCGTGTACCAAGGGTTACTTGCTATAGTTGTAGTGTTTCCCCTACTACCTCCCCTGCCCTTATTGTTATCGATTATAAAGAATTTCCCTACTTTCTCTATTAAGTTGTTGTACGCCTGAGCAAAAAACGTGCCCTGAGCGGTCGCTGGATCCTGGTCAAGCACCGCCAAATCTGAACTCAGGTCTTCAACATGCGCCCTAATCTTTACCATGTTATAAACCTGTGATTGAACTTTCTCCCATTTTAGCCTACGATTTCCCTGGTATGGTATCACCTCATTGGTGGACCTCGGGTCGGTTAACCTCCTGTTGTTAATCCGCTTCCCCCATCTTATCGTCATACATAAAGGGTTGTGATCACTGTCCTGTGAAGGGGTCACCTCCATGTCTACTAAATCACACCACAGTGTCACATCTAATAAGATGTAATCAACTCTTGACGGGCTACTTAGCCTATTAAAGGTCATCGCACCGTCGGGGTCGGAGGGAGTCCTACCATTGAGAGCTCTAAGGTTATATTCCACAATAAGGGAATTAATCTGTATAACCTTTAATGACCATTTTTTAATTGGGGCCAAGGACAAGGTCGGAATAGACCATCTAGAGTCCGCCTCCTCAATGCCCAGGGGATCGTCACCTTCCAGTGGTTCAAAAGTACAGTTAAAGTCCCCTCCCACTATGATTTTAGAGGAAGGGGGGCAATTGGCTAATGCCTGATCTAGAATAGATACGGTGATTGAATTTGTATCCCCTGTGTTCCCTCTAGCATAGATATTGAATAGGTCTATCCTACTGCCCTTGTTTACCCCCTCAAATGAAATATGTTGGATATCACAACACCCAGCATCATGAGTAGTTACTTCCCAGTTCAGGGCGGTCTTGATCCATACATGTAGACCCCCGGCTGGTCTACCCCTTCCGCTACTCTGAGCTGGTATAAAAAAAGTGGTATATCCTGATTTATGTAGTGGAAGTATGCTCCATGTTTCTTGGAACAAACATACATCGAATTTATCGATGAAAAGATTCCATTCAGGTAGATCCAACTTTCTTTGCAGACCAGCCACATTCCATGAGACTAGATGTAAGATTTTATTATCTGTTAAATACAATTCAGAGAGGACCCCCGGGTGCATGTCCGGGTCAGGCGTGGTTTGGGCACCTATAGAATCTACTTGAACAAAAGGGTCTATCAACCTAGGGTCTACAGCACTGTGGCCTAAGGGTGCAAGTTGATAGGGGGATACAATTCCTCCAGTAGCAATTCCGATTGGCGGGAATAATCCTATAACCACAGGGGCAACTCCGGGGTCTTCCAGACACATCTCGCGTGTGCCAGCCTCAGGACTAGGTGAACCTATTTGCCCCTCTCGGCCCTGTGGTGACTTTAATCTTCAATCACAGTCTGCCAAGCTAGAGAGAGCTTCAAATCGGTTCACTGTCTCTAATGGAGTAGAAGGCTTCAAATGGTCCCATCCACTATTGTAGTGTTTAATGGATCTAGGGGGAACAAAGTTCCACCTTAAAGGGTCAGCAACATGGGTGGTATGTGAGGCACGTGACAAATAGCTGGGTATAGATATACCTGATGGAATAGGGTACAATAGGGCTTGCT
This sequence comes from Triturus cristatus, assembly GCF_964204655.1. Lineage (NCBI taxonomy): Eukaryota > Metazoa > Chordata > Amphibia > Caudata > Salamandridae > Triturus > Triturus cristatus. The sequence continues at coordinate 836,120,301 of NC_140591.1, forward strand.
TAGTTATGCGGGAAGGGGGGAACACCAACGATCTGGGGTAAAAGTAGGTTAGCGCGCGGGGAATGATGCCATTGTTACCAGTATCGGGGGGCCAGTCCAAAATGTGCTTAACTGCTCGTGGGTCTCTAAAGTTTACTACCACGATGTCTCCCTCGATGTTTTTGCTTTTACCACCCAGCCATGGGAGACGTCTAACATATAATATCTCTCCGTTGATATTCTCCTCAATAGGTCTATATCTACTAAGCCAAAACATGATTTTATTTTTTAGCTCAGTAAACCCTTCTCTTTTATTATCCGTCAAAGGTGGGACCCCCGTCAAAACAACCACCAGGGGCACAGCTTCGGGAGGCAGGTCAACTTGTGGCATGTTGTTTGTTACAGGTTTGTCAATACTGGAACTTTCCCTCTTATCCCGCAAGGTGATTATATGGGTGTTTGTCCCCCCCCCTCTAAATCATCCAGTGTGGTCGCTCCCTGGGTGCTCCCAGTCGTAGAGGGTAGAGACACATACTGAGTCGCAACTAACTGGTTGGATGGCTGAATTGTAGCCTTAGAAAAGTGGGGATTAAGGTTAGGAATCACAGCTGTGGGATCTAAGCTACTAGAAGCAACCGCCTTCCCCTGTCCTATAGTCGGGTCTGTTTTCATACTTATTGCGGCTTCTAGGTCCGCAAGCCTTTTCTCAACTCTTACTAAGCCTTCAATAAGAGGTGCAATAAGGGACTTGATCACCTGGCCCCAAATGTCCTGGCAAGCAACAGAGAGGGAAGTTGAAGATAGAGAGTCAACAGAGATGCAACCTGACACGATAGGGGGCGCTTCGGATTCAAGGGTGTCTAATGAAGCTGGAAGAGGCGATTTAGATGTAATAATCTCTTCGACTGCTATCCCTTTAGTTAAATTTATGGCCAACAATGCATGTTTCCCAAAATCAGAGTGATTGGACTTAGATTTGGCTGAAACTCCCCCTTTCTTGCATCTTCTCTTGCACGGAGGGGGGCCGTGAGACTTAACTGCTTTACACGGCTTAGTATATTTCTTGGCCTGTTTACCAAGTGAAGGCGTGGATTTATTTACGACTTGGGGGGAACCAGAAAGACCAGTAGCATGATTTTCTTGAGTGACCTGCTCTTTAGGAGCAGATGGAGTGGGGGCGTGTTCCCTTAACGGGAGAGGATCGCTCGGCAGTACAGGGGGGTCTGCTATGACATTACAACTGACATCAGCACAAAAGGGGACCTGCAAGTTGGAGTTTTCAGGGATCCTAAGCTTTAGATGTTCTATGGAGCGACGACGCTCAGTCCTGCGTTTGGCCATGGTATTGTCCTTTTCCTCCTCATGAAGCACCTTTTTGAAGTAGGTATCCAAAGGGCCGGCTGGCATGCCTCCCGTCAGTTCCAATACAGCTTTGGTAGAAATGTTAGTCATGGTGGGTAATTAACATAGGGTGCGCGCTTATACAGGCGCTACAAAATACTATCGAGTTAGTAACCAAGCCCGGCCCGGCCTCGCTCGGCCTCTGAGGGCCTAAGAGGGCCCACCCTTTGCCCAGGCTTAGCCCCGGGCTACGTCCCGCGCGCGTCCCGCTTGCGCGTGGAGACGAGGTTGAGCTATGAAGACTGGGGAAATTAGGGGGAGGGGCCGGGAAGAGGAGACAGCTGCGAACACCGCCAAGCAGCCTGGTCCTCGCAGTCCCGGACTGGAATACACAAGGTTAAAACACCCCCCTCTCAGCACAGCGTCCACAGCAATGTCCTCGGTGAGCCTCGAGATCAGCAGCAGGAGCCCAGGTATGAAGCGAGCAATGGCAAGCTTTCTCGCGGCACCCGCGAAGCGGGGGCCGCGAGGCGTTAAGTGCCTCCGGGGGGAGGGGCCGGGAAGAGGAGACAGCTGCGAACACTGCCAAGCAGCCTGGTCCTCGCAGTCCCGGACTGGAATACACAAGGTTAAAACACCCCCCTCTCAGCACAGCGTCCACAGCAATGTCCTCGGTGAGTTGTGAATACTGCTCCAGGTCCTGATTGACTCTCTTGGTTTGCCCATCTGTCTCTGGGTGGTAGCTAGTGGAATAACATGAATCTATTCCCAACTTTTTAGTGAAAGCCCTCCAAAAATGTGAAATGAATTGGGACCCCGGTCTGAAATTACGATTTGTGGGATTCCATGAGCTCTTACTATATGCTGTATGAATAACTGTGCTACTTGTGGTGCTTGAGGGATATTCTTTAATGGAAGGAAGGGCACCACCTTAGAAATAGTGTCAACAAATACCAAAATTGTATTGTAACCTTGACTGGCAGGAAGGTCTACAATAAGATCCATTGAAACAGTGTGCCATTGATATGGAGCAGTTGGTAAAGGTAACAAAAACCCTTGTTGAGCAGATCGGTTTTCCTTTGATACATTTCTCACAATTTGACATATATTGTATTATCTGAACATCCATTTTGGGACACCAAAAATGTCTTTTTACAAATTCTTGGTTTTTTTGGATCTATTTGTGACCAGCCAATTGTTCATCATGAAGAACATGAACTTTTTCTCGAAGTTCCGTGAAAGGTAAATATCAGGTTCTCTGATTAAAAGGTTATCAATTTTTGATTTCTCTTCCAGTGACTTCTTTAGAACAGGTCAACATTTACTCTTCAGTCAAGCTCTTTTGAATTTCTGCCGTAACATCTCAGTTTTGGATTGCTGATGCAAATGTTTTTCGCTTTGGAATATAAGTATATTTTCTGGAATCACATCTAGTAATTCGGTATCAATCTGTGATAGAGCATCTCCCTTGCCATTTACTACTCCTGGTTGATCCACGATCATGAAATCAAAATCAACAAAATATAGTGACCACCGTAACTGTCTCGCTAATTTTAGGAATTGTAAATTTTGATGGTCTGTGTACACTGCGACTTTATATTGAGCTCCTAACAGATACCGTCTCCACTCGAGAAAAGCTTCTTTTACTGGCAAAAGTTCTTTATGAGCGATCAAATATTTATCTCTAGTGGAGTAAGCTTTTGCAAGTAAAAGCCCATGGGCTGTAACTGCCTGGTGCCCTTGTGCTGCTGAGAAAGAATTCATCCAATTGCAGAATCAGAAGCATCTGCTTTCACATAATAGGGTTCCTCTGGATTTGGGTGTCATAAAATTGGAGCTGTAATGAAAGATTTCTTTAGAAATTAGAAGGCCAATTCTGCTTCTTGGGTCCAGTCAAACTTAACTCCGCTCTTCAACAGGCAAGTGATGGGACTGACTTTTTGAGAACAAATAGAAATTAATCTCCTGTAAAAATGTGCAACTCCAAGAAATCTTTGGATTTCTTTACCACTTCCCATTGGCAGCCAATCTTGAATGACTCTTACCTTAGCAGGGGCCATACTGACTCCAACAGGTGACAAAAGGAACTCCAAAAACCACTAGCTGCTCAGCATAAACGCACATGTATCCACTTTTTCCTAGAGATTATTTTCCTGCAACATTTCGAGAATTGCTCTAACAAGTGACACAATTTCCTTTACATTGTTGGAAAAAATTAAAATGCCGTCAATGTAGAACACTGAAATTCTGTCCAAGTACTCTTGCAACACGTCATTCACAAAATGCTGAAAGGCGGCTGGTGTGTTGCAGAGTCCATACGGCATTACATGGTATTCGAATAATTCATACCACGTTCCAAAGGTAGTTTTCCACTCGTCGCCTTGTGCTATACAAATCAGATTGTGATTATGTAGCATTGATTTGATTAAAAATGATCAGTTCTCGGGGACCGTTTCAACCCATCTAATGCATTGGTTCTGTTTCATGAGTAATTGCGCCTGAGGAGAGGTTGGTGCCATCCACAGCCCTTACTGCTTCCAAAAATCATCTTTTTTAATAAATTGAATTCCCATCTTTTGGGCATATTTAATATCATAAAAATTGCCAGTGACTCCTGAATCAGTAACAAAGGAGACTCCTTGATTTTCCGTTGTCCCAAACTTGGCTGAAAAAGATAGCACTAGATATGGTTGCATTGGTTCCTCTGTTGAGATATTTTCTATAGAATTGCTGCCATCATTATTGACTCTATCAAACCTGGGTGGGAGTGCATGAAAATTCCTTAGCTTTTTAGATCTCCGTTCATTGAGGCAGTGATCAATTGGTAAAACAAGAACAATCAGTTTTGAAATTTCTCAGGGTCTTTTGGCCACTTGAGCCAAGACATCCTTCAGCCCTCAATAGAATATGGCAGCAGTTCATTGTCTGTGGCTGTGCCTGAGATGCTGTGCATCAATCAAATATTAGAAAAATTCTACCTTCAATTCTTGAAAATGATAGAATATTGGGTCATTCCTGGACACAATTGGCATTGACCATTTTGCTGCATCTCCAGTCAGATAAGACAACATGACTGCCACCTTGTACTGATCTTCTGAGAAAATAATAGGTCAACACAAAAAGTTTAATTAACACTGCATGCAGAAAATATGTGCTCTATGTTGATCTCCATCATAACTCTCTGGCTTCGCCAAGGGAATTATTGTGGAGATTGCATGAATAACTTGTGTTGATAGGCCTGAGGTATGTGATGTGTTGGAATGTCTTATGATCCTCCTTTCACATGAACCTGCAGCAGCTCCTAACGCATCCATCTTTTGCCTGTTCTGTAAGGATTCCTGACTTTACCTTCTTAACTCCTCTCTCAAGACATTGGGGCTTATTTGCAAGCCCCTTGCACTGCCGATGCGTCACGCTGCATGACGAACCAGCAGCGCAACCTGCTACGTGATATTTACAAGCACACGTAAAGCCACCCTGCGTGGCTTTACGTGTGCTTGTAAATATTGCCTCTTTTCAAACAACACTTTGCGTGTTAGGGGCGTGATATGGGTGTTGCTGTGGGTGTTCCCACGCAACACCCATGTCCACTGATGCATGTCCAGATTTACAAGCAATCGTAAACCTGGAAATGCGTCAGAATGCTATGCCACCTTAGGGGTCGCATAGCGAGGTGCAACCAGGAGACATTTTAAAATTTCTCCTCGTTTTCTTCCTCTATCAAAGCGTGCTGCATTCAACAGCACGAATTGTAAGAGGAAATCACCTCAACATTTTGTGCAGTAAGGTTCCCTTCCCTGCACAATGCAGGCATCCTTGCACCATGGCAAAACCAAAGGAAATGATGGACGGAGTGTTGAACATTGCAAGCACTCATCCCCAGTCAACTGATCTGGGTTTAATCCATCACCGTTCTTTAGCCCACTCTGCCACCCCAGTTCAGACATGGCCATATGCAAATCAGTCTGACCCTGTGCCTCATGGGAACAGTCCAGCCCGAACTGCCAAGCCATGTCTTTCCTGGACCGGAAACAAGCTTCCTAGAACCGGTTTCTGGCATTTCAGCCGTCTTCAGCCAGGCTTGCTTGAATCCAGTGGCAAAGTGAGCAAGGGACTTACGTCTGAGCATACCCTGCCAACTTATGGCGAACAAAGCAAAACCAAAGGAAATGATGGCCGGAGTGTTGAACATTGCAAGCACTTACCCCCAGTCAACTGATCTGGGTTTAATCCATCACCGTTCTTTAGCCCTCTCTGCCACCCCAGTTCAGACATGGTCATATGCAAATCAATCTGACCCTGTGCCTCATGGGAACAGTCCAGCCCGAACTGCCAAGCCATGTCTTTCCTGGACCGGAAACAAGCTTCCTAAGACCGGTTTCTGGCATTTCAGCCGTCTTCAGCCAGGCTTGCTTGAATCCAGTGGCAAAGTGAGCAAGGGACTCACGTCAGAGCATACCCTGCCAACTTATGGCGAACAAAGCAAAACCAAAGGAAATGATGTACGGAGTGTTGAACATTGCAAGCACTCACCCCCAGTCAACTGATCTGGGTTTAATCCATCACCGTTCTTTAGCCCACTCTGCCACCCCAGTTCAGACATGGCCATATGCAAATCAGCCTGACCCTGTGCCTCATGGGAACAGTCCAGCCCGAACTGCCAAGCCATGTCTTTCCTGGACCGGAAACAAGCTTCCTAGGACCGGTTTCTGGCATTTCAGCCGTCTTCAAACAGGCTTGCTTGAATCCAGTGGCAAAGTGAGCAAGGGACTCACGTCTGAGCATACCCTGGCAACTTATGGCGAACAAAGCAAAACCAAAGGAAATGATGGACGGAGTGTTGAACATTGCAAGCACTCACCCCCAGTCAACTGATCTTGGTTTAATCCATCACCGTTCTTTAGCCCACTCTGCCACCCCAGTTCAGACATGGCCATATGCAAATCAGTCTGACCCTGTGCCTCATGGGAACAGTCCAGCCCGAAGTGCCAAGCCATGTCTTTCCTGGACCGGAAACAAGCTTCCTAGGACCGGTTTCTGGCATTTCAGCCGTCTTCAGCCAGGCTTGCTTGAATCCAGTGGCAAAGTGAGCAAGGGACTCACGTCTGAGCATACCCTGGCAACTTATGGCGAACAAAGCAAAACCAAAGGAAATGATGGACTGAGTGTTGAACATTGCAAGCACTCACCCCCAGTCAACTGATCTGGGTTTAATCCATCACCGTTCTTGGTACATGGGTGCCTGTGCCGGCGCATGGTAGCAGTTTGTGCACCAGTGCAGAGAAAAGATCAAAGATGCAACTTATTGTTGTGAATATGTTGTATCCCTATTCTTCAAAACAAATGCAGCGGGTGCAGCAAAATGAGTAGCGGCACTGCGCTGCGTTAGTTTCTCATAAATAGGGCCCCTTGTTTTCCTCCATAGTATCATTTAACTGCTTTTGTATACCGTCAAGAATGGTTGTTAAGGCTTTCAAATCTATTTTTTCAGCCATTCTGCTCAGGTGGAAATCTTGTCCCTAAAAATTCAGGTGGCACTTTAATCTGTCAGGTACCTGACAACGGTTCTTCAGGAGCAGAAGATCAGTCCTCAGTCCCAACTTCCACTACCAGGACAAATAATATACATCTGCCTCTAGTACCAGCAGGGGGAAGTGGATAACAGAGAGACTCCTCTATATCAGGTGCTTCTACCTTGCGACATGACAACCTTTTCTGCTGGCCGTTTTTGGTAGGATTACCTATAATAGATTATAACAATAGTTATTAGGGACACACCATGCTTTCTCTTGCTCAAAACACACATTAAGACATTTACAATTATGTGAATTAATATTAATCTCTTGCTCATTACCTGAAACTTTTGAGAGTTAGCTTGTCTCTTATAATTCAATATATTCAGGGCTGAACTGGCCGTAGCGGGCACCGGGCGATTCCATGGTGGGCCGCCAGGGTGGGGGGCGATTTTGGGTGCCTGGGGGACGTTTTTGTTACAGGGCCTTTTTTGCAGCATAGCTGCAAAATCGACCCTGTAACAAAAGTGGCTGAAAACCGCCCTGGCAAACAGCTCGGCTGCACCCCCAGCCACCAGGGGGGCCAGCCGAGCTCCTTGCCAGGGCCTGTTTTGATTCCTAGTCCGGCCCTGAATATATTGTATCTTGATAGATGAGATGCCACGCATTTTGATTTATTTCCTGGCAACCAATTTGTACTGTAGATGGATCGCTTTTTATTTTTTGTTTGAGAAATTAGATATTTCTGTAGTCTATTAATTATGCATAAACAGCTGTTGCTATATATATATATGGTGGCATCTAGCGAATTAACACATTTGCACTAGCAAATATATATATATAGTCACTGAAAAAAACATAGGTTTCAGGCCTGATATAGTTAGGAATTAGCATTTAAAAAACCTTAGAAATTCACTGAAAAAACAATAGGTTTTAGGGGTGTTATAGCTAGCTGGACATTTCACTCGAACAAAACCATTGAAATTCCTCTGATATAGTAAGTTGTACTAACTACATCTCGCGCGCCCGCAATCCACTGCTGATGATGTCACATATTACATCATTCATGACAGGGTCAGTGACATCACTGCTGATTTTTGTTTTAAAAAAAATGCTTTTTTCGGCCCTGGGGGTCCTTGTGGGACAATCTGAGCAGGCCTAGGGGGTCAGGGTGTTTCTACCCTGCCCCCTTTTCGCGTTTTTCACGTTTGTTTTTTAGGTTTCTTGTGCCTCGGTTCTGCAACGCAGCTCCGTGGCGTTTACTGGAGGTACCTGGTGGCCTAGTTGGCCGCTAGGGGACCTCAGGATTCAAGGGGACTTAATCCCCCAACTTAAAACGCGCCACGGGGCGCGTTTGCACAGTGGTGAAGGTAGGGGGTGGGGCCTGAGGTGATACTGTGCAAACACGCCCTGTGGCGCGTTTTAAGTTGGGGAATTCATTCCTCTTCAACTGAGAGGTCCCCTAGGGGTCAACTAGCCCACCAGGTACCTCCAGTAAGCGCCACGGAGCTGCGTTGCAGAGTGTTGTAGAAAGGGGCGTTGACTCTGAACACCTCTCTGCAATGCAGCTCCCTGGAGCATACTGGACGTACCTGGTGGGCAAGTTGGCCGCCAGGGGACCTCAAGATTCAAGGGGACTTAATCCCCCAACTTAAAACACACCACAGGGTGCGTTTGCACAGTGGTGAAGGTAGGGGGCGGGGCCTGAGGTGATATGTGTGCAAACACGCCCTGTGGCGCGTTTTAATTTAGGGAATTAATTCCTCTTCAATCCAAAGGTCCCCTAGGGGCCAACTAGCCCACCAGGTACCTCCAGGAAGTGCCACGGAGCTGCGTTGCAGAGTGTTGTAAAAAGGGGAGTGGCCTCTGAACACCGCTCTGCAACGCAGCTCCCTGACGCATACTGGAGGTACCTGCTGGGCTAGTTGGCCCCCAGGGGACCGCAGGATTGAAGAGGAATTAATTCCCCAACTTAAAACGCGCCACAGGGCGTGTTTGCACACGTCACCTCAGGCTCCGCCCCCTTCCTTTACCATTGTACAAATATTCCTCTAAAATCAGCCGAACTACGAATTCCGATTTACTCACCTGTTATCATGAGAGAATCCGGGGCTGCATCTTTTAGCCCAGCACTGACCCTGAAAAATAATTCTAAGCGTACTTACCAGTAACTTGTATTTCCTTCCATAGGAATCCATTGTGTGGTTTTCACCAGAAAATTTTCTCTAAGTGTCCATTTTTGTAACGTACAAATATTCCTCAAAAATCAGCCGAACTACGAATTCCGATTTACTCACCTGTTATCAGGAGAGAACCCAGGGCTGCATCTTTTAGCCCAGCACTGACCCTGAAGAGTAATTCTAAGCGTACTTACCAGTAACTTGTATTTCCTTCCATAGGAATCCATTGTGTGGTTTTCAGCAGAAAATTTTCGAAGTGTCAACTTTGAAGCGTACAAATATTCCTTTAAAATCAGCCGAACTACGAATTCCGATCTACTCACCTGTTATCAGGAGAGAACCCAGGGCTACATCTTTTAGCCCAGCACTGACCCTGAAGAGTAATTCTAAGCGTACTTACCAGTAACTTGTATTTCCTTCCATAGGAATCCATTGTGTGGTTTTCACCAGAAAATTTTCAAAGTGTCCATTTTTGAAATGTACAAATATTCCTCTAAAATCAGCCGAACTACGAATTCCGATTTACTCACCTGTTATCAGGAGAGAACCCAGGGCTGCATCTTTTAGCCCAGCACTGACCCTGAAAAGTAATTCTAAGCGTACTTACCAGTAACTTGTATTTCCTTAGATAGGAATCCATTGTGCGTTTTCACCAGAAAAGTTTCTAAGTGTCTATTTTCTCAAACTAAAAATATTCCTAAAAAATCATCTGTACGACTTAAACACATTCTTTCAACTGTTTACAGGAGGTTGGCCAGTGCTGGATCCAGGATCCACCACTGAGTAAGAAAAAGTAATGATAACACTACTTACCTGCTAAGTGAATTTTCTGCAAAAGGATAACATTGGTGATTCTATGTGAAAAAATTTTCTAAGTGTCAACTTTTAAAATACAATAATATTCATTAACGATCACTACTCTAACCAAAGCGCTTTTACTCAACTGTTTACAGGAGATGTCCAAGGACTGAATCTAGGATCCAGTCCTGTGGTTAGAAAAGTAATCCATAAAGTAACTAATTGCATTTGACTAGAAATTCACATTGAGCTCAATGTTGCTTTGTGTTTGAAATTGTGTTGCCCATTGCAACAACTAACTACTGTACTTAAAAGTCTGTTGCCTATTTGCCAAGTATTTAAACTAAAGTAATTCATTCTGAGAAAGTATATTTTGTAATGTATAATGTAATTATAATGTAATTTAAAAAAATATATCTAAAAATAAATAGTTCAAAAACATAGAAAATCAGTATAAAAAAAATCAGTATAACAATTAATACATTCAAAATTGTCATTTACAAAAACTTTGAAATTCACTGAAAAAAACATAGGTTTCAGGCCTGATATAGTTAGGAATTAGCATTTAAAAAACCAATGAAATTCACTGATAAAACCATAGGTTTCATTGGCGTTATAGTTAGGAATTGGCATTTAAAAAAACCTTAGAAATTCACTGAAAAAACCATAGGTTTCAGGGGCGTTCTAGTTAGCTGGACATTTCCCTCGTACTAAACCCTAGAAATTCCGCATTATAGTTAGTTCAGCTAACTACAACTCGCGACCCCGCAATGCACTGCTGATGACTTCACATATTACATCACTCATGACATGGCCAGTGACATCACTGATGACATCACTGATGACATATGAAATGACATCACTGATGACATCACTGATGACGTCATCCATGTGATAAATTAGTGCATCTTCTCACACCCTTTGATATACTCAATCAAAATTTCAGACGTCCATTCTCAAAACCATAGATACTCCAATACCAATAACTACATACCCACCCATTGACTCTTAGATCTACACACACAACCACTCATTCACCTGTACAGTCACTCATACTTACAGTCACTCAGTACAGGACTATCATATGCATTTATACACCTACATAGACACTCACACACCACCAATCATCCATAGAGGTACTCTCACACCTAGTCAGTCATGCAAATAATTAATCACACTCCCATTTACTCACCTATGCAGTTATACACACACAAGTTCACTTACTCATAAAAATAGTACCACATTCTTACGCTCTTATACAATCACTGATACAAGCACACACTCATCCATACAGCCACTCACAATCACACACTCTCATATATACCCACTTATATACTCTTACACACATATATACTGCCTTTCACATATGTAGTTACTCACACATGTACCACTGAGATATACATTCAATCACTAACACACCCATACATACACTCACCCAACCATACAGTCCATCACAGATGCACTCTTAAAACCATGCACCCATAGAATCACCCACTTACACATGTATGTACAGAGTCACACACACCCCACCCACACAAACACTCTGGCACCCAAACAGATACTCAGACAACCAATCAATAACCCATAGAGACACTCATATTGCTATTCACAAAACCATGCAGCCGCTTATACACCAACAGACAGACAGATGTACTTATAGAGTCAGTCACGCACCTACTAAATCATCCATTCACACACTTATACACCCACTCATTCTTCCATAGGTTTTTCCCTATCTATATATTAAACATATTTAAAATTTACAGAAACGCACACTCACTGGATGACGTCATCAGTGATGTCATTTCAGATGTCATCAGTGATGTCACTGACCATGTCATGAGTGATGTAATATGTGACGTCATCAGCAGTGCATTGCGGGGGCGCGAGTTATAGTTAGCTGAACTAACTATAACGGGGGAATTTCTAGGGCTTTGTACGAGGGAAATGTCCAGCTAACTATAACGCCCCTGAAACCTATGTTTTTTTCAGTGAATATATATATTACCTAGTAATAGTTAGGACCTAGTTTCCACAGGAAACTCGTTTTTTGTTTTCCCAATAATTTAAGTGCCGGTCAACGAATCTTTGTGAGATTTGCAAAACTTATGGCCAGTTACGGTCAGCTCCTATCTTGAAAGTTTTGGGGTGATTTGCCAAGTGGGGGCCGAGAAAAAAGCGGGGTCCCAAAACGTGTTTTCTCCAAACTTTAGACACGGCTACAGCTTGAACTGCTGAACGGAATTACACCAAATTTGGCAAAAAGGTAGTGCATGGTTCAGAAAGCACTCTTTTTCTTAAATGTTGTAAATCCGTTCAGTAGTTGCTGAGAAAATCTAAATATTAAAGTTTCGATATCTATGGCTGTGGTCATGAGCTGCTTTCTAATTGGCTGTCAAAACTTCAAACCAGGAAGTGTTGGCAGCCATCTTGTGCCTCGGTACAACCAAGGCACAAGAAAACAGTAAAACAAACGCGCAAAACAAGAAAAGAGGGCAGGGTAGAAACACCCTGACCCCCTAGGTTTGCTCAGGGGGTCCCACAAGGACCCCCAGGGCCCAAAAAAGCATTATAAAAAAAAGAAATCGGCCGAATTTGCACTGGGTGCATGAATCTGGCTGAGAAAATTTTAAAAAATGAAGCGCGGCCTCCCGCGCTTCGTTTAATTGAAGCCCCCGGGTGGGCTAGGTCCTGGGGCAGTAAAAAAATGTGTGGGGGGCCAAAATCCCCCCACACTGCCCCGGGTACCGCCATCCCCGGGGCTTTGCATAAATATTTGCGGAGGGCACACAGCCCCCCCACAGCCCTGGGGACCGCCACCCCGGGGGTTTACTTATAATAATCACGGGGGGCAAACTGCCCCCCTGCAGCCCCAGGGACCGACATTGCTTCCCAGTATTTTTCAAATTGAAAAATGAATTTCCATTGGTCGTTGAGAATAATACTTTTCAACTGACATATTCACCCCTTGTCCTTAATGTTAGTTTGCATAACAACAGGTCAAGCAACATTCAACTTAGCTGCCGGGTCACAAGTTCACCACACAATGTTGCAAATGACAACAGCAGGTGTGGTTGGCTTTGCAAAGCATGCCCTTATCCTTTCTGCTGTACCTTTCAAACATTTCTTAATAACCAATAAGAAACATGCTTTCTAAACAAAGTAAAATGCACCCTATATTTGAATGTAGAGTGTTCTTAAACAGCTAATCAAATCTCTACTTTCTTAAAAACAGCATGTTGTCCACCATTTTAGATAGATTTCATTCTACCACCTGCCTACCTCAGCTACATCTTCTGATTACCTACAGAGATCCCTTCAATATGCTTTCTGTGTGGATTATTGGACACAGCTATGTTTTCTGGTGCAAAAGGTATGCTGAAAGTAGAGGTATTGACAAAGACCTAGCTTTGCAACATTTAGACATTAAATGGATTGGACAGAGAGGATTAAAGTGGCACCAATTGATGCCATTTGTTAAATCCTTTTTGTATCTCGAACCCCCTGACCTCATGATTGTGCACTGTGGTGGCAATGACCTAGGCACATTGACTCGGGTAGGTCTGGAAATGCTATTGAAGGACACCTTTGCAGAATTGATGTTGCTTTTTTCTCAAACTGCCTTTGTCTACTCTAACATATTCCAAAGACAGAAATGGAAGTGGTCAAATCAATTTTGTCCACAGATTGAGAAAGCTAGAAAAAATGTCAATAAAGCTGTTTCTGTTTATCTCAGAGACCATAGTATGGGGTCCATTTACAACAACAATCCGCGTATTAATATAGATGGTATCTACAGTAGTGATGGTGTACACTTCACAGATAAGGGAAACAGAGTCCTTCTCAACAACTTAAGACTCTGCATCGGCACTTACATGTAGCTACAAAAATCTCCCAAAAAACACAAGGGCTCTTTTTAGAGCCACCCAAAATGCTAACATATAACTTTTTAATGTAAAAAATCTTAATTTTTTGTATTAGGAGTTGCGCACCCAGCGCGATTAGGAGTCGCGCACCCCTCGCGTTCACACCAGGGGGCCGCACTGGGAGTCACGTACCCCTCGCGTTTACATCAGAGGGCCACACTGGGAGTCGCGCACCCCTCGTGTTCACATCAGGGGGCCACGCTGGGAGTCACTCACTCCTCATGTTCACAAAAGGGGGCCGCGCTGGGAGTCGCGCACCAGTTGCGTTCACACCTGGGGCCGCGACTTCAAATTTTTTTATTAAAAAAATTCGGCTCCTACCACTAATTTTTATTCACCTCGGGGACCCCATCCCCCGGGGCCTAGTCGCTTCATTGGGGACCATGGGGGGAACCCCAATGCGCTCACGGTCCCGCCGGCTCCCCGCGTCCTGCGAGAGCCGGCATTGCTTTTCCACCTGGGGAGTTGCTGACATGCAGCTCCCCGTGTAGAAAAGCAATTCTGCTTTGGATTTTGAAAGAGAGAGTAGGTTTCCCTGCTCTCGCTTCCAAAATACAAACCAGAGTTTGCTACGGTAGGGCTGAAGACGTTCTCCCGCCCAACCATAGCAAACAGCAGTGTCCCGGAGTGGGCATTCCAGGACACTGCAGGAGCCGGCCCTGGGGGGGTGGCGGTCCCCAAGGCCATCACAGGCTCCAGGACATCTGAACAGCCCCGGGGAGGTGGTGGTTCCCGGGGCTCAGGGGTCCGTTACGGACCCCCAAATTTAAATATTAGTGCCGCGGGGAGGTGGCTGTCCCTGGGGTGTGTGGGGGGCTCGAGTCCCCCCACACAGGTATATATATATTTTTTTTTAAAAAGCCCTGCATATTTCTTCTCAGTAAAAAGGTATAGTTTAATAAACTTGCATTATTACAGATAGTTTGGTAAAATGAGGTACAACTGTGTTGTTTGTAAGATGATCATATAAGGTGTTAATGATTACAATTCTGTTATTAGTTTGTACAGTTTGTGTTGTTTTAGAAATCCTCATAAAAAAGGGTGTTGTTGATTACTCTTCTTAATTAAGTCTGTTGAGAGCTTCCGTTTGATGATGTTGCATATTTCTAGATTTAATTGGCAATATGTAGTTCAAAAGAAAACCACTACATTTTACTCTTTCTGGTATGTAGTAGTTGTCTCTTTAAGTAGATAGTATGTCATGAGTCATGTATTTGTTAAGATTGTATTTATATAGTTGTATATATATTTACTGAATTAATGAAAGGTACCTGATAGATTACATGAATGCAAAGGTAGTGAATATGTGATTTTACAAGTGCATGAGGAGTGTTTTTGTGGTTCTATAATGTCTAATTTCGTAGTTAGCATGTAGGTAAATGTGCACAATCTATACAGGCACCTAACCCCCCGCAGCCTACTGATTCACTCCTGCAATAATCCAGATAGTACTCATGCAGTGCCCCAATCACACTGTCACTCTCTGTCCACTCTTGCTATCAACCTGACATATAGTTGATTGTATATTTATTAAATTAATGAGAGGTGACAGACAGATTAGAGGATGGCAAATGTAGTGAATATCTGATTTTGTAATTACATGAGTAGTGATTTAGTGGTTCTATATTGTCCAATGTTGTAGTTAGGCATTAAGACACACAGTGTTACAGTCAAATGTACACAATATATACAGTCCCCTAACCCTATGCAGACTACTGATTCACTCCTGCAAAAATCCAGGTAGTAGCCATGCAGATCAGGAATCACAGTGTCACTCTCTGTCCACTCCTCCTATCATCCTGACAGAACAATGACCTTATGTAATCACTGTGCCAAAACACAAGCACTGATCAACTCTCTCTGCTGTCAACTAGCAGCACTCTAACTATCCAGTCACTATCCATGCACTTGTACAATGACTCAGGCATTAAGACACGCAGTGCTACAGTCAAATGTACACAATCTATGCAGGCCCCTAACCCCCTGCAGACTACTGATTCACTCTTGCAATAACCCAGGTAGTATTCATGCAGTGCCCCAATCAGACTGTCACTCTCTGTCCACTCCTGCAATCATACTGACAGAACCATGTCCTTATCTAATCTCTGTGCCAAAACACAAACACATATAAACTCTCCCTGCTGTCATCTAGCAGCACTGTAACTATCCAGTCACTATCCATGCACTTGTACAATGACTCAGGCATTAAGACACACAGTGCTACAGTCAAAAGTGCACAATCTATGCAGGCCCCTAAACCTCTGCAGTCTACTGATTTACTCTTGCACTAACCCAGGTAGTATTAATGCAGTGCCCCAATCACACTATCACTCTCCGTACACACCTCCACTCATCCAGCCAGTACCATATACTAGACATGCAGTCCAGCAACTATGTACACACTACTCATTCACACCTTCATTTATTCAGGTAGTACCAATACAGTGTAGCAATCACACTGTAACTTCCCATACACTTCTCTAATCACCCATCCACCACCATGTAGTTTTCCATTCACTCTGTCAATACACTAATCTTTATAAATTCACCATGCATTCACTTTGCAGTACTCTAATAATCCAGCCACTACCCATGAACTCATACAAGGACCCAGGCACTAACTCATGCACTGCAACAATATTCCATAAACTACTCTAACCACCTATACACTACTGATTTACACCTCAAATTACTCACCTATTGCTTATGCACACCTGTAATCCCCATATCACTTCCAAGCACTCGTCTAATCACCCATCATGCACCATGTACTTAACCAATCAGTGTGCAAATATGCAAGCATTTATAAATTCACCATGCACTTTCATTTCAATACTTTAATCATCCAGTTAGTAGCCATGTACTCGTGCAATAACTCAGACAGTAAGTATCCACAACTACAATAACTTGTGCACTACACTTGCACTCATCTAATCCCTTACACAGTACTCATGCACTCCTATAATTATCCTATTATTATGTATAAACTCATTTAATCACGTTGCCACTTCTCAAACATTTATAAAAGAACCATGCACTACACTTGCATTTCTCCAATCACTCACATAGTATGCATACTCTCATACAATCATTCATGTAATTTTTCATTTTTTAACCAGTATATGTGGTTCCGTAAGAACCGTTTTATTTTATTTTCGGAAAAGTTTTACATTTTTTTGGTATTTTTTTTACGTTTTGTACTTTTTTGTGTTTTTTATTTAAAAAAAAAAAACAAAAAATGAAGAACAGGAAATCAACTGCTGGACACAAACAAATGTGCATTATAAAAAAAATTAACATTTATGCGCTTTAAGGGCAGCTGAAATAACGTCGATACATTGCTCCCCAAAGCACAGTTCAGTGGCGCACTTAACGCAACTGATGGAAGCATTTAGAAACTCAGGCATGATATGTGGCCTTGGTATTTATGGAGTTCCTGCAGAGGTAGATGGACTGTTGGGGTCTTGAAGAGCATCCGAGTTTAATTGTCTCTTCGTCTCTTCTCTCGGAAGGTGGACAGAGTGGATAGTCTCCATATGCTTTTTCATTGAGCTCATCCCACATGAGTATTTCTGGTCCGTTCCTCTTGAGAGTACTCTCTTACATATATTGCAAGTAACCTTGGTTGCATTAACTTTCTTCTCCCCTTCTGGCACCGTAAAAAAGGCCCAAACAATGCTCTTTCTCCTTTGTCTCTTCGACTGCTCCATCCTCTGTTGTTCATCCACAGCAAGAGGATCCACTTCAGCTAAGCTGGAAGCCATTCTAATTTTAAAATAAATTAACACACAAAAAAAGATGCATTTTTGAAGAGAAGGAACAAACAGGTCTTCTCTCTGCTAAGATCAAAAAGAAAGGAAATATCTGAAAGATGGACCCTCCCTTTTCCATAATAAAAATGATTTCAACCAATCAAATTACTTTTTTCTTTTGCTAACCGAACGTTGCGCAGGGTGCGCGCAATCGTCACGTACACATTGCGAGCCCGCAAAACACATATATAGCATTATAAAGTAAAATAGATATTTCTATAAACTTTTAATAAGTTTATTAGCAAAATTGTTCATTCTATTATCATATTCAAACTTTCTATAGTAAATTTTTCAACTTTTAAAATACGCCGAAGTCGCGGCTTCGGCACGGTCTTGGCGCGATTACGGTGCGACCCCGGAAATACGTGCGGAGAGAGGTCACGCAAACTAAGCGACTACACCGCACATTTCCTAACTTTCCTTTCGTCAATATCATATTGAAAATAATAGTTTAAAAATGCCTTTATAATTAAATTTCGATAAACACTTAAAGGAAAACTATTAAATAATTTGATATTTGTAAAATATTTTATTCTTTAGAAATCACGCCGAAATCGCGACCCCCGCACGACTTTTCAAGATGGCTACCAGAATACGTGTAGCGTATATATTTATAGAGAGAGAGAAAATAAAAAAAATTATAGAATTGAGGCATATTAGACTTTACATATTTTCATTTAGAAAACCTTTAAAATTCACTGGAAAAACCATAGGTTTCAGGCATGTTATAGTTTAAAATTAGCATTTAAAAAACCTTTGAAATTCACTGAAAAAACCATAGGTTTTACACACGTTATAGTTAGAAATTAGCATTTAAAAAACCTTTGAAATTCACTGAAAAAACCATAGGTTTCAGGCACGTTATAGTTAGAAATTAGCATTTAAAAAACCTTTTAAATTCACTGAAAAACCATAGTTTTCAGGTACGTTATAGTTAGAAATTAGCATTTAAAAAACCTTAGAAATTCACTGAAAAAACCATAGGTTTCAGGCACAATATAGTTAGGTCGACATTTCACTTGTACAAAACCATAGAAATTCCGGCGTTATAGTTAGTTCAGCTAACTATAACTCGTGCCCCCGCAATGCACTGCTGATGACGTCACATATTACATCATTCATGACCTGGTCAGTGACATCACTGATGACATCACTGATGACATCTCAAATGGCATCACTGATGACATCATTGATGACATCATCCATGTAAAAATCTGATGCACCTCATCATAACTGAATATAACCTTTGATACACCCACTCTAAAATAGAGAATACCATTTTCGAAAAAAATAGACACATCAATACCAGTTACTAAATACGCACTGACTGATTCCTAGGTCTGCACACACATCCACTCATTGACCCATACAGTCACTCATACATGCAGTGACTCATAAATACAACACTATCCTATGCACTCATACACCTATACAGACACTCACACACTGCCACATATCCAGAGTTACTCACACACCGTCAGTCATGCAAAGAATCAATCATACTTCCATTTACTCACCTATACAGTTATACAGATACCACCTCACTTATTCATATAGATACTAACACATAGATTATCTCTTATAGAATCACTGATACAAATACACACTCATGCATGCAGTCACTCTCACAATTACTGACTCTCACATATAGTTATTTATATAGACCATAACTCACATATACTGCCGTTTACATATGTACTTACTTGCACATGTACCACTGAGACATCCATTCACTCACCAACACACCCATACACACACTCACCCACCCATACAGCTGTGTCCACATGCACTCTTGAACCCATACACCCAGTGAATCAACCACTCACACATCTATGCACAGAGTCACACACCTCCCACCTACCCACACACACACTCAGGCAGCCATACAAATACTCAGGCAAGCAATCAATAACCCATATAGACACTCATGCAGCTACTTATCAAACCATACAGCAGCTTACACAACAACAGACAGACTGATACAGACTTTCACACAGTTTAGTCACTAGCCCATGCATTCAGAAAGACGCATTTAATCACTCACTTATACAGTCAGTCACGTACCTGCTAAATCCTCCATACAGACACTTATACACCCACTCATTCGTCAATACAGCTTGGCATATATATATAAAACAAATTTAAACTTTACAGAACCACACAGTCACTGGATGATGTCATCAGTGATAAAATCTCGCAAGGGGTTTAAAGTGATGCGGTATGCGATGGCGCCTCCACGTGTGGACGTCAGTATCAAGCAAAACAAATTAGCACAGTGCTACAGGTGGGGGAATAACCCTGAACCCCCTAAGAAGACCGGAGTCTAGTAGAAAGTATTACAGATGACCTGTGCACACGTTATAATATCAACAGTATGTGTTACTGCATGTAATGAACAAACAATTATAACAGTGGTCAAATGGCATTTTCTTTCTTTGTGGTTTTAATCGATGATCAGATGCCCAGCCAACACGTGTTTCGTCAGGGTATGAACCCACGACTTCTTCAGGGCTAATAGACAAAAGGTCTGAAAATGAAAATCTCTCCGCCGGTTGTAATTCCGTCCCGGCTGCAAAAGGGTGAGTCAATCCCAGGAAGGGCAACGTGTAGGATCAGGTAAGTACCAGACTAAAAGCACTAAGAGTATGTCTGGATTATGGTGGCAAGCGAGTACGCATGTGGACGAAAGAGTGCAGCAATAAAACCGGAAGTTTCGTGTGCACAGGTCATTTGTAATAATGTCATCAGTGATGTCACTGACCATGTCATGAATGATGTAATATGTGACGTCATCAGCAGTGCATTGTGGGTGCATGAGTTATAGTTAACTGAACTAACTATAACGCTGGAATTTCTATACTTTTGTATGAGTGAAATGTCCAACTAACTATATTTTACCTGAAACCTATGTTTTTTTCAGTGAATTGCTAAGCTCACTTAAATGCTAATTTCTAACTATAACGTGTCTGAAACCTATGGTTTTTTCAGTGAATATATATATATATATATATATATTACCTACTGGCGGTCGCCAGTAGGTAGTTATAGTTAGGACCACGTTTCCATAGGAAATCCACAACATTCTATTTTGAATAACTTTGGCGCTGGTCGATGAATCCTCGCAAATTTTTCAAAATAGGTGGGGCGCTACGCTCCGCTCCTTCCCTGAAAGTCTCGGGGGGATTCGTCAAGCGGGGGCTGAGATAAAAGGGGGTCCCAAAACGCGTTTTTCCCATGCATTTTTCCATAGGACCTTTAGACAGGGCTACAGCCCGAACGGCTGAACAGAATTACTAGAGATTTGGCAGAGAGGTAGTCCTCAGGTCAAGGAAGTGCCTTTTGTAGGTTTGGTGTAAATCTGTTCAGTAGATTCTGAGAAAATAGCCTTTAAATCAATATATATATCTGAGCCAGCTTACGGTGCGCTTACGGTACGCTTACCGTACGCGTACGGTGGCGTGCGCGAGCACGATTCTGATTGGCTCTTAGATCTTAGTATATTTGTAGAGTAACAACCTAGGCAATTCTTGTAAACAACAATAGTCAATATTTTACTTTTTGTAGACAGACCAATTTAAACAGTGAGACGAAACAGAAAATAAGATTGTGAATCTTTTTTAATTAGAAGTTCTATATACGTTCACAATTAAAAACAATTTTATTCTATACATAATAAAAGGATCAAAACAGATGTTAAAATAAATAACGGGTTACATAAAAATAAAAGATAAACAAGTGTAGTGGCACAGATTTTTATAGTTCGACGCGCGTTTCGGCGTAGTTTACGCCTTCGTCAGGAAAACTAAGGCCACAATTCCTGTAATAAAAAACAAATAAACACATTCTAAATAATGTTTCGTCACTGCTTTTTACAATTTCTACAATTTCTTTCATCAATTGGGTTTAACATTTCTTAGGTCTGACTTGATAATTCAGGATGATAGATATGAGGTATGCCTTCAGTTACATGGTTATAATTATGTATGATCATAGAAAAAAACACAAGCAATTTCTAAGATGTGATTAGCTTCGTAATCTAGGTAAAACATTTAACAGAATATATTTTAATTTTTAACATTCAGCTTATTAGTAGTTCATAATGATTACTATAGAAAGATAGAATAATAGAATAGTATAGAGAAGGAATATAGGGGCTTCATTAGTTTAGTTTTAGGATGAAGAACAATTTATTAGATGTCTACCTGTGTTTCAAGGTTCAGGAGGAGGCTTTTTTCAAGGTGGGTAGGCAATTAATCTTTCTTGTTGATGAATACCTATTAATGTGGAGCAAATAGTTAGCTATTTGTATTTAAAGACATTAACTTTATTCTAAGGTATCTCCAGTTAATTTATACCTTAATTGATGTTTGTTCGCTCAAAAATAGAAAATTTGGAGATGATCTAGCTATTCTTTTATAGGCGCATTCTGGTGAATCCAAGAATATAGCGCAACCTAAGGCGAAAATGAAAAATACATAACTAGCTAATATTTATATGAAAAATGTAGCTGCACAGCCAGTTACTTGTTGGTATCATCGATAGGTTACCTTATTAGATTGAAGTTTAGTGTGTCATTGACATTTCTTTTGGTATTTCCATATGAACGATTCCTAAGTATGTTAAAACCTAGAAAAAGTGGGAGTACAATCATGTTTAAAGAGCCGTGATATATATCTAACTGCATGTGGAGTATACATTGTATTTCTGTGTGGTGCCGCATTACCTGGTATTTAATGAATTCTTGTACATGCCGGTCTTGATAAAAAGTTGTAGGTAAATAAAACACTGTTGAAGAGGCGTCACAGGTATGATATAACCTAAAGATTGGAAATGATACGGTTTAAGTAAAAATAATGATAATGGTAATGTTCGAAGGACGAAAGGGTATTATTCTTGCATAGTTCGAAAGTACTTTCTGTTATATTCGCTAGCGGGCCTTAATAGAGTCGCTTTAAAATTGATACTTAAAAAGGAACGTATAGACTGTCACGTTGTTTAGGTGTTTACCGACTTTTCATTTTTGTATTACAAGAATACACGGTTATATAATGTCTCACATTTAAGGCAGTTACGAGTTTAAGAATGGCTATTGGTTGCTCTGACCAAATGGGTCTTTAGCACGTGTGACGCTTAAACAGATATATACACCGTTTGATTTACTTCGATGTTTACTGGCTTTTCGTTCATGTATTACTAAAGGGGACGGTTACATAGTGTCTGTATATAGAGCGGTTGACGGGCGTACTTCAGTATGTATGCGGATTCGGACGATGTGTATGCAGTTTTAATTATCTGATTGATTGCCGGCTTTCCGTTCATGTATTACTAAACGCGACGGCTACATTGTGTGTGTATACAGAATATATAACAGGCGTTTCAAGATTGCTCTCCAACTACTTCAGATTAATTTATCAGTCTCGTCCTTGCTCTAACTAATTCGGTAATCTAATTTGTTATTGCATATTGAGGATAATGTTAGGTTGCGAGCCATCTTACCTTTCTTTTCGACGCGTTGACGATGTCGACCGGGCTCCTTGGATAGTGATTGAAACAATGTATCCTAGTATGTAGCCTTTATATTGGCTGTCACTTGACAAGATCGTGATTGCTCATTGGTGTGATTCTAATGCCTAACGTATGCGTGTGACGTAGCTCT
Organism: Triturus cristatus; assembly: GCF_964204655.1. Classification (NCBI taxonomy): domain Eukaryota; kingdom Metazoa; phylum Chordata; class Amphibia; order Caudata; family Salamandridae; genus Triturus; species Triturus cristatus. The sequence goes on from NC_140591.1 coordinate 836,143,506, forward strand.
AGTATGAACCTTCATCTACAGTGTGTTTGATTGGCTAGCCTATGAGTTCAGTGTATCGCTTTTCAGATTATAAAATAAAGCGATGAGGAACAATTGGGAAGGCGTGCAGTGTGGTAAATCAGGGTGACATGTGTTACTCGTAACAATGTCACAGTTTGTGTTCTTATTATTGGCACAACACAACACAACACAACATCGTTGATAAACGGTGTGACTTACAAGTTGCAGGGGCAATTAATGTGTCACAGTTTTTCAAATAGTTTAATAAAACGATGTGGACCAATCGAGAAGGTTCAGAGAGTTTGCGTATGAAGCCTCTCTATTAATGGTGTTTTTTCTAGTGATGGGGATTTCTCGAGATTTTTTGAAGCTATACGAATTCTTAAACTTTGAAGGTGTATTATAATTAATATGGTAAACGGACACATGTTATAGGGAAAGCATTAATCGGTTAGGTAGGACTTTAGATGATTGCATTTTCCCACGGTAATTCATTGTTGAGACCTTTTTTGAAAGTGTTTAAAGAAAAAATCCAAAAAACTTCCCGTTTTTTGCGGATTTTGGTTCCATATGTATTATCTGATACGTTGATTTTTTCCAAGACGCGCCAACGAATCTCATCAGGTTTGTGTTGAAATTCTATGAAATGTTTTACTAGTGGCGCTGTCAGTTTTTTAGTTTTTATGGCTGAGCGATGTTCAGATATCCTAGTCTGTATTGCTCTTGATGTCTCTCCCACGTAGCCTAATTGGCACGGGCATAGAATGAGGTATATTACATTTTGTGTTTTACAGTTCCACATCTGTGTTGCTCGAACTGTAAAACAATAGCAATAGTAGTAACATTCAAGTTGAATTTCTTGACATCAACATCATAAACAGAACAGGACTACTAGAAGTAGATCTTCATACCAAACCGACCGCAAGAAACACTTTATTACATTTCCATAGCTACCATCCCCGCAGCCAGAAACAAAGCATTCCTTTCTCACAATTCCTGAGAGTCAGACGGAATTGTTCTAGCCTTTTAGACTTTGATAAACAAGCTACCATCATGAAAACCAAATTTTTGGAAAGAGGCTACCCCCATCGTCTCATAAGAGAATCATATAAAAGAGCTAGATTCTATGACAGAGACTGCCTGTTACGAAAGGAGAAAATAGAAAAACAGAGACAACTGGTATGTATAACAAGGCATTCAACATTGAATGCCAAAGTCAAGTACATTATCAATAAAAATTGGCATATTTTAAACTGCAACACCAACAATAGCACTAAATTAGAAAAACCCCTATATGCTCACCGCAGGAACAAAAATCTGAAGGACATCTTAGTACACTCTAAATTTGAAGATGGAAATACCAACATCCAGTACATACAGAAATCGATTGACGGACAACGTCCCATCAAGGGTACATTCAAATGTACTAACTGTAAATCCTGCGATCTCATTGATACAGGTGAAACACTGATACATAATGGTTTTACAGTTCGAGCAACACAGATGTGGAACTGTAAAACACAAAATGTAATATACCTCATTCTATGCCCGTGCCAATTAGGCTACGTGGGAGAGACATCAAGAGCAATACAGACTAGGATATCTGAACATCGCTCAGCCATAAAAACTAAAAAACTGACAGCGCCACTAGTAAAACATTTCATAGAATTTCAACACAAACCTGATGAGATTCGTTGGCGCGTCTTGGAAAAAATCAACGTATCAGATAATACATATGGAACCAAAATCCGCAAAAAACGGGAAGTTTTTTGGATTTTTTCTTTAAACACTTTCAAAAAAGGTCTCAACAATGAATTACCGTGGGAAAATGCAATCATCTAAAGTCCTACCTAACCGATTAATGCTCTCCCTATAACATGTGTCCGTTTACCATATTAATTATAATACACCTTCAAAGTTTAAGAATTCGTATAGCTTCAAAAAATCTCGAGAAATCCCCATCACTAGAAAAAACACCATTAATAGAGAGGCTTCATACGCAAACTCTCTGAACCTTCTCGATTGGTCCACATCGTTTTATTAAACTATTTGAAAAACTGTGACACATTAATTGCCCCTGCAACTTGTAAGTCACACCGTTTATCAACGATGTTGTGTTGTGTTGTGTTGTGCCAATAATAAGAACACAAACTGTGACATTGTTACGAGTAACACATGTCACCCTGATTTACCACACTGCACGCCTTCCCAATTGTTCCTCATCGCTTTATTTTATAATCTGAAAAGCGATACACTGAACTCATAGGCTAGCCAATCAAACACACTGTAGATGAAGGTTCATACTAGAGCTACGTCACACGCATACGTTAGGCATTAGAATCGCACCAATCAGCAATCACGATCTTGTCAAGTGACAGCCAATATAAAGGCTACATACTAGGATACATTGTTTCAATCACTATCCAAGGAGCCCGGTCGACATCGTCAACGCGTCGAAAAGAAAGGTAAGATGGCTCGCAACCTAACATTATCCTCAATATGCAATAACAAATTAGATTACCGAATTAGTTAGAGCAAGGACGAGACTGATAAATTAATCTGAAGTAGTTGGAGAGCAATCTTGAAACGCCTGTTATATATTCTGTATACACACACAATGTAGCCGTCGCGTTTAGTAATACATGAACGGAAAGCCGGCAATCAATCAGATAATTAAAACTGCATACACATCGTCCGAATCCGCATACATACTGAAGTACGCCCGTCAACCGCTCTATATACAGACACTATGTAACCGTCCCCTTTAGTAATACATGAACGAAAAGCCAGTAAACATCGAAGTAAATCAAACGGTGTATATATCTGTTTAAGCGTCACACGTGCTAAAGACCCATTTGGTCAGAGCAACCAATAGCCATTCTTAAACTCGTAATTGCCTTAAATGTGAGACATTATATAACCGTGTATTCTTGTAATACAAAAATGAAAAGTCGGTAAACACCTAAACAACGTGACAGTCTATACGTTCCTTTTTAAGTATCAATTTTAAAGCGACTCTATTAAGGCCCGCTAGCGAATATAACAGAAAGTACTTTCGAACTATGCAAGAATGATACCCTTTCGTCCTTCGAACATTACCATTATCATTATTTTTACTTAAACCGTATCATTTCCAATCTTTAGGTTATATCATACCTGTGACGCCTCTTCAACAGTGTTTTATTTACCTACAACTTTTTATCAAGACCGGCATGTACAAGAATTCATTAAATACCAGGTAATGCGGCACCACACAGAAATACAATGTATACTCCACATGCAGTTAGATATATATCACGGCTCTTTAAACATGATTGTACTCCCACTTTTTCTAGGTTTTAACATACTTAGGAATCGTTCATATGGAAATACCAAAAGAAATGTCAATGACACACTAAACTTCAACCTAATAAGGTAACCTATCGATGATACCAACAAGTAACTGGCTGTGCAGCTACATTTTTCATATAAATATTAGCTAGTTATGTATTTTTCATTTTCGCCTTAGGTTGCGCTATATTCTTGGATTCACCAGAATGCGCCTATAAAAGAATAGCTAGATCATCTCCAAATTTTCTATTTTTGAGCGAACAAACATCAATTAAGGTATAAATTAACTGGAGATACCTTAGAATAAAGTTAATGTCTTTAAATACAAATAGCTAACTATTTGCTCCACATTAATAGGTATTCATCAACAAGAAAGATTAATTGCCTACCCACCTGGAAAAAAGCCTCCTCCTGAACCTTGAAACACAGGTAGACATCTAATAAATTGTTCTTCATCCTAAAACTAAACTAATGAAGCCCCTATATTCCTTCTCTATACTATTCTATTATTCTATCTTTCTATAGTAATCATTATGAACTACTAATAAGCTGAATGTTAAAAATTAAAATATATTCTGTTAAATGTTTTACCTAGATTACGAAGCTAATCACATCTTAGAAATTGCTTGTGTTTTTTTCTATGATCATACATAATTATAACCATGTAACTGAAGGCATACCTCATATCTATCATCCTGAATTATCAAGTCAGACCTAAGAAATGTTAAACCCAATTGATGAAAGAAATTATAGAAATTGTAAAAAGCAGTGACGAAACATTATTTAGAATGTGTTTATTTGTTTTTTATTACAGGAATTGTGGCCTTAGTTTTCCTGACGAAGGCGTAAACTACGCCGAAACGCGCGTCGAACTATAAAAATCTGTGCCACTACACTTGTTTATCTTTTATTTTTATGTAACCCGTTATTTATTTTAACATCTGTTTTGATCCTTTTATTATGTATAGAATAAAATTGTTTTTAATTGTGAACGTATATAGAACTTCTAATTAAAAAAGATTCACAATCTTATTTTCTGTTTCGTCTCACTGTTTAAATTGGTCTGTCTACAAAAAGTAAAATATTGACTATTGTTGTTTACAAGAATTGCCTAGGTTGTTACTCTACAAATATATTGTACCCTGTCCTAGGAATTTTCAGGGGGTCCTCATTCTCTACACAAAAATTATCTTAGATCTTAGTAAACATTCGAATCGGTCGAAACCAGGAAGCGGCGGCCGCCATTTCGTGTGTTTCACTCAGAAAAAAAAGAGTGATAACAAGAAAAGGGGGCAAGGAGGAGAGTTACAGACCCCCTAACATTTGTAAGGGGGTCAAAGAAGGACAGAAAAGTACAAAGAAAACATTTATTGATTTTAAAAAAAATCACGGGGTACGCGTACGGTAAGCGTACGGTAAAAAAAAAAAAAAAAAAGAAATGAAAATCAGATTTAAGTGTTTAGATATTAGGGGGCTCTAAAAAGAGCCGTTGTGTTTATGAAGTGATTTTTTTGTGGTACCTACAAGTAAGTACCGATGCAGAGTCTAAGGTTCAAGAGGAAGACTCTGTTCCCTTCATCATTGAAGTGTACACCATCTCCTCTATAAATGTCTTGCATGTCATAATGCAAGTTGTTGTGGTAAATGGAACCCATACCATAGTCACGGAGGAAAGCAGAAACAGATTTGTTGACGTGCTTTCTTGCTTTGTCAATCTGCGGACAGAAAGATTGGACCAGTTCCATTTTTGCCTTTGGCATATGTTAGAAAACACAAAGGCAGTTTTAGGGAAAAGTGAAAACAGTTGTGCAAAGGTCTCCTTCATAAGCATTTCCAGACCTACCCCAGTCAAAGTGCCTAGGTCATTGCCACCACAGTGCACTATTATGAGGTCAGGGTGTTGGATGTGCATGAAGGATTTCACCAATGGCATTAATTGGTGCCACTTTAACCCTCTCTGACCAATCCATTTAATGTCTACATTTGGCAAAGCAAGGTCTCTCACCATATCTGTTTTCTCTGCATACTTTTCACTCCAGAAGACATAGCTGTGCCCTACAATCCACACTGTGAACATCTTCAAAGGAGAACTGGATGCACTCAGGAGGTGTCTTTCAGTAGAATGGCAATATGAAAAGAAAGACAGTTTGGAAATGGAGGCATACATATTTTTTTCAAAAAAAAAAGAACTGATTGGCTGTTTCATACCATTCTAGAATAAAAACTAGACTGTATGTGTAAATTAATAGAAGCATGTTTTGTATTGGTACAGAAAAATGTGTTACCAAAGAACAGTACTATGGATTTGCTGTTAGGTTTGAAAAGTCAAGCACTCTTGCTCTGTGGAATTGAAACATTGTTTGGCGAACTTCTGACCTGACTCCACACAGCAGTGTTCCATGAGCTGTTGCTATGGTAGCAGGCAGAAGTCAAGTTGGGGGAAGGGTACTAGGCAGAAGTCAAGTTGGGGGAAGGGTACTTTTGGAAAAGGGTTGGTTTTCAACCAATAGAAATGTGTGATTACATTTGAAAAAAAGGGGCAAGCACTGAGATTTGAAACTAACATGTATATGTGTGGAAAAAGAGAGGGAAAGTTTGCCATTATCTGGTTCTGCTGAGAGGAGAGAGGTGTAGAGAACAGAGATCCTGGCTCTGATAATCTGCTGTTTGAGTGCCACATTTCTTTCACAACTAACTAATTTTAAAGGTGAGTTTAGAGTCTGAGAGGGGATGTATATGGTAAATTAAGAAATGAATAATAGAAATGCAATTCTTTTTGTTGAAGTTGTGTTTATTATTTTCTGTTTTGGGAGAAATTTAAATGTGATGAACATGTAAAATAATATGGACTATGTTTTCACAATAAATTAAGGTGTACTGGTATAATAAAAGAATAGTTTAAGGGTTTGAGGTTGGACTCAGTAATGCAAATACATTCAGCATCACTAAGGCTGGTTGTCCTTGCTGGAGTGTAGGCAGACACCCAGGTTACAAATGATGCTGGTCTGAAAAAGCAGTTTGGACATGTGCTTTGTAAAAAATCTGAAAAGTGGATTCATAATGTGTCAGTCTGTAAAAGTGTTTATCACTTGCCAAAAAAAAGAGCAGTAAGTGTGCTTTCAAATTGGCAAAGAAATTTCGTTTTGTGACTAATGTGAAAACATGACTCTGTGTGCAAATAGGAATTACAGGCAGAGATTTATTGCGTATTGCTCTGGTGATTTCACAGTTGCATTAGATGGAAAGGGGGAGACATTTTTTGGTGCAGAAGCAGACTCTTAGCACACAGGTAGCTGCTTACCATGTGGAATCATGCACAGTATTCACAAGCGAGTGGGGTTTGAGGTTTCAGTCAGTAATGCAAATACATTCAGCATCACTAAGGCTGGTTGCCCTTGCTGGAGTGTAGGCAGACACCCAGGTTACAAATGATGCTGGTCTGAAAAAGCAGTTTGGACATGTGCTTTGTAAAAAAACTGAAAAGTGGATTCATAATGTGTCAGTCTGTAAAAGTGTTTATTACTTGCCAAAAAAAAGAGCAGTAAGTGTGCTTTCAAATTGGCAAAGAAATTTCGTTTTGTGACTAATGTGAAAACATGACTCTGTGTGCAAATAGGAATTACAGGCAGAGATTTATTGCGTATTGCTCTGGTGATTTCACAGTTGCATTAGATGGAAAGGGGGAGACATTTTTTGGTGCAGAAGCAGACTCTTAGCACACAGGTAGCTGCTTACCATGTGGAATCATGCACAGTATTCACAAGCGAGTGGGGTTTGAGGTTTCAGTCAGTAATGCAAATACATTCAGCATCACTAAGGCTGGTTGCCCTTGCTGGAGTGTAGGCAGACACCCAGGTTACAAATGATGCTGGTCTGAAAAAGCAGTTTGGACATGTGCTTTGTAAAAAATCTGAAAAGTGGATTCATAATGTGTCAGTCTGTAAAAGTGTTTATTACTTGCCAAAAAAAAGAGCAGTAAGTGTGCTTTCAAATTGGCAAAGAAATTTCGTTTTGTGACTAATGTGAAAACATGACTCTGTGTCCAAATAGGAATTACAGGCAGAGATTTATTGCGTATTGCTCTGGTGATTTCACAGTTGCATTAGATGGAAAGGGGGAGCAATTTTTTGGTGCAGAAGCAGACTCTTACCACACAGCCAGCTACTTACCATGTGGAATCATGCACAGTATTCACAAGCGAGTGGGGTTTGAGGTTTCAGTCAGTAATTCAAATACATTCAGCATCACTAAGGCTGGTTGCCCTTGCTGGAGTGTAGGCAGACACCCAGGTTACAAATGATGCTGGTCTGAAAAAGCAGTTTGGACATGTGCTTTGTAAAAAATCTGAAAAGTGGATTCATAATGTGTCAGTCTGTAAAAGTGTTTATTACTTGCCAAAAAAAAGAGCAGTAAGAGTGCTTTCAAATTGGCAAAGAAATTTCGTTTTGTGACTAATGTGAAAACATGACTCTGTGTCCAAATAGGAATTACAGGCAGAGATTTATTGCGTATTGCTCTGGTGATTTCACAGTTGCATTAGATGGAAAGGGGGAGCCATTTTTTGGTGCAGAAGCAGACTCTTAGCACACAGCCAGCTACTTACCATGTGGAATCATGCACAGTATTCACAAGCGAGTGGGGTTTGAGGTTTCAGTCAGTAATGCAAATACATTCAGCATCACTAAGGCTGGTTGCCCTTGCTGGAGTGTAGGCAGACACCCAGGTTACAAATGATGCTGGTCTGAAAAAGCAGTTTGGACATGTGCTTTGTAAAAAATCTGAAAAGTGGATTCATAATGTGTCAGTCTGTAAAAGTGTTTATTACTTGCCAAAAAAAGAGCAGTAAGTGTGCTTTCAAATTGGCAAAGAAATTTGGTTTTGTGACTAATGTGAAAACATGACTCTGTGTCCAAATAGGAATTACAGGCAGAGATTTATTGCGTATTGCTCTGGTGATTTCACAGTTGCATTAGATGGAAAGGGGGAGCCATTTTTTGGTGCAGAAGCAGACTCTTAGCACACAGCCAGCTACTTACCATGTGGAATCATGCACAGTATTCACAAGCGAGTGGGGTTTGAGGTTTCAGTCAGTAATGCAAATACATTCAGCATCACTAAGGCTGGTTGCCCTTGCTGGAGTGTAGGCAGACACCCAGGTTACAAATGATGCTGGTCTGAAAAAGCAGTTTGGACATGTGCTTTTTAAAAAATCTGAAAAGTGGATTCATAATGTGTCAGTCTGTAAAAGTGTTTATCACTTGCCAAAAAAAAGAGCAGTAAGTGTGCTTTCAAATTGGCAAAGAAATTTCGTTTTGTGACTAATGTGAAAACAAATGTAGTAATATATTTAAATAAACTAAAGGAATTTTTTTTTAGTTTTTTTCAGGTATTGCTGAAGAGCAGTGAACAAAATTTAAGATGCCTACAAAATCCAGAGTAAAAAAAGAGCAGAAAAAATTCCTATATTTGAAGACAACTGGAGGACCTAAGTTAGTTGAAGATGCTCATGTTGGGAAGAAGAAAAAATCTTCTGGTAAGCAAACAAAAGATTTTCTAAGGAACATATTCAAAAAAAGGAAAAATGTACAAAATGTCTGTACTGGAAAGAATGATTTCAATCGAAAAGGACAGGAAAAAATTGAGAATTTAGTTAATGCAAATATACCTTCTGCAACTAAAAAGATAAACTTAAACAGAAAAACAGCGTTTAAAGAGATACGTAGAAAAATGTTTCAGAGGAGAGTTATGTCCAATTTGATAAAGGATGTGAAGAAATATAAGCAAAAGGCAAAGTTTTATAAGAGAAAAAAAGAAATTGAAGCCATTGCAGCAAAGGCATTAGAATTAAAAAGGAAACTATTCATTTTAATTTTGAATAGGATGCGTACATTAGACAAAATGGTTAATGTACTGAAATCACATAGCAAAAGGAAAAGAGTAGTGAACAGAACAAACTTTTGTAAAGTGTTTTTAGGAAAATGGATGCATAGTTCAAGTAGTGAACCTTTTTTTAATGAAGAGAGTTATTTTCAAAGTAATAGTTTGCTGCATGCAGTTGACACCAGAGGTCGTGCTTATGAAGTGAAAAATGGTTGCATAATGGAGAAGGAGATAATGGTTCCAAGAGATGAGGTACAAGTGATGGCGGATGAGGCTATGGGGAGACGTCCTAAAGCCCCAGTGTACACTTGGAATTGTAGTAGTATTTCAACTGTGCGTCAGGAATCTATTGATAAATTTTGTGAGTTTCTAAGAGAATATAGCAAAAAAAGTGTGAAACAGAAGATTAAGGTGCTTCAAAGTCTAGATCCATGCAGAGTGAGAGAGAATACTGGTTTGCAGGGTCATTCTCTGGCTTGTCTATCTAGAAAAGTGTGTAATAGTGTTTTCCATCATTTTAGGATGCTGGCTGTTCATCATACTGAAATGAGAAAGTTTGTGAGACGGTTGTATTTTGCTAAAAGTCCAGCAATAAAGTTAGATGAATTGAATAGGGCTCTGTTCTGTGGAACGGTATCAGATGTAGAGAAGGTTGTTGATGAAATTCAGTTTTGTTACTTTGGTCCTGAACAAAACAGTGCAGAGAAGGACACAGTAAATGAGGAAGAAGTGGAAGAAAATGTAGAACCCTCTGTAAGTAAGACATTTAATGATCACATAACAAAATTTGCAATAATCTCTAATGAAAGACCAAATATTACTTGTATTTGTTGCCGCAGAACTCATTATAGAAAACAAACCAGGTATGTTGATCTCCACAGAAAGAGTGAAAATGAAGATAATTATAAGTGGAAGGATTTTGCCACCTATATATTTCTTGAAAATTGTTTTGAATTGGGTGAAGTTCAGCGTATTTGTAAATACTGTTACAACAAGTTAGAGGAAAATAGAATGCCGACCAGAGCTGTACATAATAATTTAGAATTGGATGCTATTCCTGCAGAACTTTCTGAATTAAATACATATGAGTCTATACTCATTCAATGTGTTCATCCGTTCCAGACCATAGTACGTATGGAGCCCAAAACTGGTAAATTACCTCCTTCAGATTTACTGAGAGGTTTAAAAGGTAGAGTGGTGTATTTGCCCTTGGATTTGAAAAAAAATATGGAAACTATTCATGCGGATACTTTGGAAACTGAACCATTAATTATTCTGGTTAATGGTGTACCTACAAAGAATAAGAAGATTTGGCAGGAGCTGGTAGATGTACGGAAAGTACAAAGAGCAAATTTGTATTTAAAAAGGAATAACAAATGGTATGAATCAATTTATATAGAAGAAGAAGAAGAAGATTTACAAGAAGACACAGAAACACCAACTGGACAAATTGAAAAAGTGGACAAGTCAAAGGAAGAAGAAATTTATGAACATTTTAGCATACATCCTCTTCATTCAAAAGAAGTTATGGGAGACAATATTGATCTATTTCAGATGAAGAAAGCAAAAGGAACTCCCGTGAGTGTATGGGAGGAGAGCTTGGAAGCTCGATGTTTTCCCCAGCTGTTTCCTAAAGGAAAAGGAGGACGATACGATGAACGTCCGGAACAGATTCCAGCTTCTGAGTATCGGACTACAAGACTATATGCTGAAGATCCCAGATTTCGACAAAGTATTCCTTATTTGTTCCATCTTTTATTTGAAAGCGACTTGTCTGCACTGTCTTATGCACAAAATCACATTTTAAAAAGTGGAGTACATTTACAAAATGTGTCTGCTAAGGATTTTATGGAGAAAGTGCAGCACCGAGATGATCATTTGGAAACACAACTGATCAATCTGATGGCTTGTCAGCGTGGGACAAATGAATATTGGTACCGACGCCATGGTGAATTAAAATGCATGTTACGGAATTTAGGAACTCCAACATGGTTCCTTACCCTAAGCTGTGCCGAGTACGCTTGGGATGATTTACTGGATTTTCTACGAGAGGCAAATTCAAACATTAAAAACATCGAATACAAGACAGCAGGAGAACTGTGCTCATTGGATCCGGTTAATGTTTGCAGATATTTCAATCATAGATTTGAGGCTATGATGTCCTTCATCTGCAATAAAAAAAATCCACCTCTAGGAGAAGTAGTGGATTTCTTTTGGAGAAAAGAGTACCAGGCAAGAGGTGCTCCTCATATTCATATGCTGTTGTGGATCAAGGATGCCCCAAAGTTTGGAACAGATACTGATGAAGCAGTGTTATCTTACATTGAAGAATATGCAACATGTGCTATACCAAAAAGCACAGAAGAGAAAAAGTTAAAGGAGCAAGTTTTACGTTTCCAAAGTCATCGGTGTGGAAAATACTGTCGACGGAAATACAAGAGCAAAGATAAATACTACACTAAATGTCGATTTGGATTTCCTAGACCTGTTCTTTCAAATGGAAGAGTTAACAGTTTTATGTCAGCTGTGAGACATACTATCACAAGAAAATCACCTAAGAATACCTACAACCTTAAAAGAAAAGAAGAATCAAAAAATATAAATGACTACAACCCAGTGATTTTATCCATGTGGAACGCTAACATGGATATACAGTATGTAGCTGACAATTCCATTGCTGTTGCTCGATATGTAACGTCTTACATTACGAAATCAGAAAAAACAGAATTGAAGGAAATGTGGGAAGAGATTTCTCACGAGAAAACTGTCAGTAAGAAGCTGTACAGTTTCAGTTTGAAGATGTTATCGCATCAAGAAATTGGATCCTACGAATGTTCAGATAGGTTATCTTCTGCAAGTCTCTACTCGAAATCAAGAAGAATAATTTGGGCAAGTTTAGGCCTTGCAGCAATGAGAAATCGGGTACTGAAATCTGTTGGAGAAATTGAATATTTGGCCGAGAATGACCCAGAAAGTACAGATATTTTGAAATCAAACATGTTGGATACATATTACCCAAAGAGAAGTCATCATCTGGAGAACATGTGTCTCTATGAAGTGCTGCAGAACTACATTTATTCACGGAAAGCCGCAGAAGACATCAACAATGGAAAATATAAAGTCATTGGTGAGGAAGGATGTTTGGTGAAGCAAACAAAAGGAAGTTTGATAAATCACCGGAAGCTGAGTTGCGACACTACTGACAAAAAGGAATTTTACTACTTGGCTCTTTTACAGCTGTTTAAACCATGGCGTACAGAGGATGAACTACTGGGAGAATTTCAAAGCTATGAAGATTCATTTAATGCTTGCAAAGACAGCATACAATGCAGAACATTCACAACTTATCTGCAAATGTTAAATGAAGAAATTGAACAGGAAACTACAATTGCAGCAGAAATAGCTAGAGACAGTTCTCAGGACAGCCAAAGTTCAGGAACACTCAGTCAAGATCCCCTAGGACAACCAATCGTTGAAAATGAAGCATCAATAGCCATGAATGAAGTGGAAACAGCTATGAATCAAGCTCAAGAAGAATTTATAGACTTACAAAATTTGGAAAGACAACTGAATCAAGAGCAGCAACAAATTTATGAAGAGATCAGAAACAAAATTGATCACGGATTTCTACATGAAAAAAAAGAGTGCTCATGCACATCATTTCATCCAATCAGGATGTATGTAAGCGGACAAGCTGGAACTGGAAAAAGTTTCCTAATAAAAGTCATCAGAAGCTACCTACAGCAAAAAACGGATTCTACTTTGTCTTGTGTGGTTACTGCTCCAACTGGGTTAGCAGCATATAACATAAAAGGAATCACTTTACATCGTTTGCTAATGTTACCAGTGGAGCATGAGAACAAAATACAATACAACAAGCTAACTGGAGAAGCATGCTTGGAAGTTTCAAGAGTATTGAAGAAGATGCAAGTTCTCATTATTGATGAGGTGAGCATGGTATCGAACTTAATGCTTGCCTTTGTGCATTTAAGAATGCAGCAAATTCTGAAGTCAGACTATGACGTGTTATTTGGAGGAAAACACGTCATAGTTTTTGGAGATCTTTTGCAACTTACTCCAGTTAAAGGACAACCAGTGTTTAATACTGTGACACATGAAGACACGACGAAGTCATTGGGAAGCATAGGTAATACAAATATTTGGTCCTTCTTTGAGTACAAGGAACTTACAACTAATATGAGGCAAGCAAACGATGAAGAATATGGAAGTATTCTGAAAGATATCAGGATTGGACTACTCACAGAAGCTGGCAAAAAAGCATTACAGACTCGGCTGCTACATAATTTATTTCCAAAGGAAGAAATAGTTGCAGAGAAGATATACAAGAACATTGCAGAAAACAAAAGTGTCATCTGCTTAATGCCAACTCTACGTGAATGCTCAATATTCAATGAGGAGCTTTTGAAATTGGAAAAGGAAGATATCAGGAAATTGGAAGCAGTGGACAAAATTGAGGATGGAAGAATTACTGTCACATTAACAGGCACACTGAAAAATAAATTGGATTCACTAGAGAAGAAGATTTCCAAAACAGCTGGATTAGAAAAAAATCTATATGTTTGCATAAACTGTAGAGTATTTTTAAGGAGAAATTTGGATGTTGAACAAGGTTTAGTTAATGGAGCTATGGGAAGAGTTGTGGGTTTTATTAATTATCAGAAAAAAGATGGAATTGAATGTTTAAAAATAAAATTTGATCAGATAGAAGAAGTTAAAGACATTTGTCGTTGTACAGTTCGTTTCATGCTTGTGAAAGACTTATATGTACGTAGGAAGCAGTTTCCGTTTTCTCTAGCATATGCTGTAACTATTCACAAGTCTCAAGGATTGACTGTAGATTGTGCATTTGTGAACATTGGTTCAACTGTGTTCAAAGAAGGTATGGCATATGTTGCTTTGTCACGAGTGAAAACATTATCAGGTTTATTCATGATAGACTTTGATGATTCAAAAGTTAGTGCTGATACAAACTGTGTAAAGGAGTATAATAGATTAAGAAGAAGCTATGCTCCTCATTTAGGTCAGTATCCTGTGTTGGAGAAACGTGTAGTTTCTCGTAAAAGGAGAAATGAGAATATCTGTAATGAAGATGTAGAGAGGAGGAAAAAAAAGAGGAGTGATGTAATTGCAAGCAAAAAGAATAAGGAAAATGAAGAACAGGTTGTAGGATGTTATTTTGAAAATAGCTCTGGTGTCAACTGCTACGCTAATGTAGTGCTGAATGTTGCATTTTATCTGGAAAGTTTGCAAGAGCAGATAATAGTAAATCAGGGAAAAAGATTCTGTACTGTGCTGAGTCTCCTTTTTGAAAAGCTGAGTAATGATAAAACTCAAATAGAAAGTGCTACTGAAATTAGAAAAGTTTTAGATGTATGTTCAGGACGAACACAGTTTTCTCAAAATGTACAGCAAGACGCACAGGAATTCTTGATTTATTTTCTTCAGGTACTGGAAGAAGAAGGGGTTAACATTGAAAATGTATTTGGTCTCTCTTATAAATAGGAACATAGTTGTGAAAACTGTTATAATATATGTGGCTCTAATGTTGATTCTGAAAGGTTTATTTATTTAACATTGCCAGAGAGTAAAACAGTCACTTTTGCTAAATTAGTTAAAGATGCTAATCATAGCATGCAATGCAGTGAGTGTAAATCTGACATGTTTTCAACATTAATTTTAAAGGAATACAGACAGTATGTAATTTTAATGATGCAACGATGTAGAGCTGATGGTTCAAAATTGGATACTTTAATAAAGAAGTTTACAGGACAGCAATTATCAATTTCAGGAAAAACTTTTGTAACAGTTGCAATAATTTTCCATGATGGACCTACTGTAACTTCTGGTCATTACACAGTTTATCTTAAATGTGAAAAAGGCTGGACACTGTGTAATGATTCCCAATTGATTTTTAAGCAACGTTTGCCTTTTGATTTAGCAAATTCCTATCTAATCTTCCTGAAACCTAGATTTGACAACATCTGGAGAAAACAATTTTACCATTTTATTGGATTACCATTTGGAATTTACA
Organism: Triturus cristatus; assembly: GCF_964204655.1. Classification (NCBI taxonomy): domain Eukaryota; kingdom Metazoa; phylum Chordata; class Amphibia; order Caudata; family Salamandridae; genus Triturus; species Triturus cristatus. Next base: position 836,158,768 of record NC_140591.1, read on the forward strand.
AATAAAAAGATTTAACAAATTATCATTTGGCCTAATGGAAAGGTAACCAATTGTAATGTGGAATTATTCCATTTTTTAAGGAAACTTTGGAAAACCAAAAATTTAGAAAAAATCGGTAACATCTGCACAATTTAAATTTTGGAATGTTATTGGATTGCCATTGGAAATTTTTTCAAAAAAGATTTTTAAAATTACTATTTGGCCATGCGGAAAAGTAAACAATTCTATTGTGGACTTATTTAATTATTAATTAATCTTTCGGAAACCAAAATGTTACAGAGAAACGGTGACATCTGTACAATTTAAACTTTTGTTTTTTATTGGATTACCATTGGAAATTAAACAAAAAAAGAATTTTAAAATTACTATTTGGCCTAAAGGAAATGGAACCAGATGTATTGTGGAGTTATTTGACATATATTATTGTGATTATACTTCTGAAACAAAAATATCAGATGGTATTTTAAAGAAATAAGTATAGATATTAGATGATATTTTTTTAGAATATTATGCATTTCTTTAAAGTTATGTTTATGAAAAAAGAGATTCTGGGCTTTTTTAAAAACAATCTTTGAGATTGTTAATTTTTTTTTGCCTGCTGTTAAATGATGAATGCAATTGCTTTCACAATTTATAGTGAAATGCAATATTTTCTGAAAACAGCAAAAAAAAGGCAAAAATATTTTTTGAAATATATGTAAATATGTGTACTGCATTATTAAATGTTTTATTAAATATTAATACTTTTTTCTTTTTTTTCAGATTGAGATAGAAAATTTTCGAAAACTATAACCATTTTAAAAGCAATTAAAAATAAATTAAATGAATAAATCTTTTTTTGAGTGGGTATGGTAAGTCAATAATGTCATGGTCCCTTTTTTCCACTTCTCTACAATCACATTTGCAGTTTTTAATTGTAGTCTCTCAAGGACCTTGTAATGTGATAATTGATTTTTAGTGTTTTTAAAAAAAAAAAAAAAAAATTACGCGTACCGTACGCGTACGGTAAAAAAAAAAAAAAAAAGTTTTTAAAAAAATATATAAAAAATAGATGAAAGGTAAGGTTGGCTCTTAAAAGAGCCGTTGTGTTCATGCAGGGACAGAGGAAAGAAAGATTGGGAATATTAGACGGTACGACAAGTGTGCTGATCTATTTTACTGTTCACTAGGGAAACACTGGTCTCCCTATAAGTAATTAGATCGTGACAATGGGCGCACCGTACTTCAACCCTCGCAAACCGAGGGTTAATTTCCAGAGGACCAGAAAAAGGAGATGCTCCCCCCACAGATGAAGGGCTCACCTGACCTGCAGAAGAAGGACTCGGCTCTGCAGATGATGGTCCAGGCTGAGCTGCTGTGGATGTGCTTGGTTGATTTACTGAAGGGTTACCTTCAGTAAGTCGAGCATGTGTCCTTCTGTGTACATCCTTAAGGTGTCTCATCATGGTGTGATTCCCAAAGGAATACTTCCTGTCAGGATTACCTCTTGAAAGTACACGCTTACACAGCTTGCAAGTCACTAAGGGTGCATTTACCTTTTGCTGGCCTTCTGGAAAAGTAAAATAATCCCATACGTAAGAGGTCTTTTGTTTCCTCGCTCTCTGCCTCAAGGTAGTGCTGCTAGCCTCACTCTCAGAAGAGCTCTGCTGTTCTGCCATCGTATCACAAAGACAACCCAGCTCCTTCTCCTAAGGGATCACAAGCAGAAATGAGGGGAATGGGTGTGGTGTAGGAGAGTTCTAGAACTGAAAGTAGTTTCAACCAATCAAAAGTTGTGTTTCATGATCACATGACCTACCGTACGCTTACGGTACGCTTACGGCAAAAGTACGCATGCGCGTAAAAAAGACACGCGCTTGCGCGCATGCGCATAACAGTCACTCCCCGACACTTCCGCGTAACCTTGCGCGTGTAGCGTACACGCGTACGCGCCCCACGCGGAGTACGCGCGGCTACGTAAATTGCGTAACTATACGCAAACAGCGTAGATAAATTACGGACATTGCGTAAAAAAAAAAATTGAAAAAATGTATTGCTAATAAATTTTACCTGTTTATTTTATAAAATATATTTAAAAAAACATATTATAGAATTTTAAAAATTTACCCATAGTCTTTAAAAAAGGATAGAAAATTAAAATAAAAATATGTAAAAAAAATAGAAGAAAAAAAAAAATTAGCATTTAAAAAACCTTGCAAATTCACTGAAAAAACCATGGGTTTCACACACGTTATAGTTAGGAATTAGCATTTAAAAAACCTTTGAAATTCACTGAAAAAACCATGGGTTTCACACACGTTATAGTTAGGAATTAGCATTTAAAAAGCCTTAGAAATTCAATGAAAAAACCATGGGTTTCACACACGTTATAGTTAGGAATTAGCATTTAAAAAACCTTAGAAATTCAATGAAAAAACCAAAGGTTTCACACATGTTATAGTTAGCTGGACATTTCACTCGTAAAAAACCAATGAAATTCCCCCGTTATAGTTAGTTCAGCTAACTATAACTCGCGCGCCCGCAATGCACTACTGATGACGTCACATATTACATCACTCATGACATGGTCAGTGACATCACTCATGACATCACTGATGACATCTCAAATGACATCACTGATGACATTATCCTTGTGACAGAGTGGTAGACCTCCTCTCACCCTAATATAACCTTTGATACAAACATTCAAAAATAGACACTAAAATTTTCAAAACAATGGACATACCAATAACAGTTACAACAACCTATTCAGTAATTCTAAGATCCACATACACATCCACTCATCCACCAACAATCCTATACAGTCACTCATACATGTACTCACACATCATATGTACTCATACACCTAAACATCCTGTAACACAATCCCACTCATCCATAGAGTTACTCACACACATAGTCACTCATGCTAATAAGGAATCAAACATCCATTTACTTGCATATACAGTTATACACACACCAGCACACTTACTTTTACAGAAACTTACACATACTTAGTCTTTTTAACAATCACTTATAGAAACACATACTTATTCATACAGGAACTCTTCCAATCTCTCACTCTCACATATACTCACTTATAAACAACAATAGTCACATATACTAGTTTAAAACATATGTAGTTACTTATGAAGACACTATTGAGACAGTCATTCACTCACTAACACACCCATGCACACACTCATCCACCCATACAGTCCTGCACACATGCTGTCTTCAACACATACAAACAGTGAGTCACTCATTTATGCATCTATGCACTACGTAATACCCCCCACCGCACCATGAAGACACTCAGACACTCATACTGATACTCAAAAAACCAACTATTAACCTATATAGACACTCATGTAGCTACTCACCAACCCATGCAGCCACTTATATACAAAGTGAGAGACTGATACAGGTATTTACACATTTAAACATTACTCACTAAGCCATGTATTCAAAAAGATACACTTAATCAGTCAGTTATACAATCAATTTTTCAGAAACAAATCATCAATTTAGACACTTATATACTCATTTATTCTTCCATCGACCTTGAGATATACATATATAAAACATATTTAATTTTCAGAAAAACACACATTCACTGGATGATGTCATCAGTGATGTCATTTGAGATGTCATCAGTGATGTCATGAGTGATGTCACTGACCATGTCATGAGTGATGTAATATGTGACGTCATCAGTAGTGCATTGCGGGCGCGCGAGTTATAGTTAGCTGAACTGACTATAACGGGGGAATTTCATTGGTTTTTTACGAGTGAAATGTCCAGCTAATTATAACATGTGTGAAACCTTTGGTTTTTTCATTGAATTTCTAAGGTTTTTTAAATGCTAATTCCTAACTATAACGTGTGTGAAACCCATGGTTTTTTCAGTGAATATATATATATATATTACCTACTGGCGGTCGCCAGTAGGTAGTTATAGTTAGGACCACGTTTCTATAGGAAATCCGCAACATTCTATTTTGAATAACTTTGGCGCCGGTTGACGAATCCTCGCGAATTTTTCAAAATAGGTGGGGCACTACGCTCCGCTCCTACCCTGAAAGTCTCGGGGGGATTCGTCAAGCGGGGGCTGAGATAAAAGGGGGGTCCCAAAACGCGTTTTTCCCATGCATTTTTCCATAGGACCTTTAGACACAGCTACAGCCCGAACGGCTGAACAGAATTATTTGAAATTTGGCAGAGAGGTAGTCCTCAGGTCAAGGAAGTGCCTTTTGTAGGTTTGGTGTAAATCTGTTCAGTAGATTCAGAGAAAATAGCCTTTAAATCAATATATATATCTGAGCCAGCGTACGGTGCGCTTACTGTGCGCTTACCGTACGCGTACGGTGGCGTGCGCGAGCGCGATTTTGATTGGCTGTTAGATCTTAGTAAACATTCGAATCGGTCGAAACCAGGAAGCGGCGGCCGCCATTTTCTCTCTCGCTCTCTGAGTTGGGCAGCAAAAACGATGCCAAAAAATGTCTAAAGAGGCAGTTTCTTGAGATCCTAACCACCCAGCATTGATATAGGGGTCCCCAAACAACCCCCAAGCCCAAATAAAAAAAAATTTTTTTTTCGGAAAATCGCCGATTACGCTTACCGTAGGCGTACGGTAAAAATTTATTTAAAAAAAAAAATTATCCACACCCTCCCCACCCTGTGTGCAAATGGTGCCCGAAGGGCACCAATTGTGCATGGCTTATTACATATAAGAAATAAACAAAGAATACATTTCACAAAGATGCGCATAATATGTCCCCCATGTGCGCACGGTGCGCGAAGCGCATCGTGCGTACATGGCCCATCCCGCATAACGTGGGCACGCGGTGCGCGCAGCGCACCGCGTGACCACCGTGCGTGCACGGCACTAACTGCGTAAAGTGGGCGCGCGGTGCGCGAAGCGCACCGCGTGCTCACTGTGCACGCACGGTGCGCGAAGCCCACCGTGCGCGCATGGAACGAACTGCGTTAACTGGGCGCGCACGCCACGAATGGCGTAAAGTAACTTAGCATTTAAAAAACCGTACAAATTCACTGAAAAAACCATAGGTTTCACACACGTTATAGTTAGGAATTAGCATTTAAAAAACCTTGCAAATTCACTGAAAAAACCATAGGTTTCACACATGTTATAGTTAGCTGTACATTTCACTCGTAAAAAACCAATGAAATTCCCCCGTTATAGTTAGTGCAGGCAACTATAACTCACGCGACCGCAATCTTCTGCTGATGACATATGTGTCTTTATGAAAAAAAAATATTTGTAATATATGTATAGCTAAAATTTAATGGAAGAAGACATGGGCAAATAAGTGTCTAAATACAGTATTAGCATCAGCAGAGGATTGCGGTCGCGTGAGTTATAGTTGCCTGCACTAACTATAACGGGGGAATTTCATTGGTTTTTTACGAGTGAAATGTACAGCTAACTATAACATGTGTGAAACCTATGGTTTTTTCAGTGAATATATATATATATATAGTCTGGTGTGAATAAACTTTACACTTTCCTGCAGACTACGGAGTGGCTCGTCTTTCTTCCTAGGATTTTGGGGAGAACTTCAATGCAATATATATATATATATATATAAATCCTCAAAATGCCCTGAAGCTGCGAGGACGCACACAGCAGCGAGCCCACCATCCGGCAATAATTATATATACATATATATATATATATTCACTGAAAAAACATAGGTTTCAGACACGTGATAGTTAGAAATTAGCATTTAAAAAAGATTCAAAATTCACTGAAAAAACCATAGGTTTCAGAGACATTATAGTTAGAAATTAGTATTTAAAAAACCTTAGAAATTCACAGAATAAACCATAGGTTTCAGGGGGGGGTTATAGTTAGCTAGCTATTTCACTCGTAGAACACCATAGAAATTCTTCCGTTATAGTTAGTTCTGCTAACTGTAACTCGTGCGCCCGCAATGCACTGCTGATGATGTCACATATTGCATCATTCATGACATGGTCAGTGACATCACTGATGACATCACTGATGACATCTCAAATGACATCACTGATGACATCATCCAGTGACTGTGGTTTAGTTTGAAATTTAAATATGTATTATATATATACCAATCTGTATTGAAGATTGAGTGGATATATTACTGTCTGGATGGAGGATTTAGTAGCTGTCTGACTGTCTAAGTGAGTAATTAAAAGTGTCTCACTTAATACATGGATTAGTAACTAAACTATGTGAATGTGTGCATCACTGTCTCTGTTGTTGTATAACATGCTGCATCAGTTGGTCACTAACTACATGAGTGTGTATATTAGTTATTGATTAGTTGGGTGAGTATTTGTATGGGACACTGAGTTTGTGTGTGGTTGGATGGGGTGTGTGTAACTCTATGCATAGATGTGTGAATGGTTGATTGACTAGGTGTATAGGTTTAAGAGTGCATGTGGAAACAGTTGTTTGGGTGACTAAGTGTATTTGTGTGTTGGTGAGCGAATATATGTTTTAGTTGTACTTCTTCAACAAAGTAAAAAAATAAACGGCATTGTATGTGAGAGTTGGTGTATATAAATAGTATGTGTAAGAGTCAGTGATTGTGAGAGTAACTATATGAATGAGTGTATAATTGTAATGGTGATTTTTTAACATATTAACTATGAGTTACTATTTATTTGAAAAAATTATGTGTTGTTGGATAATTGTGTAAGTGAGTAAATGTAAGTGTGATAAATTTTTTTCATGAGTGAGTAGGATGACTGCATAACTGACTAAGATGACTGCTGATGTGTCAATGTCTATATATGTGTATAAGTGCATTTGATAGTGTTCTATTAATTAGTGACTGCATGTATAAATGATGCTGTTGTTAAATGGGGAGTTGTGTGTGTAGACTTAGGAATCAGTGAGTGGGTATGTAGTAACTGGTATTGGTGCGTCAATGGTTTCAAATATGGTACTCTGTATTTTACAGTGAGTGAAAAATCGGCACTGCATTATCATATGCACTCACATATCTATACAGACACTCACACACCACCACTCATCTATAGAGTTACTCACACACCTAGTCAGTCATGCAAAGAATCAATCACACTCCCATTTACTCACCGATACAGTTATACACACACCACCTTACTTATTCAAACATATACTTACACTATTATACAATAACTAATACAAGCACACACTGATCCATACAGCCACTCTCACAATCTCTCACTCTCACATATAGTCATTTATACACTCACATATACTGCCTTTCACATATGCAGTTACTCACACATATACCACTGAGGCAACCATTCACTGACCAACACACCCATACACATACTCACCCACTCATACAGACCTTCACAGATGCACTCTTGAACCCATACACCCAGTGAATCATCCACTCACACATCTATGTACAGAGTCACACCCCCCACCCACCCACACAGACACTCAGGCACCCATACAGATACTCAGACAACCAATCAATAACCCATATAGATCCTCATTTAGCTACTCACCAACCCATGCAACCACTTACACACCAACTGACAAACTAAACTGTGTGAATGTCTGTATCAGTCACTAACCCATGCATTCAGTAAGACACATTTAATCAATCACTTATACAGTCAGTTACGCACCTTTGAAATCATCCATCCAGACAATTATACACCCACTCATTCTTTAATACACCTTGGCATATATATAAAACATATTTAAACTTTACAGAAACACACAGTCACTGGATGATGTCATCAGTGATGTCATTTGAGATGTCATCAGTGATGTAATCAGTGATTTCACTGACCATGTCATGAATGATGTAATATGTGACATCATCAGCAGTGCATTGCGGGGGCGCGAGTTATAGTTAGCTGAACTAACTATAATGGATGAATTTCTCTGGTTTTGTACGAGTGAAATATCCAACTAACTATAACGTCCATGAAACCTGTGTTTTTTTCAGTGAATATATATACCACACTCACCCATCTCTTAAAGTTAACTTACCTAGTAGCCCAGTCACAAGTCAGCATTTTAACACTCAGTCAGTATATACTGTAGAGGCAACAGAAACCCCACTGGAGACTGGAGTTAAAGAGATAGTGAATGACCACTCTTTATCCTTAATACAATCTATTGACCCAACCCCGTCCCACGTGAGTGAAAATATGGAATCAATCTATTTGTGCAAGATAAAGGGTACCTGTCAGGATTTGTTCTGGAATGTGGCAGGTCTAAAATCCAGGGTGACCAATCAGGTATGGATGGTTTTTATTGGGAATTCTGATATAATTAGCTTACAAGAAACATGGGTGGTTGAGCAGATACACATTAGAGGCTATAAAACATTCCACACGGCAGCAATTCCTTTTTCTTATGGGAGAGCTAAGGGAGGACTCTGTATATATGTTTCAAACCATATAAATGTAAGAAGGATTGTTTCGAACGTTGTAAATAGCCACTTCTAGTCCTTCATGATAGAGGTTGATAAATCATTCAGTATTGCCTTGATAAATTTATACAATCATATTCCCCATGACAGGCAGGAGGGGGTGCTTAAGAAATTAAATCACTGTTTACAAACAGCCCAGGCCATCCCGGCATGAGAGATAGTAACCATCTGGGGTGGAGATTTCAATTCAACTTTATGTCCACATGTGGCAAAGGATGTTTGTGGGATTCACATAGAGGAGGATTCAGGTTTAACACACTTCCCTCATATGCCTTTAGGGGATCTTTTAAATTAACTTATTTTTACAGAGCACCTGGAATTTGCAAACAAGCTATGAACACCTTCTATTCCATTTCTCCCTACTTTTAATGGTCGAGGCACATTTTCAACGATCGATTTTATTCTAATTTCAAATAGACATTCTACCAGAATTCAAGACTTTCGTACACATTCAATTTCTCTGAGTGACCATTTCCCCTTGCGAATAAGTTTAACAGTAACCAGTAATACGATAAATATAAGAGATAGTCAAACACATATCATGGACAACATAAGTCTGAGCAGGTTAAACGAGTATGCACTCAGATCGGAAAAAGTGGATCCCACTGCCTTTACCAAAAAGGTTGTGGTCCACTGTATGGACGCTATACAGACGTGTCTTGCAGAGTCTACTCCCCACAGCAAGGTTATAAAAAGTTTTAGTATAATCTCAGAATACATTAAAAAAGCTCTCTTTCTAAAGGTCAATCAAAAAACCATACAGAAAAAAGGATGGTTTGATTCTAAGTGTTCTAAGTCTTACTCAAAACTAAAAACAGTTTTACATAACTCAAAGAAAAATCGAGATGAAATTAAAAAGGCCAGTAAGGAATATCTGTCTGCACTGAAGGAACGTACAAATGCACTAAAAGAGGAGGCCTGGCAAGCCCTACATTCAGCTACAGAAACCAGAGATTCCTCTGCTTTCTGGAAAGCGATTAATGCACCCTTCTTGACCATTAAAGATTTAGCCAAGTTGGAGATAGCTATTACAGAGTCAGAATGGGTAGACCACTTTGTTAAGCTATATAGTGATTCAGTTGGCGATACAGCCAAAAATACTGAAGTATCTGATGTATTGGAGCAAGTGCTAACCAGGCCTGACTTGCATTTTGACCTGGTAGAAGTTAACCAAGCAATTGAGTCGAGTACAGGAGGGAAAGCCCCTGGCCCCGACGGTATCCCTGTGGATCTTTTAAATCTAATATTCCATTATGGGGCCCACTCATAACACAAGTCATTAATGCAAGTTGCTCAACCTATTTTCCATCATCCTGGGCAGAGTCGACAGTGGTACCGATTTTTAAAAGAAGGGATAGAGAAAACCCGACGTGCTCTAGGCCAATTTCCTTATCATAAATGCGTGCTTGGGTCTGCGTCCTTTAATGCCCATTATGTGGAGCGCTAACCAGGGATCAAGGCAGACACTGTTGGTGGTGGCCTATTGGTGGGCTTGAAAAGGACAGAAATTAGTGCACCATCAGTGGTTTGATAATTGGGACTACGACATCCATGATGCCTTGGGACATTTGACCCGCCCATCTGGGGGCGTATAATGGGCATTAAAGGATGCAGACCGAGCACGCATTTATGATTGCGACTGCCTCTGAAGAAGAAGAATTACTTTCAAACGCGTCAGGCTTATCACGTTTGTAGCTGTCAGATCAGAACTACCTGCTTCATTCTGCCTGTACCCTTGATTAAAGACTTGCCACCTTGGGTTTAGCGTTCGAGTGCAGCTCATTCCTGGGGTTGAAAGGCAAACGAGCATTCATTTTAGGCGGCGGCCCGCCATCAAGTTGCACCACCCCGTGAAGAGAGGGGGCCATGCGGCAGGATATATGCCGAGCCGTTTATGTGGAGCGCTAACCAGGGATCAAGGCAGACGCAGTTGGTGGTGGCCCATTGGTGGGCTTGAAAAGGACAGAAATTAGTGCACCATCAGTGGTTTGATAATTGGGACTACGACATCCATGATGCCTTGGGACATTTGACCCGCCCATCTGGGGGTGTATAATAGGCATTAAAGGACGCAGACCCGAGCACGCATTTATGATCGTGACTGCCTCTGAAGAAGAAGAATTACTTCAAAACGTGCCAGGCTTATCACGTTTGTAGCTGTCAGATCAGAACTACCTGCTTCATTCTGCCTGTACCCTGGATTAAAGACTTGCCAAGTTGGGTTTAGAGTTCGAGTGCAGCTCATTCCTGGGGGCGAAAGGCAAACAAATATATTATCTACTGGCGGTCGCCAGTAGATAGTTATAGTTAGGACCTATTTTCCATAGGAAATCCGCAACATTCTATTGGGAATTTCTTTGGCGCTGATTGATGAATCTTCGCGAAATTCTCCAAACTTTTGGCCAGCTCCGCTCCGCTCCTACCCTGAAAGTTTTGTGGTGATTCGTCAAGCGGGGGCCGAGAAAAAAGGGGGGTCCCAAAACACGTTTTCCCCATGCAATTTCCCATAGGATCTGTTGTCGCAGCTACAGCCCGAACCGCTGAACGGAATGACACCAAATTTGGCAAAGAGGTAGTCCTCAGTTCGGACTCGTGTCTTTTGCATATTTGGTGTGAATCTGTTCAGTAGTTCCTGAGAAAATTAGGGTAAAAAAGTTAGTGATATCTATGGCCACGGAGGATCCGCGGACCCTACCCGCACCGTACGCGAACCCTCCCCGAACCGAGCGCGCACCCTCCCGATCGCGCGCTGAATGCTAATTGGCTGTCGAGCATCTCTCTACATTCGAAACCAGGAACTGTTGGCGGCCATTTTCTGCCTCGGCAGAAGCGAGGCTGAAGAAGCAAGGGGAATAAGTGCGTAAAACATATAAAGGGGGCAGAGTGGGAATACTCTGACCCTCTAGGGTGTATAATTTTGTTTTTTAAAGGTATGATTGTTATTGGTTAACTAAAACAGATTGTAAGGAACATTATATATCAGTCAGTCAAAGTTACTTTATTCGGTTCATAGCAAAAACCATAAAAGTACGACATACATAAAACAATACAACCATTATAAAAACATTTGACATAAAATTACAAACATATTAATAAAAAAAATAATTTTTAGTCAAAATTCAGAGGTGCTATACACTATAACCATGTGATCTTTTTCCTCAATCTCATTGAGATTACTAAAAAAGTAGCTATGTTAAATATCTCCCAAGGAGAACCCAACATCTGAAGATACATGAGGGCTGGTTTTACCTGTCTAAAACCTTTATTTTTTATAAGAGGAATAATGTATTTTTTACGGATTGAAGACAGGTGGCTACAAAAGAAGATAAAGTGCGTGGTATCTTTAATGGAAAATCTGTCGCATGAACAGATCCCCAGATCCCTCTCCTTCATCCAACCAAGGGAGTCAGTAAGTAAAAGATGGAATTTGTTCATTCTGAACCTAGTTAATAAAAAACGGTGGTTCATATTATTAACAATACCCAGGTAAGGCTCTAAACTGTTAGATGTAATAATCAACTGATGAGCCCTTACAGTGGGTTTGAGTAACTCCTTTTCTTCCCTTATTAGCATTGCCCTCTGTTTATGGGTGACTTTGACCCATTTTAGATCCCCCTTTACTATAATACTTGGATTTTCAAATAAATCAGGTCGACCCAGGTACCTGGCTAGATACTTAATATAATTCAACCACGGGATAGTTTTGCTGTACTCTAAAGATAGGCAATCTTTTAAAATTGCGTGATTCAGTTCTAGTTCAGGATTTAGCCAAATTGAAATCCATTTCAGGAGTGGGGCAATAGTTATGCGGTCCGTTAAGTAGTCTATCCCACACTCTTGGTGGACGATATAGCCCGATGTTGAGCAGGGGAGGGATAATAAAGATTTTAAGAATCTATCTTCTACAACCTGCAGATCAGAGATATTTTTAAATCCCCACAAATCAGCCCCATACAATGCAATGGAGGTGCATTTGGCTACGTAAATATTCAACATAGCTTGCATGGGCTTCACCCCCAATTTGCGTCCAAACTCCAAGACAGCGAGTGTGACCCTAGTAAAAGCATTACGTTTGGCAGCTAATTGTGGGGCCCAGGTGGACTAGTCATCAAAAATGACCCCCAGATAAGGGAATCTCGTGACCCGTGATAAAACATGACCTTCACAAAACATAGTCTTTACTCTCTTTGATTTGGTGCCCACAATCATCACATGGGATTTGGAGAAATTCACTCCAAGATCAAGTGCAATCATGAATTTTGCAAAAGAATCTAAAAGATTTTGGAGCCCTACAGCCGTGCGTGCTAAGAGCGCGGCATCATCAGCATACAGTAATGCTGGAATGGCGAATTTGCCTGCCCTAGGAATATCCTTGCATGACTTAATTAGTGTAGAACCCAAATCGTTAATATAAAGTGTAAAAAGCAGGGGGGCTAAAATGCATCCTTGCCTAACGCCGTTAGTGATTCCTATCTTATCCGTGGAATTACCAAGACGATCGTATCTGACCGTGGCAGTGAGATCTCTATGCAAATCCGCTAGGAAATAAACAATATTAGCATCTATTCCACATTTAAGTAATAACCCCCACAGTTTTGAACGATTTACTCGATCAAACGCCGAGGACAAGTCCATAAAGGCCAGATACAAGGCCCCTTTTTTTGCAATGGTATACTTGCCTATTAAAAGTTGAAGGTTCAGGCTCTGGTCTATGGTCCCGCGGCCCTTGCGAAACCCATATTGTAGACACGAGAGAGTAGCTGTGTCGTCTAGCCAATCAGTTAGTCTGCCCAGGACCACACGCCCCAGAACCTTCACAGCTGAATCAATAAGGGAGATAGGCCGATAGCAGCTGGGGTCCCCCCTGTTACCTTTCTTAAAAATGGGTATGATCACTGATTCGGACCAAGTGTCCGGAATCCCAGCGACGCATACCCGGTTAAAAACATTGGTTAGTACTATGGACCAAGTCTCAGGATCAGATTTAAAGAGATCCGCTGGGACGCCATCGGGGCCTGGAGCCTTATTACTTGTCATTTTACCGATGGCCTCAACCACTTCTGTCTTAGAGACTAATAAAGTATATGGGTTCACAATAGTGGAAGAAATACTCGATTCACCACAAGTGCCCATTTCATAGACTGATTTAAAATGAGAGTGCCAAGATTGTTTCCCAATGCAGCAATCTAATTGATCATTACCTGTATCACAAAAGAAGGGTTTATTAACCACTGACCAAAACTTTGCACTATTTCTTATAACATCCACACAGGAAAGTTCTTCCCATGCTTCCTCCCTGATCTTCTTTTTCCTGGCATCCAAAGTTTTCTTATATTCTTTCCTCAGCCCCAAAACCAAGGTCCTGTTCACTGGCTTGGATTTCAAGGCGGCCTTCAGCTTTCTGTTTGCAGTTGAACAGCTTTTATCAAACCAGCCTAGCTCAGCCTTATCCTTATGTTTACCTGGGCAGCTCAAATCTACTAAGATCTGAGTACAAATAGCAGAATATGCCACTAGAACCTCATCATCCCCTGCTTCGAGGTCCAGGCACGTATTTAACTCAGATCCAACCTTTCTTTTTAAGTTGTTGTAAAAGTCGCCTGGAATTACTTTGCTCCATCTGATTCTACGGTCTTGATCTGATGGGCGAATACCGGATTTATCCACGGTTGCTTGAGGTTTAACAGGTTTTTTAAGAAGGTGCCAAAGACTAAGGATCACGGGATTGTGGTCACTAAAATGGGTCCAGGTCGTCATATAACTTTTAATATTAATCCCAAGAGCAGAGCTAACAAAAATATAATCAATGACTGTGTCTTTCCCAGTTCCTTTAAAGGTGGGGATAATTTCGCCCGCCGTAGACGGGAGAAACAAATCATGGTCTGCCAAAATAGATTCGAGAAGATCTCCCGCCACTGTGTGTTCAAAATGTGCAACCCCTGATTCAATCGGTCCCAAAGGATCCGAGGGGAAGCATTGAAGTGGACAACCATGGATGTTAAAATCACCCATCATTATGGTGAGGCAATTCTTACTGTTAAGTTTATTAGTCTCCTTGTGATCAGCTAAAAAGCTGTTTAACGCGGCCAGGTGATCGGTCGTGGCAACTCTGTCATATGAATTGTAAAAATTAACTACCAATAAATCAGGTCCCTCATTCATCAAAATAAAAATGGACAGACAATTTTGCGAGCCAGTTTCTAGTTGAGAAAATGAACCGGGTATGGTGGCTGAAATTAGAGTAACCAACCCACCCTTTGCCCTCCCAGAACTAGTCGGGGTGGCAGATGCGAAAAAACTCACATACCCATCAATAAACAACGTATCCTCTGTGTCCCATGTCTCTTGCAGACCGATAATATCACCCGAGCTGATTAGTTTTCTCCAAGCAAGATCATCTAATTTACTTTTTAGACCTGCTATATTCCAGGAGATCAATTTAGATAAAAGACCCGGTGATCCCTGGTTTGATCCTACTGAGGTGGAAGCATGATTTGGTGATTTCACGGCTAGAGGGACAGGAACTCGTGTGTCAGGGGTAATAATTTGATCATGAGTCCTTAGTCACTCGATTTCTTCAAGGTTGGAAAAGACATCAAATCTATTAGAGACTGGGACAGCAAAGTTATTAATAGGACCGAGTCTATTAGGTTGGACAGAAAACGTTGATCTAATGTGGGATGGAGGATAAAAGAAACCCAAGGGGAGAATGTTCACATAGTCTTTATGGATTCTCACCGACCCTGCCTGTCTTAAAATATCATTTACCAACCCTGGGGATCTGAAGCTTACAACGATACAGTCTCCCTCTAGGTGTTTAACAGTCTTTCTTACCCATGGTACCCTTCTGATCATCATGAAATGCTTATGGAGGTGGTGACCCAGAACCGTTTTATTAGACAAGTGGTGAAGAGCCTTGTTTTTCAGGGAGGTCCAGTGTTCCTTTTTATCACACTCCAATTTTGGCACATTAGCTAGAATTATAGTGTAGGGGCATGTCTCAGTAGGTAAATGTAAGGAGAAATCCCCTCCCTGTTGTGGTACAGGGAAATATGGGTCCCCCTCCTTAGTCTGCATTTGCCCTTCCTTTCCTAGGGTCTTACCTAAATTATCTTTGGCTGATTGGGAGATATTAGATCCTAAGCAGTTGGGCACTACAGGAGGGACTGGTTGTTGTGAAGGAGTGATCATGGAACTCAACAAGTTATCCACAGAAGCCGTAATTGTGCTCAGTGTATCCCCAACCGCAGTGTTTGAGCCTGTTTTGAGCACTTTACTACTGAGGTGAGATTCCATAATACTAATACGGTCCTCAATACGCTTAAGAGTAGCTATTAGGGGCTGAATGAGTGACGTGAGATGTGCTTCCATGGTCGTAACAATACTAGACATAAGTGTCTCCCTACTCTGGTCCGCACCTAAATTGGGACTGACACGCCTGCTCTCCTCAGGATCCACACTGTGTAAGTGAAGAGAGCTAGGTTTAACTCGCTCCGACCCAGAAACAGTGGTAATAGTCCTTGGTTGCTTTGCCTGCTTTCGATTTCCCACTGGGTTTTTATTAGCTTTTCTTTTACCCGTGACAATTTTCCCCCCATTAATCATAATATCGCTTTTAATCCTAGACTGTCTAGTATGAATAGCCACAGGTGAAGGGGCTATACTATCTGTGCTTAAAGGTGTAATAGCAGTAGGATGACAGTCTTCCACAATTGACTCACACGGAATCACACGGGGATACAATACAGCCGGTATGGCATTAGGGAAGGAAATATCGTCTGAGGGTAACGGGATACTTAAATGTCCAGTGGGCTCAAGAGATAGTCGGCGTTCAACCAGGGCGATTTCATTCACTACGGCAGTTTCAGCCTGTTTTAAATAGTTGTCCAATGTCCCCATGCCTGCAGCCCTCGTGCATGATTTAGAATGCCCCTTCGTCATGACTCATACAGGTGATAAATAATGTCGCAAGGAGTGCTTTGTAGAACACACCCCAGAACAGATGACGATGACGGTTCTGACAAGATGTAAGGGGGTAGTCCCAACCCAACCTCCTTCGTCCTCTGACGGCCTCAGACGGCCCGCCCTTTGCCCGGGCTTAGCCCGGCGCCCGCCCGCGCGCGTCCCGCGACGCGGAGGAAGCGGCGATCTTTTATGCGCCTCCGGGTGCTTAGATGTCGTCAAGGAGCGCCGGGGCACCTGGGAGTTGTGGTTTTTCCCCGCTCCGGGCAGCGTGATCAAATGGCAAGCCTACACCCAGCGAGGGAGCACCAACAGAGTCAGCGGTGAGGGAAGGAGGGCAAGGACAGCAGCCCCGTCGAGAAGCAGGTCACTCTGGTAGGTTTTTTCAAATTGTTTGCGCTTTCCCGCTCCACCAGGGAAGCGGCGATCTTTTATGCGCCTCCGGGCGCTTAGATGTCGTCAAGGAGCGCCGGGGCACCTGGGAGTTGTGGTTTTTCCCCGCTCCGGGCAGCGTGATCAAATGGCAAGCCTACACCCAGCGAGGGAGCACCAACAGTCAGCGGTGAGGGAAGGAGGGCAAGGACAGCAGCCCCGTCGAGAAGCAGGTCACTCTGGTAGGTTTTTTCAAATTGTTCGCGCTTTCCCAACATTATATATGATAAGCTGATATGTTGAAAAGTCAAGCACACTTCCTGTCTTGTGTAGGAACATTGTGTGCTGAACTTGTGATCTGTGAGCTCAGTGCAGTGTTCCATGACCTGTTTCTATGGTAACAGGCAGAAGGCAGATTGGGGGAAGGGTTGAAATGTATTTCAGTTGGAAAGGGTTGAAATGTTTAACCAATAGAAATGTGTGTTTGCTTTTGAGTTTATGTGCGAAGGATTGTGATTTGATGTTTACATGTATATGTGTGGAAAATGAAAGGGAAACTTTTCCATTCTTTGCTTTTGCTGAGAGGTGCACAGTGCAGAGATTCTGTAAAAGAAAATATGGTGAGTGATTGATATACTCCTTAATCTACAAAAGAACTTGAAAGATGAGTTATTTAATTGTGAGGGGATGTATGTGGACTATTTTGATTTTAATCAGATTAATGTATTTTTCCTGCTAAAGTTTAGGGAGTACTTTTTTTCTCTACAATGTGTGTGCATGTAGAAACCATTCTGTGATTGGCATTTGTGTTTTTCATGTGTTTGTAGAGAGATAACTGTGCAGTTTTTATATTTTGGTAGAATTAGAAACCAGTCATTGTTTATGAATTTGTGAAATGAGTTATGTTATGTTTCTATACTAAAATGTAGTACTACTTCTAGATGAAGAAATGTGTTTTCATATAGTGCAAGGGATAGTGTTATTTGTCTAGAATCACACAGTGAGTCTGTGTGCATTTGGGAACCACTGTGAGAGAAGCATTTGGTAATATTGTGTATTTGCTGACAGATAATGTTATGATTGCCAAGAGTTTTCTGCAGGAGCGTCAGGAACCTGGAGAGAATACCTCAGCCTTCCCCTATGGCCTTCCGACTCTATCTGACTCTAGAGTAACGGATGGCACACCAGGGGAAAACAGGGAAACAAAACAAGGAGAGGCGGGGGAAAATTCTAGTAGGGTTGACGGCTCCACATCTGGGATAGTTGAGGCTGTATGCAGCTGTAGAAAAAGATGGTGTTAATTCTCGCCTTCACATTCGTAGTACCACCCAGGTATCTAAATGAAACCCCTTGTCACACATACCATGATTATGTTATTTCTATGCGGGTAGTGGGTAAACGTAATAGGGTTAATGTTTGATGTCCTGTACAACAGAAAAACACAAGATTAGAAAGGCGTCTCCACTAAGCTTTAAACCACATGCTATTAATGTGTACGACTTACCCCCACTAGGTTACTGTAGAACTGTGAGCGCAAAGGATATAATTCCACCTTAGGTAACGGAGTTTGTTCTGTAACTGTGCGTGGAATAATCTGCCAATGAATTACGAAGACTAAGTACCCCCCTTAATGTCACCATACCATTGCAAGAATATACATAAACATAAAGGGGCAGCGCACAGCGCTGTTGCCGTGATTCTGAAGTGAAGAGCCTATACTGCAAAGTGGTCCACGCAAGTATCCCCAGAGGAATACCAGGACAACATCTTCTCAAGGAAGACCGGGAAGCACTCTTGTAGGTATGCGGGGCACCCCAGCTATGCCAGGTGGGGAGCACACAGGTTGGGCCCCGCAAACAGCGAGGACAGAGCGGGTTTCGGGATGGAAACACAAGGTGAGGAAAGAATTAGGGAAAGATAAAGAAACGCAATAGATAGGGAAGAGGCACGAGGCTAGGATACTGCCACACGCCTCTTTCTCGTGCATCCAGAGCGTACAGCCAGAGTCCTGCCCGGCTGTATGTAGAAAGCCGGAACCAAAGTGTAACACTCGGCGGATGGAGCCTCTGAACGGAACACGAGACCAGCTTCAGTAACGATCTCCCGATGGAGCTGGGAGATCAAATGAATGTATCCGGCTCACAATATGGGTGAAAAGCGCTGCGGGACCATGCACCAAGGTAGGGGAAGGCTGAAATCCACAGCGAGCCATATTCTTCCTCCTTCGCGGAGGACGCTGGTAGGAACCGGAAGTACGTAAACGGAAGTCAGGCACAAGCGGAACAGACGCGTTCGTGAGCGTCTACGCTCCTTATATACACGCAATATCATGGGGGCAGGACCACGGGGCATGACAGATAAGTGTTTTAAAACCAGTCAGGTTGTCAAGTTTTAGTAGCATTAGAAGCTAGTGTTTGCTTATGTGTTGATTAAATGAGTCAGGCATTGACACTAAAGTGCAGTCATGAAATATGTAGATTGTGTGCAGTTCACTTACCTCTTCCACTGTAGTGAATGAGTTTTGGTAAACTCCTAGGGATAGTGGTGCTTGTCTAGAATCACACTGTGAGTCTGTGTGCATTTGGGAACCACTGTCAGAGATGCTTTTGATAACATCGTGCTTTTGCTGACAGAAAACTGTTTTGAAATCTGTCATGTTGTGAAGTTTTAGTAGCATTGGAAGCCGGTCTTTGCTTATATGTTGATTAAATGAGTCATGCCTTGACATTGATGTGCTGTACTTAAATATGTATATTGTGTGCAGTCCCCTTACCCCTTCCACAGTAGTGAATGAGTTTTGGTAAAATCCTAGGATAGTGTTGATTGTCTAAAATCACACTGTGAGTCTGTTTGCATTTGGGTAAGGATTGTGAGAGAAGCATTTGGTAACATCGTTTATTTACTGCCAGATAACTGGTTTAAAACTTGTCATGTTGTCAAGTTTTAGTAGCATTAGAAGCTAGTCTTTGCTTATATGTTGATTAAATGAGTCAGGCATTGACACTAAAGTGCAGTCGTGAAATATGTAGATTGTGTGCAGTTCACTTACCTCTTCCACTTTAGTGAATGAGTTTTGGTAAACTCCTAGGGATACTGGTGCTTGTCTATAATCACACTGTGAGTCTGTGTGCATTTGGGAACCACTGTCAGAGAAGCGTTTGGTAACATTGTGCATTTGCTGACAGAAAACTGTTTTGAAACCTGTCATGTTGTCAAGTTTTAGTAGCATTAGAAGCCAGTCTTTGCTTATGCATTGATAAAATGAGTCATGCTTTGACACTAAAGTACAGTACCATGTAGTATTGTCTTTACTGCCACAGAACTGAAAATTTAATATTTTTACCCAGGCACTGTCCTAGAAGTAGTCTGATGATTTAGTCTGTTTCTAAGTACTTATGTTGTGAACCATTCATTACCAAATAGACTGCTTCAAATGTCCATGCAGTATGCATGTAGTTCTCTAACCACCTACACTGTTGTTTTTCTCACCTTCAATTTTCTAGACAGTTTCCATACACTTCCAGGAAAGACCCTATCACTCTCTTTGTAGTCTTCTAGTGACCCATTCAGCACCATGTAGTAATTCATTCACTGTGCCAAAACCGAAACATTTATAAATTCACCAAGACACTCTCTTTCCAGTACTCTAATGATTCAGTTACTGTCTAAGTATTCATGCACTGAGCCTGGACCCCTATGCACTATGCATGCAGTCTTCTAACCACCTAGACACTTGTCTTTTACACTTTCAATTCCCTAGTCAGTATCCATACAGTCCAGCAAACATCCTGTCACTCCCTTTGCACTCCTCTAGTGACCCATTCAGTACCAAGTACTAATCCATTCCCTGTGCGAAAAGCCTACCACTTATAAATTCACATAGGCACTCTCCTTGCTGTAGTCTAATTATTCAGTCAGTACCCAAGTACTCATGCAGTGAGCCGGGCCTTAGCACATAGACTGCTTTAAATGCCTATCCAGTATGCATTCAGTTCTCTAATGAGCTACACAGTTGTCTTTCGCAGCTTCAATTCCCCAGTTAGTATTCATACACTTCTAGCAAACACCCTGTTACTCACCCAGTGTGTCTCTTTTTAGTACTGTAATCATTCAGTTAGTTAGCATGAAGTCTTTTAGTGAGGTAGGCTTTAGGGCATGAACTGCTTCAAAGTAGTATGCATTATTTATGTAGTGTTTAATCATCGTCACACTTGTGGTTCAGGGCTATAGTTTTTTAGTCTGTTTTTATATAAAATGTGTTTGTACAGTAATGGAATATTGTAAATTTGAAAGTTATTAATATACATTTATTTGTGACTCTTTTTTGCAGATACTGTTTTTCAACGTTAAAATCGAGAAAGTATGCCAGAAAAAAAAAGAAAAAGAACAGAGACAGGAGGATTATTTGAAGATACATCAACCACAAGTATTGAATGAAAAAGATAATGTGGCTAAAAGGAAAAAAATCTTCTGGTAAGATCAAGAAGCAATTTATTAAAAATGTTTGTAGCAGCAAACAGAATGTAGAGAATGCTGCAACTTCAAATAATTTTTTAAGTAAGGAAAAAATTCAAAATAAGAGGAAAAGTAAAAAAGCAAATGTTCAGTCAAAGGAGATAAAGTATGGTAAAAGAAGACAAAATCAGTATAAAGAATTACGCAAAAAAATATTTTACAAGAGAGTAGTGCATAATTTGCTGAAAGATGTAAAGAAATGTAAAAAGAGAGCTTTATTTTATAAAAAGAAGAAGCATATTGAAAGCATTGTGGAAAAGACTTTTGAAGTAAAAAGGTAACTGTTTATTTTAGTGTTGAACAGAATTCGATCACTAGATAAATCAATATATGTAATGAAGGCCAAAAGTAGGAGGAAAAGAGTTATTAATTAAAAAAAAATTGTGATATTTTTTTGGGAGAATGGAAACACAGTTCTAGTTCAGAGCCTTTTTTTAATGAAGAGAGTTATTCACTAAGTGAAAAATTATTGTATGCAGTTGACACCAGTGGTAGAGGTTATGAGGTTAGTGATGGTTGTCCAATGGAGAAAGAGAAAATGGTTGAAAGAAATGCAGAAGAAGTAATAGCTGATGAAGTTTTAGGGAGACGTGCTAAAAACCCTGTGTACACTTGGGATTGCAGTAGTGTTTGTAGTGTACGACAGGAATCTATTGAAAAATGATGTAGTTTTTTACGAGTCTATACTAAAAAAAGTGTAAAACAAAAGATTAAGCTGTTGCAAGGACTAGACCCTTGCAGAGTGAGAAAACATACCGGTTTGCAAGGTCATTCTCTGGCTTGTCTTTCTAGGAAAGTTTGTGAAAGTGTTTTTCACCATTCCAGAATGCTGGCAGTACATCATACTCAAATGCGGAAGTTAGTGAGAAGGTTGTATTATGCAAAAAGTCCAGCACTAAAGTTAAGTGAGTTGAACAGTGCTCTTTTGCGCGGGTCAGTTTCAGATGTGAAGCAGGTCTGTGAGGATATTGAGTTTTGTTACTTTGGGCCTCAGCAAGAGAGTGAAGAAACTGACACATTAGTAGAACAAAATGTTGAAGACAATGTAGAACCTGTATTTACAGAAAAATTTGAGGATGAAATCACAAAGTTTAAGGTAATTTCAGGTGAAAGACCAAATGTTTTTTGTATTTGTTGTCGGCGAAGTCACTATAAAAATCAGACTAGGGGTGTCAATCTGTATTTAAAAAGTGAAATAGAAAATAATGATAAGTGGATGGAATTTGCAACTTATTTTTTAGTAGAGGATTGTTTTGATTTGGGATGTGAGCAGCGTATTTGCAAATATTGTTATAATAAATTAGATGAGAATAAAATGCCTGCTAGAGCTGTTCATAATAATCTAGAGTTGGTTGCTATTCCTCCAGAGCTGATAGATTTAAATACGTATGAGTCTATTCAGATGCAATGTGTTCACCCGTTTCAGGCTATTGTTCGTATGGAGCCCAAAACAAGTAAATTACCTCCATCAGAGTTGCAAACAGGATTGAAAGGAAGAGTTGTGTATTTACCATTAGATTTAAGGAAAAATGTTGAAACTATTGGTGTAGATCATGCAGAAAATGAGCCACTAGTCATTCTAGTTAATGGTGTTCCTACTAAGAATAAGAAAATCTGGCAAGAGTTAGTGGATGTTAGAAAAGTGCAAAAGGCATCATTGTACCTGATAAAAAATAATGAGTACTATAGAAATGTGTTTGTTGGAGAAGAAGAAATAGATTTAGCACAAGATAGTGAAACATTAAGTGGACAAATTGAAAAAGTGGATATGTCCAGATGTGAAGAGATCTATGAACATTACAGTGTACATCCACTTCATTCCAAAGAGGTGATGGGGAATACAATTGAGTTGTTTCAAATGAAAAAAGCAACAGGAAGTCCCATGAGTGTATGGGAAGAGAGTTTGGAAGCTCGTTGTTTCCCGCAGTTGTTTCCAACAGGAAAAGGTGGACGATATTATGAACGTCCTGTGCAGATTCCTGCATCTGAATATCGGACAAGAAGATTATATGCAGAAGATCCAAGATTTCGACAATGTATTCCTTATATGTTTCATCTTCTGTTTGAAAGTGACTTGTCTGGACTTTCATATGCAGTAAATCACATTTTAAAAACTGGAATGCATCTGCAAAATGTAACTGCAAAGGATTTTATGGATAAAGTGCATCAGAGAGATGATCATTTAGAATCTCAGTTGATTAATCTGATGGCATGTCAGCGTGGGACTAATGAATATTGGTACCGTCGAAATGGAGAACTGAAATGCATGCTACGGAACTTGGGAACTCCTACATGGTTTGTTACGCTAAGCTGTGCTGAGTATGCTTGGGATGATTTACTTGAATTTCTTCGAGAGGCAAATTGCAATATAAATAAGATTGAATACAAGACACCTGGAGAATTGTGCTCTTTGGATCCTGTCAATGTATGCAGATATTTCAATCATAGATTTGAAGCTATGATGTCTTTCATCTGCAATAAAAAGAATCCTCCTCTTGGAGAAGTTGTGGATTTCACATACATATGTTGTTATGGGTCAAGGATGCCCCCAAATTTGGAACAGATTCAGATGAAAGTGTTTTGTCTTTCATTGAAGATTATGCTACATGTGCTGTACCAAATAGCAGAGAAGACAAAAACTTAAAAGAACAAGTCTTACGATTTCAAAGCCATAGGTTTAGAAAATACTGTCAACGAAAGTACAAGTCAAAGGATAAGTTCTATACCAAATTTCGTTTTGGATTTCCACGTCCTGTATTAGCCAAATGAAGAGTGAACAGTTTCATGTCAGCTGTACGACATACCATCACAAGAAAGTCTCAGAAAAACACCTACAACTTAAGAAGAAGCGAAGAATCGAAATACATAAATGACTACAACCCAGTTATTTTATCCATGTGGAACGCTAACATGGATATTCAGTATGTTGCGGACAATTCTATTGCTGTTGCTCGATATGTAACGTCTTACATTACTAAATCAGAAAAGACTGAATTGAAAGAAATGTGGGAAGAGATTTCTCACGAGAAGAGTCTAAGTAAGAAATTATACAATTTCAGTTTGAAAATGTTATCGCATCGTGAAATTGGAGCATATGAATGTTCAGATCGGTTATCATCTGCAAGTCTATATTCCAAAAGTAGAAGAATCTTTTGGGTGAGTCTAGGTCTTGCAGGAATGCGAAATCGGGTACTGAAATCTGTTCAAGAAATTGAATATTTAGCAGAAAATGACCCTGAAAGTACAGATATTTTGAAAACCAATATGTTGGACACATACTATCCAAAGAGAAGTCATCATCTTGAGAACATGTGTCTCTATGAAGTGTTGCAAAACTACACTTTTAAACGGAATATTACAGAGAACATCAACGATGGAAAATATGGAGTGATTGGTTCTGAAGGATGTCTGGTGAAACAAAGGAAAGGAAATTTAATTAATCACAGAAAACTGAGTTGCGACACTGCTGACAAAAGGGAATTTGACTATTTATCCCTTTTGCAAATGTTCAAACCATGGCGTTCTGAACTGGAATTACTTGGAGATTTTCCCAGCTATGAAGATTCATTTAATGCTTGTAAAGATAGCATACAATGCAGTGCTTTCGCAAATTATGTGAAAATATTGAATGATGAAATTGATCAAGAAGCTACAATTGCAGCTGAGATTGCTAGAGACAGTTCTCAAGATAGTCAAAGTTCTGCTGCACTGAGTCAAGATCCACTTGGACAACCAATTGTTGAAAATGAAGCAGCGATTGCCATGAATGAGGTGGAAACAGCAATGTATCAAGCACAAGAAGATGAAATACAGTTAGGAAACTTGGAAGAGCAACTAAATGTTGAACAGAAACAAATATATCAGCAAGTGAAAGAGCAGATTGACCATGGATTACTTCATGAAAAGAAAGACTGCTCATGTACATCATTTTAACCTATCCGAATGTATGTGAGTGGTCAAGCTGGAACAGGAAAGAGTTTCTTAATTAAAGTAATTACAAGTTATCTGCAAAAAACAACTGAGTCGCATTTGTCTTGTGTTGTCACTGCTCCAACAGGGTTGGCAGCACATAACATTAAAGAAATTACTTTACATTGTTTACTAATGCTGCCAGTAGAGCATGAGAACAAATTGGAATACCACAAGCTATCTGAAGAAGCTTGTTGTGAAGTTTCAAGAGTGCTGAAGAAAATGAAACTTCTCATTATTGATGAGGTGAGCATGGTTTCAAACTTGATGCTTGCCTTTGTGCATTTAAGAATGCAGCAAATTCTTAAAACAGAGTATGACGTGTTATTTGGAGGAAAACACGTCATAGTTTTTGGAGATCTACTGCAACTGACACCGGTAAAAGGACAACCGGTATTTAAAACACTTGCCCATGAAGATACTAGAAAGTCTCTTGGCAGTGTTGGTAATGTGAACATTTGGAGTAATTTTGAATACAAAGAACTGACAACAAATATGCAACAGGCAAATGATGCTGAATATGGAAGTATTCTTCAAGATATAAGAATTGGAATTCTTTCAAAAAAAGGGAAAGAAGCTTTGGAGAGTCGATTACTTTGCAATGTCTTTCCAAATGGAAATGCAGTTGCTGCAAAAGTGTATGTGGAAATTGCTAAAAATAAGTCAGTGATTTGCTTAATGCCAACACTGCGTGAGTGTTCAATATTCAACGAAGAATTATTAAAATTGGAAAATGAAGAAATTGTCAAAATGGAAGCCATCGATAAAATACTACATGAAGGAATCACTATTATTTTAACGGGTAAGTTGAGATCCAAACTAGATTGTTTAGAAAAAAAATATCTAATACTGCTGGTTTGGAAAAGACACTGTATGAGTGTGTAAACTGTCGGGTGATTTTAAGGCGTAATTTGGATGTAGAGAAAGGTTTAGTTAATGGTGCAATGGGCAAAGTGGTGGATTTTGTGAATTATCAGAAAAAAGAAGGAATAGAATTTAAAAAAATTAAATTTGATCATATTGATGAAGTTAAAGAAATTGGCCGTTGTTCAGTTCGTTTTGTGCTTGTTAAAGATTTATATGTCCGTAGGAAACAATTTCCATTTTCTCTGGCATATGCAGTGGCTATTCATAAATCTCAAGGATTAAGTGTAGACAGTGCATTGGTGAATATTGGATCTACTGTATTTAAAGAGGGTATGGCATATGTTGCTTTGTCGCGAGTCAGAACATTATCTGGTTTGTTTTTGATTGATTTTGATGAGACAAAGGTTACTGCAGATGCAAACTGTGTAAAAGAGTATAATAGGTTAAGAAGGGTGTATGCTCCAAATTTAGGTCAATATCTTGTATTTGAAAAGCGTGTGATTGGTCGAAAAAGAAGGTTAGAGAATATCTGTTCTGAAGGTATCAAGAAAAGAAAAGAACTAGATAATGTTGTTATTGCAGGTAAAAAGAAATTGGACACTGTTGAAGAGATTGTTGGTTATCAGTTTGAAAATAGTTCTGGTGTCAACTGCTATGCTAATGTTGTGGTCAATGTTGTTTTTTATCTTGAAGATTTGCAAGAGCAAATTATGGAGAATCGGCAAAAAAGATTTTGTTCTCTGTTGCACTCTGTTTATGAAAAATTGACAACAGATAGAAGTAAAATACAATCTGTTTCAGATGTTCGTAGTCTTTTGGATGTGTGTTCTGGTTCTACACAATTTACACAAAATATCCAACAAGATGCTCAGGAATTTTTAATGTATATGCTTACCATTTTTGAAAATGAAGGTGTAGAAATAGAAAATATTTTTGGCCTTTCTTACAAATGGGAACATCATTGTGAAAATTGCACGTATACATGTAGCACCAATGTAGACACTGAGAGATTTCTGTATTTAACATTACCAGACTGTAAATCAGTGGCTTTCAATAAATTAGTGAAAGGTGCAATTCAAAACATGGAGTGTAGCCAATGTAAATCAGAAATGTTATCCACATTACTGTTAACAAAATATGGAAAATACATAATTTTAATGATGCAACGTTGTACAGCTGATGGAAGAAAATTGGATACTTTAATAAAACAATTTGTAGCAGCACAAATATCAATATCAGGAAGGACTTTTGTAGCAATTGCAATAATTTTCCATGATGGTCCTTCCACCACATCTGGACATTACACTGCCTATCTAAAATGTGACAAAGGTTGGACACTTTGTAATGATGCCCAGTTGGTTTTCAAACAACGTTTGCCTGGGGAATTACAAAATTCCTACCTAATATTTTTGAAGCCAAAGTTTTAGGAAGCTAATTCGCTCTCTGAGGAATGTATTATTATAATTTAATAGAACTACCATTGGACAGTTTACATGAAGAAGTGCAAAAATACCATTTGGCCTCAAGGAAAGGTATATTTTTGAATTATGGACTTTTTGGTGTTCATTTATTCGGTGATTATTTTAATGTGGCAACATTTACAGTTTTTATAAGTTAAATTTATAAAATGTTGTAATCTGTAAGCATTTCATATATGTATGATTTGTATGTTCTGGTATTTAACTGTGTTGTTGTTTTTTTAACAATCTTTCTGATTGTTTCTTTTTTGCCCGCTGTTAAGTGATGAGTTCCATTGAAATCACTATTTCGAGTGAAATTCAATATATTCTGAGAATGGCAATAAAATTACTTTGTGGAAATTATGTTGTCGTGTAAAAAATTTATTATTATATGTTATAATTTTTATTTTATTTTCTTTCACAGATCCAAATTTTAAAATGAGCAATTTTTAAGAATTTATATTTTAATGAAAAATAGGCAAAAATGAATAACATTTTTTATTCCTATTACTGTGAAGGTAAGTTTAACTAAGTCTCAATATGCAGAATGAAGAGGCCTGCAAGAATCTACAAAGTTGAAACACGTTTCTTAAAACACTTTGTTTATGTAGTTTTGAAATTTGACCATAATCAGATATCAAGTGACCTGCAAAAAAAGAGATTTGAGGGGTTCATAATATTTCATCTTTTTAGCTGTTGAAGGACCGCAATCATTTCAATCATTCTTCTTTGAACATCTTTGCAGTCAAAATTCTGTGCTTACCTTCTATCATTCGCAAGGAAATTTAAAAACGGAAATATGTCATTTTTTGTAACATAGTTATTGTGTAAGATACTCTTTCATATTTTCAAAGATAGGAAAAGGCACTCTAGGCACTTTTTATACTCCATGAAAATATAACATCATCATGCAGACCACTTTCGGTTGAAAGGGTGTTCTATAAGTGTTGTTGTGCATGATTGCACTTAATACTCATAGAACAAGACACATGTCTAGATTTATTAGAAATCATAAATCTCAATATGTGTGTGAATGGTGCACCATTCTACAATTGGTGTAGGAAAGCGCAACAAAGAGAATTGTTTTAATTTCTCCACATTTTTATTTCTTCAATGCATGCTGAAATGTTCAGCATACATTGAAGGAGAAAAATGCATTTTCTCATTGTTTTTGTACAGGAAGGTGTGTCTTCCTGTAGAAAAACAAACAGCACATGACACAGATATCCTTGCACTATTGTGCAAGGGTGCCTGTGTCACCACATGGCTGCAGTTTAAGCAGCCGCGCAGAGAGAAGCATAGATTTGCAACATATTTATGTACATATGTTGCATCCCTGTGCTTCGGAAGTACTACAGCACACTACAATTAAAGAGGTTACTGTGTGATGCTGCAGCACTTCCTTATAGTTCTGCACTTATACATTCACCATACGCTACTAATGCATTCATTCAGTCAATTACGTACTACACATACATTCATCTAAACTTTCACACACTAACAAAGAAATGTAGCTCTTTTTTTAAACCAGGAAAGTTAGTTCTTACAAGAACTTTTTTTTTTCTTCTTTCTTCTTTTATGTTTTTTGGGGGGTTTTCTGAACAATTTTGTGATTGTTTTGGTTTTTCGGAAAAAAACACACAAAAAAACACAGGAGAAACCAAACAATGAACTTCAGGGAACAGTAAAAAAAAACAACAAAAAAACTAGCAAATATGACTTTCCTGCCGATTGACTGCTTGCCATAGCACAAAGTCTTATTGCACTTAGTGCAGAGCACTTTTAAAAATTGAAATTGAGGACGGATGTCCAAGGTTTGGTCTGAGGGATGCACTCTTGACGTGCTCAGCTGCGATGAGGTGGATGGCGCAGGAGCAGGAGTGTCTCTCATCTGTCGGCACTCTTCACGTGCAAGATTGTTTGGATGAAGGCTCCTCATGTGCTTCATCATACTTGCTGTGCCGCAAGAGTATTTCTTGGTAGGATCCCCTCTCGATAAGACTCTTTTGCAAATCTTACATGTGACCAAGGTGGCATTGGTCTCATTCTGTCCTTCGGGAAAAGTAAAAAATGTCCACACCACTGAAGCAAAACGTTTTTTGTGTGGTTCCTCCAGCAAAATTCATCCTCAGAGGTTTGAGGTGATGCAGGTGATGCCTGCTGCCCTGAAGCCATTTTTGGTTGCAAAAAGTTAGAACTAAGTGTATACTTAGTCTAAAAAAATCTTCTTCTCTCCAAAGAGATGGTTCTCCAAAGAAGCTCAAAGAAGAATGATTGAAATGGGTGGGGTATTTCAGTAGTTAGAACAGGAAGTGTAATGAACCAATCAAATCTCTTTTTTTTGCAGGTCACATGGGATCCGCGCACCGCAGCACGCACCCAGCACGCATCCACGAAATTGAATTAAAAAGAAATATAGGATTAGATGTCAAAATATATTCGTTTTAAGACTAGTTTACAGTTTGTCTTGAATTAATATGCACATAAAATACATATATATATATATATGTTTTTTAAATGTTAAATATTTCGCGGGATTCGCGCACCTACCGCGTCATGGACGCATATGATGCATCGCGGAAGCGCGTAAATGTCGCGTTACGTACATCGAACGTGTCGCTTATAGGCTGGGAGTCGCGTACTGGTCGCATAGCGATCGTGCACTAAACACATACCCAACGCATACCGTGCGAGGATGCTATCGCGTACGGATCGTGAACGGTGCGCTTAGGGTGCGCGGATCCAAAAACATTGAAAAAAAATATATCTAAAATAAAGTTTTGCACATATAGTTAAAAAAATATTTTGAAAAATATAAAAAAATATGTTTGAAAAACCCATTAAGTTCAAATAATATTTTTTAATTTTTAAAAGAATTAATTGAAGAAATATGTTTAAAGAATGGTGATAAAAAAGTATTTAAAAAAATAATAATTAATGAAATTGACACACTGAATTTGAAAAATATAGAAATCCAATCAAAATCATTAAACATGATATCTTTAGAAATAAGTTATAGATAGGAATTAGCATTTAAAAAACCTTTGAAATTCACTTAAAAAACCATAGGTTTCATGCACGGTATAGTTAGGAATTAGCATTTAAAAAACCTTTGAAATTCACTGAAAAAACCAAAGGTTTCAGGGGCGTTATAGTTAGGAATTGGCATTTAAAAAACCTTTGAAATTCACTGAAAAAACCATAGGTTTCATGCATGTTATAGTTAGGAATTGGCATTTAAAAAACCTTAGAAATTCACTGAAAAAAACAGAGGTTTCAGGGGCGTTATAGTTAGCTGGACATTTCCCTCGTACAAAACCCTAGAAATTCCCCTGTTGTAGTTAGTTCAGCTAACTATAACTCACGCCCCCGCAATGCACTGCTGATGACGTCACATATTACATCTCTCATGACATGGTCAGTGACATCACTGATGACATCACTGATGACATCATCCATTGAGTATGTGTTTCTGAACAGTTTTGTTACGTTTAATATATATAGGGAAAGGCCTGGTGAAAAATAAGTGGGTGTACAGGTGTGTGAGTGGATGATTTTCTAGGTGTGTAACTGAGTCTATAAGGGAGTCATTAAATGTATCTTACTGCAGACTAGTGACCTATGTTTTTTTCAGTGAATATATATATATATATGTGTATATATATATATTATCTACTGGCGGTCGCCAGTAGATAGTTATAGTTAGGACCCTGTTTCCATAGGAAATCCGCAACATTCTATTTGGAATAACTTTGGCGCCGGTCAATGAATCCTCGCGAAAGTTTCAAAATAGGTGGGGCGCTACGCTCCGCTCCTACCCTGAAAGTCTCGGGGGGATTCGTCAAGCGGGGGCTGAGAAAAAAGGGGGGTCCCAAAACGCGTTTTTCCCATGCATTTTTCCATAGGACCTTTAGACACAGCTACAGCCCGAACGGCTGAACAGAGTTACTTGAAATTTGGCAGAGAGGTAGTCCTCAGGTCAAGGAAGTGCCTTTTGTAGGTCTGGTGTAAATCTGTTCAGTAGTTCCTGAGAAAATAGCATTTAAATCAATATATATATGTGGGCGGAGCCTAACCACACATCTCATCCTGAGATCTGATTGGCTGTCAGCACTTCATCCAAGAAGTGTTGGCAGCCATCTTGGGACCAATATACATGATAGCACCTCATTAAAAAGCATTGCAGTTAATAGAAGGTTTTAAGACTTTAGTTACATTATAAATCATTTGTTGATGGTACCATACTCATTTTAGGAATTGTGGTATGTTCTAAGGTGATTTCACCATGTGAAAAAGCCTTCTGCTGGGATATCATGATTGAGAGAAAAATATTTTCTCATGCTTTTACCACAGAGGTTTGGAAGGTGATCTATAAGCTAAACTGAGAGCTTATTTTCTGTAAATTCACATTATCTTTCTCAGTCATGTGAGAATGAAGTCTGACATTCTCAGTAAAACATGTACATCCAACAAGGGCAGAGACTGTCAGTTGATTCCTTTGTGTTCTACTGCAGCTTTCCAGAGTGTTCCAAAGAACTACTAGAGCGCTAACCGTCCTACTTATGATAAATGTATGGCACACCTGAAGCCATCTTGCTTGGATTAAAGTGGTAACTCTTAAAACATTTAATTTAAAAAGGAACAAAATGAGGGGGTTCATTTTTCCATAAAAAGTATGATTAGTGCTGCAGAAAGAAAAATGAGGGCACATTTTGAGTGACTTCTCAAATCCTCTTCTATTTCATTAAAAAATTCTGACATGCAGACTGAAACATGCACTTTCAATACCAGCAGCAGTTTTCCCTGGTGAGCAGTAGCTTTACTACAGTGATCTAATGAGCAAAAAGAGTGCTAACATTCTGATTTTATGGCAAATGTGTGACACATTTGAATGCCTTCTTGATGGAATCAAAGTAAAAAACTGAAAGTATTTCCTACTGAGGAGACTGCAGTAAATGAGGAAATTAGGAAACTTCATAACAAATAAGTCTCCCAAGATGGCCACCAGAGACAAAAGAGCCCAAATGTAGCCCAAATATCACCCAGATGTAGCCCAAGTATAGCCCAATGACAGAATGTCCAAGAATGTTCTTAAAAACAACTAGAGCACTTACTGTCTTCATTATGACAAAAGTATGGCACACCTGAAGCCATCTTGATTGGAATAAACTGGTAACACTTAAAACATTTAATTTAAAAAGGAACACAATGAGGGGGTTCATTTTGCCATAGAAATTATGATTAATGCTGAAGAAAGAAAATGAGGGCACATTTTGAGTGACTTCTCAAATCCTCTTCTATTTCATTAAAAAATTCTGACATGCAGACTGAAACATGCACTTTTAATACCAGGAGCAGACTTCCATGGTGAACAGTAGTTTTACTACAGTGATCTAATGAGCAACTAGAGTGCTAACATTCAGAATTTATGGCAAATGTGTGACATATCTGAATACCTTCATGATGGAATCAAAGTAAAAAACTGAAAGCATTTCCGACTGAGGAGACTGCAGTACATGAGGAAATTAGGAAACTTCATAACAAATGAATCTCCCAAGATGGCCACCGGAGACAAAAGAGCCCAAATGTAGCCCAAAATCACCCAGATATAGCCCAAATATAGCCCAATGACAGAAGTGTGCAAAACACTTATTATTTTGTGTTTTTGCAGTGTTATATAGTGCAGACTTGTCAGGTATTGGAGTGCTTTACATGAGCATTGGTTACATCACACAAGAACAAATTCATTTTGGTTGTAGACATGGGGAGACTAAGTGATTTGACCAGAATCACAGAATGTCGAGCTGAAGCAGAAACTTCAACCTGGTTCCCCAGTTGCAAAGTCTGCAGTTCTGGAAGTAACACCACATCCTCTCCCCTAAGTGCAACATTTAATCAAGTTGTCAACTAGATAAAAAAACATAAAGATAACAAATAATTTAAAAGTGCTTTGTCGCTATTTGAAAACTCAGAAAATATGTCCTTATTTTAGTCTTTTAGAGCACTAACCATAATTTTGATGCCAATAAGACACTCTCATATATGTAATTTCTAAAGGAATGCTCTAGGTATTACAGTTTTGATTACATCAAGATGATGTCAGGCGTTCCACACTTTTGTAATAAATATAGAATGTTAGCAATCTAGTTGTTCATTAGGATACTGTTGAGAGGCAGAGGCCAGGGGCACGGACTCTGAAAATTGAAGGCAGGTAGGAGGGTGCAAAGGCAACAATTTAACCACACTGAGCAGGCAGGAAGGGCCGTGGAAGCACAACAGACTATGGAGGGCAGTGGAAAGGGGGGCAGGGGCAACAAACCAACAATACAGGACTTGCAAGAGAGGCTGTTGGAGGGAAGATCTATTACGGGTCAATGAAGCTAGGGGCGTTCCCCAGAGCCCCGGGAGCCACCACAGAACTGAGCAGGAGAGTGAGTCAGGGACAAAAGGGGCACCTTAATTTGAGCCGGGGTGCCTAGGAACGCTTGCTCCAAAAATGAAGAAAACAGACATATGAGACATGGAATTGGAGGCAGAATACAATGGCAGTTTAATGAGAAGATGCAACTTCAAAGAAACCGCAGAATAGAGACATAAAGTACAAAATACAGAATCCAGATAATCATACAGCTGTCATGATATTCTCTGTATCTCAATTAATGGACTGACAGAGAGAGAGAGAAAACACATCTATAAATGCATCATGAGAAACAAGTTACACCAAAGAAAATGTTACCTAGGGACACTCACATTTACTCTTAGAGCAAGCATTCCTGCAATTACAATACAACATCTTTTAAATGCAAAAGTAAAGAGAACAATGGTTAAACATAACATGACATTTCATATAGGTAAAATAGAATAAGATACTTCAAGCAAAGCAGAGCAAGACATTTTAAGCAAAGGAAGACAAGAGCTCCCAGTTCTTGGGGAAAACCTGCACAGCCTGTTAACCTACATACAGACGGCGAGGTTGTCCGTCGATATCTGTGGGTGCTCCCTTTTTATATAATTTTGTGGGCTCCTTTGCACGCTACATCTACCTACGTATGCTACCCAAAAGCTTCGTCTGCAGATTTTACCAGACATTTCGTCATTTACCCACTTAATGCTGACAATGGACTGGGTGAAAAGGTCAGTCTCTCAGGCCAATCGCTTATCGTAAGTTCCATAGAGCAAGCAGAAAATAATGGGTATTGTACAGGAATTCAATATATTCATGTATAAAATCTCCTCAGTTCTCCTAACTTGACGCTCTGCGGTTGCCACTTCCTTAAAAGCGGGAAACCTGCCCAGGAAGCAAGTACCAGTCCAGGATGCAGCCTACTGTATGTCGACAGCTTCAGGGGGATGTTGAACTTTGATACCGAGCACGGAGCACTCGGGTAGGGTGGGGGCTACTAGTTTGGAGCAGAAGGCCTCGCAGACCTGCCTTCAGACTGCTATACACTAAAATTGCAGAGCTATGGTCAATTTAACAAAGAGGCCTACATATTGAACAGAAGGGCCTACACAGGGGTTTTATGCTGGCTGAGTGGTAAGGATGTCTCAGGATAATTATATAGCAACACAGGACCCGCTGGTCAATTTAATACGGCCTACAAATGCGGCTGGCAGGGCAAGGACAAGGGTCTCATACTTCAGGTGTAGACAGAACGGGCCAGGGGCCCCCTGTGATACAAAATCTACCCTCCTTCAAGGCTGTGGCAATGTAATAGACCATTGTGGGCAGAAGGAAGAGGCAATGGTAGTACAACCATACATGCCAACAGACCCGATTCAGCCAGGAAACGTCCAATGTTTTTAAGCTCAAATGGGATTTATTTGATCTGTCTCCTGTCTACAATATCCTCTTTTTCAATGTAACTCAAAGGGGAAAATCAATACCCCAGTTTTTTTTCAAAATCTCCCTCTTACCAAGTTCAAAATGTTCGCAAGTATGGTACATTGGATCATGGAAGGAAATGGGATAGGGACATGGACTTGGATAACCGAGGACAGGAGAGACATGGAGAGGTGCACCAAACTGACCCTGCAGGGCAGGCATCAGGGTTTGCAGCAGCACAATACACCACACAGGGCATGCAGGACGGGAGTGCAGCACAACAATCCATAGAAAGCAAGAGGGAGGGGACAGGACCATGCACATGGACAACAGAGAACAGAGGGGCAAGAGGCAATGGTAGCTAGCTGACCATAATGGACAGACAGGAGAGAAGGCTGCAGCATAACAGACCATAAAGGGCAGGAGGGACGGATCAGGGGCATTACAATGGAACAGACAAGCCAGGAGGGAGGGAGTAGAGGTCTGCACATGTAAACAGAGGGCTGGGGGCAAGGGGGCAGGGCAGGAGCAGCAAGATAGCCATGGAGGTCAGGCAGGATGGGCACTAGAAGCAAGACACAACATGAAGAGCAACAGTGAGACTGTGATGGCATACATACAGACCATGGAGGGAAGGTGGGAGGGGGTCAGGGGCAGCTAACTGACCACACAGGGAAGGTGGGAGGGGCCATGGCAGCACAAAAGACCATGCATGGCAAGTGGGAGGGTTAGTGGCAGCACAATGGCTATGATGGGCAAGAAGGAGGGTGCAGGGGCATGCACAAAGGACGATGGAGGATAGAAGGGAGGGTCAGGACCTGTGCACAGACAAGAAAGTTCAGGGGAAGGGGCCTCACAACAGACCACACGGGGCAGGCAGGAGGAGCAGTTGCAGCACAACAGACCAGGGAGGGCAGAAGGGTGTGGCAGTACAATGGACCATGTAGGACAGGAGGAAGAGGATAGAGGCATGGCATGTGGACAGGCAGGGTGGAGGTGGCAGGGACAGGTTACAGTCATCTGACAATGCTAGGCAGGTGGGAGGGGAGTGGCAGCTCAACAGAACACTCAGAGTAGATAGGAGTGGCAGGTCCATGGGACATGGTGGGCAAAAAGGATGGAGCAGGGGCATGCACAAAGACATCGGAGGGCAGGGGGAAGGAGAATAGGGGCAGCAAGCTAAGCACAGAGTTTAAGCAGGAGGTCAATGATGGGGCATAGAATTGGGCAATGGAGGGCAGGAGGAGTGGACTGGTACATCATACTAAATTGAGGGCAGTGGCAGCACATCAGACCATGCATGGCAGGAGGGAGGAGGCTAGTCCATGGATTCACACAACAGAGGATAGGGAGGAGGGGGATGGGGCAGCAAGCTAACTGTTCAGAGAAGGCGGGTATGAGAAACTTTATTGTTTTTAAAACATTTTGTCTGTGCAAACTACTTAAAATATGAACAAGTATACAGCATAATCTCACCTTTTATTCAGGAAGAAGAAGACGTTAGTGACTGTGACTCCGGGCTCACTTGGCAAAAACACCCCTTGACCCTCCACCCCCTATCGCAAAATGTAATGCCCGTGAAAAGGGTAGGTGAACACAGTGTTATATAGAACATAGTCCTGAGAGCACGATTGAAAATGAAAACTAGATATAGTGTATGGTATAAACTATGCACCAAAAAGTGTGATATTAGATGAACCAGGCGTGAAATATAATATGCAATACATTGTGCGCAATGACAGATTCATTGGAGAGCGCGAGATAGCACAGGCACTAGCGCGTGCTATGCGATATGCGCCTTGGAGTGTAATATGCACAGGGCAGTGTTGTGTAACCTAACTAGTCTCTAAAGTTGTAATATAAAATATGTGCTGGGGAGTGTAACGTTGCATATGCACTGTGACAAAGATATGGATCCCAAATTGTAATATGTATGGCATAGCACTGTGCGTTATAACATAGGCATCGAGGAAGGCACGTTAGATGGGGCAATATAACCCGTGCGAAGACAAGTGTGGCATGACATTTTCACGGGGTGGTGTTACAGTGCACATGGGCTAGAGAGTGTCATAGCATATGCACTAGCTAGTGGAATACAATACAGAGGTGTGTGGCACTCGGCAGGCAATGGTGGGTGTAACACAGCATTGGGCTCTGTCAGGAGCGCGCTGTGACTCGCAAGTGATGTTCGTCCCCTTTCCAGAGAGTAAAATAAAAAGTATTACACATCCGGCAGTGGATGTGTGTTTTATTAACTGTGAGGGGGGTTTCTTGCATAGTTTTTGTCGAATTTTTGTCGAATCCCCTTTGAATGGCTTGGTGTGCATGTGTATTAAATGTGCCCGTCAATAGCTACCCATGTTTGTATAAATAAACGACAAGGGTGTCTACCGGGATTAGGCACGGTAGAGCATCAGACATGTCAGAGCTTCACTAGTGGTGTAAATACATTCCACGTGGATTAATTGCATGCATAGTCGCCTTTTAATGAATATCACGCAAATCGTCATGGTGATAGGTACGTACGGTTTGTCCAGCATGTCCTAGGTGTGTCTATAAATATATATTTTTTAAAAATAATAAAAAACAGTGGCCGGCCCTGGGGATTGGGGTCAAAAAAATATAATTAGGAGACAGGCCCTGGGGGATGGGGTCATCAGGGCCAATAAAGTAGAATAAGAAGGGGAACCACACAGCCCCCCTTCTTAAAAAAATAAAATAAATAAAAGACTGGCATCGTGCCGGAGGCCATGCCCCCTCCATGCAGCACTCTGCAAACGCGCCCCCAACAGGCATCTCCAGTATGCGCCAGGGAGCTGCGCTGCAGACAGGTGTTCTGAGGCCAAGCCCCTTTTTACACCTCTCTGCAACGCAGCTCTGTGGCGCTTACTGGAGGTACCTAGTGGTCTAGTGTGACCCTAGGGACCCTTAGGATTCAAGGGGACTTAATCTCTCAACTTAGAACAGCCACAGGGCGCGTTTACACAGTGGTGAAGGGAGGGGACGGGGCCTGAGGTGACGTGTGCAAACACGCACCATGGCACGTTTTAAATTGGGGATATAATTTCCCTTCAATACTGAGGGCCCCTGGGGGCTAACTAGCCCACCAAGTGCTTCCAGTAAGCGCCACTGAGCTGCATTGCAGAGAGGTGGTCCAGGCCGTGCCACTTTTTACACCTCTCTGCAACGCAGCTCTGTGGCACTTACTGGAGGTACCTAGTGGGCTAGTTGGACCCTAGGGACCCTCAGGACTCAAATGAACTTAATCTCCCAACTAAAAACGGACACAGGGCGTGTTTACACAATGGTGAAAGGAGGGGACGGGGCCTGAGTTAACGTGTGCAAAAACGCCCTGTGGCCTGTTTTAAGAGGTAGTTTTAATCCCCATGCCCTATTATATACTAGGGGCTTATAGAGGAGGTAAGGCTAATCACAGGGGGACCCCAACGCATAATGTTCCCTAGTGTATGTAGGTGTTTTCACTGTATTCTAAGTGTCTTTTAACATAGCACTGGCTCTAGGACTGGTTAGTCAGACTCAGTTACCACCAGTATCCGTCTGAAAAAGTTGAGGGTACAGGATGATTTTGCAACAAGGCTTCTTTCTGCTCTTCTTTTTGTTCTTTCTGCACGTTATCCTTCTTCCTGCACTTATCTTCGTATTTGAGGACTTCTGTTGCTTCTTTCTGCACTTCTTTTGTTTCTTTCTGTGCATTTTTTCTTCTTTCTTCACATGTCCTATCTCTATAGGCATAGTTAGAAATTAGCATTTAAAAAACCTTTGAAATTAACAGAAAAAACCATAGGTTTCAGGCACGTTATAGTTAGGAATTAGCATTTAAAAAACCTCAGAAATTCACTGAAAAAACCATAGGTTTCAGGGGTGTTATAGTTAGCTGGACTTTTCACTTGTACAAAACCATTGAAATTCCCCCGTTATAGTTAGTTCAGCTAACTATAACTCGCGCGCCCGCAATGCACTGCTGATGACGTCACATATTACATCACTCATGACATGGTCAGTGACATCACTCATGACATCACTGATGACATCTCAAATGACATCACTGATGACATCACTGATGACATCATCCTTGTGATAGAGTGGCAGACCTCCTCTCACCCTAATATAACCTTTGATACACACATTCAAAAATAGAGACTAACATTTTCAAAACAATGGACATACCAATACCAGTTACAACAACCTCTTCAGTAATTCTAAGATCCACATACACATCCACTCATTCACCAACAGTCCAATACAGTCACTCATACATGTACTCACTCATCATATGTACTCATACACCTATACATCCTGTTACACAATGCCACTCATCCATAGAGTTACTCACACACATAGTCACTCATGCTAATAAAGAATCAAACATACATTTACTTGCATATACAGTTATACACACACCACCACACTTACTTCTACGGAAACTTACACATACTTAGTCTTTTAAACAATCACTTATAGAAACACATACTTATTCATACAGGAACTCTTTCAATCTCTCACTCTCACATATACTCACATATATACACCAATAGTCACATATACTAGTTTAAAACATATGTAGTTACTCATAAAGACACTATTGAGACAGTCATTCACTCACTAACACACCCATACACACACTCATCCACCCATACAGTCCTGCACACATACTGTGTTCAACACATACAAACAGTGAGTCACTCATTCATGCACCTATGCACTACGTAATACCCCCCACCGAACCATGCAGACACTCAGACTGATACTCAAAAAACCAACTAATAACCTATATAGACACCCATGTAGCTACTCACCAACCCATGCAGCCAATTATACACAAAGTGAGAGACTGATACAGATATTTACATATTTAAACATTACTCACTAAGCCATGTATTCACTATGATACACTTAATCAGTCAGTTACACAATCAATTTTTCAAAAACAAATCATCCATTTAGACACTTATATACCCATTTATTCTTCCATCGACCTTGAGATATACATATATAAAACATATTTAATTTTCAGAATAACACACATTCACTGGATGATGTCATCAGTGATGTCATCAGTGATGTCATTTGAGATGTCATCAGTGATGTCATGAGTGATGTCACTGACCATGTCATGAGTGATGTAATATGTGACGTCATCAGCAGTGCATTGCGGGCGCGCGAGTTATAGTTAGCTGAACTAACTATAACGGGGGAATTTCAATGGTTTTGTACAAGTGAAAAGTCCAGCTAACTATAACACCCCTGAAACCTATGGTTTTTTCAGTGAATATATATATATATATATATATATATATATATATATATATTCAATGAAAAAACCAAAGGTTTCACACACGTTATAGTTAGGAATTAGCATTTAAAAAACCTTAGAAATTCAATGAAAAAACCAAAGGTTTCACACATGTTATAATTAGCTGGACATTTCACTCGTAAAAAACCAATGAAATTCCCCCGTTATAGTTAGTTCAGCTAACTATAACTCGCGCGCCCGCAATGCACTACTGATGACGTCACATATTACATCACTCATGACATGGTCACTGACATCACTCATGACATCACTGATGACATCTCAAATGACATCACTGATGACATCATCCAGTGAATGTGTGTTTTTCTGAAAATTAAATATGTTTTATATATGTATATCTCAAGGTCAATGGAAGAATAAATGGGTATATAAGTGTCTAAATGGATGCTTTGTTTTTGAAAAATTTATTGTGTAACTGACTGATTAAGTGTATCATAGTGAATACATGGCTTACTGAGTAATGTTTAAATGTGAAAATATCTGTATCAGTCTCTCACTTTGTGTATAAGTGGCTGCATGGGTTGGTGATTAGCTTCATGGGTGTCTATATAGGTTATTAGTTGTTTTTTTGAGTATCAGTCTGAGTGTCTGCATGGTTCGGTGGGGGGTATTACGTAGTGCATAGGTGCATGAATGAGTGATTCACTCTTTGTATGTGTTGAAGACAGCATGTGTGCAGGACTGTATGGGTGGATGAGTGTGTGTATGGGTGTGTTAGTGAGTGAATGACTGTCTCAATAGTGTCTTTATGAGTAACTACATATCTATTAAACTAGTATATGTGACTATTGGTGTATATAAGTGAGTATATGTGAGAGTGATAGATTGAAAGAGTTCCTGTATGAATAAGTATGTGTTTCTATAAGTGACTGTTTATAAGACTAAGTATGTGTAAGTTTCCGTAGAAGTAAGTGTGGTGGTGTGTGTATAACTGTATATGCTAATAAATGTATGTTTGTTTCTTTATTAGCATGAGTGAGTATGTGTGAGTAACTCTATGGATGAGTGGCATTGTGTAACAGGATGTATAGGTGTATGAGTACCTATGATGAGTGAGTACATGTATGAGTGACTGTATAGGACTGTTGGTGAATGAGTGGATGTGTATGTGGTTCTTAGAATTACTGAAGAGGTTGTTGTAACTGGTATTGGTATGTCCATTGTTTTGAAAATTTTAGTCTCTATTTTTGAATGTGTGTATCAAAGGTTATATTAGGGTGAGAGAAGGTCTGCCACTCTATCACAAGGATGATGTAATCAGTGATGTCATCAGTGAAGTCATTTGAGATGTCATCAGTGATGTCATGAGTGATGTCAGTGACCATGTCATGAGTGATGTAATATGTGACGTCATCAGTAGTGCATTGCGGGCGCGCGAGTTATAGTTAGCTGAACTAACTATAACGGGGGAATTTCATTGGTTTTTTACGAGTGAAATGTCCAGCTAACTATAACATGTGTGAAACCTTTGGTTTTTTCATTTAATTTCTAAGGTTTTTTAAATGCTAATTCCTAACTATAACGTGTGTGAAACCTTTGGTTTTTTCATTGAATTTCTAAGGTTTTTTAAATGCTAATTCCTAACTATAACGTGTGTGAAACCCATGGTTTTTTCAGTGAATTTGCAAGGTTTTTTAAATGCTAATTCTTATATTTACCTTTTTTTTTTCAATTTTTTTTACATATTTTTATTTAAATTTTCTATCCTTTTTTAAAGACTATGGTTAAATTTTAAAAATTCTACAATATATTTTGTATTTTTACCATTTTTTTAAACTAAACGGGTAAGATTTATTAGTATAACATAGTGGTTTTTTTTATCCCCTTTTTTTTTTTTTAGTATTTTTTTAACGTGCGCGTACGGTAAGCGCACGTCTTGCTTTTATAACGTTAGATTTCTACGCTGTTTGCGTTCATTTACGCAATTTGCGTAGACGTACGTCACGCGTGCGCAGCGCGTAACGCGTACGCTGCACGCGCATGTTACGCGGAAGTGAAGGGGCGTGCCTGTTTTGCGCATGCGCGTGTGTCTTTTTTACGCGCATGCGTACTTTTGCCGTAAGCGCTCCGTAAGCGCACCGTAAGCGTAACGTACGCGCACGGTAGGTCATGTGATCAAGAAACAAAACTTTTGATTGGTTTAAAGTACTTTCAGTTCTAGAACTCTCCTACACCACACCCATTCCCCTCATTTCTGCTTGTGATCCCTTAGGAGAAGGAGCTGAGTTGTCTTTGTGATACGATGGCAGA
Organism: Triturus cristatus; assembly: GCF_964204655.1. NCBI lineage: Eukaryota > Metazoa > Chordata > Amphibia > Caudata > Salamandridae > Triturus > Triturus cristatus. Next base: position 836,201,749 of record NC_140591.1, read on the forward strand.
ACAGCAGACCTCTTCTGAGAGTGAGGCTAGCAGCACTACCTTGAGGCAGAGAAGGAGGAAACAAAAGAGCTCTTTCATATGGGAGTATTTTTCTTTTCCAGAGGGCAAGAAAAAGGTAAATGCACCCTTAGTGACTTGTAAGCTTTGTGACCGTGTACTTTCAAGAGGGAAGCCCAACAAGAAGTATTCCTTCGGGAATCACACCATGTTGAGACACCTTCATGATGTACACGGTAGGACATATGCTCGACATACTGAAGGTAACCCTTCAGTAAGTCAACCAAGCACATCCACAGCAGCTCAGCCTGGTCCATCATCTGCAGGACCGAGTCCATCTTCGGCAGGTCAGCTGAGCCCTTCATCTGTGGGGGGAGCATCTCCTTTTTCTGGTCCTCTGGAAACCAACCATCGGTTTGCGAGGGTTTTAATTCGGTGCGCCACTTGTCATGATCTAATTTGTCATAGGGAGACCAGTGTTGCCCTAGTGAACAATTTAATAGATCAGCACATTTGTCGTACCGACTAATATTCCCATTCTTTCCTTCCTCTGTCCCTGCATGAACACAACGGCTCTTTTAAGAGCCAACCTTACCTTTCAACTTTTTTTTATATATTTTTTTTAACTTTTTTTTTTTTTTTTTTTTACCGTACGCGTACGGTACGCGTAATTTTTTTTTTTTTTTTTTTAAAACACTAAAAATCAATTATCACATTACAAGGTCCTTGAGAGACTACAATGAAAAACTGAAAATGTGATTGTGGAGAAGTGGAAAAAAGGGACCATGAAATTTTTGACTTACCATACCCACTCAAAAAATTATTTATTAATTAAAATTTAATTTTAATTGCTTTAAAAATGGTTCAAGTTTTCGAAAATTTTCTATCTCAATCTGAAAAAAAAGAAAAAAGTATTAATATTTAATAAAACATTTTATAATACAGTACACATATTTACATATTTTCCCCAAAAATTTTTTGCCTTTTTTTTGCTGTTTTCAGAATATATTGCATTTCACTATAAATTGTGAAAGCAATTGCATTCATCATTTAACAGCGGGCAAAAAAAAAATAACAATCTCAAAGATTGTTTTAAAAAAGCCCAGAATCTCTTTTTACTTAAACATAACATTATAGAAATGCATAATATTCTAAAAAAATATCATCTAATATCAATACATATTTCTTTAAAATACCGTCTGACATTTTTGTTTCAGAAGTATAATCACAAAAATATATCTCAAATAACTCCACAATACATCTGGTTCCATTTCCTTTAGACCAAATAGTAATTTTAAAATTCTTTTTTGATTAAATTTCCAATGTTAATCCAATAAAATTCTAAAGTTTAAATTGTACAGATCTCACCGATTCTCTGTAACATTTTGGTTTCCGAAAGATTAATTAATAATTAAATAAGTCCACAATACAATTGTTTACCTTTCCTCATGGCCAAATAGTAATTTTAAAAATCTTTTTTGAATACATTTCCAATGGCAATCCAATGACATTCCAAAATTTTAATTGTGCAGATGTTACCGATTTTGTCTAAATTTTTGGTTTTCTAAAGTTCCATTAAAAATTTAAAAAGTCCACATTACAATTGGTTACCTTTCCATTAGGCCAAATGATAATTTGTAAAATCATTTTTTTTTTAAATTCCAATGGTAATCCAATAAAATGGTAAACTTGTTTTGTACAGATCTTGCCAAGTCTCTCTAAAATTTAGGTTTCAGGAAGATTAGATAGGAATTTGCTAAATCAAAAGGCAAACATTGCTTGAAAATCAATTGGGAATCATTACACAGTGTCCAGCCTTTTTCACATTTAAGATAAACTGTGTAATGTCCAGAAGTAACAGTAGGTCCTTCATGGAAAATTATTGCAACTGTTACAAAAGTTTTTCCTGAAATTGATAATTGCTGTCCTGTAAACTTCTTTATTAAAGTATCCAATTTTGAACCATCAGCTTTACATCGTTGCATCATTAAAATTACATATTGTCTGTATTCCTTTAAAATTAACGTTGAAAACATTTCAGATTGACACTCACTGCATTCCATGCTATGATTAGCATCTTTAACTAATTTAGCAAAAGTGACTGTTTTACTTTCTGGCAATGTTAAATAAATAAACCTTTCAGAATCAACATTAGAGCCACATGTATTGTAACAGTTTTCACAACTATGTTCCCATTTATAAGAGACACCAAACATATTTTCAATGGGAACCCCTTCTTCTTCCAGTACCTGAAGAAAAAACATCAAGAATTCCTGTGCGTCTTGCTGTACATTTTGAGAAAACTGTGTTCGTCCTGAACATACATCTAAAAGTTTTCTAATTTCAGTAGCACTTTCTATTTGAGTTTTATCATTACTCAGCTTTTGAAAAAGGAGACTCAACTCAGAACAGAATCTTTTTCTCTGATTTACTATTATCTGCTCTTGCACACTTTCCAGATAAAATGCAACATTCAGCACTACATTAGCGTAGCAGTTGACACCAGAGCTATTTTCAAAATGACATCCTACAACCTCTTCTTCATTTTCCTTTTTCTTTTTGCTTGCAATTACATCACTCCTCTTTTTTTTCCTCCTCTCTACATCTTCATTACAGATATTCTCATTTCTCCTTTTACGAGAAACTACACGTTTCTCCAACACAGGATACTGACCTAAATGAGGAGCATAGGTTCTTCTTAATCTATTATACTCCTTTACACAATTTGTATCAGCACTAACTTTTGAGTCATCAAAGTCTATCATGAATAAACCAGATAATGTTTTCACTCGTGACAAAGCTACATAAGCCATACCTTCTTTGAACACAGTTGAACCAATGTTCACAAAAGCACAATCTACAGTCAATCCTTGAGACTTGTGAATAGTTACAGCATATGCTAGAGAAAACGGAAACTGCTTCCTACGTACATATAAGTCTTTCACAAGCATGAAACAAACTGAACAACGACAAATGTCTTTAACTTCTTCTATCTGATCAAATTTTATTTTTAAACATTCAATTCCATCTTTTTTCTGATAATTAATAAAACCCACAACTCTTCCCATAGCTCCATTAACTAAATCTTTTTCAACATCCAAATTTCTCCTTAAAAATACTCTACAGTTCATGCAAACATATAGATTTTTTTCTAATCCATCTGTTTTGGAAATGTTCTTCTCTAGTGAATCCAATTTATTTTTCAGTGTGCCTGTTAATGTGATAGTAATTCTTCCATCCTCAATTTTGTCCACTGCTTCCAATTTCCTGATATCTTCCTTTTCCAATTTTAAAAGCTCCTCATTGAATATTGAGCATTCACGTAGAGTTGGCATTAAGCAGATGACACTTTTCTTTTCTGCAATGTTCTTGTATATCTTCTCTGCAACTATTTCTTCCTTTGGAAATAAATTATGTAGCAGCCGACTCTGTAATGCTTTTTTGCCAACTTCTGTGAGTAGTCCAATTCTGATATCTTTCAGAATACTTCCATATTCTTCATCGTTGGCTTGCCTCATATTAGTAGTAAGTTCCTTGTACTCAAAGAAGGACCAAATATTTGCATTACCAATGCTTCCCAATGACTTCTTTGTGTCTTCATGTGTCACAGTATTAAACACTGGTTGTCCTTTAACTGGAGTAAGTTGTAGAAGATCACCAAAAACTATGACATGTTGTCCGCCAAATAACACGTCATAGTCTGTCCTTAGAATTTGCTGCATTCTTAAATGCACAAAGGCAAGCATTAAGTTTGATACCATGCTCACCTCATCAATAATGAGAACTTGCATCTTCTTCAATACTCTTGAAACTTCCAAGCATGCTTCTCCAGTTAGCTTGTTGTATTGTATTTTGTTCTCATGCTCCACTGGTAACATTAGCAAACGATGTAAGGTGATTCCTTTTATGTTATATGCTGCTAACCCAGTTGGAGCAGTAACCACACAAGACAAAGTAGAATCCGTTTTTTGCTGTAGGTAGCTTCTGATGACTTTTATTAAGAAACTTTTTCCAGTTCCAGCTTGTCCGCTTACATACATCCTGATTGGTTGAAATGATGTGCATGAGCACTCTTTTTTTTCATGTAGAAATCCGTGATCAATTTTGCTTCTGATCACTTCATAAATTTGTTGCTGCTCTTCATTCAGTTGTCTTTCCAAATTTTGTAAGTCTATAAATTCTTCTTGAGCTTGATTCATAGCCGTTTCCACTTCATTCATGGCTATTGATGCTTCATTTTCAACGATTGGTTGTCCTAGGGGATCTTGACTGAGTGTTCCTGAACTTTGGCTGTCTTGAGAACTGTCTCTAGCTACTTCAGCTGCAATTGTAGTTTCCTGTTCAATTTCTTCATTTAACATTTGCAGATAAGTTGAGAATGTACTGCATTGTATGCTGTCTTTGCAAGCATTAAAAGAATCTTCATAGCTTTGAAATTCTCCCAGTAGTTCATCCTCTGTACGCCATGGTTTAAACAGCTGTAAAAGAGCCAAGTAGTAAAATTCCTTTTTGTCAGTAGTGTCGCAACTCAGCTTCCTGTGATTTATCAAACTTCCTTTTGTTTGCTTCACCAAACATCCTTCCTCACCAATGACTTTATATTTTCCATTGTTGATGTCTTCTGCGGCTTTCTGTGAATAAATGTAGTTCTGCATCACTTCATAGAGACACATGTTCTCCAGATGATGACTTCTTTTTGGATAATATGTGTCCAACATGTTTGATTTCAAAATATCTGTACTTTCTGGGTCATTCTCGGCCAAATATTCAATTTCTCCAACAGATTTCAGTACCCGATTTCTCATTGCTGCAAGGCCTAAACTTGCCCAAATTATTCTTCTTGATTTCGAGTAGAGACTTGCAGAAGATAACCTATCTGAACATTCGTAGGATCCAATTTCTCGATGCGATAACATCTTTAAACTGAAACTGTACAGCTTCTTACTGACAGCCTTCTCGTGAGAAGTCTCTTCCCACATTTCTTTCAATTCAGTTTTTTCAGATTTAGTAATGTAAGACGTTACATATCGAGCAACAGCAATGGAATTGTCAGCTACATACTGTATATCCATGTTAGCATTCCACATGGATAAAATGACTGGGTTGTAGTCATTTATATTTTTTGATTCTTCTTTTCTTTTTAGGTTATAGGTATTCTTAGGTGATTTTCTTGTGATAGTATGTCTCACAGGTGACATAAAACTGTTTACTCTTCCATTTGAAAGAACAGGTCTAGGAAATCCAAATCGACATTTAGTGTAGTATTTATCTTTGCTCTTGTATTTCCGTCGACAGTATTTTCCACACCGATGACTTTGAAAACGTAAAACTTGCTCCTTTAACTTTTTCTCTTCTGTGCTTTTTGGTAGAGCACATGTTGCATATTCTTCAATGTAAGATAACACTGCTTCATCAGTATCTGTTCCAAACTTTGGGGCATCCTTGATCCACAACAGCATATGAATATGAGGAGCACCTCTTGCCTGGTACTCTTTTCTCCAAAGGAAATCCACTACTTCTCCAAGGGGTGGATTTTTTTTATTGCAGATGAAGGACATCATAGCCTCAAATCTATGATTGAAATATCTGCAAACATTAACCGGATCCAATGAGCACAGTTCTCCTGCTGTCTTGTATTCAATGTTTTTAATGTTTGAATTTGCCTCTCGGAGAAAATCCAGTAAATCATCCCAAGCGTACTCAGCACAGCTTAGGGTAAGGAACCATGTTGGTGTTCCTAAATTCCGTAACATGCATTTTAATTCACCATGGCGTCGGTACCAATATTCATTTGTCCCACGCTGACAAGCCATCAGATTGATCAGTTGTGTTTCCAAATGATCATCTCGGTGCTGCACTTTCTCCATAAAATCCTTAGCAGACACATTTTGTAAATGTACTCCACTTTTTAAAATGTGATTTACTGCATAAGATAGTGCAGACAAGTCGCTTTCAAATAAAAGATGGAACAAATAAGGAATACTTTGTCGAAATCTGGGATCTTCTGCATATAGTCTTGTAGTCCGATACTCAGAAGCTGGAATCTGTTCTGGACGTTCATCGTATCGTCCTCCTTTTCCTTTAGGAAACAGCTGGGGAAAACATCGAGCTTCCAAGCTCTCCTCCCATACACTCACGGGAGTTCCTTTTGCTTTCTTCATCTGAAACAGATCAATATTGTCTCCCATAGCTTCTTTTGAATGTAGAGGATGTATGCTAAAATGTTCATAAATTTCTTCTTCCTTTGACTTGTCCACTTTTTCAATTTGTCCAGTTGGTGTTTCTGTGTCTTCTTGTAAATCTTCTTCTTCTTCTTCTTCTATATAAATTGATTCATACCCTTTGTTATTCCTTTTCAAATACAAATTTGCTCTTTGTACTTTCCGTACATCTACCAGCTCCTGCCAAATCTTCTTATTCTTTGTAGGTACACCATTAACCAGAATAACTAATGGTTCAGTTTCCAAAGTATCTGCATCAATAGTTTCCATATTTTTTTTCAAATCCAAGGGCAAATACACCACTCTACCTTTTAAACCTCTCAGTAAATCTGAAGGAGGTAATTTACCAGTTTTGGGCTCCATACGTACTATGGTCTGGAACGGATGAACACATTGAATAAGTATAGACTCATATGTATTTAATTCAGAAAGTTCGGCAGGAATAACATCCAATTCTAAATTATTATGTACAGCTCTGGTTGGCATTCTATTTTCCTCTAACTTGTTGTAACAGTATTTACAAATACGCTGATCTTCACCCAATTCAAAACAATTTTCAAGAAATATATATGTGGCAAAATCCTTCCACTTATAATTATCTTCATTTTCACTCTTTCTGTAGAGATTAACATTCCTAGTTTGTTTTCTATAATGAGTTCTGCGGCAACAAATACAAGTTATATTTGGTCTTTCATTAGAGATTATTGCAAATTTTGTTATGTGATCATTAAATGTTTTACTTACAGAGGGTTCTACATTCTCTTCCACTTCTTCCTCATTTACTGTGTCCTTTTCTGCACTGTCTTGTTCAGGACCAAAGTAACAAAACTGAATTTCATCAACAACCTTCTCTACATCTGATACCGATCCACGGAACAGAGCCCTATTCAATTCATCTAACTTTATTGCTGGACTTTTAGCAAAATACAACCGTCTCACAAACTTTCTCATTTCAGTATGATGAACAGCCAGCATCCTAAAATGATGGAAAACACTATTACACACTTTTCTAGATAGACAAGCCAGAGAATGACCCTGCAAACCAGTATTCTCTCTCACTCTGCATGGATCTAGACTTTGAAGCACCTTAATCTTCTGTTTTACACTTTTTTTACTATATTCTCTTAGAAACTCACGAAATTTATCAATAGATTCCTGACGCACAGTGCAAATACTACTGCAATTCCAAGTGTACACTGGGGCTTTAGGACGTCTCCCCATAGCCTCATCCGCCATCACTTGTACCTCATCTCTTGGAACCATTTTCTCCTTCTCCATTATACAACCATTTTTCACTTCGTAAGCACGACCTCTGGTGTCAACTGCATGCAGCAAACTATTACTTTGAAAATAACTCTCTTCATTAAAAAAAGGTTCACTACTTGAACTATGCATCCATTCTCCTAAAAACACTTTACAAAAGTTTGTTCTTTTCACTACTCTTTTCCTTTTGCTTTGTGATTTCAGTACATTGACCATTTTATCTAATGTACGCATCCTATTCAAAATTAAAATGAATAGTTTCCTTTTTAATTCTAATGCCTTTGCTGCAATGGCTTCAATTTCTTTTTTTCTCTTGTAATATTTTGCCTTTTTCTTATATTTCTTCACATCCTTTATCAAATTGGACATAACTCTTCTCTGAAACATTTTTCTACGTATCTCTTTAAACGCTGTTTTTCTATTTAAGTTAATCTTTGTTATTGCAGAAGGTATATTTGCATTAACTAAATTCTCAATTTTTTCCTGTTCTTTTCTATTGAAAAGATTCTTTCCAGTACAGACATTTTGTACATTTTTCCTTTTTTTGAAGATGTTCTTTAAAAAATCTTTTGTCTGCTTACCAGAAGACTTTCTCTTTTTCCCAACATGAGCATCTCCAGCTAACTTAGGTCCTCCAGTTGTCTTCAAATATAGATTTTTTTTGTGGTTTTTCCTTTGTCTGGATTTTGTAGGCATCTTAAATTTTGTTTACTGCTCTTCAGCAATACCTGAAAAAAACTAAAAAAAAATTCCTTTATTTTATTTAAATATATTACTACATTTTTTATGATCTTTTCAAATCTTAAAATACTATGTACCCCTTTCCTACAAGTGAAAATCACAATAACACCATCACAAATTAAATATCTAAAAACAATTCCTGTGTGCACACAGAGTCATGGTTTGAAATTAGGCAGAAAACGAAATTTCTTTGCCATTTTGAAAGCACACTTACTACTCTTTTTTTTGGCAAGTAATAAGTACTTTTACAGTCTGACACATTTTGAATCCACTTTTCAGATTCTGATAAAAGCACATGTCCAAACTGCTTTTTGAGACCAGCACCATGTGTAACCTGGGTGACTGACTACACTCCAGCAAGGGCAACCAGCCTTAGTGATGCTGAATGTATTTGCATTACTGACTGCAACCTCAAACCCAACTCGGTTGTGAATACTGTGCATGATTCCACAGGATAAGCAGCTGGGTGTGTGCTAAGAGTCTGCTTCTGCATAAAAAAATAGCTCCCCCTTTCCATCTAATGCAAATGTAAAATCACCAGAGCAATACCAAACAGATTTCTGAGACCAGCAACATGTGTAACCTGGGTGACTGACTACACTCCAGCAAGGGCAACCAGCCTTACTGATGCTCAATGTATTTGCATTACTGACTGCAACCTCAAACCCTAAAAGTATTCCTCATTTATGCCACTACACCTTAATTTATGGTGAAAACATAGTCCATATTATTTTACATGTTTTTATTTGCATTATTAAGTGCAACCTCAAACCCCACTCAGTTGTGAATACTGTGCATAATTCCACAGGATAAGCAGCTGGGTGTGTGCTAAAAATCTGCTTCTGCATAAAAAAATAGCTCCCCCTTTCCTACTAATGCAACTGTAAAATTACCAGAGCATAACGCAATAAATCTCTGCCTGTAATTCCTCTTTGCACACAGAGTCATGTTTTCATATTAGTCTGAAAACGTAATTTCTTTGCCAATTTGAAACCACACTTACTACTCTTTTTTTTGGCAAGTGATAAATACTTTTACAGTCTGACACATTTTAAATCCACTTTTCTGATTCTTAAAAAAGCACATGTCCAAACTGCTTTTTCAGACCAGCAACATGTGTAACCTGGGTGACTGACTACACTCCAGCAAGGGCAACCAGCCTTAGTGATGCTGAATGTATTTGCATTACTGACTGCAATCTCAAACCCCACTCGGTTGTGAATACTGTGCATGATTCCACAGGATAAGCAGCTGGCTGTGTGCTAAGAGTCTGCTTCTGCACAAAAAAATAGCTCCCCCTTTACATCTAATGCAAATGTAAAATCACCAGAGCAATACGCAATACATCTCTGCCTGTAATTCCTCTTTGCACACAGAGTCATGTTTTCATATTAGTCAAAAAACAAAATTTCTTTGCCAATTTGAAAGCACACTTACTACTCTTTTTTTTGGCAAATGATAAGTACTTTTACAGTCTGACACATTATGAATCCACTTTTTAGATTTTCAATAAAGCACATGTCCAAACAACATTTTCAGACCAGCAACATGTGTAACCTGGGTGACTGAGTACACTCCAGCAAGGGCAACCAGCCTTAGTGAAGCTGAATGTATTTGCATTACTGACTGCAACCTCAAACCCCACTCGGTTGTGAATACTGTGCATGATTCCATAGGATAAGCAGCTGGTTGTGTGCTAAGAGTCTGCTTCTGCATAAAAAAATAACACCCCCTTTCCATCTAATGCAAATGTAAAATCTCCAGAGCAATACCAAACAGCTTTCTGAGACCAGCAACATGTGTAACCTGGGTGACTGACTACACTCCAGCAAGGGCAAGCAGCATTAGTGATGCTGAATGTATTTGCATTACTAAGTGCAACCTCAAACCCCACTCGGTTGTGAATACTGTGCATGATTCCACAGGATAAGCAGCTGGGTGTGTGCTAAAAGTCTGCTTCTGCATAAAAAAATAGCTCCCCCTTAACATCTAATGCAAATGTTAAATCACCAGAGCATAACGCAATAAATCTCTGCCTGTAATTCCTCTTTGCACACAGAGTCATGTTTTCATATTAGTCTGAAAACGTAATTTCTTTGCCAATTTGAAACCACACTTACTACTCTTTTTTTTGGCAAGTGATAAATACTTTTACAGTCTGACACATTTTAAATCCACTTTTCAGATTCTTAAAAAAGCACATGTCCAAACTGCTTTTTCAGATCAGCAACATGTGTAACCTGAGTGACTGACTACACTCCAGCAAGGGCAACCAGCCTTAGTGATGCTGAATGTATTTGCATTACTAAGTGCAACCTCAAACCCCACTCGGTTGTGAATACTGTGCATGATTCCACAGGATAAGCAGCTGGGTGTGTGCTAAGAGTCTGCTTCTGCATAAAAAAAATGCTCCCCCTTTACATCTAATGCAAATGTAAAATCACCAGAGCAATACGCAATAAATCTCTGCCATGTAATTCCTATTTGCACACAGAGTCATGTTTTCATATTAGTCTGAAAACGTAATTTCTTTGCCAATTTGAAACCACACTTACTACTCTTTTTTTTGGCAAGTGATAAATACTTTTACAGTCTGACACATTTTAAATCCACTTTTCAGATTCTTAAAAAAGCACATGTCCAAACTGCTTTTTCAGACCAGCAACATGTGTAACCTGGGTGACTGACTACACTCCAGCAAGGGCAACCAGCCTTAGTGATGCTGAATGTATTTGCATTACTAAGTGCAACCTCAAACCCCACTCGGTTGTGAATACTGTGCATGATTCCACAGGATAAGCAGCTGGGTGTGTGCTAAGAGTCTGCTTCTGCATAAAAAAAATGCTCCCCCTTTACATCTAATGCAAATGTAAAATCACCAGAGCATAACGCAATAAATCTCTGCCTGTAATTCCTATTTGCACACAGAGTCATGTTTTCATATTAGTCTGAAAACGTAATTTCTTTGCCAATTTGAAACCACACTTACTACTCTTTTTTTTGGCAAGTGATAAATACTTTTACAGTCTGACACATTTTAAATCCACTTTTCAGATTCTTAAAAAAAGCACATGTCCAAACTGCTTTTTCAGACCAGCAACATGTGTAACCTGGGTGACTGAGTACACTCCAGCAAGGGCAACCAGCCTTAGTGATGCTGAATGTATTTGCATTACTGACTGAAACCTCAAACCCCACTCGGTTGTGAATACTATGCATGATTCCAAAGGATATGCAGCTGGCTGTGTGCTAAGAGTCTACTTCTGCAGAAAAAAATACCTCCCCCTTTCCATCTAATGCAAATGTAAAATCACCAGAGCAATACCAAACAGCTTTCTGAGACCAACAACATGTGTAGCCTGGGTGACTGACTACACTCCAGCAAGGGCAACCAGCCTTAGTGATGCTGAATGTATTTGCATTACTGACTGCAATCTCAAACCCCACTCGGTTGTGAATACTGTGCATGATTCCACAGGATAAGCAGCTGGCTGTGTGCTAAGAGTCTGCTTCTGCATAAAAAAATAGCTCCCCCTTTCCTACTAATGCAAATGTAAAATCACCAGAGCAATACGCAATAAATCTCTGCCTGTAATTCCTATTTGCACACAGAGTCATGTTTTCATATTAGTCAAAAAACAAAATTTCTTTGCCAATTTCAAAGCACACTTACTTCTCTTTTTTTTGGCAAGTGATAAGTACTTTTACAGTCTGACACATTATGAATCCACTTTTCAGATTCTTAAAAAAGCACATGTCCAAACAACATTTTCAGACCAGCAACATGTGTAACCTGGGTGACTGACTACACTCCAGCAAGGGCAACCAGCCTTAGTGATGCTGAATGTATTTGCATTACTGACTGAAACCTCAAACCCCACTCGGTTGTGAATACTATGCATGATTCCAAAGGATATGCAGCTGGCTGTGTGCTAAGAGTCTACTTCTGCAGAAAAAAATACCTCCCCCTTTCCATCTAATGCAAATGTAAAATCACCAGAGCAATACCAAACAGCTTTCTGAGACCAACAACATGTGTAGCCTGGGTGACTGACTACACTCCAGCAAGGGCAACCAGCCTTACTGAGGCTGAATGTATTTGCATTACTGAGTGCAACCTCAAACCCTTAAAGTATTCCTTATTTATACCAGTACACCTTAATTTATCGTGAAAACATAGTCCATATTATTTTACATGTTCCTCACATTTAAATTTCTCCCAAAACAGAAAATGATAAACACAACTTCAACAAAAGGAATTCCAATTCTATTATTCATTTCTTAATTTACCATATACATCCCCTCTCAAACTCTAAACTCACCTTTAAAATTAGTTAGTTGTGAAAGAAATGTGGCACTCAAACAGCAGATTATCAGAGCCAGGATCTCTGTTCTGTACACCTCTCTCCTCTCAGCAGAACCAGATAATGGCAAAGTTTCCCTCTCTTTTTCCACACATATACATGTAAGTTTCAAATCTCAGTGCTTCCCCCTTTTTTACAAATGTAATCACACCTTTCTATTGGTTGAAAACCAACCCTTTTCCAAAAGTACCCTTCCCCCAACTTGACTTCTGCCTAGTACCCTTCCCCCAACTTGACTTCTGCCTGCTACCATAGCAACAGCTCTTGAAACACTGCTGTGCAGAGTTAGGTCAGAAGTTCACCAAACAATGTTTCATTTCCAAAGAGCAGGAGTGCTTGACTTTTCAAACCTAACAGCAAATCCATAGTACTGTTCTTTGGTAACACATTTTTCTGTACCAATACAAAACATACTTCTATAAATTTACACATACAGCCTAGTTTTTATTGTAGAATGGTATGAAACAGCCAATCAGTTTAAAAAACAAAACAAAATATGTATGCCTCCATTTCCAAACTGTCTTTCATTTCTTTTTACCATTCTACTGAATTACACCTCCTGAGTGCATCCAGTTCTCCTTTGAAGATGTTCACAGTGTGGATTGTAGGGCACAGCTATGTCTTCTGGAGTGAAAAGTATGCAGAGAAAACAGGTATGGTGAGAGACCTTGCTTTGCCAAATGTAGACATTAAATGGATTGGTCAGAGAGGGTTAAAGTGGCACCAATTGATGCCATTGGTGAAATCCTTCATGCAAATCCAACACCCTGACCTCATAATAGTGCACTGTGGTGGTAATGACCTAGGCACTTTGACCGGGGTAGGTCTGGAAATGCTTATGAAGGAGACCTTTGCACAACTGTTTTCACTTTTCCCTAAAACTGCCTTTGTGTTTTCTAACATATGCCAAAGGCAAAAATGGAACTGGTCCAATCATTTCTGTCCACAGATTGACAAAGCAAGAAAGCACGTCAACAAATGTGTTTCTGCTTTCCTCCGAGACTATGGTATGGGTTCCATTTACCACAACAACTTGCGTTACGACATGCAAGACATTTATAGAGGAGATGGTGTGCACTTCAATGATGAAGGGAACAGAGTCTTCCTCTTGAACCTTAGACTCTACATCGGTACTTACTTGTAGGTACCACTAAAAAATCACTTCATAAACACAACGGCTCTTTTTAGAGCCCCCTAATATCTAAACACTTAAATCTGCATTTCATTTCATTTTTTTTTTTTTCTACCGTACGCGTACGGTGAGCTTACCGTACGCATACCCCGCGATTTTTTAAAAAATTAATAAATGTTTTTTTTGTACTTTTCTGTCCTTCTTTGACCCCCTTTCAAATGTTAGGGGGTCTGTAACTCTCTTCCTTGCCCCCTTTTCAAGTTATCTCCCTTTTTTTTCTGACTGAAACACACGAAATGGCGGCCGCCGCTTCCTGGTTTCGACCGATTCGAATGTTTACTAAGATCTATCAGCCAATCAGAATCGCGCTCGCGCACGTCACCGTACGCGTACGGTAAGCGCACCGTAAGCGCACCGTAAGCTGGCTCAGATATATATATTGATTTAAAGGCTATTTTCTCAGAATCTACTGAACAGATTTACACCAAACCTACAAAAGGCACTTCCTTGACCTGAGGACTACCTCTCTGCCAAATTTCATTTAACTCTGTTCAGCCGTTCGGGCTGTGGCTGTGTCTAAAGGTCCGATGGCAAAATGCATGGGAAAAACGCGTTTTGGGACCCCCCTTTTGACGAATCCCCCCGAGACTTTCAGGGTAGGAGCGGAGCGCAGCGCCCCACCTATTTTGAAAATTTGGCGAGGATTCGTCGACCGGCGCCAAAGTTATTCAAAATAGAATGTTGCGGATTTCCTATGGTAAGAGGGTCCTAACTATAACTACCTACTGGCGACCGCCAGTAGGTAATATATAGATATATATATAGATATTTATATATATATATTCATTTCCAACAAGGTAGGTTCTTTCCCAGTGTGCCTTCCTGTGGGTGCTGACGACAGGATGAACCTTTAGAGCCCTAAAAAGTATTTATGTACAAGGAACATCGCACTCAATGTTCTCCTTTTCAAACACTTTTATTAGGTAGACACCCCTATCACACCAACGCGTTTCAACCTCACAGGGTCTTTCTCACGCTGGACATTGAGTGCGACATTCCTTGTACATAAATATATATATATGTAACTAGCTCAAAGTCATGAGATGCCCTCATCACGGCAAGGAACAATTACGGACCACACGGAGCAAAAATTATTAAATAAAGTGCTTTTTATTCCGGTGCATCTTCATCACACAGCTTTCTTGTGGCAAGTGCCCAGCATTACGCGTTTCGCCCATGTCACCCCGGGCTTGTTCTATATATATGTATATATGCTCCGTGTCGCTGCCAGTAGTCCCGCACTCTTGAACGGGTGCTCTGGTCCAGCAGCGGCAGCGCCGCTACAATATCCCGCTCCTCACGTTAAAGTAAATCGAACCAGCACTCTCGTTGGTTAAATCCAACCTTCGGATTTATTACGATATATTTACAAAACATAAATGTGAAGAGTGTTCATTTTCTTCTACCACTGAAATAGACACTGAACGATTCATATACTTGACGATACCAGATTGCAAATCATTTTCTTTCAACAAATTAGTAAAAATGGCTAATCAAGATATGAAATGTTCTCATTATAAATCAGAAATGCTATCAATATTATATATGGAAAGATTTGAAAAATGTCATTTTAATGCTACAACTTTGTGGAGCAAATGGAAGAAAATTGGAAACTAAAATAAAATCTTTTGTGGCAAGTCAAGTATCAGTTTCAGGAAGAACTTTTAAATCAGTGGCTTTTATTTTTCCTGATGGACCTACTACAACATCTGGACTCTATACTGTGTATTTAAAGTGCAATAAAGGATGGACACATTGTAAAGATGCCCATTTGAAATTCAAATGTCGGTTGCCTTACAAATTACTAAATTCATATCTGATATTTTATATGCCAAAGTTTTGAAAACATCATTCGGCCTATTGGGAAGATGTGAACACGAATTAACGAGTTTATTTTGGATATTTTCAATGCAAATAGTTTTGGAAACATTATTCGGCCTATTGGGAAGATGTGAACCATTACTGTTTGGGTTATTGTTTGTGCTAATTCTTATTGCATTTGCAAGATTGTGTTTGAAACAAGTACCTTATATATTTGATCTTTATATTATACGTGATGTAAATGAGAGTATCTATTTTACAAAATACACTTCAAAGAAATAAATGATTTAATGTAGTTGAAGAATGTAATTTAAAAACTGTAGATAGGTAAACAGATAGTTGAACTTGTTGTAAATATTTTCAACACAGATTTCTTTTATTTTTTTCAATCTCATTGATTGTATTTTTTCCCCGCTGTTATATGATGATCTACATTGAAATCACCGTGGATGGTGAAATTCAGTAGAATCTGAGAACAGCAAAAAAGGGAAACTGAGTATGTTATGTAATTCTAAAATTATGTTGTGTTCTTAAAACTATAATATTATATGCAATAACAGTTTTTCTTCTTTTTATTTACAGAAAGTAATGCTAAAGTTTGAAAAGATTTTAAATTTAGTTTACAACAAAACTACTGTAAAATACTTTCACTGAGTTTTGTATTTTCTTTAATAAAAAAGATAAGATGAAATAATGTAATAAACATGATAATATGAACTAATGTTTACATTTGCTTTTACTGCACTCATCCATTTTTCAAACACTACCCATGCACTCATCTATACAGTTATGCACTATTTCCACACTCCTCCAATCCCCATGCACTATCCATGCACTTCAACAATCAACTAACTAATACCCATATACTTATAATATGACTCAGATGCTACCTATATACTCTTCCAACCACCCAGGCATTATCTGTACACTCATGTAATCAGCTAGACATTACTCATGCACTCTTCCAATCACCCAGGTATTACCTATACACTTCTCCAATTAACTAAACATTACCCTTGACCTTTTGCAATCGCCCAGACACTACCCTTGCACTCTTTCAATCATCCAGGCAGTATCTATGCACTGCTCTATTTACTCAGGCAGTACACATGCACTTATATAATCACCCAGGCACTATTTATGCACTCCTCTAATCATGCAGGTACTACTCCAGTACTCCTCCAATCACCCAGCCAGAACCCTTCAAGTTATAAAATCGCCCAGGCACTACCTATGCACTCCTCCAATCACCCAGGCACTACACCTACACTCATGCAATCAGCAAGACATTATCCCTACACTCATGCAATTATCCAGGCATTACCTATGCATTCTTCTAATTCTCAGGAATGATGTTTGCACTCATGCAATCACTCAGACATTACCCCGGCAGTCCTGCAATCACCCAGACATTACACATGCACTCATCCAAACACTTACCCATTATCCCTGCATTCATATAATCACCCACACATTACCCAAACACTCCTTCAATCACCCAGCCACTACCCTTGTACTCTTCCAATCACCCAGGCACTATCCCTGTACTCATGCAACTACCCATCCAGTACCTATGCACTTATACAATCACCCAGGCACTACCCCTACACTCATGCAATCAGCTAGGCATTACCCCTGTACTCATGCAATCACCCCAGCATTATCTATGCATTCCTCTAATCCCCAGACATTACACATGTACTCATGCAATCGCTTAGGCATTAGCCATGCACTCCTCCAATGACCCAGGCATTACCCCTGCACTCATGCAATCACCTAGCTATTACCTATGCATTCCTTCAATCACTCAGGCAGTACACATGCACTTATAAAATCATCCAGACACTATGTATGTGCTCATGCAAACACAGAGGTACTAGAGATGCACTAATCAATGCACCTAGGCATTAGCCATGCACTCCTCCAATCAGTCATGCACTATCCATGTACTCCTTCAATCACCGAAGCACTACTCTTGCATTCCTCCAATAAATCAGGCACTAGCACTGTACTCATATAATTACCCAGACAAAACCCATGTACTTATAAAATCACACAGGCACTACCTCTGCACTCATGGAATTAGCTAGACATTACCCCTACACTCATGGAATTACTGACGCATTACCTATGCACTCCTCTAATCCTGCAGAGATTACCCCTGCACTCATGGAATCACTTAAGCATTACACATGCACTCATATAATTATCTACACATTACCCCTGCTCTCATACAATTACTTAGGCATTACCTATGCATTTCTCCAATGACGCAGACATTTACCCTGCACTCATGAAATCTCCTAGCTATTGCCCATGCAAGCCGTCCATCACTCAGGCAGTACCCATGCACTTATAAAAACATCCAAGTACTTCCTATGCACTTATGCATTAACCCAGGCACTATTTATACACTTCTGCAATCACCCACGAACTACCACAACACTCAGGCAACCACCCATGCAATCCCCCAGGCACTAGCTATGCACTCATACAATAATCCAAGCAATACTCTTGCACTGCTGCACTCACCCAGGCAGCATCCATGCACTCCTGCAATCATCCAGCCAGTACCCATGCACTTAAAAAATCACCCCGGCACTTTTCCATTCACCCATGTACTACCACTACAGTCATGCAATGACCCAGACATTAATCTTGCAGTGATGCAATCAGCCAGACATTAACCATTTACTTCTCCAATTACCTACATATTAGCCCTGCACTCATGCAATCACTTAGGCATTACAAATGCACTCCTCCAATGACCCTGACATTATCATTGCACTCATCTAGCTATTACCCATGCAGTCCTTCAATCACTTAGGCAGTATCCATGCACTTATAAAATCATCCAGACACTACCTATGCACTCAAGCAATCACACAGGCACTACTAATGCGCTCCTCAATGCAGGTAGGCATTACCCATGCACTCCTGCAATCATCCAGCCAGTACCCACACACTTAAAAAGTCACCCAGGCACTACTCATACACTTTCCCAATCACCCAGGCATTTCCACTACAGTCATGCAAAAACCCAAACATTACTCTTGCACTCATGCAATCAGCCAGACATTACTCATGCACTTCTCCAATTGCCTACACATTACCCCTGCATTCATGCAATCACCCAGACATTACTCATGCACTCCTTAAATCGCTCAGGCAGTACCAATGCACTTATAAAATCATCCAGGCAGTACAGCTGCACTCCTCCAATCATGCAGGCACTACTCATGCACTCATCCATGTAGTCTAGCTCTACCCATGCTCTCATCCAATCACCCAAACACTACTCATGCACTCATCCATGCACTAAGGCCCTACCCATGCTCTCATCCAATCACTCAGACACTTCCCATGCACTCAGCCAATCACCCAAACACTACTCATGCACTCATCCATGTACTTAGGCTCTACCCATGCACTCATCCAATCACCCAGGCACTACTATTGCACATATCTATTCTTTTAAATACTACCCATGCACTCATGCATTCACTCAGGTTCTACCCATGCAGTCCTCCAATCACTCAGGCACTACTATTACACTCATCCATTCTCTCAAACGCTATCCATGCACTCATCCAATCACTCAGGTAGTACCCATGCACTCATGCATGTACTCAGGCACTACCCATGCACTCCTCCAATAACCCAGACACTACCCCTGCAGTCGCGCAATAAGCCAGTCACAACCCATGCACTCCTCCAATTACCCAGGCACTACACCTGCAATCATCCAATCACTCAGGCAGTCTTTTTGCACTCATCAATTCCCTCAAGCAAAACCCATGCACTCTTCTATGCCCTGAGACTCTACCCATAAGCAAATGTATTCACTCTGACACTACTTTTGCACTCATGCAATTTGCCATGCACTACTCATGCATTTATCTGTTCACTAAGGCACTATCCATGCATTCTTCCAATGACCCACACATTACTGCTGTACTCATTCATTCACTCAGGCATTGCGTACTCATGCACTCATATAATGATTTTCATATTACACTTGCAGCAATTCATACAACACATACAAGTTTGTCCATTTTTAACCAAATAGGCAGTCTAAAAAGAATCATTTTTTTCTTTTACATTTTTTGTGCTTTTCTAACTCTTTTGTTAGTTTTTTGGTGTCTTTTTAACAAAAATATCAACAGGATGAACTGAAAAAAGGTTTCAAAACATTTTGCACTTATACGGCCATTTCAAAAACAAAAAACAAAAATTAACACCTCTTTGCAGCAACCACAACAGCTTCAACAGATTGCTCTCCAGCACACAGTAGTGTTTTACACTGTATGTACTGCTGTTCAAGTCCAGCGAACTTTGGAATAATTTGTCCAGTGCGGGTGAATGCGGAAGAACCTGCTGAAGTGCTAGGCCCTGCAACCTGATCATCTTGCTGACTTTGTTGGAGTTGGCGACGATGTTGTTCTCGCGCAAGACGATTCGGGTGTATGAGGTGCTTCATCATTGATGAAGTTCCGCATTAATATTTTTTCTCGGATACCCGAGATAGGATGTTTCTACAAATAGTGCAGGTCACCTTCCGTGCATTGACCTTCTTCTCTCTAGGTGGTATAGAAAAGGAAGCCCACACAGCACTCTCCTTCTGTCGCTTGACAGGTTCTTCCACTTCTTCTGCAGGAATGTTCTGTGGTGGATTAGCAGAAGCCATTTTCTTAGTGAATTAAAACAACACCAAAAACATGAAATAAAGAGGAGCAGAAAACACAGAGTCCGTCTTCTGAAGATGCTACTGGATGAATGAAAACATTGGGTGGGGTCCTGCAAGTTCTAGAATAGAAAGATTCTTAGCCAATTAAATACTTTCTTTTGAAGTCACATGGGATCCGTGCACCCGGCGCGCAACCAGCAACTGACGCGATTCCCCAAAAATATATTTAACAATAATATATCTTTATTCCAGTTACAAATATACAATATTTACAATTATGTTAAATAATCTCTTGCTTGTATATACATATTAAAGTTATATACATATAGTTTTAAAACTTAAAGATTAGCGATGGATTCGCGCACCCGGCGCGACCCCTGGAAATACATATGTGACGTTGCGCGGGGTTGAGAACCACACACCCTCCACATAGGCAACGCGCATCATACACAACTTTCCCAATATGGCGGCAACATTTCTTGGAGTCACACACCCACCGTGACTGGTACACGATGGCTACCCGAATCCACTTTAAAAACAAGAAATTGTAAATTCATATTTTAAAAAAGAGAAAACATCACAATGTTTTTATAAAAGTTCAAAAATATAGAAAAAGCATTTTTTGGACATTACAAATAGAAATTAACATTTAAAAATATTTCAAATTCACTGAAAAAAGCCCATAGGTTTCAGGGATGGTATAGTTAGTAATTAGCATTTAAAAAATCTTTGAAATTCACTGTAAAAACATAGGTCTCAAGAACGTTATAGCTCGAAACTAGCATTTAAAAAACCTTTGGAATTCACTGAAAAAAACATAGGTTTCAGGGACGTTATAGTTGGAAATTAGCATTTAAAAAACCTTAGGAATTCACTGAGAAAAACACAGGTTTCAGGGACGTTATAGTTATTTGGACATTTCACTCATACAAAACCAGAGAAATTCAGCCGTTATAGTTAGTTGAGATGTCATTAGTGATGTCACTGACCATGTCATGAGTGATGTTATATGTGATGTCATCAGCAGTGTATTGCAGGAGCGTGAGTTATAGTTAGGTCAACTGACTATAATGGCCGAATTTCTCTGGTTTTGTACGAGTGAAATGTCCAACTAATTACAACGTCCCTGAAACCTGTGGTTTTTTTCAGTGAATTTCTAAGGTTTTTTAAATGCTAATTTCTTATTATAACTTCCCTGAAACCTATGTTTTTTTTAGTGAATATATATAACTCCTTATGAAGATAGTCTCTTGTTATTTGGTACTGAATTGCTTTCAAATTGTTACTCTGTACAGTCTTAAAATATCCTGAAGTAATAAATTACTTGTCACTTAGTAAGGCGTCTAAATTCTCAATAAATTACTCTGTTAATTTCACTCAGATATGAACTCTTGACTTCACTACAAGCTCACACTCTCAGATAAACACTGCACATCTGCTTGAATCTTCCCTGAGAGGAGCCACTAATCCTCTGAACTCTCGCACTGCTTTCTGAATAAATCTATGAGGAGTTTAATGCTCAAATGTGGTTCAGACACTACTCACAGGTTCCAGTGCTTATGTGTAGGGTTCAACACTGTTCTATTAGACACAGAATTCTCTTCTGCACATGTGCGGGAAGTAACGCTGATTTAAGACTTTTCTTTTATCACAAAAATTCTCTTCACACAAAATGAACGCTGTGGAGACACTATTGTTTTCCTAAGGATATTTAGTTGAAGTGCACAGTGCGTTGATCGAGTGTGCGCATTGGTTTGAGAATCTATCCCAACTACTAGCCCACATAGATATCTCATAGATATTTCCTTTTGGGCAACAGCAGCCATTATTCTAATTCTCACGATTTCATCCATTAATTTTTTTTAGTACTATATAAAACAGCAGCTTCCTGCAAGGGCATAGTTTCTTCCACAATGGGTATCGTTTGAAGAAAAGATATTTGACACCTTTTAACTTTTATTTTTTAGTTTAAAGCATTACCCTGCAATGGATCCTTGATACCTTCAAAAGAACATCTTACTTGCTATTTAAGCACCCTGTCAATGGGTAACTTTAACAACATGTACCAAGCATGCACCTCTCACCCACGAAAATGGGTTTTCACCTCAAGATTTCTCCTAAATAATACATTTACTCCAAGTTTCATTTTTCAGTTCTGACTTCATCATATTTCAGTAATGTAATTTACTCTGTATTTTTGTCTGTTGTCATTTTGTTCAGTGCATATTGGCCTAGAGTCATACATTTGTATGACTTTATAAATAAATACATGAGACTTATGCAAAAGCTGTCAAATGAAAATTACTGGAATTATATATGTAAAAAAAAGATGAAGTAGCAATTCAGTAACAGGGATTTCTATTGAGATAATAAAAGAGAGACGTTATCACTTTAATGGAGAGGATTATTCAAGTATTAAAGACTAGAGGGAAAAGCTATTGACTAGACATCCCTAAAATTAGGAATTTTTAATTTGTGGCTTCTGTGGGAACTGCAGTTTGAGTACACATTTTGGAGAAGAAGTCATGAAGTTTAATTCCTGAAATTGTAGAAATCATTTTGCTTTTTTGAATGTCTAATCTTTAACATGCCTCACAAATTGAGGTTAATTCTATTCTCTTTTGTGACAAAAAAGGAAAGATATTAGTTGGGAAAGTGCTCCTGAAATCTGTTTTTAATTCTGAGAATAAATTAAAATAAAATACCAACCCTTTGAGTTTGCTTGGAGGTCCCTGGTGGTTTAACGAGATGAAAGGGGGGACTTGGTTAGTCATAAGAGGGAGAAAAAATAACATATTTCACTAATTAAATAACACAGACAGAACAGCCAACAACGTTTCCCTTATAAAAACAAAATATATATTTAACTCAAATCATACACAATGTCTAATGAACAAGGAAGACGGAGGAAAACTGGAAGTCTGAGTGTGTAAATGTTTTTGATTTATGACTCAAAACAGGTCGGGTAAAGGTAAAGATTTTGGGTAAACCTGTTGCTAGACATCATCATTATCATCATAAATACTTTATTTGATTTGGCAGACAAATCATAAAAGCTCACAATTAACAATTCATTCAATAAGAATATAAAACACAATGAAAATACATTATTCAATTAAAACATCACAAAATCAATAGGAGCAATAGATAATGCAAACATGGAAAAGCATAACTAAGGCACCAAAATTAGTCTGTTCCATTGTTCAGTTCTCATCATTTCTCTCAAAAATGCAAGTGCATCAATTAACACCCTGCAGAATAGCTAAAACGCATGTGTACATTTAAAATGATCTTTTCTTGCTTTTTTGTTTTAAACAGAGAATAAAAAAATACATATGCTATGTTTTGATTAGCTCATTTATCTGTATCGCTTTCGTATTTTAAGCACTCCTCTCATGAAATTTAAAATAGCAGCACCGATATTGATGGAGATGACCAAATATAAATAACTAACATCTTCGCAATAAGAACAGGGATGGTGAGGCCTCAATATCAGGAGCAAACATTTGGATCTCAAAGTTTTATAAAGTACACAAATCAAGACAAAATGCAGAGTAGATTGCTTTGCCACATTGTCACAAGGACAATGCAAGAGATTATAAGACCATACACATAGGTTAGGAAAAGCTACCAGGATATGCACCATACCAAAGTGGAATCTTGTTAGATAAAATCTATATTGCGACTCAAAAAAGGATGCAGCTGATTTTTAGAGAAACTAGCATTGTCCATAATCAAAGAACTTTGCTGCCTCAAAAGCTGCTGATGGTATGCGCTAGCCCTTGAAAACTATGTGGACCTGATTAGAGTTTTTACTTGGGAAGGCATTTTAAGAGGATCATTAAAAAATTCTGTTAAACAGCAATTCACTGAAAAAACATTTCAGTTTACTCCATGGGATCCTCTCACATTGGACGTGGAAAGACAGTCCATAATAATAGATCTTGAAAAGTCTAGCTCTGGTGAAAGCCAGATTTTGGCCATAGCAACAAATGCGATCCTCAATGTATTCCAAGCCCAGTTCCTAGTGACAAAAACGTATTTAGGCACTCTTGGTAACCATCAAAATCTTTCTAATAAATGTGTTCTCCACTGTTTGAAGCTTTCCACAGTTGCTATAGCCCCACACTCCAGCACCATAGGTAGTGATTGAGAGGCATTTTGCTTTGTAAAGTGTAGTCATTTCTTTAACAGGCATCTGACCCAATTTAGCTGCAAAACAGAAGAGTGCCACTATTGCTCTGATCATCTGCTGTGCCCTAAAAGTCAACAGAGGATCCCACGATAACGGTGTGTTAAAAACAATCCCTAGATAAGAGAAATGTTGGACTTTATCGATCCGACTGCCCTACATAACAAGAGATTTCGACTTTGTTAACTTGGGGCCACACACCATTACATAAGACTTTTTATAATTCACTTTTAAAGCAAGGAATGACATAAAATCCACATACAGCAATTTATAAATGGAGCAAATCAGCACAGAAATATAATAATGACTGTGTCATATACTCTTATAAGAAAATACAGTTTTTAATTTACATCATCAAAAACATGGACGTAATAAAGAAAGTGGGGCAGTGTACATAAATTTGGGAAAAGGGGAAGCAACTCAGGCATAAAAAAAAGGAGTGGCCAGAGCATAAACAAATAGGCCACATAACATAATAGGAGCACCATTTCACCTTCAGTGAAAATGATGTCTTATGTATCAGACAAATGTAACCACACTACAGGCTTTATTTTGTGCAATCGCTTCACCTTTATTTGTATTTCTATTTCATAAACCATATCATAAGAGTTTAGATATCTGTCTAGTGTTTCTACCTGTATGTACCCTGCAGCTGGAGTCACCACTAGATGCTCTTTCAGAGGCTGTCAAGCTATTTCTTGTTCTGCAACGCTTTCCAGAAGTGCTACTGCCCATGCCCTTTTCTACAGATGTGTTCACAGTTTTTGAGGCACACTTTCTTTCCTTTGTCAGTCCAGTCTCCTTTCGTTATCCTAAAAGGAGCTTTTGATTCAGAACTTTCTTGTTGTTGTTTTACCCTAACTTCCACATCACATAAGTGCTCGTTCTCACTCTTTTGTCTGCTGTACTTGTCTTTTCTAAAATTCTCAGTTTTGTCTGCTCCATTCTGTCCATCTATATTTCTCAGAGTCCTGCAAAGAAAGGGAAGAAGGCCTATCAATATAATCAATATAATGATACCAATCCAGCTTTTAAAATTTTTTTCACTATCCCAAAAATTGAATCCAAGCATCCCACTCTCCTCTTTTTTAACTTTTTTTTCTTTTTTCTGGTTATGCAGAGCTTTTGCCTTCACCAAACCTTCAGACTCATTTCTCGTTTTAGTTCACAACCACCTAAGGTAGCTTGAGTTACAGAGGTATATACTCTTGAAACAATATAAGGTAGTTCACATTCACGATCTTACATGGGAACAGCAGCCAAATTCTGCCATATGGCGGGTAATGCAGCTTTCCCTCTAATGTTAGTAAGAACTATCAAGGAGATGGTTTCAAAGTTACCAATAAACTTCATTCCCAAATCAACCACGAAGATTCTCCATGCTCATTTTGTATTTTTTTCAGTACCTCTGGCAATGCTACAAAAGAGAGTGTTCCATGCGTAGAAGTACATATACTAGCAAATATAGTCCTGTGATACAGTCCTCTACGGGTGATACCATATGAAACAGAACACACATAGTTAACATTCTGAGGTTATCTTCAGGGGTAGCCTGTAGATACAAGACAATACAATCATCAACAGTGGAACCTTATAAAAAACTAGCACCTAACCTTCTATCCCCTATGTAAAGTAAACAGTGGGAAATACCGAAATGACGTGTGCACACGGTGTACGCACCCACTGTCAAGGTGCAGTCCACTACTGGACTAAACGTTTAGCAAAACAGATGCAAACGGTGCACCACTTAATGAACATTAACACAAAAGTAATGAGGTCTGTGTTTAAGGTTGTTCTTCAAATCTTCCTTTATTTATTCATAGTTAGGTTAAACCAATTAAGTCGAGTAGAACAGCCTGTAGATGGTTTTAAAATCAACCGAAAATGGGAACTCGTCTTGCTTTGTGGGTGCTTTGCTCATAATTAAATTACTAGCCTGTGGACTAATTGTCAGCATTGGAACAGGTACATCTGCTGTAACAGCATCTAACATACCAGCCCCTATTGTCTGAAATGCATATTGTGGAAGTTGTCTATATACAGTCAGTAATTCATTGAATAAATGTCTTAGTTCTGGAGTATTCAAACTTCTTGCATCCGCATGAGGAGTATACCCAGCCAATATGGGCCAGGTGACTCCTGGAAGTCTTAAGCGACACATTCTAACAGTTTCCAGTACATGTTCTATGCTCCATTTAAACATCAATTGATGTTGTTCAAAGCCTATGAGAATTGCCAGTCTTTAATATGGTTCATAGTTTTTAGGAATAGGGGCAGCTTTATAGATACAAAAATGTGTTTAAATCTGCATGATAAAACTCCACCCATATTTAAAATATTTCAATGACATAGTGCATGTCCTGTAACTAGCAGAATTACTTCACCTAGGCCTTAAGGAATCCTTGCTCCATGATATGATACGACAAACTGTTGACACAGTATAACAGGTAAAGACGCAATTTTAACAAAGATTCAGAATAAGATTCAAAATGCTATAAACTAGGGAAACCCTTATACTAGTCAAGCTTAACAAACACTTCACCAGAGAGGGAGCTCCTGCCTGACCCGAAAAAGGAAACTATTATTACAACCGATGTTTCTGCATTCGTAATTATTGATAGTGTCTCTAAGAAGTACTCAAAGCTCCGTTCCAATTTAAGTGTTGTGATATGTATCGCAGGCTTTCCAGAAAATATGGGCCAGGTTTAGAAACCCAGGATTCACTGGAAAGGGCATGCTTAGCCAACTTTCCAACCTAAGCCTGGAAATCATGCTGACTTAGCCAATGGCTCATTACTTGATACTAAAGGGTTATTTGCTTTGCCTTCACTGAGAATGTTTGCAGTACACAGTTTGAAGGAAGCTCCCAACAGAAAGCTGAAGATGTCTCTTTCCAAAGGTGTGTTTGTCAGATTTAAATACACTTCTCTGAATATTTTGAAAATTCTAGACTTTGTGATGAATGTTGTAAAATGCAAGAATAAGCATATGAATTCTGTTGCACATTGTAAATCACATGATTACATATATAAGAGCAATTGATACGCTATCAGCCTATAATAAAGCAAATCTCTTACTTATATTCAGGTGCCTTTAACGGTAAATGTAGTACACATTTAATAATGAAAAATGTTCACTTGAATACATAAATTTATAGGAAATAACATGGTGGGCACATAGAAGCAGAAAACACAATGCACACGGGAATAGTGGTCCACAACAGTTGTCATTCAGAAGAACAAGCAACCCTGTAAGTGAGGATCTGTAATAACATGAAACTCCTAAATCAAATGATCAATTAGGAGAGAGACGTATATCACACCCATCATAAATACATAATGGTAGTCTTTAAGGCTTACATATGTTCAAACTAGATCTCAATAAGTGATAGAACTAGAACTACTCCACAATCGCTGCCAGTTTTACGCATATTTTACTTGTGTGATTACATTGACACACATAGCTTTGAAAGTTCAGCTGCTCTGCTAAAGCTTTCCAAAACAACAGTACTGAAATGCTGAAATATGTGCCAGGAGTGATGAAAGTAAGTGAAAACATCTTGACTTATGCCTGAACTGAACACAATAAACAACAGAAAACTAATCTGATAAGAATCAAAGAGGGTTGACACGAGTGTAGATATAAGCTACTAAATAAAAGTTGGGATTTTTTGTAGAATAAAAGCAGATCCCCAAATGGTCTGAGGCGGTCGCAGACACCCTCCCTCTTAATATCTCATAAATCATGTTTTTTGGGGTATGGTGGCATGCTATGGCTATTTTATACCTATGTTAGGGGCCATCATGGTCCCCTGGCAAGAACTCCTCAAAAGGAAAATGCCATGGTAATGTGGTCAGAAAAAGATGGAGGCCTTCAAGTGCACAAGGAAGGCCTCCCCATCAAGGATAAGGAAAAGAACTTGATGCTAGACATCAGTTGTGCTATATTCATACAAACCATGAATCAGCACCCCAGTGTTGCATGCTAGCTGACCCTTCACCCAAAGCCAAGCAGAAACGAACTGTGAGGCCATGAAATGGCCATCCTATGGGGGTGAAGGCGCTTCCACCTCTACCTTAAAGGGCATCCATTTACTGCAGTCACTGACCATAACTTACTGATGCCACTTTCCGAGGATGCTCTACAAATCCACCTTGTGAGTTAAATACATGAATACCCATTTCTAGCGAAGATTTGATCCTGTGCAGTTAGCCCAAATCACAATTTGTCATGAACACTCGACTTGTCACTCTTAAGGAACATCAGGAAATTGGATGGAATAGTTTGAGCCTCTCAAGAGGATGAGTGCTTCCAAGCAGTGACTCCAGCTCAGCAGCAGAATCAGCGGAACCTTTGTTGGAGTATCCTCCTAGAACTTTGGAGTTTCTAACATTATGTGATCATGTCCATTGAACCAGAACTGGTTATTACCAAAAAGGAATTAGCACTTCAGGTGACTTAAATTTTGAACTGTGCAACTGGCACATGGGGACATCAAAGGCAGTTTAAAGCAAAGGGCAAACTGAAAGAAAATATATGTTTAGTGGATCCAGCAGTGGGAAAATATATAGCAATGTGACTTACCTACCAGACCTTGAAAATGACAAAGAAGTGACCTGAAAATGTTTGTGACATGCCCTGGCAGCTGGCACATGTGGACCTCTTTAAAATGCCTTATTCATAGAAGAAAATTGACAAATAATACACAAACATTGAGATCAACTGTGTTTTAACAACTTTTTCTGGGGTGCAATGACAAAGAAAAAATCTGGGTCACACAGAATAATTTGTAGATCAATAGGTATATAGTGGGTAAGTGGACCATCATATAACAATATTGCTGTGAGTGTGACCTCAAACTAACAGACAAGCTGATGCAGATACTAAATAAAATTGTCCACATTATGAAGGACCAATGGAAGGAAACTAAAATGGCAGTCATCCAAATCCCACAGGAGTACCAATCTACTCCCTCACAACCCTGAACCTCCATGTCTTTTAAATCTGTACCTTTACTGCCATCTGTGTGGAAGAGAGAGGATACCCACAGGACTGTGATGTGTTGAAGCACAGCCTTGCAGCATGCCCCACACAGAATAGGTGGAACAGGCCAAGTAGCAGCCAGAAAAAGTGAAAAGTTACTCTGCAGAGAAAACAGCATTCCTTTTTAAGAGAAATGAGTTGCCATTCTTCGGGGTGAGGACTCCACCTCAATAGGTAATGGCTGTGATCAGGAAGATGGCTGAGGGGAAGGAAGGTTTTAAAGTATCTACTATTTTTATAGCATGGCTCCTAATTGGCATCAAAGAGGCAAGAAAATATGTCCACGTTCAAAAAATACTTTGATAATTGCATCCCAGACGTTAAGTTCCCCATGGTCAGCAAAAATTGCAAGATTATGCTGTGTCTTTGTAATGCATAGCTAAGCTTACCAGATGCAAATACCGTTTTCATTTTCAGAAACAAATGTTCAAATCTTGTGAAGGTAAACCTAGCTTTTCAACTGTGTAACCCTGAGCATGGTAAGCACCTTTCAAAAAGGTCAAGGTAACAACTGTTTATAAAAATTAACTGTCGATATATTCATTTACAGGCCTTACTAAGAAAAGGGATGGAATTTAGATGTGGTGGTGTCCTAATTGCTGAAAGGTGGGTGCTTACTGCAGCTCATTGCCTGATCAACACTCTTGCCAATCAGCTATTCGTAGTACTTGGTACGTACAAATCTCTTCTTGTTAATTTATGATATACTATATCGTGAAGTATCACATTACCTTTGACCACTTTAGAACACTCTGGTTCAGGGTGTGCTTAATTACTCTAGATCTAGGAATTGTACAATTTAACTGGATGCAAACCACGATTACCCTCTATGGACACTTTACTCCTCAGTTGTGTACACAGAGTCGCACAACCTCTGAATGGTTTGGTCCTCTCCGAAGTTAAGGCTTTGGTGTTTTTATTTCCCGTAATGTCCAGCGTTCTGTCA
This sequence comes from Triturus cristatus, assembly GCF_964204655.1. Lineage (NCBI taxonomy): Eukaryota > Metazoa > Chordata > Amphibia > Caudata > Salamandridae > Triturus > Triturus cristatus. The sequence continues at coordinate 836,232,216 of NC_140591.1, forward strand.
CATGTTTATGGTGCTCAAAGCCATACTGGAGAGTAACAGTAGGCAGCTAGAAATTCTTAAATATCGTGTTGGGGAGGGTTTTCTAGGTATCCACTTCATTTTCTCAGTATGTCATTTGCATGAATCATAGTCTGAGCTTGATCCCTTTTTCCATTGAAGTGAGATGAAGCGATGTCAGCTGCCTTGGTATTTGCAGCTTCTCAGCTAGATGTTTGGGGAGCCAGGATATATTATTTCACAGTGAATCAAGCGTGCAATCAAAATACCGGCTTCAATGGATGTTCTTTCATTGACTTAGTCCTTGCAATAGTGTTGCAAGTTGGACACTGTCCCGGGTAATTCACTATACCGGGACAGTCTTAGCAATTGCACTTATGTGTCATTGAAACATATACAAGACATTTTAGCTCACGTTTCTCCAGAAACCACCACAGACCAATGCTTCCTGAAGGTAACAGTAAGTACCTCAGGAAGTGCCAGGCATAGAGTGACTGTGATAACACAGAGCAGTAGTCTTCAGGCCGTGGCGCCTCTCCGGGGGTTGACAGGCTTAATTGGGTACTAAATTCTATGTCGAAAGAAAATGTGATACCCATGATCTATTTCAGTAACGCCGCATATTTTGTACCTCAGAAATGTGATGTAACACCATTTTCAGCACGTAGATGGCAATGCGGAATTACTCCAAGAGAAGGCGCAATCTAATTATAGTCAATCACTGGATGAGCTCTTGGTTGTCAATCATCTAGCCATGCTCCTTACCAGCAGCTGCCTAAACATGGCTTTGTTGACTGTTGCAGGGCTGCGGAAGGTGCTGTAGTACCAGTTAAACAGACCCGGTTGGAGATGATAAATTATCTGTGTCCCTCAAGGCCCTGAGGAGATATCTATAGGGTGCCGGGGCACAGGGCAACACTGTCGTATATTGAGCGTGTTTTTTGATAGAAGTATGAGAGTGCCTCAACCTCGTACCCCTTGCAGAAACTTTGGAAATACATTAAGCGAATATTCCGAAACAGCAACATGTGCAAGAAGTACAGCTCGAGTACAGGAGCACTGCTCCAGACGATTATATAAACTGCACATGCATGTACTGGTATGAGCAGTGCTATAAGACAAATTACATATTTGTGAAGAGGGACTATGGAGAGATGAGGGACACTGTTGGCCAGTAGTTGTGAGGGAAGCTGTGGGGAACAAGCTCAAGGGGCACCAAAAAAGATTGTTGCACTGGGCGCCATCTGCTAGTCTTGACAGAGTGAGTAAGTAATGTCTGTCACTGTGCTGTTTGAGATTGATAGTTTTGTCCCGTTGGGAAGGTGTTGTTATTGGTCTTGACTTTATGTATGTATGAACTTTAATAGCACATTGCTTAATTTATAATGCAAGTGACAATCCGCGACAACATTTTAAGTAGGCGGAGTTAAATTATGCTAATTATGTGGGTTGGGTGGAGTTGGCAGAGCTTAGGGCAGTGGGTGTGGTAAATTTTCAAGTGAGTAATTGAAGGCTGTGCTGCAAAGTGTCACTGGAAATTGTTTTAAAATGTTGTCAACTATGCTGCATGTATCTATGTACATCTATGTAAATGTTACTTGTTTGTTGGAAAGGTGCCCTTGAAGAATAAATATTTTATCAATATTTTAGACCCACATTTGATCTGTGAACATTCAAGTGCTGGAATCGTTGATGACCTCCTGAAAATAAGCATAAAGTACACATGATTCACATATTGTTTAGTCACCTGTAAATATTTAACAATAAATGTCACATACAAGAAACATCACCAATTCAAAGTACAAAAAGGCAGGTTTCTGAGGCTGTACAGCTGGACATCGTTATGAGAACTCATCATTCAGTTCACTAAGTACGGCAGGTAGATGATACCTATCACACCCATCCACCACTCCACATGCCACAATGCTACTACTTTCTGGATGAGTCAGTTTTTGGACAACAGAGACAAATCACATGTCGGTATATCTTCAAGAAAATGGCTGTAAAAATGCTCAACGATAGTAGAAGCATCACCAAGGTTTTAATTAAAATCATGCAATAGCCGAGACACCTATGGGTATTTGTGCGCTTTATAAATCTCATAAACATAAACAAAGCTTACTTAATCATTTAGACCATACCATCATGTTTAACTTTCAATGTAATCAAGTTACAACTGTTTTAACATTTATTTTCATGAAATAATTTAGTATTATTCTGCTGTGTGACTAGTTATTCCAACAGTCAAGAATTTTTTTATTTTTTTATTTTAACCCTTACGATCAAGAACTTTAAGATACAGATGTTTTAAACCTACCATTTTACTGTGTCGGATATTCAGTATTTGTAGTGTGTTTTAACCTACTATTTCATGTTGAACTTCACTGATTATGACCTCTGCTATGGATTGGACCTGCTAACCAGTGTGCTGTGAAATGTGTGTTGTGCTAATATGTTGTGCCTTTCCACTCCAAGTGCAGCACCTGCTATCTGGCTTGGACTCCTAAGGCTGACATTGGACACTATTAAAACCATTAATAAATAGCCCTTCGCAAGGCAGAAATTATCGGGTAGTAAACCGTGCCTGCTGCATCTGACTGAGTTATGTAGGATATGTGTCCCTATACGAAACAAATGTCATGCAGCGTATATAGGTTGTAATGACCCCTGATAACCATGCAGTAAGTCCCATCTCTCACAAAGATAAATATAACATAATTCTCAATTTGGATCTCAGGGAAGTGGCAGCAGTTAATATCAAAATCAAATCCAAAATGGAATTTGATCTGAAAAGATCAAATCTGCATTCAGATTTAAAGATGAACTGGCACTCGGTGACCAATCCAGAGAAACACAATAAAAAAAATACATCTGTTGAAAGTCAATTTTGAATGACTAGATTTGTCTTCTATTACAATAATCTGATTTTAGATGAAAGATCAAATATAGGAATACATGTTTAGGTTTTCTTATTACAATGGCTCCCACAGAGTTCCAAGAAGAGAGACCATTTAACTTCTGTTCTGATCTCCAGTCTGAGTATGCCAGACCAGTCTCTGCTCTAATTCACTTAGGGCATGTTACCTAGCAATAAAACCATTTAGCTGTTAATATTGGGAAGGGCATGTCTCCTGAATGGAAATGGGCATATACCCGTGATTTAAGAGCCAGAATGCGTGTGGAACTGGTATCCCTTCTTGTATTTTGCCTATGGGTCTGCACTAATCTAGAGTGTATGCCGAGGCCTGTTCATGATAATGCGAGGTTCTGAACCTAGGGTGACTTCACAGCCGACATTGGACTACTGTTCATGCCCCAGGTCCATCACATAAAGTAGTGGTTACAACATACCATGGTGTATGCATCTATAGTATGACCAGACCGCTTTATCTGTGTTAAGGAGCGGCTACCTTACCAACATCTCTTGTGTAAAGTAATGTTGTTGAGTAAAGCCCAGAGCCCTGGGCTGGCATCCTGTGCGCATGTGTATGTGCAGTGACTGTGTAGCACATGTATGGTAGTAGAGTTCTGTGTGTTGTATGAGTCTGAGCACTGGTGTCAATGGGATCCATTTTAGATGCTCCTTGTCTTAGAATAGCATAAGATGAAGAATGAAGACAGCTTTTCCCATAAAAAGTAAGTAAACTGCCTGCCTTCTAGTAGAAAGATGATCAAGACTTGAACACAGAATGAGGGAGGATGGTACCAGAATTACCATTAAAATTCAATGAGCATATTTTTAGCAAAAGGCTGCTGAATATTACTTCTGGAGCACTACATTTGGTAGATGGTATTGGTGATGGGTTGGACTGCAGTTTCTGTTGCTTAAGATGAGTACGATTTTAGGTAGAGCCTGGCCTTTTTGACTGTCCCTAATTACTGGTTAAATAGCATTGATGACATTCAGATGCAAAGATCTCATACTCCATTGTGCATAGGTTTTCAATACTCCAGCTTGGAGCAAACCCCATTGCTGCCTAATGCGAGAGCCATCGTGTTGCTCACACCAGTTCTGAAACCTTAGACAGTGGATCACAACCCTGGTCTGAAAAATGTGTATAAAGGTGGGATCCCAACCACAAGATTCTTCTTTACCAAGGAAGGGAGTGCTCTGCAGAGTACCTGAAGAACTCATGTGTAACCAGGGCTCCTGTCTGCTTGACAGTTGGACTACCAGATGAGAGGCGGCATCACCTGAAATTTGCATTTTTCTACAGGATGAGCTAGGAGTCTGCCTGGAGTGCCAGGAAACCTGCCTGCCTGCTAAGAAATGAAAGGGATGTGTCTGGCCCTGCAGGAGGGGACATTGTTCAGAAGGAGACGCCCAAGATCTTCCCTGTGTGAGAAGCACCCAGTCTCTACTGACATGCCCAAACAGACAATGTGCCCCATGTCTTGGAGGTTTTCCTTGATTGCTCTGCACAGTTTCTACGTGAGCTGTGCCAAAACACAATTCCTGTGTTGCCTGGCAGTTAACCATGGTCTTAAGACTGGTGCTGCTGCCGATGCTGTGAGTGAAAGCCATGTTTCCATCAAAGTGGGAAGTCCTTACTGGCCTTGAAGCTGCATCTACAAAAAAGATACCACTGTGAAGAAATTAGCCAGGACACACTAGAATACTGGAGGGCTGCTGCCGCCAAGAACAAGTGCTGCTGTGCTGATCCTCCTCACAGATTGCTCTTGCAAACTTTGTCCCAATTGGTGCTGCCAGCATGGCTCCCTCAAGAGAGGAGCTGCTGAAGTGAGAGCAGGAGCCCGGGCCACATCCACTGCCCAGCTTGAACTGCAACAATTAACAAAAGGTAAAATGTGGGGTAAATATTTTTATCGAGGGGGTAAAGAGTCATTGAACTGAATTGCACATTTGAGTTGTGAGCGTATTTGAGCCATCTGCACCTGTGCCTAATCTTGCCTAAACCCATTGTACTTTGAGGTCTCAAGATACAGTATCTCTAACATGACAGAAGGAAGAGGGTTGCTAGCAGGAGACCCAAAAGAAGTGGGTGTAGCTCCTCACCATTTAATGCAACTTAATTTGCAACAGTTGTATGTCTTTACACTTGAACTGTGTAGTATTGTGATCTGCTGTGTGAGTAAAATATATTATTTTTACATAAAAGATGAGCACTGACTTACTACCTCATATCCCTCTAACCCACCTCTCTCGCATTACTTAATCTCTCTTTGAACGGCCACACCGTTTATTAACAATAAGGCACCCCAATAACCCTTTGTGAGCTTGGGCATTAAGATAAATGGCCAACAAGGGAATCATTTACGAGAAATATCAATCAATTAAGTATATTTAATGCCTTGAGAGGTGGCATCTGGAATGGATGTATGATGTTACAACGCATGCTTTTACAACGCATGCTGTTACAACAAATTTTTTACAACGCAAATGCTGTGACAACGCAAGTCTTTACAACGCAAGTCTTTACATCGACTTGCAGTAGATGGCGTGCTAACATTAAAAAAGGGTAATTTACTATTCTAACTCCAGTCCACGTTGCAGTAGGGAAGGTGTTTGGATAGTAAACTACACTATTTTTAATGTTAGCACGCCATCTAGTGCAAGTCGATGTAAAGACTTGTGTTGTAATGGCATGCGTTGTCACAGCATTTGCGTTGTAACAGTTTCGTTGTAATGGCAGTGCGTTGTAAAAGTTGCGTTGTAATGGTTGTTCACCATCTGGAATCAATCACACAGTGATATAAATGAGCCAACATATGATGCAAAATAGAGATGATCAAAAAGAAGGGGAACCCAGGTGTACACAAAGAAAAAATATATATTTTAATAAAGTTGCTTTGTAATGTAAAACAAATTTCAAAAACTCGCAATTCTTGTCTATTAACACAGACTCTCGGCGATTAATGTTGATGGTAAACAGAAATGGGGCCAAAATAAATCCTGTCAGACACTGCAAGTTATTGGGAAAGATCTTGTACAGCGAAAGGACAACAATACTGGGTCTACCCCTATTGACGACAGCATTTCCCAAAACTTTGTGTGATTTACCAGATCAAATGCCAAAGTAAGGTCCATGAAACTCAGAAAGAGGGTGCCTTTTTAGCCACAGTATAATTCTGTGTGAATAAACCAAGGTTTAGGAACTGGTTGATGGTATTTAATCCAGGCCTGAACCCATACTGCAGAGCAGATATGATGTCACTTTCCTTAGTCCACAGAGATAACCGTTCCAATATCACCAGGCCCAAGACCTTGAAAGTTTTATCAGTCAAGGAGATGGGTCTGTACTATTTAGTATCTGCTCAACTACCCTTTTTAAAATGGGGACAATTATGGATTGAGCCCATGAGCCCGGAGAACCAAATTGCACAGCTGAATTTAGTACCCTGGATGTTAATAGGGCCCAGATAAGAGGGTCACCTTTGAACAGATCTCCTGGAACTCCATCGGGGCCCGGTGCCTTATTTCCTGCTAGTCTTGGAATTGCGATCACAACCTCTGAGATAGAAAATTACAGATTACCATTTCGTAACTCAATCACCATAGGAAATTGAGGTTAGGCGTCAATCCCTGATTCAAAAGAGTACCTGTAAGAGGAAAGATCAAACTATTTATCTTCCGCTATCACTGAGATCAAAATTGGCACACCCTCAACTATTAGAATTGGACTGTTAATGACCCTCCAAAACTGTCACGGATGTCACATGCACTCCATAATTGTTCCCAGGACTCATCTTTGAGGCTCTCTTTTCTTTTCTTAATTGCCTTTTTGTAGAAGCCACATACAAATCAAACCTCTTTATCCCTGGGTGAGCATTTGAGGCCCTTCATTAAATCATGATGGCCCCTTAGAACATGCACAATCAAACCTATGTTCCCTTCTAGTGGCAGTATGACCTCTACTGGTGACAGTGAGGGCATCCCTCATGCTTTTGCAAAAAACAGAGAAAACATCCAAGTCATCTCTGGGCCCAAAATGAGGGGTTGGGCAGCATTCAATCTCACTACATCTTTTACGAAACAGATTTCTACAAAATTCCTCCGGGATCACTTTTGGCCATTTGAAGTGACTTCCCTGATGTATAGGTACAAGGTATTTAGTGGCAGAGGATGGAAAGGACAAGTTGTGATAAGAATGTTTTAACAGTAAAACCAGGGGATTAGTGTCACTCCAACCAGACCATGAGACCCTATAATCAATCAAAAGATGTAATAAAGGTGAAAAAATTAAAATATAATCCACAATTGATTCACACCCCCTGCCAACATAGGTGGGATCCACCAATGAGCTTGATATGTCTAAATTTAGGGATTGAACTAAAACGTTTGCCTGTTGCTGGGTGGTGCATTTGAAATGAACACTTAAAGAATCCTCCCCGAGGGGGAGTCCTTAAAAATTTGGAATTACTTTTTGACAAGGGTTAATGTTGAAATTGCCCATAATCGCTACTGGGGTAAACAAATTGGAACTTGAGCCGGACTCTAAGGGGCGTGTCTTTAATTTCACAAGCACCATTCCCATGGCAGCAATGACATCAGAGTAGACAGATTGGCCATTAGGGTTGTAGATGTTTAAGAACAAAAGATTTCTTTTTATCAGGGAAAGAAAGAAGAAATGCACATAAATTAGAATAGTTTGCCTCTAACTTTTCAATTAGACAATTCAAGGTCATTGAAACTGAAATACATATCCCCTGTTTGGCCCACCCAGAAGACGATATATGGCATGGTTAAGAAATTGAGTAAAGCCATCAAGGAAGGGTATGTCTCAAATTGACCGTGTTTCTTGAAGGGCCAGTACGTTATATTGCCTAATGAACTCTAGGTGGTTGTGATTACTGACCTTCTCCTCGAGTTCAGCAACATTCCATGACAAAAGACTAAGCTGATTAACAGCATCAACCCCTACAAGAGGAGAATTGGTTCCCTCACCCTGCAAGTCATTTGCAACATTGCAACTAATAGGGGGTAGTCAATCCACCTCCCCAAGTGTAATGATAGCGGAGCGGGGCGAGTGTATTAAGGGGAAGTAACAGTAGCATTAGTAGGATTGAAGTGAGGCCATACTGTCCTTGACACTGCAGAGATGCGATGTGCCTAGAGGTACTCAAAATATCCACATTACCTGGTCTGTAAAAAACCCCAATCACCGCATCCCCATGCTCACAGTTGGATCTTCCTTTCCCTTAAAAGATTATAGGATTCTACCCCCAGCTCCCCAAATTAATCACTATTCAATCACCTTAGAGGTTTTTAGGCCCATGCTGATTTGGGCAAAATATTCATTTCAGCCTCTGTCATTGTTGTCAGCCAGTGTCACCTTATTTTGTAGCTGTCAACAATTTACGTTGATGTCTGAATTAAGCAGGTGTATTTACCTAAGCAATCAGATAAGTTGTACAGTCAGGTGAAAAATCCAGTTGGTCAGCATTGGGCAAATGTGCAAAAGTTGACCCCTTTAATAAAGGCACTGAGTGACCTTTACTTATAATATGTGGGGCAGGGGTATACCCTGTCAGGTTTTGGAAAATGTGGCATGTGAATGTAAATGTAAATGTTGTAGACTTGTAAAGCGCACAGCTACCCCAGCAACGGGGTGTCCCGGCGCTGTAGACCGCTGGGGAACCCGTCCTGGCTATCCCTGTGAGATGGTCCCTTTCTGGGTATCTCCAAGGTGAAACCAGGCATCCCTGGCGTCTGTGGGGGGCCGTTGTAGAGATGAGGCAAGCTTAATGCCCAGAGTTGCCGAGTGTGTTCCTGGTTAGAGTAGGTACTGAGGCGAGAATTATCGAGTCCATTTTGACCCTGGTCCACGACCCTGCCGCGTCGGGAATTGAACCCTGGTCCCTGGCCGATTCTCTGCTTACGGGTCTGCCGCCTCTAACTAGTGAGCCACACCTCAGAGTTTGTCATCCTTTATTATAGCCTGTGTGTTAACAGGTTTATCTTTTTTTACTACACCAGCACTCCCATGGCGCAGGCCATTGTGTATAGTGGCATCTCTGGTAAGGGAAGGACGAGAGCAGGAATCACATGACACTTCCCCGTGATACCGTTGTCGCGTAATTCTATGACAGAGTTGAGAAGGTTCGGTGGGCAGGCAGTCTGTGCTTATTGGCAAGTCAGGATATTTCAAATCTGGCATGTGGATGATTTCTCTGTTAACCCACTATTAAATTCCAAAAACATTTATCAACTTCATATTCAAAGCAGAAATGGCAACCTTTACAATATTAAATTTGTTCCTCAAACTATCAACAATAGCTTTAATGTCGGACAAACCTGGGACAGTAGGTGCCAGAACAGTCGTTGTCTGCTGATCCATTTCTCTGTTCAAGCCAGTTAATGGAATATGGCAATTAGAAGAAACTACTGGGGTTAAATCAACAGATTCAGTGGCAGTTGAAGCTTCCAGGGGTGACCACCAGTTTGTGGGGGTTGGCTGTGAAGCTTGCGGGCCAAAAGATGACAAAACCCCTACCTCCTCAGCTACTTGTAAATTTCTCGAGGGGGAGTTTATAGCACCTAGGCAAATGTCATTTGACTCCCCTTTATTAAATTGAGTTATCTTGGAATTTGAGGCCTTTGGTACTGCGCCTCTGGCAATGTTCTCCTTTTATTGAGGATATCCTCCACCTCCGCTATCAGATTGCCAGTGTCCTTCAAGGTGCAATATTCAGCTGTGTGTCTCTGGGCGAACTTAAGTTACTTGCTAGTGCATGAGGGGTGATCAGCTGCCTTTCACTTGCCCATGATAGAAATCCATCTCAAAAAAGCATATGGTAAAAACTAACAGGATATAGTAATGATGACATTTTGCAATAGCCAAAGTTAAAACCACAAGTAATTAAAACCCTTTTGAAGAAGAAAGCAAATGGGAGTTTTCTAGCGCCTGCAGGGAGATATAGAACAGTCTTACCAGCACTCACAGAACATTGTCCGGGCACAGGAACAAGGGGGTGGCCCTTTCCTGCTTCTTCCTGTCGCTGACTGGCACAGACGGGCCCGCTCTTGGTCTGGTCTTTGCCCCAGGCACGCACTTGAGTGCGGGTCAAGAATAGCGCTTTTGAGCATGATGTGGTAGCATGCCCCTTCTGCTGGCAATGCGAGGGCAGGTGGGGGACGTATTCCCACCCCAGCTGCAGTGATGGCCTTGAAGAAGTTGTCTCGCACCGCAGGTCAACAATATCGCTTTTGAGCATGATGTGGCCTCATGCCCCTCCTCCTGGCAATGGGAGGGCATTGGGGGGGACATAGTCCCACCCCAGCTGCAATGATGGCCTCACAGAAGGCGTTCCATGCCACGAGCCAAGAATAGTCCTTTTGAGTGCCTTGTGGTGGTGTGCTTCTCCTCTAGGCAATGCAAGGGGGGCAAATGGGAGACGTAGTCCCACCCCAGCTGCACTGATGGCCATGCAGAAGGTATTACAACTGGTGGCAAGGGAACCTCATTGGTGAACCGGGTCTTGTCATTTGAGGCACACAAGGACCATTCTTTTACAGCACTCTCCACTTGATGATCCAAGATGTCCCTCATGTGCCAAGTTGAACACTTTGGATCTTACACTCATCTGAGGTATAACTCTCACACTTCTCATAAAACCATCCTGCCGAATAGTAAGTTCATTTCTCACACACCCATAAGGTTTCAAATCTGGATCTAAAACCCTATAATCTAGCCAACCATTCATCACGTATGTCTTGAACAATGGAAACAACAAATCCCCCTTCTCTCTCTCCACACACTCATCCTGGGTAATAGCTGGTTCTTTAATCCAGTACACACAGCTAATGTCACTATAATGTCATCAAGGCCATCCTCAACTGGTGACCAAGACAAACAATCTGCCACTCTATTCAAAAGACCTGGTAAGTATTGCACTTTCAAGTTAAACTCCTCCAGTTCCTCACTCCACTTCTTAAGTCTGGGCGTCAAACTGTAATTACGGTTGCATGAAACAAATGTGCACTAAAGGACAATGATCCATCTGTACAATGACAGGGATACCTCACAAATAGAACTTAAAATGACACACTACCCAAACGATGGCGAAAGATTCTCTTTGAATTCAAGAGTAATGCCCCTCTGCATCTTTAAGTGCACTAGAGGCAAATGCAACCACTTTCTCATCACCATCTACATTTTGGGTAAGGACAGACCTAATCCTTTAGGTCTGGAGTCTGTTGTTAAGATGGTTTTCCTTTCCACATCAAAATGCCCCAATGTTGGCATTTTGCTAATTTCAGTTTTATTGTCTTAAAGCAATGTCACATTCATCTGACCATACAAAGGGGTCTTCCTTTCTCAAAAGTATTCTGATGGTCTCAACAACACTCGCAAACCCTTTGATAAATTGAGAATAAAATTCATTGAGGCCGAAAAAGGTTCTAACTTGCTCCTTGTCAACTGGTGTGGGGGCTCTCATTATGCTGTCAGCCAAATCCAACTTAGGCTGAATACCTTCTCCTGATATTACATGACTCAAATAAGTCATAGATGTTACCCCCAATTTGCACTTCTGTTTCTTCATACCGTATTCTACTAATTTCCTCAAAACCTGTCTCAGTGTATCATTATGTCCCAAAGCATTCCTCCAATAAATAAGGATGTCATCTTGAAAAAAAACAAGAGATTTGGTACATCCCCCAATACCATTGTCATATTCTTCTGGAAACAAGCAGCCACAGACTTCAAACCAAATACCATTCTTACAAATGTATAGCACCCCAGAGGTATTACAAGTGAGGCCAGGTGTTTTCGACTCTTGGTGCAATTTCACTTGTTGATATACCAATGAAAGATCCAAAACACTGAAAAGGTTGGCACCATTAAGCATTGTGATAGTTTCTGAGATATTGGGAAGCGGTTGATGATCTACCCACAGACACGCTTTGAGATCACACATATACACAAACATTCTAATGGATTTGCTACCATCTTAAGATGCAAGAACCACAGGCGCCAGCCACTCTGATGGCTCTTTTTCCTCAATCACATTCATCTGAAGTAACTTGTTCAAATATTTCTTCAGTGGCTCAAGCATCAAATTAGGAACCTTGCACGCTTTGTGGACACTTGGTTTCACTCATTTTTTAACAACAATACGATGTTTGAAATTCTTAAGAAGGCCCAGATCCTCTTTGAACACCTCGAGCAACTCCTTTTAAAACCTTTCACCCACACCACAGTTGTCAACCAACATTACCTGATTATGAGCATTTGGGTTGAGAATTATCCCCATATCCCTTTGGTATCTCCAGCCAAACAAGTTGGCACCTCTCTTCGACATATATAAACCTTACCAATAGTTTCTCTGTCTTTGAACATGATTCTTTTGCCCACATACTCCCAACACATCTATTTGCGTACCACCTTAACTAACAGAGTTGATATCTGGAAGAAGTAACTCCACTTCATCACTTGCAAATTTCCTTTCCGAAATCCTGTTTCCAATCATTGTGTAAGGAGATCCAGAGTACGTAAACACAGAAATGTCTTCCCTCCAATGTCAATTTCACATTTAGGATGATCACAACCCTCGTAGCTACCTCATCAATGTTCTATTTTACATTGAGAACAACAGTTTGCAATCCATCTGTTACACTCTTAATAGCTCACACTCTCTCAGCAGACATGCAAACTCTAGCATAATGCCCCTTTAAAACACTTTTGACTTGAGTGTTTGCATAGCAATTAGGACTACTGTAAATATATCCAAAACTGCCACATCAATAACACTTAGTTTTGAGATTATCAATAGATGTTTTAGGCTATGTTCTATTGCTATTCCATTGCTATTTTAAGAACATTAGGTTCAGCGTCCAGCTGCGCATCATTCTCTGTGACTATATATATGCAGCTAGGCGCCAAGGCAGTGTCAGATGATATGGTATGATCTCTCATTTCCTTTACCCAACCAGAAGTGTTCTCCACCCCCTTAAAGATAGATGTAGCTTCCTTGAGTGAGGGATTTCTGGATAACAATTTTTCTTGCACCCAATTACTATTGGTGCATCTCATTAACTGATCCCTGATCAGTGAATATGGTAGAGTTTTCAGAGATGCAATATAGCTGCCCATTCTTCTGTTGGTTCTTGAATTTTAGTAAAGAATTTATGACTTTCTAACACAGCATTTATGTGGGGCCCAAAATATTGATCCAGCATTCTCACTGACATCTCAGAAACATCAGAAGTTTCTCCATATCCATTCCCAATTGGTATTTCATCTATACTTTTGTATATGTTTCAATCCCCTTTTCCTAAGTTATGCAGTAAAATGGCCTGTTTCCAGGTGGCGGATAATTTTTCACCACCAATGGCCTCCAGGCCTCATGTAATCTATTGTGCAGAGCTAAGAGGGACCTCTTGTTTTACATTGTGCTCTTAGCCAGGAGAGAGATCTGTAAACACTGGACTGATCCATCTGCTCCATGCGCAATTGACTGTCTCAAAGCGGTTCATTGGACTTGCCATCTGGACAATGAGGGCAAGCCTGGCGGTGCGAACAAGGTATTGGCCGATTTTACCAGGCGGAGTGGTATGTTGGGTATGGAATCGATAGAATGAGAAGTCCTATGATTGCATCGAGGTGCCGCTCTGGGTTACGGGCCTGTTGGATTTGTTTTGTGCTGTAGGGTCCAATGTGCATGCAGCAGGCTAAGGGCCGGATAGAAATTGTAAAAAGGCCTGAGATTTGCAGAAGCTATGGTGATATGAGGACACAAAAAACAATGGCCACCAGGTAAGGATCAAAGACTTTCTTCCACTGTTTCCATGGAAGCACAGGAGCCCCTTCTTCAGAAAGAAAAGCCTAGAGCTGAGACATATTACTGATAGACATAATGTATTGGACCAGATAGTCTGTAGAATGATAACACCAAACATGAGAGGTAAAAGATACCACAAAAATAAATTCACTCCGGGCTAACTGTATTATTGGGTCCCAATCGAAAGCAACAGCTGCGCTTTAGTGTAATGCTGCAGTGTACACTGTTTTCCAAAATGCGCTTTTCCAATGTGCAACGTTTCAATGTGCAACCTTATTTAAGATGGCCGCTCAACATTGTGCATGATGAGGTAACACGTTACACATCTAAACCAATCTAACATGGCTGCTGAACATCATACGCAATGACGTAAAACTGCGGTCTCGCGTGACACACAATGCTCAAAAGATCGAGACGAATTGTGGCTGGGTGGCTCTCTACATCTCTCCCTTATTTTATTTCAACAATACAAGATAAAAGTGAGGAGTGAATAGAAAAGGAATAACAGGAAAAAGGGAATAACCAAACAAAGATGCATTGGCATATCAGCACATGAAGTCTCTCAGTCTCTGGCTTGGCGCGGGATTGGGCCGCAACAGGTAGCGCTGACTCTGTGGCTCCCCCACTGGACTAGCACACATGGCCACCGACTGGGAAGAGGGTACTAAGCTCTGGCTGCCAGCCATGGTTGGCACATCATCGTCACTCTTGGGGCCACGCCGCCCCTCCTCTCGGAGGTGGTCCACGGGGGAGGCATCGCCATGTAGAGCCTTGAACCAGGACACGTTCCTCACTATGATGTGCTGGCCGCGCTGAGCTGTAATCATGATGTCATCCACTTGGGTCACTGTCCACACTTCTGGCTCAAATGAAGCGCAAAACTTCCATCTTGGATGGTGATCCTTGAGCACCACCCGGGTGCCTAAATGCAGTGTTGGAGGCTTTACTCTCTGATCCTTGGTCGCCTTTTCATTGGTTGTATGCCGCCTCTGTTGGGCCCTCTCTATGTCCAGACAGGGCAGTGTCCACTCTGGATCTTCTGGGATGATGTCCCGTGGTGACTGCTTGAGCAGTAGGTAGGCAGTGGCGCATCCGGTTGTGGAGTGTGGTGTTTGTCGATATGTGAGCAGGAACAGGTGCAAACACACTTCGGGTCTTGTTGTTGATCTATGCCAATCCTGAGGGCTCTTTTCAGCGTCCTCATGAACCGCTCCACCGCCCCGTTAGTTTGGGGCCATTGTGGGGTGATCCAATGGTGCTTGATGGCCCTTTGAGACAGGAAATTGTGGAAGTCTTGCCCCTGGAATGACCGCTCATTGTCTGATTTGACCTCTTCTGGGAGTCCAAACAGTGGAAAAGTCTTTTCCAGTACTGGCTGTACTTGGATGAATCCCATGGTCAGCACGAGCTCCACTATGGGGAACTTTGAGAATGAGTCCATGATCACCATTGTGTGCCGCCCATCTGGGAAACTCTCCAAATCTATGCTGATATTTGTCCAGGAATTCAGGCAGGGTTCTTTCGTCAGTAATGGCGCCCAGAGCCGGTTTGTTGCCGGTTATTGCACAGGGGTGACAGCATCTGACTTCTTCATCCACCATTTCATCCATGCTGGAGAACCACACTTTCGAGCGGAGTCTTGCCTTTGTCTTCGTGGCCCCCTGGTGCCATTGATGGTCAAGTGCGACCATTCGACTGCGGAGGTTTCTTGGAACAACAATCCTTTGCCCTTGTATCACCAAACCCCACCCGCTGATGCTTAGCTCGTGCTGCACCCTCCAGAGCTTGCGTCTGACATTCTGTTCCTCTGCCATGAGCGACTTGGAGCCTTTGAGGAATCAATGCCACTGTCTGCAAGCCAGAGTCTCCTTCACCTTTTCAAGGGTGTCATCTGTGTCCGTGGCGCTCCGGAGGTTTTCTCGTGTTATGGCGATTGGGCAGGCATTGGCCTCCACCAGGTTTATGAAGCATTTGGTATGCTCGTCCTCTGCCATGGGTTCCTTTGTTTTGCCAGGTGGTGGGTGTCTTGACAGGAAGTCCACTGGGTTGTTTGCCCCTGGTCTGTAGATCAGCTGGAAGGAGTAGGCTTGGAGCTGGATGGCCCATCACTCTATCCTTGGTGGTGCTAGGTAAGACAACCCATTAAACAGGGATAGTAGAGGGTTGTGGTTCGTCACTACACGGAACAAATGGCTGCAGAGGTATAGGTGGAAATGTTTGCAGGTCCACCGGATGGCCAGGGCCTCCCGCTCTGTTTGAGTGTTACAACAAACAAATGATGGACGGAATGCTGACAATGCAGACATTCTCCCCCAGTCAAGAGATCTGGGTTAAATCCATCGTTCTTTTGCCCACTACACCACCCCAGTTTACACATGGCCATATGCAAATCAGTCTTGACTGGGGGAGAATGTCTGCATTGTCAGCATTCCGTCCATCATTTGTTTGTTGTAACGCAGTTTGAGTGTAGCGGGTTTCTGTCTGTGACAGCGCCCGACTGGCGTATGTGACCGGGACACAGGTCCCTTTGTCGTTTTCTTGCAGGAGGACTGCCCCGAGCCCTACACGGCTGGCATCCACAACTTGCTCCGTTTTCTTCTTTTGATGGAAGTACGCCATTGTCGTCTGGCCCTGTAGTGCCTCCTTGATGTTGTTGAATGTCGTCTCTTCTCTGGGGCCCCATGGCACGCTGGACTTCGTAAGCTGGCGCAGGGGTTCAGACAACGTGCACAGGCTGGGGATGAACCTCCTGCAGTATGTCTCCATGCCAAGGAAGCGTCTTACTTCCGCCGGGTTGTGGAAAATCGGGGCGTTTTGGATGACATCTGCCTTGCATGGATCTACACGGAGCCCCTCTCATGAGAACACATATCTAAAGAATTCAATTGATCGCTGATAGAATGAGCACTTCTTCTTATGCAGCATGAGGCCGCAGTCCGCCAGGCTCTGCAGCGTGGCTCGCAGCTGGACGCGGTGTTCTTCCAGGCTCTGGGAATATATCAAAATGTCGTCGCTGAGATTGATCACGCTGACCTGACTCGAGAGGGTCTCCTTGATGGCATTTTGGAACACCTCAGCGGTGGAGGATACCCCAAAAATAAGCTGAGTGTATACCGGGAGACCCACGTGTGTTGAAATGGTCGTTATGTAACGGCTTTCCTGCACCAGCTCCAACTGGTGGTACCCTGAGTTCAAGTCCAGTTTGGAGAACCACTGGGCACCGTTTAAGTCGGCAACAATGTCGTCCATCGTCGGGGTCATGTGCCTTTCTCTCCGGATGGCCTGGTTGGGGAGCCTCGTGTCTACACATAGCTGGATGGCTCCCGGCTGCTTGGGCTTTGGGGCTATCACCAGCGGGGACACCCATAAGGTGGGCCCCAACACCTTCTCGATGACACCCTGGCTCTTGAGGCCTTGTAGCTCCTTCTCCACGAGGGGGTGAAGATGAAATGGGATGCACCTGTGCCTGAGCGCTGTTGCCTTGACCATTTTGTCTATGTGGGGTTTCACTTGGTGTCCTTTGAGTCATCCCAAATCCTTGAAGAGCTGCAGGAATTCGTTCAGAATGTCTTCCGAGTTCATGTCATGGACTTGCTTGCTGAAGAACACCAACTCCAGATCCTCGGCAGTGTGGCACCCAAGCAGCGTCCCCTTCTGGCCTTTCCTTAACTGGATCCTTGTCTGGATGGTGTGTTCCGTGCTGGAGATGTCAACTTCGATCACTCCCAGAAGCGGCATTGGTGTTGTGCCCCCATAAGTGTATATCTTGACCGAGCTAGGGTCAAGGGTGGTTGAGGTGATTGATCAGAGTCCATCACATTCACGGATGCATCTGTATCAGCGTGTGAATGGTAGTGCCATTGACCTGCACATGGCACATTGGAGGGGGGCATTTCTTTCAGACTGACCATCTCGCAACAGAGATGATGAAGACGTTGTCGTTGTAGTCTTCGTAGTGGACAGCAGTTCTTGTCCCCAGGGAACTTCTGTGTGGGTGGGGTGTTCTAGTGCGGCCTCTGTGGCAGACATTGGCATAGTGGTTGGCCTTGCCACACTTGGAGCAGGCCTGCCCTCTTGCGGGGCACAGGTCCTGTGCCCTGTGGTTGAAACCACAGTATCTGCACTTCCCTGCGGGCCGGCGGGGGGTGTGCATGTGTGTTCAGGTTCGGGGCACCATTGAACAGCCTCCATGGACTCTTCTTTGATGTGGACAGGTTTCAGCGCTGGAGTAGCTGAGCGACTGCGAACTTGGGCAACTCCATCTCATCTACCCGGCTGTCCAACAGCTCGTGGGAGCGTGCCAGGACAAGGATCTCTTCAAAGGACATGCCTGGTTTGAGGAGTATCTGACGCCTCCGTGCGACGGACTTGCACCCCTGGATGATCTGTGCATGGATCTCCTCCAGCTGATCGATGTTTGTGCATGTGTGGGAAAGCTTCCTCAGCCTTGTGTAGAACATGTCCACAGTCACCACCTCCGTATGTCAGGCCTGACGTAGTTTGAACCACTCATAGTCTGGATTCATTTGAGGGTCAAAGTGCCTATTGAGGGCGTTGACTGCTGCGTCATAGTCGTGATCTACCCCCGTGTCCGACATCATCTTGAAAAGCACGTTTATGCTCATCGCCCCCAAAGTGCAATAGCAGGGAGCGCTTCACCGCTCCATCAGTCTCTCTAGTCCCCCTGAGGTAATGAATGAGGTGACCCAACCAGAGCTTCCACCGGAGCGTGCTGGCTAAAGGGGGGTATGGGTGTCACTGACATGTGGGAGAACGGTGCTGGTGGCGCCTGCATGGTCAGTTGCTGCAGCAGGGGATCTCTGATAGCTAGCATGTGGTGGCCCATGTATGTTGCTGGGGCAGCGCTGCGGGAGGTGGGTGAGGTGCTGTTCTGGCACTGCTATCTCCGCAGCTTATGACTGGCCTTCTTCTGTGCTTAGGCTCAGCTCTCCTTTCCCCCTGGAGTAGTCCTGGGCATGCTTGCCTCCAAGGGGTGCTGTGGGCCTTAGCGTGCAGGAGCAAACTGTAGCAGGGTGCTGGTGGCCGGTTTCAGGCTTGTGTAGTGCTACTGCTGGGTAACAGCGGCAGAATCGAGTCTCCAGGTTGTGGTGTGAGGGACGGGAAAGTGTACCCTCATAGGTTCCGCCTCAGGCTCCCAGTGTATCACTTCTCCCCTCAGGATCCCAGCTTACAACTGCCACCGCTAGAACTCCCCCACCTAAAGGCGCCAACATTCCATGCATGCACTGTTTACTCATAATAAAAAGGACCAATGACCTCATGTCTAAGCCCACAACACCTATCTTTGTATCTCTCTTTATCTAGTGCTTGCTCTTTTGACCTCTTTGCAGCTTTCTTTCTGACTCACTCATCTTTCTTTCTCTCCCTTACAACACTCCTCATTTTCTCTATTTTCCTCATTTCTGTCTCTACCTCCCTTTTCTCTCTGTTTCACCACTTTCTCTATGGCATTCTCTTTACCTCTCTGTTCTTCTCTTGCCCATCCCCCTCGTAATTCTCTTACCCAACAAAGCTGAAGGTTACAGTAGCCAGAGAACTGTTCCCACTGAAAGAGGAGAGAAGAAATAACTTAATCAATACTTGTTACAGGTTTTCGGGTGCCTTTTGGCTGCTGAACACGCTGCAGCTTCAGTTTTTATCCGTTTGCCCCATTTCTGAAAGAAGAATGTACAATTTAATGTTGTTTGGCATCATGAGGGCTTCAATTGGCTGAGTTGGGAAGTAAATTTACAGTTGTTCCGAATAGTAGACCCCAAAATATGACCTGCCTGGACATCAAAAACTCCTCAAGCTAGCACTGACTAGGCTGTGCTGTCTGTCTCTGCCAACATGGATATCCAGTGCCACTAGCTCTAATTATGAGTAAATCGGATGTTGGTGCAAGCTTCAGTCTCTGATTCCGGATATTACATACACTAAAATCTGGCAATTGCAATATATTTTCTTTGGAATCGAAAATAACCACAAAGACGTGGGAATGCTGGGTCCTTTTTGGTGTTTTTTTCCAACTACTAGGACAGATCTATTAATATTTTCCGCCTTTTCAGAGCTTGCAAAAATGTAAACTGCAGTGCACGTTTGGGGTGGGATTTGGTCAGGGCCAGCCGTGACAGGGTGGAGTAATTCACGCTGAGCATTGCATTGTCCCCCTATGTTGTGCTCTGAGTGATGGAAGATGCATTTAGCCCCAGGTCTCTGTCTATGGCTTGAGGCTTCCTGCTTTTGCGGGGTCTGGGTCATACCAGGCATTGCAGCGGTGGGGTGGTGGGTGGGTAGTGTGTCGCTCACAGGTCAGACTCTTGCCAGATTGAAGGGAGTGCAATTTGTTCCATAGAAGTTTTGAAGCAGAAAGGTGCCCAGTCTGGGCCAGGCCATACCTTTATACCCATGGATTTGGATATGGCTAGGTGCAGACTCGCACACTCCTTGCTGCTGTAAGGTGTGGAATGGAGGTACGGGGGAATGAAGGCCAGGCCAAGATTGACTGACTGGACCATTGAAGAGATATTCCTACCCAGGAATACTGCTGCAACTAGCCCCTAAAGCACACCTATGTCATACAGAGGCCAACCTCACTTCGCTGTGTGCTCCGCCATATCTTCCGATTTCTGTCCCACCACACAACTCCAGCCAGCAGGGGCATTAACAGATGGCTTGTTGATCTGGCCTATCTCGATCTCATCTCTCGCAGTGACTAGACCAGCCTGCCCAGCATAAATATTAGCAGCTACATTGGCACAGTGCTCAGAGGCCGAACATTGTTTCATTTGTGAAGAAAGAAGAAAAACACATAGGAAGATTATAAAGAAATATGTAGAGAATGCCAGAGGCGATTTAAAACAATGCAAACAAAAAGGAAAAAAGATAGAAGATGAAGAAATAGTGAAAGAAGTAAAGAGCAGACCAGAATGAAATGGAAAATTAATGAAATAGAAAGAAAAAATAAATAGAGCAGAAAAGGGAGTGTGAGAAGCAAAGAAAGAATAAAGTAGACAGAAAGCAAAAGAAAAAGGATACAATAAAAAAGGCAAGGTGAAGAAATGGAAGGGTACACGTCATTGAAAAAACAATGGTGAAAAACAGAATGAAACGTAGGATGATTGAGAGATAGTGTGAAGGCACAGGGTTAAAGCTGGAGGTAACAGAGGAATCTGGATGGCGTGCACCAGGAGTGAGCCAGAGTGCCCACGGCAAGATTTCTACTTAAAACATTGACACAATAAAACATGGGCACCCTTCGTAGGTCCAGAATTGCCAAATACATACCATGTTTTCAGAATAATCATGGACTATGAAGATAAGTTCATTAAGATTCTTTGTATGCAAGTGTCTTTTTATGTGGAGAGCCTAAATATGTGGGATGGATCTGGTCCTCCTGAACAACCTGCTTTAAAGCTTTGTGGAACCTTAGTGTAAGACCTGTGGCACATGGTCAAGTCAATCACATAAAATAATGCCAAATTCACAGCCATCATAATGTACAAGCCTTCTCCTTGTATATCCTCATAGAGGACTTTGATGATGTTTTTGACAGCTGTTTGTGGTGGGCTAGCCAATAGAGCCCTCAAAGTTATTGTATTTCACATTTTTTGTGCTTTCTTTCACTTGCTGTCCCTAAAACTTTGAGCGGTGTCACCGTCATTGTGCTTGCAATAATAGTGACCAAGATGGCCACTTCTTTTACATCTTTCACATATGAGAAACAGGTAATCGTGGGGAGCAGGGGATGTATATGAGTGGAACAGGAATATGAGAGGGAGAAGAATGAATGAAAACAGGACGGTAACTATAAGAGCGAAAAGCCTATATAGTAGAGAGATGAGAGGCATAACAAGCATTGGACAAATAGTATGTATTCTCTTGAAATGCTGGTGCATTGGCAGGTGCATTGGCTTTTTTTAAATTGAAATAATGTTCCACAAAACGAAAACAGAAAACATTTGCGAACCTAATCTTTTTCACCGCATACTTGCATTCAAGTTATTTAAAAAAAGAAAAACATTCACTTATGTGTCTGTTTTCCTAGTGATTTTATTTTATATAAAAGTCTTTCATTTATACCATACAATTTAAAAATATTTGTAAAGGAGACAAAAATAAATTACAAGCTAACCAAATACTCAAATTGCAGACACCTACAATGTTACAAAAAAATCAGCATGTAACAGCGCACCCGAAGTGGAGACAAAATTAATAGCCATTGTATAACTGTAATATAAAAAATAACTAAAATGAAAAAAACTCACCAGTGAAAGGAACTATTTTTAGGTGGGTGTGAACAATGTGCATAGGCTTTTGCATTCCCTCAAAGTGAAGGGGGCAATGGGTAAAGACCAAAGACTTTGCCTCTTATCCTGTGCATTGATATTATGTTAAATTAAGTTCAATTTTTCTTCCTGAGCATAGTCTTTCTTAATAAGCTCCGGACATTTTGTATAATGCTGTATTTTCTTGGCTATAAATAAATCCTTATCCAATGTGGGATCTTCCTTTTACCATAGTTCGTCCCATATTTTCTCAATATTTTGCAACCCAGCATAATTTAATCTCTAATTCCTTCTTCAAAAGTTCCTAAGAATTTACAGGATTATGCAATGCTCTTTAACTTGGTAATACAATCTTCCAAAGATTTATCCTCTTTCTGCATCCTTTTGCTGAAATGAAAACTCTCTAAAATAGTGCTAAATTCAGGCAATTAGCGTTTGTTTAAATTCCTGATTCACAATTCTTGCACATTTAAATTCAATGCATCATCATCCGATACTTCAGGAAGGCTATCAAAGGCTTCTTGGCCCTTGGGACCTAAGCAATGTAACAGTAACGCTGTTTTCCATTCAGAACTTAGTGATGAACCACAAACCCTAGCATATCTTTCAAAAAGGTTCTTCCATTTGCCCCATTTAGTATTAGGTTCTCCTGGAATGGTCAAAAATGTCACGTTCTGAATTTCCCCTCATTAATCTGTGATTGAGTCAGCAAAGTCTACCCAACGTGATACTAAAACTGTACACCAAAACACGAAAACATACCTGAACTCCAACCCATAGAAAAACCCACAGCATGCACTTTACACCAAAACACGAAAACATACCTGAACTCCAACCCATAGAAAAACCCACAGCATGCACTTTACACCAAAACACGAAAACATACCTGAACTCCAACCCATAGAAAAACCCACAGCATGCACTTTACACCAAAACACGAAAACATACCTGAACTCCAACCCATAGAAAAACCCACAGCATGCACTTTACACCAAAACACGAAAACATACCTGAACTCCGACCCATAGAAAACCCCACAGCATGCACTTTACACCAAAACACGAAAACATACCTGAACTCCGACCCATAGAAAAACCCACAGCATGCACTTTACACCAAAACACGAAAACATACCTGAACTCCGACCCATAGAAAAACCCACAGCATGCACTTTACACCAAAACACGAAAACATACCTGAACTCCGACCCATAGAAAAACCCACAGCATGCACTTTACACCAAAACACGAAAACATACCTAAACTCCGACCCATAGAAAAACCCACAGCATGCACTTTACACCAAAACACGAAAACATACCTGAACTCCGACCCATAGAAAAACCCACAGCATGCACTTTACACCAAAACACGAAAACATTCCTGAACTCCAACCCATAGAAAAACCCACAGCATGCACTTTACACCAACACACAAAAACATTCCTGAACTCCGACCTGGGAAAAACACTGCACCAACCTCTGTACTTTAGCTTAAAGAAATGTAACACTACAACTGGTGTGCCGATCACCACGTGAATAGGGTACAGGCACTATTTTTGAATTAAGTGTTGTTCCCAGGTTTTCCCATCACCGTGTATAGCAACATGAATATAATGTATCAGCACGATTGATTATGTGTAGCTAAATTCAGTCTGTCGTATTTGAATTGCTGGAAATGAAACGCTGTAACCCAAAACAGTACCCTGATAACGATGTGCTCCCACTGCTAACGAAGATCCAACAGCCCAAGGAGACAAATGGCCACAGATAACGGTGTACAGCATCTCTTTCTAGAGCTACTAGTGCTTGTTTTCCTAATATGACGATAACATCACACAATCCTTACACTTCCAGGGTGAGAGAGACTGCAATTTATGTGCTCAGAGCGTTCATCATTTAATCTTCACAATACATCGCTGCCTCGAGGCCAGAGCACCTCAGTGAAGTAACATGTGGCGAACACAAGCGAACAATCGGGCATCTGACTGAAGGTATTAAATCTACCCAGAGTTTCGCTTTAAATAATTAGAGCCAAGAAAAGCACCTGCAGCTCACACAGGTACCATGTTCTAGAGTCCTATCACCGAATCTGAAACAGCATAAGTAGAGTCAGAAGTTTCACTCCTCACCTTGATGTTGGGAAAAATGCTCTCCAAATATTCCTTGTTTTCCTCATCGCCAGTCTGATTTCTTCTCAATAAACCGGCACAGAGATGGTTAAAGGTGACATCAGGAAGTTTATTTGTCCAGAAGGGCAGTCCCAGCCATCCTGAGTCTAGCTGCTCCAGTTCATAAATAACCTTTCTACACTAAAACAAATCTGACAAACATTACCTAATCACATTCCAAGAATATATATGACATCACTGTGAACCAGATATCGCAAATGCCCTACAAAACTGGAGCACATGAGGATAGCCTACTCCATCTAATTTGTTCACAGCTTTTTTAAAAAACTTTTTGACCATATGTAATCTCAAGATTTACCCACAGCTTTTCCAGTACCATTGCTGCAAAGTGTTTTGTGGACAGCTAGTGTCCCTGTTTCTTCTTCAATCTTGGAAGAGCCAGTGCATCTATTGGTATTTTTCTGTGCCTTCCAGAGTGAAGAGGAGGGAAAGGAAAAAGTATGAAGAGAAAAAAGACAGGGCAGTGAAGATAAATATAGATTTGGTAGGATGAGAAAGACGGACTAGGTGGGTGGAAAAAGGAGGAAGAGAAGAGAGAGAAGAAAGCTAAAAAGAGAAAAGGAGAGATGAAAAAATAGAGGTGCACATATGAGAAAAATTAGGAAATCCACAGAGAGGATTACAAAGGGAAGAACATGAAGGAAGAAAGTAAGGGGAGCAAGGAGAAGAACAATGGGTGTGAGAAGAATGGGGGAAGGAGATAGATGCAAGAATAAGAAATAGAGAAAGGAAGAAGAGAGCATAAGAAATGGGACAAATTAGAAAATCAGATGAGGACAGAGAAAGGAGACTAGGAATAAAGAGAAATAATGAGCAGGAGCAGTGAGGAAAAAAGAAATGAGAGAGAACAATCGTATATGATGAAAAATGCGCCACAATGCACTATTTTTTCACTTTTTTTAAAACATGTATTGTGGAAAAATAAACCCAAACACCTTATAGTGAGTTGACTCACTCACTGCAATGAGGGGACAACATTTGCCAGGGCCACCTTTGGTTTTCAGTTCAGCCTTGAAGCTTGTATGCTGTGTGCATCATGGCACAAATAGCCAGGAATTAATAGATAGGAACATTATACAAATGATCAATTAAAAACTACTTCACAAGCATAATACAGTTGAAAATAGAGTTTCAGATTTTTTAACTGGGCTGCCAGTACTATATTTAGTTAGAAAAATAGGGATCTCAGGCTAGGCTAATATTGACCAGTATGTCTGATAGCACTCCTCTGAACAACATGAATTTATTTATGAATGATACGAGACATAGCACCGAATCTCATTCTTATATTGCTCGATATTGCACATACAAAGAGCAACCCATCAAGATTCCATTTCTTCATATCACCCAAAATTACCTAGCACAACATATTTTAAGGATTCCTTGTTACTAGTAAGTAATATGTGTTTCCTGTTAACAAACAATGCGAAATGTCTTTGTGCTCAGTCGATAGGACACAATGTATAGCTTTTCTGAAATCTTAAGCCCTTTGACGATCCACCTTGCATTATTCAGACTTGTAGTGTCATTTAATAGGTGTTGGGATAAAGAACTGACAATCAAACAACAGTTTTATCTGCAAATAAATACTATTTATACATGAGTCACTATAGTCAATGGGTTAATAAACTCCTCCATGCAGGCCTGAATTGCCTTACAAGACTTCGGGGAAAAGTTGTTGTTGCCCGCTGACGGGTCTAGAAGGTACAATGACTAAAAAAAATTTGTAATAGATGTAACTATGTAATTTTGTAATTTAATAAATCACACAAGGTAAATGACCCATAGTTATGACAATTTCTATGTGTATGGACACTACTGAGTTGTATAGACTGTTGTTACTTAATAAGTTCTAGAGAAAACATTCACTGCATTTTCCCTTACAATTTGAGGTCTGATTTAAGAGTTTGGCAGATGGTTACTATGTGTAAGAAAGTGGAATATTGGTTGAGGTAGGTGGGTGCCCCACTCAGGCAACAACCACAATCTTTGTCAGGGTGAACCACAAAAGTCTCTAAATCAACCTTTGCTCAATGCTCTCGTAGCTTGCCACAAAAACAGTCAGGCTAAACTTAGTCACTATGTCATGTATTTCTGCAGCATACAAACAGTAATAAAGGGATTATATGACGCGAAAAATGCTAAACCAATTTCGAAATATAGAGTTCATTTTAAGAAATAAATGACATTAAAACACATTCAATCCAATCAGTAGAACCAGGGATAGGTAATTTAAGAGATTTGGCTAAGTATTACACCTAAAAGCACAAAGTTCTTCATTTTCTGAAGGAAGTTTTAACTCCACTGTTGAATCCACTGCTGAAATGTTGAGAACATTGCTTTCTTAGATTCTCCTCCAAATGTAGTACTTACTCTAGAAGTTAGGTGCTTGTCCTTTACTCCAACTCTAAATCCAGTCCTAATATCCTTCCCACCAGTTCCCCCTCTCCAAGTACATAAATCTAATTCCTAGCTATGTTTTCAACTCTAGCTATAGCCTGATTTATATGTAGCAATTCCTTACAGTTCCACTAAGTGATCTCAATGCATAAACTGATCCACATATATTTCCTCAGATCAGCATGCTCTAACCAAGAGAATTGCGACACTTAGAAGTTACTTAACGGAGGCACGTGTCCTGGTTTAAAACATCAGAACTAAATCAACAACTAAATAAATAACATTTCCTCATCTGCAATCCATCATGTAATTTCATTAGAGTATATTATTTCTTGTTATTTCTGCAACTATAGTTGCTTTATGAGCCATGTTTATTAATGTTACTGGATATCCCAATGGTATGTTGTGACTTTAGATTACCCAGACGTTTGTAGTTACTGAAATTCATTTGATGGTATTTTTGGGTGCATGCTTTCCCCATTTTGAAATGTAGTCCTGATCTATTTCAAGTTATTTTTAAAGGTCTGGTTTGATTGTTTACAGCCAAATATCATGCCTCCCACTGTGATTTTGTAAAGACCGTTTCCATAACAGTTTTATTATAGCCTAAAAATAACACACAGAATATTCATATTTTTACCTCTTCTCCTAGGAGACCATAAGGTTAGTGCTTCTGAAGGAACAGAACAAGTCAAGAAGGTGTCAAGAATTATAAGGCATGAAGGTTATGTTGGGAAGGAAAAACGGCACGACCATGACCTGGCCTTGCTCCTGCTGGATACCCCAGTTAACTACACTGACTATGTGGTTCCTGTGTGTCTCGCTGACCATAAGTTTTCAGTGAGAGAACTCGCCTCCATCAAGTACTCCACTGTCAGCGGCTGGGGCCGCCTACTTGAGGGAGGTGCCACACCTGATATTCTCAGGAGAATCGATCTGCCTCGCGTGAGGACCAGGGAATGCATAGAGGAAAGTGGCTTAAATATTACGGAGAACATGTTCTGTGCTGGATTTCTTGATGGTACAAAGGACTCATGTCGAGGAGACAGTGGGGGCCCTCATATCACTAAGTACAAGGACACCTGGTACCTGACTGGCATAGTGAGCTGGGGGATGGGATGTGCTCGCAAAGGCTTGTATGGTGTTTATACAAGGCTATCTAGGTACACTGATTGGCTAGCAGAGAACATGAATGTATAAACTTTGTCCTTCTCGCATTTGTTAATTAATGGTGTAATGTGTAAAATTAACTTTGACAAAAAGAAAACTTATTAGCTGAAGCAGCCAATTTACCTAACTGAAATTTCCAGAAAGCCATTAAAATGCATAATACCACTATGCCTAGCCATTGGTAAGCACATTAAATGTAATAATTATATATGAAGATTTACAGATTTGTACATTACTTTGGGTCAATGTGAAAAAACTCACAATCATATGAACCAGCATGTCCAGGAGTGGCCCGATGATACACAGTGCCAGTGCAAAACTGTGGTCACTTTCACATGCCTCACTTTCCCCCTGAAGCAAGGCAAAATTTACTCTGCATTTCTGCCATGCGGTTAATGAGTTTACACAGCAAATGTACCAATGGACACTGAGAAGCTGTGAGTTACACAACCAGTGGTGGCTTTTACTTAATGGGAGGGGGGGGGGGGTGCCGCGGGGGAGGAGGGAATGAATTATTTTTAAAATCCCTTTCCTAGCCAGCCACCGCCTCTCAGTCCTCTTTGTCCGCTTCCAGGACTCCAGGGGCAGGAAGCACAAAGGCTTCCAGACTCCACTAGTCAATCACGACGCTGCCTTACAGCAGTGTTGTGATTGGTCTGAGCACTGTGGTTCAGTGCTCAGATGGGTACTGGGAGGCGGTGCATGTTCTCCACCCAGGCTTGAAATACAGCCTAGTGAAGAACATGCTAATTGCACATGACTGTTTGGCCGGCCCAAGACGGCCAGCCAAACCATCATGCACACTTAAGAGAGTACCACCACTCCTACCCCTAGCTCCTCTGTTACAGCCAAGCCCGCCCCTAACCAGCTGGGCCAGGAGGGAAAAATAAAATAATAATAATGCGTTATTATCATTTCATGTTTCCTTTTTGACCTGCTCACAGAGCAGTGGGGCGACGCTCCTCTGCTTTAGCGGAGGAGCCGCCGCTACACACACCTTATCAGCACTCTTCACATAATCACCAAATTATGAGAAATTATCAAAGTATGAACATCAATGTGAGCTGAAAACCCTTGCCTAGAGCTGGTTTCATGTAAGAGGCTTCAAACAGTTGCTGTCCAGTATGGGGTTTGTAACATCCCCAGAACATTGTAGGTGGCCTCAAATGGCTTTTGTTTGCATTTGTGGGGAAGTTGGTGTTTCACTAAGGCCTCTCCTCCTCCTCCTCTTAGAAGTATACAACTCAAAGCAAAGTCATCTTGAATGGAGAAATATTTTTTTTGCATTTAAGATATTATTTAAAGTAAGTAATGCAGTCTCACTTTTAGGCCTGTCACAGTTCATCAGAGCTCCTCTGCAAATATTTTTGGAACCCCATCTAAAATGACACTTTTCTGTTTGGATGGCGATTACCTCTAGCAGCAAGGCCGTCATTGATACTACAGGGAACTACTTGATACAGTATGGCAGAGGTATTCCAACTGTTTTGCACTGAACCCCCCTAAGAAAAATGTTTCCAATTTCAGGCCACCCTCCTAAACTTAATGACTACGGTTGAGGGAATGGTGGGGGCTTAACTGAACACAGGGGGCAGGTACTATGAGATCCTTTCAGAGGTGCTTTTGTGTAGCTCATAATCCACACTAAATGTGAGACTTACATAAAAGAGCAAATTCATCAAACAAAAACAGAATTGAGCAAAACACTACTCCCCATAATAAAGCTGCTGTGGGCCCCTAGCACTCCTGAACCCAATGCATCTGCCTCTGCTGCACTGGTGATAGCTGTAGCCCTGAGAAGCAGGCTAACTCCTCTTCTTCTTTCACCCATTCCCTACTATGCTTGACTAGCACCCTAGTCTTAAAACAGGCTGTCTGTCCCTTTAAGAAACAAAATGAGTTTCTGCATGTTCCCGACCCCTTTTTCCAGCAGGGATGCCTTCTGCCATGTTGCTAGGAAGGAATAGGTGTCTCCTTGGACCCTTTTTAAAGTAAGACATTTGTAATTGTGATGAAGTGTGCCCTCCAGGACCCTGGGTCCCAAAGCTACTTCACCTGCTCCACTAACGGCGGCTAGTGCCTTGTGTATCAGGCTGTCTCCTCTGTCCTTTGTTATCAGCATGAGTTCCTATCTCACACCATTCCTCCCCATTCCATCTCTCTGATGCCCAAACCAAGGTGTCTCCTCCGATTCAATGTTCTCCTCCTTTGGTCCAAAGCAAAACTGACACAGCAAGTATGCACTGGTTCTCTAATGCAAGAAAGGAAGGGTAGCAAAATAGCTGTATTTCTGCAGCTGCAGCACAACAGCTCTGCAAAGTAGGCTACTCCGCCCTTTTCCAAGGGACATCGCTCCTTGGCCTGATTACCAAAGCAGGCTTTCTGCCCCTTTGTACTAAAATAAAAATATTTAGCCCTCTTCACCCCTCTGCACCGAACCCCCAGTGGAGTCCTGTTCCATGTGCAGCCAGTGTGACTTGGCCCTAATGCTAGCAAGGAAAATGGGCCCCACACCGTCTTTCACACCAGTGTCACAGCACTTGCTGACCTAATGGTGATGTTTTCAATGTAAAAAAAAGCAATATATTGCGCACTTCCCCAGTCGCATTTCTCCCAGGAAATTGTCTCTGTCCATTTGTAAACAAAATATATGTACCCTAATAGTGACCCTCTTCTGGGCCATCTCTTTGGCGCTATCATTGGATCTCCCTCAATTTCTTTTTCTCCCAGGCCATTCTTCATGGTCCTCAGAGGTCTTGATGATCAGGGCTCTACATCTGAATGCAACCCTGCTGGCCTCCTCACTTTCACCACCTTGGCTGACCTTTTTGCAATAACAACCTGCGATGAACAGTTCATGCTGACCTTGAGGTGCCTCTGCCTAAAAGTGAAGGATCATGCTAGATGGCGGTAGGGGCACAGGGGTGAAGGGCTCCTGTGAAACCGAGAAGAGGGATAGGGAGCTAAAGAAACATATCTTCTCATCGGGGTGCCCTTTTCCAATAGGAAATGTACATGTGTGCAATGGAATAGGTTAAGCACCAGGCTTTGCTGTAATTGACCGATGGAGTCACTTGAAGCTTGATGGTGACAAATATTTATTCTATTTGAGTCATACTATAATGGTCATATCAGCAGAATTCTGGGCTGTGGCCTTTTAATGGACACTTACAGAAATGTTTGCACGAGAAACAGACTGATTGCTAATTACTAACATATATATATTGAAAGCACTTGTTTTATCTGAAACACATTTTTCAGCAGCCTATTGTATACTGTATGCCACAATATTAAAATAATGACATTCACAGTGATTTCTATCACAGGCTGGGACCTTGTAGCAGTATAAATAAACAAGTCACTTTTTCTCATTGCATCAATCAGGATTTAATTATGTGACTCTCTGGTACACATAAACAGACATCTGCAATGATCACATGAGCCAACCAAGCTTTCATAATGTAAAAGAGTAGGTCCTATGATATAGTTTAACATGCATTTATGTTTCATTTAAGATGCTTGCTTGCAGTTATTTGAAGGTGTAAAAACAAGAAAATGCAGAATATTTTGTTTTCTGTAGCCCTATCCTTAACCATGTCCCCAGACTTCCTGACCCTTCTCCATGGCACTGGGTAATGCAGTTCCCACATTTTTTTCATGCACTTCATCTACTGCATGTAAACAAGAACAGCTTGGAAACTAGAACGTAGTGCTTCCAGGCCCTCTTCATTTACAAGAAATTGCAGACGCATTTGCGTCCCCTGGAAATGCAGCCACGGACCCTCATGGGTGGCATGCCCCACAGTTGGAAGACCTCTATAACATGGACACCCCGTGGCCATTTACAATTTGGCTGTAATGCACCTGTGGGCATTACCTTATTTTTAGGAACGTACTTGGGGGCATATTTATCAATGTGTTGCTTAGCCCTTTGTGCCAAGCAAGGGTGACGCAACCCTAAAGTAAGATTGATCAAGCCATGCAAGGCCACCTTGAGCGGCTCTGCATTGTTCGATAAATCTGGAGTAACACAATGCACTGCCAATCGCTGCGTTGCATTACTCTGCTCCATGGACTCATTCCATAGGTGGAGTTTTGGTGTTCCCACGTATCCACCCAAGGATTTTGGCACATTTCCAGATTTGCCATCACTGGTAAACCTGGGTATGTGTCAAAATGCTACGCCTCCCCAAGGAGGAGCAACAAGGAGAAATATTTGTATTTCTCCTCTGTGTTTCATCTTTCTAAATGTGCTGCATTATACAGCACACTAAGAAAGAGGAAAATGCACCTGTCTTGCCTACAATGCAGGCACCCGTGCACCAAAGCGCAAAGGTGCCTTGGCGCTAGGCAGCCAAAAGGGCGCCAGCACAAGGAAATAACAGGAATGCGCCACATAATGTTAAATATGGGGCATTCATGCAATTTCACGTAGCACTGCGCTGCGTAAAAGTTTTCTAAATATGCCCCTGGATTTATTATTGTTCTAAAAAGAAGCCAATAATTAAAGGCACAAATTAATTAGATACAAATTTAATCTGACAGTTTGATAATTTGGTCGTGGTATTTCTTAAAAAATATGAATATTTTGCGACATTGACTTGCTGGTACCTCATGTGAAAGTTAAGCGTGAGGCCATATCTCAATTTCAAATCAGGTGCCATAAGAGGGCTAGTTTGGGTAAAAACTGTATCCTGAAATACATTTTTTATAGAAATATTCTTGCCTCTGCATAAAATCATGTGTAATTTAGCACTTGCAAAATTTCACAAAAGGTGCAAACTTCCCAATATTTAGCAAATGTAAAAAGAATTTGTGAGGGGCTAATCCGCACCCACTGCTGAACACAAAAATGAATGTGCACATCCTGATACAGAAGGCACTCAATTTGCTCATATATCAAGATATGCAAAACTAGATGTAGTGCTGAACTTAATACAGCCAGAAATACACAGGAGAATGGAGCTAGACAGATGATTTATTGCGCTAGAACCAATGCTCTCCATATAACTGTGGTTTTGTTCACTCATTCATTCATTCAAAATACCTAGTTGACTCAAGGTAAGATAGCTTTGTGTGACTTAGCTATGATAAATGAATGAGTGAGTGTAGCCTATTGGACGAATGAATGGATGAATGTGACCACAGTTAAATACAGATTGGTTGCATTTGGGTTGGAAATCACTGGATGATACGCATACTAATCTGCGGTCATCGATGTGTAGATTCTGTACACATACTCGGGATATTTAAAACTGGAATTCTGCTTTATTCTTTCAAAAAGGGATGGAGCACACGTGCTGTCAGTTGCTACCGTTTGCACAGCAGGCTAACACACTCACTCCATAGATAATTGGCAACTTTCACATCATATTAATACATTCTAGAGAGATGACTTTGGGATTAATAAAAGGCGAGTGTATTTATGGCTACACTCTCTAAATTGGCAGATAATATCAAAGTCAAGCTACTCTAAAAGCCCCTTTGTCTTTCAGCCATTAAATGATAATGTAGACTGCATTTGACAACAGCAGCACTGTACAAATACAGTCTTGAACAAGTGAACTTCTTACATGTTATATATTTAATCCCTTTGCAGCGTTGGCGTCCGTCATCCACTTGCCCTCGCTGTAATGAAGAGGCAGCTGATTTAGACCATGTAGTCTGGCCTTAGTTTTTGGGTCTCTGTCCAGTGGCGGCTCCTCCACTGAGGCAGAGGAACTTTGCCCCACTGCTCGCAGAGCAGTGTAAAAGAAACAATAAAATGATAATAACTGAAGGTGTTATCATTTTATTCTTAGTATCGTCATGGGATGGGTGGGGCTTGGCTGCCCTGACATCGGGGACAAGGAGTGGTTGCTGCACTCTAAAGTGTGCATGACACTTTGGCCAGCCGTCTTGGGTCAGCCAAAGTGCCATGCGCAATTTGTATGTTGCCCCCAGCCCCTGTCTGAGGGCCGAACCATGACACTCAGACCAATCACAACGCTGCATTGCAGCATTGTGATTAGCTGTGGGGAGCTTGGGTGCTTTCTAGAAGAGACACGACGTGGGAAAGACAGAGGAGAGACGTGGCAAGATCAGGTAAGTGATTTTTTTTTCAACTTCCCACCCCCCACTACCGACCCCCCCTGCTATCTCCCCGCCCCAGTTTCTGCTCAACCACACCCATACCGTACCGTCCGCCACTGGCTCTGTCCCATGAATTGGGGAGGCCCACGGACTTTTCATCCGTATAGCGCTCCTTGACCTTCTGGAAGACCTTGGTGGGAGGAGGTGTGACAGATAAATTGTGGCACTTGCGACACTGATCGCCAAGAGCGATATAGTCCGGAAATGGAATTCCACACCTGCACCTGACATAAAGGTATGGCGCAGGGCCATTGACTGGTGCGCAAATATGGAGGAGCCCATCTGCGCACTGCAAGGCTGCCCCTATAAACATCAGAAGATTTGGGGGGGATGGTGGAATCACTTTGGATTCGAAGACTCGCTCTGTTGATTATGCATGAGTGTTCTGATTTACAACCATCCTTGATCGATTGTTTTGTACTGCCTGAGTCATGGTTCTCTTTGCATAAAATAAATAAAAATCAGTTTATCAAAAAAATTAGTCTTGAAACACGATAAGGCTGCTCTAACAAAAATCATATAAACACCAATAAAGCTGTAAACACCAATAAAACTATAAGTCTGATTATTTTTCAAAATTCCAAAGATAGAAGTAAAAATGTTCTTTTTGAACATTCTTCACTGCCATGTCAGGATAAGTACAGCGCCTAAAATATAAAGAGGAAAAATGGTGGAGGTATGTTTTCTCAACATTTCCTCTTGATGCATAAGTTCTTGCTACTTTGCAATTGGGTTTGCTAGGAGAGGTACTGTCTTCCAACAACGTGTAAATAAACATTGTCCCTATAGTAAGTAAAGGATGTTATGACTTTCTGATTGGATGTAGGCTTTTAGGTAGATACCCATGACAGCAAGCTTTGCTTAATATGTGCCCTAATATAAATGAAGCCTAAAATTCATCTATTCAAAATATAATGCATAGGTTTGTAATTATCATTATGAAACACCTGCAGAGAGGATATCTTGGAAGGAAAGATTTAATCTAATTTTATATTTTATGGAGGCAAGTGTATCAGGGTATTTTGCCTCCAGGCCCTTTCCACCTACCTCTATATCTGGTTCATACACATTCGGTATGCACTAAACAGTAAACAAGGATAAAGCAAGAGATTACTGCACAGTACCTGTGTGTGCCTTCTGATTAAGGAGCACAGAGATAGACCTTGGATGCATTGCATTGTTTTGTATTTTTATCTGCCTCAACTAGACCTGTTTCTTTGAAATAGACTTAAAGTACGATGCAGAATTTTAAACTGGTATTTAAATGTAACCTTGTGTTAAAAATGGGGGTCTTTAGTTGGCACAGGTAGGTACCTTTGTCCAAGTAGGGACCCTTCTTCCTATTCAGGATAAGGGAGTTACACTCCTAAAATAACCCCTGCTCACCCCCTTGGTAGCTTAGCACGAGCAGTCAGGCTTATTTTACAGGCAGTGTGTAAAGCATTTGCACATAACCAACAGTAATACAGTATAAGCACTACAAAAGGACACCACACAAGTTTAGAAAAATATCCAATATGTTTATATACTTAAGACAAGACCAAAACCGATATAAATCCACAATACAGTACTTAGAAATCTTCATTTATCAATAAAACCTTGAAAAACAATGCCTTGAAGTTGATAGCTCCCTCTGAGGCCATCATAACATCGAGAACAAACAAATCCAAACAGTTCTGGCTGACCGCGGCGTCGCGGGCCAGCTACGGTGTCGGGAAGACCCTCAAAACAGTACCTTTAGAAATGCAGGGCATCGGCGACCTCTCGTTGAGCTTACGAAAGCACGGCGTCCACAGGTGTTTGGTCCGGAGGTCCGTGCAGGGGTCGTCGGGCCCTTGAAATCACACGCGTTGCAGATCAAACTCCTCATGGTTGAAGTCAGGAGCACTGGCGTCAGCAGGCGTCAGGTGCTGTGGCGCGTAGTGCAGCAGTGCGGCGTAGGATGCCCTCAGGTCACGGTGCAAGCAGCGGCTCGGTGGCAGCATCAGATGGCGTCATCGGTGAGACTTGGATCATGGTGCGAAGTGATGCGGTGCTCGTCGCGGTGCTGGTAGATCATGGTGCAAGCAGTGGCGTCTTCATTGCTGAAGCACTGCCGTCAGCTGATGAACTGGAGTCAATGGCGCCGGCATCGGTTGGCCAAGGCTGTGTGCAGGATGAGGCCTGTGTGCTGTGTAACTTTACAAACGGTGCCCTCGAACCATGGTGCAGGCAGCAGCGTCGATTTCGGCATGGAGCGGTGGCATCGGGGATACCAAGGTGGGGGCGCTTGGCGATGCGGAGTGCGGTGCCCACAGGTAGCGGTGTGAGCAGCGGCTCAGTGGCGGCGTCAGCAGGCATCGTTGGGTCGCAGTGCGGCGCTACCGTGGTGCAGTCTGTGGTGCCTTCAGGACACGGAGTCAGCAGCGGCGTCATAGATGGCGTCGGGTTGCTTTTTCTTCTGTTGCAGCACAAAACACACAGTCCCCAGTGCTGAGGGCAGAAGAACTTGAAGTCTTTGCTGTTCTTGAGACTTCTTGAACAGGGGGCAAGCTTTACCTCAAGCCCTTGGAGAAACTCACAAAAATAGATTGCAGAAAGTTCAGTCCAGTCCTTTCACTGCCCAAGACAAAAGCAGCCACTGAGGGCCAACACAGCAAAGCACTCAGCAAAGTGGTAGTTCCTCCTCACAGCGTCTCCAGCTCTTCTTCTTGGCAGTCTTCTTGGTCCAAAAGAGTTCTAAAGTTCAGGGGTTTGGGCCCCACTTTTTATAGCCCAAACTCCTTTGTCCTCTCAGGCAGAGAGTATCGGTGCCCAGCCAATACCAGTTCTGCCCTCTCTGGTGTGGCTTCCTGGCAGGAGGTGGAGACGGCATTGTCAGATGCAGACCAGGCCCATTCAGGTGAAAGTAAATCTCCTCCCCCTACTCTAAATGCAGCCCAGGTATCTTCAGCCCTTTCCTGACCCACCTAGACTATCTGGAGCCACGGCTCCTCCATAGCCCCTGTCATCCAAAACCCAGACAGTCAATCCACAATGCCAGCAGAGGCCTACTGGGTGGCTGAGCGAGAAAATACCTATTTTCTAAAAGTGGTATTTTCAAACACAGAATGTAAAAATCACCTTCACTAAAAGATGCATCTTTAGATTCTGAGTTCAGGCATACTAAAGTTTATTTTTCTACCTAGTTCCCAGGGCCAGTTATGTTTATAAGATGTTATAAACAAACTCCCCATTCTGTACTATGGGAACAGGTAGCCTTCCACTAGTGAAAAACGAAATTGGCAGTAATTCACTATCAGGACATGCCACACATACCAGGACATGTTCTACCTTTCACATACACTGCACCCTGCCCACAGGGGTACCTTGGGACTACCTTAGGGGTGACTGACATGTAAGAAAAGGGAAGGTTAGGGCCTGGCAAGTGGGTACACTTGCCAAGGCCAAGTCAACATGGCTGCCCCAGACTACCTAACGTAACAAAATAAGAGAGTTACCCCAGTGTGGCCAGCAGGGACCGGGTGGGAAGGTTATATAACAAAATGTCCCTCTGTGCTTCAATTCTAAAACAGACACAATCTAATAGTATCCACTGAACCAAAACCTTCTCAAAAAGTTACCATACGACAAATATATTCTGTATCGATTTATTATATTAAATTTCCATTAAAAATATTTACATAGAAAACATAATTCTTTATAAAGACACATAAGATTAAAAACTCATAAAAATGCAACCTCATTAACAATCTTCAAATATCAATTTATACACAGTTTCATCAAGTTTCAACACATTTGTGTCATTATACAAATTAAAAACAAAAATTTCAAATTATATATAAAAAGTGTTGTTGCAGCGTTTCGGCGATTGTATCTCCGCCTTCTTCAGGACATGTGAGTTACATTCTTTGTTGCATACAGATTCATTTATAACCTAAAACCATTTTTTTTAAAAACAGAAAAAGAGAAGGAAAATTAATTACTCATTGTTCCAAAAATGGGTTGGTTCAGTGTGCACTACCATAGTCAGTCATGGTTTACTTCTATTCTATATTCTTAAAATTCATTGCATTAAACGATATTTCCTCAGATATTGGCCTTACAAATCAAGTAGAAAATATACAGAACTGGTATAGAGGGATCAATCTCCCTTTTATTTTGCACAAGAGTTTATTAATTACCGTTCGCATTTCAGCCTCCACTTTCTTATTGGCTTCCTCAGGACGGGGGTACAATCTGTATATTAGTCCAAACTAATTATACTTCAGAGCAGTCGGGCTTCTACTTTGGCCCCATTCATCTGTATCATAATCCTCAATATACTTGCTTCATTTCGGAATGACCTGGCCTTCTTCGCACAAATCGTCGTAACCTCAGGTCAGTTTCAATTTAACATCAATGTGCTCCGCAAACGTCCGGCATTTCTTCCTATCGTTTCGATGTACTGACGCTGCTACTACCTTCCGGGATGTGTCATTCCGAAATGAAGCAAGTATATTGAGGATTATGATACAGATGAATGGGGCCAAAGTAGAAGCCCGACTGCTCTGAAGTATAATTAGTTTGGACAAATATACAGATTGTACCCCCGTACTGAGGAAGCCAATAAGAAAGTGGAGGCTGAAACGCGAAGGCGTCGACACATAGACGAAGGAGGAGTCCACCTATTGTTTGAACTAAAAAATTAAGTCATTTGGCATAACAAATTAAGATAGAGGGCTAATACCCACTTTTTTGCCAATAGGACTACCTTCAAATGTACCACTAGGATTGAGTAGTGTACATTTTTAGGAAATATTTTAGGGGAAAATATTTTGGATGTAGCCGTTGTATATATGATTATGTATATATGGATTGTTTTGTAAATTATTTTTGTATATTCGTAATGAATGCATTTAGTTTTGTGTACTATTCGTTTTGATGCGCACCGATGGATATTTGTGCTTAAAAAATAATTATTGAATTTTCCATAAGAAATAGTGTGTTGCCAAGGTAATTAATAAACTCTTATGCAAAATAAAAGAGAGATTGATCCCTCTATACCAGTTCTGTATATTTTCTAATTGTTTCCATGCCCAGGTATGGGAGGGTCATTTGGGCATTCTCCGTAGTGTTCTTTCGGACTTACAAATCAAGTAGGCATCCTGTGCAAGTGTGGTCCATATGAGCTACATGGAACCTCTTACTTTTTTTATTATTATTGCTCTGATATAACCAGTTATGATTTCAGATATTCTTTTTGGCTTTAAATAGGCCTTGAATAAAGTCAATCATGCCCCTTCATACCTGTGTGAGTCAGGTTGGCTCCCTTAATGCATTTCTTCCACTTGTGATGCACATTTATGTGAGGTTCTGGATAGAGTCACCAATCTGTATCCTTCAATTCTTTAAGGTTCTATAAATATGAAACTAGTGTTATACATTTTATTTCTAGTGATACTTATCATACTAGTAAATATTCCCATCACTAAGTTTATCCTTTGACCACCCGAATCAAGGTTGACTATTGGTATACCTCTTCCAAAGGACTGATGCGCATATTGTTCTCAACGGATTCTTTTTAACATTAAATCCTTCCACTTAATCAGGACCTACGGATGTTAGGCCTATATTGTTAATCCTTGTTAAAATGCTGAAAAGATTAGGATGTTTTAAAAAAATTCCATGAGTTACTTACGCAATAAATGTGATAGAATCACAAATATCAATATGGCTTCACAGGTCGCCCAGTCATTCGAGCCGAATTTTTAATTCAATAGATACTGTTGTTAAAGCAGTTTAAAAGCAGATGCTTGCGGAGTCTAATCTATATTATCAAAACGTCTGAATATCTTGTGTGTATTTTTTACTTCTTGTAGAAACAGGGAATCCAAATGAATTAAAAAAGGATACCTACACGCATATCTGATTATGGATGATATTTAAACCTGCTTTAACAACAGTATCTATTGAATTAAAAAAGCACTCTAATCTTTTCGGCATTTTAAATAGGATTAACAATATAGGCCTTATATCCGTAGGTCCTGATTAAGTGGAAGGATTTAATGTTAAAAAGAATCAGTTGAGAACAATACGCGCATCAGTCCTTTGGAAGAGGTATACCAATAGTCAACCTTGATTTGGGTGGTCAAAGGATAAACTTAGTGATGGGAATATTTACTAGTATGATAAGTATCACTAGAAATAAAATGTATAACACTAGTTTCATATTTATAGAACCTTAAAGAAATGAAGGATACAGATTGGTGACTCTATCCAGAACCTCACATAAACGTGCATCACAAGTGAAAGAAATGCATTAAGGGAGCCAACCTGACTCACACAGGTATGAAGGGGCATGATTCACTTTATTCAAGGCCTATTTAAAGCCAAAAAGAATATCTGAAATCATAACTGGTTATATCATAGCAATAATAATAAAAAAAAGTAAGAGGTTCCATGTAGCTCATATGGACCACACTTGCACAGCATCCCGACTTGATTTGTAAGGCCAATATCTGAGGAAATATCGTTTAATGCAATGAATTTTAAGAATATAGAATAGAAGTAAACCATGACTGATAATGGTAGTGCACACTGAACCAAGCCATTTTTGAAACAATGAGTAATTAATTTTCCTTCTCTTTTTCTGTTTTTGAAAAAAAAATGGTTTTAGATTATAAATGAATCTGTATGCAACAAAGAATATAACTCACATGTCCTGAAGAAGGCGGAGATGCAATCGCCAAAACGCTGCGTCAACGCTTGTTATATATAATTTGAAATTTTTGTTTTTAATTTGTATATTTATTACTCAATGTAACACGAGACACACGTGTTCAAACTTGATGAAACTGTGTATCAATTGATATTTGAAGATTGTTAATGAGGTTGTATTTTTATGAGTTTTTAATCTTATGTGTCTTTATAAAGAATTATGTTTTCTATGTAAGCGTTTTTAATGGAAATTTTATATAATAAATCGATACATGTCGTATGGTAACTTTTTGAGAAGGTTTTGGTTCAGTGGATACTATTAGATTGTGTCTGTTCTTAGAATTGAGGCACAGTCCCAGACTGCTCACAGGCTCTGCAATGGCAGGCCAGAGTTACATTTACAGGCCGTTTGCATGGGTGGCACAATCCAGTGCTGCAGCCCACTAACAGCATTTGATTTACAGGCCCTGGCACGCTCAGTGCACTTTAATAGGGACTGACAGGTAAATCAAGTATACCAATCATGGAAACGCCAATCCATAACACAGTTTACAGCAGGAGCACTTGCACTTTACCACTGATCAGCAGTGTGAAAAGTGCGCAGACACACTAAGCCAGTAAAACAGTCAAAACCAGGAGGTCAGAAAGCAAAAACTCTGGGGAAACATGCCAAAAGATGCCAAGTCTAACACCTTGCATCACCCCTTTTTGATGGTAAAAACTGGCAGTACTCACACAGATTGCCACCTGTCTGCACTCCTAAAGTTTCTGTGATGCAGGGCCCTATGGTGAGTCCCTGGGATGCAACCCCTTTGTCACTGAAAATGTATTTGCTTTTTTTCACGATTTGAGCACAACCCAATTAATCGAAATGTTTAATTAATGGTGATAATCTGGGCTCCATAACCAGTATTCCAGAAGTTCCTGTAGGTTCCCATGGTCTACATAATCAGATGTGTTTGGAGTTCGATGAATACAACATACAAGGGGGCTTTATTCACAGCACTGAATTTGCCCTTTATGCGCTACCCCATAAATAGTATTTGGTTGTTCCTGGACCTCTTCAAAGTAGGAGAGAACGTTTCATCATCATGACAATGTTTTCAGAGACACTTCGGCGGTTGAATATATAAGTAATATCGTGCGTAATTGGCCAAACATGAGTTTTCCCACTTTTGAAAATTTAGATCATTTCATTTACTTCTTTTCCGCATTTCTTTAAATGTTTAAGTATAATTTTCAGTCATAAATTAGGCACAACATATTGTCATGTGCATGAACGTGAAAAATAAACATGCGATGTCGCCCTTGTAAAATAAGTACATTATAATAATTCATAGAAAGTAAAAAACATAACTCCAAATCAATTTATTCACAAATCGATTTTCATACATCTTGAATAGTTGTATATCATAAAACTGATAAAGGCTATTTGCTAAACATATTGTTTATTTTCCTAATGAACATTACATTGATTGAACACCTCCACTCGTGAGATGAAGGGGGCAAATCTTTCCCACACTAGTATCATTCTCCTAGCAAATGGAGAAAGCACTAAGAAGTGCCTACCCTCACACCTACATCTAATGCAACTTTTGAATTGAATAAAAACACATCGGAAATGTTGAAGCTGCCTTCTCAATAATTCGGAATATATTGCTCAGCATGGGATAACAGTTAGGGGTGGGCGGAATTTGCGTAATCGCGTTACGCAAATCTCCGCGAAACGGTAAAAAATCTCTGCGAACACGCAGAAATTTCACGAACACGCGGAATTGCTTGTCCGCGATGCTTTTTTCCTGTTCACAATCGCTGTTTGCGTGCTCAGGGAGAAATATCTCGCGAACACGCATTTTGAGAACGCGAACAAGCAAAAAATTTCGCGAAGTCGCGGAAAGCAGAATTTTGGGCAGTTTCGCGTTCTCCGCGGAACGCGAAATTACCCAAATTCCGCAAATTCCGCGAGCTGAACGGAATTTACTGCCCAGGCCTAATAACAGTGTCAACTTTCAGATAAATGAATATTAATATTCACTCCTTTTATATGACTAAGACAAATGCTTTTCACTTCTGGCATAGTAATAATAAAGACTGAAAATAGTAAAGAATTGAGTTTTGATAACTATAAGCATACATCAGCCATTTGAAGTTGGCATTTATTGTTCTGCAAGGGCAACGATCCAAGGTCTATTTTAATATGGATACAGGCATGCCTGTGCAGCGGGCTTGAATCTTTTTGTGTAGGTTTAACCCTTTCTGCTCAGTTTTACTAGTAAATACACCCAGCAACTCTGCTTGCGTCATGGGCATGGAATGACTTTAATTCTTAAATCTGGGAATTAATTATGTGGAAAAGTACATCATTTTTAGTGGCTACCCCACTTCTTCAGTTTGGTGTTTGCGTGCATTTTGACTTTGTGCAGTGCAAAAACTGTCATTTACTTTCACATATTGTTCTCTGACCTTAAGCATGATTAAGCATGAGGTAACATAGGCTAAATCCAATTGGCTAGTTAACTTGTATGTAAGGCCACAGTCAGCTAGCGCAGGAAAGTGAACTAGTGGCATGAAAAGTAAACATTACATATGAGCTGCAGTTACAACACCCACATGTCATATGTGTGACTCGAAAAATGTGCTCTTCAGACTCACCACTATTGTCCGACTGGCTGCAGCTTAAACCCTTCAGTAACACATCAGAAAGAACCTGTTTTAGCATATATATTAAAACCTACTTTTATACAGTAGCTAAGTCACCCCTAACTGTGTCTTGTAGCTCACAAGACCCAGTGCTTAATGTATAAAAGTGGGACAAATTAAATATTAAAAGTAGTATTCAGTATACTAACTAACCACGAAGTGCTAATTTCACCATAAAGCTGGTTGTAGCTTTTTCTTAAGGAAAGGTCAGTTTGTGATTAAAAGTCAGTTTTATACAATTTAGGCCAGGAACAAGCCTTCAACCACAAACCTTATTTCGAATATTTATTCAAAATCTTGTACAATTGTGCAAGTAGATATTTTTTCATTATAACATAAGTATTTGTAAAGCGCATGTTTACCCGTAGGTGTCCTGGTGCTGAATAACAGATGTTTATTGTTACCCAACTCAATGGTACTCATTTTATCGACCTCAGATGTATGAAAGGCTGACTGGACCCACCGGGATTTGAACCTTTGACCACGAGGTCGAACACAGGTCCCTGCAGTGGCTGTTTTAGTCCACTGAGCCACCAGACCCAGCTAATTATATTAAATCAATTTTATAAGAATCTATTTTGTGCTGCCTGGGAGCTTTAGGAGTAATTACTTCTGTTCTACTGGGTTTCACATTTTGCTGCAGTTTCAGTTCAGAGAAAACTTTATTTGTAAAAACAAGGGTGTCAATACATAGTTCATCATCGGTAAATGCATGTCACACCTAAAACAAAATGCTACATTAAAATTATATGAATCGGGCTTAAGGATAAAATAGAAAAATTGAAACAATAGGAATGATCGTAGAAAGCAATTAAAATAGCAAATATGCAGGAACATTTGGGTGTTCAAGGGGGTTTTAAAACTTCTTGTTGAGTTGGCTGCAACTGAAAAGATCGTCTGGCACTTGCATCAAGGTATATTGTAATAGGTAATCACAAATCCAATCGTTTCATTACCATATGCGCTGGGTATACAAAAGAAGTGTCTAACCTATGATTATGGCAAACTGGATACCACCATGCCTTATAGGATTTTTGTAAATTCTTTCCAGTTAG
This sequence comes from Triturus cristatus, assembly GCF_964204655.1. NCBI lineage: Eukaryota > Metazoa > Chordata > Amphibia > Caudata > Salamandridae > Triturus > Triturus cristatus. Next base: position 836,276,569 of record NC_140591.1, read on the forward strand.
CGGTAATTTGCTGAAATGAGACCGCTAGACGTAAATCAATAATTTTAACATTAAGGGTAACATTTTCCCAACAAGATGAAAGACTTCCTAAGAAAATATGAGTAAAGGCGAATGAGAGTTTAGTTCCAAAAATCAGATTAATTTGGAACCATACCCATTTCCAAAAATTATACACAATAGAACAATGAAATAATATGTGAAATAAATCAGCATTGGGAGATGAGCATGTCCAACAGACATCTGAAGCCGTGGTGAATTTTTTGCGTAAAGCACTTGGTGTCAATAAAAGTCTATTATAAATGAAAAACAGAGTTTGCGTTGTATTGGCTGCTCTGGAAGATTTACGTATCTTAGTCCATAAGGTGTTCCATAAAGACACTGGCCAGGCTAGCATAAAATCTTGTTCCCATGCTTCTTCTATTTTGGATTTCGCCCTAGCAGTGTTATGGCCTTGTAAATAACTATATATACTGGAGGCTTTGGGTGTGGTTTTCAACAAGGTATGAAATTGGAAGGAAGGGTTCGGAATAGTGGGAACACTAGGCGTAATAGACAATTGGGTGTATGTATCCATTACAGCTTTTTAAAGTAAATTATATTTATGAAGAAATGAAACAGGCAACTTAAATGATTGACTGAGTGAGGAAAAAGGAATAAGATTCGACCTTGAGAATAATTGGTGAATCCATATTAAACCTCTCTGGTGCCAAGTCTTCCAATAAAATGGTCTGTTTCGAATAAGCAAGTTATTGTTGTGCCAAATAGTTGAATGAAGGAAGGAATCTATAGTGCTATTGGTAGAGGTGGATGCAGACAACAGGAGTTTAGAGGTCAATTTGATAATGGGAGTGGACAAGGCCTGTGGTTTACGTGAGAAAGAGAGGTATTCATCAAAAGAAAAAGGGGACAAAAAAAGGCGTTCAACTGTAGTCCATAAAGGACAATCTTCATTGGAATCACGTAACCAAAGAGAGGCTTGACTTAAAAGGAATGCTTTTTGATACGCCGGGAAGTCAGGAAAGTTAACTCCACCCTCTGTTTTAGGGCGAGTTAATTTAAGTAGGGACATTCGGGATTTCTTGTTATTCCAAAGGAAGGAAGAAAGAATGGAATTAATCTTCTTAAAAAATTTGGCAGGAATAGGGACCGGGATGTTGGAAATAGTGTATAAAATTATGGGCGACAACATTATCTTTATGGTGTCCAAACGTCCCCACCAGGATAGGGAAAGGGGATGCCATTTAGGGGTTAGGTCTGAAATCTTTTGTGTGCATTTAGTCATGCATAATGATACCGTATCCGATATTGAAGAAGTTACGTGTAAACCTAGATACTTAATGTGATTAGGACTCCAAGTGAAATTGGAAGCACTAAAATCTGCTTTGAAAGCATATTTGGTTAAGGGTAAAATCTCACATTTATCATTGTTTAATTTATAACCAGAAATATTGGAATACTCTTGTACTTCTGCAAAAAAAGCGGGGATTGAATCACTTGATTTTGACATAAAAAGCAAGATATCATCAGCATAAGCTGCTAGTTTAATGTGGGAGTTTGATGCTGGAAACCATATATATTTGGGTTTTGACGTAGCTTGGAGAGAAAAGATTCCAGAGCCAAATTAAAAAGGAAGGGGGACAAGGGACAGCCTTGACGCACTCCTCTCCCTAAATCAAAATAAGGTGAAATTAAATCATTGGTGCAAACTGCCGCACGGGGTTTGGAATAAAGTAGAGAAATTAGGGATGTAAATTTAGGGCCAAAGCCAAACCATTTGGGGGTGTAAAACAAATAAGTCCACTCAACTCTGTCTAATGCCTTTTCGGCATCCAATGCTATCGCTACAAGGGATTATTTTAAATGGGAAGATTTAGATAAAACATTAAAAAGGAGTTGTGTGTTATCAGTTATGAATCGACCTTAGACGAAACCAGACTGTTCTTTACCTAACAAGTCTGGTAAGTAAGAATCTAATCATGTAGCTAGTGCTTTGGAAAATATTTTGTAATCAATGTTAACCAGAGATATAGGCCTGTCATTTTTGCAATATTCATAATCTTTACCTTCTTTGGGGATGAGGCAGATGTGAGCTTCTGAGAAAGAACCCGAGGAGCTACCCAATGTACTGAAATAATTTATTAGGGAATACAATTTGGGCAGTACAAGTTTAGAGAAATGGAGATAAAATTTGACAGTGAAACCTTCGGGTCCTGGTGCTTTGTCTTTTTTAAGGAGTTGAAGTGCATTTCATAACTTTTGCTGCGAAATATCTAACTCCAGGGAGGATAAGTCTGGTAGGGCATGTTGAGGTTTATGGATAGTGGAAAAGAAATGCAGGAAAGAATGATCCGTGGGTTGTGTTTCAGAAGCGTATAGTGATTTGTAAAAAAGAGAAAATTCATTCAGGATATCAGCATCCTTAAATTTTAAATCAGAATGTGCATCAAAGATAGATTCAATGTTCAATTTATTATTTCTAATTTTTAAATAATTGGCCAATATTTTCCCAGCCCGATTCCTGCCCCCATAAACTTTTGCGCTAGATTATATAATGAAGCGTCCTCCGTTAACTTTTTGTTGAATAGCATTTTGGCTCTAATGAGGGCTGTTAGACAATCCTTCGAGTGTGAAGTGTAATAAGAGTGCTCCAGTCTCTTAATATCCTGAAGGAGATCCGTGGTGAAGTTCCGGGCAAGTTTTCGTTTCTTTGCAAGATAAGCCAATTATGAAATCTCTCGCAGAGGCTTTGAACACATTCCATAAGGTAGAAAAGGGCATGGATGGAATTTGATTCATCTAAAAACATCATCAAAAAAAGTAGTAAAAGAAGCAGTAAACTTTGGATCTAAGAGGAGGGCATTATTAAACCGCCACCTTCTAGGACCTGAGACTCTAGGTAGAATATCGAGGCTAATTGAGACAGGGGCATGATCTGATAATAATATGGGACCAATCTCTGCATTAGTTAGAGTTTGCGAGATATTGTGTGAGACAAAAATGTAATCAATCCTTGATTGAGATTGATGAGAAGGGGAGTAGAAAGTAGACTCTCTAGTGGTCGGATTACAGAGAATCCAGGCGTCAAGGAGTTTATGTTGAGTGATAGTATGTACAACAGACTTGTGAGGTTTATTAGGAATGAAGGACACCCTAGAATTCCTATCAATAAATGGGTCAAAAGTCTGATTACAATCACCAGCTAGAATAAAGTTATCATCCATACAATGAGTAATTTGCTTAACCAATGTAGGCCAAAAGGAGGATTCACCACATGTAGGGGCATATACATTTAAAAGAGAGACTGGAATACCCTTCAAAGACAATCTAACATTGAGCCATTTGCCAGCATCATCTGATTCTTGAGATACAAGTGAGAACGAAAGGGATTTGCGACGTAGTATCATAACACCATTGCGCTTGCCATCACCTGGGGAGAAGAAAACTTCTCCAACCCAACCTCTTTTCAATTTTAAAGATTCAACATCTGAGAGATGAGTTTCTTGCAAGAATACAATGTCGGCCTCTAATTTGGCTAAGTGTGATAGAACTCTTTGCCTTTTGATAGGAGAGTTCAATCCCCTAACGTTCAAGGTAATCAATTTCAATGACATATATCATTAGAAGCAAAGTGATCTAAAAAGGTAAAAAAGGAGCCCAATTCATTGTAACAACAATATGTGATGTAGGGGGAAAAAGAAGGACAATAATGGCCAATTTAGTGACAGCTTGAAAAAAAACATATAAAACAAGTGTCCAGAGCCAGAAAAAGATTCTGAGCTAAAGAAATTAACATAGTATAACAATAGAAGAAAAGAGAGGTATCGCAAGTAAGAAATGGAAAAAAGTAAAAATAATGAAAGTTAAACCAGCAGTAGTAGATAAAAAAAAATTTATAACAAGCATATAGAAGAAATTAAGAGTATTAAAGGCACCAAATGAACAAATAATCATAGAACATGGTATGAGTTGAGAAATCCAGGACAATATAACACAAAGAACAAAGGACAGAACAAAAGACATACCTATAGAGGGGGAATGTGGAGGGGGCGGTGAGACCACTTGGAACAAGCGGAACATCCAGGTTCAACCACACGGAAGACCAAGGAGGAACCACGCCACGAGGGTAGAAGACCTGTGAGATCGAAGAACAACAGGTATTAGAACATTTACGAAAACCCATTAAAAAACGAGAGAAACAAAAAAAAAAAAGAAAAACAGCGAACAATCAAAACAGAAGCATGACTGAATCCAACAGGTAACATTTTTCATATAGAGAACTACCATACAGAAGACCATAAACTATGATGAACCTGTAAAGAAATTACATATGCTCAAACAGTAAATGAAGATGAAGGTCCAGAAGAATCCATGGCAGCTGGTCTGCAAGAATTGATAAAACTTTGTAGTCGTAACGGATCTTCATAAGTAGTTGTTTTGTTGTTGTATGTAACTTTGAAGAGACAAGGATGGAAAAGTCTGTAACGAGCTCTCATCGAACGAAGATCAGGCCTCATATTTAGAAAAGCTTTGCGTCTGTTGGCAGTAGCTTTAGCGTAATCCTGTGCAAAAAATAAGGTTGAACCTGACCAGGTGACTCTTTGAGAAGATTCAACAGCTGACAAAACTTTTAGCAGGTCAGTATACTCTAAGAAGTATGAGATAACTCCTCTAGGACGTTGCAAAGGTGAGGCATTGGAAGGAACGCGACCCAACCTGTGTGCTCGTTAAATGTTGAGTATGGTTGCCTCTGGCAAATGGAGTATCTTGGGGAGGATTGATTTAAAGAAGGTAGGAGCATCTGAACCTCCAATTCCCTCCTCCAGGCCATAAATACGAAGGTTATTCCACCTATTTCGATTTTCAAGGTCCTCGACCTGTCTTTGAAGCACAGAGACCTGCGACTGAAGATGGGAGACGCTAGCACATGAGTCTCTGAGGGAGGAGACACTGTGTTCAACTGCGGAGACTCTTGTTTCAAGTTGAGACCAGTTATCCGTGAGGGTTTTCAATTTTTCATTCGTCTCTTCCATGAAAGGTCGAAGAGCCCTAATTTCCTCCAACAACTCCTCCATGGAGACCGGCGAAACTGTTTGGGCGGAGAAGGAGGATCCTTTTTTAGGCGTTTAGTGATAGACTTGCCTGGTATTGCGAAGGAAGAGTCCATTGTTGCCTTCGGACCGTGAGACAATGATAGCCAAGAATCTTCTAACTTGGAAAACTCTTTAAATACCTTTGAATTCTTAACAAAAATATGCTTTGTCTTTGGGAATGTAGAACTGTGAGCCTTAGATCATCCCATAAAGCAGATATATGACGCAGTTGTCAAGTAAAAACATACTTTTCCTGGGTAAAATGATGTTTAATTTATGGTAGGAAAAAATATCTTAAAAAAAATAGTCCAATTAACAAATGTGACCGTGTCACCTCAAAAAGATAATGAGAGAGTCACTATTGCAAAAATATGAGGGAACACAATACTAATAGGGATGGCATGGTGAGCAAACTGCAGAGCAAAAAAAAATATGAGTAAAGCCTTTGATGCTGCACTGAGGAGATATCACAAAATGGCTTCCATAGAGACACTGCACTGCCCACATTTAAAAAATAAAAGTACTGAAAATCAGACACTCAGTCCCCAGACAGAGCCACATGGGTGGAGAGGTGAATTATACAGGTTTGAGCCCTTTAATAAAGAAATGAGGAGCCAGAAGAAAGAAGTGCTCCATTTTCAATATGTTCCTCTGAGTGCGGTGAAAAGAAGATGGCGGGCGCGATAGCGCGTTACTGCAGGAGATACTAAGTATCCGTTAAACCGCTTCGTTTGATGTGCGAGAGATACTGGCAGAGTTTACATTATGTGCCCCATACCTTCCGACGACGCTGGCGCTGCACGGCTTCACTGAAAACGGCAGACTGGCGCCATGCTCCGTGGGCGTCAAGCCACGCCTGCTATCTGCAGTTTGGCTCAGGATTTTTCACCAGTCACAGGATATTGCACATTATAAAATGGCACCTCAGTACCAGCTCATCGTATCACACCTGGACTTGGAAGAAGACCAGTAGGTTTACCATCAAAATATCAGTAGGAAGCTATTGACCAATGTTTAGGGTTCATGTTAAGTTCAAGGCTAGGGTTAGATTCAGGGCTTTTGTTAGGGCTAGAAGATTAGTTAGATTTGTTAGAAGTGGTATGTATTTTAACATTGTATTAGCTATATGCATATGCTATTTATATATCAAAACTGATATGTCATACTACATAAATCTGAATGAAATTATGGTAACATACATAGCCTGTATTACAAAGAAAATATTTTTGTGGTCAATATTTTGCATTTGATCAAAAAGGCAAAGTTTGGACATACACTGGCCAGAAGAAGGATTGAGGCCTAAACCTGATGCCCCTATACCCATGCCCTGACCCTCTATCAAGGGTTAGAAAAGCTGCCCTCCTGTGAGCCTCAAGGACAGAAAAGGATACAGAGCAGCCCCTGTATGTGGAATAAACAGTCATCCTAACATCTTTTCCCTTTAACTGTCCATTTACAAATAAATTCTTTATTGTACAAACCACTTTGCTGTGAATAATATTCAAGCGTATTTAATTCAATGGTTGTCTGGCCAAAGTCCTTGATGCTACCGACAAGCCATATGACGCCAAATCAGAAGCCAATGCGTGGTCCATTTTAACAGATATACGAGTCTTTTTATAGCATGTACTGATCGGTCTTTTAATTCTCAAATATATCGCCAGTAGATCGTTATAGTTAGGACCGTGTTTCCATAGGAAATCTGAAAATTCTATTTTGAATAACTTTGGCGCTGGTTGACGGATCCTCACGAAATTTTCAAAACTAATGGGGCGCTCCGCTCAGCTCCTACCCTGGAAGTCTCGGGGTGATTCGTCAAGCAGGGGCCGAGAAAAAAGGGGGGTCCCAAAACGCATTTTCCCCATGCATTTTCCCATAGGACATTTAGTCGAAGATACAGCCCGAACGGCTGAACAGAATTACTTGAAATTTGGCAAAGAGGTAGTCCTCAGGTCAGGGATGTGCCTTTTGCATATATGGTGTCAATCTGTTCCGTAGTTCCTGAGAAAATTGCATTTAAAAGCACATAAATATCTATATCCGTGCACTGTGCGCGCACCGTGCGCGCACCGAGCGCGCATGGTGCCCTGCGTGAGCGTAATTCTGATTGGTGGTTACATGTCAGTCAACATTCGAATCAGTCGAAATCAGGAAGTGTCGGCCGCCATTTTGTGTGTTGTGTGTGTGACAGGGAAAAAGAAAGGTGGAGAACGTGGAAAGGGGGCAGGGTAGAGAGTTCCTGACCCCCTAGCCTTTGTCAGGGGGTCCCTGAAGGACCCCGAAGGGTGAAAAAAACTTTTTTTTTTTTCAAAAAATCGCGGGGTGCGAGCACGGTGTGCGCACCCCCCAGCCGCCATTTTGAGTTTTAGAGGCAGAAGAGAGTTAAAAACACAAGGGGAGAACGTTAAAAGGGGGCAGGGTAGAGAGTTCCTGACCCCCTAGGCCTTCTCAGGGGGACCATGAAAGACCCCTTAGGTCACAAAAAAAAAAAATTAAAAAAATACCGCGGGGTGCGCACACGGTGCATGAACGGCGGCAAAAAAAACATTAAAAAAATAGAATTAAAAATCAAGTTTAAGTGTTTAGATGTTGGTTGGCTCTAAAAAGAGCCGTTGTGTTCATTGAGTATTTTTTTGTACCTACAAGTAAGTACCGATGCAGAGTCTAAAATTCAAGAGGAAGACTCTGTTGCCTTCATCTGTGAAATGTACACCGTCTCCTCTATAAATGCCTTGCATGTTGTAACGCAAGTTGTTGTGGTATATAGACCCCATACCATAGTCTCTGAGGAAAGCAGAAACAGACTTATTGACGTGCTTTCATGCTTTGTCAATCTGCGGACAATATTGGTTGGACCAGTTCCACTTTTGCCTTTGGCATATATTAGAATATACAAAGGTATTTTGTGGAAAAAGAGACATCAATTGCACAAAGGTGTCCTTAACAAGCATTTCCAGACCTACCCCAGTTAAAGTGCCTAGGTCATTTCTACCACAGTGCACAATTATAAGGTCAGGCTGTGGGAGATGTAGAAAGGATTTCACCAAAGGCATTAATTGGTGCCACTTTAACCCTCTCTGACCAATCCATTTAATGTCTACATTTGGCAAAGCAAGGTCTTTCACAATACCTTTTTTTTCTTCATAGTTTTCACTCCAGAATACATAGCTATGACCTACAATCCACACTGTGAACATCTTTCAAGGAGATTTGGATGCACTCAGAAGGTGTCTTTCAGTAGAATGGCAATATGAAAAGAAAGATAGTTGTAAAATGGAGGCTTACATACTTTTTTTTAAATAAAAAGAACTCATTGGCTGTTTCAGACCATTCAACACTAAAAACTAGGCTGTTTGTTTAAATTTTTAAAAGCATGTTTTGTATTGGTTCAGAAAAATGTGTTCCCACAGAACATTACTTTGGATTTGCTGTTAGGTTTGAAAAGTCAAGCACTCTTGCTCTTTGGATTAGAAACATTGTGTGCTGAACTTCTGACCTCTCTGCTCACACCAGTGTTCCATGACCTGTTGCTATGGTAGCAGGCAGAAGTCATGTTGGGGGTAGGGATCATTTGGAAAGGGTTGAAATTTGCAACCAATAGAAATGTGTGTTTACATTTGAAAAAATGTGGGAAGCACTGTGATTTGAAGTTAACATGTATATGTGTGAAAAAAGAGTGGGAAAGATTGCCATTTACTGGTTCTGCTGAGAGGTGTACAGCTCAGAGATTCTGGCTCTGATAATCTGCTGTGTGAGTGCCACATTTCGTTCTCAACTAACTACTTTTAAAGGTGAGTTATGAATTTGAGAGGGGATGTATGTGGTGCATTTTGATATAAAAAATAGAAATGTGATTCTTGTTTTAAAGTTGTGTTTTACATTTTATGTTTTGGAAGATATTTAACTGCCTTGAACTTGTAAGATATTATGGAGTATGTCTTCACCATAAGTTAAGGTGTACTGGTATCACCCAGGAATACTGTTTTCTGCCTAGAATCACACCATGAGTCTGTGTGCACAAAGGAATTGTTGTCAGAGATTTAATTCGTGTTGGTCTGGTTCTGTAAGACTTGTATTCGTAGGAAAGGGGCAGCTTGTTTTCCTGAACTGTGATGGCTAGCATTCAGCACAAATCAATATCTTACAAATGAGAGGCAAATGCTAACACATTTGAAAACAACAGGGTAGATTTTCCTTACACTCCTGCAATGGGTGAGGTAGATCCTACATGTTGAAAACTCCAATTAACCCTTACCCCACATGTACTCTTACATACATCTCTGCAGTCTTCATGCAGTTGTCCAAGCGTCCATGCAGATCTCTCTTGCACCTGACAATACACAGTCTCCAGAAGCATGCTCTTAGCACACAGGCAGCTGCTTCTCCTGCACTCCCATGCTAAGTATTCAGCACTGTGTGGTATTTCAGATAGCAGTGTGTAATGCTACCACATTCAACATCACCAAGGCTCATTTCCTTTGCTCTAGTCTAATCACTCACCCAGGTTCCACATGCTCATGGTCTCAAGTAGCTGTTAGGACATGTACTCTTTTCTGCCTCTCTAAACTATAAGGAAAATGTGTCAGGCTGTTACAGTAATTATCACTTGCTCTACCACAGTAGTAAATGTGCTTTGAAATTGCCAATCAAATATCTTTTTCTGCCTAGAATCACACCATGAGTCTGTGTGCACACAGGAACTGTTGTCAGAGATTTAATTTGTGTAGCTTTTATTGTGTAAGACTTGCAGTCGTAGGAAAGGGACAGCTCATATGATAGGATTTGAAAAGCTCATTAAAAATATAGTAGTATATTTAAATTACATAAAGGTTTTTTTTTTTAGTTTCTTTCAGGTATTGCTGAACAACACTGAAATAAATTAAAGATGCCTATAAAATCAAGAAAGAGAAAAGAACAGCAACAACATCTATATTTGAAGACAACTGGACAACAAAAATTAGTTGAAGAACCTCATGTTGGAAAAAAGAAAAAGTCTTCTGGTAAGCAGACTAAGGATTTTATTAAAAATATCCTCAAGCAAAGAAATTTTTTTAAAAATATATCCACTGCAAATAGTGTTTCAAGTAGAAAACAACAAGACAATCGACAGAATATACTAAATGCTAATGTACAATCAGAAGTAAGAAAGAATGACTTAAAAAGAAAAATAGATTTTAAAAACATTTGTAGAAAAATGTTTCAGAGAAGAGTGATGTTCAATTTGCTAAAGGATGTGAAAAAATATAGGAAGAAAGCCAAATTTTATAAGAAAAAGAAACATATTGAATCAATTGTTGCAAAGGCTTTGGAATTAAAAAGAAAACTATTCATTTTAATTTTGAACAGGATCCGTACATTAGATAAATTAGTGAATGTAATGAAGTCAAAAAGAAAAAGAAAAAGAGAAGTGAAAAAAAAAACTTTTGTAAAGTGTTCTTAGGAGAATGGAAGCATAGTTCAAGTACTGAACCATTTTTTAATGAAGAGAGTTATCTTCAAAGTAATAGTTTGCTGCATGCAGTTGACACCAGTGGTCGAGCATATGAAGTTAAGGATGGTTGTGTAATGGAAAAGGAGAAAATGGTTCCAAGAAATGAGGAAGAAGTGTTAGCTGATGAGGTTATGGGGAGATGTCCTAAAGCCCCAGTGTACACTTGGAATTGTAGTAGCATTTGTACTGTACGACAGCAATCTATTGATAAATTACGTGACTTTCTAAGAGAATATAGTAAAAAAAGTGTTAAACAGAAGATTAAGGTGCTTCAAAGACTAGATCCATGCAGAGTGAGAGAGAATACTGATTTGCAAGGACATTCTCTGGCTTGTCTTTCTAGGAAAGTTTGTCAAAGTGTTTTTCACCATTTTAGGATCCTGGCAGTTCATCATACTGAAATTAGAAAATTTGTGAGAAGATTGTATTTTGCTAAAAGTCCAGCACTAAAGTTAAATGAGTTTAATAGTGCTCTGATCCGTGGATCTGTATCAGATGTGAAGAAGGTTTGTGAGGATATTGAGTTTTGTTACTTTGGTCCAGAGCAAGAAAGTGCAGGAAATGACACAGTTATTGAAGAAAATGTGGAAGAGAATGTAGAACTCACTGTTAGTAAAAATTTTGAAGATCAAATGACAAAATTTACTATCATCTCTAATGAAAGACCAAATATTACTTGTATTTATCGCCGGAGAAGCCATTATAAAACTCAAACAAGGAATGTTGATCTCTATAAAAAAAGTGAAAAAGAAAATAATTCAAAGTGGAAGGATTTTGCTACATATTTATTTCTGGAAAATTGTTTTGATTTGGGTGAAGATCAGTGTATTTGTAAATACTGTTATAGCAAGTTAGAAGAAAATAAAATGCCAGCTAGAGCTGTACATAATAATTTAGAATTGGTTTATATTCCTGCAGAACTTAGTGATTTAAATACGTATGAGTCTATACTCATTCAATGTGTCCATCCGTTTCAGACTATAGTTCGTATAGAGCCCAAAACAGGCAAATTACCTCCTTCAGATTTATAAAGAGGTTTAAAAGGAAGAGTTGTCTATTTGCCATTAGATGTGAAAAAAAAATTGAAACACTTGATGCAGATAGTTTGGAAACTGAACGATTAGTTATTCTGTTTAATGGTGTACCTACAAAGAATTAGAAAATTTGGCAGGAGCTGGTAGATGTACAAAAAGTACAAAGAGCAAATTTATATTTGAAAAGAAATAATAAATGGTATGAATCAATTTATATGGATGAAGATGAAGAAGTTTTACTAGCAGACACAGGAATACCAACTGGGCAAATTGAAAAAGTGGATAAGTCAAAAAAAGAAGAAATTTATCAACATTTCAGCATACATCCTTCATTCTAAAGAAGTTATGGGAAACACTATTGATCTGTTTCAGATGAAAAAAGCAAAAGGAACTCCCGTGAGTGTATGGGAGGAGAGCTTGGAAACTCGTTGTTTTCCCCAGCTGTTTCCTACAGGAAAAGGTGGACGATATGATGAACGTCCAGTACAGATTCCTGCTTCTGAGTATCGGACTACAAGATTATATGCAGAAGATCCAAGATTTCGTCAAAGTATTCCTTATTTGTTCCATCTTTTATTTGAAAGTGACTTGTCTGCACTATCTTATGCAGTAAATCACATTTTAAAAACTGGAGTACATCTACATAATGTGTCTGCAAAGGATTTTCTGAACAAAGTGCAACAGCGAGATGATCATTTGGAATCTCAATTGATTAATCTGATGGCTTGTCAGCGTGGGACTAATGAATATTGGTACTGACGCCATGGAGAATTGAAATGTATGTTACAGAATTTAGGAACTCCTACATGGTTCCTTACCCTAAGCTGTGCTGAGTACGCTTGGGATGATTTACTGGATTTTCTTCAAGAGGCAAATTCAAATATTGAAAACATCCAATACAAGACAGCAGGAGAATTGTGCTCATTGGATCCGGTTAATGTTTGCAGATATTTCAATCATAGATTGGAGAAGTTGTGGATTTCTTTTGGAAAAAAGAGTACCAAGCAAGAGGTGCTCCTCATATTCATATGCTGTTGTGGATCAAGGATGCCCCAAAATTTGGAACAGATTCTTATGATGCAGTTTTATCTTTCATTGAAGGATATGCAACATGTGCTATAGCTAAAAGCACAGAAGAAACAAACTTAAAAGAGCAAGTTTTACGTTTTCAAAGTCATTGGTGTGGAAAATACTGTCGATGAAAGTACAAGAGTAAAGATAAATTCTACACAAAATGTTGATTTGGATTTCCACGACCTGTTCTTTCAAAAGGAAGAGTAAACTGTTTTATGTCAGCTGTGCGACATACTATTACAAGAAAATCGCCTAAAAATACCTACAACCTAAGAAGAAAAGAAGAGTCAAAATATATAAATGACTACAACCCAGTCATTTTATCCATGTGGAATGCTAACATGGATATTCAGTATGTAGCAGACAATTCTATTGCTGTTGCTCGGTATGTCACATCTTACATCACTAAATCTGAGAAAACGGAATTGAAAGAAATGTGGGAAGAGATTTCTCACGAGAAGACTGTCAGTAAAAAGCTATACAGTTTCAGTTTAAAGATGCTATCGCATCGAGAAATTGGGTCATACGAATGCTCAGATAGGTTATCATCTGCAAGTCTGTACTCCAAATCCAGAAGAATAATTTCGGTAAGTTTAGGCCTTGCAGGAATGCGAAATCGGGTATTGAAATCTATTCGAGAAATTGAATATTTAGAGGAGTACGAACCAGAAAGTACAGACGTTTTAAGAACAAACATGTTGGACACATATTACCCAAAGAGAAGTCATCATCTTGAGAACATGTGTCTCTATGAAGTGCTGCAGAACTACATTTTTAAACGGAATACCACAGAAGACATCAACAATGGAAAATATAAAGTAATTGGTGAGGAAGGATGTTTGGTAAAACAAACAAAAGGAAGTTTGATTAATCACAGAAAGCTGAGTTGCGACACTACTGACAAGAAGGAATTTTACTACTTAGCACTTTTACAGTTGTTTAAACCATGGCGTTCAGAGGATGAATTACTTGGACATTTTCAAAGCTATGAAGATTCCTTTAATGCATGCAAAGATTCCATAGAATGCAGTACTTTCACAACTTATGTACAAATGTTCAATGAAGAAATTGAACAAGAAGCAACAATTGCAGCTGAAGTAGCTAGAGACAGTTCTCAAGACAGTCAAAGTTCTGGGACGCTCAGTCAAGATCCTCTAGGACAACCAATCGTAGAAAATGAAGCTGCAATAGCCATGACTGAAGTGGAAACAGCTATGAATCAAGCTCAGGAAGATTTAATAAACTTACCAAATTTGGAACAACAACTGAATGATGAACAACAACAAATTTATGAGGAAGTCACAAAACAAATTGATCATGGATTACTACATAAAAATAAAGAGTGCTCATGCACATCATTTGAACCAATCAGAATGTATGTGAGTGGACAACCTGGAACTGGAAAAAGTTTCTTAATTAAAGTAATTAGAAGCTACCTCCAGAAAAAAACTGATTCAACTTTGTCTTGTGTTGTTACTGCTCCAACTGGGTTAGCAGCATATAACATAAAAGGAATTACCCTCCATCGTTTGCTAATGTTACCAGTAGAGCATGAGAACAAAATACAATACCACAAGCTAACAGGAGAAGCATGTTTTGAAGTTTCAAGAGTATTGAAAAAAATGAAAGTTCTCATTATTGATGAGGTAAGCATGGTATCAAACGTAATGCTTGCCTTTGTTCATTTAAGAATGCAGCAAATTCTAAAGACAGACTATGACGTGCTATTTGGAGGAAAACATGTTATAGTTTTTGGGGATCTACTGCAGCTCACTCCAGTTAAAGGACAACCAGTATTTCATACTCTTACACATGAAGACACGAAAAAGTCGTTAGGAAGTATAGGTAATAAGAATATTTGGACATACTTTGAGTACAAACAACTCATTACCAATATGTGGCAAGAAAATGATGATGATTATGCAAGTATTCTCAAAGATATCAGAATTGGACTACTCACAGAACATGGCAGAAAAGCTTTACAGAGTCGATTGCTATGTAATTTGTTTCCAACAGAACAAATAGTTCCAGAGAAAATATACAAGAAAATTGCAGGAAAAAATACTGTAATCTGCTTAATGCCAACACTACATGAATGCTCTATATTCAATCAAGAACTTTTGAAATTGGAAAATGAAGAGATTATAAAACTGGAAGCTGTGGATAAAATACAGCATGAAGGTATAACTATTATATTGACAAGCAAATTGACAACTAAATTGGATTCTCTAGAGAAAAACATATCGAAAACAGCTGGTTTAGAAAAGAATCTTTATGTATGTATGAACTGTCGAGTAATTTTAAGATGTAATTTGGATGTAGAAAAAGGTTTAGTGAATGGAGCTATGGGTAAAGTTGTGGGTTTTGTTAATTACCAGAAAAAAGATGGAATTGAATTTTTCAAAATAACATTTGATCAGATTGAAGAGGTTAAAGACATTAGTCGTTGTTCAGTTCGTTTCTTGCTTGTGAAAGACTTATATGTACGTAGGAAGTAGTTTCCGTTTTCTCTAGCATATGCTGTAACTATTCACAAATCTCAAGGATTAACTGTAGATAGTGCGTTTGTAAACATTGGATCTAGTGTGTTTAAAGAAGGTATGGCATATGTTGCTTTGTCACGCGTGAAAAAAATATCTGGTTTATTCATGATAGACTTTGATGAGTCAAAAGTTAGTGCTGATGCAAACTGTGTAAAGGAGTATAATAGATTAAGAAGAAGCTATGCTCCTCATTTAGGTCAGTATCCTGTGTTTGAAAAACGTGTTGTTTGTCGGAAAATGAGAATTGAGAATATCTGTAATGAGGATGTACAGAAGAGTAAACAAATAGAGACTGATGTGATTGCAAGCAAAAAGAAAAAGGACAATGCTGAAGAGGTTGTTGGTTGTCATTTTGAAAATAGCTCTGGTGTCAACTGCTACGCTAATGTAGTGCTGAATATTGTATTTTATCTTGAAAGTTTGAAAGAGCAGATAATACTAAATCATGAAAAAAGATTCTGTTCTCTGCTGAGTTTCCTTTATGAGAAGCTGAGTAATGATAAAACTAAAATAGAAAGTGCTTCTGATGTTAGAAATCTTTTAGATGTATGTTCTGGATGTACACAGTTTACTCAAAATGTCCAGCAAGATGCACAGGAATTCTTAATGTATATGCTTATGGTACTGGAAGATGAAGGGGTAGAAATAGAAAATATGTTCGGTCTCTCTTATAAATGGGAACATAGTTGTGAAAACTGTTTGAACACATGCAGCTCTAATGTTGATTCTGAAAGGTTCATATATTTAACATTACCAGAGAGTAAATCAGTGACTTTTAGTACATTAGTTAAAGATGCAAATCACAACATGGAATGTTCTCAATGTAAATCAGAAATGTTATCAACGTTATTTTTAAAGAAATATGGACAGTATGTAATTTTAATGATGCAACGTTGTAGAGCTGATGGAACAAAATTGGACACTTTAATAAAGAAGTTTACAGGAAATCAATTATCAATATCAGGAAAGACTTTTGTTGCAGTTGCAATCATTTTCCATGATGGACCTTGTATAACTTCTGGTCATTACACAGTTTATCTAAAATGTGAAAAAGGCTGGACACTGTGTAATGATTCACAATTGATTTTCAAGCAACGTTTGCCTGCAGAATTACCAAATTCCTACTTAATTTTTCTAAAACCAAAATTTTAGATACAAATTGCAGCATCTGAAGAAACCATTATTTCGATTGTATTGGATTACCATTGGATATTTCACCATTTTTTTTTTTAATTACCATTTGGCCTCATGGAAAGGTAACTGTTTCTATTGTGGACTTCTTTGACAGATATTATTTTGGTGTATGTGCTTAAGCAACAAGATTTACAGACGATATTTATTGAAAATAGTTATTGTTCTTAGAAGATATTTTTAATATATATTATCAAGGTATGTTTTACTGAGGATAAATTCAGTGCTTTTTTTAAACAATCTTTCAGATTGTTACATTTTTTGCCCGCTGTTAAGTGATGAATGCAATTGATATCACTATTTTCAGTGAAATTCAATATATTCTGAAAACAGATAAAAAAGGGCAAAAAATTACTTTGTTAAATATGAAAATATGTGTACTGTATTCTAAAGTGTATTGTTAAATATTAATACTTTTTTTCTTTTTTTTCAGATCGAGAAAGAAAATTTAGGAAATTTAATCCTTTTTTTCTAGCAATTAAAAAAAACCATTTATTTCTAATTAAGTTATTTTGTTGGTCAGGTAAGTTTAAAATATCTGTATTTCTCACCCCTTCACTTTCATGCTCCCTTTTCTTCACTTCTACTCACTCTGCTTTTCTCATTCCCCTTCCCTCTCTCTTCTTCCTCTACTGCTCTTTCGTAACTCCCTCACTCCTTCTCTACTACTCCCCTAGGTTCACTGCCCCATCACTATTTTTTCAACCATGTTTCTCTCCCTGTTTCCATATGTCTCAGTCATTCTAATTGCCTTACTCCTTCTCAGTTCCTTGCTCTCTGTCTCTGTTTCTGTCTCTCTCCCTTTTTTTGTCTTACCCTTAATTTCCTTAACATCTCTGTTTCTACCACTTCTCCTCTCTCCATCACTCATTTTCCATCTATGTTAATTTTTTAACCTTCTCCGTCATTCTCCTTCCTTCACCTTCCCTAACTGTCACTATCCTTTACTCATAGTCACTCCTATTCTCCTACTTCACTTCCTCCTGTCTGTATCTCACACCCCTTCATCTTTTCGCATTGTTTCCTTCACTCTCCCTCACTCTCCTTTGCCCATTGAAATCCTGACTCCCTTTCTCTCACTCCAGTTTCCTAAATCCTTCCATCCCCTCACTCCCCATCTCTCACTTTCCCTTACCCCCTTTTCTAATCCTCATACCCCTTATCTCACCATCACTCCACTTCTCTTACTTTCAATCCCTTTACCCTGCTGTACTTCATCCGCTTCATCTGTTACTCCCTTTTCCTATCTCCGTCCCTTACTCCCCTTTCCTCACTCCCCCTCCATCACTCTCTGCCATTCCCTTACTCATTTACTCTTCTTACCTGTACTCTACCCTTAGTCCTTTTGTTGCAGTCAGTCTTTCACTTCCCTTTCATGACTGATCATAATTTCCTTTTCTCACTCATTCTGTCTGTCCTTTCCTCCTCTTCACTCATTCATTTCAATCATTTCAATCATTCTTGTATAGACTACACATTCATTCAATCCTCCAGATCAAAGACAGCTTTAAATACCCGGGCATACAGATAGAGAGAACTGATGCAGCGTTTTTGGCGAGGAATTTAAAAATGCAACTAGACCGCTTGAGGAGCGGTGTTGCCTATTGGAGGACATTGCCAATCTCCCTGATGGGACGGGCGGTCCTCTTCAAGATGATGTCTCTACCCCGCTTACTGTATGTCATACAGAACACCCCTTGTCAGATACCGGACAAATTCTTTAGCGACGTGAATGGTGCACTGAGGACATTGCTTTGGGACATGGGGGGTCCACGGATCGCGCTGGCCTAGCTACAGAGGGGGGTGTACGAGGGAGGTCTGGCTATCCCCGACCTTCTAAAGTACTATTGGGCCTCACACTTAATGGCCATCAATGACTGGGTTTTTGCAGATCAACAGGACCCGGCATACAGGGTTGACCCCTGGGCATTGGGGGCTGATGGATACCTCGGGGCACTGTATGGCCCTGAGAAGCAGGCCGGACTGCCCCAGCATACCCAGACGGTGTTAACGGTATGGGCCAAGGCCAATAGGTTCCTGGACTGGGCAGGCCTTCTGACGGATCAGACACCCTTGTGAACCGGCGTGACACAAAGGGAGGTGGGCCGTCTGCAGGGCTTCTCGAAGTGGAAACTAATAGACATTACACGATTAGGTGATGTGCGGGGGTGACAGGCTCTAATGACGTTTGCAGAATTACAGGAGGAGTTTCAATTGGCACCCACGGAACACTATAGATATCTGCAATTGAAACACGCGCTAAGCAAACATTTTAAAGACGGGGATCAGATTCCCGAATACAGCCCATTAGAAGACAGGTTGTCACTGGACCCCATTCCAGAGAAGGCACTGTCCTATACATATAAAAAATTATTAACAACTCCCCAGACCTACTAATGAAATTGCGTGAGGCGTGGGAATCTGAGGTGGGATTACTAGAGGATGATGACTGGGCAGAGGCAGTGCAGAGTCCCAGGGAGGTGGCAATACGGGCACGATTTAGGTTGGTCCAGCTGAGGATACTGCACTGGTCCTTCTACACCAGCACACTACTGTTTAAGATTGGGCGCATTTCCATGGAGGAATTTCAGAGGGGCTGCACTCAAAGGGGAACGTTCTTCCACATTTTATGGGACTGGCCGATTATACAAGTTTACTGGACGAAGGTGATCAGGGTAATGTCGTAAGTGCTAGAACAACAAGTCCCCCTGGACGCGAGGTGGCACATACTGTGTGTATCAGGGGAACAAAACTGGCCCAAGTACTCAAACATATGGTTACAGGTGGCAGCAATGGTCGCTAAATGGAACGTAGCGGGGGCATGGGGAGCCACTCAACTGCCTAAAGTATCCCAATGGAAAAGAGACATGGACTGGTGCTGTGCGGCTGAAAGGACAATTTATGAAAGCAGTGGATGTCCCAAGAAATGGGAGAAAATTTGGCAACTGTGGGTAGAATATAGGGGGTACGGGGGGCACCGGGCATTTAAGTGGAAGGGGGCTGGGATGGGACCGAAGCTACAAGTGGCCTCCAGCGGTATCATGACTATAATACCATGCTTGTGAATCGCAGATTGTGTGAATCATCGAGGGAACATGTTCCGTCAGGGCATGCCTATGAAACAGTTTTGCACTGCTAATATTGTTTAATAAAAAGAAGTTTAAAAAAAAGAAAATGCTCATGCATGAGGGAAGCCGACAGAATGTGTCCTCTATTGGAGAGTTCTGTAAAAACGATAAAAACAACCGTTTTCTATCAAAACTTCGTCCAGGGAGAGCTTGAAATTTGAAAATATGTTTTCAATGTGTTGTGCAATGGTCCAGGGTTTTATTTCTGATACCAAATGACAGGAGCCCAAATCAGACTTTGTTCTCAGTTTCCTTTTCAAAATGTCTGCCTGCACTGCATCAGATTAACTCAAGTGAGCACCACATACCCACTGAAGTTTGTGCTTATCATGAAAACCCTTATGTTACCCGTAGAAATATTTATGTGAGTTGACCGCAGATATGCTTCTGCTCACAAATAGCAAAAGGACAATTAGTTGGAGTAGGCCACTAAGAAGCCCAAGATCCCTAAGAGCAGCCTATAGTTTGACATGATTGATGGAGCTAGACCTTCGCCTGCAGGCAGACCTGCTGGCGGTTTATTGATCTGGACTAAGACAAGCATGGCTTGTAATACAAGTAGGCTTGAAATCTGTTCATCTGATTTATTGGGCCTTGATCTAGCATTAACTAAAGGGAAACTTAAAATAAGACTAATTAATTTCTATAATCGCTTTAGCAACCAGCACAATATTTCAAATAGAATCCTGACGCTATCTAACTATCTTGAGAGCTTTAATGTTTTTTATGAACCTGTAGATTACTTGCAGGATATTGTCCAGGAGGAAAAGTCGGCAATAGGTAGAAAAAAAACTGCAGATACCCCCATTAAAAGATGTACAAAGGTCAGTCAGCAAATACTTTCCTTCACACTCACGGTGCCCGAGCTTGCAATGGGCGGATGCCCTCTGACCCAGATGCATCCTTCATCTTTAAAAGGGTGAACGCAGAGAGTAGGATTGACTATATAATGGTTGATCTAGACTAATTGCCCAAAGTGCATGATATGGGTGTAAAAGAAAGAAAGGATAGTAATCACAATAGGAGGGTCATCTATACAGAGGTAGTTCAATCCCTTACTGCCATGGGAGATTCTTTCCCAAACGATGCTAGTATCATGACACATTTCTCCTCCAAAACAGATCTAATCTCTGCTGTAAAGGAAGGCATCAAGAGAGACATTACAGATAGAAGGAATGCCTATAGCAAGTCACAGGCTGAGGCAAAGAGAAATTGGGAGGTAGAGAAATTGCACACCCTAGTTAAGGAATCTAGATCTAAGGATTGCCAGTTATTCTGGCACCTATTCAGTAAAGGGACATTTAATCTGGTCACAGAGGAGGACTTCTTCATCCAGCCACAGATCTGGGAAGATCACTTTCAGAAATGATATATTGGGGATGACCGGGAGTTCGACAAAAATAACATGAGGGGTGGGACACCCTCTTCTTGTGAGCCAGTAGCAGAGAATATAGTTACCTTCACCTTGAAGGAGACTGTGACAGCAATCAGTACACTGCAACCAGGGAAACCCGATGCAAAACCTTTGTAAATCTGGGCCTGAATCTATAGTGTAGTCAGAATTTGTAATTACTTGTGTTGCATGTGCTTTATTGTGATCTATGGGTTGTCATCAGCTCCAAAGGCAAACCAGTAATTCAGTGTAACTTCCTTTTTAACTCAGCAGCCTACACCAGGCCAGGTTTAGGATCTCTCGGTATCCCAAACGCACAAGATCCCTTTAAATGCTTGACATCTACAAACTCAGGAGACCTTGCGAAACAAATATGTAGGTTGATCTTTGACACAAATATGCTCCTTCCTGAGGACCCAGAAAAAAATAATCAATTGGCTGGAAAATCATATATAAACTCTTAAAAAAAGCATTTTCCATGGAGTTTCTAACCAGGCTTAGATTCTTAAGTCTGTTCAGGTATTAAAAATGCATGACTATGATATAACCAAGGAGCTATAAATCCAGAACCACAACCCAAACATTATGTTTGTCTCCCACTTGACATTGGACACAAGTTTCCCTCTGTGGAAACCCTATAAAAATGTATACATTCTTGGCATGCTCAAATCAAGGAGAACCCACTGAATGAACATATGAGCTGACTTTTCTCACTGATGTTTTTCTGAGTGAGGTAATAAAATTTGTAATGGCCTCTTCCCATGATTATGGGCTAGATGTCTGAAGCATTTTTGTCTATACAAACCGCCGGATTCTGTGAATTGGGCCATTTGCGACCCCAGAAATGCTTTTTGTGATGTACAAAACTCAAACTGCGATTCGGAAACTTGAATCGCAATTTGGGTTTTGTGATTCGGTATTTGGAAGGGGCGTTTTGAGGGAGTCCCTTCCTAATACTGAATTGAAATGGTATATACAAATGTTTTGTGACCGAAATGTGGTTGCAAAACATTCATAATTTACCACCAATTAAAAGTTGGTGGCGACCCGTTTGCAAATGGTAAGGGTTCTTCAAGGGACACCTTCACCTTTGTTTGGAAAAATATTATCTAAGAGCAGACAATGGTCGAAGGGACCACTGCCTACACTTAAAAAATGAAACTTCAAAGTTTCATTTCTTTTCTTTTTAAATTCAACCCGTTTTTCTCTAAAGCAAACGGGCCTTGTTTAAGAAAATGCTTTATTTAAAAGCAATCACAGACATGCACGCCACCATCCCGGTGATGGCAGCGAATCCCAGTGGGTCACAAATTGCAACCTACCTCATTAATATTCATGAGGCGGGCCTACTTGCGACCCACTATGAATCACTAAGAAATTTCTCCCCATTCTGCCTCTCACCCACAGGAAGACTGTGGTCCAAGCTCTCATTGTCTTTAGGTGGGACTATGTAAATCTCCTATACCTTGACCTCCCGGAGTACCTACTGAACAGACTTCAGGTAGTCCAGAATGCGGCTGCCAGGGCATTCCTCATGCTTGGACCGCGAGTTTGGATCTCACCTCACCTGAAGGCTTTGCACTGGTTTCTCGTCCGAAAAAGAATCCGCTTTAAAGCCTTGGTCTTGGCTTTTAAGGCTTTACAAGGTACGGGCGCTCACTATCTAAGAAGGAGAGTATCACACTATGTCCCCAGCAGAACCCTGAGGTCATCTTCTTGGCATCAGGCGGTTGTCCCTAAGTTTTCTAGCACCCGTACTGGTGGCCGCTCCTACCAAGTTCTGGTTGCCTGAGTCTGGAACCTTCTGCCGGTGACACTTAGACATTTGTCGGACCTACTTACCTTTAGGAAGCTGCTGCAAACCTGCTGTTCCAGCAACAACCGTAAGGTTCTCTCCCCCCTTCAGGGACAGCAACAGTCCAGCTTTAAAGTTCATCAGTGCCGGGCAAGTACCCTTTTAAATTTAACATTTAATGAAACTCAAAAGAGTTTCATACATTAGGAATAGCGATTTCCTAATTGCAATTCACACGTAAGCACAATTACGTGATCGCTATTCCAATTTTCGAACATCTAGCCCTGTGTTTCAAAATGTAAGGGCCTACCCCTTACTTTTCATAAACTCTGCTGAGGAAAGTAATTGTGCAATTTCATCATAAATGTTGACATTGCAAAACATTCCTGGAAACTGCTTTTAAATTTAACTATAGGACAGTTTGGCTCCCTGCCCAGCACAGTATTTCCTAACAATGTTTAATCTTACTTATTAACTGCACAGTTTTAGGACTTTAATCCTGAAGACAACTCACATGTTTCACATTTACATTCATATTAGTAGTATTCACAATGAAAAAAGATGTTTATTTATACATACTGCTTTGTAAATGGTAATATGCCAATACAGCCTGCTTCACAATAGAGGGGGCAAACGTGTCAGGAAAATAACTTTTTTTTAATGTATTTAATGAAGAATTACTGCTACAAGTTAAAAGCAATGTCACTCAATAGTATATCAAATACCCCAAATTACTAACAACTATTGTAATAAAATAAAAAAACTTTTTTACATGTACTGCCATATTACCTACAAATCTGTTTAATGTCAATTTACGAAGTCAACCCAATAACCCTAAGAACCAAGGTAATTATATATGATCAAATGAGTATGGTTCACTTGGGGTAGCATCAACCACAAGGGATATGGCTATACAAATTAATTGAAGCACATGTACATTAAAACAGTAAGCCTAACACCCAAACACACCCCAAAGAAATGTATAAACACACAAAAGAAACAATAGAGATACCTTTTTATTTTGCGAGACTTTGTCCTGATAATGGCCCTGGTCAAGTTTACATTTGGCCTAAAACCTCGACCTGTACTTATATAATATGGACTGCTAAATTCATTGATTTTGTGATCAAATTTGACTTGTTATCAGACTCAACTAATTGTGTTCCTTAGCTGAATCAATGGCAGCATATTGTTCTGTATAGTTTATATCAGCATTTCCATTGTTGCTCTCAAATTGTGTTTATGATTAAAATTCCTTTTTTTGACTGACAATCAACAGCTTGTAATATAATTTTTCTAAAATTCTCTGCAGTCATTGGCATCACTAGAGATTAACTAGGCACTATTGTTTCTTTTGGGTGTTTATACATTTCTTTGGGGTGTGTCTGGGTGTTAGGCTTACCATTTTAATGTACAGGTGTCTAAATTCATTTATATTGCCGCATCCCATACTAATCTTTTTTGGCAGCACATCTTTCTGTATTGTTAGGTCTGGCCTTGAGACACCTTTAGTTGTTTTGCCTGCCTACTGTTTTTCAAAAGAATCACAATATCAACTAAAAAGAGAGAGAGGATTGATTGGAACACGTCCTTATCCCCTGGATAATCAATTTATAACAAAAAGGACGGATCCTAATAAAGTCTACTACGTCCAAAAGCACTCGTAGTTAGAAAATGTAAGAGTTTTCTAATTATGAGTGCTTTTGGATGTAGTAGACTTTGTTAGTACACGTACTTTTTGTTAAAAATTTCAAAATCATCATACATACGGGAACATGGCGGCCAGCTAGGAAGCCAGTCGCGAGTTGGGGAACATGGCGGCCAGCTGGGAAGCCGGTCGTGGGTTGAGCGCCTAGGAAGACCTCCTTTTTGCCGATGCTGATGCCGTGTTAGAATACGTGAATGTTGAGCTGGTTTCGTACCTTGTGAGGAACTGCGGGACTCCGGGTCTTGTTGTTTTCTCCCGCTAGAAGCCGCCGTTATCCGGTGATTGACTGGCGGTGCTGGGGATCAGTTATGCTGGGCATTGAGGATGGAGTGCAGTGATCTTCGCCTTCTCCGCAGTCGATTGGCCGTCATCGCCTGGGGAAAGCCTCTGATCTCCCGTAAGTGTGGGAAGTGAGGGAGGCAAGGTGAAGGGGGGGTGGAGAGTGGTGTGTGGAGACCAGAGCTTGGTGCCTGGAGCCTGGAGGAAAGGGGAAAGGAGGGGGAAAAAAAGAAAGACACTGTAGAATACGCGGATTGAGAGGGGTTAAGAAAGAGTAGGGTAAAGAGTAAATAAGAGACAGTCCCTTTTTTTGTGTGTTGTTTTGTACTCGATGCGTAACATTACTGTGGTTACTCTCTTTAGGGCAGCGGAGGCGTTAGTTTGCAATACAGTTAAAAGGGGTAGTAAGAAAGAGTCTTTCCTCTCCTTGTGCGCAGTTAAACCAGGACATGAAGCTGGGATATGTGCCTGCCCTGTACCCCATGGAGGTAGCTATTCAACAATCTGGGAATACTGAGGTCATTAGGTAGGGTCGGCCTAGCCTAGATGTCTCAGGTGTCCCTGGAGTTGTGGCCTCCACTATTTCCCCTACCGTCCCGGTCACTGAGATTACACTTTAGGGGGTGAGCCTTTGGCAACGCAGCCATATCAAGCTGCTGAGACTGGTGAAGGTAGGCAGAAGCTTAAGCAGAGGCAGTTTCCTAATAAACCGGTGAAGTTTACCCCAGCAAAGAGTCAGAAGAAAATTAAGAATTTGGTCCCCGTAAAGATGACTCCCTCTCTCAGGTCTTATTTTCTGGCCAACTCACAGGGCAACATGGATCTCGTAAAACAGGGTGGGACAGTACTTGTAGCAGAGGGAAACCTGGAGGTACCCCCTCCATTACGCTCTCTAATCGTTTCTCTCCCCTGAGCATAATGACCTCAATCACAGGGGACGGTGGGCAAGAAGAACTAGGGGAGGTAGGGGATATGTCATCAGAGGCTGCCGCTCAGAGCCCGGAAACAGTACATGGGTTATTAAAGCTGTTTACTATAGAAATCGGTGCTCGTTTCTCTACCTCTCAAGCAAACCAAAAAAAATACAAGATACCTGTACTGGTTTGGAGGAAAATCTACTGGCACTGATACACAGAATGGAAGCTTTGGAACATAAAGTGGGGGAACTGGGGCAAGAGGTTTACGATTTCCCAAGAGGTAATCAGACTAAAAGAGTGAGAGCGGGACTTGGTATAGAGACTGGAGAGGCTGGAAAACACGTCAAGAAGGAATAACTTCAGGATCCTGGATTTAAAGGAAGGGTTGGAAGGTGATAACCTAAAATCCTATGTTAATAATATCCTGACTAAAGCTTTTCCCCAGATTGTGTCAGTACCGGTCTGGTAAGCTGAAATCCAGCGAATTAATAGAGATCCTTTTAAGTTAAATCCTGCCCAAAAAAAACCTAGAAAGATCCTGGTTTGTATACATTCTTATACCCTTAAAGAGCAACTATTGAGGGCGGCACTTAAACCTAAAACTATACAGGTCAAAGATGCCTCCTTTAGAATCCGGTCTGACATTTCTCGGGTCACGGAGGACAGGAGATGGAAGCTGGGAAAGCGGATGGATGCTTAAAAGCTCTAGGAGCCCAAGTCCAGCTGCGATTCCCAGCCTTCTTGAAAGTGGTCCTGGCAAATAAAATGCATAACTTCAGGTGTCTGGAGGAGGTAGACAGTTTCCTGGCACAATGTAATTCTAGTGTGTAAGGTACGGTGTAAGGGTATTCAGCATCTAATGTTATTTTTGTTTGCATTATGTACATAGGAGGGTAGGGGGCCTCGACTCAATAGCAATGTTTATTGCCGATAGATAGGATGGGAGGGTTCCCGCGGGTTGGGGGGTGTGGTGGGGGAGTGGTGGGGGGGTAGTAGGGGTTTTCACGATATTTGGTGGGGAGCATTGGGAAAAAATAAAAAAAATAGTATTAATTCCATGTGACATAACAACCTTCAGTAGCTACAGCAGAGTATGGAGTCTGGTTTATGATGGGGGATAGGCCTACCCAGGGAGGGAATCAACACCTTGAATTTTTAAGCTGGAATGTTAATGGCTTGCGAGTTAAAGGAAGACAGCGCCTGATACTGCAATATTTAAGAAATAGTTCAGCTAGGATTCTTCTGATTCAGGAGACCCATCTTTTACAAGCAGAATGTAAGGCACTATTTAAAAAACAAAAATGGGTCGACAAAATTATAGCCTCTGACCAGCAATGTTGTTTAAAAGGGGTTGCTATAATACTAAAAGTAAACTCAGGAGTAGAGCTTACCAAGTTGCAGGTAGATCAGCGTTTTTCAACCACTGTTCCGCGGCACACTAGTGAGCCGCGAGATGTTGCCTGGTGTGCCGTGAGAAAAACGTGGGAAAAATGGAAACATTGCAAATTTTTTTTAAAAAAAATTAATTTTCCCCCACTAGGCCGGGCAGCGGGCACCGGACTGTATCCTGGGCCTGGGTATGGGGGGGGGGGGGGGGGGGGGGGGGGTTTTGGCGCTCCTCGGATGTCCGGGCTGTGATTGGTCCAGACCCCAGCCTGGACCTATCACAGAGCAGTATCTCCCGACTTCCTTCCCGCCCGAGCGCAGTGTGCGCAGCAGCGGAGAGAAGAAGACGTCGCGTCACCAGGACCGGA
Source organism: Triturus cristatus (assembly GCF_964204655.1). Lineage (NCBI taxonomy): Eukaryota > Metazoa > Chordata > Amphibia > Caudata > Salamandridae > Triturus > Triturus cristatus. Next base: position 836,303,966 of record NC_140591.1, read on the forward strand.
GCAGGAGGACTGACGGACGGAGACCAGGACTCGGCGGGAGTCGGCACTGACAGACCGCATCCGGATCCAGACCAGGCCGCAGGTATTTAAATTTTAATGTTTAATTTCCTCCTATCCAGAGTATTGTTATATGCTTTCTACTATCAATCTATATTCTACTCTACTTGTCCTGACTAATACCAAGTCTCTGGGTGTATTGAATGTAGAGCCATTTTTAAAGCTCATAGAGTTGTTAGAGAGCGCTTAACGGTAGATGTGCGTTATGTCTGCATTTGGAGGGATCCTATCAACAATGGTGTGTAGTAGCGGTAGCCTTACAAGGTATATATGTCCTCGTATGCCCGACCCATGAATGCGTACGGGGGTTCAAGAGGGATGTGGGGCTGCAAGCTGGGCGTTGGAAACTGCACGCTGTTAGTATTACTATTACCAGATCCAACCAGGTACTAATTTCCTTGATGCAGAGAAGCTTGCTGGGATCTGCACCTGCGACATTCAAGCAGTTCTCAGCAGTGGGTGCATCGCCCACTACGCATTTATTTTGCAGCGCGAACTCGACCCGTTACAACGGTACCGTTAGTTGCTTCCTAGTTCAGGCTGCACCTTCGAAGGCATAGGAGCCTCCAAGATTCCCCTAGTTTAGGCCTGCATGCCAAGATGTTTTCAGTTACGTTTTTTGGGAGGGCCAGCGGGTCACAACGTCTTTAAATTGGAGTTCTTTTCCAACTACTTGGAGCTGTGTGGTACGTTTCAGATATAGCACCCTGGGTATTTTGGCAGAATATAATTAGGGGCTGCAGACAGAACCCATCGGCTGTCTCCGACTCTCTGGGACGCTGCTCCTCCCAGCCCTCGCCTCTACGCTGCTGCCTTACCTTTGAACATCAACTGATGTGCCGTCTCTGCACGATTTTACCCCCGGGGTCGTCAGTGAAGGGCGATGTTCTTGAGTGATCGGCACACTTACATGATCATTACACAAGTACACGTTCCTTTTTGTAGGGGGCAGGAGGTTAAAGGATTGCCAGAATCACAAGACGTTGACTACTAAAAACAAGGAGACTCGAACCTGGTTCCCGGCCTAAGATAAATTGCGTACTACTTATCCGTCAGTCGCGCAATCCCGGTATGACTTTCAGACCTGACTATAAGAGCGTTGTCTGCAGTGCACAGCAGTAGCCTCGCAGCTCCTCTTTGGCAACACCCAGGTTTTAATATTACCCAACACAGTGGTACTCATTCACTGATCGGATGAGCAGGCGCTGGGATACACACCCATGGATGCATGTTGCACTGAGTTCTCAGCGGGGCTAAGCTGTGTGGTACGTGTATTGGCAGAGCAAATCAACTTCCAGGAATTATTCCATTTTAGGAGTTTGCACAACAAGAAATGTCGGCAATATGCTGAGTTTAAATTAATTAAGAAGCCATCGTTATGTAATAATTATTATTCTGGAAGTTGTATTTTTAATTTGTGCACAAGACTAGAGCCCGGCGCAACCATTCCTACTTCACAAATGTTGATTCGTCCTAACAGCGTGCACGCGCCTCCTTAAGCTTAAGTGCTTCTGTGATGTGGTCCATGGTTTTCACTCCTGTGGAATGGATTTTGGTGTGATCATAAGCTTGCATGTATCAAGGAAAGCTATTGTGCACCTAGTCTGTGGGTAGAGAGCAGTTTTGAGTGATGCTTGAGGCAAGATGTATTTACAAAAGTGTCTGTTTAATAAAAATTTACATGGTCACCCAATATCTGTTGCAGAAATTAACTATCTTTGTAGAATTCCGCATGGGTTGTAGCAGCACTAACTAACCTTTGTCTCCAGACTAGAGAGACGAGCAAGCGTTATACTAGTACTGTGTGGTTCAGTCTTTATGAGTACTAATAATGAATTGGGCAGACGTAACGTTTGTAGTTAAAGCACGTGCTAACCTTAAAATTGGCATCAAGGGCTCTCTGAGTCTGAGAAACCATCCAGTCACAATTTGCTCCTTATAGATACAAATCTTAAATTTCTTTTATAGGTAACTTGCAGGTGCAGCGTCCTTGTGTATGCCTAGTACTGAGTGACAGTGAGATATACTGCAGTGATGGACACGTTTTTGAAAAGGAAACAACTGGACTCTGAACAAAATTTGGAGCCGGATGAGAGCCCAAGTATGAGTGGGGATCAAAAGAAAGTAAAGATGGTTAGCTCAAGCAAATTCTCTGGCACAAGGCAATATAGCGAAAGCTATATTTCATTTGGATTTACTGTCACCGGAGATGCAAACAAACCAACTCCACTGTGCGTGGTGTGTGGTGAAAAGCTAGCTAACAGTGCTATGGTCCCAAGCAAACTTAAACGCCATCTCCAAACGAAACACCCTTTGCTTCAAAACAAGAATGCGGACTATTTTGTTCGCCTGCGCGAAAACACAGAGAAACAGGCAACTTTCATGAGAAAAACCACAAAGGTAAATGAAAGAGCTCTTAAAGCTAGCTATCTAGTTGCCGAACTTATAGCCAAGTCAAAAAAGTCGCACACTGTGGCAGAGACATTAATACTTCCCGCCTGCAAAGCTATTGTAGAGGAGATGCTCGGACCTGAAGCAGCTAAGGAAATAGCCAAAGTCCCTCTCTCAGACAACACAATTTCCAGACGTATTAATGACATGTCTGCAGACATCGAAAGTGTGGTTTTGGAAAAGATCCGTATCAGTGAGAAATTTGCATTGCAACTTGACGAGTCTACTGATATCAGTGGACATGCTCAACTCTTGGCCAATGTGCGTTTTGTTGATGGTGATGCAATTAGAGAAAACTTCTTTTTTTGCAAGGCATTGCCAGAAAAAACAACAGGAGAAGAAATTTTTCGGGTCACATCAGAATACCTTGAACAAGGAGGACTTAAGTGGGAAAACTGCACAAGTGTCTGCACCGATGGAGCTGCAGCCATGGTCGGGCGCACCAAAGGCTTTGTAAGCAGAGTGAAGGAAAGAAATCCAGATGTGATTGTTACGCATTGTTTTTTACACCGTGAGGCCCTCGTAGCCAAGACTTTACCAGCAGACCTAGTTCATGTGTTGGATGATGTTGTGCGCATGGTAAACTTTGTAAAGTCACGACCCCTGAAAAGTCGCATATTTGCAGCTTTGTGTGAGGAGATGGGAGCGAAGCATAAAACCTTGCTGTTTCATACAGAGGTCCGGTGGTTGTCGCGTGGCAAGGTCTTGGTTCGTGTGTATGAGCTGCGGGAGGAACTTAAAGTGTTTCTGACAAATGAGAGGCCAGATTACGCAAAGCTGCTTGCAAGTGATGAGTGGTGTGCAAGGCTGGCATAACTGGCAGATATATTTCATCATCTGAATGAACTGAACACACGAATGCAAGGCCGAAATGAAAACCTGCTTACAAGTACAGATAAAATAAATGGATTCCGTTCAAAGGTGCAACTCTGGCATCAACACGTGGAAAGTGGCAATCTTGAAATGTTCACACTCACCAAGCAATGGCAAGGTGTTCACACTGCTGCACTGTGTGAGATAATAGTTAAACATTTAAAAACTCTCGAGGAGAGGTTGTCATTTTATTTCTCTTCAGTCTCCACTGAATGCCTTGACTGGGTTAGGGACCCTTATAGCTCAGCATCAGTTGGTGGAAAGGACATGACTTTACAGGAGCAGGAGGAACTAACTGAACTGAGGCAAAATCGTGGTTTCAAGCTAAGATTTGCTGATCTACCTTTGGATAGTTTTTGGTTGGATACTGCCAAGGAGTTCCCCCTTCTGGCAAACAAAGCTATTTTGACATTGCTCCCATTTTCCACTACATATCTGTGTGAGATGAGCTTTTCAAGCATGATTGCTATAAAAACTAAATACAGAGAGAGACTGAGAGCTGTTGACGAAGAGCTACGTGTGTGTCTTTCTTCGATTCCAGCCAGAATATCAGCTTTGTGTTCAGCCAAACAGGCCCAGGTTGCGCACTGATCAATAAGACCAGTGTTTTATAATTTTTCATATTTCTGTTTACTTACTATTTCATAATAAAGTAATTATAAAATACTTTCTTTGTGTTTATTTGATTCCTATTGACCTATTCAAGAGAATTACTTTATATATAGTCAATATATAGGCACAGAGTTAAATTTTTTAACATTTTCTAATGGTGGTGTGCCTCGTGATTTTTTTCATGAAACAAGTGCTGGAAGGAAGTCGGGAGATACTGCTCTGTGATAGGTCCAGGCTGGGGTCTGGACCAATCACAGCCCGGACATCCGAGGAGCGCCAAAACCCCCCCCCCCCCCCCCCCCCCCCCATACCCAGGCCCAGGATACAGTCCGGTGCCCGCTGCCCGGCCTAGTGGGGGAAAATTAATTTTTTTAAAAAAAAATTTGCAATGTTTCCATTTTTCCCACGTTTTTCTCACGGCACACCAGGCAACATCTCGCGGCTCACTAGTGTGCCGCGGAACAGTGGTTGAAAAACGCTGCCCCAGACAACTTGCTGATTGGCAGCATGTTTAAGGCTATGTTAGACGGGGTAAGGGAGTATGGCTTTATGTACAAATTTGGCTCCTAAATTTTTAAATAAAAATCCACCTGAAGACGCTGCGTATGGCGGCCAAATATGGTCGGACTGTCGAGACTGCTTGGGGCTTGTTTACTATAGCGATTGGGCACCGGTGTGGGACTCACCTGGAACTTCGGAGTGCCTTTTGGACGCTCTAGCCCAGCCACTAAAGGAAGCAGGAGTCTCACACTGGAAGGATGTAGTAGTGGGTAATAAATGTCGCCCTTGGGAATTCTGGAGCCACACCACGAATGGAACATTGTCTAGAGTCAAATTTTATCAGCTTACATCATGGTGCAAGAGTCAACGCTGGTCTCTTTTGGAAGACAACCTTATGGAAAACGATCTACAAAACCAAGCCCCAAGGAAGAAGGAAGTTGCTCAATGGTATAAATATCTTCTGGCTGCAGCAGTAAGAAAGATGGATGAGCCATATTGAGTCTGGGAGAATTACTTGCTGAGTGAAGAGTGGAAAGAGTTATGGCAAGTATCTATTGACATGCTTTACCCATTGATTAAATCAGCTGCACAGAGAAGAAACCATTTTTTTAAACTCCACAGGATATATTGGACACCCCTTAAAACTTCTAGAATGAAGGGTGGAGGAGAAGCTAGATGCTGGTGGTATGTATTCCAGAACGCAGATGATGTTCATGTATTTGCTTCTTGCCCTAAGATACAAGAAATTTGGGGTGACGTGGGTAAGACTATCTCCAGGGTCGATGTGGAGGTAAGCCCAACTCTTATTTTACTAGGCATTGCACCTATGTTGGGTGGGGTATGAGACCAGATTGGGCCACAACATATATTGGTGTTTTACTTGATTTTGTTGGCGAGGAGGGAGATCTGTAAATTGTGGCACCAGGAAGCTCCTCCTAGTTGGAATGCCTGGTGGAATTCTGTCAAGTATTTTAGAGCTTTAGATCAGATGGTAAATGTCACTAGAGAGAAGCCTGACTCTGGGTTCTTTTGGAATTGGTTGGATGATCCTTTGTGAAATTATTTTAGAACAGATCAAAAGGTATAGGATAAATTCCTATGATTAAAACCTCTGGGTCAGCTCAAGGTGTGTATAAACGGGCACTCCCCGTAAGGAAAATACCAGCTGAGACTAAGAACCACCAAAGTTATTTGCGCCAGAGATGGACCAGGTCGAGAGGCGGCTGTAGCTACGGAGGTCATATGAGGAGTTAAAAAAAAAAAGCATCATACATAATATACATAAATAAATAGGCTTTACGTCAGCTGGCTTAATTTATTGGTATTTTGAATTGCCATTCACATTTTTCTTCTGCCCACCACAGCATACAGTATGGGGCAATGACTCATACTATGTTACCCATAAGTACACTTCACTTTGAGTGACTGCACAAAGCAAGCACACATAATTCACATCTGCCGAAAACTAATTCCTTTCTCTTCAGAGAAAAAGCTTGGTAAAAGTGTTTTTTTTAAGTTGTATTTATTTTCTATATTAACTTTAAATGCTGACTGTTTATTTTGCATGCACTGTGGCTGCCCAGTTACATGGTGGTTTTTCTTCCATCTCCCTTTTAAAGTGGCTTTTATAAAGTCTTTAAGTGACAGTGTAATATTCTATTTGCATGCGATTTGAATGGTTTGTCTTGGTGGTGATCCAGTCTGGCCTCCGTTTCAAATAATAATACTTTTGTGGCATATGCTTGCAACAAAAACTGCAAAAATTATCCATTGCACCAGTCAGTCAAAACCACTTTATTCAGTTAAAAAAAAACATAAAAGTACATAACATTACAACATATAACACCATACGATAATATCTAAAATACAATTCATCCACAGATATGGGTGACCTAAAAAACATTTCAAAGCCGAATTTCATAGATACAATGGTAGCTCAGTATACCAGTATTACATACATAAAAGTAAGTGACTAAGATGAGAGTTAAAAACAGCTCGGAACAAAGTACCAGCATTAAAACAGAGATCATTTAATCATACAGGTACAGTTGAATCACATGTCAGGGGATACCGTTTTCTCCTAAGCCTCACTGCAGCGACTAAGTAGCTCGCAATATTAAAAATCTCTCAAGGAACATTCACCATCTGTAGATAAAGTAAAGGGGGTCTAACCTGTATAAAGCCTTTTCCCCTTGAGATTGGGAGTAAAAACCTGCTACGAATAACACTATAATTGTCGCTAAACATTATGAAGTGCATAGTATCCTTGGTTGAAAAATTGTCGCATGAGCAAGGAGCTAAGTCGCGCTGCCTGCTCCAACCTTGTGAGTCGGCTGGTAAACAGGGAATCAAATTCAAACGAAATCTGGTTAAAAGCAGGCAATGGAAGGGCTTAGTGACAGTTGTCGAATAGGATTCAATCTGTGGAGAGGTTTTAAGCAAAAGATATGTGTTGTAAATAACCCCAGGAATGCAGAGATAGTTAGAGGTTATGGTTTATTCGATAGGATCCTCCAGCCTCTCACAGTGGTATGTCAACATTCTAAGCGGAGCTTCAGCTCCAACATTCTAAGCCTGGGCGAGCCCATTAGGGGAGGGAGAGGGGGGGGGGGGGAAGGGACAATGGGAAAAGGACCAGATTACAACACATCTCCCTGCGAAACAGAGAAAATTAAACATGAGTTAACATATCAGAGGAACAATTTCCCTTAGCCAAAAGCCAAAAATAAGAGTTACATTTTACAGTTTCAGTTACAGAATAATGCACCAGGAACAATGCAAACCTACAACAGTTCCTTACAGCTGAAAGCTACTACCCCAAGAGACTTGAGAGTGGGACTGGGGGAATTAAGGTCCCATTTTGTAGTCCGATTGCCAAGTTGGAGGTTTACGCACCCTTATCACTTTGGGTTCCCCACTCATGGTCGTTACAGGACTACGCTCATTCTCATACGTGGGTTTGGCCCCTGTAGTGCTTGGACAACTAGCTATGTTGTCCATACTCCACGTGCCTCCGTCTTTCAGCACATCTGAGTTGTTGTTAACCCGAGTTATTCTCAGTGGTTTGGTAAATGAGGAAGTCTTGGATTTAGACAGGGACGGCCTCTTAACCACCACCCACTGGCCTTCATTCCACTTTTTCTGTGAAGTTCCCCATCGACTGTCGTACCTGTGCTTGTACTCTTGTTGATGTTTGTGAGTTTTCTCCAACACCACGTCTCTGTCCACCCACACCGGAGTTCCTCCGTTTAGCCAGTTAGGGGTGAGTTTGGAACCAGGGTTCCTGCCTTTGAGAGAAACAAACGGTGACACTCCAGAGACAGCATTGGGAGATGTATGGTATGACCACAGCATTTTCCTAATGGCTTCCTCCACCGGAACCTGGGTGCTCAAAGCAAGCTGGATGGTGTCCTTTAACATCCTGTTTGCCCTTTCCACCAGTCCATTGGCTTTGGGACAGTAGAGTGGGGCCTTGATGTGTAAGATGGACAGCATGGACATGAACTGCTTCATCTCCTCTGAAACGAATTGAACCCCGTTGTCCGTTATTATGACACCTTGTATACCCTCCATGGAAAAGACGTCTCTCAAAAAACTCAATAGTGCCGCGGTGGTTATGGAAGAAACCATTCTCGTTACAATCCAATGAGAGTGGTAATCTATGAGGACAAACATGAACCTCTGAGATTGGTTCAGTAGGTTTAGGGGACCAATTATGTCCAATCCCAACTTTTCCCATGGTACGGTGGGGACTTCCACCGGGCTTAACGGTGCTTTGCGAACAACTTTGGTTTTGTCACAACAACCGCAGGCTGCACAGTCCTTTACTTGATCCTCCACTAGTGAATCCATTCCGGGAAACCAATAGTGTTGCCTGATTTTGCTTTTCGTCTTGCTCCTCCCTGGGTGGCCCTCGTGGGCAATCTGTACTACTCTTTCATACATGTTTTTCGGAGGAATGATCTTGCTTCCTCTACAAATTTGGTTATCAACAATAGATAATTCATCTTGTACTGGCCAAAAATGGCGCATAGACTCCGGCACCTCCTGCTTGTTAGCAGGCCAACCTTTGCTTATCCAATTCCTCAGTGTAGCGAAATCTCTGTCATCACTTATGGATTTTTCCCACTCCTCTCGATTGATTGCTGGAATTTCAACCAACAGAATTGTCTCCTCCGGTGGGTTTTGCATCGGGTTCCCATTGGTCATTGGTAGTCTGGAAAGACAGTCCGCTACCCTATTCTCACTTCCTGGGACATATATCATGGTGTAGTTGAACCCTTGTAGACTCAGCACCCATTTAGAGATACGGGGAGTGGTATTTTCCAAGCGTTTAGTGGAGAATAACGGTAGTAAAGGTTTGTGGTCCGTCCTCAACACAAACGGGATGCCCCATAAGAAATACTTAAAGTGGTTTATGGCCCAGTAGCATGCCAAAGCTTCTTTTTCTATTGTTGAGTAGTTCAATTCTGCGTCTCTCAAAGTTCTGGAAGCAAAGGCGATTACACTCTCTTGACCGTTAGACCTCTGCGTTAGTGAAGCTCCCAAACCCTTCGCGCTAGCATCTGTGGTGAGAGTAGTTTTTGCATTGGGATTGAAGGCACTCAGAATGGGTGCATCAACAATGGCCTCCTTGATGAGTTGGAAAGCTGATTGGTGATCTTGTTTCCACTCGAATTCAACCCCCTTCTTCAGCAACTCTCTGAGGGGACGCACCTGATCCGCAAAGTTTTTGACGAACTTTGACATGTATTCCGCCAGCCCCAGGAATGATTTGAGTTCATCCTTGTTGGTGGGTGCAGGGGCTAGTTTTACAGAGTCCACCAGACTGGATTTGGGTTTGATTCCCTCACTCGAGATGGTGTGACCTAGATAAACTACAGATTCCACCCCAATTTTACATTTGTCCTTCTGAGTGGTGAAACCTGCCCTACTAAGTCTGGTCAACACTGCTTCCAGAGTTTTATTGTGTTCTTCAACTGACGAACCGTGAATCAAGATGTCGTCTTGGAAACAGAGAACTTTTCCCAAACCTTGTAGTATGTGTTGCATGACGCGTTGATATACCGCTGCCGCCGATGCCAGGCCAAAAGGCAATCTGGAAAACTGATAAGCTCCATGCGGGGTTATGAATGAAGTGAGGGGCTTAGAATCCGGGTGGAGAGCGACTTGGTGGTACGCCGAAGATAGGTCTAGGACAGTAAAGACTTTGGCTCCATGGATGGCGGACAGCATTTCATTGATGTTGGGGAGGGGATGTCGGTCAACCCAAATGTTAGAGTTCAAGTCCCTGAGGTCAACACACAGACGGATCCCCTTGTTACCCCCTTTGGCTGCTACCACAATGGGCGCCAACCATTCAGAGCTCTCAATCCTCTCGATGATCTTACACTCTTCCAACCTGTCCAGCTCCTTCTTAAGCGGTTCCCTCGTCAACAGCGGGATAGACCTAGGTTTGTGGATGATGGGTCTAGCATTGGCTTTAAGTTTGATTTTGTGGAGGGAGCCTTTCAGGAGTCCGAGCTTGTCCGTAAACACCTCTGGGAAACGATTGCAGACTTCCATTCCTACACTGGCCCTGTCGATCAGGTACACCGGTTCCGTCGCGTTGGGGTCCAGTTTGATTCCTAAATCCTTTTGGTGTTTCCACCCTAGTAGGTTGGAACCGTTCTTTGTGATGTAGACTTTTCCCACGGTTGATCTGTCCTTAAAATTGATGTTCATGAGACGCATTCCTACCAGTGGTATGGGATCCTGATTATAACCCCCTGGTTTGATGTCTGGAGCTGACAGACTATACACTCCTGTTCCCGACTTAGCCCTAAACGTGGCTTCATTGACGAGTGTATATGGGGAACAGGAATCAGCGTAGACCTCATACTTGACGTTGTCCAGAAATATTTCACATTTGGGGTAGGAAATGCCGTTGCTTTCTGAAACATTGGAAACTTGGAACACTATATCCTCGCTGGGTAGTTGTTGTTCCTGCTCACTGGCTATCATGTGGGTGACACTGTTTTTCGCATTGTGGCATAGTTTGGAGAAGTGGCCTCTTTTCTTGCACTTGCTGCATATAACACCCCTTGCAGGACAGCTAACGCTGTTTGCTAGATGATTGGGATTTCCGCATCTGTAACATTTCAACTTGTTCCCCGATGCAGTATGTACTTCAGTACTGGAAGATGAAGGTTTGTGTTTGTGGTCTTTAACGGAGATCTTGTGTACACTGCTCTCCGCAACTTGTTTTTCTTCCACGGCTTCCTTCATTTCATTCATGCAATAAGCTGTATGCTCTATGCTCTTAGCAATATCAATAGCACGTTTTAAATCAGGGGCTTCTGCAAGAAGTCTTTCCTGGATCTTCTTGTTACTAGTACACCTTACAAGCTGATCTCTAATTAGTGACTCAGTTAATACACCAAACTCACACGTAGAGGCTAAACCCCTCAGAACAGCAATGTAATTTATCACCTTTTCGTTCTTTCCCTGAATACGCATAAAAAATTTGTGGCGTTCCAACACAATATTAATTTTAACTCCGAATTGAGCTTCCAATTTCAACAATGTTAACTGATATACGTCATGTTGGACATCTCCCTCGCCCCCCACTCCCTCATTAGCATTTTCAACAATAGCATCAGGCAAGTCATCAAAGATATCCCTCCCATGCTTTCCCAGATTGTGTAGTAGGACATGTTGTTTACGCACTGCAGAAAACCTGTCCCCCCCAATGGCAATAAGGTAGGACTCAAACAGGTTTACCCATTTTTTCCAGGGAATAGTAGGATCCCCGCTCTCATCCAGGAATGGAGGGGGTTGGGACATAGCAAATGCGGACATTAAGAAGAACAGAGAGGAAGAAAAATGTAGAAGAGGGGAGAAAAGGACTAAAGAAAGAGAAGTGAGGAAAAATGAGGTGAGGAAACGAAAGAAACGGGTGGTAGACTGGTACTGGATGACAATAAAGGAATGAGGGAAATAGTTACAAAACCAGTAGTACAACCCAATGTGCAATTGAAAAGGAACCAAGGAGAAAAACAAAATGCAGAAGGAACAGAAACTTGCGTGTGCTGAGCCTGTCAGCGAAAAAACGAGGCAGGCCAGATGATCTTGAAAATACTAGAAAAATGAGTTAATCTTTTCCAGCAGGGGGAGCAGTCCTGGAGAAAATAAAGAGCAGTGTCTTTCCACGGAGCGGCCTCTGAGGAATTCAGTCAGAGGAGGGGCGGAGACACCAGCACTAGGAGGAACGAAGGACGCTACACTGACGAGACAGGAAATCAGAAGGAGACCTCATCGCTGGGGAAAGGCAGCTCACGCTTAATTGGCACACAGCTTCTCCCACGACGTGGCGCTGAAAGCGAGAACCAACAGCAGCTTGCTCCGAATTCCAGTCGTCCCAGGAGCGCTCGAGAGTCTCCGAGTACCACACCAACTGCCGCGCAATAAATGCCGGCTCAGCGCCGATCACCTAGGAGCTCATACCTCCGTAGTATGGTTCATCAGGAGGAGAGCTGGGGAGGTGTCCCAATTTGGAGCGGCGGAAAGCAGGCAACCGATCACCACAGCTGACCGGGACTCGAGGAAACCAGCGCAGAAGCCTCACAGTGAAACTCTCCACCACGGGGTCAGCAGCGCCGAGGGTGTATACCGCAGACAAATCCCTCTTGAGGCGGCCAGTGAGGTAGAACGGGATGCAGAGGGGCGACAACCAGCAGGGAAGTCCGATGAGAGGCAGCAAAATACTGGGGGAAGGATCCGGACCGTCCCCAGTACGGTGAGTTATATCGTCGCCAAATTAATGTTGTAAATAACCCCAGGAATGCAGAGATAGTTAGAGGTTATGGTTTATTCGATAGGATCCTCCAGCCTCTCACAGTGGTATGTCAACATTCTAAGCGGAGCTTCAGCTCCAACATTCTAAGCCTGGGCGAGCCCATTAGGGGAGGGAGAGGGGGGGGGGGAAAGGGACAATGGGAAAAGGACCAGATTACAACAATATGCTTTTACTGAAGGTTTCATTAGTTAAATCGTCTCTCTCTCTCTCTGCAAACAATAGATTTAAAAAAATGTGTCTTTACCCACACCAGATCCTCGTTTCTTATTTTTTCTGGGAAGTCAAAGAGTTCTGGGTGCCCTCATTTATATAAAATTCACTTAACATGTTGTAACCACGGGATGGAAATAGCTCACTCCATAGAGACACAATCCCTGATAATCTCCTGGTTCAGAGCTAGTTCTGGATTAGTCCAGGTCTTAAGCCAACAATCCACCGGCGCCAGCCTTATCAAGTCTGTAACGTAGCTAATGCCCAACTCTTGATGTATTACATAAGTGGAGGTAGATTGGGGGACCAACAGAAGAGAACGTAAAAACTTGTTTTCAACTATCTGTAGCCCCTCCACCAATTTGTAACCCCAGATAGCAGACCCATACCTTGCGATGGCCATGCATTTAGACCTGTAAATATTGAGCATAGCTGTGATTGGCCTGGCCCCAAGTCGCTGAGCGAAACCATGGACAGCAGCCGTAGATCTAGCCATGACATGTGTTTTTGCTTTCTGTTGGGGGGCCCACGAGCCCCTCTTGTCAAACAGAAAAGCCAAATAGGTGAAAGAAGTCACCCTAGACAGCTCAACGCCTTCACAATAGAAGGTTTTTAGCTTTCTTGGTCTCTGTCCCATGGTCATTGTGTACGATTTAGCTATGTTAACGATTATGTTCAAGGATTGCATAAAGGCCCCAAAGGAATCCAAAAGCCTCTGGAGCCCTACAGTGGTTGAGCCAACAATAAGGGGTTGTCTGCATATAGGAGGGCAGGGATAGCCCTGTCCCCTACACGCGGGATATCTGGGCTAGCAGAATCTAAAAACTTGCCTAGGTTATTTATATATAGGGTAAAAACCAATGGAGCTAAAATGCAGCCCTGACTAGCGCCTCTTCCCGACCTAAAGTGCTTTGTGCAGTTTCCTTCTTGACTGACTCTCACCCTTGCAGAGAGATCCCTGTGTAAGTCAGCCAAAACGTGAACCAAACATTGATCAATACCCATATCAGTCAAAATAGACCATATCTTTGATCTGTTAACCAGATCGAAAGCCGAGGTTAGGTCCATAAAGGCCAGCTGTAATGTCCCCACCTTAGCCACTGTATATTTCCCTGCTAATAAATGTAGATTTAAACACTGGTCCATTTTGCTCCTTCCTTTTCTGAAGCCACATTGAAGGTTTGTTAAAACACCACTCTCATTCAGCCAATCCATTAACTTAGTTAAAATCACTCTCCCTAACACTTTTACAGCTGAATCAATTAAAGAAATCGGCCTAACCATTGCACCAGCCTGCCTAGGCCATACCTTGGAATTTTATGTGTTTCATCATGGAGGGAATGTATTCTGCTGAAAAGGGTCAAAAAGATGTTTTGAGTACCGAGGGCTAGACACTTGCAAGGGGTCATAAAATTGTACCAGGCCTACCAGCAGAACATGGGGCAGTCCTGCACCATGCATGAAGCTCGAAGCTTAGGCATAGTTCTTCAGTGGGATGGGGAAGAGGCTGATTGATGGCAGTCGAGGAAGGTGTCAAATGCAGGAGCAGAGCAAGGAACACTGAGGTTTATGATCATGAAACACTAGGCCTTGGGCTTAGTCTGACAATGGCAGCTGCTGCTAATGCACAGCTGATGCGGGGCATTGGGCTTATCAGTAAGGAGACCTTGGGGGGTTGTCAAAAGGTTCATTGTGCTCTCCGGGGCTATAAAGCAAATTGGTCAAAGGTGCCAATGAGCACTCTATGTCGTTTGAAAGCAAGCCTAAAACATGAGGGTTTAACTTAACCCCTTGTGTGCCACGCCCTTTCCCCGCCCTGTGCCGGGCTTTCTATTAGCGGGCGGAGTTCATGACGAGATGGTCTCGTCATGGGCACAGCGCAACCGCGGCCCATGACGAGACCATCTCGTCATGGGCACTGAAGGGGTTAAAAGTTCCTGTTCTGAGAAAAAACTACTGTCAGATAGGTGGGTGCACCATTTCTGGTGGAGTGATGCCATGGGGCTTCCCCACACGCAGGTTGGAGGTTCCGACCACCTCTCTGTGGCCGGAAGTGGAATGTTTTTTGTCAGTGTGGCCTGGGGTCAGGGAAAGAGGCAGCAGACAGGTGTGTGCTAGAGCCAGGGTGTTGCCTCTGCTCAATAGAATGTGAGGAGGGATTCTTCACCCCATGTCGCAAATACAGGGAGAGGAATGTTTTTTTACCCATTGTAATGTAGATAGAAGATTTTTTTCAGTTCCTGCACTTCACAGTTGTGCTTTGTTTTTCTAGGCAGAAACGAAGATGGTATCTTTCTTCAGGGAAAACATCAACAAAGTGTTTATCTGTAACAGCTGCATGTCGTCTTTGAAATCAAACCTAAAGTGAAGGTAGGTTAGTGGATAATTATACTATTATTTTAAGAAAATCCATCACAATTTACAACAGTAACAATAAGGGAGAACAAGTTCATTTATTTTGTCTCCTGTAAAGTGTATGTGTCACCTCCAATATTTAAACTCCTTAAATATATTATGTATTTTACAACCTAATGTTATACATCTTTAGGTATTTTCTCACTTTAAGGAATCACAAATCATTAAGTAAATCAAAGTGCACTCATATCACTTTTACTTTCTGTAAAATACCAGTATGCTAATGAGCATGCAAACGTCTGTCGTCTATGGATATATGTCTCCATGGCGTAGTGTGTTATCATGTCATGGGCGTATTTATGAGAGCACAAGCTTCAGCCACCTGTAAACTTCTAGGCATTGGGGATCCTCCTTTGACCACTATGCTGAACATAGTTAAATCATGGCAAATTTAAATAGATTATTTTAATACAGTTTGTTTAAAAATTACAAGTCTGTGATACTTGGTTCATTTGTAAATAATATTCCTTATGGAAACTTGTATTGGCCAGAATATAATGCCAACTTTATTGAGAGATTAAGAAAACCTAAATTAAATTGTTTGTGAAAAGCAAGTATACTCTCTGTAGTGGAAGACTCAAAAAGGAATGGTAATGATGTATGTACGCGGTTTAACGGACTGAGGGCCTCATCTACAAGAAGTGATGCATCACTGCGTCAGTGATGCGTCAAAATGACTTACAAAACGCTACATAATTTTTAAACACCATGGATGCGCCATATTTACAGTATGTTGCACCATGGCATAAGCTGCAGCCTATGTGAAAAAAAGGACGCTGGCGCAGGTGGTATGGCACAGTGAAAACTGACGTATCAGCCGGAAAAGTATTGTATGGCAGATCTATTTCATGTAACTTGACCCAAACCACCTTAGCGTCACCGTTCAATGCTTGTAATGGGCAAAAAAGTATAAAAAATTATGCAAATATATCAAAAGTCATGTTTACTAATGAAAAGTCACCTTTTCAGTAAAGTGTCACCTTTCCTACTCAAACATCACGTTTAGTGGGAAAGTGTCACTTTCCCTACCAAAGAGTCACGTTTACTACTGAAAAGTCACCTTTCCTACTGAAGGATGTTTTTTTTACTGACCATGGGCAAGGTGCAGGTGCCACACAACACATGACAATGCCCAGTGCATTGTTTCTGACACTTTGTTGTTGATGCCTTGCTTCTGACCTGATTGTAAACTTATGAGGGCTACTTCTAGTTGGTGAAATGTGTGTCTGTATATGTTTCCTGGGACTGTGAAATAAATGCAAAGACAAGTAAGGTTTAAAATATCTTCTTCTCATGTTGAACCTTTATGACATGTTGGTTAATGTTCCATTTCTGAACATGTGGATCCCGTAAAAAAAATGTTGCACAATGTGTTTGCATTGGCGATTGGCAGCAGCAGTGTTTTGGATGTGTCCACCATTGGCATACTCCTCCTCCATTGGTGTCTGCTGTTGTAGGTCCACGTCCCAGGGTACATAAATATGCACACATATATTGTGCAGTATGTCACACACCAAGATTATTTTGCAGACCATTGGGGAGGAGTAGAGAAATGTACCCCCTGAAATGTCCAATCAGTGAACCTGGCCTTGAGCAGTCCAAACGTTCGCTCAATGATATTCGGGGCCTAGCAGAATGCCTGGTTGTAGGCCTTCTCTGACCCAGTATGGGGGTGTGCATATGGGGTCATGACCCACGGCTGAAGCCCATATCCCTGGTCAGCTGAAAGTGAAAAGAAAAGACAACTGTTAATACTTTTCTATCTGTTACTGATACATGGCAGACCATGAGTGTTTTATGGAGTTACATTGTCATACACATATCTATCATTGTTTTCACAATATATGTTAGTCATACAGTTGTTAATAGGTTGGCACATTTCTCTTGCATTATTCTGTGGTATAGCAAATGCAGAGCACTTCTACATCCTGACTGTCATGTTGATCTTGTAGATTTCTGTGATGTCTATTTGGAGATGTTCCTGGCCACTCTGTTATGTGATCCCACTACATGTCTGAAGTGACTAGTTGTGTAAATATTATATTTGGGTAGTTGGTCCTCCCTAGGTAGGTAATGACATAGGAGACATGTATTACACTGACACATGCATATGTCCATGGCATACCACAGATGTGGGTGATGGAAACATGACATGCCTGATGAACCATGGGAGCGGCATGGAGACAACCCCACAACCCCCATGGGACCCCTCCCTTGCACATGTTGATGCTACACAGCATTTGGCCCACCAATGTATTGCTGTGTACACTTCCACCATTAAATGACAGACATAGTGGCTTTGTGTGTCTTGACATTGGTAATTTGTCGGTTTGCATGACACATGATGCATGGTGCATGTATGAGCCACACCCCTCTTGCTTATGGTCCTATCTGCAACAACAGACACAGTGATGGGTATTATGTCATCCATTTCTAACTGTTTGTGGGTATGTAAAGTATTTGAGTTTTGCTAATGTTAGAGCCTAACATTTGGGGGCCAATGGACAACCGGTGCAACTCAAAGCACTTATAACAGAGGCCTCCTATTTCGGCGCTACTCCGTCTCCAGGTCAATGACTCTTTGCCACCGTTTAAAAATGAAGGTGCAATCAAATTCATTTCAAATAAGATCATCAACTTTAAGTATTTTAATGTTCAGTCAATGATGAGAGGTTTGGAATAATTTGAAAGCTTTATTTCTCATTAGGAGATTAATAATTGTCTGTTGTTTTTATTCAAATTAGTGAAATTACAAAAGATCAAGAAAAAATTTATTAGAGTCAGCATAAAATAGACAGTGTGTTTCATAAATAAACAAGTCCCTAACTTAATCTAAGGGAACCCAACCTAACCTAATAAGTACCCATAACGAGTGCTTTTGGAAAAGAGCATTATTCTGGAGCATCTAGTTAGTCACAAGAAATTAACTCCCCATGAAGAGCTGTCCTGGAAACTCAGCTGAGTTCCCCAACAGTTGCAGTAACAACTGTAAGTAAATCATAGGAAAGTAATCACAGCAGTAGCTATGATCAACATAACGAGAAAGTCTCCCCACAAAAAGGGTTAGGGCAAGGGAAATTGCTGTTAGCAGTAGTACACAGCAATTCAGACAAGACTAAGGGACAGCAATGCATAAAGAATTGAGGATAGGTAGGCATTATCTCTTTCTAACTAGGAACACATATGTATGAAAACATAAATCATTATGCAATATCCAGCCGGTTAAGTTATCTTCATTCAATGGAAACAGGTCTTCCAGTGGTCTGTTGTCCCTCCTCCCAATTCCCACAGTAAACATTCACGCCAGGGAGCATTTCTCTAAAAGTTTCTAAATGTTGTACCCTACATACATGAGGGAAGGGTCTCATGAGAACCCTCACAGGCTTACTCTGTTAGCTTCAGTCAGTGTCCCATTGTGTGGATAAAGGTCTAGTCTAAAGCAATGAAACATTTTTATTGGTAAAGTCATAGTTAATTCATGTAAAACAATATCTTCAGTAAGCTTAACATTACTAATACTCTATTCTTTTGAAAAATACAGCGAAGCACATTGTTTCAGGAAATGAAATCATGTGGTGTGAGGAAGCAAAGAAATACATTTCTCTTAGAGCAGCACAATTTAATGTGATGAAAGATTTTCCAGTCAGATGCTAACATTAGGTCAACCTTTTCTAAAAGGCATTTTATTTAAATGGCAAACAAGGGTCAGTAGAAAATCTAAGGCGTTGGTCATGAAAACACATTAGGAATGGAGCTTACTGCTTCTTATTAAGCTGCACATTTGCTCTACACGTATAAGAAAGCACTTTCTCCTACGTTTTAAAGCTGCACATTTCATTTTGCACATTTAAAGAAGCACATTTTCTATGTTTTTAATTTTCTATGCAACCTTTCTATTACTAGGTTAAATACATTTTCTAATGTCAAGGCACATTTTTCAACTTTAATTTACGGTCTATTTAGTTTAAAATTTTAAACTTTCACAATCCCTCCCTTCTGTTGATTCTTAAATCATCACTCAATAATGTTTCACATGTGAATTTGATCAGAATGCACTTTTGTCATCAGTGGAGTCTTGTCTTTTTCTTTTCAATGCCCTAAATTTGAAAGATTTCATATAATCATTGTTCATAATGCCATGCATTCTCATATCCCTATCA
This sequence comes from Triturus cristatus, assembly GCF_964204655.1. NCBI lineage: Eukaryota > Metazoa > Chordata > Amphibia > Caudata > Salamandridae > Triturus > Triturus cristatus. The sequence continues at coordinate 836,323,082 of NC_140591.1, forward strand.
TATAATTTCTTCGGGAAATATTTCTTGTCTTTTGTGTAAGAAATATTTGCAGCTCATAAATAGAGCATAAAGAAATATTAAACAAAATCCTAATATTACTATTGGCATTGATATAGCTTTCAGTATACCTTTTCCTGCTGTTGAAAACCAGTTCCCAATTGTGGCTAGTTCTTTCCCAAAATTATCGCACAGACTTGGTGTTTCCAGTTCATGTAATTCAGGTTCTAAACCTGAAATGTTCTTTGTATGAATCTCTATCTCTTTGCTTTCAACAGGTTGTATGAGCAGCAGTGAGATAATATAAGCATCCAGCAAACTCTGCCTTTTTCTGCAGGTAGTATGTGTAAAGCAAGACAGTCCTGCAAAACCATGTACCTTGTATCAACAAATTCTGTGTAAATTACAAGCAAAGCACCACATGTGCTGTGTTTGTCGACAGCTGTTGCTAACGTCCTAATATTTTCATCATTTAAGATGACACCTACAGGTGGAATTATTGCTCCAAATATGTCTCCTACTATTCCAGTTCTAGTTTCTGTACTACGTTTCTGTCTATGTGCTGGTGTTAATGTTAGTGCATCTAAACTTGTAACATGATATATCTTCGAAATTAATATACCTAAGTAGCAGGTTCCCTCCCAATCGGTCGGCAACACAAAATAAGTGTTTTGTCCACAAATTTTGTAAACCCCTGGGATTGCATTTTCGTCTCCCTATATTATCTGCAAAGATCCCCCTGTCAATTCAAATGTGTGTTCACAACTACTAATCCCTACATATCTTGTCCTTTTTGGTGTTTGTCTTCTATATGCACAAATCTTCCCCTTGTGTTGGCTGTCTAGTTTGAATTTAGGGTAAACCATCTTCTTTCCAAATTTGTTTTCTTCCTTCTTCCTTCATTCTCTAAGTCATATTAAAGTACCTCTCTTATAAAGCCATTATGTATGCCTTCTCTACAGGGCACAGCAGACAGGCAAATTACTTTTATAAGGCTTTACACTATCTATTGGTGTATGTGGAAAGAAATATTACCGAGCTGAGTTCATCTCTTTACTTGTGGGTGTAAGTTCATGCTGTCTATCAAAGGTACACTAGAAAGTACTAAATCATGATTAGAATAGAAGTATTCAAAATGTCCTCGTCTATAAACTAATGACAGTAAAAGACTAGAGAAAACAGCATAAGACAGTGGTATATGGTAGTATGTAACTTCCTCAGAAACAGAAGTGGGTAAATGTGCACAAACATTGCAATCTTTTGCATCCATATCATTAGTGTATTCTTGAACTAGTCTAGAATAAACATTAGTAGCTTATTCATCCTTTTTCTAACTTGCAAAGGAATAACTAAAAAGATTTCCTCTGATATCAAAAGTGCTTGTATCAGTAAGATTCTTTGCTTTGTGTTCTGAGGTGTCAGGTAAACCCGCATTAGTACCATAGTGGTCATTATTACTGTTATCACGAAAATCAAACCCATAATATCTTTAGATGTATTTCCAATGCGACACATTCTCTATGAGTCAGACAAAGTTTAGTTCAATAGTTTCAGTGGAAGGGCTCTTTGACATAGTTAGTGGTATTTTTTTTTCTCTTCAGCAGTTTAGATCTCTAAATAGACAATCCTTAAACCTATTCTTTGTTCTTCTAAAATGTTATCCCTAACTCTTCCGTAGCTTTTTATTCAGGACTAGGTTGATCTTCTGCAAAAAAAATAACTAAAATAATAAACCGATCAGTTATAGTTAAAAGTCCTTCTTTCAGTGTTTTCCAGCTTCTTGTACTTCAAGTGTTTCCCCAATCCATTTTTGGTATCTTTCTGCTTTCAGGGCGGCTCCATAATTCAGGATTCATATTGCACAGGTCTTCTAGAGTAACATTCAAAGCAGTGTTCACATAATAAGACCATTCAGGTGCTGAGTATCTGTGACAAGGTACTCATGCTCTTTTGGATCACCTTATTATCTGTCGATTTGCATCCATACCACTTTTGTCGTTTTGTCTTGCATCAGGCATAATCCCTGGGATTTGAGCTATTGATAAACTCCTCTGCTTGTTTTGTTCTCCTTACCCTAATGCTTGTTTCTTCACCTGGGTCATTCTCATCTCCTTGCTCCACTCCACGGGCACTTCCAATCTGTGATTTGATCTCTGCTTCTTTTTCATTAGAGATCTCAATGCCACTTTGTATTACTTCAGGCACTTGTCTCTCCAGTTGCTGATCTTCACCCCTTTCTTCTTCCTGTGGCTGAATTGGCATTGTGCAGCTGTTCTGGGTGGTCTCTCTACTCGTGGTGCGACCACTAGAGCTCTTCTTCCAGTATCAAAGACCAAAGGCACTTTTCCTGGATTGCTCACTCTTTTGGAATGCAAGGCATGAATCCAGTTTGCAACTCCAGCACACTTAACAGCAGCGTTCATAGTCAAGATCATTCAGAAGGGGCCTTTCCATTTGGGTTCAAGACAAGTCTTCCAAACGTGCTTCTTGATCATGACCCAACCTCCAGGGTTTAGTTTTTGGCACGTTTCTTAGTGTAGGTCTGGTGTGGCTACTGATACCTGATGAGAGATAGAATCAACCACATCCGCCATCTCTTTATAGTAATCCAAGATTGTCTCATCTTTGATATTCAAAAGGGCATTTGCAGGCACAACAGGTAGTCTCATTGCCCTGCCCATTAGGATCTCAAGTAGTGATAATCCTGTCTTCCTGTCTGGGGTACTTTGAATGCTCATCAACACCAAAGGTAAAGCATATGGCCACTTTAGGGAAGTTGAAGCAAACACCTTTGCCAATCTGGACTTGATAGTACCGCTCATTTGTTCAGTTATACCTGAAGCTTCTGGTCTGTAACTACTATGTAATCTTTTCTTTTCTTGTCTGTAAGGATGTGCAGATCATCTTCATCATTTCATTATTGAAGTGTGTTCCTCTATCTGACTCAAGAGAAATTGGCATGCCGTTCCTAGGAATCACTTCTCGTAATAACAGCTTTGCTACAGTCAGGCTGTCGTTCTTTCTCATCGGGTAGACTTCCACCCATCTCTAGAAAAAACAATCACCAGGATATATCTCAGACTATTATGCACAGACATCTTGATAAAATCCATCTGCATTCTGTTGAAAGGGCTACCTGATCTCCCTATGTGACATGTGATTGTTTGCCTGCAATCAGTTGCTGACATGTTACACACCTGTAATAGACCTCATCTGCAAACATTCGGAACCTGAGGTTGTACCAATTCTGTCTGAATAGTCTTACCATGGCATCTCGTCCCAAATGTGTGTACCCATGATTATATCATGTCATTGAAAATAGCAAGCTATCAGGTAACAGTGGCCTCCTATCAGCTGAAATCCAGATATCATTAGGGGTTTCTCGCCTTCTCCTCTTACCCATCCATTCTGTTCTGCCTCTGACACATTCTCCTGTACTCGTTACGGCTCATCCCATGTCAGTGACTAGCATCAACATTGCTAATGACCTCTCTTCCTCAGATTCACATGTGAAAGCTCCATTAAAAGAACAAGCCAACAATGCACAACACCTAGTTGCTGAGTCAGCGTATCAGTTACCCATGGCAACGTATCCGCTTCCATTTTGGTGACCTGGACATTTAACTACAGCAATTTCTTCTGGTAATTGAAGTGCTTCCAGTAGGTTGTTGACATGAATCCCATTCTATATTGGTGTCTCTGCAGAGGTGGGAAAACCCAGCTGAGACTATAATTGCCCAAAGTCAGGGACCATGCCAAACCTATACTGGCTGTGTGTAAATAGGGTGACTCTCATTTGTGCAATTAAACTGCAGACTTGGGTAAGGGCAATTAGCTCCGTAACTTGTGCGGAGAAAACAGTTTGAAGCCATGATGCTTCTACAACATCATTTATGGTGCATATGACATATGCTGCTCTTAGCGTGCCATCATTTCCTCTTAGGCATGAACTATCCACAAATAACACATGGTTGGGCTCAATTAATGGTTCATCCTTAATGTCAGGACGGGGCTTGGTGCACAGTTCTATGACATCTAGGCAATCATGGTCAAATTCATCACAGTTTCATCATTATCATTGACAGGAAATAGCGTTAAATACTTGTGTGCTCATGAGGACTCCCGGTCATCATGAGTCACGGTGGGCATGTGCTCATGACGGCTGGGAGCCGTCCGAACGTTGCCGCTCGGCCCACACGGTATTAATTCCCCGCCTGTGCAAGAGAATTAATCAGTGGGCGGAGTTTGGGCGGTCGCCGGCTGTCATGAGCACATGCCCACCGTGATTTATGACGGCCGGGGGCCGTCCTGAGTACTGGAGCGCCACGCCCAGCCCTGCCCCCTCTTGCACCGCGGTGGAATTTGCCCCGCGGCAAAGGGGTTGAAGGAGTAAAGACTGTACAACATTTCAGTGTGATATTATCTGAGGAGAAGATGCTCTGCTCATAACGGGTCTGTCTGTTATGAGTCCTGTATTGTGTCATGGTTCTAGTCATAAATAGCTCCACAGAGAGCGGGACCATAACAGTTAAAGGGTATCCCATCAGTGGTTTCTCACTCTTTTCCAGACTAGTACTTACCATGGCTACCACTTTTAGGCAACCAGGAAGACATGCCGCTACAGGGTTAAGTGTAGTGGAAAAATAGGCAATAGGCCTTCAAGCTCCTCCATGCATTTGTGTCAAAACTGAGAGAGTGCACCCATCTTTCTCGCTGCAAAATAAAGTGATTTATTTTGTATAATCAGGCATTCCTAGTACTGGGGCACAACACAATTTTTCTTTCAGTTCCAGGAATGCTTTTGTGCATTCGTTGTCCCATGGAATCAGATCAGACACATCTCTGTGTGCCAACCTCAGTAGAAGTTTGGCCATTAAGGAAAAGTTTGTTAGCCACAGCCTGCAGTAGCCTATGATCCCCAAAGTATTCTGACTTCCTTTTGAGTTTGGGTGGACTCATCTGTAAGATGGCTTCCACTCTTTTTGGAGACACCTTTCTAGCTCCTTTCACAATGATGTTTCCCATATATTGAACTTCTTTTTGACTTTACTGCAGTTTCCCTGGAGACACTTTGTATCCATTCTCAGCAAGGTGCAATGGTGTCATGTTTACATGCATGGTATGTTTCTGATGCCACAAGCAGGTCATCTATGTACAAGACGAGGGTAGACTTATAGGGCACCTGTAGGGTTTTCAGATTTCTTTTAAGCATCTGGTTGAAAATTGATGGAATCTCTGTATACCCTTGTGGGACACGGCATCATGTTAATACCTTCTGCTGGAACACAACGGAAAAACTATTCTGGCTTCCTTCATGCAATAGCACTGAGAAGAAAGCCTTGCATAAATCAATGACTGTAAACCACTCTGCAGTACAAGGGATTTGAAACAATACGGCAGCTGCATTGGGTACCAGGGACAACAGGGCACTACTTTCGCATTTACTTTTCTCAAATCTTGCACAATTCTAAATTTTCCATTGGGCTTCTGCAAACCCATAATTGTAGAATTACATGGATTCCCAATTATTTCCCTCAAAATTCCTTTCTGTAACAACATTTCCTCTATTACTGATTTTATTTTTGCAATAGTCTCTGGAGTCAAATGATATGGTGGTGTTCTTGGGTAGACATCATTTGGTTTTACATTCATTCAGACTGGTTCTTCATCTTTGAAAAGTCCGATGTCTTTTCCTGTGAAATTCCAAATTCTAAATTTACTGCTTCTCTCAAATCCTCAGGCAATGTGCCAATGGTTAATAAAGGGAACATCCCTTACTCAGCTTGCTGCTCAATCGATTTGAAATCTACGTCTTCATCATGTGTTTGAAAAGCCACCCCATCCAGCATGCAATAAATGTTGCAATTTAACTTGCACAGTAGATCTCTTCCTAACAGGTTCACAGGATTTGTGTCACATACAACAAATTGATGCTTTTCTCTGAATGCCCATATTTTTACTGGGACTTTCTCTGATTTTGGCTTCAATATTTTTTTATTTGTAACTCTGACTACCTGGATAGTTTCCCCAAGAGAGGTAGGTCTGGGACTTCCATTGCTGTAACTGTAGTACAGGTAGCTCCTTGTGAGAAAAACCTGCTGACCCCACCCCCACTTACTGTGTGTTTATCCTTGAGTCCAGAACGCTGACTTCAGAAACCACCGGAACACCTGTAGAAGATATAGAAAAAAGATTAGGCCAAGGGAAAAGCCAACAACACTAACAAGGGACTATCATGTGTTCGGGCAGAGAGGCGGAGTTACCATCAATCAGAGTCAATCCTGTAACAAAGGAGGAGGAGAAAAATGCAGAGACACAGGAAAACCAGTGAGCAAGAGGAAGATGGAAACTGAAGACAGAGATGATGAAGAGCAGCAAAGCAGCACGCAATTTGGTGCAGTTGAGGAGTCAGAGGACTCTGCCGGCCTGGAAGAACCACCTGAATCCTGGTCCGAAGAGTGGTGGACCCCCCCCCCCCGAAGACGCTGGAGAGACACCACACCTCAGAAGAGTTGCAGCTTAGAGGGTGAGTTACCGAGGGAAGGATGGGGTGGTTATCAGGGTTGTAAGGGTTTAAGGACAGGTTATGGTGAAGAGAGAGCACTAGGGAACAAGCACTCTTTTGTTTTCAAAGCACTGTAAGTGAGATTTTGGCAGCAAGGACTCTGGTTACCAAGCCGATTTCCCTAACCTAAAGCCCAAAGAGCTACAAACTAAAGTAGTCTATGATAAGACCCCACTGATTCTTGGGGAGAGGACAGAAGAGACGAAAGCCCGTACCCTTAAAACCAGGTGAGGTTAACTTGGTGAGAGATCCCTACTTTGTAAGAGGGGGAAGAGATAATGTCTTTTTGAATAGAGCTGAAAAGAAAATAGAGGCAATTACCCAAAAGGCGCATGCTGCGGTTCTCCCTAGGCACAAATCACTCCCAGAAACTTTGTATTTTCCCAGTCTTAAGGATTCACCTAAGTGTGTGGTGCCGGATTGTAAAGAAGTATTTCTGAATGTATAATTTCCGCAATTGTTTCTCATTTTCCTTTCGGAAACTCCGGGTGTGCGCTATTCCGAGGGGAGGAACCTCTGAAATGCATAAAAAATCAAGACGGATCACTTAAAGATCAGCTTATCCTGATTACATCAAAGCCTGATTCTTTCCATTAAGTTACAATAAAGAGCAACATTAAGAAATGCATTCAGCCTCCGCGTTTATATATCCGCCCAGCCTTCCACACTCCTGTATTGATGAGAAACTATACGGGGTGACCATAACCCTTAGCATCTACATATGGGCCACTCTGGTCTACCTCTAAGAGTGTGCCAAGTATGCAATATTCCTCCTCTCTCAGGACCAGTCATTGGGAATTATCAGAACTGGAGCCATCAATTTCAAATAAAGGGAATTGTTGTAATGAATTCTGGCATGAATGGTGGCATAGCATTCTGAATATTGTGGTATAGTCTTTCTTAATCTGGGGCATAGCATTCTGAAGTGGATTAGTATTCTTTTTTGGCATTTGATTTAAATGTAATCTAGGATTCCCTATTGGGGCGGGGGCAGGAGCTATAATTTTAACTTGTCCCTGTAGTGGTATTTGCATCTGTTGAATAGGCATCTTTTGAACCTGCAAACCTCGGTGTGTTTTCATATTTTCCCCAGCATTTTCAGGATTATATCTCCATTTTCACTTCCAGTGTCCAATTCTATGACAAATGTGACAAGCAGTGACCTTTTTCATGGCAGTCCAAATCTTGTACTTACAGGAACACCTCTAGCCTGTGACACATATTTTCCCTCTTGATTTCCCTGTAAACCAGGTTTGCATGTTTCCCTGGTTTCCCACAAAAGAAGGGTTCTGAAAACCTTTGTGATCTAACTTGGTCTGAGCTAACATGAATTTCTCTTTTATCTTTTTCTGCTTCATGTCAAATTCATCGCTACAATATTTGTCACATCGGAGTAGTTTGTTTTGATAGCTGATCACACTTTGGGTTTGATGTGCACAGTTCTCAGTCTTCAATCCTAAAATAAACTTGGATGCAAAAATCCCCATGTCCTTCTCCTCAGGATACTCATGTCCACTGTGCTGTTGAAAAACCTGCAATAATCTTTCATAATACTCATGACCTGTCTCTGTTGGCTCTTGTGTTGTTCGTTTAATCTTGAGCTGATCCATATTTTCTGGGGGTACTCTGCCTTTCAAAAATGTAATAACTGCTTCATATTTTTCCATTACTGCAAGTATTGGTGCATTTGTCCCCTTCTCCCTTGGTGGTTCTCCTTTTGGCCATGGCACAGTTGTCTTACATTCAGCCCATAAATCAGCAGGCACCACAATGTCAAAGAATGCATTGAAATTGTTCCACAGAACTTTAGACATTTTTATGAATCTCTCGACTTGTGCAAACCACTTTACCGGCTTGTCTCAACTTTGGAAAGCTGCTCATAAATGCTGCCAAATCACCTCTACTCCAAGGAACGTGCATGTACGTTCCTCTTGCTATTTCTCTAAGTGAATAAACTGTGACTTCATCCTCATTTTGTTCCTCCTGTTTCCCTCCACTAACTGTTTCCCTCTTTTTCTTTTCATACTTCTTTTCCCATCTGATTTCTAATTTCTCTGATCCTTTCATCTGTGAATGCATTTGATTAATTCCACAATGTGTAAATGCATTCATGTAATTCTCATACTTTCTATGGCTGGATCTCCTCTGTAAACTGAAAGGAACTGCATTCATGGTGGTTTCTTTCATTGTACAAAACGTTTGGTAGATTGAAACCATCAGTTTTGATGGCCGTTCATTAAACTTGAAACATTTGTGTTTGTTTCTCAGAAACAAATTCCCAAAGTATGAGTTTGTTTCAGAAAAACAAAAAACAAATGACCCCCAAACAACTGGACGTTTGCTCTAAGGGTGTGGGATCATTATTTTTTCGTATCTCTAATTGCAAGCTTTTTCCTGGGCTGAAACGGGCAGAAAACAAAATAACATGACATTATCCATTCTAAATAGGGCGTGCATAGTAATGTTGTTCCTTTGACTGTCCCGACTCCATCTGGCGCCTGGAGGAAGTTTCTATCGACGGAGACAACGGGGGCTCTGTCACTGAAAAAACTTATGGTCTGTGTGGTCATGCAATGATACTCCCAGACCTAAGGTTCTCTTTTTTCAACGGGGTCTATTAGTACTGTTTGTTACACTACGGTAGACACCCCGTAACAAAAAAAGATAAAGAAGAAAATAAGGCCAAGGAGGTAGAAGATGTCTTGCTTCTTGATTAGTTGATCTAGGTCCTTGGTGGTCCTTTTCCACGGAGTCTCGTTGTAGATCCTTTCTGTGGTGTGTTCTCTTACCCTCTGGATAAAGAAGATGGGGTCAGTTTTAGAGTGAGGACTCCTTAACAGTGTCTCTGTCACAACACTCGTGAGTTTTGTGCCCTATTTCAAGCCAGATTGTGTCCAGTGCTACTTCGACCCTGACAGTGCTCTTATGGTGTCAGCCGTGACTGGGCTCACCCTCTGTCAACCCCGGTCGTGCCCTGCGACCTTCACTCCCATCAATGACGGATAGTGAAGTACCGAAAGATTGGTAAATGCCTGAGGCCACGGCCCTCCAGGGTCATGGCAGGGTTTGTCTCATCGTCCTCTGCTCCTTGTGGACCACTGGACGTGACAGCGTTATCGAGGTCCCTTCCTCCGTTGGGCTTGCGTTGGTCTCCCGGGCTTGTCCTGGCAAACTCCTCCCACCTCACGTCTGCACTTTTGCTGGTTCTGTTATCTGATTCGGCACCCTTCCGATTCCTGCCATCTCCTTCTGAATTATTTTGCCAGCTTCGCTCTTCTTTCATTGCTCGTCTTTCCACATCACCTCCTGGGGGGTTTTCATTGGCTTACACTTTGCCATCATGTTGACGCATACTTCAGCGATCGGGCTGTCTTTGTCCCGTCTTGATGTGGCAATTGGCGCAGCCATCTTTGAATTGTGGCGGACCCAGAGTGCCGGATCACAGTCTGTTTCTCTATAAATGAGGCGGGTAAATCAAGGGTTTGGTGTAGAGGTTACTCCATTATATTTGCAACAGAGTATCCTTTCTGCCATATTCTAAATTGGACCCATAGTTCTTTGAGCTAGTTCAAGTTTATTCTCCAGAGTAGTACCAAATGTCTGTATCTGTTTTTGTTTTGCATGTGGGATCTCAAATGTATTCATCATCTCCTTGTTTAACTCTTTTAGTGTCCGTACTGTAGTGTGCTCCCCAGCCTCGGGTACTCGCCAATGATTATGCCACCAACAGAGCTTAGTATGACGCGTCTTTATTAGTCAGTGTTTAACCGCGAACTCAACATTTTAAACCTGTATTCACTTCACTGCACTTTAACACTTACATCACAGTTCTATGGAGTCCATCAGGAGCCAAAAGGATCCCATCATTGCTAAGTCACACAACACTACATCCCACTATGTTCACTAAAAAATTACATCACAGTTCTATGGAGTCCATCAGGAGCCAAAAGGATTCAGTCATTGCTAACTCACACAACACTACACCCCCCCCTCTGTTAAACATATATTTTCAAAATTGAGCGGTGGGGCGGCCCTTGCCATCTGGAGGATAACGTCTCCGTCTCGGAAATTGAAGATCCTAGCTAATATTGGACACGGTGGAGCTCCGGGCGCATTCTACCGAGAAGTATTCTGAGAGGGTCCGAGGTTGTAGGTGGTTTTGGACTAAGTCCTCGACAAAGAGGTCCGCGGCTTGTCCCTTCGCCCTTTCGGGGATCCCAAGAATGTGCACATTATTTCTGCGCGCGCGTCCTTCATAATCTTCCAGCTTGGCCCCAAGATCTGCTGTTTGGGCCTGCAGCCACTTGACCGACGTCTTGAGCATATTCGTTGAGTGCTGAAGCGTAGAGACTGATTCTTCGGTCGCCTTGACTCTCTCTCCCATATTACGTAGGTCGGCACATATGAGGGTGACCTCTGTTGACACCGTATCTATCTTGTGTTCCAGTGCTGTACGGACATCCTGAATGGCCTCCATGACATCCACCAGTGTCGGGGCCCCCTCGTCGATTTGTTGCTTCGCTTCCAATTCTTCTTGCCTCCCATCGGCAACGTCTGACTTTGAATGAGCAAATTTTGCCAGTTTCAACAAGTGGGTCTGCTTAGAACCCTTTGCGGTGGCCATTGCGACAGGCTCGGAAGTTGAGGGAAGAACCCAGAGACAAGGGGGTTGTAGAAGCCCAGGCAAAGATGATAGCCAATAGTGTAGCGGAATATAAACGATTCGTAGGTCACCATCCAGCACCACAAGTGCACCCAGTCTGTCGGGGCCCCAGGGGTCTGCGCATTGCGTTAATATCGCAGCTCCTACACTCCTATGTCACACAGGCTGCACCCCCTGCTCCATTCTTTCAATCACTAATATACAAAGTATCAGCGTAATTGTGGCCCTAAAGAAGGACCTTATGCATAAATGGAGTATCAGGTCCAACAATGTTTTTCAATATCCTCTGGGAGACATCAGGGGCAAGAAAGCAGCAGCCTCCCCACAAACATCCACAACGTTGTGAATCAATGAGGCCTCACATGGGCCTGCTGGCCATTGTGGGGGAAGGGCGCAGTGAAGAGCTGTGGAACGGGCCATCAAAGCGGCAAGGAAACGGCCCCCAGTGCATCAAGGCAACAGCCATTTCAGAATACAGGGGGGAGACTCCACACCCGGCACCCGCCCCTCACCTTCACCACAGAAGCTGTGCAGTTATTGTGACAGGAGCACCGGAGGCAACCGCGCATGCCGGAGCCCACCCAGCGTGTCAGATCTCTTGTGCGCCGTCTGGAGCCGCACCGGACGATTGCAGGAGACTCCCAACAGAGATCCACTGGGACCAGGTACTCAGTCGCTGGAGGTGGGCGGGAACAGGCAACGAGCTCACAATTCAGATCCTACAGGCCCACGTCTGAAGTGCTGAGTCGGTGTAATGGGGCTCTGAGGTGCGTCACGGCTAGATCTGTCTCCCTTTCCGGCGCCGATATCGCCTGATCAGGCTGTCAGATTTTCTTCGTTCTTCGACCGTGTGATCACTTGAGATCAGGGGTCTCAGGTCCTTATGATTAACGGGCAAAACGGAAATTTTTGCCGGATATGGGTGAAGTTCAGTTAGGAGCTCTCTTCAGTTGCGGCCATCTTGGGTGTTGGCTAGCCACGCCCCCATCACTGTCCTTTTTGGGTACCACCACTATGGGAGAAACCCATGGCATTGGACCAGTGGAATGCTCAATGATATCATGCTTGAGTAAGGATTCAAGTTCTTTTTCAACATCTTCCTGTAGATGAAATGCAATTTGTATGTGTCTTTGAGCAATAGGACGGACGTCCCCATTAATGTATAATTGTACTTTCATAGTCTTGAGTTTTCCTGACCCATGAAACAATGAAGGGAACCGACGTAAGTTGTGACAATGAAAATGGTTCACTGTATCTCTCCTCAGGCATAATGTTTATTGATGCACCACTGTCGATGATAAAAGGTATTGAGCAACAATTTACTTTTAGTGTAATCTTTGGACAGTGTTTGAATAACTTTGGTGCTTTTTCATTGTCAACTCTTCTTTGACCTGTATTTTTCTTCACATGCTGCCAATCCAAAATGTGCACGTTTTTCTGAGGTATGCATTGACATTGCACAACCAACTTCTTCACTTTCACTTGCCATTGGTACTGAAGAACTGTCTGATGCTGACTTTGATGATGATCAACTTCATTTTGTGTCAAGTTGCCTCAACAGGTGTGGTCGTTGGCCTTGTGGGCATGCATCAGCCGTCGCTTTCGGAATGTTCAAGAAGCCATTTTTTCTTCGCAACGTGATGCACTTACAGTTTCCTTTTCCTTTCAAACGTTACAAAATGGTTTTCATTCCCACACCCTTTGCAGATCTGTCCAAAGGTGGGCCATTTTCCTTCATGTGGAAATTAAAATCCACACCTGAAGCACAACTTCTTTTTCTTTGGAGACATCACTCTGTGTCCTTCTGCATTGTATGTTTGCTTACTTTTCATGTTTATTACTGACTCCGGCCTCCATGTCAGCAGCTTGTCTATCAGCATGCTATTCAGCTCTGGCAGCCATGAGAACTTGCTCCTGGCTAAGATTTTCTCTCAGCATTCGTCGTCTGAAAGAACCTGACAGGCATCCGTCAATAACTCTGAGGCATATAGCTTCCTCATCATTAAATTAATTGAACTTACAGTGTTTGATGAGCGTATCCAGTCTCTCAACAAATTTGTTGATGGTTTCACCAACGTTCTGTTGTTCTTGACTGCAAATGTATCTTTTGTATTCTACATTTGGCATTTGATTTAACTTGGGATTTAAGGCTGCTTTGATTTGACAGTTTGAAATTTTGTCAGCTCACAGCATTTTCTTTATAACTTTTTTACACCATCTCCAACAAGATTCTTAAGGTATTTGATAATCTTCTTGTTATGTGCTTCATCTATTGCATCACTGAAATCATCAAATGTCTCTATCCAAGCAGTTCATCTGTTGCCAATGTTTTGCTTTTTGGCGGTATCGAATGCTGGTGGTGGTTTCAAGAAGGCAGCGGCACTGTAACCGTTGGTGGAACTTACTGATGGAGAAAGTAATATTCTTTACAACGCTGCTTGGTGATCTTGTTTATGCAAACCATCTCTGAGGCCTTGGGACGTGCTGGCCCCTGGGTCATCTTTGACAATAACAGGAAACATGACCTCTTGCTTGGTCTCCATTAGAGCCCCACACTTTCTGGAGACCTTTGGAATTGTTCTGAGCCGCCACCTGGTAGCTTTTGTGGTGTGTGGCTTCATGTATGGACGGCTCCATAAGCACAACAGAGCACACCCTCTGGGGCCATTTCACCCAGCACTGTGGTATGATGACAGTCTTTACTGAGTTCTGGTAAGCGAATTACTGTTTCTTGTATTTGAATTGCTTTGTGTTTATGCTTTTCTTTGTACTTTCTAACACCTGGTTGATCTCTGCCTCGCAGCGCTTCTGATCAAAGCGTTGCCTTGTACTTTGCTGTTGCTATTTGCTGCTCTTTCGAAGACCTGTTTGTATCCTCCTTTAACGTTATCACTCGTATGATGTACAGCTTTAGGTTGCTTAGTAGCGCAGTACCGCTCTTTACAGCCTTAGCAGGAGGTTCTTGGCTAACGATGTGTAGCCTTCTCAATTAATCTTTCTTTATCTTCAAATGCGTCACACTGGCTGGAGTTGTACTTTGCCTCCACCTATGCCAAACGTTGATTCTGCACTTCGACTGAGGCACACGTGGTAGGCACAAGCACTTTGCTGGACCACGGCAAACTCTCTGGGAAAGCCCTGTCGATCTTTGGTTACTTATCCCCTATCTCGTCACCAGTTGTAGCATCCTCCCCAGCCCAGGTACCTGCCATTGACTACACCACACACATAGCTTAGTATTACACGTCTTTATTTGTCTGTGTGCGACTGTGAACTCAACATCCTAAACCTACATTCACTTCACTACAACACTTATGTCACAGTTCTACGGAGTTCATGAGGAGCCAAAAGGGTTCCATCATTGATAACTCACACAACACTACAAGTACCATCAGATGTATTCAAGTTTCCAAGAGATCTGGAAATCCTTGTTTTCTCTCACTGTGCCCTCACCAGACCAACATGCTTTACATGCATGTTGTCTCTACAATCCACCTTCACTATAAATTAAGTGAAAGTGACAACTGAGGTAACTGTTGAAGGGGCAGAGATAGCAAAGAGGCAGATTAGATAATAGGTTCTGCAGTGGTGGTCTTTTTCGATATGTGCACAACAAAAATGGGCTAGGAGGTCCTTGAGAGGAATACATTGCCCCTGCTCCATCGAGCGACCTTTCCTCCAGAGATGAAAAAATCATACAAAGGTACGTCTCACTTATACTTGGTGACATTCCTCACCATTGGGATCCCCTTCAGTAGCACCCTTGTGTTGTTTGGCGGGCTGTCTTTGAGCTCTTTAAAGGGAGAATTTTTGTTTTGTACTAGAATGTTTTTAGAAAAATAAAATTATATTCCAAAATGCTGCGGAATTTTATTTTTTCATTTTTCTTGGCTATATAAGATTAAAACAGAACTGTATAGCGGGAGTATTGACAATCACTATAGTGTCTCCCTCACCATCCCTGATGGTCAACATGTTTCAGCCTAAACCTAGTACTTTACATATGTGTAGGCTTCCATCTGGACCCTTGTCTTTGGAGCGGTGAAACAAAATAAAACATCTCCCAGTAAAAAGCTCAAGGTGAGCTCTTTACTGCTCTGCACCGATCCTAGAGGGTCCTGGTGAAGGGGCCCCAATAATGAAGCATCTCACCAAGAGTGAGAGGTAACTTCATATCTTTTTTTCATTTCTAGAGAAAAGTTTGTTTCATAGAGTGCGAGTAATTTACTCTTCTCATCAATGCCAATAGTCTGTTTTTTGTTGTGCCCATATGTACATTATGGAAGCAGTACTTGGAAGACTCCTTAACATTCCTCTCAATCCCTGTTGCTTATGAGGATGTGACTTATTTTTGGGCCTGGTTCCTGAAACCAGAAATAGGTTATCCACTTCCACTGAGGCATCCCCCAATTAATTTTCTCACAATACATGCATGGGATCAGTTCATGGTGAAATAATCAGAAATGCTGACACAGGGGTACTCAGCCTGGATATACCTCAAATCACTTATCACAGTGTAACCTAGCTGGTAGTATTTGTTTGGGTGTCTTTTAGGGAAGAGACTTACCAGTAATCATTATGCTATCTTTCCTAAGTCTCTCTGTGGAATCTTTAGTTTAGCTACCCAGTTCCCTCTCCTTAATGGAGTCAGCCTTCAGCTACCACCTCTGTAAATGGTGTCACCTTCGTCTTTAATATCTACACCTCCCCAGGAAAAGTGCTTCCCCTTAGAAGCTCCCCTTAGGTAGAGAGATGGACAGTCTATCAGTGAAATGTTTCCTTCCAAACTGCTTGAATTTCCCTCCTCTTGTTTGAATCGTCTTCCAAGTGGGATAACTTTTATCTTAAACATGACTGTGGGGTGCCACCAAATGTGCCGAACTCGCTGGACCGCCCTTCCTTAAAAAGCACCTTTGTATTGCTATACAGTTTCCTTGTACCTCTGTCACTTGGGTGAAACAAATTGGCACTGAAAAATAAGTAGCTTCTCTATTTTTTGTTCTTGGCTACAGACAGATCTATTGCTTCAAATAAATTATGTATACTTCGGGTGAGCTTTAAGTCAGCCCCTTGCTCATGATTGGTTGGCATCATTGTCTAACTCAGTTGTCTGCACTTGATTCAATGCTTTTCCTTCCTATCCTTGTGTTTATCCTCCCAGCAGCATTTTGGTCTCACATTGCTCTGATTGGATGAATTGTGTCCTTTCACACCATACTTGAGGAATTGTGTATTATTTTCTCTTTGGCACTCCAGGAGAGTATATATGTTTCCTTGCTCTATCTCGTTATCCTCCCTGTGCAATGCCCACACACTTACTAGCATGCTTCCTTATCACAGCTCTCCTTCTCGTTCAACAGTGCGTCCACACTTCACCATCTCACTCCCAAATCTGCCGGCTGCGGTTCCAAATTTACTTTACTTTAAAAACAATTCTTACAAATGTCTTGCAGCAGTCAAGTGCTGCCAGGCCACTTGTATCCTTTTTTGTGCTTCATACACATTTTTTTTTTTTGCAACATTTTAAGTTGCCATTCTATTAAGGCTTAAAAATGGCCACCATCCACACTTGATGCATTCTCATGCATGCGCCACAACACGTGCCCCACGCCACACACAGTATTGTCATCAATGATGTCCTTTCAGGTGTTGCAGTGTTATTAGTAATGATGTCATAGAACATGTCATGTGTGATGTAAAATGTGAGGTTATTAGTAGTGCATGGCGAGGGTGTGAGTGATAGTGATTGATTGATTTGATTTGATTTTGGGTTTTGTAGAGCGCACAGCTACCCTTAGGCATCCCGGCGCTAGTGAACACAGTCCTGTAGGGTGGGAAGTCATGTGGGGGAGTGCTCAGGGGAAGAGTAGGGTCTTCAATCTTTTCCTAAATCTGAGGTGGTTTTGATCCTGCCTCAGGGAGAGTGGGAGGGCATTCCATAGTCTGGGGGCATTGTACGAAAACAGGCGACCACCTGTTCTGGCCTTCCAAATTCTGGGGACTTTTGCCAGGGAGAGGGAGTTGGATCTAAGTTGTCTGCTTGATTGTTGATGGGACACAAGAGGCCTGAGGATGGGAGGGCCTTCATTGTGCAGTATTCTATGGGCAATGCACAGGGTCTTGAAGTTGACCCGTTCCTTGACTGGCAGCCAGTGCAGACTTCTGAGGGCTGGCTTGGCCGAGTTCCTTGCTGCGGTTCCTGTGAGTATTCTTGCCGCCGCATTTTGTGTGCATTGAAGTCTGTGGACTACAGAGACTGGGGCCCCCAGATATAGGACATTCCCATAGTCCAATCTGGAGTTCACCAGCCCCTGCATCAAGAGCTTCCTGGATTGAGGGGGGAGTAGATGGAGGATCTTTCGTGCCATCTTCATAAGGCCGAAGCACGTTCCCGCAGTTTTCCTCGCTTGTGTTTTAAAACTGAGATCCTGGTCCAGCCATATCCCTAGGCTTTTTACTTCGGATTTTGGGGATGGTGGAGATCCCATGCATGGTGGCCAGGGAAGAGGTGTGGGGATTTTATTTGGGTTTCCTAGGAGGCAGCAAGAGGCTGTTTAGGCATAACGCGGGTTGAGAGCAGCAAGGGCGGTGTGCCATTTTGCTCCTACCCCCCTACCGGGACCCATGAGGCTTCCAACGGACAGGCCTCGTTAGTAAACTCGTTCCTCTCCCCATATTAACCTATCTGGCGGAGGTCACACTATTTAGTGTGCTTTTTTTGATTTTTCACACATTAGCCCACGGTTGGGTGTACCTTAGAGCGTGCACACCACCGGGTCTACGCACATCCCCCCCTGGTCCTGACGAATGCCCGATTAACAATCTCTGAGGCAGAAACATGTTGACCGCCACGGAGTGAACCAGGTCCTTTATTTTTTTGACCCTCACTCCTTTTTATTCCTTGCCTTTTAAGCAAAATTAATAAAGTTTCCTTTTTGACTTAATTGGTTATTTTAAATTCACTTTCCCCACACAACCAACCCAGCTCCGCAGTAACCTGGCGTCGCAGCACACTGGGATGACATTCGGTCGTCCCAGTGGAAGCCCGATGATGAAGCATGTCACCGACCAGGTTGGTGAGTGAGGGCTTTTCATACCCACTGGGTATTATTCTGTTGTTGCCAAGCATATTCCAAATGAACATAACGGTTCACAGGGAATCTGAGGCTTGTGGCTCGATTGATTGATGTACCACATTGATTTGAGTGCCCCCTTATTATACACTGGCTTCGTTGTTTATTGATATTTAACCGAGGGGACTAGCCGTGTTGATCCCTTCCTCTCCTGTTGTTTTTGATAGCCCCCAGATATAGGACATTCCCATAGTCCAATCTGGAGTTCACCAGCCCCTGCATCAAGAGCTTCCTGGATTGAGGGGGGAGTAGATGGAGGATCTTTCGTGCCATCTTCATAAGGCCGAAGCACGTTCCCGCAGTTTTCCTCGCTTGTGTTTTAAAACTGAGATCCTGGTCCAGCCATATCCCTAGGCTTTTTACTTCGGATTTTGGGGATGGTGGAGATCCCATGCATGGTGGCCAGGGAAGAGGTGTGGGGATTTTATTTGGGTTTCCTAGGAGGAGTATTTCTGATTTCTCCCCGTTCAGTTTCAACCGGGACTCGCACATCCATTGGTGCACTTTTTCCAGACAGCTAAATAAATTGGTGAGGGCGTTGTCTGATTGGTTGAGGGAAACGACGAGCTGAGTGTCATCGGCGTACATTATTGATTTAATCCCAAAAGGTTTGACAACATCCTCGAGGGGAGCCATGTACACGTTAAAAAGTGTGGGGCTCAGGGAGGACCCCTGGGGCACCCCACACTTGAGTGCCTGAGCCTTGGAGATGGAGTGCCCATCTGTCACTTGAAAAGACCTGTCTTCAAGGAAGGATGAGATCCAGGCTAAAGCGGAATCCGCCACTCCTATAGTTCAAGACGGTGAACAAGGGTTGCGTGGTCCACCGTGTCGAAGGCGGCACTCAGGTCGAGGAGGATCACTGCCACTGATCCTCCTATGTCTAGTATGCCCCTAGCTTCTTCGACCACGGCTAACAATGCAGTATCCGTCCCTTGTCCTGGTCTGAAACCTGTCTGGGTTTGGCGGAGGAGATGGTTGGTCTCTAGGAACTCAGAAAGGTGTTGATTCGCTACTCTCTCGGCGATTTTGCTCATCGCCGGTAGCAGTGAGATTGGTCTAAAGTTTGATGGGTCTGTGGGGTCAAGATGCGGTTTTTTTATGAGAGCCTTCACAGTGGCTTTTTTCCAGTTTGCTGGGACTGTGCCATGTTCGAAAGAGGCGTTGATCAGGTTGGTGAGAGGAGGGGCTATAGTGGAAGCAACTTGCTTCAATTTACTGATTGGAGCTGGATCTGACAGGGCGCCGCTTTTGACTTTGTGCAGGACGTTGAGAAACGTTTCGGTGGTGATTTGGGGAAAGGAGAGCAACCTCGGGGTGTCTTGGGAGGCCGGGTGGTAAGGGCCTCTTAGTGCAGTTGGCGCCGCCGGGAGGGAGTTGAGGATTTTTTCGATTTTTTTCGAAAAGAATTTGGCCATCTGGTTGCATTTTGTGCCATCCAGGTCTGGCGGTGGAGGGGGTTCCTGTATTTTGGAGAGGAGTTTGACTATCCGATAGGTCTCTTTTGCGGAGTTGGTC
Organism: Triturus cristatus; assembly: GCF_964204655.1. NCBI lineage: Eukaryota > Metazoa > Chordata > Amphibia > Caudata > Salamandridae > Triturus > Triturus cristatus. Next base: position 836,342,958 of record NC_140591.1, read on the forward strand.
GCGGCTGCTATTTGATCCTCAAAGTAGGCGGCCTGTGCCGCTTTTAATGCAGTTTAATGATAGTTACTTTATGGCACACATTGCAGTTACTTGAGGTAGCTACAACTGGTTATTATCAGTGGTTTTGTTAATATAAAATGGTATGTTTTAACTGACATTTTCACCTAACTTAATATCCCTTTAAGATTTGTTTTTTTTCTGTGAATTTTTATGTTTTTTAAAATTATATATGTGTATATATAGCAATCTAAGCAAACTATAATGACCAAAGGTAAAATGTTTTTTAGTATAAAAAAGCACACATTACTATAGTACTCCCTGACACTGAAGGGAACTACTTTGTGTTTGTAGGTGCTCCTTGTGAAAGAGCAGTATGCCTAAAGTCATAGTGAAGTAAACCAAAGGCTGAAGATGGGTGACGAGTTGCCCCTTGATGCATCTTCTAATGGATTGGAGAAAATGGGAATGACACAACCATAGACAAATGTAGTAAAATCAAAAGGCATTGGCTAACACAGACCTAAGAAAAACAACCATTATGCCATTTGCTGCCAGCCTTTTGCCTTTCAGTGAAAAAGAAACAAAGAAACACAGAAAGAAAAAGAAGAAGAAAACAAGGAAGGAAAGAAAGAAAGAAAGAAAGAAGGAACGTAAGACAGAAGAAAACAAAAGGCAAGAAGAAAAGAAGAAGCCAAGAAAGATAGAATGAAAAAAGAAGGCAAGAAAGGAAAGAAGGAAAGAAAAAGAAGGCAAGAAAGAAGGAAAGAAAGGAAGGAAGGCAAGATAAAAGGAAAGCAAGAAAAAAGGAAGGCAAGAAAAAAAGGGAAAGAAAGAAAAAGAGAGGAACAAAGCAAGACAGAGGGAAATGAAGACATAAGGTAAAAGAGAAGGAAGGAAAGAAGGCGCGAGGTAAAGAAAGAAGGAATGAAAGTAAGAAAGTATAAAAGAAGGAAAGAAAGCATGAAAGAAGGAATGAAAGGAAAAAAGAAGGAAAAAGGAACGAAAGCAAGAGAGAAGGAAATAGTGAAAAAGTAGGCAAGGGGAAAGAAAGCAAGAATGGAGGAAAGCAAGAAAGAAGGAATTAAAGAAAGAAGGAAAGAAGTAATAAAAGAATGAAAAAGATTAAACCCGAGAAAGAAGGAATGAAAGATGGAAAAAAGAAAAGTAATGACAGAATGAAAGAAAAAGGAAAGTAAGAAAGAAGGAATTAATGAAAAAAAATTAAGAAATAAAGGAAAGAAGCAGTGATAGAAAAAAGGAAAGCAGTAAAGAAGAAATGAGATATAAAAGAAAAGGGAAAAAAGAAAGAAGGATTGAAAGAAAAAGGGAAAGAATGAAAGAAGGAAAGAACAAATGAGAGAAAGAATGAATAAAAGAATGAAAGAAAAAAGTGCTACAAACTAAATATAATAAAAGCTTTCTTCCTGGGCAAAGTTTATTAAAGAACCATTGGTGAAATGGAGTCCAGAATAAATGAGTTCCGAAGAATTGTCCGTTTATGAATTCAAATGTACAATATTGAAGCCTTTGATAACTTCATGAAGAACAGTTTAAAATGGTGCAATCTGTTCTGCTGTGAATTTCTTTTGGAGTGTCCTTTGTTTAACTGAGAAAGTCAGATAAATGAAGGACTTTCCCAAAAGAAATTTACAACAGCATTGGCAGGAGACAGGAGCTGGTAAATCTTGGAATTGGCCTGTGCTCACATCTGCTACAAAGTATCCTGCTGACACATCCCACTCTAAACACGAAGGCAACATCGAAGTAATAAATTAAAAACCAAAATACTGGCCCAGAAGGGAACTAGCGTGTGATTGGATGTTCTCCTTGTGAAAGTGCAAAATGCACTCACACAAAGTGAAGTTATCAAGTGGCTAAAGTGGGTTGACCCCCTTGCTGTATGCTGTAGTGGGCGGAAGCAGAATGCGAATGACAGACCGACAGACCAACAGACCAATGGATGATGAAAGCTGCCGAAATAAGTATGTTGTATTTTTATTTTTTTGAAAATCAAAAGATTCTGGCTACGCCAGACCTGACAACACTCGACCTTGGGAAACTGACTCACATATCACTGCACAGTGGTGGTCGGGCGACCGCCACTGTGCAATATGTATATTTAGTTATAGATTTATACACAGTGCATTCAAAGTCGGATTTAAACATTTTAGCCCGAGAACCCTGCACTGCAATGAAAGGCAGCTGGAAAAAATGCATTTCTGTGGAAAGGTGCAGTGTCTTCTTTGTTTTTCTGTGTCCCTCCTCCTACATTCAGCTGCTGAGGTCTGTGGACTAAGGGGGGGGAGGGGGGGGGGCAGGACAAATGGTGCTGAGGCATTGCCACCATGTCGTACCCCTCCAGAAACGCCAGTGTTTAGCTAGAAATATTGAGGACTCACAATGTATCTTTCCCACGTTCAGGGTTTGTTAGGGTCGTTTTTTAACAGCTTCAAATTGGTGCTTTGTATCTGGATTACGGCCACCCCACCTGTAGTAGTTGTTGGGCCCTTCATTCTTCTACTCACAATAACTTCCTGCGCCTTCTTTCCTGTCAGGAAAACGGACTGAGGTACATATTTAGCGTTCGATGAATTTCTTTTTTTTTTTTCTACTCGGTGATAAGTTTTTTACAGTATTCTAGGCTCTCTTTTACCGAGCAGCCTGGATTCTGGGTGGGATTACTGTGTTAAACACCGGCGTTGTTTTCTTGGCAAACAGCTGGGCCTGGGGAACACGACAGGAAATCTGTGTTTTCTCAGCTATTCTGGCAGCCAGCTTGTTCGTCCTTCTCCGGCAGTCCAAGGGGTCGCACAGACACAGCACGCGATGGCGAGCCGCGTTTGCTTTTTAGCGCTTCTGACCTTCTCGGCTGTCCTCCTGCAAGCCGAAGAAAACGGTAGGAGTTATCTGCTTCTTTTTTTTTTATAATTTATCCTGTAATAAGAGCTTATTTCAACTCATTTCAAGGGCAAGTTGCAGGTTTGCTTTCGCGAATTATTGCAGTCTAACTATCCCACATACAGGGAAACAATACGGTCTGAAGATATGCGCTTGTACATTGCATTAGACTCAATAGTCGTTGTTGTCTCGGTCTGCCAATCCCCAATTTTCAGGCGTGCTCTGCTTGGGAGTCATTTAGGGGTCACAGGGGCGCCCCTGGTTTACCTCTTGCGACCCCTGGCATTGTCTGTTCGACCCCTGGCCTCAGAGGTGGCAACGTCAGTGCCAGGGACACAGTTGCAGCTTGTCCTTATGTGGTGCCCAGAGGCGCAACTAGAGCCAAATTTCGGGGGGGGGGCTGAGCAAAAATTTCGGGGGGGGGGGGGGCTGAGCAAAAATTTCGGGGGGGGCTGAACTTTAAGCAATAGGCAGAGTGGAGCTGCAGGGGCACTTAGAAGGGGTGAGCAATAGGCAGAGTGGAGCTGCAGGGGCGCTTAGAAGGGGTGAAACAACAGCGAGGCCTCATTAACATGCAAATGGTCTTTTAAAGACCTGTGAAGTGCTCGGGTGCGGCTGCTTTTTTGCCCGGGAAGCTGTCTCATCCCGGGCTGCCACATACGAGGGGGGGGGGGGGGGGCTGAAGCCCTGCGAGTCCAATGGGTGTTGCGCGCCTGGTGGTGCCTCGGTTGGGGCTTCACTCCGTTTTCTTTCGAATCTTTTATTACAGGAATAGTGAATCACATTACATTATTGCTCACCTGATTACAAAGCTCTTAGGTGACTGGTGTCATGTCCTTGGCAGTGCCCAGATATTTAATTGTTTTTCATAATCTTTTGTACATAGTCTCCACAGTGCAAGGCATTAACAGGAATAAGGTTAGGAAAATTGTTAAAAAAAAAAAGTATACTTTGTATGCTTTTTTTGCTTGAACACGTTTTCCTTTGTGAAGCCACCCTGGAGATTTATAGGATAGGTGTCTGCACATTCTGTCACTTTCAGCTGTTATTGCACTTAGGACTTGTTGTAACCAGTAGTTGTTTGTGAAAACTCACAAACCTATGACCTGTGTGGGCGATCACCTCATTTGGACTCTATTTCCTCACACTCTCTTGACACAACCCCTGTGGAGTCTCAAACCCTTCGGTCAGTTAGTTGTGCAAACACATCTGCACACTTTGCCGAACCTTTGCGCTTGAAGGTGTCATCTTGGCATGGTAAATTTAGACAATCTTGTCTTTGTGAGTTTGTGACCTTTTACAGGTGTAAATGACCCTGCTGGAAAAGGTTCGTGAATCTGCCTCTATATTTGACCGGAGTTTCTTGATGGATGACTCTTTCAAATTCAACTTTATTCCTTTAATTTAGACATCTGAATGAGTAGTTCGGCATCTATGGCAACATTTGGGAACAGATAAGAGGGAAAATCTAGAAGAAAAATTGGGAAAATAATGTCCCCATTGACTTACATTGAAGGGAAGGATTTTCTATGTGGAAGAAAGCTAAAATAAAAGGTTTTTTTTTACCTACATCTGGAATCTAAACAATTATGGTAATATCCATTATTAATTTTCCTGTTCATCATGTTTCCCGTGTAAAAATTCTGGGAGGAGCCTGCCTGCACAAAAATATTTTATATACCCACCTAAATTAATCTGTCTCTTCATCGAGACCAGGTAGGATAATTTAGGCTTCCTGCTAAACAGAGATGTAAAATAAAGTTGTGCGCCCCCAAAATAATATTCTAAAACTTACGCAACATGTTCTATAAATGACTGGGCAGTAGGTTAAATATTCACGGGTCTCAGAAGGAAAAACAGCTGAGTCAGCCAGCAGCGAGATGCGTGACTTTGTGACCCCCTTCCCCCCTGAGTTTCTCAGATTCTGTTCGCGCTGCAGTTGCCGCCATCTGACAGTTTTCAATAAAGTTAAAGACCGTGGCTGAGGGCTCATTGTGCAAGTGCACAATCAGTGCTACAATGGTCAATGTTACCACCACTTTCCCCTACAGGCTGGCCCAACATGTTGATTCTGTGATCTAACTGGCACATGCATCAACATAGGGTTTTGCGATTCCTTAATAGCGATTATTAAGGAATCGCAATTAAGGAATTGAAAAACCCTATGCATGTAGGAATCGCTAAAGAAATAGCGATTCCCACAAATTCCTTAATTGCGACCCGCAAATTGCGAGTCGCAATTAATGAATGGCTTCCCATTCATTCCTATGGGCCTCCAGGCCCATAGGAATGAATTGAAGATTGCGGGAGCAATTTGCGAGTACCAGTAGGTACTCGCAAATTGCTCCCGCAATACCTAGGGTGCAAGGGTGTCAAAATGACACCCTATTGCACCCATGTATTTGAACTCTGCACAAATGTTGCATACACACATGCTCTAAGGGCATGTGTGTGCGCAACATTAAACTTAGAAAAATGCAAACAAGTGCATTTTTCTAAGTTTTAGCAAATTACCATGGAGTCCAGCTTCATGGTAATTTGCTCCCGCTAATAGCGAAATCGCTATTTTTTAAACTTTAATGCATTACATTTAAGGAATCTCAATTTGGGATTCCTTAAATGCAATCGCTATTTAAGGAATCGCTATTTTGAGATTCCTTAAATAGCGATTTTTGCATTTGGGATGATGCATCCCAAATGCAAAAATACCGGTCGCAAAGGGGCAGATTCTGAGAATCTGCCCGTTTGCGACCGGTTTTTAGGTTGATGCATGTGCCTGTAAGTACCGTTCAGACGTGTGCCAGAAAACAGCCTTAAACATGCTTAGAGCTCACCTCCGCCTAAAAAGGTGTGATTTGTGAAGAGTGTTGGACAAGGAAGGTCCCACCTCAAAGAGCCAACGCTGCTGCCCCAGACAGTTTGCTGATACTGACTTTCCAAACTAAGACCCTCAGCTCGCTAAAATTCTCAGATGTGGACCACTACTGCTTTACAAAACCCATGTAAATAAAGCTTTCTGCGAATAAAGCATTCTGCTTCGAAAACAGGGCGGATATGTCAAAACTGGAATAAGCACTCGTGTTTTGCATGCATGCTTGCACAACAGTCGGGCCACCTCAGTTTAACACAGTCCAAATCACCAAGTGCACAAGTTAAGATACATACAATTTGACAAATGGTAATTTAGTTATGTACTTTAAGATTGGAGACAGACCAGTGCAAGATCAATATGAAAAAATAAAAGAGAACAGAAATGGAAATGTTTTTCAGATTATTGCATGGAAGTTACCTATGTATTTGTTTTGAAAAGCGCTATTCTTTCGAACTTGTAGAGTGGTTTGAGTTTGTTATGTAAATGCCCTGCTGCGCTTAGAGACCAATAACATGGTCGGAAGAAAATCAGGCTTTACCTACGCCTCGCATTGGATGGAATCCTCATTTCACAAAAATCTGTGGCTGAGTTTCGCTGCCTAAGAGATATAGGTCTTTATGGCACAGTACAAATCTGTTTCTCTATCTATGTACCTATCAATCTGTCTGGCGATGTATCTGGAACACATAAAGGGTAACTGGCCACGAAGCTGAAGGCTGAGTGATTTGTAAATGTCACCAGAACTCTGGTATGACAACACTGGACCATTGTATACTATACAATTTTGGATTTAACACATTTCCCATTTGATTTCGCACCTAATTTACAAAACTTGTAGTACACCAAAATGTATTTTCTAGCTCAAATCAATGAATATACTGTCAGCTAGTGTGCTGCGTAATTTGCATCGGTTGCTACATAATTTAGATAATCTTGCTGCATAATTTGGTCCTCCATGAGGCATAAACCGAAGAACCCTAATGCTGCAAGGTGAAAGTATTATGTGGTTTGGCAGGGGCGCCTTACCATGTAATACTAGCACAATACACAAAGATGGACCCTGGGTACTCTCTAGTACACGTCTCTCGATCCTGCTCGAATGGAAACTAGCAGACAGGCTACTAAGAGGAATATGTGTTAATAAGCATTTCACATCATCCATATTGACGATAAATAATTGACACGACTTGACAGAAATTCGAAACCAATTAATAAAAATAGCTCAGATTTTAAAATATTTTTAGACACAAAAGCAAAATCAATACATTCAGTATAACCGGAGTTATCAATTTTAAAGTAATAAATGAATTAATACTTTGCAATGTGAAGAAATTAGCGTTGTGGTCAATCGGAAAAACACATATATGTAATCGGTGACTAAGAGGGCGAGTTTTACTGAACCCGCTCAGAGTTCAGGTCTTGGGAGTCCTTAGACCAGTTCACAACAGCTAGCACAATATTACCTGGCCTAAGGGTGCAGGCGTGCACTTTAGTTGTCAAACGGAGCTGTCAATCAGGCTTGCGGTCTTTAGATGGCTACCTTAACAAAAAAGTACTTGCAGGCAGAGTTATGAAAAACCCTTTGGAAAAAAGCAGGGAGCTGGCCCTGGAGCAGGAGCCTTCAGGCAGAACCAATCTATCTGGCTCAGGGGACTTGGGTGCATTGGTGCTCTTGGCTATCTGTGGTGCTGAACCGGATCCACGGGCAGAGGAGCTGGCATGTATGCCCAACGAGGGTGAATGCAAATGCAAGATCATTACGATGGAACCAGAGAAGTGTTTGGTCGAATGAGCAGATGAATCTCTTTAGAAGCGTTGAGTAAAGCAGGTTGCAGTTGGACTGACCACTAATAAGCCTTGGTACCTGCAAGCACCCGAGTTGAGAAAATCCTTAACCAGAGGACCAGGGGAACGTTGTAGAACACTGAGCCTCACTGAGGGTCGGGACTACAGTTCCCAGAAGCCACCTGTAAAAGGACTTGGAGCAGCCACACCAGGTGTCTCAGGGTGCAAGACTTGAAGGTTGTGAACTTTGCGGTTTGTGCCTGCCGACTGCAGGGGACTAGTTCCTCTAGTCCAAGGGAGTTCTAGTGAAGTATGGAGTTTGCAGAGGGGTTCGCATTCCTTTTGGAACTGGTCTCTTGCCTTGGTCAAGTTGCAATCCAGCAGGTGCAGGGTGGCTGCCTATCTTCATGTAGTCCAGCCTTGCTTTGGAAAGGGGTCTCTTCTTCATATCACGTTGAATCTGAACATCTGGTGCCTGGGGTGCCCCTTAAATCCTGGAGTTAGGGGGTGTTAGTGGGTGTGAGGACTTGTGGCCAATGGGCATCTAGTCCTGTGTCTATTCCGCCCCAGTAGTAACAACATCCTGTGGGTCTACGCAACTAAAACTAGTCAGAACCTGATTTAAGGCTAAATTCAAGATTGCCAGTGCCATCCTTGACTGTACACCTCAGTTGCAACACCCTAGAAATGTGTTTAGCCTTGTGGGGGTGCATGCCTTCCTGCATAGCTAATTTCCAGTCTGCCCGCAAAAAACAGTGCTTGGGGCAGGTGGAGGCTTTGTCCTCAAGTGGGGGACAAATGCGTTTGTCCAGTGGCACCAGTGAAGCCTATGAGGCTCACCGCTTTATAGGTTTAAACCACTAGCCCACCCTGGGTGGGCAGCGGTGTCACCTCCTGCTCACACAGGTCTTTGTCTCTGGCCTCTGGGAGTGGCACACACTCCCCAGCATGAGATCAGACTTCTGTCTTGGGGGAAAACACTCTAAAAAGCACACCAAGTCATAAGAACATTGGTTAAACTAAGTGGGCACTGTCTAAGGTGGCACTTGGGTACATGCTGGTTAAACCTCGACATCACCAGTGTGTTGGGGGTTCAAAAGCAAAAGGCCATCATGGAGCTGGGCAGGGCCTTAAGTGAGCCGGGTCCTGATCGTCCTCAGCACCAGCAGTTCTTAAAAGCAGGTGCTGGGATGGGTCTCTGTCGGGCTCTACATTTTTGCCCTCGCCTTCATGGTGATAAAAAAATCTTCACTCTGTAGCAGTAACACTGCAAAAAAGCCTTTGATGTAACTTTGACGAGACTCGTTTTAGTTCTTTTCACAGTCTCATAATTTCAGAACTAAAGGATTTTTACTATTATATACAACAAAGCCAAAGTTGTTGCTTTTTATTTTATGTAACCAACAAACATAGACATGGCCAATTTGTTTTTCCGCCTCAGCACTTTACACTTTCTAGTGGCATTTCCTAGACAATCTGGGTGGATGGATAACCTCACCCCCTGCCCTTGTGATTATATGGCAACCCAGAGCACCTTGAATTTTATTCTTTTTTGTGCACTTTACAAGGAACAGAGAAGATTTTTGGCACCTCAACTAATGAATTTTCGTCCATGTACATATTTTGAGGGGTTGAGATATCTGCAATCGCTGACTTGTTCTGTTATTTGCAGTGCGGTGTCAAATTTTATCAAAACTGAATTGGGTATTAGGAAACGTTATGAATTACAGTAACTGGTTGGGGAGAAGAAATGTTTAGAATAGTTTCATTTTAATAAATTTGGAAATTTTACGGCCGATGAGGCACAACGTTTCAATTGTGATTTTATCTTAAAAGGGATTTTTTAAACTTTTTAAATAATGTGTTGTCTGTTTGTCAAACTTTTGTGGTCTTGTGCCGAATAAAGTTATTTTGAATTGAATTGAATGACATTGCCAATAGTCCTGGCTTGTTGCATTTACAATGTTACTAGTTGTATCATATATCTGGATGCGATGACAGAAACAGCAAAATACCAGTCGGTGGCACGCTATGCTAAGCACAGAATTTTAGCTTATGTGTTTTTAAGCCACACCCTTAATTATGTCAGCCATACCCTTTTAAGAGACTTCCCCAGTTTTTCCATCCCACTGAAAGCCCTGGAGCTGGACATATAGGTAATGTCCTAATGCAAGCCCATGGTATCTTATGGACTGATGGTCACTTACTGTCGACTCACATTCAGAATGCTTCCATAGGGCCATATATGCTTGCACCTATATGCCCACACATTTAGTATAATGCACCCTGCCTCCTGGGCTATAGGAGGCTCACCTTAGGATTGTCTGACATATAGTAAGTGCAGTGAGGGGACCTTTTTACAATTGGTATGTGCAGGGTTAAACTCGAGCAGGCAGGCTGCTCATGCAGGGCTCACATGGCAGACACACAGATTTTGGTTTTACTCGGATGACTCAGGGTGTCACAATCTGTGCTGCAGCCCTGGTGCCCCTTTTACATCCCTGCCCTGGATGCCACTGGTACCATGTACTAGGGCCTTATAGGAGTGTAAAAGTACTTGCCAATTGGGTGTACCAATTCACATTTATCTTTTAAGGGAAAGAGCACTGGTGCTGTGCCTGGTTGGCAGAACCCAGCACACTTTTAGATCAATTACCACAGCATCTAACAATAGAAAAGTGTGAGGACTGGGAAAAATCCAAAAGAGCACTTTATAACACCTGACAAATATTAAAGCCCCCCTGAATGGTTGGGGACTGCCGTTATGATGAGGAAATCCATATTTTACAGACAACCATGAAATATTTTCCTGGTTACCTGTGATGTATAGGTTTTTACATCATTGACCTTTCATTAAAATCAGTTAACTGGGTCAAAAGGTATGAGCAAAAATTGCATTTTTCAATGGAAACAATCTCCAAACAATACTACTACACATACACACACACACACATATGTGCGTCTGTGTTTGTGTGTGTAAATTCACAGAAAAATCAAAGTTTAAAGTGATATCATAGGTGGTAAATTATGGTACAAACTAACATTTAAAAAGTAAAAAATCCATGAAATTCACCAGTTCTCGTTTAACCTTTAAACTTAAAATTGCTAATCATGTGAAGTCTTAACGATCCCAATAAGGTGAGTAGAAAATTGTCCATAAGTTGAAATACTTCAGGACCAGAAACCCTATAGTATGGTGCCATGGTGACTATATGATGATGTCATCAGTGATATAATTAATTATGTCAATTGAGGTGTATTCAGAAATGTCATCAATGATGCCATTTAATATGTCCTGTGTAAAGTACTATTTGCAGTCATAAAGAATGCATGGCGGGGCACAAGTTATTGTCTTTTTGGCCATTTATTTAAGGCAACCCACTTTTGTGGGTATACATAGTGATATCAGTGCATTACACATTTGCATTTTAACCAACAAAAGGAAATATACGCAAGCAACAAACGGTACATGTGCTCAGGTTCCATGACAATCCCACTCATAGTTGTCAAAAGGATCCAGCCCTCTGGCCCATCCCTCCAGACTCGACCCCACCAATCCTCTAGGCAAGTGTCCCATAAGAAAAAGGAAAAAATATACTGTTAGTCATTAACCGTGGAATCATTCAGGCCCTCTACTCAGGCCCTCTACTGTAAAGAAGAAGGATCCCACTTCTTGGTTGTCTACTCCCTTGCTGTGGTCCTCTAGGCCTTTAAAGTGGATCCACGTTCCTCCCATCCCCTTCTGACTGTTGCCCCTGTGAGACAGTGTGTGCAGAGCCCTGTGACTATGACCTCTGTTCGCCACACCCGTCCATACCTGTCTGCATAACCTCCACCAGCATGGCCCAGGCTTCCGGATCGTCCTGCAGTTTTTCATCCCAGCAATTGAGCATCAGGTATGTCTCCTCTGCTAATGCCCAGTAATGACTTTCGCCCATAGCGTAAGTGAGGGGGTGCTCACCCACCTATAGACACTCATCTTTTGGCTAACACAAGGTCCAACTTCTGGAACCTCCATTGCATCTTACCCCCTTTGGGTTGTTTCACAAGCCAGAGCAGACAAACCCAGGGTGACATCTCAACCATCAGTGAGGTAACCATGTGTAGTCGCAGGACCACAGTCGCCCAGTATGAGTTAATCCCATGCCACATGCAAAAAGGATGCGGCCTCTCCTCCACTCCTAGGACAGTCTGTGCCCCTGTCTCTGTACCTCTAATTAAGTTAGACTGGAGTTAGGTATGTACGATTAACATAGTTAAAGTGCGCCAGCTTGAAACTGGCATTGCAGTAGACCCACTTATCCAGCTTGCATGTTTTATTACACTCCCTGTCTGTTAGCGGGGATGCCATGTCCTGCCCCCATGCCCTGCATGCTGATGGCTCAGTACTGACTGTCCACCTTGAGTACTGTGTACATGAGTGTCAGCAAGTGGCTCTCTGGCTCAGCCGACAGCAATAATTGAAGCATTTCTGTTTGTTGGGGAGTGGTGGGTAAGTGTGTTCCCATATCCTTCACCCTGCTCGCTATCAGTGTACTGTAAGAATTGCCCCAAGAGTGCCCAGAGATTGAGCTCCCTGTCGAAAGGGAGAACTCTTGAAGACCCTGGTGATTGTACACTCCCATACCTCCGCCACTTGCTGCACTAGGTAGAGCACATCCTATTGATGTCCACAGCCTCTCACGAGTAGAGCCAATAGCGAGTGCGTGCAGTATGTACCACGCAGGACTTGCTACTCCAAATGTTTGTCCTCTGCCACCCAATGTGATGCATGCTACAGTTTAGGGGCATAGTAGTAGGGATTCCAGGCCTGGGAGGCCCATGCCTCCTTGCAGGAGATCCCGCTTGAGCAGAGACAGTGCCACACGGCTCTTCTTCCCCACCCAGATGAGGAAGACCATAAGCTGATCAAGGGTTTTAATAAGGAGACATGGTATAGAGCGCTTTCTGGATGCTATTAAAACACTGGGGGGGCACTATTTTTGCTACCGCAATTCTCCCTGCCATTTAGAGAAGTAATGTGTTTCAGAACTGTACCGATTTTGTAAGGCCACTCACCAGCGGGTCAATACCGTATTTACTTTGACTGTCCAAAGAGTGTCCGACCATGAGGCGAAGGTACTAGAACACCTTGGTCTCCACCTCAGCTCCAATGGTGCTAGAGCCCCTTCTGGGGCCCCTCTAAGTGTCCCCCAGTGGGAAAAGCAGGGACCTATTTCTATTTATGCGCAGTCCTGCCACTACTCCAAAATCCTCCAGTTGGGCCAGCAGCAGCGGCACTGCCTCCATGGATGTTCTTAAATAGAACAGAACATCATCGGCATACAGAGAAAGGAGATGCATCATGTCCCCACCCTTAAACAAAACTCCTCCATATTTCAGTGAAGCCGCGCTGCCAGGGCTCCAGTGCCAATCTGAAAAGGAGAGAGGTGAGGGGGCAGCCCTGCTGTGTGACTCTCAATAACATTCCACTCATTGGACACCATGCCACCGATCTGCACCCTGTCAGCTGTATAGGGAGCCTCACTCACTAGCCGAAGTTGGGCCCAAAACTCATCTTCCGAAGCACTTGCAGCAGATATGTCCACTCAGAGGTTTCAAATGCGTTAGTGATGTCCAGCTACACCAGGACTAGGTCTTCCCCACTATGGTGTAAAGAGTACATCACATTTGCAAGTCTCTTCAAATTGAGGGCTGTACTACATCCTGGCATGAAGGTCTTTGCTCGTCATAAACCAAGGAAACCACCACACCTTGCAACCGCTCCACCACCACCTTACAGAACACCTTGGTGTTCACATTAAGTATGTTAAGGGGTCAATAGGCTAACAGACACATCTCATCTCCCTCTGGCTTTGGAAGCTTTACACATTACACCCTCCCTGAGGGTGTGGGGAAGAATCCCCTATTCCTCACCTCTCGAAAGACTTTAAGCAGTGGTTCCGCCCACTGTGCCACATATGCCTGGTAGAACTCCACTGTGTAGCCTTCGCCACCCGGTGCCTTACCCCTATTCATCTTACTCAGTGCCTCCTACAGTTCCTCCAGAGTGATGTTCACTTCGAACTCCTCACTCAGTAAAGGAGGCAGCTCTGGAAGATAAGCATTACCTAAGTATCTATTAACTGCATCTGGGACTGCCGCAACACCTCCCCTATACAGCCTGCGCAAGTGGTTCCCAAGTGTGTCATTGATAACTCATTGGGATGTGGCCAGCAATCCATCCCACCTTCATAGAGCCACAATAGGCAGCCTGTTCACCTTACGTTTGAGCAGCCAGGCTAGCAGCTTCCCAGGCTTGTCCCCTCCTGATGTGGTCACTGTCTGTTTTCTCATCTCGTAAGCCTACCAAGCCTATTCCATGTCTCACCCAAGCTTCTATGCAGCAAATCCTCACTGGCCCAGGATGTTGTTTCCCCTCACTGAGTCTCAATGAGTTTACCCTCCATGTCTGTGAGCTCTCCCTGCAGTTGTTTTCATATACCACTCTCCTTACTGAGACATTCCCCCCAAATAAGTGCCTTTCATTAAGTACTTCTTCCTTCCGTGGTGCTCCAATTACCCGCCAGGTACTCTGCAATCACCTCCATGATCACCTGTCTAAATGGAGCATCTAGTAGGGCATCCGCCTGCAAGCACAAACATGACTGCCCCCCCAGAAACCGCGCCCCCCCACTCCAAGAATAGGGGAGGAGTGATCTGACAGGTACCTGCCCTAGTAAGTGTCCGACTGCATTTCCACTTATATGACCACTTGCCTAGGGCACGGTCCAATCTGCTATAGGTGCCATAAATGGCCGAGTAGCACAAATGCTCTTTCTTGATTGGAAGGAGGTCTCTCCATGTATCCCTACATCCTAGGTTGTACATGACTGTAGTTAGTGTCTCCGTCATATCGGTCTTGGTAAGGGCACAGGGGGATACCTACCAATGTCTGCGTCAAGGACACAATTGAAGTCTCCAACCCACAATAGGCGATCTGCTATGTTGTCCGTCACTGGTGTTTTCAGACGGAGAAAAAAACTCCCCCTCATCTATGTTAGGGACATACACATTCAATATAGTCAGGTCCACTCCATCTAGTGCCCCCTGCACCAGGACATACCGCCCATTCTGATCCGCCTTCGAGTGAATCAACCGAAAGGGCACTCCAGGTGCCACCTAGAGGGGCACCCCCGAGTGAATGAGGAGTAAGTGGAGGATATAATTTGACCCCTTTATTTTTTGCTTAACGTATCCTCCATGAGGAGACCCTTTTGACAGGCTTTGCTTACTCCAGTTTGCAGCATGTATGAGAGTGGCCTGTACCTCTTCCTGTACCTTCTTAGGCCCCTAACGATCCATGTGACTATTTTGTAATTTCACATCGTACAATCCAACAGCACCTGTCAGTCCCTGTCTCCCCGAGTCTGACCCCACTACAACCCATGGGGCCCTTTCTGTCTCTGTAGTTTAGCATTGCACGCAACATCTGAGTTTGCCAACCAATAGCATGTACCATAGCAAATCCCCAAACTCCCCAAAAGTTAAACACCCCGTCCCCTCATCCTTCCCCAGGCAAACACTAAACAACAATAAACCAACAACTAGCGATCGCCCACCATTCTGTGCTAAGGTAAGCACATATACCCTATTCCAACCCCACTGTCATCTAACTGGCTGACACTTCCTGAGAAACTAGAGTCCAACCTTCACACAGCCAACTATACTACTCCTCCCTAATGCGCAGGAGACAGTTGCTCCGGAGCTACCTCCACCCAATACTGGGCAGAGTTTCACTCCAGGTCTCACCCCAGCTGTCGGACAGCTTATATAGTTAGCTCAGAAAACTATAACTTGTGAATTTTAGAGTTGTTACTTAGTACAACTATACAAATTAACTCTTATCATTACTAGAGTGCAAATTTATTACAACAGTACAGGAAAATTGCAATGAGAAAATCACTTTTTGTTGCCTCACAGATTGAATGTAATGATTACAACTCTCCTAAGAGTCATGAGGATTCTTAATGTGAATTAAGAGTTTACCTTGCTGCACAACTCCTTGAATTCTGGTTTTGATTATATGCCATTTGTTGAAATAAATACACAAGAAACTTTGCCATGGCATAAGTCCTATAAGTAGATGTGCAGATTATAATATGCTATTTATTATCATTATTGATGCAGCGATGGGGTAACATGATTTACTAAAGCATGTGACTCTCTCAAGTAATTGCCCCTCCCCAAACTCTGCATTGGTACTAAATAGTATATTACACTCTGAGTTTCTGCCATTGGACCTGAATAAAACTTGCCATGTGGAACCCAAGTCGGATGAAGTTTCATTTTTGAAAGAGAATTTCTGGGATCCTGTATTCTTCCTATTCATTGCAGTATTTTACTCTTTTATTACAGCTACGATTGGATGTCAGACCGCTCATTGTAATAAGAGAAAAAGCGCCCAGCCGCTTGTAATAAATGATTATGGGTGATTTGTTATGTCACAGTGCTCATAGGGCACACCTACCTTCATTCAGCATGAAGGAAGGTGGTGTGTGTGGGATCCCAGTCACTGTTTGCGTTTAGGAGCAGTTCGTGAACTAAACTGTCACCTCACAGACACCGTACTTGAGACCGCATTCTAACTTCTGTCCTTATCTTCGTGAAGGAGTGCTGTTTGTTTTAGGCAGCCGGCAAGAATAAGCACGGATGGTCCGTCTAAGAAACAGACATTATTTCTGTCACCGGTATATAGTAGAGGAGCAAACAAACGCCGATGAAAGCCCCTAATGTGAAGAAGTGTGGGCTAAAAGGCCAGGACTAGTCAAAGGTGTAACAGATAGCATGAAACCATTTGCCAGCTATGTTCAATACGTCAAAAACGAGGGCCAAAAGCCAAATATTGTATGGGATATAATACCGCCTTACTTTGCATTGTGAAGAATATTGTAAGTCATCCTAGAGTTACATGAGCAATAACGGCCTTAAGTATAAATATGGTAATAGAGCTCCTCGGTTACTTGTAATATTCCTATAATTTAGAAAAGAGGGCATCTTAACCCATAAATATATATATATGTATATGTGTATATATATATATATATATATTACCTACTGGCAGTCGCCAGTAGGTAGTTATAGTTAGGACCTCTTTTCCATAGGAAATCCGCAACATTCTATTTGGAATAACGTTGGCGCCGATTGATGAATCTTCGGGAAATTTAACAAACTTTTGGCCAGCTCCGGTCCGCTCCTATCCTGAAAATTTCACGGTGATTCCTCAAGCAGGGGCCGAGAAAAAAGGGGGGTCCCAAAACGCGTTTTCCCCATGCATTTTACCATAGGACCTGTTGACGCAGCTACAGCCCGAACTGCTGAACGGAATTACACCAAATTTGGCAAAGAGGTAGTCCTCAGTTCAGACTTGTGTCTTTTGATTAAATGGTGTAAATCCGTTCAGCAGTTCCTGAGAAAATTAGAGTTAAAAAGATAGATATATCTGGGCGGAGCCTAACCACACATCTCATCGTGAGATCTGATTGGCTGTCAGTACTTCATCCAAGAAGTGTTGGCAGCCATCTTGGGACCAATATACATGATAGCACCTCATTAAAAAGCATTGCAGTTAATAGAAGGTTTTAAGACTTTAGTTACATTATAAATCATTTGTTGATGGTACCATACTCATTTTATGAATTGTGGTGTGTTCTAAGGTGATTTTACCATGTGAAAAAGCCTTCTACTGTGATATCATGAATCATGTTTGAGAGAAAACTATTTTCTTATGCTTTTCCCACAGAGGTTTGCAAAGGTGATCTATAAGCTAAACTGAGAGCATATTTTCTGTAAATTCACATTATCTTTCTCAGTCATGTGAGAATGAAGTCTGACATTCTCAGTAAAACATGTACATCCAACAAGGGCAGAGACTGTCAGTTGATTCCTTTGTGTTCTACTGCAGCTTCCCAGAGTGTTCTAAAGAACAACTAGAGCGCTAACAGTCCTACTTATGACAAACGTATTGCACACCTGAAGCCATCTTGATTGGAATAAAGTGGTAACTCTTAAAACATTTAATTTAAAAAGGAACAAAATGAGGGGGTTCATTTTGCCATAGAAAGTATGATTAGTGCTGCAAAAAGAAAAATTAGGGCACATTTTGAGTGACTTCTCAAATCCTCTTCTATTTCATTAAGAAATTCTGACATGCAGACTGAAACATGCACTTTCAATACCAGCAGCAGACTTCCCTGGTGAGCAGTAGCTTTACTACAATGATCTAATACGCAACTAGAGTGCTATCATTCTGAATTTATGGCAAATGTGTGACACATCTGAATGCCTTCTTGATGGAATCAAAGTAAAAAACTAAGTATTTCCTACTGAGGAGACTGTAGTAAATGAGTAAATTAGGAAACTTCATAACAAATAAGTCTCCCAAAATGGCCACCAGAGACAAAAGAGCCCAATTGTATCACAAATATCACCCAGATGTAGCCCAAGTATAGCCCAATGACAGAATGTCCCAGAGTGTTCTAACGAACAACTAGAGCGCTAACAGTCTTACTTATGACAAAAGTATGGCACACCTGAAGCCATCTTGATTGGAATAAAATGGTAACACTTAAAACATTTAATTTAAAAAGGAACACAATGAGGGGGTTCATTTTGCCATAGAAATTATGATTAGTGCTGAAGAAAGAAAAATTAGGGCACATTTTGAGTGACTTCTCAAATCCTCTTCTATTTCATTAAAAAATTCTGATATGCAGACTGAAACATGCACTTTTAATACCAGCAGCAGACTTCCGTGGTGAGCAGTAGCTTTACTACAGTGATCTAATGAGCAACTAGAGTGCTAACATTCAGAATTTATGGCAAATGTGTGACATATCTGAATACCTTCTTGATGGAATCAAAGTAAAAAACTGAAAGCATTTCCTACTGAGGAGACTGCAGTTAATGAGGAAATTAGGAAACTTCCTAACAAATAAATCTCCCAAGATGGCCACCAGAGACAAAAGAGCCCAAATGCAGCACAAATATCACCCAGATGTAGCCCACATGTAGCCCAATGACAGAAGTGTGCAAAACACTTATTTTTTGTGTATTTGCACTTTTATATAGTGCAGACTTGTCAGGTATTGGAGTGCTTTACATGAGCATTGGTTACATCACACAAGATCAAATTAATTTTCGTTGTAGACATGGGGAGATTAAGTGATTTGACCAGAATCACAGAATGTTGAGCTGAAACAGAAACTCCAACCTGGTTCCCCAGTCGCAAAGTCTGCAGCTCTGGAAGTAACACCCCATCCTCTCCCCTAGGTGCAACATTTAATCAAGTGGTCAACTGGATAAAAAAACATAAAGATTACAAATAATTTAAAAGTTCTTTGTCACTATTTGAAAACTCAGAAAATATGTCCTCATTTAAGTTTTTTAGAGCACTAACCATAATTTTGATGCAAATAAGACCCTCTCATATATGTAATTTCTAAAGGAAATGCTCTAGGTATTTCAGTTTTGATTACATCAAGATGACGTCAGGCGTTCCACACTTTTGTAATAAATATAGAATGATAGCAATCTAGATGTTCATTGGGATACTGTTGAGAGGCAGAGGCCAGGGGCACGGACTCTGAAAATTGAAGGCAGGTAGGAGAGTGCAGAGGCAACAATTTGACCACACTGGGCTGGCAGGAAGGGCAGTGGCAGCACAACAGACTATGGAGGGCAGTGGAAAGGGGGGCAGGGGCAACAAACCAACAATACAGGACTGACAAGAGAGGCAGTGGCAATATAATAGACCATTGTGGGCAGAAGGAAGAGGCAGTGGTAGTACAACCATAAATGCCAACAGACCCGTTTCAGCCAGGAAACGTCCAATGTTTTTAAGCTCAAATGGGCTTTATTTGATCTGTCTCCTGTCTACAATCTCCTCTTTTTCAATGTAACTCAAAGGGGAAAATCAATACCCCAGTTTTCTTTCAAAATCTCCCTCTTACCAAGTTCAAAATGTTCGCAAGTATGGTACATTGGATCATGGTAGGCAGGAGGAATTGGGGTAGGGACATGGACTCGGATAACAGAGGACAGGAGGGACATGGAGAGGTGCACCAAACTGACCCTACAGGGCAGGCGTCAGGGTTTGCAGCAGCACAATACACCACACAGGGCATGCGGGATGGGAGTGCAGAACAACAATCCATAGAAAGCAATAGGGAGGGGACAGGACCATGCACATGGACAACAGAGAACAGAGGGGAAAGAGGCAATGGTAGCTAGCTGACCATAATGGACAGACAGGAGAGAAAGCTGCAGCATAACAGACCATAAAGGGCAGGAGGGACGGATCAGGGGCATTACAATGGAACAGACAAGCCAGGAGGGAGGGAATAGGGGTCTGCACATGGAAACAGAGGGCTAGGGGCAAGGGGGCAGGGCAGGAGCAGCAAGATGACCATGGACGTCAGGCAGGATGGGCACTAGAAACAAGACACACCATGGAGAGCAACAGTGAGATTATGATGGCATACACACAGACCATGGAGGGAAGGTGGGAGGGGTCAGGGGCAGCTAGCTGACCACACAGGGAAGGTGGGAGGGGCCATGGCAGCACAAAAGACCATGCATGGCAAGCGGGAGGGTTAGTGGCAGCACAATGGCTATGATGGGCAAGAGGGAGGGTGCAGGGGCATGCACAAAGGACCATGGAGGATAGAAGGGAGGGTCAGGACCTGGGCACAGACAGGAGAGTTCAGGGGAAGGGGCCTCACAACAGACCGCGCGGGGCAGGCAGGAGGAGCAGTTGCAGCACAACAGACCAGGGAGGGCAGAAGGGTGTGGCAGTAAAATGGACCATGGAGGACAGGAGGAAGGGGATAGGGGCATGGCATGTGGACAGGCAGGGTGGAGGTGGCAGTGACAGGTTACAGTCATCTGACAATGCTAGGCAGGTGGGAGGGGAGTGGCGGCTCAACAGAACACTCAGAGTAGATAGGAGTGGCAGGTCCATGGAACATGGTGGGCAAAAAGGATGGAACAGGGGCATGCACAAAGACACCAGAGGGCAGGGGGAAGGAGAATAGGGGCAGCAAGCTAAGCAGAGAGGCTAAGCAGTAGGTCAATGATGGGCCATAGAATTGGGCAATGGAGGGCAGGAGGAGTGGACTGGTACATCATGCTAAATGGAGGGCAGTGGCAGCACATCAGACCATGCATGGCAGGAGGGATGAGGCTAGTCCATGGATTCAGACAACAGAGGATAGGGAGGAGGTGGATGGGGCAGCAAGCTAACTGTTCAGAGAAGGTGAGTATTAGGAACTTTATTGTTTTAAAATGTGTGTCTGTGCGAACTACTTAAAATATGAACAAGTATGCAGCATGATCTCACTTTTATTCAGGAAGAAGAGGATGTTTGTGACTGTGACTCCGGGCTCCCTTGGCAGAAACACCCCCTGACCCTCCACCCCCCATCGCAAAATGTAATGCCCGTGAAAAGGGTAGGTGGACGCAGTGTTATATAGAACATAGTCCTGAGAGCATGATTGAAAATGAAAACTAGATATAGTATATGGTATAAACTATGCACCAAAAAGTGTGATATAAGATGAACCGGGGCATGAAATATAATATGCAATACATTGTGCGCAATGACAGATTCATTGGAGAGCGCAAAATAGCACAGGCAGTAGCGCGTGCTATGCGATATGCGCCTTGGAGTGTAATATGCACAGGGCAGTGTTGTGTAACCTAACTAGTCTCTAAAGTTGTAATATAAAATATGTGCTGGGGAGTGTAACGTTGCATATGCACTGTGACAAAGATATGGATCCCAGATTGTAATATGCATGGCATAGCGCTGTGCGTTATAACATAGGCATCGATGAAGGCACGTTAGATTGGGCAATATACCCTGTGCAAAGGCAAGTGTGGCATGACATTCACGGGGTGGTGTTACAGTGCACATGGGCTAGAGAGTGTCATAGCATACGCACTAGCTGGTGGAATACAACACAGAGGTGTGTGGCACTCGGCGGGCACTTGTGGGTGTAACACAGCATTTGGGCTCAGCCAGGAGCACGCTGTGACTCTCAAGTTATTTTTGTCTCCTTTCCAGAGAGTAAAATAAAAAGTATTACACATCCGGCGGTGGATGTGTGTTTTATTAACCGTGAAGGGAGTTTCTTGCATAGTTTGGTCGAATTTTTGTCGAATCCCCTTTGAATGGCTTGGTGTGCGTGTGTATTAAATGTGCCAATCAATAGCTACCCATGTTTGTATAAATAAACAACAAGGGTGTCTACTTGGAGAGTACCCACCGACGGGGGTGCCGGGATTAGGCACGGGAGGGCGTCAGATACGTCAGAGCTTCACTAGCGGTGTAAATACATTCCACGTGGATTCATTGTATGCATTGTCACCTTTTCATGAATATCACGCAAATCGTCATGGTGATAGGTACATACGATTTGTCTAGGTGTTTCTATAAATATATATATTTTTAAAATAATAAAAAACAAAGGCCGGCCCCGGGGGATGGGGTCCCCGGGGCCATAAGTGGCCTGAGGAGGGGGGTAACGCAGCCCCCCTCCTAAAGAATAAAAAAAAATTAGAAAAACCATGACCCGGGGGTTGGGGTCCCCAGGGCCGATTAAGGCCTTGGGAGGGCCAAATTTATTTTTTTCAACAAAATAAATTAGCGTGCATGCCCTGGGGGATGGGGTCCCCAGGGCCAATAAATTAGAAAAAGAAGGGGGGCCACACTGCCCACCTTCTTAAAATAAAAAAAATAAAAGACCGGCATCGCGCTGGAGGCCACTCCCCCTCCTTGCAGCACTCTGCAAACGCACCCCCTGGCCAGTTGTAAGTTGGGGAATTAATTCCCCTTCAATACTGAGGGTCCCTGAGGGCCAACTAGCCCAACAGGTATCTCCAGTATGCGCCAGGGAGCTGCGTTGCAGACAGGTGTTCTGAGGCCACGCCCCTTTTTACACCTCTATGCAACGCAGCTCTGTGGCGCTTACTGGAGGTACCGAGTGGGCTAGTTTGACCCTAGGGACCCTTAGGATTCAAGGGGACTTCTTAAAAATAAAAAAAAATAAAAGACCGGCATCGCGCTGGAGGCCACTCCCCCTCCTTGCAGCACTCTGCAAACGCACCCCCTGGCCAGTTGTAAGTTGGGAATTAATTCCCCTTCAATACTGAGGGTCCCTGAGGGCCAACTAGCCCAACAGGTATCTCCAGTATGCGCCAGGGAGCTGCGTTGCAGACAGGTGTTCTGAGGCCACGCCCCTTTTTACACCTCTATGCAACGCAGCTCTGTGGCGCTTACTGGAGGTACCGAGTGGGCTAGTTTGACCCTAGGGACCCTTAGGATTCAAGGGGACTTAATCTCTCAACTTAGAACGGCCACAGGGCGTGTTTACACAGTGGTGAAGGGAGGGGACGGGGCCTGAGGTGACATGTGCAAACACGCCCTGTGGCGCGTTTTAAGTTGGGGAAATAATTCCCTTTCAATCCTGAGGGACCCTGGGGGCCAACTAGCCCACCAGGTGCTTCCAGTAAGCGCCACTGTTCTGCGTTGCAGAGAGGTGGTGCAGGCCGTGCCCCTTTTTACACCTCTCTGCAATGGCGCTTACTGGATGTACCTAGTGGGCTATTTTGCCCCTAGGGACCCTCAGGATTCAAGGGGACTTAATCTCCCAACTTAAAAAACGACCACAGGGCGTGTTTACACAGTGGGGAAGGGAGGGGACGGGGCCTGAGGTGACGTGTGCAAACACGCCCAATGGCGCGTTTTAAGTTGGGGAAATAATTCCCCTTCAATCCTGAGGGCCCCTGGGGGCTAACTAGCCCACCAGGTGCTTCCAGTAAGCGCCACTGAGCTGCGTTGCAGAGAGGTGGTCCAGGCCATGCCGCTTTTTACACCTCTCTGCAACGCAGCTCTGTGGCGCTTACTGGAGGTACCTAGTGGGCTAGTTGGACCATAGGGACCCTCAGGATTCAAATGAACTTAATCTCCCAACTAAAAACTGCCACAGGGCGTGTTCACACAGTGGTGAAGGGAGGGGACGGGGCTTGAATTAACGTATGCAAAAACGCCTTGTGGCGCGTTTTAAGTTGGGGAAATAATTCCCCTTCAATCCTGAGGGACCCTGGGGGCCAACTAGCCCACCAGGTGCTTCCAGTAAGCGCCACAGCGCTGCATTGCAGAGAGGTGGTCTAGGCCGAGCCCCTTTTTACATCTCTCTGCAACGCAGCTCTGTGGCGCTTACTGGAGGTACCTAGTGGGCTAGTTGGACCATAGGGACCCTCAGGATTCAAATGAACTTAATCTTCCAACTAAAAACGGCCACAGGGCGTGTTTACACAGTGGTGAAGGGTGGGGACGGGTCCTGAATTAACGTATGCAAACAGGCCCTGTGGCGCGTTTTAAGTTGGGGAAATAATTCCCCTTCAATCCTGAGGGACCCTGGGGGCCAACTAGCCCACCAGGTGCTTCCAGTAAGCGCCACAGCGCTGCATTGCAGATATGTAGTCTAGGCCGTGCCCCTTTTTACATCTCTCTGCAACACAGCTCTATGGCGCTTACTGGAGGTACCTAGTGGTCTAGTTGGACCCTAGGAACCCTAGGAATCAAGGGGACTTAATCTCCCAACTTAAAACGGCCACAGGGCGTGTTTACACAGTGGGGAAGGGAGGCGACGGGGCCTGAGGTGACGTGTGCAAACACGCCCTGTGGCTCGTTTTTAAGAGGTAGTTTTAATCCCCTGCCCTATTATATACTAGGGGCTTACAGAGGAGGTCATGCTAATCACAGGGGGACCCCAATGCATAGTGTTCCCTAGTGTATGTAGGTGTTTTCACTGTATTCTGAGTGTCTTTTAACATAACACTGGCTCTAGGACTGGTTAGTCAGACTCAGTTACCACCAGTATCCATCTGAAAAAGTTGAGGGTACAGGATGATTTTGCAACAAGGCTTCTTTCTGCTCTTCTGTTTGTTCTTTCTGCACATTATCCTTCTTCCTGCACTTTTCTTCGTCTTTGAGGACTTCTGTTGCTTCTTTCTGCATTTCTTTTTTTTCTTTCTGTGCGTTTTTTCTTCTTTCTTCACATGTCCTATCTCTGTAGGCATAGTTAGAAATTAGCATTTAAAAAACCTTTGAAATTCACTGAAAAAACCATAGGTTTCAGGCACGTTATAGTTAGGAATTAGCATTTAAAAAACCTAAGAAATTCACTGTAAAAACCATAGGTTTCAGGGGCGTTATAGTTAGCCGGACTTTTCACTCGTATGAAACCATTGAAATTCCCCTGTTATAGTTAGTTCAGCTAACTATAACTCGCGCGCCCGCAATGCACTGCTGATGACCTCACATATTACATCACTCATGACATGGTCAGTGACATCACTCATGACATCATTGATGACATCTCAAACGACATCACTGATGACATCATCCTTGTGATAGAGTGGCAGACCTCCTCTCCCCCTAATATAACCTTTGATACACACATTCAAAAATAGAAACTAAAATTTTCAAAACAATGGACATACCAATACCAGTTACAACAACCTATTCAGTAATTCTAAGATCCACATACACATCCACTCATTCACCAACAGTCCTATACAGTCACTCATACATGTACTCACTCATCATATGTACTCATACACCTATACATCCTGTTACACAACGCCACTCATCCATAGAGTTACTCATGCTAATAAAGAATCAAACATCCATTTACTTGCATATACAGTTATACACACACCACCACACTTACTTCTACAGAAACTTACACATACTTAGTCTTTTAAACAATCACTTATAGAAACAAATACTTATTCATACAGGAACTCTTTCAATCTCTAACTCTCACATATACTCACTTATATACACCACTAGTCACAGTTACTCATAAAGACACTATTGAGACATTCATTCACTCACTAACACACCCATGCACACACTCATCCACCCATACAGTCCTGCACACATGCTGTCTTCAACACATACAAACAGTGAGTCACTCATTCATGCACCTATGCACTACGTAATACCCCCCACCGAACCATACAGACACTCAGACACTCATACTGATACTCAAGAAACCAACTAATAACCTATATAGACACACATGTAGCTACTCACCAACCCATGCAGCCACTTATACACAAAGTGAGAGACTGATACAGATATTTACATATTTAAACATTACTCACTAAGCCATATATTCACTAAGATACACTTAATCAGTCAGTTATACAATCAATTTTTCAAAAACAAATCATCCATTTAGACACTTATATACCCATTTATTCTTCCATCGACCTTGAGATATACAACACACATTCACTGGATGATGTCATCAGTGATGTCATCAGTGATGTCATTTGAGATGTCATCAGTGATGTCATGAGTGTTGTCACTGACCATGTCATAAGTGATGTAATATGTGACGTCATCAGCAGTGCATTGCGGGTGCGCGAGTTATAGTTAGCTGAACTAACTATAACGGGGTTAATTTCAATGGTTTTGTACGAGTGAAATGTCCAGCGAACTATAACGCCCCTGAAACCTATGGTTTTTTCAGTGAATATATATATAAATATATACATATATATATATATGTATATATATTACTTCAACTCCCTTTGCTTGCACTCGTTCCCGCTGCAGGTAGGAGCCCAGACCACGATTAGGTGCTTCAAAAGGATCTTTATTCGTCCGCTCACAAGTATTTACACAGCCATTACGCGTTTCGAGCCCATGGGCCCTTGATCACATGACGCTAGCAGCAATCACACCTGGGCATTTAAAATTTTGTTTTCAAAGCTGCATTTTTTTCATTTTTAAAGTGACAAGGTGCTTTGTAGGATTACCAATGGTATTATGCAATGTAATGGTAATAGACATGAAAGACACATTTGCATCTCCTGTTTTCAACATCAATAAATAAATATCACAGTGATAATATTTAAAATCAAGTTCGCTATTTGCTATAAATATATAAATATATAAATATATATAAATATAGTTAAATATATATAAAAATATATAAAACGGAAAAGCTTTTAATAGAATGACATCTAAAAACCAGCAAATACTTAATTGATGCGAAAATTTGCATGAAGCATGTTGCTGTGTCTGGTGGTAATTTTTGTTGTTGTGACATAGTGTCTTAGTTTTAATTGGTGTTGTCGAATCGGCTTGTAAAATTAATATTTTCAGAGAGCCTAATTATATTTCTCAAATTAATGAATTATTTACTAAAACCAACATTGCATGGAAATAAAATCAGTAATGTTTAACGTGTATAAAGTGTCTAGTGTTTATTGTGTTTATTGATCTCACCTTGTCCCTACCCAAAACGTGTGACAGTGATAAAGTTCAGAGAGGCAGTTTGCAGATAGCTTGTATGGGGAGTAATACATAAATATTTAATCATTTGCAAATTGAGGATAAAACGGATTTAGTACACTCATAAAAAGGGGGACTGTTGGGTCTATAAACAAGTATATAGATCCTCC
Organism: Triturus cristatus; assembly: GCF_964204655.1. Taxonomy (NCBI): domain Eukaryota; kingdom Metazoa; phylum Chordata; class Amphibia; order Caudata; family Salamandridae; genus Triturus; species Triturus cristatus. The sequence continues at coordinate 836,370,037 of NC_140591.1, forward strand.
GTACCATTGAGGCCTACAGGTTGTTTGCTGTCCAGTTGTAGGATGTATCTGGTTTCTAGTAGTCTTAGGGCTTTTACCCTATTTCCTCCTCTTTTGTTGTGTGGCACATTGTCAATCAGAAAATATTTTAAACCTTTGGGATTTCCATTGTGAGATTCTTCAAAGTGACGTGCCACAGGGTATGTGTGATCTTTGTTTTTGATGGCTCTCATGTGCTGAAGTATTCGTTTGTGGCCTTGGAGAACTGTACTACCAACATATTGAAGGCCACAAGGACACTCCAGCACATAGATCACATATTCTGTTTTGCATGTCAAAAATCTGTGTATGGGGAATTCTTTGTCACTACAGGGTGTTTTGTAGGACCGTTTATTTTCTCCATATTGCCATGCTTTACATACCATGCATTTAAAAAAACCAGTGCGTTGCTCTAACCAGGTAGTTTTTTTACTTTCAAAAGGGTCATTGTGGACTAACTCATCTCTCATCAAGGGTCCTTTGCTGTATGTGATTGTTGGTTTATTTGATATGACATGGCCAATAATGGGATCACCTAATATGAGTGGCCAGTTGTCTTTAATAATTTTGCTGATGGCCCTCGATTGTTTGCTGTATTCCATTATAAATCGGAATGTTTCCATATTGACAGCAGTTTCTTTAGTGGGACTAACATTGATGGTGTTAATGTCAGTCTGTGTTGTCAAAAGACTGTCCCTACTAATTTTACTGCATCTTTCTATGGCCATGTCTATTGTTTTTTTCGAATAGCCCCTCTCGAGGAATCGTTTAGTGCTTGCCACCTGGGCACTGTATAAATCATTTTCATTGCCATTTATACGTTTCAATCGAAGCATCTCCCCATATGGTATACTTTGTATAAGATGTCGAGGGTGAGAGCTGGTGGCATGTAGTATGGCATTTCCCGCCGTTTTTTTGCGGTAAAGTTTGGTGGCAATTGCCCCATCTTTTATGTATACCTCAACATCAAGAAATTCCGCCCTATGATCACTGATGTTGGCTGTGAATTCCAGATTTAGATTGTTGGAATTGAGTTTATTGACGAACCCCTCTGCCTCTGACTGGGTCCCCTGCCAGACGATAAAGAGGTCGTCAATATATCTAAGCCAAAGTTTTACATGAGTGTTCATTGTGTGTTCATATTCTTTGAGGAGGACCAGCTCCTCCCACCAGCCCATGTGTAGACATGCATAGCTGGGGGAGAAGCTGGCCCCCATCGCAACGCCCCGTAGTTGTTGGTATAGTGTGTTTCAATACATGAAAATATTGTTATTGAGACAGAACTCAGTCATGTCTTTGAGCATTTTGTTATGATTTGAACATTGTGAGGGTCTTTGGTTGAGGTAATGTAGTAATGCCTTAATGCCATCTTGATGATTGATAGACGTGTAGAGTGAGGAGACATCTAAAGTGATTAATAGATAATCAGAGTTCCAACTAAAATCTTTGATTTTGGATAGAAAATCACCCGTATCACGAATGTATGATGGTAACTGTTTACAAAGTTTTGGAGAAAAAAGTCTACATATTTAGATGTTCGTTCTAACAGGCTGTTCCTCGCCGAGATAATGGGTCTTCCCGGTGGATTTGTGGGATATTTATGTATTTTGGGGATGAAGTATATAATTGGTGTTGTTGGATGATCATTGCGGAGATAGAGGTATTCATCTTGTGTAAGAAGTCCCGCATTTTTCCAGGTAATCAGTTTCATCCTGTAAGTGTTGTAGGTGTTTCTCAGGGTTAAATGATCACTTTTGCGATAGCATATCTTGTCTTGTAGTTGTTTCATAGCTTCCTCATTGTAATCAGATTTGTTCCATGGGACTAGATTGCCACCTTTATCTGAATTGCGAATGACAACATCAGAATTGTTTTTTAATTTTTTCATCAGTGCATGATATTGAATCTCTGTCTTGTTTTTCTTAGTTCTGGCAATTCTTTGTGTCCTATGATTGAGTTTTTTTATTTGACCAACCACATGTTCATGAAAGATTTCGATTCCATCACGAGGCATAATAGGATTAAAAGTTGAAGTAGGTTTAAATCCTGTTTTGATAATTTGTATGTACTTGGTAGTTGGCACTTGACGTACTATCTCATATTGTGTTGATGTCATATTTTCATCTAACAAAGCTTGCATTGTATTAAGCATGGATAAATCAGCATTGGTTACATCAATGGGTGGTGATTTTGATGGCCCAAGTACCTGTTGTAAATTGTCTTCTGTCCCTGATGTTTTCTGTGACATGAAGTGTTTTTTCAATTTCAGTGTTCGTATACTGCGATAGATATCCATGCGTGTTGAAGCATAGTCAAAAGTGCTCTCCGGGCAATAAGACAGTCCTAGCGACAATAATTGTTCTTCAGCTTTGGTCAAGTCAATGTTGGCCAAATTTATTATTGTTGGACTTATTGCCGGTTTTGTCGTTTCCAATTTCTGCGAGTCATCCCTCTTTTTTTGGGAGCGTTTGTGTTTTGCTGCTCGCCTCTCTCTGCGTTTGATGGTTGGTGTTTTCCGTACGCATTCACTTTATTTCTGGGGCGCAATGTTTCTCTGCGTTCTCTGCATAAAAAAGCCACTTCTTCAACCAGAGAAATTTGTGTGTGTGTTTGTCTCGTAGTGCGTCCACCGACTTCAGGTTCCGATTCACTTTCTATGGCAGAGCTGAGATCAGAATTGGAGAAAGTTGCCGTTCTGTTCGCACTGATTCCTACATTTGCTTGTGTTGTGCCATATTTAGATGCCTTGATAGAGTCGAATTTTTTTGCAAATGTGAAGATGCGACCACATTCGTAATCCATGCGGTCTCTATGGAACTTGAATGCCTTTCTTTCGCGGATCATTTCCTCTTCTTTTTTCAGTCTTTTTGTCATATCCTCTTTTAATTTATTTAATTCTTCATTTTGTCCCATTGTATTAAGTTCTCCATTCAGTAAAACAATTTCTTCTTGTAGTTTTATGCGGTCCTTTTCCGCATATTTCACCAAAATCATGACTAGTTTTCTGGAAGAGTCTAAGTTAGTCTCAGCCCACTCCCTCATCATTTCAGGGTCGGGGTTCTCATAACTGGGAGCTGTTAAAATCCGTAGGCCTCTTGGTATTCTCCCAACATCCAAATATCGTTGCAATGACTTTGCCTCCCACCATTTGCTTTGTTCTGATTTCATCTTTTTTTCCAGGATTTTTACTTTTTCTTTCAAGCTGGTATACATATATTGTGCTTTTATTGAAATTAAAATACATTGTTAACACTTCATCCCATCAGAAATCTGTATCACACATTCGGGTATATACATTTTGAGAGGACATCTAAGAGAGAAACACATATGTTGAAGTTTGGTCAAAAAGTAAAGTAATCATAAGACAAATTTTTCATTCACCAATAAAACAGGTATTCCAACAGGACCTTTTCCCATAGCTAATGAACAGTTACTAAATTTAATGCGCGGCTGCCTTTCCATCATTTGGTACCTTTTCTTGGTTTGGTGAATATCCTTTCAGCCGTTTTAGAGATATTAGGAGTTTCCATTTTATCATGTCAAACTGTGTGTGTATATTTTTGTTTTGTTTGCGATCTCAGACCATGGGCAAGAGGAGCACAGTGCACATGCACAACACCCTGTACTTGTGCACTGGACACTCACATAGGGTTTTCGTCCCAGTATTTGGAAAAGTTGGAGGCAAAAAAGGAGATACGGAAAATTAGAAAGCCGCATTGTGGGTGAACTGATACCTCACTATTAATTGGTGGGTGAGTAAGCCTGCTAATATATGATCCCCAACTCGAAAGGCCAGATATTGGTAAGAGAGTCATGCTTTTAGCTGTTGACATTCCAGTTACGACCATGGGTTTATACACAATCTTCACCAGCCCTGTTGTCTGGCTGGTATGGGGGCAATACCTCTTTCAGGGCACTTTCAAGAAGGCAAAATACTTCAACCTCACTAAACTTGGACGCTGAAGGACAGGAATGTGTGAGGAATGTAGTATGGTAACCCTAGTGTCCTTCCATGTCTAACACTAAAATCCAGATTGGAGCAGGTACTGTAATCACAACAAACCCACAGACAGACGATTGTTAGGAGAAAAGCAGGATCGTCTACAACCAGGCAGTGGATACACATGAATTGTCTTTGCATCCATTTCTCTCTCTTGCTAGTGCTCTCAAGTGTTATATGTTAACCTAGAAGACATTTTCAAGCAGGATTGGGCACTATGGGGCTATGGGGTCATTACGATGCGGACAGATCGTGCCGCATCATTCAAAAGATTACGATGCGACCGCCACGGTGGCGGTCGCATCGTGTATCTCTGACATTGCGGCGGGTGCTGCTGGCTGCAGCACCCGCCGCAATGTCAAAAATACTGTGTTTGCATTTCCCTGCTCTACGTGGCAGGCACCACGCGGTGCCTGCCACCTTGTGCAGGGAAATGTACCCCCCTCCAGTGCATACCCACCTCCCCCAACACAAGGGGGGCCCGCTACGGGCCCCCAAATGCAATCCCCGCCAGCCTGTGAATGGAGGATCTCACTGCCATACACCGGCTGGTGGGGAGGCAGCATCGTAATATGGCGGACAGTGCCTGCTAGGCACCGCCACCATATTGTTGATGCAGGGTGGGTCCGCCAGCAATCATATCTATTGCCTGTGGCAGACCTGTGGTGGACGGACTGTGCATCCGCCAGCACACCGCCCGCCATTGTAATTTGGCGGGAGTAGAAGTGCTTTATGGTGCTGAAACCGCCACCCGCACTGCCATTGTAATCAGCCCCTATGTTCTCAAAAAGAGGTCCATAGTCTACGCACTACATATTCTGTAGAGTTCAGAGGAGTCAACTCTTCCCATTCAGAACAGTCGATTGTTTGCTTCTGGGAGGCATTTCACATCCCTTTAACACCTACTCAGGGCAAATCACTGACTAGAAGATGGCAAAAGCTTATGGTAACTAGGCTTCTGAGATTACAGGCAGGTAAAGCTTAACTTTCTAAAAGTTATTTTAGTTAATATTTATTAAACTTCTGACTTCACCATTGAATGCTATTTTAATCACAATTAAAACTAGTTGTTTAATTATTTTCTAGCTGGCTCCTTTCCTGAACTAGCAGTATGAGTATTTCAAACTGCAATTTGGTTTTCTCTATGGGCCAGCCAGCCTTCCTCTAGTCAATATAGCTTTTAGGTGCTAGTCACTGTAAGGACATGTTAACATTACATTTCTACATGTCTTACTTTTAAGTACCATAAACTCTGACTTGGGGGCTTCAATACATACATTGGGTGGCTTATTCATATTTAAAAGAAAGGTTTTGGCCTGTCAAAAGAGTTTATTTTGACAGGTCAGATTGTAGTTTTTACAGTGCCACAGTCAGCCTTCAATGCTAGGCCTGAAGACATGTTTGCACTGCCTCTGTAATGGATGGCACAAACGGTGCTGCAGTGCACTTGTGGCATTTAACTTTCAGGCCCTGGGTATACTTTGTATCATATTCTACGGCTTGGGTCTTATAAGTAAGTTAAATATGAAACTTATGAGTAAGACAGTACAACCATGTTAATAGGGAGAGTGCAGGTACTTTACTAGTAAGCTCGGGTAATGTGCACATGGTTCTATAGCGCAAAAAAACAGATAGGCCAAAAATCTTGAATAATCTGCAAAAGATGGTCATTTTCTACAATGCCATTATAAATAATGTATTCAAAACATTAAACTACAAAATAAATATATGATTAAAAATAAATGGTTTTAATAAGTAAAGTAAATAAAATAAATAAAGCTAGTCTTTAAAAATATAAAAACAATAATTAAGCATTTTTGCATTAAATATTACCAATAAATGTGAGGAATAATTACCAAATGTACAAAATCAAAATAATGATAACTTGAATTAAATATTAAAATGCAATACATTAATAACAATATTAGCAATAATTTACAATTAAAATTAACACAAATATTAACAACGCTATATATAACAATTACAAATTTAATTAATAGGTTAAAATGCAATAAAAAGATATTTTAAAAATATAAACATTAAATAACAAACGTACAATATTATAAACATAACATTCAGAAATAAATAGCACTAACAAAAGTGTGGGACTTTGGAGGGACTAGATTTACAATTCCCTCTTCAACGTAAGCAAAAATAGGAAAATTGTTGGACATTGGAGGGGTGATATCTACAATTCCTACTCCAACGTAAGCTAAAGCAGAGAAGTTGTTGGAGTTTTGAGGGGCTAGATTTACTATTCCCATGCCAATCTAAGCAAAAGTAGGTTATATTTATCATTCCCACTCCAACCTAAGTAACAGTAGGGAAAGTGTTGGACATTGGGGGGGGGGGGGGGGGTAACATGGTTTTATACATCCACTTTAAATTATCCATTATAAATTAAAATAACATAGCATAACACTATAAAATGCCTACACACCCATCATATACCCATACAGTCACAACCATACACACACAAGCATCTACCCTCTTTCATCTAAGTACCCCATCGTACATGCACATATATACTTTCATACATAGAGGATGTAGCCTTATGGCTAGAGCTGTCAACCTCGAAGCTGGGAAACCGGGTTCGGGTCTTGGCAGGGATGCTCAACATCTGGTGATTCTGGGCAAATCACTTAATCTCCCCACACCTGAAAAAATATCTGATATTGATATCTTCGGGTCGAGTTCGCGCTACATTAAACTCTAAAAAAAAAATAAAAAAAATACACCCACCAGTTTATCCCAACGTACTGACAGTCGTCCTCCCCTGAAGCTACCACTTATCAAATGCTGCATAGTGGCACTCAAAAAACACCATCATAAAGGTATTTTCACACTTTTAAACTTAATGAATCAGCCTCTGTGGTACATCTCATTTCTTGTTTACTTTTGATCAGAGGGCTGGGAGGTAGATTCACTTAGCACAGTGATACTGGGAAACACGTTGAAGGCAGCACTTTAACTAGTGAAATTCATGATTTTTTTGTTTTTATGGCAAGGCCGCTATTAACATATTAGTGACTTCCCTTCTCCATTTCAATGATAGTGTTTTTGTGTGAACAATACATATTTTTATTTATAGATATTAAAATTTGTATTGTTCACACTAAAAAGAGATAACTATAACTGATAATTTTCAGTTTTGTTTTAGTTTAAAACATTACGTTGTCACTGCACTGAAGTTTTGACCTAACTATAACATCACTTTAACCTTTCTTTTTCCAGTGAATATATTCTAATATATATTCATATGATTTCTCCCTAAGGAAAACCGGCACTCCAAGCTCAGCAATACCTTTTTATTTATTTTGCAGTCAGATAGGGCAATCTGATTTGGCTTCACATAAGTAAGTCATTGTCAGCTTACAATTGTGCTTGTCACCGCAAGATACATATAGTTTACATCCATTGATATAGTAGACAGACTATTGCATGATGGCATTATTAATGCATGTATTGAGAAAACACCATGATTTCATTGACTTCTAAATTTTGGTCAATATATGTCAATTCTTTGAATATAGTAGACAGACTACATAATATAGTATAAAGAACTGTTCTGTTATGTCAGCAAATATGAACTAGAGGGTTGTAGAGAAAGAACTTGAATCCCCCTACATAATATGAACAAATGTACATATCATTTTATATTAAATTGACCTTGTCCTTAAAACATTCCCCACTTCAGTGTAAATATGGTCAAACAAGGTGAATGGTCATGTGAGTAAATAAAACTAAAGAACCATGTTCAGTATAATCTTCATGGCCATGTAATGATTTGAATAAATAAAGATCAGGTCTAAGTGAATCGCCCCCAGAGTTTGACATGTATTTAACAAAAAGGAAAAAAGCTGAAATAATGGGCCATCTGGCAACAGTGCCTTCACCTCAGCAAAGTCATCTTTTAAACAAAATGTCAAATACTGGTCTAAGGGTGTATGTGTTGCCCAAGACAGCCTAAAAAGCACCGGTGCAGGAAGAGAGGCACTGTAACATATCTTAGTAAATATGGTGCTATTCTGCTCTCTACCTTTCATACACTGCAGCACTAAAACTTTGGTTACTACGCCGTATTGCATGACAAATGACTTAGTGTGGCTGTATATTTTCATGTGTAGCCCTTTCGTGGTAGGGGTTTGAGAGAGGATGTTTGTTAAAATATTGAATACAAAAAAAGGAACCTTTAACAGTCTAGAGTAATAGATATTGAATTGTGCAATAACATGATGGTAAGCATACAAAGAGGAACTTAGATTTACTATTCTAACTACATATCATTTTACCTAGAAAACATTGTGCACATTGATGGTCGCGGCGGTCAATATTAAAAAGTCTAATTGTGGCAACACAACTTTCAGATGAATCGAAAAACTAAAAATCTGTGTGCCGATAGCAAAGGTGCAAAGAGGGGGTGGAAAGATGGTTGACTAAATCGCATCTCAGTAAACAATATTTGTTCTGGCAAACACTTCCTTCCTCACAAAGGGCTCAAAGGAGTGTAATAAACACTCATTGGAGCCAGTCACTATTACTTGATTGCTTTGGTGTGCATCCTTTTAATAACTGAATCACTAAAGGGGTTTGAAACGACTTCAACCTGGACAAATTGACTGACTTAAAGGTATGCCTTTCTTCCAGTGTTCATGAAGAAACAACATGCCACCGAGATTCTACTGAGGAGGAAACGTGCAAATTCGGGGCTGGAGGAGTTCAAGAAAGGGAACCTTGAGCGAGAATGCATGGAAGAGCGATGCTCATATGAAGAAGCCAGAGAAGTCTTTGAGAATGACGATGCCACTGTAAGGTCAAGTAAATAGCACACTGAGTCCAGTTAACAATTGACTTGTCTAAATGTCTCTATTCCAAGGACATTAAAGTATTTTGATAAATTGTTCATGTCCTTGTTAGGCGATGGAGGTAATCCATGTCATGACATAGGAGGGCACCATTTCTCTGTAAACTGCTGTCGTGGATTTCACATGCCAAATATGACTGTCCACGTCCACCATCTACCAGTTGTCCCAGTAACCAAAAATGCCATTTACTGTGAGTGTTACATTATGGCAGTGTGACCCAAAGTCACTCTAAATACCATTTTAGTTATTGAACCGTGGTGGTCACTGGTTGACTATGATGGAGTCAAATAGAGTTTAGGTGTGTATTTCACTGAGGTGAAGGTGGATCTTAGGAGACACAAGAGCATGCATTCTCCCAGTTAATACAGACAGTCATACCCCACAGATGCACCTTTGACTGTAATGGGCAACATGCTAATATGTTAGGGCCCGATTCCGATCTTGCTAGGAAAGCCATCCGTACGACTCGGATCCGGAGGGCTTTCTGAGCGAGACGTGCTTCGGGAGTCAGTACGAGCAAGTACAATTCTGCGGTATGCTTATGGACTCCGTTCGCTCGGACTCCCATTAAATTCTATGGGAGTCCGTGTACAGACGCGTACACTGGCTCCCATAGCAGAAAAGGGGTGGATGGGGAAAAGCATACACCCTGTGGCGGGCAACCCATGGTGCCCACCACACTGCATGCCTCGATCAGGAGGGACCCATGGGAACGCCGCCGTGACAGATTCAGAGGGCCTGGTGAAGGGGGGCCTGCCACGACCCCCCAAAGTACGCTTCCGACAGCCATTTCATCTCGCTGAGACCGAGGTGAAGCGGCTGTCCGAATCGTGCATTATACTCGCTCAGTCAGAATTTGGTTCCATAGCGCGGCACGATTCTGCTACCAACGAGTCGTACAGACAGGTTTGGGTCCTGGAAACGATTCAGTCAGTGCGTACGCGATCTTCGCATCGTGCTTGGTCGTCCGGACCTGTGTACGATTCGGTTGTAAACAAGGGCTACGAGTCGGATCTGGGAAAGCAAAATCCGATTGGGAGGCCTTCTGAACGACATCAGAATCGGGCCCTTAATGTGTAGGATAGTGCCTTATACATGGTAGGAGCATCGACTGTGTGAGCTGCCTCAAAGTGTCCGTGAAGGCTTGGGTCTCCAACTCCCCAGAAAGAAATGGAACTAAGTGTGATTCATGAATTCTCTGCACAGAGATAATATTTTGTTAGTTGGAGACATGTGTGCATAACAGGCTTGAGCAGTTATTTCAAGTTTCCGATAGTTTAGCTATCTTGTAAAGATCGCCTTTAAGCTACAGACATTGCTGAACGGCATGGTTTGCAAGTAAGACAAATGCTCACTGTGGGCCTTCTTCATGAAGGGCATAGTGACATTATTATTATTATTATAACATTTGTTAAGTGCTACTGTTACCTGTAGGTTTCCTGGTGCATTGTATTGTATTTAATGTATTGTAACGTAATTCCATTAATAGAGTGCTTAATAGCACCGATAATGCGCCATCTTTACTTGGGGAATGGTAGCATGCTACTGTTTAGGGGTGGTCGGACAGAAATTTGTGTCTCTGATGTGGCCTATGTCGGTAGTGTTTCAGTGTTGTCCTTAACAACCAGAGTATACTCCTATTGTGTTTTTGTCACTGCACCTTGAAGGACAGTGAACCAAAATGAGTAGGAGATAGGGGCCGTATGGCACTGTTTCTCCTACCACAATTTTCCATACTTTGAAATTATTTATTTAAAATTTCCACAATTTCTGTCTTAGATGTATCTGTTCCAATCGTTCAGATTTTTAATGTCAATTTTTTTTTAAAATAACATTCCAGTATTTGTTTTTTATCTTTTAAATTTTGTTTACATTTATTGTTTAGGAGTATTTTTTTCTTGTATGGAAGAATGGTCAGCTTACTGCACAGTGTATCTTTCTCTTCTGAGGATAGCTTTGCAGGTCTATCTGGATAAAATGGTGGTTTTGTGGGTGATGCAATATAGAGAGACCTATAGCTACTCTTACATTTTTTCTAACAGTGTGCACAATCTAAGAATGAAAAAGAAACATATATATATAATAACAACAGATAAACAACGCACAAAGTGTATGTGAAAGAAAATAAAGTAAATATATTAATCAATGATGTTCTTTTTATTTGTTTTTATTTTAATTAATCATTATTTATTAAGCGTAAAAAGCAATTGCATACTATAAACATGATATCATAAGGAATGTCATCAATGACCTTTCATTCATTCTCCATTCGCATCAACAATCAAACCAACGTATACACACTAAGAACTAACTAAATCAAATGTGTTGAAAACAATTTGTACAACACAAATAATGTCTAAAGTGTACATTAGTCAATATTGGTACAATCTTATTGGCAACAGTAAATTATTTTGTGGCTAGTTGACAGGCGTCTTCCAAATTTATCTACGCGCGCTTTGGCACAAAAGCGCCTTCTTCAGAAAAGCCACTACTTACCACTGTATGAACATTTGCAATCACAGGTGCCTAGTTAGATTACATCAAACAATAACTTGAAGATGAAAACTAGAATAGTTCATGATTTGTCACCTATATCAACACAAAAAGAATTGTGGACCGGGAGCAGCGTTAGGAAGTAGGAGGTCCAGTACCCATGCTCCCACAAAGTTAAGTATATAAACCTAGGGGGTAGCTGTTCCTCAGAATGAATAGAAGGGAAACAGGTTGGTAGTTAAAGCTCACACGCAGAACAAGTCAATGTGAGTAGTAGGGGGATTTCTCCTCTAGTTTTTAGTGTCCTCACACACCCTAGTGGATGTCATGCTTCATCATAGGGTGATGCTCCTCGTGGGGGTGGTGCTGCAGTCCCTCATGGGCCCCGCAAGAGGGCTCTTTAATGGAGATCTTTTGAAGAGTCGCCGCAGTTGTGCACAACCCTCTTGCGGGGCCCGTGAGGGACTGCAGCGCCACCCCCACGAGGAGCATCGCCCTATGATAAAGCATGAAATTCGCTAGGGTGCGTGAGGGCACTACAAACTAGAGGAGAAATCCCCGTACTACTCACATTGACTTGTTCTGCATGTGAGCTTTAACTACCAACCTGTTTTCCCTTCTACTCATTCTGAGGAACAGCTACCCCCTAGGTTTATATACAAGATTTGTCACCGCCAATCTGGATACCACATTGAAGAAGCACCGATATGTGCCCAGAAGCTGTAAAGCATAATTTGTTAAAATAAAAAAATATGTATAGAAAAGGAGAGAAAAATAATAAGGTTGAAGAACTAAATTAAGCACTAGTGTTCTGAATACAAAGATAGGATTCAATAGACAAGATCCTTCACCTCTAAAATGGATTAATGCTCTTACTCTGTATATGGTGAGAATGATACAATAACCTCCACAAATGTTGTATTTCTGAGCTTGAACCTAAATAAGTGGCACATAAATATCTGTAGGTGGACAAAAACATGTAGATGTTGTTAACAATCTGTAGTATGCAACAAGGAATGCTGAGATCAATCTCTATTATGTAAAGCAAGAGGACAGAATACTGACGACAGTTTGAAAGAAAGCCATGGCACTTAAGTCTGACTTAGTATGAAAGGAATGAGCAAATATATCATTCAGAATGTCACCAGTCAAATTAATGAATGACACGTTGTAAAAAAACAGTAACAAAAAGCCATCTGAATAGTTGTATGATGTGACTATAAACTTGATAGGGTGGTTTAGACCCCTATTGAGAAATTACCAAACTCAAATCCTTCCTATGCACCATATATAATAGGCTATAATGCAGAAGTCACAGTGGAAATAAAGATACCAAGAATTTAACAGGACCAAAGTTTTATCTGTTACCGGTTGTTTGGTGATCGCTAGATAGTCCACAACTGTAAGCAAAAGAAAGGAATTTTATTTATCTATATATAAAGTAAACCAATACTGAATGAGCAGTGGAGGAATGGAATTTACCGCTGCAGGATTAAGGAACAACAGGTGGTAACTCCAGGCAAGTGGCAAAACTCTGGCTGGAGTACACGAGTGATGATTGGCTGGGGCGGCACCTGCTACGGGTTAAAAAAGAGAATGTATGTGATAAACATATTAGCAAACGCAACATGGGGAATGGGTAAGCGATGGCAGCTGTAAAGTGTACTTCCGAACTGGCTGGGTGAAGTACTTACAGTTACTACTTCTACTGCGCCACTGTAGCGTGAGTGTTAACCTCCAAGACCCTGCCCAGCTAGTGGTCTCCGCGTTTATGGAGTCTGCACCAGTATGGCATGGGTCTAGACAGGAGCCTGCTGCGGATGTAGTCTGCATGGCTTGCACTTAGGCCAAATACTATCTTTATTTGGATCATCTTGTGCAGAATATAGACATGGTGCAAAAAAGTTACATTATGTAAAATAGCTATGTGCTCACAGCCATAGACCACTCTCTGACAGCTTCAATGCACAGTCCATTCTCCATTTACCCTAACAGTCTAAGGTGTCTTAGCAATATTTTGCACCAAATATTGGTGGGAAATCCCCCCCACCCCAATAGTGGCATATAAAGTATAGTGCATGGGTGTTGGAAATAATTTGACAATCAGGTTAAAATGTCAATTTGTGCATAATTACTTTTAGCAGTATACTGCAAAAAAGTGTTTCTGTGAGATGCCAGACATTATCTTTGCATCCCTATGGTGTGGCTCAAAATTCTACCAACAGGAATTTCGATGTTTTATTCATCCCATTTAGGTGCAAGCTTCATAAATCCTTGTTCCACCGGGTGTATTCTAGTTTTGATAAGTCTTTTTTCTTTTGCCGACCCTCCTTAGGGAAGGGGCATTATCTATAATTGTCTTAGGGAAGAGGTGAATGATGTTCCTGTGAAACATGCCTTGCTGCAGGAAGATTAAATGAATTATTTCAGACATTAGATCTGTGTTCACTAACATTAATTCCCATTTTTTGTTGTTGTTTGCCCTAAACAATAGCACCCGCAGGGGCAACGGGTCGTAAAAATAACATGATTCGATTCACTTGTACAGAAACATTTAATTTAATACTTTTCAGTTTTCCATTATAGTGATCCTCTTGGTCAAATCTAAAATCATATGTTATGGGCTACTAGGCAGTAGTTTCCAAAATATTTTAGTGCCGACGTTCATCATGGAAAGTGGTTCACAAACTAAAAAATCTAAGTGCCTTATTACAAGTTTGGTGGTGTGGGCGCGGGACCGCCCGGCCGCCAAATCTGTGGTTGAATCACCCGCCAGATTAGGAGTTATCTTCTGTATGGCGGGCAGTTCTTTGGTGTTCCCACTGCATTGCCTATAAAATAGGCACCGCATTGGGAATGTCAAAATCAGGACCTGCATGGCATGGACTGCTGCAGTCCATGCCCTGCAGGCAATGGGGTGCATGCTCCCTGGGTGCACAACATGTGCACCCCTGCATGCACCCCATGGTGCAGGGGCACAAGGGGGGCCTACCCCCCTTTGTTTTCTCACTACAACACTTTTCATGGTGGTCACACCGCCATGAAAAGTGTGGCAGTGAGGAAACTCATAATATATTTGGAGAGCCCGCGGTGACTCTGCCAAGCATATTGCGGCCTCAAGACCACTGGAACACTGTCAGGAATCCCTGATCCCAAGTAGCAGCGGTGGCCCCCGGGCAGCCCAACCGCCCTGGTCGTGATAGGGTGGCCTTAAGACTGCCACTGCCACACACCCGTGAGTCTGGCAGTCTGTAGTCCGCCATACTTGTAATAAGGACCTAGGGTTCTCCTTGTTGAGTTTGGGGCACCATAACTATTCCCTCTTCACCTATGTTTTCCAGGAGAATGCCCTTCCATCACCTACTGCAGTGACACTAAGAACCTTCCTGGATATGTCAAAAATCCTAATGACAGGCTGTCTCCCCTAGGATTCTTACTGGTGCTGAACACCTTAACAGCCTTCCATAAATTCTCTTCCATGGGAAGCTTATGAATAACCAGAGTATGCTTTATAAACGTTGGTATCCCGATTATAAACTTGATAACTTTTAAAGATTTCAAACAAACACGGCCTTTATTAAAACTGATAAACGATTCTACATGTTTTAAATGTGTTTATTGAAACAGGTGTATTTATTTATTTATTTACAGTTTTGTATAGCGCGAACAAGACCCCAAGGGGTATCAGAGCGCTTCACAATAATGGAAGGGGCGAACAAGATAAAAGGGGAATATTGTCGAAGAAGTAAGAGAGGATAACATAATGAGCTAATAAAAATGTACAAGGATACGCACAAACATTGCTTGGTATGTTAAGGTAGACAAAACTGGGTGTTACAGTTGTTAGGCCAGTAAAAAAAAAGTAGAAAGCAGATGACCAATGGTTATTTAAGGCAGGAAACTGTTCATTTGGATTGTTTTTACTTCATGTTTGAAAGCAGCCGTGTAGGGAATTCTGCGGATTTCCGAACAGAGCGAATTCCAGATCTTCGGTGCCGAAACAGAGAAGGCTCTGAGCCTTGTTCTCTTTTTGCAAAAAGTCCGGGGTTTTAGTAGTAGAGAATTCGCACTTCTTGATGTTCTGCCCCCACCTGATAGTTCTAGTAACCAGGGGTTTTTATGTGGAGGGATTTGTGCGTCAGACATGTAATCTTTAGTTGTATTCTTGCTTTGTAGGGTAACCACTTTAGAGATCTTAGGGCTGGGGAGATGTGATCAGTTCTTTTTGTATCAGTGATCAGTCTGGCAGCTGCATTCAACGAAGCCCTGAGCGGGGCCAAGGTATGTTTGGGGAGGTCACACAGCGTCGCGCTACCATAGTCTAGTCTCGGCAGGACAAGTGCTTGAACCACCTGTTTGAAGTCCTCTTGGGGGAGGAATGGTTTTAGGTTTTTAAGAAGCCTCATTTGGTAGTTTGGGCCCTTACACATCATACTGATGTTTTTCTTCATGTTCAAGTGTGAGTCTAGGGTGATTCAAAGAGATTTGTCTGAGTCGATGATAAGAGGGGAGCAGTTGAAGGTAGTGAGGTGCTTCATCCAGAGGTCAATCTTGGGGGTGTGCTTAGGAGGGAATATGAGAAGGAATTCTGTTTTGGCGGTGTTTTCGCAGGGGATGGTTCTCAGTAAGCCAGTTTTGGGTAATCATCAAGGAAGAATTGAGTGAGACGAAGTCTTCCGGAGAATTGATTTTCAGGTAAAGTTGTGTATCGTCCGCATACATATGAAAAACAATGTTCATGGATTTTGGACCGTTCGCTAGCGGTTCCAGGAAAATATTTAAGAATATGGGAGAGAGTGCAGACCCTTGCGGGGCTCCCATGGAAACTGTAGATGGTTGAGACAGTGTATGGTTCACCTTAACTCTTTGGGATCTATTGTGAAGGAAAGACGCAAACCATTGCAGTACCCGACCGAAGAGGCCCATCCTGTGTTCCAAAATGGCTAAGAGGATATCGTGATTAACCATGTCGAATGCAGAGGAAAGATCAAGCAGGATTCGTTATGGTCTAACATTTTTAGGATGTCATCCATGATGTGAAGGAGCATGGATTCTGTACTATGACCGCTCGTAAACCCAGATTGATGTTGATCCAAGAGATTGAAAGTCTCAATGTGCGAGCAGAGTTGCGATTGGATGCATGTTTCAAGGAGTTTAGCCAGAGTAGGGATGTTGGAGATGGGACGAAAGTTGTGGAGGTCAGATCTGTCCACATCAGGTTTTTTGAGAATGGGTGAAACCTAAGCCTCTTTTAGACATTCTGGGATCTTGCCTTGAGATAAGGAGGCGTTGTCAATCTTTGTTCAGATGGGGATAAGGACCACCTTGATTTCTTTGAAGATAGATGAAGGCAATGGGTCGCTGAAGTGATTAGAGGGGTTAATGTTCAGAAGAGTTTTGTAGATGTCGTTTTCACAGAGAGGAGAATAGGAGCTAGAGGTGGCCATGTTCTTGGTGCTAATACTAGGTGGCTTTAGGCTCTCAGAGAGGGCAGGATCAGCCGCACCTTCAGGTGAAGTAAGTAGGGCCCTCTTAGATTCAAGATCAAGTTTGATGAGTTTAGTTTTTTCCATAAGGAAGATAGCCAGATCATTGCATGAGGGTGACTTGTCTGTTGAATCGAAGTGATTGGGTGCGCTTTCTGATTGCTGTTTGATAATTTCAAAAAGTTTTCTGGGGCGATTTGAGGCTTGAGTAAGTTGGGCTCTGAAGTAATCGGCCTTAGTCATCTTGATTTTTTTATTGTAAGAACTCCTAACCGTTCTCTGGAATTTTAGATGATAAACGGAAGGATTTGTATCTCCATAGACCTTCAGCAGCCCTTAGGTTGTGGCTTTCAGAGTTTAGGTTGTCATTGAACCAGGGTTTGGAGAATTTGGAGGAGGCATTGTTTTGCTGTAGAGGAGCTATTGTATCCATGATACCAGAGATAGTGGAGTTATAAAAGTCAGTAAGATCATCTACATCAGATATGTCAGTTTGGGAACAAAAGGCATTTTTGCATTCGATAGCTAGACAGTCTGTGTTAATATTCCTGAGGTCTCTTTTCCACTGTTTAATTTAATTTTCTTTGGTTGGACCCTTTTCCGTATCACCTTCCTGTTGATAAAGAAGGAGATGGCGTAATGGTCGGACCAATCACACGGGGTAATGTCCTCCAATGTGATGGTATTAACTTTTGAAATAATGAGGTCCAGAATTTATCCTTTGTTGTGAGTTGGCCAGTCACAGAATTTGATATGGTCCAGATCAGATAGGAATGTGTTAAGGCAGATCACCGCTTGGTAATTAGGTTTAGACCAATGAAGGTTGAAATCACCAAGGTTGATTTGGCATACTGAGGGGTCATCATTTGGAAGATATAATTTCCATTAGTTGTTCAATGAAGAGGAAGTTATCACCTGGAGGGTTGTAGAAAGTATGAAGTTTGCATACAGGGGTGTGGTTACTGGAGATGTTGAGGCAAAGGTATTCAACTATAGGTGAGGTGGGGGTCTCCATGTGGGAGACAGATAGTGTGTTCCGGTGTATGCAAGCTAGTCCACCACCCTGTTTCATTGTTCGGTCTAGACGGATTATGTCGTGACTAGGGGACACTAGGAGATCTTAGATGGGGTAGAGGAAAGATTTAGCCATGTTTCCGTGAGGATGATAATATCTAGCTCATTATTTTGGATGAGGTCAAAGATATATGAGGCATGCTTGTTAGCTGATCTACAATTGAGTAATGCGCATTTCAATCGAATAGGCGTGTGTGATGTAGGAGTCTGAGAGATGTTCACTTGCTTGAGCTTGTCGCTATTTAAGACTCTATGGTTGTTAGAGGGTCCCCTGTGTGGGTTGGCGAGAATGGTTTGAATTTGGGCCTTGTTGTTTTCTAGACGCAAGTTCGACCATCATTCTTCTAGGGCGGGAGGGGGCATTAGGGAGGTGTAAGGTTTTAGAGATAAGGTGCGAGGAGTGCTGGTCAAAGCCAGAGGATGCACTGGTGGGGGATGTGGGTACCTTTCCTAAGGAGCTAAGAGAATTGAGCATGGGCAGATGGTTAAATGAGAGAGCTAACAGTTCATAGAGTTCGTGAGTGAGAAGGTTTATTTGGAGAGATAACTAGTCCAGACTTCCACAAGGTCTGAATGTTGGTTTAAGAAGAGGAACTGAGGGTAGAGGTCCTGTGGAGTGGGGGGACCTCGAGTGATAGCTGTATGAGGTAAGATGCATCCTTAAGAACTTGCGGGAGCCCTGATCGATTGGTATGAGTGGAAGGAGATGGAAAGTTGGTAGGAGACAAATAGTGAGGTGTAATGGGGGTGCTCATAGGGTGATAAGGTGTGTTAGGATAAGGATGTAAAGTTGATGGCGGTCTTGTGTGCTCCATCAGTGAGGAAGGGTTAGAAAGTGAGGCCCGGGATGCATGAGCAACGGCAGAGAAGGGAGGAAGTATGTCTTGGGAGGGCATCCCAATAAGGAAAACGCTGTGCTTCTGGCAAGGGTCGATTGGTGAGCAGAGCATTGAGAACATAGCAATCACAAAGGAAATGCATAACCGGGAAACATCATTAGATCAGTGTATAACAAATGTGGATAAAATCAAAACGTTATAAGCATAAAGTATGTGCAGGAAGCATATTTCATCAGAGGTTCGAGAACATACCCATTTTCACAATAATAACAATAGTAAAGCAACTTTAGAAATATATGCTATTCGTTCTTTTAAAAGTGCTAGAGTGCTAGAGTATTAAAGTACTAGATTGCTAAAGTGCCAGGATGCTAAAGTGCTGAAACTACCATGGAGTAAATCTCCAGACCCCAGAACTAACACCCCCTATTCTGCCAATCTTAAAATTCAAAAGGTCCTAAATTCCTTATCCGGATAAGACTACTAATCTTTCTGATTTTCCAGACTCCTTAAATACTTCCAGGTTTCATTAAACTTTTTGGAAGCACCCACCAGCCTCGCATAGGCTTCCTCAAAAGCCCTGGTCCGTTTCATTTTGTTTAACCACTTCTCGTAAGTGGGTGCTTCCGCCGACCTCCAATTCTGGAGGATTAAAGAGTGGGCAACCAGGGAGGAGATGTAAAGAAAAGTCTCCTCTGCTTTTTTCAAATATGCCCTATATTTACTGATTCCGAAAAGGGCAACCTCGGCCTCTATCTGTACCCTCTTCTTAATTGCCCGATTTAAAGCCACGAAAATATCACACCAGAAAGGCCCTCGTCTAGGATACGTTAAAAAAGATATGTAGCCAGGCCCCTTCACCTTCTGCCTGGCAGCGGAAGCATCTGTTTTCAACTTCTAGGTATTTTTTATTGAGTGCTTTGGGTCTTAAGTATGCCAGCCACCGGGATAAAAAGGCCATTCTTTTAAAATTAGCTGCTCTCAAGGCCTTGCTCCCTAACTGGCATATCACTTGCCATTCTTGACTAGAGAGGGTACATTGAATTTCCCAGGCTACCCTTTCTAGATGTTTCTCAACCAATAAGGGTTGACCATGATTGCACAGTAGACTATACCAGTTCCCCACCTCTCTTTACTCAGCAACAAAAAAGGGCAGTCACCAACTTAGTCGGCGTGCTAAAAGAGAGATTTTGTCTATTTAGAAAATATAAGATCTGTAAATATTTGAAAAAAAATAGCCTCCTCCAGTCCCTACTCCTCATCTGCACCTCTTGCCAGGTGATTACCTATCTCTTCTAACCCACAATACTTCCAGTTTCTAAGGTGGCTAGATTGAATTTGGCGGGCAACGTATTTGCATTCTCCTAGTTCTAGATAATGAAACCCAGAAGAACCAGCATGTTTAAAAAATAATTGAAGTCTAATAGAGTAATCCTTCAAAGTCTTATTTCTCATCAAAGTTTAGGGGTTTTTAAAAATATTGAGATCTGAAAGCTGACTTCCTGCACCATTTTATCCCCCCAAAAAATTGACTTTTAAACCATTTGAAACCAATAAACAAGCTGTTAAATCTAGAAAGGCTGCTTCATAGTATGAGCGAACATGAGGTAAGGCCAATCCACCCTGGTCGATGGCTAGTTGTAGCGAAGAGAGCTTAACCCTTGGTGTCCTCTTCCCCCAGACAAACTGTGTAAACATTGTTTCCAGCGCCTTAAAATAATTAATGTTGATTTTAATAGGTATATTTATAAAAAGAAAAACAAGTAAAGGAAGTATGGACATTTTGATAAGGGATACTCGGCCTATCAAAGTTAAAGGTAGTAGCAGCCAATGATCCAGCAGTTTCTTAATTTTACCCTGCAAAGATACATAATTCAGCTTGTAGAGCTGTTGATCAGAAACGTATATCCCCAAATAGCGTATTGGGTTGGGCTTAGCGGCTTGGTGTAGATTGACTGGAAGAAAATTCATATCAGAATTCAAAACAAGGATTTCTGTTTTGTTTTGGTTTATTTTATAGCCCCCAATTAATTCAAATTTGCTGAATTCCATTATGGCCAATTCCAAATTCTGGCGATCGGGACTGAGATATAAGATAATATCGTCCGCAAATAACTTTAGTTTGGACATACCCAGAATTGGAGCATTAATTGCAGCATTTTCTCGAATTTGGATGGCTAATGGTTCAATAAAAAACGTGAATAGTAAAGGGGAAAGCGGACACCCTTGTCTTGTCCCCCGATTTATTTTTACTGTGCCCAGATGATTTGCATTAATTACCATCTGAGCCTGAGCCCCCTGATAAATGTTCTGAAGCATTTTAACAACCTGTGGAGGAATTCCATACCTGCCAAGACCAGAAAAACGGGTATTCCAATTTACCAGGTCGAACGCCTTTTCGGCGTCGACCCTCATAATACAAGCCGGGGTTCAGTTAGTATTACAATAATCAAGAGCTTGT
Organism: Triturus cristatus; assembly: GCF_964204655.1. Taxonomy (NCBI): domain Eukaryota; kingdom Metazoa; phylum Chordata; class Amphibia; order Caudata; family Salamandridae; genus Triturus; species Triturus cristatus. The sequence continues at coordinate 836,391,270 of NC_140591.1, forward strand.
ATTCAAAATTCAGTATTTGATGACAGAGATCTCCCTGCTATAAACCCAGACTGATCCTTATGGATTATTTCCTGTGCAACTGGTGTAAAACGCTGCGCCCAAGTCTTCATTAAGATCTTATAATCAGCGTTGAGGAGGCTAATGGATTCATAGGAATATAACGTCCTTTGGATTCTTGCCCTTTTTCACGAAGCTGACAACGATCGCCTTTTTAAAAGGCGACGGCACCGCACCACCATTTTTGATATGATTGAATAGCTTAGTCAAAGGCGGGGTCAACTGCTTTGCAAATACCTTATAAAAGTCTATGGGCAACCCATCATCTCCACAGGCTTTAGCTCCAGCAGTTGATTTCAGGGCTGCCATAATTTCTGCACATGATATTTCTAGTTTTAACTGTTCCACAAGGAAATTAGACCGTTTCTTGTGATTTACACCATCAAAATAATTCTGTATGGCATCTTGCCCAACTGGATATTCCATTGTATAGAGCTGTTGGTAGTGCTCTGTGAAAGCCAGAGCAATCTCATCGCTATTTGACACTACAGATCCGGTCTTAGCATCAACCACTACTGAGATTAAGGCCGCTTCCTGTCTAGTTTTAGTGGAGCCAGATAACAAGTTGCCCACTATTTGGCTTTCTTCATATACCCTCAGAGCCTTTTTGGCATTTTCAAACTGATGCAGTTGAGACGCATTTCTCAGGTCTTGTGCACTTTCCACGGCCTGCTGGGGTTCAGCTATTTTAGCGCGTCTTGTTTTCGACTGAGCGGCCGAGTAGGGGATAATTTGTCCACGTACAGCAGCCTTGGACCCCCCCATACTGAGAAGGGTTCTGCAGTACCCTTGTTAAGCCTAAAATATTCAAGAATCCATACTCTTAAACCTTCGACCCATTGTTGATCTTGATGATGTAGACGATCCATCTGCCACTTGAATCTCTCCCTCCTCTCCTCATCAATTTCTAGGTCAGGCTTAATATATGAGTGGTCAGAGAAGGGATCAGCCCCGAGATCTGCCTTTAAGATGTTTAGTGACCTGGATGTTAAAAAAAAATCAATACGGGATGCCGTCTGGTATTGGCGAGAATGGCATGTATAACTGCTTGTAACCGGGTTGGCATTGCGCCATGGATCCATCAGCTGATAGTCATGCATTATAACCTCAAAAACTCTTTTTGTGTTTTATTAGAGGTGTCTTTTTTTAGATCCTGGATATAATTAAAATCCCCCCAATAATGATCTGACCAGGGGCACCCCTTAGCAGCTCGTTGATCTTTGCCAACACAGAAGCATCATCCATAATCGGACCATAATAGTTAACAAAGTTCAAAATACTCCCATTTAATTTCACCGCTACCCATAACCATCTTCCCTGGGGATCTCTCCGAACTTACACAAATTCCCATGATAAGTTTCTAGAAAAGTAAATGGCTACACCTCTCATTGCTAGCCCAGCTAATGCAAAAAAGGCATCAGAAAATGTTCTCGGCAGAAAGAGCTTAGGTGAGTTTGACTTAAGGTGTGTTTCTTGGAGAAAAAGAACTTGGGGAGTAAAGGAGGCCAGCTTTCTTATAAGCCCATCATATGTGTTAAGCATACCATTCACGCTTACTGACAAAATACTACATTAACTAGCCATGTCTATTGCTTAAATAGCCATGATATTTTATCAGATGCAAAATCCTGTTTTCTCCTCTCTTTGTTCCCTTTGCCACTGCCCTTTTTACTGCTATGTAACCCCCCCATCACGCCCGCTGCCTCCCCTCCGGGAATGTGGACCCCCCCATGAAATGTGGAAGCCACGCTAGCCACATCTCAGCCCCCCTACTTTCCTAATGGGTGTTATGGAACTACACCCTGGGTGACCCCCCTCCCCCTGGCAATGGAAAACTTTAACATCATGCTATGTACATGTATGGTTTCAAATTTTAGAAGAGATCTCTTTCAATAGCCCCTAGGCATCTTCTAAATTTGAAAACATATGACATTTCCCCCTCACTAGGACACATAGGCTTAGATTGCTGCGCTATTGAGGCCGGTGCCCTCTGAGCTTAACAAATTCCTTACGCCTGTGTACGGCCACAGCTGAAATGTCAGAAAATATGCGACATTTGGTAACTTCATTGATAGAAAATTGTCTTTGCTGTATCGCCTTAGCCAAGATTCTCTCCTTAATATGGAAATCAGCAAAGTTAATCAGGGTGGTATGTAGTATCTTTGAATTGGGAAATGGGTGTGAGGGAACTCGATGTGCCCTTGTAAAATTTAGATCTCCAGCAAATTCAGGCAGAACCTTTTGCCTGATAAACGCGTCGGCCCATTGAAGAGTTTGGGATCCCTCACTCCCTTCAGGAACCCCCACTATTCGTAGATTGGACCGTCTTGAATGATTCTCAAGTTCCTCAAGTTTGTTCTCCAGGAAGATTTATTTTTCACCGCTTTGTTCACCTTCAGAAGCATATCACTCATCTGATCTTCTGACAGAGCAATCCTTGATTCAGCTTCCTGCAATTTTGCTGGAAAACAGGCAACTGCCTCTTCAATTTTCCCTTGATGCAGATGGAGGGAGGCGATCTCATACTCTTGCGATTTATTCATCTCCCTTATCTCCTCCAAGATAAGGTTCAACATGTCCTTTATATCGATCTTTTGCGTGGTAGATACTTGTATCAAGGAGTCTGGGTAGTCCTGTGATGTCTTCCCGTCTGGCGTTTGGTTGCCAGCAGACTGTCCCTCAGATTCCAAGCCAATTCTACCAGACATCTGCGACTGAGACTAGGACTGAGACTGCCTTTGAGCTTCTGGTAGTGGCATTATGGTATCTTCGGGAAATGACAACGCTGGTTGAGTCTGATTCTGTGCCATTGATGATATTAGCATTGTGGATGTAGCCTGACAATCCATGGATTTGCCGGGTTCTTGTGCTGCCAGAGCAGCCATAGAAGGAGGAGATGGAGCCTGCCCCTGTGTCCTGGCTCGAGGTGATGAAGACAACACCTGTAAAGAAACAATTAACGCTTCTACCGGCACTGCCTCCATTAATAGCTGTGATTTTGCTATTGGGCTTGGGGGGGCCGACAGAGATGCTTTTTTGAAAAATAGAGGAAAGTCCTTGGAGCTTTTCATCTCATCCTTGTTACCCCCAGTCGTAGGTTTGTCTTCTTGTCCCTTAGCTATGCTCAGCGACCCTTCCGTTAGTTTTTGTGTGGCGGGCATCCCCCCTTCTAGCTGTACCAGCGACTCGGGTTGCTCTTCTTCTGAACTCTCAAAGCTAGAGTTGAGGCCAGGCCGATTTGATGTGAGTTCAGCTCTGGCCGCAGAAGAAATTGCCTTTGCCTGGGCTAAGTGGGTTTTAGCTTTTAGCCCGGCCGCTGAGTCAACCTTGGCAACAGCAATAGTCTGTTTCAAATGCTTTCCCATTTTTTTTCCCCTTTTTTTCCTTTCTCCTTTTCCCCAAGCTAGGGCAGATTTTGCAGGGTGTTACTTAAAGCACCAAAAAGGCACTAGAGCTGCGCGTTTAAAGCCTGTGCTTGAGCACTCGCTCACCACTCCAATTGGTTTTACAGCAATATATTATCAATTGAAAAATTACAGTCTCAGTATCTCAGCGTCTCACATACTAATCACAGGCTGCTTCAAGTGTCCCAAGATCAAAGAGGTCAAAGAGGGGGCCGTTTACATTTGGAAGCCGTGGAGAAAATCCTCCTACCTCCGGCTCGGGACTCTCAACCCCTTTGCCAAGCAGCCTCTGTTGTTTTCCCGGCATCTTCAGCAGGGGTCACCTCGGGTCCCCAAACATCGCTTCATGCCGGCCAAGAAGAAAGAAGAGGCCGCCACAAACGCCAGATGCAAAACGCAGGCCGTGACGGAAAGAGAAAGACCACCAGCAAGACCTCCATTTTCCACAGCTCGACCGCTCTGGTACGCCGAAACTTCATTACCGGGGGCTGGGCAGCATCACCTGTGGCTACACGGAGGTGTGGTTCTCCACAGCCATCTGATTGAGTCTCTCTGAAGACATCTATGGGGTGGGGGAATTAACCAGTCTAGACGTATTCCAAGGAACGAAGGGAGAAGAGCCAGATAGCTCCAGTGAGGTAGAGTGGTATGTATGGAAATCAGAGGAGGTAGCAGTCGCGGCTTTCTTGTGAATAGGGAAGATATGATCCATCTTGGCTAGATTGGTCTTAGAGGCTTGTATGAGAATGGTACCATTATTGTAGAGAGCGATAGTGGCATTTGCTTTGAGAAAAGGTGATGGTGAGATTATTAATTTGAGACCATGAGGGGTTTTCCTAGAACCCTTTATTCGAAGCATGGAGAAGATAACCTTCCGCCAAAATGCTTGTTTTCTGGTGTAGAAAATGAGGTCATTAGAGAGAATGCCCTTTTTTGGGCAGATGTAGACGTCAGAACTATTTCAAAGGTTCTAACCTTTAAAGGTTTAATCTAACTTTGTAGCAAACAATGAAAATGTATTAAAAACGATGCACATTATTGTGCATTGTAGAATGTGATTTATTAAAATTAATTGATTAATGTTGTGTCCTGAAGAAAGAAAAGTCTGGCCCATTACTATAAAAAACACATGCACAACTTTTTTTTAAAATTGTCTTCTGCAACAGGTAATAACAAGCATTTACAATGCAATGGTCTCGGCATTGGTAAAGTTAGAGCTATTGGCATTGCTCATGACATTATTTTTGTTTATGTTTTTGTTTTTAAAACATTTAAGGAAACGGCACTGTCATGAGCAATGCCAATAGCTCTAACTTTAACAATGCCGAGACCGTTGCATTGTAAATGCTTGTTCTTTCTGTCCACCACGAGGATTGTCTCTCCATCGTTTCCCTCAAGACTTACTCTCCCTGTTCCCCCCTTAAGACTAGTTATTTCCGTCCCCTTCCAGGAACGTATTTTCCCGTCCACCGATGAGAGGTCTCTTCCATTCCATTCGGCAGGCCTGTCACTTTCTATCACATGGCATTTGACAAAGAACTGCTATAGTACTCTGCTGTTAAAGACCCCCACATCTGCAAATTGGCTTCCTCTATTCAGGAATACTGCATTTATCTCACACGCCACAAAGCTCCCCAATTCTGTACAGAGATATCTACTGTCAGTCACTAGAGAGGTCGGTCTTGCCCCTCCTCTCCAATAACCAGTGCGTTAAATGAGCCGGTAATCACCGGTACGGAGTACCGGCACTTCTTACTTTTATCCCTTCAAGTACCGGCGCTTCTTCCCCTGCCAAGGTGAGTACCGGTACTCATGTCTGACATACTGTTTATTGCTAATTCTGCGGAGGAAGGGTGGAGCCTGCCTCCCAGATACTCTGACAGGTAAAGTCCCCCTGGAGCCCTGTGCTGAGCCGCTGCTGAACCGTTCAACAGCAGCTCAGTTGCATTAGGTCTTTTTGGACGCGTGGGTGTTGAAAATGTCACCTTCACGCTGTGCTTGACAAGAGCAGTGTCCATACCATTCAGACACTGCCCTGTCAATCACATTTACACAATGGCGTGCGTTTGTGCACACCCTGGAATCCAGGCGACCCACTGAGAGCAACAATGACGGAAGCCACGGGAGGGAAGGAGCTGAAAGTGTCCTTTGCCTGCCTGAGCTTTTTGTAGGAGTGTTTAACGACTAGCGTGCGCGTTTACGTGTAAAGGAAAGAGGGAGAGAGAGAATGTGGAACTCTACAAAGGTGTTTTAAAGAAAGTGTGCGGACTGCTTTGAATGTGCATGTGTGCTCCGGCCTGTGTGAGTGTGTTCGCACACGAGAATATGAGTAATGACTTGAGCCCAATGCAAATCAATGATAATAATCAGGGCCACTGTAATTATGCCGCAGGTTTGAAAAAATTATGCAGCAACAAAAAGCAAAGTATGCGGTGTAATGCAGAACATTTGCTGATTGTATTAATTATTTTGTTATTTTTATACTTGTAAATACTGTGAGGGCATAGGTTGCATTTCAGTTTAACACCCAAACATAGCAATAACACAGCAGATGGAAGTAGTGTAATTGTATCATGTCCAACCTCTAGCCCCGCCCACTAGCCACACCTCTAACTCAATTTGCTGAGCACCTGCACTTATTTTTTTCCATTTAAAGCACTGCCAATAACTTACCTCTACCCAACATAATTTCATGACAAGACCAGAGGCTAGCATAATGCATTCACTTGTACTGCCAGCTCCTTGCATAAACATAATAAGTTGTATCCCACATCCAGTAACCCCTGCCTCGCTTCTCCTCATCCCACATGTAACCTTGCCCGCTGTTTCCCACTTCTCTCACCTTTTCTCTCCATGGTTGCCGTCGGTCTCCGTGCAGCTCGATCCTGCGCACTCCCTCCCGCCGTCGTACACGCGCGTCTCAACGGACTTCCCAGCAACCCTCGCGCCTACCCACCTTATATATTAGGCTTGTACAGTAAGAGGACGTGTCTCACCGCAGCCATATTTATTTGGGACAGATCGGTTTTGTATTAAATAAGATTGCATTGTATACCCATTATAAGGACTAAATGTGATGGACGAAACGTCGATTCAAAAAAGTCAACGCGGTAGCCTATACGACCCTATTTGTTGCAGAATCACTTCCTTAGTAGCGTCCGGAATTACATGTCATGGACCTGCAGCTAAAATATTCCATTACAAAATGGCTAACGCTTTTCATTCACTTGTACTGCCAGCTCCTTGCATAAACATAATAAGTTGTATCCCACATCCAGTAACCCCTGCCTCGCTTCTCCTCATCCCACATGTAACCTTGCCCGCTGTTTCCCACTTCTCTCACCTTTTCTCTCCATGGTTGCCGTCGGTCTCCGTGCAGCTCGATCCTGCGCACTCCCTCCCGCCGTCGTACACGCGCGTCTCAACGGACTTCCCAGCAACCCTCGCGCCTACCCACCTCATATATTAGGCTTGTACAGTAAGAGGACGTGTCTCACCGCAGCCATATTTATTTGGGACAGATCGGTTTTGTATTAAATAAGATTGCATTGTATACCCATTATAAGGACTAAATGTGATGGACGAAACGTCGATTCAAAAAAGTCAACGCGGTAGCCTATACGACCCTATTTGTTGCAGAATCACTTCCTTAGTAGCGTCCGGAATTACATGTCATGGACCTGCAGCTAAAATATTCCATTACAAAATGGCTAACGCTTTTCATTCACTTGTACTGCCAGCTCCTTGCATAAACATAATAAGTTGTATCCCACATCCAGTAACCCCTGCCTCGCTTCTCCTCATCCCACATGTAACCTTGCCCGCTGTTTCCCACTTCTCTCACCTTTTCTCTCCATGGTTGCCGTCGGTCTCCGTGCAGCTCGATCCTGCGCACTCCCTCCCGCCGTCGTACACGCGCGTCTCAACGGACTTCCCAGCAACCCTCGCGCCTACCCACCTCATATATTAGGCTTGTACAGTAAGAGGACGTGTCTCACCGCAGCCATATTTATTTGGGACAGATCGGTTTTGTATTAAATAAGATTGCATTGTATACCCATTATAAGGACTAAATGTGATGGACGAAACGTCGATTCAAAAAAGTCAACGCGGTAGCCTATACGACCCTATTTGTTGCAGAATCACTTCCTTAGTAGCTTCCGGAATTACATGTCATGGACCTGCAGCTAAAATATTCCATTACAAAATGGCTAACGCTTTTTCTTTTCTTCTGGAAACTCTATCGTAGCCCGGCATTTTTTCTTTACTGTTTTATATTGGCAGTTTACACAGTTCAGGCCCTTGTGCAACTTCTTGAATCAACAAAAGCCTGACTCTAACATGGACGCTTTTGTGACGTCGCCACAATTCTACCTTGTGTGGTCTAGTGTTTGGAGATATATCATTCTCTCTGTGTCCACGTACCATGTAAAGATAGCTGCCGAGGTTTCAACTTTGGTCCTCTAAGCTCATGTAGTTTACCTCCCCGTTACAAAGGCCGCACTATAAAATCCTTGCCCAGGAGATCAGGTGAGGGAGCAACGCCGGGACACCACCGCCTTTCTCCGAGGCACAGCAGAAAATGCCTCGGAGAAACGCCACGTCCTTTTCGGATTTGGGGGCGTGTTTTGCTGTTGTCTCCTCCCTGAGACTTCTCGCAAAAAACACGCCCCCCGATCCGAAAAGGACGGGGCTTCAACGGAGTGACTGGACCTCTTCTCCAGTGGCTGGCCGGCATTTAAGAGGCCAGCCAATGGAGAACAGGAGAGAAGAGGGGCGGGTGCAAGCCCCTCTTCTCAAAGTCACTCCAACTCATTAAATCTCGGAGCGAGACTGCGCAAGCGCAGCCTTTCGCAGCCGAGACCTAAAAAGTAGCTAAAATTACTGGTTATTTATTTTGGGTGGCAAATTTTGCCCAGCTCATGGCCAATTGTACATACTGTTTGTCCGTGATCTGGGCAAGGCCCTAAATTACTACACCAAATAGCCACTGGCACTAACTGAACAACATCACCAATAAGCTTATGAAACTCAATGAATGATTGAATATATATATATTTAAAATGCAATACTTTTGACCACATATATCATCTAGTCAATTGAAGAAAACAAAACCATTTTGCTGTCAAATAACTTTCCAATTAAAACATAAAGTACATTTCTGAAATATAAAGTTTGTATGTTTGATGAAAAACACTATTCTGGGTCTTAAAGCTCTTGACAAAAATTTGACATTTTCATCAGCTGCTCACATGTAATACTGCAACACATGGCAAGATAGTGCGCTGCATATCCATGGTTCACCATCATATGTAAGGAATGCCTCTCATACTCCATAAAACCTGTCAAGGTGCCATATATAAACACCTTCATGGCATGAATGCCTACAGCATGTAAATAAATATCACTGTTATGCGAATGTCAGCATGTCAGAATGGTCATGATGAGGGTACCCACATGTCAAGAATCACGGTCTTTATGCCAGCATCACTTAGGTATGCCAAAAATAGCACAATTATGTCAGATGTGGGTACCATCAGCACAGAAATGTCTTGAATATGGCACACATTATCCACATTAATCCAGGGATGGGCTTAAAAAAGTCAATACTGTCCTCTACCTATGGAGAGTACAGTATGCGATGGGTGATTGTTTGGAGCCAGGTCTGCACCAGGAGGGACTCATTTTACACCACAGATGTGAGACATATACTCTTTCTTCCACAATCAAACACTCACAAACACACTGATTCAGACACTGACATACACACATGCACTCGCGAACAGACAGACCAGACAGGATACTCACATGCAAGTGCATCCTAGCCCATGCAGCAACTGACAGTTTGTTTTATTTTGCTGCAATTGTTGTGATGCTGCCCTCCACACTTAAATCAGTTCATGCTTATACCAGTTTTCTTGCTGTCTACAGCGTGACTGGATCTGTGCGCACACTAAGAGCATGATAGACAGTGCAGGGTGTGCAATATGACCAATCATCATGCAGCAAAGGAATTATCCAATACTAAAAACCTACTTCACTTTCATTGACTTGTCAGAGATGTCTGGCAGTGAAGGGTGTTAAGCAAACACAAAGAGATGATGGACGGAGCACTGAAACGTTTCAGACACTCATCCCCAGTCACAGATCTGGGTTGAATCCATCATTATTCTTTAGCTCACTTTGCGACCCGAGTTCAGACCCAGCTATATGAAAATCAGTCTTGACCCTGTGCCTCATGGGAACAATCCAGCCTGAACTGCCAAGCCAGGTATTCCCTGGAGCGGAAGCAAGCATCCTGGGACCGGTTTTGGGGTAACACCCCTCATCAGCCAGGCTAGCTTGAATCCAGTGGCACAGTGAGCGAGGGACCCACGTCTGGGCATATCCTGCCAATGCAGGGCGAACAAAGCAAACACAAGGAGATGATGGACGGAGCGCTGAAGCTTTTCAGGCGCTCACCCCCCAGTCACAGATCTGCGTTGAATCCACCATCGTTCTTTAGCTCACTTCGCCACCCCAGTGAAGGGTGTTACCCAGTTTATTTATTTTTATTTATTTGACTACATAGTCCAGAAGATAGTTGTGTTTTAGCATCAGGATTCTACTTCATTAGAGGTTTCAGTTCAAGGTAGGAAGAGATTACAGTTTTTCTTGCAGCTAAGCCCATTCTGCTTGAGATACCTCATACAATTTAAAAAACCTTTTGTGAAAGACCGAACAAATGTATCCTTGTTCAAATGAGCAGTATATTGAAATATATTGTTTCATTCTGTACCAAGATTAAGTTATGACCAAGTATATTTCACCTGAGATTCCTAGATCCAAATGCAGCTAGAATGCTGAGTATCCCAGCAATACATACTTGCTTATTATTCTAGAGCATACTAAATGCACACTATTGTAAAATACATACACAGGATACTCTATACCTGTTGTTTCTGTAGGGACCTTTCAGTCTCTGTATGGCGTCTGGTGGCCCTATCGGGCAAGTGACAATCCTAGAGGACAGTGTTCAGTGGCACTCAGTTATATACCTGAGGCTTTGAGGAAAACTTTTAAAAGCACTGAAAAGACTTAAAAGCCCACCTTTTTCACCAAGTGTATGGATTAGCACTCTTTTAGATGCCTAAATCTCTACTGCTCGCTGTGCTGTCCACCTCTTCATCCTGCCACCCAGGGGTGTAACACACCCGTAGGGTGGGTCCTCTGCAAGGTAGAGTAAGGGTGGCTCAAACACACCTCCATGTTATCCCTATGGCCTGTCTTCCACCTTAAAAGGGAAGCACAGTTTACTGAAACTCACATGCTATCACTTATCACAAGTGTAACAGAAATTATAGGCTCTGGCCCAAACAGAAGATGTATCGCTCAGGTCACAGAGATGGGGCAGTTTGAGGCCTTGGGCTGCAGGGTTATCACTCAGCATATATTGCTTTTATTGCATGATTGATTGACCATCTCATACATCAATGTGTGTGTTGCAAAGGATCCATCCACCAATCAGCAGGGAGCTGGGAACACAGACGTTGTTTGCCCATTCCCTTTCACTCCCTAGGCTATGACAGCTCTTGATTCATTTTTCACTTAGATAATTTGATTACTTTTATTTCTTATGAAGCAAACCTGGTTCATGCATAGAGCATGACACTGAACCTTTATGCACATCTACACTAAGTCACCTTTTTTCTATTATATTTAGGTCGAGGCTAGCAGAGCATGCGCTGCTCTGCGACGTCTGCTGTATCTCCTCTAGGTACACCAAAACTGGGTTTGGGCTTAGATCAGTAAGGACAAGCCACCAATCAGATAAGAAACAACAGAAATGCCAATACTGATATTTATCTTTATATGCGCCACTAATTGCGAGGTAGCATATTGAATGAAAACAACATGAACCTATTGACCACTTTTTCCGTCAATTTAATCAATCAATTTTTGATTCTTTTTTTATATACACCATAAATTTTTGTTTTTTGTTTTTTTCAAAATTCCAAACATATGTACAAACATGTATGACTGCATGTAAAAATTACATTCTCATTCGTCCCATAATACAATCATTCTTGTCATTCCTTTCATACCTGCACTCGTAAACAAATCACACCAAACTGTACAGTCTTCAGACAAACATACTCTCATCAATCAAAAATTGCGTTTGAACCATTCTAAAAAACTTCTTTTTCAATAGAGACCATAGAATATATATTGCACAAAGTCGTCACTGTGTATAATATTCTCAAAACAATTTCTAATTCTTATGGTCTAGAGACAAGGTCTACGCGTTTCGAACCCTTTCCAGTACCGGGGCTCTCATCAGGACCTGTAGACTGAAAAACAAACAAAAAACTTATTTCAGTATAACTAGATGCCACAACTCTCTCCTTACCACAAGCCGTCAGTAGTCTGTATTTATTTACCTCTATCACATGAGGGGTAGATCAGCCGATCTAAAAACCCAGTGGTTCTCTAAGTCTGAGAAGACACAAACAAAAAGCCGAGAGGGAAATCAGCGTCGTCAAATGCTAAATCCTACTGCTAGCTCTCATTCGCACAAAAACCTTTCATCGCTTACTTTATCGATGTCTTCTGAGGGGTAGAACGTATCTTTTTTATTTCAGTCGCTCTTCTGAGAAAGATTCCGTTTCAGAGATGGAAAATGCAGTCTTGCTTCCAACTGTTGCCACAAGTATGAAAGAAAATTCAAAAAGAAAGTTTGACCTCAATTCAATATTGTATTGAGTTAAACGGTATGACGTGGGCCGACTGAAAGGGAAAATACCTTAATGTTGTTGATTTTGCTCCTCTTACTTTGAGCTGTAATCGTGCTCGTATTTCAACACATCGTTGCCAACTGAGAAAAGAAGTAGATACGGGTCTCGTTTTAGTAAAATTACTCTCCAGTCAAAGGTGAGCCTTAGTAAATATTAAACTGCAGGCTTTTAACGTACCTTAATTCTCTCGACTATTCCTGTTCTTTCCGGAAGTATCAAAACATTGCGGTGAGCACGTCTCAGTACGTGCGTTTTTAAACGGTGCGTGATTGCCTCAACTTTGGCCTCATGGGAATTGTAGTTCATTATGTCCCGTAACGACGAGTGTGACACACATCGCAAAATTTAGAGTTTTCAGATTCGTCTCAAAACTGAATTCTCTCGTTCTTATTGAGGGTCTACTTGTGGATGGTTGAGTTTGAATTCGCCACATGTACCGTTTCTAGAAAATATCCGAAAAAACTTTATTGTTCCATTTAAATTGTGAACAATATCGATATCCATATAAAAAGGTGGCAATCTAATAGCGAGAAGGCGAGTACAGGTTCTATTCTCATAGGATGTAGAAATCTTCTCAGATTGTACAGTTCTGAGTGCTCGTTCAGTCTATTGATAACTATATTGGATTTGCATGTATCGTATCAAAACTGAATTCTCTCGTTCTTATTGAGGGTCTACTCATGGACGGTTGAGTTTGAATTCGCCACATGTACCGTTTCTTGCAAACATAGGTTCTATTCTCATAGGATGTAGAAATCATCTCAGATTGTACAGTTCTGAGAGCTCGTTCAATCCATTGGTAGCTGTATTAAATTTGACTATTAACATAGCCTCTCTTCTTGATAGCTTGGTCTCAAGATCTCCTCCTCTTGGATCTTGTTCAACTTTTGATATTACGGTCCACTTTAGATCTTTTATTAGATGTTGGTGAATTCGCCAATGATTAACCATCTACACTATGTCACCTTTTTTCTATTATATTTAGGTCGAGGCTAGCAGAGCATGCGCTGCTCTGCGACGCCTGCTGTATCTCCTCTAGGGACATTAATTACACCCATCACTCACCATTAGCTCCTTTGTGTGCCTGTCTAAATTCCATTCCTTTTAGTGGTTTAATTGTTGTATTTGTACCTCCTTTTGGTAGCTGGTTTCTATCTCTGGCGACTGGCCCTGTTACAAGTATTATACCCCCTCTGCTATTTTGGTCCGTTTTTGCACTTTTTCAGTTTCTGACGGTGGATGTGTTTGTTTCTCTACTCCTTGCAGGAGCCCCTCACGGCATCATATTTTACATGGTAGGCATGGGGAAAAGCGACAGTGGGTGATTTATGAAATGGTTTGTTTCTCTACCCTCAGCAGGAGCCCCCCTCCCCACCCCAATCTGGCATCACATTTTACATGGTAGGCACGAGAAAAACCAACAGTGGGGCATTTATGGAATGTTTTTATTTCTGAAGATTATTTATTACACTACCACTGTGTGTTCTGTGTTCATATAATTGCAATCCAGGTGCTATTAACAGTTACTATTTATTTGCTTTCTCATTTAAAAGTGCGGACCAAGGGCCATATGTAGGTAATTTCTATTTACCGATTCCTAAATACCGAATTTTACCGATTCGGTATTTAAGAATCGGTAAATAGAATGTAGGTAAAAAATCGGTAAATTTTACAGATTCGGTAATATTCGTTATTACCGATTCGGTATTTACCGAATCGGTAATAAGGAATACCTTTCTATTCATTCCTATGGGCCTGGAGGCCCATAGGAATGAATGGGAAGCCATTCACTATTACAGATTCGGTAAATACCGATTCGGAAATAGGGGGAGCATATTCAAGGGTGGCAGGGTGTCGCATTGACACCCTGTTGCACCCCTGAATATCGTACATGTGTGCACATGTGGCGCACATACATGCCCTAAGGGCATGTATGTCTGCCACATGGCATTTCTAGAAAAGCCAAAATTGCTTTTTAAAAGGTATTCGGTATTTTCCACCAACCTGTAGTTGGTGGTAAATAACGAATCCTTAAAACAAAAATGCACTCACTTGAGTGCTCCCTACATAGGATTTAAGGATTCGGTAATTTACCGATTCGGTATTTTACCGATTCCTTAAAATAACGATTCGGTAAATTACCGAATCCTTAGATCCAGCCTCCTACATCTCAATTGCCTAAATACCGGTCGGTAACGGGAAATGTACCGATTTTCGTCCGTTACCGACTGGTATTTAGCTACCTACATATGGCCCTTATTTCCTAACTAATTGAATTTGTCCCAACCGTACTAGCTTTTTCTATTTAAAATATGATCCATTTAGTTTTTGTTCATATTTATATTATGTTTGGCACTCAACGAATACAATATTTGGATAACAAATGGCTTTCCAAACTAAACGTGCACACCGGAGGCATTTACTTTATGTAAAATATGTATTTGCGACCGTGCTTAGCTTACAGGATCCTGTTCCAGGGAGTCAATCATTTACAAAAATCTACAGGCCCACTGCCAAATAATCTGCATACAAAGCAGAATTACCTGTGCGACTTGCATTCTCCAAATTTTACATTTATAGTTATAGTTATTTTATTATGGTTTGCCAGCAGTTTGCTAAAAGGGCAATGCGGCCAACTGTAATGTACAGCTCACTATAGACGAATATATTAGCATTATAATTAGAATTAGGAAACCCTTTGCTGACATTACCAGTAACTGCCATTAAAAGTATATAAACATAAGAGTTACCAATTGGCCGGTAGTTTCGTTGTTTTCAATTAAACGTTTAGGATTATAAACAAGTTAGATTGGTCCATGGGGAGATGTATATTACATTTGCCCATCTTGCCTTTTTAATTGTTTGCAGACAAACATTTTACCTGTTGTTGTTTCTGGTGCCACTGTTGCAGCCACGGACCGGGACCACGAATCCCAGCATCCCTAGTGGCTCGCTGCCACAACCATCGGCATTTTGCGCCTGGAGGCGCCTCAAATCCAGCTGAGGGCTCCCACAGCACGTGACGTGCATGGACGCGCCCGTGCTAAGGGCGGGCCCGTCTGCGCCCGTAGGAGGTCGGGCCGGGCCCACCCCTCTTGGTGGTGTTATCTGGGGGGCCAGACCATCCAGGACTACAACTGACATTGCTGCCACTGCATCTATCATCCTTGCCCAGCACCAGACTCTCAAGCCTCCAGTGGTGCAAGGTAATCCCCTTTGCATCACATTACACCGTTTTGGGACACCGTTTTGTAAGCCTTTTCCCTGCAAGCATTTGCTATTATTGTTCTTTGCCAACATTTAAGTGGGCCTTGAGGAAGAAGGGAATAATTAAAGGCTAATTAAAGACGGAGGCATAACACTTTGGCAAATCTTGCACTTACATCCTCATACGGCCCAGGGTGGGTAAAATGGGAAAGCGCAAAACGGCAGTGGTGCACTCTGCGACAACCACTACAACCATTAGCACAATGGACTGTTTTTAAAAAGAGCAGTGGGGGTTCTTGAAAAAGAAATCGAACTTGTGTCCCGCCGACTTTCCCGGTCCCCAGCGAATCATATCCCATCATGTGCCTCGAACAGTGGGCTTTCGGGCTCTTTAGCAAGGAATCGAGTTGATAGCCACCTCTCCACATCTTACCACCATCAATAAGCAGCTTGATTGTGATGAGCAAACTGCGGGGCCTACATTAGGGAGTAGGTTACTAGTTCAAACCAAAGCCCCCCGTGTAGTTGTCCAGGAGGGGCCGGCTTGTGTTGCGGGGTTGGATCTGGGGCCAAGCGCAAATGCACCACCACTGGGGCTAAGGCGAAATTATCTAAAGTGGACATGCCATTGCCAAACATCCAGAGTGCAGTGCCCGTGTCGAAAGACGACCTGGCGGTTAAGTTAGAGGCAGGCTCATGTTCCCTTCTTGATCGCCTGAACCTTAGGTTGGAACCAATTAAGCAAAGGCTGTCTTCTATAGAGAGAGACCTTTTAAACCTGTCTCAATTTCTTATAACATCGAATCCTACCCCCCGCTCCGGTGACGCAGCTGTTGCATCTGCCGTCTTGGCTCTAGTTGCTTCTGCCTCAAGTGAAATTCTTATTGCCCAAACCTCCCACCCAGTGAGCACCATCTCCCTACCTGGCCCATCTACAAGCATCGGAAAACCTCCACCTTCCACATGTGGTTTGCAGGCGAGGCCACGCCATTAGTTGTCGTCTAGATCAGAGGCCAATCATCGTAGGGAGTCAGCTCCTCATGTGAGGGGGGAGAAGGGGACACCCCAATCTTTGCCGCTGTTAACCAGGTCAAAGTGCCCCAGGGTCCAAACTACATCCACCGACCACCGGAAGCAACACCGTATACAGTGGTCTTAGGAAACGTGCCAGTCTTAAAGCCGGACACCACCGAGGTTTTCTACAAATTAAAGCACAAGGTCCTTTACTGGCTTAACATCAACACACCCTTGGGCTTCAGAGTGGAAAGGGACAACCTCATGCTCCGGAGAGTGGCCTGGATAGGATGCTCGAAAAAGAGTAATGATGGTGATTGTATAATCATTAATTTCAACAGACCACATCTGGCAGAAAGGATTCTCCATTCCGCCAACCACTGTAATAGAACAGGCCCTTTTTGCTCTATAAGAGCACTGCCCCATGGTTACTCCTACCCACCCACACCCATGGTATTGCATCCGAGGAAATTAACGACCCGACCCCATCGGGATGGCCTCAACAACTGCCCCCGGTCCCTCTATTCAATTCATTTGAGACCCTGGGACATCTTGACCACTGGGATTGACTGGGTGGACAGGGTCCAAGGAAATCCACCGTGCTTTTTCAAATGGACCTAAAGGATCAGCCGGCTCAGGCGAATCATTGGGTAATAACGTTTTTAACATCATCTCTTGGAACATAGCCAGTTTGGCATGAAAGTTCTCGGATCCGGGGTGGTTGGCTTTCATAAAAAAATATGATATTATCTGACGCCAAGAGACATGGACCATTGATAATACTTACTTTTTGGAGGGCTTCAAGCTTTTTAATATCCCTGCAATTCCTTCAAGGGCAGGGCTTTCAAAAGGAGGTCTTGCAGTTTATGTGTCTCTTAATCTGTGAGGTGATATTGTGGTATTGAACACAGATAATCCAGGTCCCCAGGCATTAACCTTCTCTTCAGGGACCCACAGCCTAATGCTTTTGAACTTTTATAATGCCACTTCTTTTCTCTCTGAGGTGTGTAACGTCACTCCGCTTATGTTCATTTGTAACAAATGGTATGGTTCCGCCACGCAAGCCTGGTAACATAGTCCTGGTAGGGGACTTTAACATGCATATATGTGGGGCCTTAAGGCAGGAGGGCTCAGGCGTTAGTGAGGAGTCCTCTTGTCCTCCTGTAGATGGTGTGCATTTTGGTCATTGTAGGTAGGGGGAGAAATTAAATGCATTGGTTTGTGATTTGGATTTGCAACTAACCATAGAGAAATTAACCCCCTCTAGGCGCTATCTCATCCCAACTCTTAAGGGGCTGGGCCGGGAACCCTCGATTTATTATTTTATTTTACTCTTTACCCCCCTTTATTATCTGATCCCAGAGTTTTCAGTAACAGCCAGTAGCTACAGCGATCATAATCCCCTGTGTATTAAAGGTATATGGCCCACTTTTGTTGTAAAAAGACAGATCACAGGAAGAGGGGTTCTACGGGCAACAGATGGAGGGAGATGACACAGATGGGGGCAGATCCTTTTAGCCTTAGGGGTAGACAGGTAGATGGTCACCCTCCTCTATGACCTCCAACGGGACACCAAGGCAGTAGTGCGATATTCGTCGAGCATGAACGTATCTCATTCATTCCCTGTTAGGGGCGGTGTCCGTCAAGGCTGTATATTGGCCCTGTTTCTTTTTAATCTCTACATTAACAATTTTGAGGAAATCCCCCTGGAGACTAAGGCCAATTATCCCAGGATCGGACGGCGAGGTCTTCTGGTTCTGCTGTATACAGACGACCCCGTCCTGATGGCTAGGACAAAGCGGGGTTTACAAACCATCTTATCCATGTTCGCCCAGTTTATGGGAGATTGGGACTTAAAAGTTAACAACTTCAAATCATATATCATGCAACTGGGGATGCGGCCTAGTAGATCATACGCCTTTAAGGTAGGGCTTACCCCGGTCCCTAAAACATCTGCTTTCTCCTACTTGGGGGTACTCCTGGATGATAAACTGAACTGGGGCCCACATTTTACGCGTAAGAGAAACAATCTTAATAGGGAAACTGCCGCAATTTTAAATTTTGCAGTTGGACTGGGTAATAGACCTGTGGGGGCACTTTTAGAGCTCTACAGGGCAAAGTGTCTGTCAAAAGTACTTTACGGCAGCGAAGTCTGGGGATATGCTGAAGTAAAGGATGTCCAAATATCGGAAAACAAATTCATGAGACGGTTGCTGTCAGTTCCCCAGGGTATCCCCTCTTTTATTGCCCATGAAGAGCTAGGAATGCCCTATATTACAGATCACATAGCCTTTCGCCTGCTGTTAATTTGGTTAAAAATATGGATTAAGGCGGGGGACTCGCTAAATAAGGCAATCCTTAAAGACTGCCTGGCCCTGAAACAAGTATTAAGGATACCATGGCTGAAATATATTAAAAGAAGAACGAACCTGGGAAGAGGAGACCTCTTTTCTAACTCTGAGGGAACCCGAAAGGTAGATGTACCCCTTCTTAAGATGGCGTTTAGCACGCGTCAGACCATATTAAGGGAGGAGAGGGAGCTCATGAAGCCAAGTGTTTGCCACTTTGTTATATTAAGGTCCACAGAGAAGGCTGAGCCGTATATACTTGGTTTAGTGAACTCTTATGATAGATTCCTTCTGACCAGGTTTCGGTTTGATCTGTTTTATTTACTTCTTACTTACCCAAGGGGCTCAAACAGAGGGCAATCTTTTTCGCCCTGTGGTTGCGGTGGAACATCTCTGCAGGAAATGTTACATTTTACTATGCTTTGTCCATTTTATGACACCCCACGGAAAATCATATTTAATTCCCATCCTGAAACAGGCCCACTTTAAACAAGTTCGGCCCGCATTTATATTTCTCCAGATGCTGACGGGCAATACTATATTTCTTGTTTTAAGTTTTTTAAAATCTACTATTAAGCTTAGGGTGAGTTGTGATTAGCTGGCTTGTCCCTTATCACCTTTTTTGTTTTCATGTACTTGTATAGCCAACAGGTCGCGGATCTAGCTATCGACTTTTATGTACTGTTTTTAGTAGTTTTATTCTAATATAATTGGTGTCTGGGATTTTAGATGCAATTTGTACATATAAGATGAATTATGAACTTGCAAAGGCTTGCTCTTGTGATTGTACATATTGTATTATACCATTTTTATCCCGGTTTTTACATTGTGCTTTTATGGTTTTATGTAACATGAAACCGAATAAAGAAATTTGATTTGACAAACATTATTAATCTAATTACATTTGGTGACTTTTTTTGTTGTAAGGATGCAGTTCAAAAACTGACGGGTTTCTCACAGAGCTTTTCTGATTTCCGAATGTAATTGTTTTGTTTGGTTTAAAATACTTGCTACAAGTTACTTGGACAGACAAGGACATTTATTTGCAGCAGGCATGTTAATTCTCTGCTGCACTACTTTAGCATGAGTGGAAACAGCTACTCTGATCTCTCTCCAACAGGAACTTTATTTGCCAAAGTTACCTTTACATTTTTATTGTTGCCTGAATACTTCTGGGCACACGAGGACATGTTCTTTGCAGCAAGCATCTTAATCCTCTGCCCTACTTTAGCGGGAGTGGAAACAGGGACTGGATAAAACTCTGATCTCTCCCCAGCAAGAACATTAATCGTCAAAGTTACCTTACCTTACATTTTTATTGTTGCCTGAAAACTTCTGAACACACAAGGACATGTTCTTTGCAGCAGGCATCTTAACCCTCTGCACTATTTTAGAATGAGCAGAAATGGGCACTAGATAAAACTCCGATATCTCTCCAGCAGGAACATGAATCACCAAAGTTACCTTTACATTTTTATTATTGCCTGAAATACTACTTCTGGGTGACCTTCCCACAACTCAGCTAACATGTTTAATGCCTGGATTGCCAAAAATCCTATTGTACTGCAAGCTTCCTTCCCTCACCTTTGCCTACAGATCGTTAAAGGTGACCACCATAAGTGTGCTTAGTAATTCACAGGTCTAAGGCAAGGTGACCTCTCCCCAGCCCATCTAACATATCCAAAGTCTTAATATGCAGCAATCTGCAAAGGAGTTCAAGCTTCCACCCCTGGCCCTCTCCCTCCGCTAGTTAGAGGCATACACAATAAGTGTTGTTATAGTATTACTCAGCACCACCTTGGCAACACCTCTGCACAAGCACACCACCACCTCAGCACAACCTCAGTATCACTAAGCACCATCTCAGCACCAGTGCAGTACCAAGTCAGCACCAGCGCCGCACCCCCTCAGCATCAGCACAACACCACCTCAGCATTAGCACAACACCACCTCAGCATTAGCACAGCATCACCTGAGCACCACCACAGCACCATCTCAGCATCAACACAGCACCATCTCAGCATCAGCACAACACTACATCTTCATCAGCACAGCTCCACCAGTGCACCACCATCTCAGTATTAGCACAGCACCACCTCAGCAATGTGTAGCACCACCTCAGCACCAGTGCAGCCGCACCTCAGCACCAGCACATCCCTACCTCATCACCAGCACATCCCAGACCTCAGCACTAGAGCAGCCCCACCTCAGCACAACTTCCTCATCAGTGCACCACCACCAATGCAGCACCAGTGCAGCACAACCTCAACACCAGCGCAGCACCAGCACAGCACCACCACCTAACCATTAGTGCAGCACCACCTCAGCACCAGCGGAGCCCCACCTCTGCACCTGCTCAGCCCCACCTCAGCACCAACGCAGCCCAACCTCTGCAGCAACTCAGCCACACAACAGCACCACTTCAACATCAGTGCAGCACCACCTTAGCATCCTCAGCACCACCTGAGCATCAGTGCAGCACCAACAACTAAACATCACTCAGCACCACCTCAGCCACACTCAGCATCACATAACTATCATTCAGCATCACCTCCGCACCAGTACACCACCATCTCAGCATCACCCAGCTTCAACTCAATATGCCCTCTGAATCTGGCATCTGTTGATTCTCCCCTAATATTCGCCCACTGCTTATGTTGTAATTCAGGTAAAATTCCCCAACTTCCACCCTCAGATTGTTTATGACCCCAATAACAAGAAAAATATTATAACAAACAAGCATTAGAACAAGCAGGAAGAAGTTGCCAGCATTTTAAAGACAAAAAAACTAGAAGACATTTTTATGTTAATTCATTTTTTAATGTCATTCAGTTGTACATAATGTCTTCTTGGTTATATATATCTAAGGTAACAAAACCGCTTAGAAAACTATTTTATTGTAACTTTTCAACATACTACACAGCAGACACACTGCTCTACAACATAGCTTAAAGACATTAGCAAAACCAATAGCTCTGGCTAAACACTTAGAAGGTCACAAAGGCAAGACCTATTGGCTATGCCAATGATTGTTCTCATTTGTCTCTCTCTAGTAAAGACATGGCTATCAAGTGTAAGCTGCCATTTCAAGTAATAGCTTTAGGCTGTAATCTAGAGAACGTCTGGCCATTTGTGGTCCTACCATGATTCTGGAAAATACTACAGTTAATTGTGATATGACTGCAAATTTAGATTTAAATTGTAAATAAGGTGGAGGGACTGTAATTTTTGCAATAAACATTTTGGATTTAGCACCAACTTTTAGCTGGATTTAAAAACACTGATTTCCTATTACAAAACATATTATTACTGACGTTCTTAATGTGTAATACTATTGTTCTCTTATATGCAAAAAGGTGTTCAATGTGCGTGTTAGAACTGGCATCCTTATCGTGATTTTTCCCTTAACGTTTTGCTTTCATACCTCCTGATTTGCTTACTATGTTTTTGCTTGCTTTAGGGCTCTGCACACTTTACCACTGTTAACCAGAGGTAATGTGCTTTCGTTCTCTCCTTAAAACATGGTAGAATTAGCTCACATCCAATTGGCATATTCAATTTACTTGTAAGGCCCTAGAAAATTGGCACTACCAGTGCATAAGACCTGTAAATCAAATGCTACTAGTGGGCCTGCAGCACTGATTGTGGCACCCAATTAAGTAGCACTTTAAACATGTCTCAGGTCTGCCATTGCAGCCTGTGTGCGCAGTTTTAAACTGCCATTTCGCCCTGGCAAAATAAACCATTTTCCAGACCCAGACCTTCCTTTTTAGGTCTCGCCTAGGCAGCGCTTCCGCTGTCTCGTTGAGACATGCAGTATACACTATAGTGTATATAGGCTCCGCCCACTCTCCACCCATCATTGTCATTGGCTGGTGTCTTAAATAGTGGCTTCTGATTGGTTGTATGTTTGTTAGTCCCTCCTTATGATGGACATGTCTTCATTTGTGTCCTTCCACGGCTATTGGCCCCTTTACTGCACAGACTACTTTCTTCCGATGCCTTCTCACAACCCCATTGCCAATGCTTGTTTAATTTGTCTCCCCCTACAATGCTTGTTTTATTTGTCTCTCCACACTCTGAGATCTCTGTTTAATTATTTAGGATTAACACAGCCCAAGTCTTGCTTTAATTATTTATGATTAATACAGCCTTTCTTTTAATTCATGATTAATACAGACCTTCTTTTAATTACTTATAATTAATACACCCCAAGCCAGGATCGAACTCTGATCTCCAGCTTCAACGTTGGCAGCTTTATATGTTACGCCACCGCTCCTTGCTTCAAGACAAGCCCTTAAAGGGGTTTATCTTTGTTTCCATTGCGGGCATTTCACAGTGCCCCGGGGGCACAAGCAGGGACCTAATAGAGTGCTTCTCCATCAGAATGCACTATTTGGTCCCCCCGGGGCACAAGCAGGCATCCACTTCAGCATGCCTAAGCAAGTATGTGAGGAGTGGATGCGTGCGTGCGTACGCGAGGCTGTAGGAGTGGAGGGATGGCGAATTTCGCGACCTCAGCTCTGGCTGCGTCACTGAGTGCTGCAGCGCTACATTGTTACAATTGCGGCCTTACTCAGCCGCCTGCCAGCATTAATTAATTATTTACCGGGCCGCCCGTGGCGCCGTGCGCCAGGCTGTCTGACTGACACAGCCCACACTCTGCCGATAAAACATAGGAGGTGCCCATTAAATCCGGATGTGACCTCACGTGGTCCTGGACTGCAGGAAGTGAGGTCGCCAGAGAGTGACATTAAAAAATACATCTTATCGGAGTAACAGAGACGGCGGGCGGGATTTTTGTTTTTCCTTGATGCACTGCTTGGGACACTGAGCAGGTCAACAAGGAAAAACAAAGCTCCCGCCCGCCGTCGATAGGATGTAATTAGCGCGAGTCAGCCTTTGTGACAGTGCTTTTGGTGGGAGCCACTCCTCTGTTCTGCAAACACTGCAATCAAATTCCAGCACCTTTATCTTGCGGGACCACAAGGGGGGCGATGGGGGCGCTACAGAGCCTTCGCACCACTCTTTGGGCCTGATAGCCAGTGTAGCCAGTCTTTGTTGACAGCAAAGAACATAACAACAGTAACATAACAGAAGAATAGGCAGCCGGCACGAATGCGCATCCGCGCAGAACTTCCTGAGACAGATCGGCGCATGTACAACCCCCGCACTGTATAACTAATCCTGCCGTGAAATTTAACGCATGCGCACCACCCATAAACAACAATTCTCCCTCTAGTGTCTTAATCTTGTTTTTAATGCACTTCCACCGCTCGCTGCATCGAACCATTTATCTGTTGCTCTGCTCCGTTTTCAGAAGCAGAGCCATGAACAGGGGACAAACTCCCCGATAAAACACATTTTACTATGTAAAAACTGAAAGCCTGCCCTGTGCGCTTGAATTTTCAGATATATCCCCAACACATTTGCGCCCGCCTCCGACCAGACATGCTGTGGCCATCACGAGTAGGTTACTGTGCACTTCCATGCGCCTTCTGCTTAATCCTACGTCTGCTCTTCCACTGGGGTTGCAGCTAGGAGCCTGTGGTGTCTGTGATGTTAGCGTGTACCCCAGCAAACGCAGGCAAGTACCGATGGGAACAGAAATTAGGATGTAGCACATGCTCAGTTAAAGCCGGCAAACAATAGCACTGCTTTGTGAGCCCGTAAAATCTACCCATCTCTGCTGCCTGAGATAGTGAGATTTGTGAGCAGTACCGCCTACCACAGTGGTGCCGTTTTGTAATGTGGTAAAGAGCACCTGCGCCTGGCACTCCTGGTCTGGATCCGAACCTGTAATGTGCAGGATGCACACACAGCTCCTGACAGCAAGTGTTTAACACACTGAGCTACCTTATCCACTTGCATCATGGCGGCTTCATTTCATGACGTGTAGCTCCGTCTTAGCATTTGCGTCTGCACTCCTACCAAGGTTGTGCCCTCTTATTCACAATTGGGCCCCTCCTATGCCCCCCTCACAGATTGGTTTCCATCTCCTCACGTTCTCCTGCCTCTTTTAGAGTATTGGACCCCGCCAGCCCGGTGCTATCGCTGCTGGCCTTTAGCTACAAACAAAGTGCTGTAAGGTAAATGCTTATAGCACTTCTCATAGTTCACTCACACGCAGTTCTGTGATCTGCATGGTATGTGTTCTTTGCAGCAGGCACATTAACCCTCTGCCCTAAATTTATGATGAGTCAAAACTACCACTAGACGAAATACCGATCTCTTATCAGTAGGACCATCAATCACCATAGTTATCTTGACCTTTTTATTGTTGCCTGAAACTCCTGGATGCATAAGGAAGTTCACCTGCTTGTAAACCCATAAGTTATTAGGTCGAGCCTGAGTCAGCACATGCCATAGCCACAACTTGGCACAAAGGGCCTGAAATTTTCCAGGAAATCAAATTGTAGCTCAGGAGGGCCTGTAGCAATGACGTAGAGACCTCCGGGGCCCTCTACAGGAAGGCTGGAGTGCACAGTGGGAGTGAGATGCAGGTTTCCTAGCTGTCTGCAGTGTGCCTTCAAGCTTTGGAAAATGGATGGACGCCATTTCTGGAAATCAAAATAGAGGTACGGCACTTTATTCTCTTTCATGTGCCACTCTGCTAACTTCTGTTTCGCAGTTGTTTGTCTTAAGCATTGAAATATAGGAGATTCTATTCATTTGATTTACTTGTAGAAGATTGAGGAAAACGTGACTTCTGTTGGTGCCCTGATTGGTGTTCATCTGCAATGTTTCTGTCCCTCTGATCTGTTCGCAGTGAATTGTCTGATTTAATTCACTGCACTGTGCCTGGTTACCGATTTCCTCAACTGTAGTGGGACATCTGTACTTTGCAGCAGTGTGCGCGGTGTCTAAGCTACTTGACTGCAGTGTTCATTGTGTCTGGTGTACTTGACTGCAGTTTATTCAGTCCCGATACTTTTCGCTGCGGTGCTCTGTGCACTCACTGGAGCAAGCTTTGCGTCTGCAGTATGCTTGCTTTGTGTGACTTATACTCTCACTGCAGTGTGTTTTATGCTGCACAGTGCTCTATACCCAATGCCTACTATGCTTATTAACAGGTGCAGGGCGTACACCTGAACGTCAGTTGCTAAGGTTTCAGATTGTTTACATGAGACATTTTCATAATTTCAAAATTCTATGGGAGCATGAGGCTTGCAGTGCTTTTCCTAAATGTTCTCAAGATTTCTGATGTGTGTTAGGAGCACCTAGATGATTTCTTGAGAAAATGACTGAAACCAAGGGTAATTGGTAGTGAAAATTAGAAAGAGCCCTAAAAGCCTTTACGGGAACAGGGGTTGGTGGGAAAATGCTGCATTCACTAATGAGTTAGATTAACTGAATCTAACAAAAATGGAATGTAGTGCCAGTCTCCTAGTACATGCCTTTTTGTTGTTGGAACATAACCTTTCTGTGACCACACTTGTGCATTAGCAGAGCCAATACCTCTGGCTAAACACTTATAAGGTCCCAAAGGCGAGACCGATTGCATTGCAAATGCTTGTTTATACATATGTCACCCCTAGGTTAGACCCTGGACAGTCCAGAAGGCAGGGTGCAGTGTATTAAAAAAGTTGGACATGTACTCTTTAGTTTTACATGTCCTGGTAATGAAAAACCCTTCATTTGTTTCTCACTACTGCAAGGCCTATCTCTCCTATAGGATACAATGGTAGTTACCTTGTTACATTTAATAAGTGAAAATTTCGAAATGGGAGCAGGTGACTAGTTCATGGTTAGGGTCTTTGGAATTGATAAATCCCGCTTCGCCATCTGGGCTATTTTCCTCTGCCCTGTTGCTGCTGTTCGTGCAGGGGCTGCCTTTGACCACGGAACGCCGGACTGCCCTTAAACACATCGAGGAGAAGGAGAGGCACTGGACTACATCCCCCAGGAGTGCGGGAGGCCCTCCAGGTGTGTCGCTGCTGCCCCACGCCTATTGGTCAACGTTGGCTCTTAACCCAGTCATACATCCCGCAGCGCGGGACGCGCGCGGGACGCGCCGGGCTAAGCCCGGGCAAAGGGCGGGCCGTCTACGGCCGTCCAAGGCCGGCAGAGGCTGGGCTGGGCCCCCTCCCTTACACTCTCCGTCCTGTACGAGCCCAGATACAGGTACTTTGGCCGGTGGGAACTGCTTTCACTGCTGTCCCTTGACTCTGTATCCTGGTGGTCCCTACGGGGTGGATGTTATGCTGCTTGTACCATCACATTGGGTCTGTAGTAGGTCCTAGATCTTTCGTGTTGCTACATGTGCATATCGTCCTGAGCGTTAATTACTTTACACCCCGCGACGATTTGGTTTTATGTTTTTAAACATTTTAGCAATTTTCGTTTTGTTAGACATTTTTATATTTCTTGTGCATCACATTAGCTTGTAAAACTTTTGTGCGGGTTGAATATGGGGAAGAGGAAAGTTATGGAGGGAGGCGCAGTTGCTGGCACAAAAAAAGGGAAAAAAGCTAAAAAGATCCCTCATGCTGGTCTTAATTGTGTCCTGGAAAGAATTGAGGGAATTGTTAACGACTGTGAGGAGGTTCTTGGTGACGCCACTGAAAAAGATATAGGAAACGTGGAACAGATGGATGGCAAAACTTGTAATAAATCACGCAGGAAAACCATCCCCACAATGTTTATTAATCAGTCTAGTTGCAACAAGCCCATGCTAGCTCCCTTACCGGTTACACACAACCCACTCGTGGACGCTGTTTTTCCCAGTCCTTTACCCCCTCCTATAGAACTAGGGTTGGTGCAGCAACAAGCCCAGGTATCTCCTACTTTTACCCCCATTCTATGCTCAAACAGATTTTCCCTACTTGCTCCACGCACTAGCACTACCACTATATCGGCCCCAGAGGAATCTATGGTACTATTTCCAAGTGAAAGGCTAGCCGTCGGCATACAGGCTGGGCATTCTGAGTCGGCTTTGTTGGTTAGGATTAAGAAGTTGGAGGATATGGTTGCATTATTGACTGCAAGACTGGATAGTCTAGCCCAGGGTCAAGCTCCTCTAACTACTACCTCCCTAGCACTTCCATCAAGGGAGGTTTCTGCACCCACTGGGAGGGTCACACAGGGGCCCACAATCTACACTCCAAATACTTGTTCACCCTCATCCCAAGACCAAAGAACGAGGGGGCTTGCTAAGAAGAAGGCCACAAATGACAAGGCTGGTTCTTCTTATGCAGACATCATGAGAGGTGAGCCCCATACTGTGGTACCCGAAACTAGACCTATGCCAATGGATCACCATATCCACACTATATCCTCGCTGCCACGAGTACCCATTGTATCACCCCCCTACAGAACCACCTATGGCCAGCGTCCGCCCCATCGACCTATTAGGACCAAGGTGTATATGACCAACGTTCCGAAAATTGCCAGCAAAGGGGGCTATGAAGGTAGGGACTCACTACTCAATAAAGCTATCCATTGGTTGCGTTACGTAAGGGGGTGTAGATCCATTATTCGAGACGATCTGGTTGGAGCAAATAGGATTTCTAGGGCAGATGCTCAGGCAGATTGCATTGAGATTGAACTTAGTGACCCCTCCCTAGCAGAAAACCTCCTATTACTGGAACTCAGGACATCTCCGCCGGAGTTTTCCTCGATCCAGATCCGTCCCTCCCCTTCTTGGTCATTCCTGCATGAGTCCGGAGATTCAGGTCTCAGACAGGTTGATTGACTGATTCACAACCAACAAGATAACCTTCTTCCTGTCTCGGAATGCCTCTCCCAAGTGGTTAATACTGTTTTAGTACACTCTCTGCCCATGGTCCCGGGTGGGGTTAGTAGTGTTACTTTGGCTCCCCCCCAACTACCAAGTGAAGCAAACGTCTTAAGTGAGGTGGTGGATGTAAATAAAGACATTCCCCTTAATTGCGCAAGATCACTCCATATTTTATCCTGGAACATTGCGGGTCTGGATAAAAATCTTGCCGACCCCCTCTGGAACGATTTTATCAACAAATTCGATATACTTTTATTCCAGGAGACATGGAGCCTAGTCCCCCTTTATAGGTCAGGCTATACCACCTTTCATGTCCCGGCCATCAGCTCACCCAGAGGCAGGCCCTCGGGGGGACTACTTGCTTGGGTCAACATTCACTTGAATTGGTCTGTTAGAATCCGGGAAATTCCCTCCCGGGACATTCTTCATATTTCCATTACTGGGCCAGACTCCAAAGCTGGCCTGGAGATCTTTAATGTATATGCCAGAGGAACCCCTGGTGGACAAGCAAGCCCCATCATATCAACCCTGGATACTGAGCTCACGGCCATCACCTCTGCAGTAGGCACAATCGTCGCAGGAGACCTAAATTGTACCTTTGAGCCACTCTGCAATGAGGATATCCAGGGCACAAGGGATCTGGATGCCAAGTGGGAAATTCCCTGTCTAGACCTCCCTATAATAAAGAAATGGTCCCCTAGAGTCATACAAATCAATGCTCTGACTCTTGAGCATAATTTGAGGGCGACCAATGGTAGATCTAAATCCGATTTAATGGGAGCCCCCACATTTACTAGAACCAAGGTGCCCTCACGCATTGACTATATATTGTTGGACGTTGGTTCCTGGGGTGACCTTATAGATATGGAAGTGGTCCAAAGATGCGAAAGTGACCACAATCCCCTGTCCATGCACTTTCAATGTGATCTTGCTCTTATTCCCACCGAGCTTGTTAGTACCAAGACTACTCGGATGAGGGAAATTGTCCCCTCCAACTGCAATCGGCGCCTTAAATGGCATAAGGTTGCCGAAAGCGAATTATCACTGGAGGGCATTAGGGAGATCATTAATGATAACATTTCATTACTTAACGACGTTTCCGACACTCCCCCCTCTCCTACGCACTGCTCAGAGCTTAAGGAAATATACCTCTCAACTGTGGACAATGTAAGTGAGTTCTTCCAGGCCAAAATATCTCGGGGCTGTAAGCGCCCACTTCCTAAAGGCGAAAATCCGTGGTACTCTAACGAGTGCAGAACACGGAGGCAGGACCTTTCGAAAGCTCTAAAAACCAAGGTCCAGAGTAACATCTTGTCTGCAAGGAAATTATATTACAGGTCCATTGTTCTAGCCAAACGAGCTTGGGAAGAAGCCCACTGGCAAGATCTGAAATCTGCTGCCCAGCTGAAGGATGCAACATTATTTTGGGATCTTATTAATGTTGGCACAAGGAGGGGGGCTGATCCATTACCGAACCACATCTCGGGGCGAGACTGGTTCGAGCACTTTCAGAAATTATACATGGGTGATGAAGGGTGCACACCGCATGAGCAAGGGTATGAATTAGAGCCCCCAGTGGTACCTTCTGTGAACGAGCTTTTTGGCCTTAATGAGGTTCTTAGAGCTATTGCTTCAATTGCGCCCGGTAAAGCAGCCGGTCCCGACGGCCTTCCGGGCGATCTTATGATCCACGAGAGAAACCTTTGGGCACAATTTATTTGTAGATCCCTAAACCTCATAGCAATTGGTCACCCTGTACCTGAATCTTGGAAAGGGGCTGAGGTGGTGACCATCTACAAGAAGGGGGATAGAGAGGATCCTGCAAATTATAGACCGATTAGTTTGATCGATGTCATTCAAAAAATAGTTGGCAGGGTCCTCTTAACACGGATGAAGGGATGGATTGATGAGGAGGGTGTTTTGTCCCACTTTCAGGCTGGATTTAGATGTGGTGTTGGCACAATGGATCAGGTATTTAGACTCTGCCTGATCCACTGGAAAACTGTAACCATCAAGAAGGGTAGCCTGTATTTGGCCTTTATAGACTTAAAGACAGCCTTCGATCTGGTCCCCCGCTCCAAGCTTTGGCAAGTCTTGTTTGATCTAGGAATTCCTCCCCTGATCCTGTCTCTTGTTAAACGCCTGCATGAAGACAATTTTGCCAGAGTAAGGTGGGGGGGGGCAGGGCCAGCTCACAGAGAAAATAGTTGTCCAGAGAGGAGTACGCCAGGGTTGTGTTTTGGCGCCGACCTTGTTCTCTCTCTATATAAATGGGGTGACAGACCATTTGAGAGAGGACGCGGCCGATGCCCCAACCCTGTGCGGGGAAAAAATACCAACCCTATTATTTGCGGATGACACCCTCCTGGTCTCCAAGAGCCCTATGGGCCTGCAAAAACTTCTTGATCGCTTCACCTCATTCTGTGTTGACAGAGGCTTGGTAATCAACATAGCTAAAACCAAGCTAATGGCTTTGGCACCATCTAAAAACTTCAGGAACAAATTTAACTTGAATGACAGCCCGCTGGAGCTGGTAGAGGCCTTTGATTATCTTGGGGTAAGGATGAACAACAAACTAAAATGGGCACCTCATCTGACTAAAATGGTCCTAAACCATAAACGGATTTCCGGGGCCATAGCGAGGCACCAGAGACTCTCCTGTAGTCGCCCTGTAGCCCCAGCCATCAAAGTATACGAGGGTAAGGCCTTGCCTGGGTGCTTATACGGGGCGGAACTTTGGGGGTTCGATAATCTTTCTGAATTAGTAAAATCAGAAAACAAATTTTTTCGTGACCTAGTTTTGCTCCCCCCTTCCACCCCTCTATTACCTCTCCGTTACGACCTTGGGAGGCACCCAATAAACGAAGTGGCGAGGCTGCGCCCCCTGTTATACTGGACCCGGCTTATGAGGTCTTCTGACCTATGCCATTATGCATCCGGACTAAAAGAACTGATAAGTTTGGGCGCAGGTCACAAGGTTGGTTGGGTCTCTAACTTGATGAAATTAGTGGTCGAAATTGGTCTGGACCAGGCTTGGGAGAGCCAGATGCCCCCGCCCAAACCTCTTGTGAAAAAGCTTTACTGGGACTGGATCTCCGCCATGTCCAACAAAAATCAAAATGGCATTTTGTCGGAGAGATTTTTGGATGTTAAGCCCGCCCTAAAATTGGAACCCTTCCTTGACCTCATCGAGTCCCCGGGGGACAGAGTGCTCTACCTGAAATTCAGGTATGGCACACTCCCTCTCCGTGATTTTCAGTATGGTTGGAGCGGCCACTCGGGAAATATTGAGGGCTGTCCGGACTGTGCTTGCCCTACGGAATCTATAGCACATTTTTTCTTTGCTTGTAGGGCATACAGCCAAGTGAGGTCCAGGTGGCTAAAACCGGTTTGTTCCAATTTGGGCTGTTCTTCCCATCGGGTGGCCTTACGCATTTTAACTTATGAGACGTTAATCCCAAGTATTATCTGTGGTACAGCAAAGTTTTTGGGACACGCTTGGAGGATTAGGCAAAGGCTCGTCAAGGGAAAATTAGCTAAATGAAATGTTGTGAGCTTTGTCCACCGAGCCCTTTTCTTCTGGATGGGGTTTTTTTTTTTTTTTTTTTTATACTGTTATGTGGTTTTTTAATGTATATATTACCTATGGCCTGATCTATTTTTAGCCTTGTTTTTAGCCCTGTTTACTTTTTATATCCATCTAGAGAATTAGAAAACTGACCATTCGCTGTTATGAATTTCCCTGGTCTCTCTGGTTATCAACTTGTGATGCATTTTTGTACTTTGTACTTTTATGATTGATATTTTTATTGATCGAATAAAGTGATTTGAATTTGAATTTGATAAATCCTCTCTCATGGTAAAGTCGGATTTTAATTACAATTTTGAAAATGCCACTTTTCTCTTGAATAAACAAGGATGACCCTTATCCATGGGAAACAGGGCATACAATACCTTTAAGCAACAGTGGTTCTCATTGGTATAATAATTGATCAAAATACATAATTTGGAAAGCTACAATGGCTGTAAAAAATGTCTGTGTTCTCATAACTAATCAAACTACGACAAATAATAAAAGGATAATAGCCATCACCCAAAGTCACATGTATTGTTTTTATAATATATATAGTCTCAATCATATAATTGCAAAAATGAAATTCACAATGATTTCATAGAAGAAGTGCATCATGTCCCAAGTGAAAAATCGGAACCAAAAATGTATATTAATTTTCAATCTGCACACATATAGAGCCCCTGGGACAGAAAGCTCCAACAGCATTGAACCCAGCACCAGGACTCTGCCATCTGTGAGTCCTACCCTTCCAAGTGGTGCCACCCCCGTCTAGGACCCTTGCAAGTGGGCCTGAAGGTGCTCTGCCAGCCTATCTCTGGATCCAGCAGAACCAACACATCTCCCCTGCTGTGAGGTGCAATCCTAAGTAGAACTGATGCATCACCTCTGCTGAAAGACTTCTCCCAGCACAAGGACTCCACATCATCCTCGCAGCTGCACTGGAACCGCTGCTGTGCGGAGCTTCACTGACTCCAGACCTCGCACATAAATCTCTCATCGGCGAGAACCACAATAATGACACAGGCTCTCGCATCACAGCTCTTCTGAACTGAGGCACTGCCTCAACTGCTCAACACTTCCTTGATGCACTGCTCAGCCGAAAAGATGCATCCATTTAGCTTGAGGATGCACTGCTCAACAGAGAAGGTGTGTTGGGTCCACTGGTAAGCACCTTAGGCCCACTTCCAAGGGTCCAAGCCTGGGGTTGCACCACATGGCAGGGCAGACTCACAAATGGCAGAGGCCAGGTGCAGGTGCAAATTGGTGGAAGCCTGTTATGTTCCTAAGGTTTCAGATTAGGAGGCAAGCCAACTAGTCCTTGGAGTCACTCTGGATTCTGGGTTAAATGATGCAGGTCCAGTCCTTACCATGCCAAGCATAAGGCCATCAAGCAGTAGATCAGTACAGCCAAGTAGCAGTCCAGCAAAGTATCAGTCCAGCAGAGTGGCAGTCCTTTCTACAGCAGAGCAGTCCTTCTGCCTGATACAGTATCCACAGGTCCAGAAGTGTACTGACGTGGTGCCATCTGCGGTTTAGTACTTATACTCAGTAGTGCCTTTGAAGTGAGGGAGAATTCAAAGACAAGCCTTTGAAGTGCACAGATGCCCTGCCCTGCCAACCCTGGCTCCAGACTAACTACAGGGGTTAGGCAGCCCTTTGTGTAAGGACAGGACTTAGCCTATTTAGAAGTAAATGAAGCTGCGTCCAGCTCCTCCATTCCCTTCTGTCAGTATAGCCCACTCAGTCACACCTAAGCCCCCATTGTGTGTGGCTGACTAGGTGGCGTGCACAATGCCCAATTGCCAACTGCATCCAGTTATAGACCACTGTGAATTGATGTCTTGTGTCAACAGGACAATTTAAGGAAAAGTGCTGCAATTCAAGGCTCCCAGTCGAGGGTCGTAACACAAATGCGGTCGGGCTGCTGGCGGCCTAAGACAGTGGGGGCTTATGCGTATAGGAGGCATTCTCCAGTGGGCCAGCAGACATGCTGGCCAGAGCATGGAAGTGCATTATCACTTCCTGCTCTCTGAGGCACCTGAGAAGTCATTGTTGAGACAAGACACCAATGTGCAGTGGTCCATGATTATTGATCTCAAGCCTTGCGCCCTGAGCATACTTCCTTGGGTTGATCCTGCATTGCCCTCATTGATCTCATCACGCATTCATCAACTACTGTGAAACCAATTTTAAGCCTTGTGCTGCGAGATTCAGGATCACTTTCTGCACCTGGGTAACCATTGTCTTAGTCTGGTTGTCATGTGGATGCACTCCTGGCCCCCGTACCTAGTTGATCTTTTGTAACCATTGTGTATCACATCTCATGCATGAAACTGAATGTCCTGTTGATCATCCTATAATTATGTAGCGATCAAAATGTAGTTGACTGTAGTACCTAGACTCAATTGTTAAATTGTTTATTAGTGTACACTTGAGTGTTGGTACTCACAGATGGTGACTATAACCATTGTGTTACATTTGTCACACTCATATGCCTGAGTTATTATGTTATGTCTCATGAGACTTTCTCCTTTGCTTGCTTTTCCCACTTCATTGTTTTGTTACTGTGCTAAATTAATATGTATAAATACTCCATTTGGATATCAAACATAGGTATAAATGTTTCTCTACAATCTTCTAAATGTCTTTATGCTGTGTGTAAGGGACTTTGTTCCTTTATGAATACGCACACCCCCTAGTAATATTTAATTTACAAGCCCTGGGCAAAGGTAATACACATTACTAGGGACTTATAAGTAAATTAAATCTGACGATTATAGATGAGCCAATGTTACTGCATTTTAGGGAAAGAGCACAAGCACTTTGCAGTGGTAAAGTGTGCAGAATCATATGGCCAGCAAAAGCAAAGTCAGCAAAAAACAAGAGGCCTGAAGGTAAAGAGCTAGGGAACCTCTCCAAGGATGCCAGGTCTGACAGCAATCACCAGCTGGAAACAAGCATCCAGCACTTCAGAAATTGAGCTACTACACACACATCCAGACAGGGTGTCTATTTTGTGTTTCCTCATCTGTTGGCACCATACCTAAAAGTTGGGAATGGTTCCAACTTATATAGAAAACAAGTCAGCTGAGTAGGGACGCTGCTCTAGAATGGAGGTGAGCTAAGCAGAAGCTCAAGTGTAGTCTCAACCTCTAACATCACAATTTGCTACAACATCATAAGGTAAATAGTGCCTTCAGTATTCCAAGAAAGGTTACTAATGAAGGACCTTAGAGACTTACAAGACCCTTTATGGTACTATACTAGTACATATTCTAGAGAAACCCCTAATATTAGTGTAAAAAGCAACACAAGTAAGCTGTGTGGTGAAGAGAAAGCAATACCCTTTAAGGAATGGAATTTTCAAAATGAGCCTAGCATAATTGTTTATCGAAATTCCCCATAGCCTGCTGTAAGTTTTGGAGGCACAGCAACTGATATATTTAAGGAAGGTGACTCAGTAGCTGAGAAGTTCTATAAGATTGTCACATAAAAACATGGCAATTTGGAGGTTGTAAAGCCCAAATTTGTTTAAAACAGGAAGAGGACTCAGAACTTACATGATCAAAAACATATCACTAATGATGAAATATCAGCTAAAAGAGAATTTAGGGAATCCATGTAAAGTATATGTTTGGACCATACAGACATCTCAGATTGGCTTTTGTCCTTTGCGATCCCCAAAAAGCTTATAGTAAATTGAGAATATGCATCAACTTGAAATACCTCAATAGACAGTTATAGATCATTATCTGCTTCCTCAATAAATGAAGTGATAACTACTTTGTACAAGGTTCAAATGTCTTCTACAATAGCCCTTTCATCTGCATTCATCCAAGTAGTGTTGTTTGAGGAGTCACATCCAGCAGTCCTGAGTATACACACCATTTTAAAAATATGATATTTAGTCCGGCCATTACTTTGATAGGTTTTAAAACATATTGAATAATTTCTTTAATGGAATGAGATTTGATTTTTTGGAAAGGCAAAATAAAGCTGGACCACAAATTGAGCAAGTTCTAAAAATCCTCCGGGAGAAAGATTTTAGAATGAGGCAGAAGAAATACAAATTTATAGTCACTGCTTATTTTGTGTTTATTTTGTGCACATTTTGTGCACAAATCCTCACAATAATGGGATACCCCTAATAAAGGGATGGTTGAAACAGTTATACTGCCCCTTTTTAAGATTACACAAGTCAAATTTGTGTTACATTTTGCCAAAAAAGCTGCCATTTAGAGGAATTATTAAAATGTGAGGTATGAATTGAGTGATTAGTGTATATGGAATTAAATACTACTACTTAAATTGTTCACTACTTATATTATTCACATTTGACATACAGAGCAATTCTGACCACTGATCCCAGTGGGTACAGAGTGGAGACAACCTTAGTCACAGAGAGGGAAGACAAAAACAAACAACTGTTTTTTCTTGTCATTCATTAAAAAAAAGGCAGGCTTGTACTATACTATAACCGAGGAGGCCCAGATTTTCTGTTGGTTTGCATGTATTACAAGATGTATGTTTCGAGAATGTCTTTTAAACTGGATCTAAGACTTAGATATACCTGATCTCCATTAAAGGACAGATCTGTAAGGCCATGCCACACGTATTGAGGTGGTTGTGTAATTACAATAGAATAAACATAAGGAAAGAGCTATGCCAGGAAAGAAACATGTTACAGCTGATTGCCTAGCTACAAAAAACATTCACCTGGAGAAGAGGATGAAGAGAAGCTCAATCCTAGGAAATGGAGACCTGAGAAGCATTCCTATTATGAGTTTGGCGGTCTTGGAGCGGGCTTCCACGTCAATGGCCCACTCCAAGACAGCAAAACCCATAATGAGACCGCCTGCCGGATTCCGACTGGAATCCAGGTCGGGCAGTCCTGCGGCAGCTCGCCCAAGCCGGTTTGGTGATAAGGCTCATATTTGAGCCTTGGTACAAAAAGGGGGGTGGTCCCAGTGGAAATACAATATTACATAGACATCAACATCACCTGATCAGTTAATTACAAACAAAATGTATACATATTGTAAATATTTAATCAAGTTGAACATATATTTCATAATGTTCAAAACACAGCACATTTATCAAAAAAGTTAGTGCATAGGTGCCCCAGAAGGGAAGAAGGGAGGAATTGGTGCATCAATGTGCAGAAGTGAGGGTGAGTGATGGAGGGAAGGCAGTGAACAGTGTGTACATCCAATAACATAAAAGGCCTATCCAGCCTTAACCAAGGCTACATTATTTACAGAAATAGAATGTCAGAAAGGACACTGTGAATCTATCATTGTTGTCCACATTCTATATAAAAAACATAGAACTAACTTTTTTGATAAATGTGCTGTGTTTTGAACATGATGAAATATTTGTTTTTGATTAAATATTATCAATATGTAAAAATATTATTTGTAAATGATTGATCAGGTGATGTTGATGTCTATGTAATATTGTATTTACACTGGGACCACCCCCCTTTTTTGTACTGAGTTTCACCTAGGTCCTAGTGACGTGTCTGAGTCAACCCCATTATTGTGTAACCATATTTGAGTCTGCACGTTCCTGCAGGGCATGGACTGTTCAGTCCATGCCCTGCAGGAACTGGCAGTGCATGCATACGGGGGGAACCCCATGTGTCCCCTGCATGCATCCCCTTGCGCAGAGACAACAGGGGGCCCTGTAGGGCACCTTTAATTTCCTCACCGCCACACTGTGGTGGCGAGAAAACTAGTAATATGCTTGGTGGTGCCGCTGTGATACCGCAAGCATGTTACCAGCCTCACACTGCTGCAAGACCGCCAGGGATCACGGTTCGTGGCAGCCCAACTGCCATAGTCAGAATATGGAAGGTGGACCACCACCACGACTATGGCGGTCCAATGGGTTCTAAGAAGTTTAGGAAATTAATAGTAATGCTGGTCTATTAGGGACTCTAGAGCCCAGATTTACTGTCCTTCATGCAAGGAAGTGCTGCTTGAAAATATGCAGCTCTATTTGCTCAAACGGCAGACAATATAGCAGAGCCAGGTTTAGGAAGAGCAGGACATTTGCCAATGATATAATCAGTTGCTCTTGCAATAAATCTGGCTGACCTACGTCATGCAGAGCCATGGATGTAAGGCTAATCTCCACTGTCTTGCATGGTGCCTGCCACACGGTGCAGGGATGAACACAGACTCCCATTCATCTATGGGATGTTATGACCGGTTTACGAGCTCCCATAGAAGAATGGGATTATGCAACCTAACAGTGTTTGGTCGCATCATAATGAGGCGTTTGGGACCGCCGACCAGAGGTCAGTCGGTCCAGGTTCCGAGACGGTGTCGGGCGGATGTAAGTCCACCCAACATCATAATAGGCCCAATGTGTCCAGTAAATAAATTGTGAAAAAAAGAGATATCCCCCTTATTTTGTTGGTTATCATTCTAATTGGTCTGAAGATGTGTTTGCTTGTGCATGCAATCACAATCACAGTGAAGACATTCCTCAAAAATGAAGTAAAGAAAGATAAGGATATCCAGAGCTTCTAATAACAAATTTGATGGTCCAATTTACCTCATGGGAGATACCGAACTATTTAAACATGGTAAACAATATTGACACACATCACTTTAGAACCAGAGGTTTAATGGTTTGGTATAGTGCACTACCAGACTGTTAAAATAGGGCATCTAATTGATCCTGGGGAGAGGGCATGAGTTTGTTTTAAGGACTCTGTTCAGGATCTGATGTGGCAGCATAGAATGTCCCAGGAAATTAATTTTGTGCAGTTTTTTATAAGGAGTGGAGAACTTATATTTAACCTGAATCCAGGGTGGTTGCTGAGAGCCCATTTTCAATGTTGATTGTGAGCAAATGTGTCTGAAGTTGGAAAAGGTCTAAGAACATGCATAGGTAAGATAAAAATCAGCAAGACAGAGACAAACGTAATAAATTTCATGTGGTAGAGATCGCAAGTGTGAAGAATGATTCAAAATGAGGCCTTCCCATGCTTAGCTTTCAATAATTTCCAAATGCCTCATCTATATCTTACTGAGGGCAGAGATGTGCTATATGTTCGTGTGTTTGCAGAAACACTCTGATTTGAAGTTTGCAACCACAAAAACTTTTTTGACCATGAGCAAAACCCATTTTAGGACTCAGTAAAATGTTACCCATTCCTAAAATGCGTTATTGAATTAATATTGGTTTGGTATTTGAAAGCAGCGTGTTTTGGGCATCCCTTCCAAATACTAAATCGTTATTAGATGTATTTATAGTTTGAGACCAGAATTTACTTATAGCAAACCACTGAAAAGTTACAACCTCCAGCATCCAAGGGTGGTAGCTCATTTGGAAAAGGGAAAGAATACCCTTTGGACCTCATCTCCTTTATGAATTTTAGGAAACGTTTCTGGGAGAGAAGGCAGTGGCCCAGAGGATCACAGCCAACTCTACAACTCTAGGAATTCAAACAAAACAAAAAAAGTTTTTTTTAAAAACTAAAAAGCAGTCCTCTTTCCTTTAAAGAAAACAGGCTGCTTGAAAAAAAAAAAAAATCCTTCAGTTTAACTCAATCACAGACATAGGAGTATGCAGACCCATTCAAGCCACCATCTCTGTGATTGTGGCCAATGGGTTTGAGTTACAATGTGAGACTTAACTAATGAATATTAATTGAGTAGGTTGGATTACTACTCAATCTGATTCCATGTTTTGTAAACCAATTCATTAGTACAAAGGTAGGTTTGTAAAAAGGTTTCTAGTCCCAAATTGTGAGCATTTAAAAAAATATAAGTATTTAGTAAAAAATTGTGAATGTGTATTTCAACCAGAAAGTTAGGATTTCAGGCCCTGAGTCTATTTCCTTCATGCATAAATTGGTCGAAGAGATAATTGTCAGTTACTTTTAAGAGTTTTTATCTTTTCTAGATGCCACATACTAACCTAATTCTAACACTTTTTCTTCCAACAGAGAAAATTCTGGAATAAATACCAAGGTAAGAGAAATATGCTACTACTTAAATTTGTTTGTTTAAAACAAACGTTCTGGTGTGTGCGACATTTGGACCGAAAAGTGACATTGTAGTATATGGGTGTTGGCCTGCTTTTGAGAACCAGGGATGCAACCTCTTGAAGGAAGTAAGGAAGTGTAAACAAATCCCACTTATGAGTTGGACATCACACATTAAAAGTGTCGAGTAAGAAAAAGCAAGTTGCCTACGCATGTTACTTTGCCTATGAATAGTTCTGCATATATATATATATATATATATATATATATATATATATATATATATATATATATATATATCCAACAACAAAAGGTTACCCCTGAGGAAGGAGCCACCAAGTAGGTAATGGATGCACTTTTCTTTAATGGGCTTCAGCAGAGCAAAAACAAAGCGTGTTTAAAAGTCCAAGGCAGCCTCTGCCAGACGCGTTTCAGGTTTCCCTTTCATCAGTGGCAAGGTTGCAGCGAAATTTCCAGGCAACATGCTGCTAATTAATAATCTATGGACCTCCCCCAGTGGGCGTCGCCGTAACTGCGGCATGCTGGTCCATGTAGTAGCACAAAGTATTACTCCTGTGAGTTTCACCCAGAGTTCGCCAAATTTTGAAAAGTAAAATCCAAGTGGATGAAACCACAGCCTTGTTAAAACGCTGCTTGTACCACGAACCCCATTCAGGCATGTACCTCCCGCTTGCACGATGACCTCGTACTTCGAAGTATATATATATATATGTTGAAAAAGGCCGGAACCACGGCCAAAACGCGTTCAGGATGGACAACCGTGTCTGAATAAATTGTGTAAAGAGATTCCGTGCTGTGTCGGCCCTGTTTATTATTTGAAGCAGGAATGTTGAATTAATATATATATAATTATATTATATGTATTAACTATCTTTAAAAGTGTGCTTCTGAAACACTCAAGCACCCCATTGATTTCAATTGAATAATTCTTCTATCAAGTCTTAAAATACATTTATGAAAATGCACATAACAATTAAAAAAAGCCATTTTTGTGTTAAACAGTAAACTTTTCTTTTCGAACGCAGTCCCTTTACCTCCAAGAAAAACCAGCTGCATTTAAAAAGATGTTTACTTTATTGAAAGGCAATCACATTCATGGTGGTCTGTTGTCCCCAGTAGGCCACCACTCCTGCAATGGCCTCTAATCATAGTGAGTCGCAATTTGTGACCTACCTCTATAATATTCATGAGGTTGATTGCGACCAACTATGATTCATTTTTTAATGAACCAACCTATTTCTACATAGGTACGTTCTTAAAAATCATTACTGTTTGCAAAAGTACAGTTTGCAATTTAGCAGACATTATTTTTCAACCAGATATTTGTACATCTGGCCCAGAGTTACATGCTGAATTGGAAATTACACCTCCAGTGGCAATCCTGCATTCCCAATAGTTGCCCTGGGATATTTCAGCAGCCGAAAGCTGGTGGAGGGACTGAGTATTAAACTGCCTTAACATGGGAAGTTATTGCAGGATTTAGATATGGTACCTCCAATTCCTTCATCTCCAAATGCACACTTATAGTGCAAGTTGCAAAACTGGGATATTCTGGCTTCCTTAAATTACTGTTGCTCATGGTATCAGTAATTCTAGATGCAAGAATACCAAAGCAGTCAGAAAGAGCTCTTAGTGAAGGTGCCTATTTCTACAGCCCAATCATTATATGCTCTGTTTCAGAATAAGTGTAATTGAATATAACTAAGTTCGAATTAGGCTGCAAGTCCCTCCTTTCACAAATCTTCAAAATAATGAAATGCCCTTATTATCTAAGACCCGAAAAAAGTTTTGATACTTTCATATCTGATGGAAGGTGTTCTTTCCCTTGAAAGGTTTTTCATAACTTCCACAATTTTAAGGTCTTTACTTTTACCTTCTCAGGGCTGAGATGAGTGAGAATGTTGACAAGTGATTTGGATGAAGAAAGCACTGGTTTAATTTTTCCAAATGGGGGTGGTGGAGTCTTCTAGCTGCAGCAACAGATTATGATACTGCTTATTGCCATCCCTCATTCTTAGGGCACTGCAAACACAGTGTACATTGCTATAATATTAATGGAGCACTCTTGATGGTTCCCAATCTCAAATTTCTCCTCCGTCATAATAGGTGAATACCTTTCTAGCCCTGTGTGGATGTATGAGCAGGGGTGTTGGGTGACACTTTCTTAGTTGTATCCCTGCTCACATTAAATTACTCTTCAGAGGGTTTATTTCAAGAGTGCATGTTATCAAGCAACAGATTTGTGCAGTGTATATGCCTGTTGGCACCACATTCCTCTTACAACTTTCAATCTCCGACTTTAGACCTTCACACTGCACTTTGAATACTACTAATTCACCATTTAATTACACACAGCCACGATTGTCAATTAATCCATATTTGAAAATGGACCAGGAGATCCTCATGGTCTTTGGCCATGTTCATTGGTTCACCTTTAATAGTGAAAAACATATTTAAATGCCATATGTTTCTTGATTATTGTTATTCTAGAGTTTCTACTATGGAAAGGTTTTATCTGTAAAAATATTATCAGACTAGTCAATTTAGTTCATCTCAATCAAGCACTCTAACCTCAGGCTGACCAAATAAACGTAAGCCTCTAGTAACTGATAATATTTGACAAACTACCAGAAAGTCGTTTTTTCATTAACAATGACGGAGACAACCACAGTACAGTAATACCAAGGAAAGAGGTCTTCTACAGTTGAAATCAAAAGTCACTAAATCCAACATATTTGCTTACCAAAAATATAAAATTGGTAAAGGCTGACCAAGGAACAAAGCGATAAGCCTGAAATTACAACTCTCTATATAAGCAAAGTATACAAGCAATGACAAGTGCAGCGGTGGCATTGTGATGAAGTTTTAAAAGTCTGTCAATTTATATTTGAGAATGTATACAAGGCCACATGGCATGTACTTGAACAGTTGAAAGGGGGAAATTAAGCCACCAGTTCTTAAACACGTGACTGCATTTACCGTTCACCTAAAGTGCTGTCATTAATTGAGTGATTAGCAATGTAGCTAAGTGATGTAAAATGAAGCAAGTTATATTGATTAGCATTGTCATTAAAATGTTTTTTTACAGTTTTACTGATCTATTGAGGTCCAGAAATTAGAGACTTATTCAAATGATAGCAAGAGTAAACACAATCAAACTAGCTAGGATAAAGAGCGTTATAAAGTGGTAAGCAATGTTGTAGATAGATGGGTTAATACAAATTCATTACACAAGAGACCACTGTAAGAAACCCCATACCATCAAATACTCACATGCCTTTTTCCATCAAGTTGAATGTAACATTTTCATGATACCATGGCTAAGCATTGCATTCATTCATACATGTTTATCCAGGCTAGATCTCTTTGTACTGGTTTAAGGATGACTCCTTTCACTGAAATAGTCTTTACCCTTGCTGGTGTTCCTCTGAAGACTTTACTTTTCCCAGTGGTATTTTCAAAGACGCCAACTGGGTCCAGAAAATTGCTGGAAAGATTTCAATGTGCTATTCTGAAAGGGGGATCAGTATTAGCAATGCAGAAACACGAGTTCAACTCAAGGAAGATATGAAATGCCAAAGCAATATAACAAAAGTGCTCTAGCACTGTCTCATAGAATAGAAGATGTAAAGTGCTTTTTTCTTAATTGGGGAATATTGCTTATCCCTTCAGTATTTTACTTTTATGTTTAAGAATTGTATTTTGTATAAGAACATAACAATAAAACATAACAAGATTTGCCGTCAAAAACAACAATAAAATCCCATTACATATTAAAATAAGAATCATATATATAGGGTTAGCATATCAGGATAACCACTAATTAAAAATATTCAGAAAGAAAAGGGAGGGGAAAGGGAAAAGGGTTAAAGGTTCCAATAAATCACTTATATATAATACATTAAAAGTAGTTAATCAATCCAGTAAGTGACACTAAGAGCATTGCAGTGAAACTGCTAAGAACTTTTAACTCAGGAATAAAATCTATGAAGCACATATTAATATAAAGGAAGTTTAGTAATTTCATCATTCCTATTTCCACAATTATATAGCAATGTTTATAAAATAATATGTCGAAGTGAGCCAGAATCTATTGATATCAATGGACATATGGAATAAAGAGCAATCAATAAATAAATTAATACTGTTAATTTTATGAACAAACCATACACCATTCCAACAAGTGTTGTAAGATAATGTATAACTATTGTTTCAATTTGCCACGATTTTTTGTAAAGCGATTGCAAAATAATGGCGATTTGGTTACCTTTAAGGGAAAGTATTTAAACTCACCCACTAAACTACCAAGTATAACATTTTGCAATGAAAGTAGAACATTATCTGGAAAATAGCATTTATCTACTCCCAAATTAATTTTTATTATGTTACAAGAAATTTTATAAAGTATCCAACATCCTGTAGAGGAATTTTGCTATATTAATAAGAACATCAATTAAAAATATATACATTTTTTGAAGAGATCGTGAGTTTAAGAGAATAGAATCTACCCCACCAAAATAAATAAAGTGAATACCATTTTTTAACTAATGATTTGTTTTTTCCTAGAAGTGAATGAAAGTTAAGTTTCAATGTA
Source organism: Triturus cristatus (assembly GCF_964204655.1). Taxonomy (NCBI): domain Eukaryota; kingdom Metazoa; phylum Chordata; class Amphibia; order Caudata; family Salamandridae; genus Triturus; species Triturus cristatus. The sequence continues at coordinate 836,436,001 of NC_140591.1, forward strand.
TCCTTTACTGACCTAGAAACCAAAAGATCTATGTATTCCAATTTTTTTTGCACCAGATTATTTTTTTAAATTAGGTTTATAGCCAGAAGCATATACTTTACAAAAGAAAGCTAGTATTGAACTGTCAGTATTAACATATAGCACAAGATTGTCAGTATAGGCAGAACATTTTACTGCTTCATTCAGCTCAAAAATTCTTCAATAGCAGAGTTATTTTCAATTTTAGCTAGAAAGGTTTGAAGGTTAAGATACAAAGGAAAAGAAAATGGGACATACTTTACTGTTTCTTCAAACGGTGAAAAGTAAAGAAGTAATATTGTTAACAAAAATTGATGGAAATTTGTTAAAAAAAGAAACCATTTTCAAACAATATTTGAATACTTGGGGCCTATATGATGACATCTTAAAGCAAATAACAAAATGTCCTAAAGTCCGAAATTAGCTATTTAAAGTCTTTTTCAGCATCTTATGGATAAGGTGATTTCGCCAAAGCCGCTTTACTAATTATATTTAAAAAACATTCTGAGCCTAATTTAGAGTTTGGAGGCAGGTTATACTGTCACAAACTTGGCAGATCTCCCGTTCATATTTTTACTAGTATATCATATGACGTTGATAATAAGGTGAACAGGGTATCCATCACGTTTGTGACTGGGTACCTGTCCACCAAACTCTAAACTCTAAATGACCCACTAGAATTACTGGATACTATTCTACCTTTTACAAGGCATACTTGTTCCATTTTAATTAATTTGGGGATGCGTTTTTCTAAACTGAGAGCTACACTTTTTGTAAGTATTACGTAATCAATATTAATTAATGATATTGGCTGATAATTATTGTAAAAGGACACATCACTCCCAGGTTTAGGAATAAGGCATAATCATACCCTGTACAAAGAACGACTCTGAGGATTATTAGTAATGTAAAAATGGTCATGTAATTGTAATACTTTAGGAGCTAATAAATCAGAAAAGTGTAAGTATGTACCTAAGGAAAAACCATATGGACCAAGGGACTTCCCTTTTGCAAAGGTAATTAAATAGACAACTTTTTCTAGGTATAAATGATCTTCAAAAGAGACAGGATCTAGTGGTAAATATTAATTCATTTGAATTTGAAATACATAAATATTAATTTCATCTAGAGAAGAAAAAGATTCTATAGAGTACAACTTAGAATAACAGTTTAGGAATAAAGCAACAATATCTCTAGGCACAGCCTTTGAAAGTCCATCATATTTTTCACTGATTGAATTAACATTTGTGTTCTCTTTCTGAACAGTTAAGTACTGAACCAAACATTTTTGTTTTTGTCTCAGTTAAACTTAAGTTTTGGTCTTAAGAAGACCAAAACGTAAGTTTAACTGAGACAAAATCCTAACTTTATGACTTTTAGTATTCGCAAAGGGCATTTAGGAGTACTAAAGCCGGAATCCTAACTTTAGTACTCCTAAATGCATTTTGTGAATACCGAAAGTCATAAAGTTAGGATTTTGTCTCAGATGACTTATGTGAATCGGGCCCTCTGTCTTTGATTTGGAAAAGCATAAGGCTAAAACTTCTATGCAGGTCTTTGCTCCATTGACAGTACAGATCAGACAAAGGAGGTGCTGACTTTCATTATTCAGTTTGGGGCAGCAGCACAAGAGGTGCAGCCAGGATTCCTTCGGGAAAGAGCACAGCCTACATTCTGTTTGTTCCCCTTACATGCCCATGCTGGATTAAAATCAGCGATGCATAACATTGTAAGTCTCATAAAAAGTATTTTACTTCGGGCTTGCGGAGTCAGGGCCTTACTTAGGTAGGGTTGGGCTTTTCCCTGTATGTATGATTTTTTCAGTGGTTTTAGGTTAGAACTTGAGAGAAGGGCCTTAATGTCTTGATTTGTTTGGTTACTGCTTGTTTCCAGGCATTGAGTGGAATTTCCATAAGACGTAGGCTTGCTGCCTCTATCTTCAGTGTATTAAAAGCACGGCCAAGGCTGGCATGCCAGACTGATACCACCTCTTCGAAGGTGGATCTCAATTGATATCTTAAGGAGTCTGCTGGAGCCCTCAAGATCCTTAGGTTTAGCTTTATAAAGTCCCCCTGGCACTTCAGATCGGGCCTCCTGAGGTCAAGCTCCAATCGCAGCCTGTATTTCCTGGCAGTCCTCAGGATATGAAACACTGATTTGTATGCTTTGGCTTAAGCTAAATGTAAAAAGGCATCCAATGACCCAGGGAAGGCCAAGTGTCCGTCACTGATATCTAGAAGCAGTTTTGCTTTTAGAACAGTCAGTATTGGTCCAGCCGAAGGACTTGGCAGATGTTGGCTGAGTTGTTTTAGCAGATGTGTGACATTGTTGGCCTTGGAGGTCAGATGTTTCAAATGTATGCTCGCCATGGCCTGTTCTGAGAGCCAGACCCCAAGATGGTTATAGGAAGTCACTATGCCGATTTGCAGATCACCCAGGAGCCATTGTGCTTGCTTTTTGAGGTGGTATCTCCAGAAGATGACTACCTTAGTCTTCCCCTGGTTGACTGTCAGGGAGTTATTCTTGGTAAAGCAATCCACAGCATGTAGGGCTCTTTGAAGGCCCACTTTGGTGTGGTCCATTATTGCTGTGTCATCAGCACATTGTAGTACCGGCAGCCTCAGGCTTCCCAGCCTAGGCGCTACTAAATTGGTGCCTTGCAGAGCAGCTCCCAGGTCTGCGGTGTATAGATTGAAGAGGATGGGCGCCAACACACAGCCCTGTTTAAGCCCGATGTTTGTGCAATTTTGGGGGTCACTGTATAGGAACTTGTTTTGACCCGCACCCAGGTATCCTCACATAGGGATCTTATTTGTGTTCAGGAGTTTAGATGGAATTCCCCAGTTGTCTAATTTCCACCATAACCTTCTGCGATCCACTTTGTCAAAAGCTGCGCTGTAATCGATGAAACTGCAAAACAATAGAGGACTTTTCTTCTTCACTGCCTATGTTGATAAATGAGCTAACACAAGGATGTTATCCAAAGTCGATGACTGTGACCTGAAACCTAACTGATAGAAGGGGAAAATGCCTTTTTCTTGTGCCCAAGACTCCAGATCCTTCAAGAAGAGACAAGTGTAAGCCTCAGCTTCAAGATCGAGAAGGGCGATAAGCCTGTGAGTTGATGGCTTTAAACGGTCGCCTTTTTTAAAGACGGGGACAAGTATGGAGCCCCTCCAAGAATCTGTTGTCCAAGCTGTAGAAAGGATGAGGTTAAAGAGCAGGGTTTGGATTGCTGCCCAGAAGTCTGGTGCTATTTTAAATACAGGTGCAGGTAACCCGTTTGGCCCAGGAGCTCCATCTTTCCTCATTTTCTTGAAGGTCATGATAACCATTTCGGAATTTATCAAACCTGGTGACCTTCAATGCTCCTCTTCCCAGGTGCTCTGATCTGTAGGGCCGTTGTCAAAGGGGACATTTGAATCTTGGAAGTTTATATTATTTAGCCAGCTCTGCCCCTCTCTCCAGCTCATCGCGTCAGAGCTACCTTTATTTGAGGGAGCGTACAAATATAGTTGTGTTATGTGGTTTAACCAATCATGCTTTGCCACCCTATTTTCTCTTGGTGGCTCTCGATTGCTCAACTGTTTGATGTGCCTCCACAGCCCAGGAGGGTTCTTTTTCTTCAACAGAGAGAAAACTTTAAGCCATTCCCTTTCTGTATGTTCCTTTTGGTGTTTCCACAGCTTTTTTCATAAAGCCGACCTTAGAGCTGTAACCAACGGTCCCTCAGTTGGTATGCCCCCTCTTTTCCTTGCTTCTAAGGCCTTACGGAGGGCCTGTTTGCCTTCAAGTATGTCTTTTGGGTGGCGTTTGCTTCCTACAATTGATGGCGCTTTGATGCACGGACGTTGAAGCTGATGATTTGCCAGCTTCAATTGGAGGTCCTCTACGATATTCTTCCAAACCTTTATAGGTGATAGATGTATTGGTGGAGTGCCTTCGTGCTTCAGATACAGCCAAGCTTGCATCTTCTCTCCTATATTTTCAGACCATTTTATCCTCTGGAGGACTTTATGTGTTTCTTCCCCTCTCGACTCTCCTATTGATAGAAAGATGGTGGATGTTGGTACTTCAAGCTGGATCACAGCTCTCAGTGGCCTGTTGTCCCTTTCAGCCCTGTCCTCAACTTTGAAATCTTTCAGTCTGGCTGCAATGGATTCACTGACTATGATGTAGTCGATTCTCGAGATATTCACTTAGGGTTCACCTATCTTTATGGTTTTGGCAGTCATTGGCTACAAGGAGCTGTGGTTGAACCCTTTTATGATACATAATAATTCCATGCTTTAAAGTGGATTATCGTTTTGGTCAAGGGGCAAATTCATAGCTCAATACATCATTAGCAGCGGAATACTGGGTAGGGAAATAAGCATAGGGTTCCCAAATCGCCTTTTCCTAAAATGAGAGAAATTTTTACAGAAAATGTAAGAGGGCGGGAAGGTAGGTCTGTTTATTCCCCTGGAGGTATTTAGAATGTTTGCAGAGTTGAGGATGAGACCAGAGTTCAGCTATCCTTTTTTCTATGCTTCATGTAGGCTTTCATAAAAAATGGCTGCTAGCATTCTTTTTATAATGTAGCTGCAGATGGCACTTTTATTATGTAAAAAGGTTTCACATATGTTTGTAACTTTTGCAACCAGCTAGTTTACTTTTTCTTCATGGTATATTTATTTATATGAAATTTCAGACATTTTACATGCGTTGGATTGTGCCTTTCTCTTGCTAAGAGAGTTATCCTTGTTCATGGAGTGCAACATCTGGCTCACACAATACGTGACCCTGTGGATACGTGATTTAGGGAAATGGTTAACTAAAAAGATTCCAAAGTTGAAGCAGATGATACAATAATGTCATGCGGGGGCAAGAGACTAAAGTGTAGACAGCATCATGTGGGAGGGTTTTTTTACAAATAGACTTCCAACGATTTCATACTTGGGGATGCTATTTTGTAATAACGGCACATTGAAATCACATATTGAATTATGTAAAATGATATTTTTTAAAACAACTGAGGGAATTTTTAGTCTTGCGGCAAAATTAGGGAATAAACCAATACGAGAAATTGTAACCCTGTATAGGAGCAGGTGTGTCTCAGCAGCTAGTTATGGAGCCGCAATATGGGGGAGAGCAAATACGACATTCCGACAAACTAATGAAAATAGGTTTTTAAAAAGATTATTGGCAGTCCCTAGTGCAACTGCAAACATCATTGTTCATAAAGAACTGTCTGTTCCATATATAAGCGATACCATAAACATGGCTGGTCATACCCTTTGCATGGCTTATAGACTAAGAAAGAAACACAATTTTCGAAGGATTTAATAGCAGACTGCCTAGCCCTAGATCATAGTTCGAAAATACCATGGCTGGGGTTCATTTTTAACCTTTTGATGAAATGTAAAGTAAACACTGATGACCCCCATATCTACAGGAATATAGTAAAAGCGACCTCAAATTAAGATATATAACCGCCATGGAATATGAAAGGGGTAGGGTGGCTATTAAAAAACAGAGCATGGCTGCTTATTGTGAACGTCCATACATGAGGGGTACCCAGTTATCCCTAATTTTGGATCAGAATAGTCAGCATAGATTTTACCTGACTAGGTTAAGGATGGGCACTTTACATTATCTAGTTGCATTCCCAAGTACAGAGAAATGGCATCATATATTGCCACCCTGCCCATGTGATGGTAAAACCTTACAGTACACCTTGCATTTTATCCTTTTTTGTCCTTTTTATATGGGTATCCGGAAAACCATTTTAAAACCACTCTTTCTAAAAAACATGCTTTTTAATTACAAGGATGCGTTTAATTTTATATGTAGTCTGGACACTATGAAAATTATCGGTTCAGTCAATCGTTCCATACAACAATCGATTAGAAAAAGAAAAGACTATGACCTTTTGGACGCTTTGCTGTATGAAAAAAAATACGCCTAACATTATTCATTTAAATGTTATTTTCTTGCACTTCCTGCGCTCGCACCTTATTGCACGAACTGTGGTAGCTTGTATTTTATATACCTCGATAATAATGCACTTATCACTTTACTATGATATCCTCCCTATGAAACCCAAATTTGTAAATACTATTTTTAGCATTAATTGTTGCCTATGATAAATTGTAAGAATGTATTTTTTTAGATGTAAAGGTATTAGTATGCTTTTATGGTGTTTGTTTTTATTATCACCGAATAAAGCTGTTATTGAATTGAATTGATACAATAATACATGATTTAGCATATTGAGCAATATAGGATTGGGTGTGAAGGACAAGGAAGTACAAGATCACAAGGACCTTAGGATATTTATTGGGGGTGGAGAGCGATAATAATAATGCTGAATACGACCACCAAAACATCATTCCAATAAAAATTTGAAGATTTTCTTCATCCTCTCTCTATCCAATCAAGTTTTAAATAACATTGAAACATTGAGAGTCCTGCATCGCAATGATGAACAACTTCAGATCCAATTAAACCCCAGTGATACCCAAATCTACCTACCTGTACAGTAAAATACATCTACCTATCCAGGTGTTGCTTCTCTCGCTCCCAACTTACCCTGGATTTCCCATGACCCATGATAACAAAGCTCTCCTTCTCACTAAAAAACCCTCAATATGCACAGTTCTTGACCATAAGGATTTCATTCAACAAGTGATCACTTGGGCTAGATCACATTGATTCTTCACTGAGAATCACTTGTAATACAAGGCACACATCACAAAGAAAACACAGGTAAGGTAAAACTTTATCTTCTTAAACCAACTTCTGCGCTGCCATCCAACCATTATGCATTTATTCCTAAACTTGTACTTTTCTCACCCACTGGACTAAAGCTATCCTACTCGTAGCAGCACAACTCATCAAAAGACAATATAAGTTTGAGTGCATCACCCTGATCAAATTCCATTTGCTCTCCCTGGAAGCCCACTGTTCTTTAAAATCAAGTTGGATCACATACAAAGTTGTCATCACTGGCCTTCTTGGTAGAATCCAGAATACCAGTGCAAAGACCAAGGAGCCAAACCATTTCAAAGCAGGAACTAGAAAAATGGAATGAAAAGATGACTTACTACTAAGCTTTCTCAGTTGATGCCCCTAAAAAGTGAAACTATTTTGCCTTCCAAATCAGATTCACCCCATATGTTGTTCAATTCACAAAAGAACTAATGAGCCACTTTCTCAAAGCAAACCTCTTCTACCACAGCCAAAAGTTACATAGACCTTAACATTCAGGCATCACATGCCTATGTGACTAACTGCTTCCAAATCCTAGTTTTGTCGCCTAACATGACTTTCACCTTTCCATCACCATTCCCAGTTCTGCACACATTCCCCTCTGCTGTGCTAAACAATTGTGAATTACCTTGATGCACCAACATGTTTTACTTTTTGTATATTGTCTCCTTGGTACAGTTGTTTTGCACAAAATATGTACCAACTTTACATCAGATTCGAAATCTGTGTCAATTGTACCTCTGATTTAAGTGAAAGCTTCTTAAATTGTGCAAACCAACATATTCTATTTGAGTATTTTCAAGGTCCTGTTATTAGCCTTTTTTAATTTACATTTTATTAAACATACATTTTCTTATCAGTTTTAAATATCCTCCCCATGCAGCATTTATTAACGTTACAACTCTATTATTAGACTTTGCCCAACTGTTACAAAAATATTTATTGTACAGTATTTTAACACCATCTTTATCACATTAGTGCACACCGTTGCTCGACAAAGTATATTTTATTCACAAACACCTGACATCCTATAAATTTGGAGTTAACTTATGCCCCTCTTCATTTATATTTATTAATTGTTTCACTTGAGTCAAACTGCAATTAACTCACAAAACATATTAGCTGCATCACAGCAATAAGCTTCAAAGGGGGAGATCCACATGAGATTTGAAGAGCACCTTTAAAGATATTTCTCTTTGGTAAACATTAAGGGGTCTATTATAATGGCTGGTGGATCGCCACCGCCCGTATGGCGGTGGCGATCTGCCCGCCATTATCCACCGCCTGAATGCAATTTACCCCCACCTGATTATGGTGGCGGGGGGTACCACGGCGGACGGAAAGACCATCTGCCACTTTTCCACCCGGTCGATGTGTCGACCGGGCGGTAAAGGTTTGAATATGGTGGGGGTGTCTGTTAGACACTGCCATCCATATTACTATGCATGTGGGGATCAGCCTTTCCATAGCGGCGTTGCTGCCACGGAAAGGCATATGGATTTCACAGTTGGGGGCCCGTTGCAGGCCCCCAGGATGTAGGGGGGGTGAGGGGGGATCATAGGTACCCCCCTGCATTTGCATGCACAAAGTGGCAGGCACCGCACGGTGCCTGCCATGTTGTGCATGCACATGCACAGTGTGCAGCCACAGCATTGTGGCGGGCGGTGCTTTGTGCTCCGCCCGCCACAATGATGTGGATGGGGTATGCCACCACCACTGTGGTGGTGGCACCCTAATTGCCGGTGCGGGACCACCGCACCACTGGTGGCCGGTCCCAGCACCGCAAGGGTGGCGGGCGGACGCAAGGGTGGCGGGCAGACGCAAGTCTGCCCGCCATCCTAATAGGCCCCAAAGTGATTCTGTCTTTGCAGTCAATGGTCCACACTGAGAATTTGGAGAACCAAATGTTCTATTTTTGTTTTCATTCTAAGGAAAAACTAAATGCATTAATAAATGATTACATTGCCCAGTTATTATCCCAGTGTACCTCCTACAGCTAGGGTTGGTACCTGGGGGGTAGGGAGGGAGGAGGTGAGAAGGACTACCTTTGTTTATGAGGTTTTGGAGAATAAGAGACAGTAATCAGTTTTCTTGCTCCGTTCCTCACAAGTCTTTCTCAATTTGCAGTTGGCGAAGTGTCTGGATGAAACATTCATAAGCTATGTGACTTGTTATCCCAATGGACCTGTAACTGTTGTTATTGGCCAAATCGGTTTTAACGGGCCACTCAAAATATGATTGCAGGGGAATAGAATAATAAGCTGATCCTGCAAATCTCAAGATATTGTTCAGTAAATATTTAGCCTAATTGACAATTTTCTTTCTGTCATTCATAATTGTATGTCTTTGCAGATGGAGACCAGTGTGAGTCAGTCCATTGCAACTATGGGGGCTCATGTGTTGATGGAATTGGCGAATACACATGTCTATGCTTGGAAGGATACGAGGGTAAAAACTGTGAAATTGGTAAGTTCTCATTTAAAGGAAATGAGTAAATGACTATTGTATATAGCTGTGGATAAGAAAAGCTGATAATGGAGTTTGGAAGGAAAACATTCAGGAAGCCAAAAGAGTGCTGATCAGCAAAGTGGAAGCCTTTTGTCAGTCAACAGGCAAAAAACCTATTTAGCAGTGAAAGCATCCCTATAAGCTTATGAGAAGGAAAGGTGATTGCAGCAGGAATACATGGTGCTGATATTGGTGAATTGACGATGCATCAGTTCTATATAGAGCTGAACAGATATTTCAAAATCCTATTGGGCTCTGAATAACAGCTGATTTAGGCTGAATAAAGGACAGTTCTCAGATTTTAGGAAAATGTATTGTATTATAATGATTAGATTGAACAAGACCAAACCATGTTTAAGATTGCTTTTGTTGGAAGATTAGCCTCTGACAACTCTCGAGTCTTTCTTAACATTCTCATCAAGGCCTCATCTTTAATTCTCCATATTGCTGCCATTGCTTTGAATGCAGAAAAAGCCTTTGATAGGATTGGTTGGGACTTTGTTTCATGCATTAAAATGCGCTGGATTTCCATCTAAGTTGATCTCTTTAATTTCTTTATTATATTCAAGTCCCAAAGCCTCAATCTTTGTTAATAGTAAAACCTCAGATTATTTTCCACTATTTAGAAGGGTACGACAAGGGTGCCTCTTATCACCTTTATTATTTGTCATAGCGCTGGAACCCTTTTTAACCAAAATTAGGCAAGATACTCTTAATACAGGTTTCCAATATGGCCCTCAACAGGTTAAAAGTTCAGTCTACGCTGATGACATTCTTTTTTTTTTTTTTTTAAAACCGTTTATTGCAGTTTGTAAAAGTTACAGGTATGGGCCTACAACCACCCGGCCGGCCGCTAGAATGACAAAAGCATATTGCATACATACAGTAAAAGTCTCTCGGCAGTGCAGAGCAGTGAAACAGGAGTAATCAATGGTGCAGGCCACACAGCTCCAAGCCCACAGTACGGTTCCCTTTTCTTGAAACAAAACAACACCAAAAAACCACACCCGCAAGGCAACCCGCGATCCAAAGTGACAGCACGTGCTCCAGAAGTGGGGGATCCGAACCAGCAGCAGAACTCTGAGGAGGGGAATGGGAGTAGATCAGGGACTGGGGGACCGCGCGCCCGCGGCCGAGGGAGGGGGGCCGTCTAGGGAGACGGAGCAGGCGAGGCAGCCGGTAGCAATGGTGGCTCACAAATACCCCCGCGGTAGGCGTTCCAGGGGCCCCAGAGTTTCACCCACGCCCCAGGCTTACCCCTCGCCACATACACCACCTTTTCACGAAACATACACCAATCCATATGCTCTTTCCAGGCCGACACCGCAGGGGGCCTCTGGGATCCCCACAATTGAGCAATGTCCCGCTTAGCTATCATGTATCCCAGAGTCACCCACCGCGTCTGCGGGACCGAATAGTCATTCGGTTCCCATACATTCAGCAAGCATCTCCTCGCTTCAGGCAGCAGCGCGACACGCGTAACCACACGCAGGACCTCATGCACACCACGCCAGAATCGCTCCACCTTCGGGCACTCCCACAGTATATGCATGAAAGTCGCCAACGCACCACAGCCACGCTTACACATTCCGTCACCAGCAAAACCCATACGCAGAAGCCGTGGCCCCGTCACGTAAACCCGGTGAAGGATCTTGAGCTGGACGAAACGAAGGCGAGCCGGGATGGCCACCTCTTTCGGAGAGGCCACCGCGGAAATCCAATCCTCGTCGTCCAGCTCCAGCCCGTCGGCAACCCAGGCCTCGCGGAGACTAGTCAGCAGGCACGATCTATCGTTGATCAGTTTTTTGTATATGAGGGAGATCGTGCTGTCCGGTACATGGCCATCCAGCACTCTGTCCTCCAGGGGGGAAGACTCCGGAATGGATGCGACGTCCGGGAAGACGGAGCCCAGCGCATGGCGGACTTGTAGGTACCGAAAGTACTCACTGCCCTGCAGCTGAAACTCCGCCTGCAGCATCTCAAAAGTCTTGAATCCCCCCCTCGTCCAGAGATCTCCCACCGTGCTGATTCCGATCGTGTCCCACTTCTCGAAGCCCTTCGACGTCCACAGGGAGCCCAACCTCTCAGACGCATACAGCGGTGACGCCCGGGTCAAACGGTCCTTCCACCCCATAGCTGCATTAGCCGCGTGCCAGACACGCACCATGACACGCGTCGGTCCCGTCAAACGGGAGTCGGGCGCGCCAGAATAGAGCGCGCGATTGTAATCGCCACCGGGTAGGAGCATCTTATCCATCTCAAATGCCGGGTTCAAGGCGGGCCCATAAAGGCCATGATTAATTGCAGCTAGTTGGGAGGCCCAGTAATACCGTTTAATGTCCGGGAGGGCGACCCCCCCATCGTACCACGGGAGCGTCAATTTAGCCAGAGCAATGCGCGGCCTCCCGTCCCAGAACAAGCGCCGCTGGAGGCCCTCCACCTCACGGAAATAGCGTGCCGGGACCAAGTCCATAGTATTCTGGAGGGCGTAGAGGAAGCGCGGCAGAGACATCATTTTAAACAAGGCCGCTCGGCCGAGCGGCGAGAGCGGCAGACGCCGCCAGCGCACCACGTCCTCCTTCAAGCGCTGGAGGGGGGGTAGCAAATTCCGCTCATAGCGGGCCTCCGGGTCAAGTGTGATATAGATACCCAGGTACCGAAAACCTTGGGAGGCAATCTGGATCGGACAGTCCCGTGGTAGGGCCGGAGCCTCCCCGGAAAGCACATAGACACAGGATTTCGCCCAGTTGATGACCAGGCCTGAGTTGCGACCGAATGAGCGCAAAACATCAACCAGGACGATCAGTGATTTACGCGGGGAGGCGAGATACAGAAGGATATCGTCAGCATAGAGGGACACACGGTCCTTGATGACATTCTTTTATATTGTTCTAATCCTGCAACCTCTCTCCCCTTTTTTTCAACAAGTAACCAGATTTTCTCAGCTTTCAGGATATCAACTTAATATTGATAAATGTGAAGTTTTGCCTTTAAATGTTTTATGTCAAAAACACTTTTTTGCCCATGCTGGTTTTTCTTGGTAATCTTCTAAAATAAATTATCTGGGCTTGTGGCTTGCTCCGACAATTTATAAACTATTAAAACTAAATTTCGACCACACTACTAAAACATTAAATGATACCATCCCCCGTTGGCATCCTCTTTTTCTGTCTTGGTGGGGCCGAATGGACTCGATTAAAAGGATGTTCACTCCCCAGATTTTATATATTATTTCCATGATTCCGGTTCACATTCCTGGGTATTATTTTAAGAAAATAGATTCTGTCTTAACAAAATTTCATTGGAAAGGCAAACCCCCTCGTATAGATTTTTCCTCTTCATAAAAAGACAAATCCAGTGGAGGTCTTGGGTTTCCTGATTTCAAAACTTAGCATTTTGCTTTTTCCAAAAAAACAAGCTGCCCGTTGGCTCTCTTCGGAGCCCCCCGTATTCCCTCCATTGTGGATAAAAATTGAGAAATTTCTTATTACCCCTTTCGATTTTCAAGAAATCCTCACTTTTACTTTCAATATTTCTTCTTTACATTCCGCTGTCATATCTCATTCCTGCAAACTCTTAATTCCTCTCTTACCGACTTCGTATCCTTCAACTAACTCATATCAACATCAATCTATTTGGCATAATAAATCATTACAAATTAAAAACTGTTCTATATACTGGAAAAATTGGCGTTCCAAGGGCTTGCGTTGGATCTCCAAACTTCTATTTGACAATAAACCCCTCTCGTTTATCTCCAAACAATGTTTTCTCTAAACAACAACCTTTAAACCGCAATATGATCTTCTATGCCCCGCCTTTAACCACTACCTTCTTACTTTCCCAAGCACTCCCTGCAAACTGCTTCAACTTTTTTCCAATATAAGATACTTCTCCCTCCGCTTCCACTATATACAAATCCCTACAATTACCCCTGGATAGACTCAATTCAAACGTTAAATTGGCTTGGGAAAAACACTTACTACAATGTTGGCCTACCAGTACTTGGGATAAATTGTGGTTTAGGCTTCACAAAACCTCACAAGCTGCTAATACCACACAAACCCTTTATTTTGTTTATCGGGTGCTATTTTCTCCAGTGACCCTAGCATCTTTCACACCGGACATGTCCTCCACTTGTTGGTTCTGTTCCTGTCCTACTGCTAACATTTTCAAAGTTAAGACCCCTTTTTGTCTAATAAACATATTCCTAGACACTCTGTCGCCCCATTGGCCTCAGTCAACATTGAGTTTTAAATTGTTAGACCTACTGTTAGCTGTTACTTTTCACTTAATAACCTCAAATTGGAAACAAGCAGATAAAGTTACTTTTAGATCCTGTGTGTTTCCATCATAGACTAGACACTAATTATGTCTCCCCTATTTCTCTAGCAATTAAAAATGATCTCTTATAGCTTCCATTAACCACATATTTATCCTTATCTGCCTCTTCTATTGTTAAAGTTATTACTGTATCAGATGATGTCGGAAACCACCTTAATTTCACTCTTTGCCTCTCTTTTCGTAAACGATTAGAAAATGCTTGTTCTCTTATATTTTTGAAGATGCTATTTTAGTTTCACTTATTGTTATGATTACAGGGTTAAATAATTTATTATTCTTGCCTTTTATTCTTATACTATAAATTAATTATATATTGTTCTTTCCCCTCACCCTGCCCCCTTTTTACTTGGTTTATAATGTACATATTCCTTTTTGTACACAGCTTGATAGTCATATTTCAGTTATATCTCGTCTTCCATACAACTTTTATGTTAAATAGGATTTGTTGTACTTATTACAATGCTGCTCTTTTTCTTGTTTTCTTTAATGAATTCAAACTTAAAAAAAAGATTGCTTTAGGTCACATTCTGAGGTGACACTGCTTGACATCTCGAACTAGATTGCTGCTCTTGGAGCAGGACCAAGTATGTTTTGCATCAGATTGAAGCCTGTCTGAATTGGCACAGTGAGCAAAATATAATAGGCAGGAATGTGCCAAATGCCAACATCTACTGTCTCTTTGTATTTGAGGACACACTCTTTATTTTATTTGCACAAATACTGTCTTGGTTTTCATATAGTTTTACCTTATTTCTGCCATTTCTTAGTGCTGTAAATTAAACAGTACTCAGTTTTGTATCTTAGAAGGATGGTCTAGCCTTGTCATGATTGAACTCCCCACCTGCAGATAAGTGCATATTCAGCAAATTCTCAGTTAACTGAACAATCCTGTTGTCATACTTAAATATTATTGGGAGTTGCATGCTCAGTGTAAAAGCCTTTGTGGAATTAATTAGATGAAATCTCTTTAGCATGCTTGTTGCTACTGGCATAAAATGTGGGACAAAATAGATTCCTCACAAAAATTAGGCAATCTGCAACAAGGAGTCTAGCCATGGCCTTCTGTATATTTAAAATAATTTGCTCACTGTTGTGCTTGATGCCATTTTTATCAAGGAAATCCTGAAGATCAGGAAAAATCATCTTTGAAACAAATGAGCTGGAAATCTACATTAAATTGGTTATGTTGTTTGAGAAAATGATACCCCAGTAAAATGAATGTGCCAGTGAAAAAGGTTACTGCATAGTACAGGGAAGTTGGCCAAACTTGGAACATGTAATCAGAGACCTCTCGACAGGGGCTTGGATCAGTGTTGTTGGTTTGTCTGCAAATGCAGAACATGCGAGGGGAATGAGGTAAGATAAACTGTTGACAGGACAGGTTAACCGAATTGTCCATGTTGGAGACACCTGTTGAATTGAGTAGAATCCATTTCAAACTGGTAAACTCAATTCATCTAACTTCTGGTATAGGATGAGCCATACTCCCTCTAGCGAGCACAACCCCACAATCCACCCCTTTTATGCCACACAACTCACACTTGCTTTGCTCTAAACTATCCTGTCATCTAACTGTGCAATCCTGTAGACCCTTTCCCATCTGGAGCTTCCCCTTTATTTGCACTTCCTTAAAAGAAATAGTGAAAGTATATCTGCCAATCAAGGTCAGCCTGGCTATTTTCAAGAGCTTCACTGGTAAAACCAGTTATATATTCTTTTCTGACTTTACCTGTGAGTTTTCATGGCTGCATAGGACATTTGCTACTTATCAAGAAATCAGTTTTTTTGTAATTGAGATGAAAAAGCATTTAAATTTGTTGAACATTTCATAATATAGAGTTTGGGTATTTACAATAGGAACCTTCTCTTTTGCAGAGGTGCCTAGATCACTATTTTAAAAAGTGAATGGTGAAGAAGGCTCAAGTAAACTTCATGTACACATTTTATACTGAGAAAATCTGATGATGATAAAGGAGATGTTCAAAGGAAGGAAGGAACATGATATGGATAAAAGGAGGATGATGGGGAAATGTAAATCAAGCGAGAGCCTAAGGGTATAAGATAAGAAAGGAATAATAAGGTAGGGTAGAGGGACAATGTGAGAGAAAAGGAAGAGCTAGTAGTAAGACATGTATTTGAGTGATAGTTAAAGCATATACAATTTTGAGAGTTGCTCTTTCGAATGAACAATTTGCATTCATTTTAAAACATTTACTTGAGAGAAATTTCCAAATTAACACTATGGGCTTCTGTCAGGTTTTAACCTATTTTCCTGTCACTGATTATTTTGTTTGGAAATTTCTAAATAAGAGAACCTTCTAAATATGCCCCAATTAAAAAATGGTGGGACTATCCCATCAAAACATTTCTTTTAAAGCACCCCTCTGAGGAGTCATGGTCGTGGTCTTTGATAACGATGCAAGGCCTCTTCAGAATTGCAGGTTCCAATGTAGTTGCAACATAATAGGTTCATACAGTTTGTTTATCTGCAACTGCATTACATAATGAAGCCTCCCTTCTCCATATCACAGTATTCTCTCTTCTCTCTCTTTCTTCTGCTCTATGCTATGGTAAAATCTTTGGGTACATATTTTGCATTTCCAGTGCTGCGAGTAGGTTTTTGTGCTTGTTTTAATCACAGTGCAGTAAAGGCAGGCTGCAATGAGAGGGAGAGAGAGAGAGAGAGAGCTGAAGGAGGAAGTGTTTGAAGACTGTTAGAGAGGGAGAGGAAGGAGTTGGGGAGAATGAACCACCATGGAGGTAGGGGCAGCATGTTTTTGGCCTGCTACATATGGATAAGAGATGGAGTTCTACTTCCCATGGGATGTGACCTATTTTGCTTGCTACTCGTATGCATGCTTAGATAGAAGGAGAGAGACAAGTACGAAGAGGGAGTCTTGAACCGACCTGCAGCATCAAAGCTCACTTCAGATCAGGGATCTGACTAACAGATGTTAGTTCCTCCGAATAGAGGTGGAACTGCAACTCCCAGTCTGACCATGGTCAGCACCTGGGCACCGTTCACAGTCCCACCTTCACCTACTCTGACTGACTGTCTGAATCAAAATTCCATTTAGCTGTTATTGCAATGACTGTTGTGTGAGGTAGTTATGTTGTTGTGTGCGCATGTCTGTGTCTACGTCTTTAGAGGTGACTTTAAAATCAAATTCCATTTTCAATTATGCTGGTTAAATGTAGTTCAATATCTATAATTTGCCATGCATTTTCCACAAAATTCCCGGAGTTGAATTAAATGCACTGTTAAGCTAAATGTATAATTTGTATCATTTTTTTCCGGCGGGAGACAAAGTAGAAGCCCCACTATAGCTCAGTTTTCAGTGCCGATTATGTTCCACCTCTATTACTGATCTGAATAGTTGCAAAATCTGCCCATCATTTCCCTGTTCTGTCAATGCACAAGGCTCTTCAAATTCAGTCCACGTAATCTCATTATGTTTGCCAAAATGTTACAATTCCAGTAGGTTCCACATCCTATGCATCTTCAAAGATTTTCTAGAAATTTTAAGAACAACAAGGCCCCTTTCAATTTGTTTAGTTTTAACCGAAATAGCTTCTCACTAGTCTTGAAATCC
The DNA here is from genome assembly GCF_964204655.1 of Triturus cristatus. Classification (NCBI taxonomy): domain Eukaryota; kingdom Metazoa; phylum Chordata; class Amphibia; order Caudata; family Salamandridae; genus Triturus; species Triturus cristatus. The sequence continues at coordinate 836,453,211 of NC_140591.1, forward strand.
ACCCTGTATCACCAAGTTTACCAAATAGCCTTTGAAGTAGAGTGATGCTGATAATGAAAAGTGACAGCAAAAAAGGTCCCCTTTAAAATGTTACCAACTTGTGCTATTTTCTACCATATTCCCAATGGGAAACTCACTCACCGCCCTCTTTCAGTATGCGGTAATTACTGAAGACCTTGGCCCCCAAAACATACACTCCAAGTTATAAACTTTATTCCTCACACAACTGAGAAAAAGAACTCACAAACATTCAGCAGGTGAACACAGAGAAAAATAATTAGATGGAATATTCTTGATGATTCACTTAATAGATTTAACGCGACTAGATCGATGTATGTTCCATTACTTGCATTTAAAAACGCGTGATTGTAATTTAAGCTACGCAAAATAAGATAATGTTACTTGCGAATTATTATTGATCTGTGCTATTCATAAATCTGTGTTTAAATTATGCTTCTTCCTGATAAGTGATTAATTTCACTCAGTTAAGAATAAATCTGAACAATTGAAATTTCAAGGTTGGAATTGGCAAAACAGCCAGTGATTCTCCTAGTGCCAGACGGCTTGTTACTGTTTCCCTTTTATGAGTTGATCGTTGCTGTGATATTTGAATTCAATGGGAGTTTTGCTTTCTGCAGTTACCCCGCAGCTCTGCAGCTTGGACAATGGAGGGTGTGAACAGTTCTGCAAACCCGTTGAAAGGACTGTTAAATGTTCATGTGCCACAGGATACGTCCTAGGTGAAGACAAGAAGTCATGCGTGCCAACTGGTAAGTCAAAACAGGCACCTTCATTATTTTTTTTTTAAAGTACACTAGTTCAGGGCTGTATTAAGTCTTATCATCATGCAGAGGGTGAGTTTTACTACAAGACAACTGCAGGCTGGCACCAAAGATCCAACTGAAGGGGGCAGTAGATTACTACTGCACGTATTAAACCTGCATGGTATTATATAGTCTCTCACAATTTAAGTGGGATGAATGCATGCATTGTTTTCTGGTGAACGCAGTGGTGGCTGCCAATGAGTAGCACGGGTGGGGCAGGGGGGGGACTGAAAAAAACATTTAATTGTGATTTGCCTTGCTGCCGGACTGTCGCCTTGCCTCGCGACGTCCTCTGAAGTAGGAAGCACCCGGGCACACAGGCTCTCCTGGGACAATCACAGTGCTGCAATGCAGCGTTGTGATCGGTCTGAGTATTGTGGATCGGCACTCAGACGGGGACAGGGAGCCTGTGCATGGTCCTCAGCCTGGTGGGGAAAATGCAAAGTGCACAGGACTGTTTGGCTGGCCAAAAAGGGCCGGCCGAACCGCCATGCTCACTTAAGTGTTCACCATTTCTCTCCTTGCTGGCTATGATGACAGCCAAGCCCCACCCGCCCCACTCCGCAAAGATGCATGAGAAAGGAAAAATAAAATGGTAATAACGCAGTGTTATTATCATTTTAGTTTTCCTTTTTCTGCAGCAAAAAATGCAGTGTGGCGGCGCTCCTCTGCCTTAGCGAAGGAGCCGCCTCTGGGTGAACACATAACTAATCATAATAACCAACAAAAACCACTGGATTAACCACTAACCTTGGGTTCTGAAGTAGAGCGCTACTCTAAGTGAAGCGCTTCAGTGCCTCGTCAGAGGTATCAAACTCTATATAAATACAATTACAATTTTGTTAGAAAAAGGGGCAGCAAATGTCACTGTGCATGGGGTGACAAAAATAGTTATACCAGCCTTGTCTCTGAGCCATATTAGAAGATATATTTGGTATTAGGTGGTTGTATTGAGATCTGCCACTCAATAATAGCGTGGCTCATATTTCATCTGTACCTGCCCGAACCCTTAAAATCCGAAAACTCTGGATACATTTATTATTGCTGAATATAGTTTGTGACAGGTGCCAACGTTTTTCTTAGGAGGCCGCACTAGAGGAGTTCGGAGTGTCGAATACCAAGGCTGCTTAGTTTTGATTCCACCTAATGACTCTAGTCCACCACCGGACAATCCCTCACTCCTTCCCCTCTTCATCTCAGTCACTCAGGTTCTTTTTCATCCCTGCTCTCCCCTTTGCCACAAAAAAAGAAAAGTAAGTGCCGGTTCCCATAAATGAGTGTTGGTGGAACCCACCTGCAACCACTGGCTCAAACTAATTACTGAAATGGATACACAATCAGGAGTAACATAACCTTTCTACTTGTTCACTGTCCAATTAAGAATGGTGCCTGCGATCCCCATTCACTGACCTTATCAAGTTACCATCTGTAGAGTAGCCCACCCCATAATACACAGTACATTTAATAATTAAACCGATGCCTGAAGCAGTGGCTTCTAGCAACTTGGAAAAGTGGGGTTGGGGTGGCAAATGGATCGTGGGTGGGTGTATGCATGCAAGGCGAGTGGTGACTATAAATAAAAAGAAACAGCCACTTATCTTGATTACTGCACAATGTCCGCCGTACTCCTTGCTCTAGTCTGTCTGCTGCTTCTGTCTCCTGTGAGGGCCCCAGCCCATTCCCCTAACCAATCCTGGTGCTGCGCTTATACTGGTACCCCGAATGAGAGAAGCAACAGGATTGGAGGGAGCTGCCTCTCTCAGCGCTCTCAAGAGCACAGGAGACCTATGCTTTCTCTAACTCAGTAGACAGCTGGGTTAGTGAGATTTAAAATGCGCTTGTCTGGCTGGCTGTCGCAAGACATCTGGTGAAAGAGACATGCACACTTGAAACCTATGTGCACAGCCAGCCCACCACTTCTCCCTGTTGCAGCAATGACCCCTCCCCATTCTGACACTCGGATGGACGAGATGATGAAAAATAAAATGGCAACAGACAAAGTTTATTACCATTTTAATTTTCATCTCTGGGGCTTTTCTAGGGGGGCAATTTTGTTAGTGGAGCAATGCTCCTCTGCTCTAATGGAGAAGCTGCTCCTGGTCTGAAGAGGACATTAGTTGCTTCACAACTGTGAACATCAGAGAATAATTCAGGGGAGAACCATGAAAAATTGTGCCAGCATAGGAAGTTACACCTTTATGACCACCTCCATGATGCCTACTGTTAAGAGAACACCATCTTTGAAATGCAGGAAAAATCCAAATGATTTGAAACTAAATTGATAGATTGTTATGTATACTACGTGAGAACTCAAAATTTATCTTACAAGAATGTATGTTTCCATCCGCATGTACAGAGCACTGCTATCCTTGTGAAATGCACTTCAATTGAATGTTTATGTTGAGCCCTATTTCTTGTGTTTCTGCCATCTTCATAAGATGTTGAATGTTAACAACTATGTATTGCTTTCCAATCCATCCCCGTTTTTTTTTGTAAACGTAATTTTAATGACATTTATATTAAAATACGCACAACATTATAATAACTATTACTAATTCCCTTGCCCCCACTAACTCCTCCCTTCCTAAAGTTCAGTCCCCACCACAGCATGAATACAACACATATTAGTTTCAAAAGTGCATTTCGAATCTACCAATACATATACCATGAACCTTATTAGAGTCCCTTGCAATTCATCCCCATTGTACTCAGTTTGGGCACCTTGAAGTAGTTATTCTTCACCGTGAGGATACCCACACCTCTATTTTTTCAACATCTTTATATTGATTTTGCATCATACATTTAACATGGATCATAAATTTGTCTTTAGGTTACGTATACAGAAAAACACTATTCAATAGGCATCAGATCAGTGACCATAATATCTAACATGTTGTAGTCAGCATTACCCAGAGTCAGGCCCTTAAGTCAAACTATTTACCACCCTGGTCAATTTGGATGCCTTCCGACACTGATTATCACCATACCTATCTCTAAAATCCTACCATGGTCCCCTTACGTTTTCCCACTTTCTTGGACACCCTCGCCCCTTGTATACCACTTGTTCTGTGTTTTGGCACCAATCCATGAGTGACAACCATTCCTTTAATGATGGAGGTTCTGGCTTGTCCCATGCCCTGGCAATATTTCTTTTTGCTACCCCTCATACCTCTATTTTTATGCTCTGGAGCTCTCCGATTGGTTTCTAGATGCGCTGGGGCCTTCTTAGCAGACTCAAACTATAGGTGCTCTACCTTGAAAAAGGAAATATCTTTTTGCGAAAAAGTTGCCACAACTGACACTTTAACCGTCTTTTTTGTGCAAATATATTGATCAGTTGCCCAACTTTTAACTAAAGGATGCAAACCTAAAGGAGTGATTTTTACACTGGCATCCCGAAAAGTAACCTCGATAAAAGGTAACAAACTCAAAGGCCTAGGTGCTATCCTGAAAAAGTCTGCCTTCCAAAGTGTGATTTGAATTTAAAAAAAAACAGATTTCTTTATTTCTCTTAGAATTTTTTTCCAAACTTCCCAATATATTACAAAATCAATAGTAACAGTAGAGATCAAATACCTGCATTATTTGTCCTTATTTTAAAGTTTTGACTATTGGCGGCCTAATCCTTAGCCACAGTGTTTAGCAAATGACTATGCATATTCCCCTGCCTTTCATTAACCTGGTTCAAACATCATTGTCACTTTTCACACTCAATCTTGCCTAGAGCTGAGGTGTCAAGTTAGACTCATTTTCAGTCATTGTAATCCATGAGAAAAGAGAGCAGGTATCGCCAGAGCAGAACACAGAAGCATCTCAGCACACCAACACTTCCTTCCTGGGTGGGACTCTTCAGACACAAACCTTGTAGGGTCAAAGTACCTTAAATTAGACCAACAGAATCCATGGTCAACCCCTAACATCAATCAGTCATCACAAGCAGGAACCTGGCAAAATCTTCCATCATGGACTCCAGCAGTGTTCGTGGATTTTGAGCTGGAATTCCTGGCTGAGGAAGTAGTATGACACCAGGGCCATATGAAGGCCATCTCATGCTGAGGACCCTACCAAAAACAGAACATGACAGTGGAAGGGGTTAACTGACAAAATAAACGCCATATTCACATGATGTTGAAGATGTCAAAAAGAGGTTCCTTGGCTAAACCTATTGTCCATTGTTTGGTGTTTATTGCAAATAATCCTAGAGCATTTTCAGGAGGGGGAATGGCCATGTAGACCTTTATCTTGTGCTTCAGGTTTATTTCCTAACCATGCAAGTATGTTTTATGCAGTGCTTATAACAAGCTTTTACGTCCTAAGTGTGAGGTTTGTGGTGTATTATATGGTATGGTTGGGTGAACGTACCGTGTAGTACACTTGCAAAACTGTCTTGGGTCCAGTCAGTCTTATTTGTAAAACCTTTAGCTCAACCTTGGGTAGCTGTGGCTTTAAGCAGGAAGGCTTGAAAAAAGTATAAAGCATTTAGAGGCACCAAACAACAAAATAAGGATGTCACACAACACAAAAGAACACCAATTTATAAAAATAGATTATATTTTTATGAACATTTAGACATTAAGAAGAGCAGAAGCCACTAGAGGGTTCTGGAGATAACATTTTGATTAAAACTTAAATCTTGACTTTTTAGTCCAAAGCACAAACGAGCACTGGTACCTGAAAAGTTTAAAAACATTTTTAAATATTTGAAAGAGTTGTGTTTGACTCCATCAAGAGTGGGGTGACCAAATCTGAGAGGGAGAAGGCCCAGGGGGGCACTAAGACGTATTTGGACAGTTACCTGGTCACCAAAGCAGTCTCAATTCTAATTCCATACTTCACATCAAGACAGCCATACACTTCACATCAAGACAGCCATATACTCAACTTCCTGATGCTGAGAATGCAGGAGGCTGTGGATGCAGAAAGATGCTCTGGGTACTGTGCAGTCAAAGGGGTGTCCTTGTGGTTATTCCTCAGACCATGGGTTAAGTGGGGCAACTTTGGCCACAGGGGTCTGTGCCCCTTGAAGTCCTCTTTGAGCCAGTAGAAGGCCAAGTGCTGCTGGACTACCGGTCTCCATATACAGCGAGTCCAGCGGTATATTTTGGTGAAGGCTGGTGTCCTCTTAGGTGACCAATCTGGACTGAGATGGCACTCCCAGGTTGAGCAGACCTTTGTGCAACTTCTGGCAGTTGATGATCAGTCTCTAAGGGCTCCCGGTGGCGGTCAGCAGTGATTTGCAGAAAGTGGCTACTGACTTGCCAGAATGGGATTCTTCAACTTTGATGACCCTGATGCTGGTTCGAGTCGTCTGACCCTTGGAGTCACTTCTTTGGTCAGAGGCTTGTGAGTGACTTTTTCATGAGCCAGGAGCCACAACCCTTTCTCGACTAGCCCAAGGTGCAGCAGGTTTAGTCCAGCAGACAGTGCAGCCTCTCTTGCCAGGTCCAGGGGTCAGCAGGGCAGCCCTTCCTCAGTGCTTTCTCCAGATTAATCTGAGGTTCAGGGTGTTATGGATGCCATACGGATACCCAGAAACGGCCCTGAGGCCATGATGCAGTTACTAGTCAAGGAGCTACCAGGAAAGCTCCTGCCCTGTTACAACTTCCTGCTATATGTCGCATCTAGCAATCCCAGGGTGCAATAATCTGCCCACTTCTAAGATGTCTGAACCCTTCCTTAGATGTTAAGAGCTTGGTAGTCCACCATAGAGGTGTAGCTACCTGGGGGCTACACGACTATGAAAAAAATGGTTTGGGCACTAGTCTCCCTTCTCTGTTCCCACTGCTAGTCTCTCAATCTGAACAAAGGGGCAACCCTTCAGGAGTGTGATTTTCATTTGCCTATCAAAGGCAGCTTCTCCTTGGAAGCTCGCCTTTTGGGCCAACTCCCTGAATTGCTCCCTGCAAGGGGTAGGTAATACCTATCCTCGTAGCAGCTTCTATTTTTCCAGTGCATGGGGATCATTCAGACTCTTCCCCACTAGGGCAGAAGGCTGTCTGGTGGCCAGCAACTGTGTGAGGCCACTCGACAAACTGGTCAACAGAGTGGCAACTTTCTAAAAGTTGACTTTCTTTAAAAATGACATTAAATTGGACTTGGGCATCAATGCGAGAATTAATTTGATACAACAAAGTATCCATTTTAGTAGTCCCATTCAGAAGTTAGCCAGGCTGAGTGATCAACTGGTAAAATCTGTGTTAGCCAAATTGGCTACTAACTTTTCCACAGCAAAAATTACAATTTGGACGTTTTGCTGTGGGGGCATATTGAAAGTATATGTTCTTGTAATAATATAGAACTTCCTGTCTCAGTGCTCAATAGGCCTTTCTTAGTGGATACTTACTTATATTGTTAAAGGAATTGGGGGTTTTACCATTGGTTTATATGGCCAAGTCAAACTAGCAGCTTAAAACTGATCTTCCAGGCTGCTGGGGCAACCTGGGGGCCATTTTGTACTTTGTCCCACACAGGGTGGCTCAACTAGTGCTACAACCCTGGGGGGACACTCTGTCTTCTTACATGCTCTGGGTATCCGTGGTATCATATACTAGGGACTCATAAGTAAGCAAGATTCTGCCAATTGGGGTAGTCAATTCAACATAAATTTTGTAAGGGATAGAACACAGGTCTGGCTAGCAGACCTCAGTGCGCTCTCAGAGTCGAAAACCCAGCAGCACCAATCCAAAAATTGGGGGTGGTCATGCAAAAAGAGGCATTTCCTTACACTCAGGATCTCAGGCTGACACATATTTAGGGGTTTAGCCTTAATCCGTCACTACTAGCTCTCATCTACAGTTGCTCTACCCTTTGAGGTCATAGCTGGTTGGCCTTTTATCCTCTTGCGGCATGGCTGGTTATAATAGAACATGAATATAGGTTAGAATGATGTAATGGCCTAGTAGGTCTGCATCCACGATGATGTACTGCGGAGTGGACATTTGAGCCGCTACAACTAACCTCTGAGTATTTCAGCTATGAATGTCTGTTTATGCAGGTCAAACACTAGGGGGATTTTTGTGCTCAAACAGTACAGTATTGTGTTTTTGCAAGTTGCAATATTGCTCTTAGCATTTTGGTGTTGATTTCCAGCTTTTTCTTAATTCCCCACACTTAACGAACCTTTAGCACCTGCATTTGAGTGGGAGTATTTCTAGGTGGCATTTTCCACTAATTTCCAATGACCTCTTATACTTGTAGATGGGTTTTATTTACAGCATGTGTTATTTTTCATTTGCAGCTAATATGGCATGGTATACATAGGTGATGCAATAATAACACACAAGAGAAACACATTTGTGATATTTAGCAATGCAGTGAATATTGCATGCATTTTTTAACTTGTGAACAGACAGGCTAGTAAATTCTTGTACTATAATAGTGGGTCATGCAGTACCTACGACTATGCTTGAATCATAATCAAAGCCAAAGTGTTTATACTGTAACTGCTGTGGTTTGTGATATTTTAATACTGAGGTTTCAGAGTGTGTATTTTGCGGTGTCCAAGGCTTGTGGTGACTGTTTTTATTGACTGTAAATTGGAGTGCCTTCAGATTCAATGTTGTTAACACCAGGACAAGATTTTGTATCTCAATCATGAATTCACTTGGCTGTTCTTTGCCCCGGGTTGCAATAAAGATGGTGTTTGTTGCAGTAAAGAAAAGGTCCCCATGTTTCCAGCATAATTTGCTAATTATCAAATACAATCCTTTATTGGGTGTTTTTGGATGTGTAAGTCATTGAGTACTTGCCTTCCAGTAATTTTACTTTCTTGGTTGTTTTATAGCATTACTTCTCACAATAACTTGGTTGTTTCATTTGTGGCCTGCTAACTGGGCAGAGTTCTGGTCTCAGATTTGGTGCACTTTACCCAGTCATTTAGTAGTGTAGCAGCACTGTGATGTAGAATCACCTAGGTTGATTGTAGGATGTATGTCACCAATTCAGCTTCACACCCACATAAGGGTGTGCCTTGAACCAGTCCTCTGGCCACTGCAGGAAGTAGAAGAAGACAGCAGCAGCACAGTGATGGGTGATAACTTCTTTCCTTCCTGGAACCTCAGGTTAGCCCGACCTGCCTGGCTCTGTGGCCTCACAAGATCCTCCAGGCTCCCCTGTGGGCCCGAAATTAGCACAGAGATCCTGAAGCAGTAAGAAAGAACCTCTCCCAGCCTGGAGCCTGGGATTCTTACACCTGTGAAAGTGCCTGCCCCCAGAGGTATAAAATACTATGAAGCCTGAAGACCAGGAAACATCTGTACACCCTCCAGTATAGTATCAATTAGCTAAACAAGTAGTGGTCCAAACTCCAATGTAAAATCTTACATGTAAAAGGAAGTCCTTACCATCACTGGCCTTACATAATGTTACTGCCCTGTTGAATCACTTTTTGGACACTGCCCCAAGAATCGCCCAGGACATTTCTGTATTAGGTAAACAGAATGAAATACAAGGTGATCCAGGGGATGAGTGGAGATTTGTCTCATTGTAAAATGAGAAAAGTAAAGCAGGCACAATTTCAGGCATGCCCTATGCCCTGGATGAAACAATTAGACATTTTTGTATATTTAGATGGCAGCACAGACATCCTTACCTGCTCTGGAGCAACTGCTGGTTAAGGACATTCTGCAGGATGATAGTCACAAGAAGCTTTCTTTTCATTACCTGACATACCTGAACCATGCTCAGAGGGTGACTCGGATTTGGATTTAGTAGGACTCACTCATTGATCTCTAGAAGAAATACAAGGTGACCTATCACGGATGGGGTATCATGGACACAGGAGATAGCAGAAATAATATTATGAGAGACATTGACGATGAGGAAGTGGTCTTTATGAGCATACAAGTTCCTGAAGTTCAGGAACAGACACATGGCCTGGAAGAGACAACAGCCAGTGTGCAGCATCAAATTCAAGAACAGGAGCAAAAAGGCAAAGGTGTCACATTAAAACTAGAAAATATGAAAATCAGAATGCTTAGAAACAATTTGCATATTTAAAGCATCATGGATGGAGCAGTAGGGTACAAACCCAGAGGTTTCGTGGTATATCTCTTCCAGAAAGCTTTCCTAAGGTTACAGGATGGAGATCTGGACAGTTAATTTCAGTGGGTCCACAGTTTTCGATTTCAAAATCCAAAGCCAGGTACAAATCCATCCTATCCCGAACAGTTCTTATTTATGTGGGTAACTTCCTACATCATCAGCTAATTTTTCAAGCCGCATTTCCTTCCAATTTAATCAAAGATGAAGAATTTACCTTTTTGTTAGTTCAGACTTTACTTTCAATATGACAGATCAACACTGGAAACAATGTCAAATGTAGGCCTCTTTTGAGATCTGCAGTCATTCTTAATCTTTGCAATAATTACTTTTCATAAGTAGAAAGAGGGATAACTTAGCTTGAACGAGGGCCAGGAAACTCTTGGGTGGAAAGGAGTTAGTGAGGGTTAGTGGGGGAGCACTAGGGAGAGTTAGGGGATTGCAGTATTTAAAATATTGGAAAAAAGAAAAGATACATATTCATTGCAGCAAATCTGTAACCACTGTGACAACAATTTTTCCAATAAATGAAACCTAATAAATTTAGGAAGAAGGGTGTTCCAGTTTAGAAGTGAAATATCAATAGGCTCAGATCACAATCTCAAATTCATAAGGTGACTGAGAATTATTTTTATATTCCTGCAGATATTATCTGTATTCAAGGAACACACCTTACTAAACATGATAGAGATGAATAGTGTTGGTTAAGATAGAGGATTTTAGGGGTGATTACACAGGAAGCCCCAAATTAAAGGAATTGTACTGCTGGTCAAGCACAATGCATGGCAGTGCTTAAACTCTAAAAGCACAAACAAGGGTCTTTGGCTAGTTGCCAGGATTGGTAAAACAGGATTCACTACACTATTTTTTAGCATTTACACAGATGAGCCAGCATTATTCCAGAGTTTACTTTTGGAGTTAGCGTCGTTACAGGAAGGCCCTATCACATTATCTGACGGCATCAATCCAACGTTATTACCAGAAATAGGCTCAACAGGTGTTTTTATTAGATTTTCTTCAAGTTAGATAGTTGTGAATACCCGTAGCTACATTATTAGTAAACAAATCAGAATAAAAATAGAAGTAGGGTGACTTGGAGAAACTCTTTTAAGCTTAGAAATAGAACCTGGGCAACTAAATCAGGGTAAAGTGACTCCTTCCCAAGAAGAAACAATCTATAAAAAAACATTTGCACCATCAAAATAAATCTCACAAAAAGAATCTGGGAAAACGAAGCCAGAGCTGCCTATACTTTATGGCTTAAGTGTTTTGAATATATTGACAAATTTGGATTAATTTTGGCTTTACAGGTTAAAGAAATGCTGTGGCCTCAACTTTATTTACTCTATTTTTAAAGCTGAAGGCCTTCAACTTAAAAACACGAACTCTATTGGTCAGGCCTTTTACGTCCTCTGCGTAAAATTATACACAGACAACTGCATATCCACGGAACTGCATATCCACGGAAGAACAGATACCTGTTTACCTCAAACCAGTTGTTAACTGCAAATCCAAATCATAGAATCTCCTTTTAACGTACAAGAATTAGATTAGGTAATTTTAAAACTCCCACAGGGAAAAGGAGCTGTTTGAGATTTAATCTCACCGGAATTTTACAACTCTTTCCCCCGTGTACTTATGCTTGTTTTCTATATATAAACTAATTTGACTATGGCTTTACATTGCCACTTTCCTAGAGGGAAACTGATATTTCAATGTTCTTGAAGAAAGACAAGGATCCTACACTGTGGTGCTCATATCAACCAATTTCCCTGTTCAATTGCAACTCTAAAGAACGCTCAAACTTGTCATTTGACTCACAACACTGATAATGGAATGGTTGATCTGATGCAACATGGCTCTATCCCTTCCAGGGACATTACTGATCATATTAATTTAGAAACCGTATCCTTTGATATCCCTGAAAAATCTAGCACACCTGTATTTTTGAGCATTTTGGATGCTGAGAATGCATTTGACAGGGTCTCAAGGCCACTTCTTTGGGTTACCCTAAAAAGTTTAGCATTGAACCTACATTTTATATAGCATTCAGGAACTCCAATCTGGTTTATTGGCTCAGATTGTCTTCACTGGGCCAGTTACATCCAAATACACCGTTACCAGGGGATCTAAGCAGGGCTGTCCAGTTTCAGCCTTAAAGTTATCTTTGCACATAAAACCATTTTCACTATATCTATAGTTTATGGGTAATATTACCCTTTTGGCTTTCAATGCAGCTGACTGCAGGATTGCTGCTTATGTTGACGATATTGCAATTGCCACTTCTAATCCACATTTGTCTGTAAAATGTACCGAAGAAGAAGCTCAATAATTTGGAACAGTCTTAGAATATTTTTTAAAATAAGGAAAGGTGCACATATTTTTTAGTCAACATATGATGGCTCAGACAGTCAGTATCTTCCTTCGGCTGTATATTTAGCAGGTAAAATATCTACCCAAGTTGAAGCAATGTTCAAGCTTTATTACAATTCCTTTTTCTTCTTTTATTGCCCAATTACAAAGTCAGACTGTCTTCTGCTATGTCTTATGGGTTTCTGTAATGTTATAATAATGGTAATAATAGTTCAGCTTTTTATCTATTTCGAGTCCTGCCAATATTAATACCTTTTAATTTTGTTCACAAAGTAGAATCCTCATGAAATAAATCTATCAGGCAGTACAAAAACACACACTATTAAGCTACTTCAGTGCCACTAACGATAGGTGGTTGTACCCTACAATGTATCAAGTTTTATAATTTGGTTGTTTTCTCTACAAGGCTATTGCAAGTGTTGGGGCCCAGACAAGAAGAATGGCGCTTACAAGATCTTGTTTGTTAACCATGCCCTTGTTCTCTTTTTTCTACCTGTTACTTCATACGCACCAGATTTAAAACTCTAGCGGTTGATGCCCATATTTGGCAGGAATTGACTTGTAGATTAATGATCACTCTTCTCAACAAGGTATACTTTCATATGGTTAAACCCTTGTCTTCCTAATTCTGTGCACAATGCATTTGCCCAGTCATGGGTGAGAACTTTGTTGCAAATTTGTAGGCTGATTAACTGTAGATATGCAATTGCACTCTTGGAAATATAGCACTCGCTTATTCAATTCCTTCAACAGGATTTTTATGTACTTCCAAATGAGGAAATATTTTTTAAAACCCCAATTAGTAACAATATAAAGTCCTTTCCAATCGTTGATCTTGAAGCATTCCAATGCAAATATGCCCATTGGTCATACCTATCGCTTCTTTATTGGATGGTACCTGATAACTTGGGCCACTTTGCTTCCTGATGGACTGTTAACTGGGGTGGCAAAGTGACCTAAAGAATGAAGATGGGAGTGAGTGTCTGAAAAGTTTCAGCACTCCGTCCATTATCTCCTTGTGTTTGCTTTGTTTGCCCTAAGTTGGCAGGGTATCCCCAGACATGGGTCCCTTGCTCACTTTGCCACTGGATTCAAGCTAGCCTGGCTGATGAGGGGTGTTATCCGAAACCGGTCCCAGGATGCTTGTGTCCGGTCCAGGGAAGACCTGGCTTGGCAGTTCCGGCTGGACTGTTCCCATGCGGAACAGGGTTAAGACTGATTTGAATATGGATGGGTCTGAACTGGGGTGGCGAAGTGAGCTAAAGAACGATAATAGATTCTACCCAAATCTCTGACTGGGGTGAGTGTCTTAAAAGTTTCAGTGCTCCGTCCATCATCTCCTTGTGTTTGCTTTGTTCACCCTAAGTTGGCAGGGTATGCACAGAGTTGGGTCCCTTGCTCACTTTGCCACTGGATTCAAGCTAGCCTGACTGATGAAGGGTTTTACTGCGAAACCTGTCCCAGGATGCTTGTTTCCAGTCCAGGGAAGACCTGGCTTGGCAGTTCGGGCTGGACTCTTCCCTTGAGGAACAGGGTCAAGACTGATTTGCGTATGGCTGGGTCTGAACTGGGGTGGCGAAGTGAGCTAAAGAATGCTGATGGATTCAACCCAGATCTGTGAATTGGGGTGAGTGTCTGAAAAGTTTCAGTGCTCCGTCCATCATCTCCTTGTGTTTGTTAAGCTAAGTTACACAATAACAAAATTAAAGATTATTATGAGTGCTAATCTAAGTCGTCGGATCCTGAGTATACCTTGGCTTCAAAAACATCAATCTAAATTATTCAGGATCTCTGTTGAACACTATGTAAATTGTTCAGTTAAGGTTGTTGGCCAAATCCACAGTGCTTTCAGTGTCCCGATATGTAGGATGATATGGTTATGTATTTTCCTATGTGGAAGATGATATGGTCATGCATTTACCAACTGTCCCAAGATCCAGAACAAGTAGTTTTCTAGGCATGGCTCTTTGACCCTGTCTTAAACTCATCATTCTTTATTTTCTTTAGGATACACCACACATTAGGGGGATTGTGCATTTTGTAGTAATTACTGCTTTACTGAACCACCATTAGTGAAAAAGTGGTGATCTTAATTTATATACATTTGAGCATTAGAAATGACAGTGATTCAAAACAAAAGGAAATTCAAATGTCTAGCAACATCTTGCAACCTGCCTCCTCCTGATTGAAGACACTTTTACCTGATTCTCAAGCTGTCGCCAAATACCTGGATGGCATCCTTTAATGCTTGTACTTTGTTACAAAATGTGTCTGCACAGTTACCTGTTTTTGCATTTTTTCAATATGCATGAAATGGTAGATTACGGCATCTACTTAATTGTTATGATCTGTGGATGGTTTTCATTATCTTTTCATAAGAAATATTAAAAAACAAACATATATTAATTAGTCATTGTATTGGGTCACATGTATGACATTGCAGGAAATGCCTCTACTATGCATGCCTTTACCATACATTCTTTACCACGCAATCCCTTTACCATGCATGCCTTTTAAACTAATTAGCAGGTATTTATCATTTAAGTGAAACCCCCTTTATACATATATTACCTACTGGCGGTCGCCAGTAGGTAGTTATAGTTAGGACCCTGTTTCCATAGGAAAACCGCAACATTCTATTTTGAATAACTTTGGCGCCGGTCGACGAATCATCGCAAAATTTTCAAAATAGGTGGGGCGCTACGCTCCGCTCCTACCCTGAAAGTCTCGGGGGGATTCGTCAAGCGGGGGCTGAGATAAAAGGGGGGTCCCAAAACGCGTTTTTCCCATGCATTTTTCCATAGGACCTTTAGTCACAGCTACAGCCCGAACGGCTGAACAGAGTTCCTTGAAATTTGGCAGAGAGGTAGTCTCCAGGTCAAGGAAGTGCCTTTTGTAGGTCTGGTGTAAATCTGTTCAGTAGTTCCTGAGAAAATAGCCTTTAAATCAATATATATATCTGTGGCAGCTTACGGTGCGCTTACGGTGCGCTTACCGTACGCGCACCGTAAGCGCGATTCTGATTGGCTGTTAGATCTTAGTAAACATTCGAATCGGTCGAAACCAGGAAGCGGCGGCCGCCATTTTCTCTCTCGCAGTCTGAGGGGGTGTAAAACAAAGGTGGATAACGTGAAAAGGGAGCAGGCTGGACAGTTCCTGACCCCCTAGCCTTTGTCAGGGGGTCTCAGAAGGACCCCCAAGGGCAAAAAATTAATTTAAATTTTTTTTCAAAAAATCACCGAATGCGCGCAGCGTACGCGCACAGCGTAAACGGAGAAATTTCGCGAAATTCGCGGAATTACGCGTACCGTGCGCGCACGGTTAAAAAAAATTTCCAAAAAGGAAAGCTTAAAAAAAAATAAAAAAATTGTGAGGTAAGGTTGGCTCTTAAAAGAGCCGTTGGGTTCATAGAGGGATGGAGGAAAGAAAGAATGGGAATATTATGAGCGTCTACAAACGTGCTGGTCTATCTTATTGTTAATAAGGGGAACACTGGTCTCCCCAAAAACAATAAGACCAGAACATGTTATACACCTCATTACAACCCTCCCAAATCGAGGGTTAAGATCCAGAGGAGCAGAAGAAGGTGATGCTCCCACCTCAGAGGAAGGGCTCAGCTGAGCTGCCGATGATGTATTCGGCTGAGCTTTTGAGGCTGGGCTCTGGTGACTTACTGAAGAGTTTTCTCCAGTATGTCGAGCAAAGGTCCTGGGATGTCTATCCCTAAGGTGTCTCATCATAGAGTGATTTCCAAAGGAATACTTTTTCCTAGGATTTCCTCTTGATAAAACACGGTCACAAAGTGTGCAAGTGACCAGTGGAGCATTGACCTTTTTGTCCCCCTCTGGAATAGTAAAATACTCCCATACAAAAGAAGTCTTCTGTTTCCTCCTTCTCTGGATGATGGTGGTGCTGCTAGCCTCACTCTCAGAAGAGGTCTGCTGTTCTGCCATTGTATCCCAAAGACAATTCAGCTCCTGCTCCTAGAGAATCACAAGCAGTAATGAGGGGAATGGGTGTGGTGTGGGAAGTTTCTGGAACTGAAAGTACTTTCAACCAATGAAAAGTGTTCTTTCAAGCAGTAATGAGGGGAATGGGTGTGGTGTGGGAAGTTTCTGGAACTGAAAGTAATTTCAACCAATGAAAAGTGTTCTTTGTGGATCACATGACCTACCGTGCGCGCTCCGTAAGCTCACGGTACGCGCTCGTAAAAAAGTACGCATTCGCAAACGTGACGCTTACGGAGCGCTTACGGAGCGCGTACGTAAGATGCACTCGCGCATGCGCATTACACGCCCCTGCGTAACCGCGACGTTGCTTCCGCGTGTACGCGTACGTCACGCACGTATCACGTAGGCGCGGTGTACTTATGACGTGCTGAGCACGTAGCGTCAGCTTACGGTACGCGTATCATATTACGTACGCGCACCGTACTTATGACGTACGGAGCGCGTACCGTCAGCTTACCGTACACGCACGGAAAAAAAAGCATAAAAAAAAAAAAACCTTTCCATAATGCATTATTTTATACATAGGTTTACAAAAAAATGTCAAAAAAAAATTTGCATTTAAAAAACCGTACAAATTCACTGAAAAAACCATGGGTTTCACACACGTTATAGTTAGGAATTAGCATTTAAAAAACCTTGCAAATTCACTGAAAAAACCATAGGTTTCACACATGTTATAGTTAGCTGGAAATTTTACTGATAAAAAACCAATGAAATTCCCCCGTTATAGTTACTGTAGGCAACTATAACTCACGCGACCGTAATCCTCTGCTGATGACATATGTGTCTTTATGAAAAAAAAATATTTGTAATATATGTATAGCTAAAATTTAATGGAAGAAGACATGGGCAAATAAGTGTCTAAATACAGTATTAGCATCAGCAGAGGATTGCGGTCGCGTGAGTTATAGTTGCCTACAGTAACTATAACGGGGGAATTTCATTGGTTTTTTATCAGTAAAATTTCCAGCTAACTATAACATGTGTGAAACCTATGGTTTTTTCAGTGAATACATATATAAATACGACTCCCTGAAAGTTTCCAAAGACACTAGAATGTATGCAGCTAAAACCAAAGCCAATGCCAGCACAAACAGGGGAGTGCAAGCAGATTCATCTGCTTCTGATCTAAGCTCTGCGATGGAGAGCGAGACAGAGCTTGAAACCAGAACTTTTCGAGGCTTGTAGGTCCCAGCAAAGTTGTCAATTTGAACAAGAAGTGGGTTTTTTATGCGAAGAACACAGACAAATACTGCGTCCAAGACCGCAACAACAACGAAAACAAGGAAAAACAGCTCAACCAGAAGAAGGGAGAGGAGACATGCTTACTCGTGGCGAACAAAGGAGACCAAATGCACGCAAATGGAAACGCAAACAACAAACTTAGTAGTCTCCAACAACACAGTCGTCAATCTATCAAATGTCAATTTGAATGAGGCAGAGAAAAAAATACTCACTCTTGGCTTATCATATTGTCCGAAAAAAACATTCAACTATGCATCGACGAGAAGTGACATCTTCAAGGGAATACGCAAACTTAAACTGAAAAAATATCATTTATTGAAGAAGAGATCAGAACTGGCATCATGGGAGGACGATATAACTGTCATCCAACAAACATCACCCCGTTTAACCTTACCTCTACAGACATTCTGATATTAAGAGACCTTGAAGAATTAGTCCAAGAAAAGCTACAAGGAGAAACAGACTCTGCTACTGCAAACATAACTAAATAAGCTGATACCAACACAAACAACAACTTAAAGAGACAACACAATTTAAACCAAAATCAACTTTCACCCCAATATTGATAAGAGACTCAATTGACATATTTCACGAGCAGGTCACCGCTGGTATAAAACAACTTAACCATAAAGTGAGAAATAGAGCTAGAAACAAATACAATAGACAGGAAAATCAATACCACCAACTCATGGAAAAATTTAAGAAAAATCCACAACTAATCATAAGAAATGCCGATAAAGGTGGCAATCTAGTAATCTGGGGGAAGGCAGAATATGTCGAAGAAGCAACAAGGCAACTATCCGACCGCAATTGTTATTGTAAAAGCGATACTCTGTCCTTGAAAGCAACATACAACACATACCATAACAAACTCTTGGCATGGAAGAGTGTAGGCTTACTAACAACGGATGAATATACATTTCTTAAAAATGACACAATGACAACTCCTGTAATTTATTTCATCCCCAAGCTACACATGAACCCCCTCAGGCCACCCGTAAGACTAATAATATCTGCACGCAAAAGCCTGACTGAAAACACGTCGCAATACATTGACCATTTTCTGCAGGAGCACATCCAAATCTTCCCTCATATCTAAAAGATACCGTCGATTTCATACTCAAAATCAATGATTTTAACTGGCAAGAGGATTTTCTTCTAATGACAATGGACATTATGGCACAATAGACATTATGGCACTGTTTACCAGCATCAATCATAAAGACAGGATCAGGGCTGTGCAACATTTTCTCAGAAGAAGATCTGCAGTCCAAGAACAACACAGCAAAATGTTGATCAATATGATTGATTTCTGCCTAAACATTAACATTTTTATATTTCAAAGTGCCTTATACCAACAACTGCGTGGGGTAGCAAGGGGGGGCAGCTTCTCCCCCAGCGAAGCCTGCCTCCACATGGACTGATGGGAGGAGCTGGTCCTACAAAAAACTCATGGGATTATATTACAAAATAATGTAAAATTATGGTTAAGATACATTGACGACTTGTTTTTAATCTGGCATGGGACCATGCAAGATGCAGAAAATGTTGTTAATAGTCTAAACATCAATGATCTTAATTTGGAATTTACAGCGCACATTAGTTCAGAAATTGTAACATTTTTAGATGTTGAGGTGTATATCAGAGAAGGAAAAATAGAGACCAGGGCACATAGAAAACTTACAGCTGGTAACTCAGTGTTCCACGCCTCCAGTGCCCACCCGCAACACCTAATTCAGAGTATCCCCTAAGGGGAAATGATCAGATTAAACCGAATATCTAGTAATCCACAAGACCTGACCAAAGTCCAGCAAGCCAGTTAAGCCAGGTTTTTAGAGAGGGGTTATTCAAGAAAAAGTATAGATGCCGCAACCTTGAAAAGAATGAAGTCATCTAGGGCAGAGCTACTTACACCCAAGCAGCCCCAAATACCCACTTCAACACCAGCCAGCAGTAACAACAAACCGTGCAACTCAGGGGAGACCTTCAGGTTAATCATGGGGTACAGTATACAAGAAAAGGAGATATACCATGTTATTAGGAGAAATTTGCCTATTTTATTAAATGACCCCATAATAGGCCCTCTGTTACCCAGAAAACCAACAATAACCTACAGCGGAGCCCCATCTATGAAAATGAGTTAGTACAAAACAATCCAACAGACAAAGCACCGGGGAACTGGTTGGCACATAGAAAAGGGTTTCTGAAATGCAAGACATGCAAGGCATGTCAACATGGTATCACAAAAACATCATATGTAACTCCGTTTAGCACACAAGAAAAAACTATTGACAAAGCTTTAACCTGTAAGACCGACCATGTGGTGTATGTTCTCGAGTGCCCCTGTGGCTTGAGATACGTGGGAAGTGTCAAGCTACAGGGACACAAGAGAATACTGCAGCACATACGAGCCATAAAGAATTTAGATCAAATGTACCCAGTGGCTCGACACTTCAGAGAGAAACATCAGCCAGATCCAAATAAACTAAAATACTATCTGATTGATGCCGTACGCATTACTAAAAGGGGCGTGAACAGGGAAAAAGCTTTACGTAGGCTGGAAACCAAATATATCTTAGAGCTAGACTCGAAGCACCCTGGGGGCCTAAATATGACTGAGGACCTTAATACATATTTATAAGCAATGTGAAGGACAGCATTATTTAACAACATATTACAGTCCAGGTATTCACACCACAACTGTAAACCTTAAAAAAAAAACACTTAGTGGTGGATTAGCAGCTAAACCTGACGGTCACAACAGTGAAAACAATTAATGTTGATATTCACAATGATCGTTTTTTACCTTTTCGATAAATGTTTTACACTATGTAGGTTCTTTTAGCACTTGCACTTTAAGAAACTTCACTGATTGCACTTTATTAACCAAAGTTTACATAGCAGCTCTGGTAGAAACCACTGCTGACTACTGTACTGTATTAGTTGAGAGTGGGCCCACTCTTAGGAACTACAGAGAATTTTGTAATGTCATGAACTGTTTTTTGCACATAAGATACCTTTTAAAGGAATTCACGTTTTATCTCTCTATTGCTTTAGCATTTTACTCCGACGGATTTTATGATGATTATTTAAAATCTTGTTTCAATGGGTATTTATACCATGATTGATATTAATTATGAGTATGCTAATTTGCACAAGGTGAATATACAAAAACAAGCCATCATGCATTTATGATATTAGTGGATATGTGCACCAGCATGTAACAGTTCCACCATGTTCATAAGTGAACAAAGCAGTCCATGTTTGCATTTTGGTTCTTGCACTTTTAGGCACTGATCACTTTAAAAATCTTGGTGAAAAAACGATATAAAAATCACGTGTTATACTAAGAGCACGTCATGTGATCAAGGCACTCCGGGGCTGAAACACGTCATGGCTTCAATGCAATCTGTGGACAATAAACATCATCTGAACACTTACCTGTGGTCGGTGCTCCATTTTTCGGGAAATTCGGAAGTGCCAGTAGCTGGTGAAGTGTCTGGGATATATATATATATATATATTACCTACTGGCGGTCGCCAGTAGGTAGTTATAGTTAGGACCACGTTTCCATAGGAAAACCTCAACATTCTATTTTGAATAACTTTGGCGCCGGTCGACGAATCCTCGCATATTTCTCAAAATAGGTGGGGCGCTACGCTCCGCTCCTACCCTGAAAGTCTCGGGGGGATCCGTCAAGCGGGGGCTGAGATAAAAGGGGGGTCCCAAAACGCGTTTTTCCCATGCATTTTTCCATAGGACCTTTAGAACGAGCTACAGCCCGAACGGCTGAACAGAATTACTCAAAATTTGGCAGAGAGGTAGTCCCTAGGTCAAGGAAGTGCCTTTTGTAGGTTTGGTGTAAATCTGTTCAGTAGATTCTGAGAAAATAGCCTTTAAATCAATATATATATCTGAGCCCGCTTACGGTACGCTTACCGTACGCTTACGGTAAGCGTACGGTGGCGTGCGCGAGCGCGATTCTGATTGGCTCTTAGATCTTAGTAAACATTCGAATCGGCCGAAACCAGGAAGCGGCGGCCGCCATTTTGTGTATTTCACTCTGAAAAAAAAGAGTGAAAACAAGGAAAGGGGGCAATGAGGAGAGTTACAGACCCCCTAACAATTGTAAGGGGGTCAAAGAAGGACAGAAAAGTACAAAAAAAACATTTATTGATTTTAAAAAAAATCACGGGGTACGCGTACGGTAAGCTTACGGTAAGCGTACGGTAAAAAAAATAAAAAAAAATAAATGAAAAGCAGATTTAAGAGTTTAGAAATTAGGGAGCTCTAAAAAGAGCTGTTGTGTTTATGAAGTCATTTTTTTAGTGGTACCTACAAGTAAGTACCGATGCAGAGTCTAAGGTTCAAGAGGAAGACTCTGTTCCCTTCATCATTGAAGTGCACACCATCTCCTCTATAAATGTCTTGCATGTCATAACGCAAGTTGTTGTGGTAAATGGCACCCATACCATAGTCACGGAGGAAAGCAGAAACAGATTTGTTGACGTGCTTTCTTGCTTTGTCAATCTGCGGACAGAAATGATTGGACCAGTTCCATTTTTGCCTTTGGCATATGTTGGAAAACACAAAGGCAGTTTTAGGGAAAAGTGTAAACAGTTGTGCAAAGGTGTCCTTCATAAGCATTTCCAGACCTACCCCAGTCAAAGTGCCTAGGTCATTGCCACCACAGTGCACTATTATGAGGTCAGGGTGTTGGATTTGAATGAAGGATTTTACCAATGGCATCAATTGGTGCCACTTTAACCCTCTCTGACCAATCCATTTAATGTCTACATTTGGCAAAGCAAGGTCTCTCACCATATCTGTTTTCTCTGCAAACTTTTCACTCCAGAAGACATAGCTGTGCCCTACAATCCACACTGTGAACATCTTCAAAGGAGAACTGGATGCACTCAGGAGGTGTCTTTCAGTAGAATGGCAATATGAAAAGAAAGACAGTTTGGAAATGGAGGCATACATATTTTTTTAAAACAAAAAGAACTGATTGGCTGTTTCATACCATTCCAGAATAAAAACTAGGCTGTATGTGAAAATTAATAGAAGCATGTTTTGTATTGGTACAAAAAAATGTGTAACCAAAGAACAGTACTATGGATTTGCTGTTAGGTTTGAAAAGTCAAGCACTCTTGCTCTGTGGAATTGAAACATTGTGTGTCGAACTTCTGACCTAACTGCACACAGCAGTGTTCTATGAGCTGTTGCTATGGTAGCAGGCAGAAGTCAAGTTGGGGGAAGGGTACTAGGCAGAAGTCAAGTTGGGGGAAGGGTACTTTTGGAAAAGGGTTCGTTTTCAACCAATAGAAATGTGTGAATACATGTGAAAAAAAGGGGGAAGCACTGAGATTTGAAACTTACATGTATATGTGTGGAAAAATAGAGGGAAAGTTTGCCATTATCTGGTTCTGCTGAGAGGAGAGAGGTGAACACAACAGAGATCCTGGCTCTGATAATCTGCTGTTTGAGTGTCACATTTCTTTCACAACTAACTAATTTTAAAGGTGAGTTTACAGTTTGAGAGGGGATGTATGTGGTAACTTAAGAAATGAATAATAGAAATGGGAATTGTTTTTGTTGTAGTTACACATGGTGGTTTCATAATGTGTCAGTGTGTAAAAGTGATTTACACTTGCCCCGAAAAAAAAAAAGAGCAGTAAGTGTGCTTTCAAATTGGCAAAGAAATTTCGTTTTGGGACTAATGTGAAAACATGACTCTGTGTGCATAGAAGAATTATAGGCAGAGATTTATTGCGTCTTGCTCTGGTGATTTCACAGTAGCATTAGATGGAAAGGGGGAGCGAATTATTGGGGGAAGAAGCAGAGGCTTAGCACACACCCATGTCCTTGCCGTGTATAGTCATGCACAGTATTTACAAGCCAGTGGGGTTTTCAGGTTTAAGTCTGTAATGCAAATACATTCAGCATCACTAAGGCTGGTTGCCCTTGCTGGAGTGTAGGCAGTCACAGAGAATGCACATGGTGGTGGTCTGAAAAAAAAACAGCTTGGACACGTGCAATTAAATAAATCAAAAATAGTGGTTTCATAATGTGTCAGTCTGTAAAAGTGATTTCAAATTGTAAAAAGAGATTTTCACTTGGCCCGAAAAAAAAAGAGCAGTAAGTGTGCTTTGAAATTGGCAAAGAAATTTCGTTTTGGCACTAATGTGAAAACATGACTCTGTGTGCATAGAAGAATTATAGGCAGAGATTTATTGCGTCTTGCTCTGGTGATTTCACAGTTGCATTAGATGGAAAGGGGGAGCGAATTATTGGGGGAAGAAGCAGAGGCTTAGCACACACCCATGTCCTTGCCGTGTATAGTCATGCACAGTATTTACAAGCCAGTGGGGTTTTCAGGTTTAAGTCTGTAATGCAAATACATTCAGCATCACTAAGGCTGGTTGCCCTTGGTGGAGTGTAGGCAGTCACAGAGAATGCACATGGTGGTGGTCTGAAAAAAAAACAGCTTGGACACGTGCAATTAAATAAATCAAAAATAGTGGTTTCATAATGTGTCAGTCTGTAAAAGTGATTTCAAATTGTAAAAAGAGATTTTCACTTGGCCCGAAAAAAAAAGAGCAGTAAGTGTGCTTTCAAATTGGCAAAGAAATTTCGTTTTGGGACTAATGTGAAAACATGACTCTGTGTGCATAGAAGAATTATAGGCAGAGATTTATTGCGTCTTGCTCTGGTGATTTCACAGTTGCATTAGATGGAAAGGGGGAGCGAATTATTGGGGGAAGAAGCAGAGGCTTAGCACACACCCATGTCCTTGCCGTGTATAGTCATGCACAGTATTTACAAGCCAGTGGGGTTTTCAGGTTTAAGTCTGTAATGCAAATACATTCAGCATCACTAAGGCTGGTTGCCCTTGGTGGAGTGTAGGCAGTCACAGAGAATGCACATGGTGGTGGTCTGAAAAAAAAACAGCTTGGACACGTGCAATTAAATAAATCAAAAATAGTGGTTTCATAATGTGTCAGTCTGTAAAAGTGATTTCAAATTGTAAAAAGAGATTTTCACTTGGCCCGAAAAAAAAAGAGCAGTAAGTGTGCTTTGAAATTGGCAAAGAAATTTCGTTTTGGCACTAATGTGAAAACATGACTCTGTGTGCATAGAAGAATTATAGGCAGAGATTTATTGCGTCTTGCTCTGGTGATTTCACAGTTGCATTAGATGGAAAGGGGGAGCGAATTATTGGGGGAAGAAGCAGAGGCTTAGCACACACCCATGTCCTTGCCGTGTATAGTCATGCACAGTATTTACAAGCCAGTGGGGTTTTCAGGTTTAAGTCTGTAATGCAAATACATTCAGCATCACTAAGGCTGGTTGCCCTTGGTGGAGTGTAGGCAGTCACAGAGAATGCACATGGTGGTGGTCTGAAAAAAAAACAGCTTGGACACGTGCAATTAAATAAATCAAAAATAGTGGTTTCATAATGTGTCAGTCTGTAAAAGTGATTTCAAATTGTAAAAAGAGATTTTCACTTGGCCCAAAAAAAAAAGAGCAGTAAGTGTGCTTTCAAATTGGCAAAGAAATTTCGTTTTGGCACTAATGTGAAAACATGACTCTGTGTGCATAGAAGAATTATAGGCAGAGATTTATTGCGTCTTGCTCTGGTGATTTCACAGTTGCATTAGATGGAAAGGGGGAGCGAATTATTGGGGGAAGAAGCAGAGGCTTAGCACACACCCATGTCCTTGCCGTGTATAGTCATGCACAGTATTTACAAGCCAGTGGGGTTTTCAGGTTTAAGTCTGTAATGCAAATACATTCAGCATCACTAAGGTTGGTTGCCCTTGGTGGAGTGTAGGCAGTCACAGAGAATGCACATGGTGGTGGTCTGAAAAAAAAACAGCTTGAACACACGCAATTAAATAAATCAAAAATAGTGGTTTCATAATGTGTCAGTCTGTAAAAGTGATTTCAAATTGTAAAAAGAGATTTTCACTTGGCCCGAAAAAAAAAGAGCAGTAAGTGTGCTTTGAAATTGGCAAAGAAATTTCGTTTTGGCACTAATGTGAAAACATGACTCTGTGTGCATAGAAGAATTATAGGCAGAGATTTATTGCGTCTTGCTCTGGTGATTTCACAGTTGCATTAGATGGAAAGGGGGAGCGAATTATTGGGGGAAGAAGCAGAGGCTTAGCACACACCCATGTCCTTGCCGTGTATAGTCATGCACAGTATTTACAAGCCAGTGGGGTTTTCAGGTTTAAGTCTGTAATGCAAATACATTCAGCATCACTAAGGCTGGTTGCCCTTGGTGGAGTGTAGGCAGTCACAGAGAATGCACATGGTGGTGGTCTGAAAAAAAAACAGCTTGGACACGTGCAATTAAATAAATCAAAAATAGTGGTTTCATAATGTGTCAGTCTGTAAAAGTGATTTCAAATTGTAAAAAGAGATTTTCACTTGGCCCGAAAAAAAAAAGAGCAGTAAGTGTGCTTTCAAATTGGCAAAGAAATTTCGTTTTGGGACTAATGTGAAAACATGACTCTGTGTGCATAGAAGAATTATAGGCAGAGATTTATTGCGTCTTGCTCTGGTGATTTCACAGTTGCATTAGATGGAAAGGGGGAGCGAATTATTGGGGGAAGAAGCAGAGGCTTAGCACACACCCATGTCCTTGCCGTGTATAGTCATGCACAGTATTTACAAGCCAGTGGGGTTTTCAGGTTTAAGTCTGTAATGCAAATACATTCAGCATCACTAAGGCTGGTTGCCCTTGGTGGAGTGTAGGCAGTCACAGAGAATGCACATGGTGGTGGTCTGAAAAAAAAACAGCTTGGACACGTGCAATTAAATAAATCAAAAATAGTGGTTTCATAATGTGTCAGTCTGTAAAAGTGATTTCAAATTGTAAAAAGAGATTTTCACTTGGCCCGAAAAAAAAAGAGCAGTAAGTGTGCTTTGAAATTGGCAAAGAAATTTCATTTTGGGACTAATGTGAAAACATGACTCTGTGTGCATAGAAGAATTATAGGCAGAGATTTATTGCGTCTTGCTCTGGTGATTTCACAGTTGCATTAGATGGAAAGGGGGAGCGAATTATTGGGGGAAGAAGCAGAGGCTTAGCACACACCCATGTCCTTGCCGTGTATAGTCATGCACAGTATTTACAAGCCAGTGGGGTTTTCAGGTTTAAGTCTGTAATGCAAATACATTCAGCATCACTAAGGCTGGTTGCCCTTGGTGGAGTGTAGGCAGTCACAGAGAATGCACATGGTGGTGGTCTGAAAAAAAACCAGCTTGGACACGTGCAATTAAATAAATCAAAAATAGTGGTTTCATAATGTGTCAGTCTGTAAAAGTGATTTCAAATTGTAAAAAGAGATTTTCACTTGGCCCGAAAAAAAAAAGAGCAGTAAGTGTGCTTTCAAATTGGCAAAGAAATTTCGTTTTGGGACTAATGTGAAAACATGACTCTGTGTGCATAGAAGAATTATAGGCAGAGATTTATTGCGTCTTGCTCTGGTGATTTCACAGTTGCATTAGATGGAAAGGGGGAGCGAATTATTGGCGGAAGAAGCAGAGGCTTAGCACACACCCATGTCCTTGCCGTGTATAGTCATGCACAGTATTTACAAGCCAGTGGGGTTTTCAGGTTTAAGTCTGTAATGCAAATACATTCAGCATCACTAAGGCTGGTTGCCCTTGGTGGAGTGTAGCACTGTGGACATGGGCTTTTTAAAAAATCTGAAAAGTGGTTTCATAATGTGACAGTTTGTAAAAGAGATTTTCACTTGCCCAAAAAAAAGAGCAGTTTGTGTGCATTCAAATTGGCAAAGAAATTTCGTTTTGTGACTATTGTGAAAAGAAATGTAGTAATATATTTAAATACAATAACAGATTTTTTTTTTAGTTTTTTTCAGGTATTGCTGAAGAACAGTGAACAAAATTTAAGATGCCTACAAAATCTCGAGTTCAAAAAACGCTAAAAAAAAAACTATATTTGAAGACAACTGGAGGACCAAAGTTAGTAGAAGATGCTGATGTTGGGAAAAAGAAAAAATCTTCTGGTAAGCAAAAAAAACAATTTCTAAACAAAATATTCAAAACAAAGAAAAATGTACAAAATGTCTGTTCTCGGAAAAATGTAACAAAACATAGAGAACAGCAAAAAATTGAGAATTTAGTTAATGCAAATATACCTTCTGCAATTGAAAAGTTTAACATAAACAGAAAAACAGCATTTAAAGAGATACGTAGAAAAATGTTTCAGAGAAGAGTTATGTCCAATTTGATAAAGGATATAAAGAAATATAAGCAAAAGGCTAAATATTACAAGAGAAAAAAAGAAATTGAAGCCATTGCAGCAAAAGCATTAGAATTAAAAAGGAAACTATTCATATTAATTTTGAATAGGATGCGTACATTAGATAAAATGGTTAATGTACTGAAATCACAAAGCAAAAGCAAAAGAGTAGTGAACAGAACAAACTTTTGTAAAGTGTTTTTAGGAAAGTGGATGCATAGTTCAAGTAGTGAACCTTTTTTTAATGAAGAGAGCTATTTTCAAAGTAATAGTTTGCTGCATGCAGTTGACACCAGAGGTCGTTCATACGAAGTAAAAAATGGTTGCATAATGGAGAAGGAGATAATGGTTCCAAGAGATGAGGTACAAGTGATGGCAGATGAGGCAATGGGGAGACGTCCTAAAGCCCCAGTGTACACTTGGAATTGTAGTAGTATTTGCACTGTGCGTCAGGAATCTATTGACAGATTTCGAGAGTTTCTAAGAGAATATAGTAAAAAAAGTGTAAAACAAAAGATTAAGGTGCTTCAAAGTCTGGATCCATGCAGAGTGAGAGAGAATACTGGTTTGCAGGGTCATTCTCTTGCTTGTCTATCTAGAAAAGTGTGCAATAGTGTTTTCCATCATTTTAGGATGCTGGCTGTTCATCATACTGAAATGAGAAAGTTTGTGAGACGGTTGTATTTTGCCAAAAGTCCAGCAATAAAGTTAAATGAATTGAATAGGGCTCTGTTCCGAGGAACGGTATCAGATGTAGAGAAGGTTGTTGATGAAATTCAGTTTTGTTACTTTGGTCCTGAACAAAACAGTGCAGAGAAGGACACAGTAAATGAGGCAGAAGTGGAAGACAATGTAGAACCCTCTGTAAGTAACACATTTAATGATCATATAACAAAATTTGCAATAGTCTCTAATGAAAGACCAAATTTTACTTGTATTTGTTGCCGCAGAACTCATTATAGAAAACAAACTAGGAATGTTGATCTCTACAGAAAGAGTGAAAATGAAGATAATTATAAGTGGAAGGAATTTGCCACATATATATTTCTAGAAAATTGTTTTGAATTGGGTGAAGATCAGCGTATTTGTAAATACTGTTATAACAAGTTAGAGGAAAATAGAATGCCGACCAGAGCTGTACATAATAATTTAGAATTGGATGCTATTCCTGCTGAACTTTCTGAATTAAATACATATGAGTCTATACTCATTCAATGTGTTCATCCGTTCCAGACCATAGTACGTATGGAGCCCAAAACTGGTAAATTACCTCCTTCAGATTTACTGAGAGGTTTAAAAGGTAGAGTGGTGTATTTGCCCTTGGATTTGAAAAAAAATATGGAAACTATTGATGCGGATACTTTGGAAACTGAACCATTAATTATTCTGGTTAATGGTGTACCTACAAAGAATAAGAAGATTTGGCAGGAGCTGGTAGATGTGCGGAAAGTACAAAGAGCAAATTTGTATTTGAAAAAAAATAACAAATGGTATGAATCAATTTATATAGAAGAAGAAGAAGAAGAAGAAGATTTACAAGGAGACACAGAAACACCAACTGGACAAATTGAAAAAGTGGACAAGTCAAAGGAAGAAGAAATTTATGAACATTTTAGCATACATCCTCTCCATTCGAAAGAAGTTATGGGAGACAATATTGATCTCTTTCAGATGAAGAAAGCAAAAGGAAATCCCGTGAGTGTATGGGAGGAGAGCTTGGAAGCTCGATGTTTTCCCCAGCTGTTTCCTAAAGGAAAAGGAGGACGATACGATGAACGTCCAGAACAGATTCCAGCTTCAGAGTATCGAACTACAAGACTATATGCTGAAGATCCCAGATTTCGACAAAGTATTCCTTATTTGTTCCATCTTTTATTTGAAAGCGACTTGTCTGCACTGTCTTATGCAGTAAATCACATTTTAAAAAGTGGAGTACATTTACAAAATGTGTCTGCTAAGGATTTTATGGAGAAAGTGCAGCACCGAGATGATCATTTGGAAACACAACTGATCAATCTGATGGCTTGTCAGCGTGGGACAAATGAATATTGGTACCGACGCCATGGTGAACTAAAATGCATGTTACGCAATTTAGGAACACCAACATGGTTCCTTACCCTAAGCTGTGCCGAGTACGCTTGGGATGATTTACTGGATTTTCTACGAGAGGCCAATTCAAACATTAAAAACATCGAATACAAGACAGCAGGAGAACTGTGCTCATTGGATCCGGTTAATGTTTGCAGATATTTCAATCATAGATTTGAGGCTATGATGTCCTTCATCTGCAATAAAAAAAATCCACCCCTTGGAGAAGTAGTGGATTTCTTTTGGAGAAAAGAGTACCAGGCAAGAGGTGCTCCTCATATTCATATGCTGCTGTGGATCAAGGATGCCCCAAAGTTTGGAACAGATACTGATGAAGCAGTGTTATCTTACATTGAAGAATATGCAACATGTGCTATACCAAAAAGCACAGAAGAGAACAAGTTAAAGGAGCAAGTTCTACGTTTCCAAAGTCATCGGTGTGGAAAATACTGTCGACGGAAATACAAGAGCAAAGAAAAATACTACACTAAATGTCGATTTGGATTTCCTAGACCTGTTCTTTCAAATGGAAGAGTCAACAGTTTTATGTCAGCTGTGAGACATACTATCACAAGAAAATCACCTAAGAATACCTACAACCTTAAAAGAAAAGAAGAATCTAAAAATATAAATGACTACAACCCAGTCATTTTATCCATGTGGAACGCTAACATGGATATACAGTATGTTGCTGACAATTCCATTGCTGTTGCTCGATATGTAACGTCTTACATTACGAAATCAGAAAAAACAGAATTGAAGGAAATGTGGGAAGAGATTTCTCACGAGAAGACTGTCAGTAAGAAGCTGTACAGTTTCAGTTTGAAGATGTTATCGCATCGAGAAATTGGATCCTACGAATGTTCAGATAGGTTATCTTCTGCAAGTCTCTACTCGAAGTCAAGAAGAATAATTTGGGCAAGTTTAGGCCTTGCAGCAATGAGAAATCGGGTACTGAAATCTGTTGGAGAAATTGAATATTTGGCTGAGAATGACCCAGAAAGTACAGATATATTGAAAACAAACATGTTGGACACATATTATCCCAAGAGAAGTCATCATCTGGAGAACATGTGTCTCTATGAAGTGTTACAGAACTACATTTATTCACGGAAAGCTGCAGAAGACATCAACAGTGGAAAATATAAAGTTGTTGGTGAAGAAGGATGTTTGGTGAAGCAAACCAAAGGAAGTTTGATAAATCACCGGAAGCTGAGTTGCGACACTACCGACAAGAAAGAATTTTACTACTTGGCTCTTTTACAGTTGTTTAAACCATGGCGTACAGAGGATGAACTACTGGGAGAATTCCAGAGCTATGAAGATTCTTTTAATGCTTGCAAAGACAGCATACAATGCAGTACATTCTCAACTTATCTGCAAATGTTAAATGAAGAAATTGAACAGGAAACTACAATTGCAGCAGAAATAGCTAGAGACAGTTCTCAGGACAGCCAAAGTTCAGGAACATACAGTCAAGATCCCCTAGGACAACCAATCGTTGAAAATGAAGCATCAATAGCCATGAATGAAGTGGAAACGGCTATGAATCAAGGTCAAGAAGAATTTATAGACTTAGAAAATTTGGAAAGACAACTGAATCAAGAGCAGCAACAAATTTATGAAGAGATCAAAAACAAAATTGATCACGGATTTCTACATATCAAAAAAGAGTGCTCATGCACATCATTTCATCCAATCAGGATGTATGTAAGCGGACAAGCTGGCACTGGAAAAAGTTTCCTAATTAAAGTCATCAGAAGCTACCTAAAGCAAAAAACGGATTCTACTTTGTCTTGTGTGGTTACTGCTCCAACTGGGTTAGCAGCATATAACATAAAAGGAATCACCTTACATCGTTTGCTAATGTTACCAGTGGAGCATGAGAACAAAATACAATTCAACAAGCTAACTGGAGAAGCATCCTTGGAAGTTTCAAGAGTATTGAAGAAGATGCAAGTTCTCATTATTGATGAGGTGAGCATGGTATCAAACTTAATGCTTGCCTTTGTGCATTTAAGAATGCAGCAAATTTTGAAGACAGACTATGACGTGTTATTTGGTGGAAAACACGTCATAGTTTTTGGGGATCTTTTGCAACTTACTCCAGTTAAAGGACAACCAGTGTTTAATACTGTGACACATGAAGACACGAAGAAGTCATTGGGAAGCATTGGAAATACAAATATTTGGTCCTTCTTTGAGTACAAGGAACTTACAACTAATATGAGGCAAGCAAACGATGAAGAATATGGAAGTATTCTGAAAGATATCAGGATTGGAATACTCACAGAAGTTGGGAAAAAAGCATTACAGAGTCGGCTGCTACATAATTTATTTCCAAAGGAAGAAATAGTTGCAGAGAAAATATACAAGAATATTGCAGAAAAAAAAAGTGTCATCTGCTTAATGCCAACTCTACGTGAATGCTCAATATTCAATGAGGAGCTTTTGAAATTGGAAAAGGAAGAGATCAGGAAATTGGAAGCAGTGGACAAAATTGAGGATGGAAGAATTACTGTCACAGTAACAGGCAAAATGAAAAATAAATTGGACTCACTAGAGAAGAACATCTCCAAAACAGCTGGATTAGAAAAAAATCTATATGTTTGCATGAACTGTAGAGTATTTTTAAGAAGAAATTTGGATGTTGAAAAAGGTTTAGTTAATGGAGCGATGGGAAGAGTTGTGGGTTTTATTAATTATCAGAAAAAAGAAGGAGTTGAATGTTTAAAAATAAAATTTGATCAGATAGAAGAAGTTAAAGATATTTGTCGTTGTTCAGTTCGTTTCATGCTTGTGAAAGACTTGTATGTACGTAGGAAGCAGTTTCCGTTTTCTCTAGCATATGCTGTAACTATTCACAAGTCTCAAGGATTGACTGTAGATTGTGCTTTTGTGAACATTGGTTCAACTGTGTTCAAAGAAGGTATGGCATATGTAGCTTTGTCACGAGTGAAAACATTATCTGGTTTATTCATGATAGACTTTGATGACTCAAAAGTTAGTGCTGATACAAACTTTGTAAAGGAGTATAATAGATTAAGAAGAAGCTATGCTCCTCATTTAGGTCAGTATCCTGTGTTGGAGAAACGTGTAGTTTCTCGTAAAAGGAGAAATGAGAATATCTGTAATGAAGATGTAGAGAGGAGGAAAAAAAAGAGGAGTGATGTAATTGCAAGCAAAAAGAAAAAGGAAAATGAAGAACAGGTTGTAGGATGTCATTTTGAAAATAGCTCTGGTGTCAACTGCTACGCAAATGTAGTGCTGAATGTTGCATTTTATCTGGAAAGTTTGCAAGAGCAGATAATAGTAAATCAGGGAAAAAGATTCTGTTCAGAGCTGAGTCTCCTTTTTCAAAAGCTGAGTAAAGATAAAACTCAAATAGAAAGTGCTACTGACATTAGAAAACTTTTAGATGTATGTTCAGGACGAACACAGTTTTCTCAAAATGAACAGCAAGATGCACACGAATTTTTGATGTATTTTCTTCAGGTAGTGGAAGAAGAAGGAGTTCCCATTGACATTTTTTTTGGTCTCTCTTATAAATGGGAACATAGTTGTGATAATTGTTATAATATATGTGGCTCTATTGTTGATAATGAAAGGTTTATTTATTTGACATTGCCAGAGAGTAAAACAGTCACTTTTGCAAAATTAGTTAAAGATGCTAATCATAGCATGAAATGTGGTGAGTGTAATTCTGACATGTTATCAACATTAATTTTAAGGGAATACGGACAGTATGTAATTTTAATGATGCAACGATGTAGAGCTGATGGATCAAAATTGGATACTTTAATAAAGAAGTTTACAGGACAGCAATTATCAATTTCAGGAAAAACTTTTGTAACTGTTGCAATAATTTTCCATGATGGACCTACTGTTACTTCTGGACATTACACAGTTTATCTAAAATGTGAAAAAGGCTGGACACTGTGTAATGATTCCCAATTGATTTTCAAACAACGTTTGCCTTTTGATTTAGCAAATTCCTATCTAATCTTCCTGAAACCTAAATTTTAGAGAGACTTGGCAAGATCTGGACAAAATAATTTTACCATTTTACTGGATTACCATTGCAATTTTGTAGAAAAAATATTTTTAAAATTATCATTTGGCCTAAAGGAAAGATAACCAATTGTAATGTGGACTTTTTTAATTTTTAATGCAATTTTGAAAAACCAATAATTTAGAGATAATCGGTAACTTCTGCACATTTTAAATTTTGGAATGCTATTGAACTGCCATTGGAAATTTTTTCAAAAATGATTTAAAAAATTACTATTTGGCCATGTGGAAAAGTAAGCAATTCTATTGTGGACTAAATAAATTATTCAAAAAATTTTCGTGAACCAAAATGTTACAGAGAATCGGTGAGATCTGGACAGATTAAACTTTAGAATTTTAATGGATTTCCCTTGGAAATTTATTCCAGGAAAAAAAAAAAAATACTATTTGGCCTAAAGGAAATAAAATCAGATGTATTTTGGAGTTATTTGAGATATAATATTGTGATTATACTTCTCAAACAAACATATCAGACGGTATTTTAAAGAAAAAAGTATTGTTTTTAGATGATATTTTTTTAGAATAATATGCATTTCTGTAATGATAAGTTTAAGTGAGAAGAGATTCTGGGCTTTTTTAATACAATCTTTGAGATTGTTAATTTTTTTTGCCAGCTGTAAAATGATGAATGCAATTGCTTTCACAATTTATAGTGAAATGCAATATATTCTGAAAACAGCAAAAATAAGGCAAAAATATTTTTTGGTAAAAAATGTAAATATGTGTACTGTATTATAAAATGGTTTAAAAATATTAATACTTTTTTCTTTATTTTCAGATCGATATAGAAAATTTTCGGAAACTACAACCATTTTAAAAACTATTTTTTAAAAAAACAAATGAATAAATATTTTTTTGAGTGAGTATGGTAAGTCAATAATAATAATTGTAGTCTCTCAAGGACCTTGTAATGTGATAAATGATTTTTAGTGTTTTTTTTAAAAAATAAAAAAAAAGGTACGCTTACCGTACGCGTACGGTAAAAAAAAAAAAAAAAAAAGTTTTTAAAAACATGTAAAAAAAAGATGAAAGATAAGGTTGGCTCTTAAAAGAACCGTTGTGTTCATGCAGGGACAGAGGAAAGGAAGCATGGGAAAATCATTCATAGCTACAAATGTGCTGATCTATTTTGTTGTTCACTAGGGAAACACTGGTCTCCCTATGACAAATTAGACCTTTACAAAATGTGCAATGAATATCAACCTTCCGAAATCGAAGGTTCATTTCCAGAGGGCCAGCAAAAGGAGATTCTCCCCCCACAGATGAAGGGCTCACCTGACCTGCAGAAGAAGGAGTCAGCCCTGCAGGTGATGGTCCAGGCTGAGCTGCTGTGGATGTACTGGCTCGTCTTTCTGAAGAGTTACCTCCAAAAAGATGACCATGTGTCCTTCTGTGTACATCCTGGAGGTGTCTCTTCATGGTGTGATTCCCAAAGGAATACTTCCTGTTAGGATTACCTCTAGAAAGTACACGCTTACACAGCTTGCAAGTAACTAAGGGTGCATTCACCTTTTGCTGGCCTTCTGGAAAAGTAAAATAATCCCAAACATAAGAAGGCTTTTGTTTCCTCGATCTCTGCCTCAAGACAGTGCTGCTGGTGCTAGCCTCACTCTCAGAAGAGCTCTGCTGTTCTGCCATCGTATCCCAAAGACAAACCAGCTCCTTCTCCCAAGGGATCACAAGCAGAAATGAGGGGAATGGGTGTGGTGTAGGAGAGTTCTAGAACTGAAAGTAGTTTCAACCAATCAAAAGTTGTGTTTCAAGATCACATGACCTACCGTACGCTTACGGTACGCTTACGGTACGCTTACGGCAAAAAGTACGCGTGCGCGTAAAAAAGACACGCGCTTCCGCGCATGCGCATAACAGTCACTCCCCGGCACTTCCGCGTAACGTGCGCGTGTGGCGTAAGCGCGCACGCGTCCCACGCGCAGTACGCGCGGCTACGCAAAGTACGTAACTATACGCAAGCAGCGTAGATAGATTACGGACGTTGCGTAAACCGTACGCTTACCGTGAGCTTACGGTACGCGTACTATAAAAAAAAAAAAAAAAAAAAAAAATCTGGAAATAAATTTTACATGTTTATTTTAAAAAATATATATAAAAAAAATATTTAAGGATTTTAAAAATTTAAGCATAGTCTTTATAAAAGGTAAGAAAATTAAATTAAAAATATGTTTGAAAAAAATGAAGAATAAAAAAAAAAAATAGCATTTAAAAAACCTTGCAAATTCACTGAAAAAACCATGGGTTTCACACACGTTATAGTTAGGAATTAGCATTTAAAAAACCTTGCAAATTCACTGAAAAAACCATGGGTTTCACACACGTTATAGTTAGGAATTAGCATTTAAAAAACCTTAGAAATTCACTGAAAAAACCATAGGTTTCACACACGTTATAGTTAGGAATTAGCATTTAAAAAACCTTAGAAATTCTGTGAAAAAACCATAGGTTTCACACATGTTATAGTTAGCTGGACATTTTACTCGTAAAAAACCAATGAAATTGCCCCGTTATAGTTAGTTCAGCTAACTATAACTCGCGCGCCCGCAATGCACTGCTGATGACGTCACATATTACATCACTCATGACATGGTCAGTGACATCACTCATGACATCACTGATGACATCTCAAATGACATCACTGATGACATCACTGATGACATCATCCTTGTGATAGAGTGGCAGACCTCCTCTCACCTTAATATAAGCTTTGATACACACATTCAAAAATAGAGACTAAAAATTTCAAAACAATGGACATACCAATACCAGTTACAACAACCTCTTCAGTAATTCTAAGATCCATATACACATCCACTCATTCACCAACAGTCCTATACAGTCACTCATACATGTACTCACTCATCATATGTACTCATACACCTATACATCCTGTTACATAATGCCACTCATCCATAGAGTTACTCACACACATAGTCACTCATGCTAATAAAGAATCAAACATACATTCACCTGCATATACAGTTATACACACACCACCACACTTACTTCTACGGAAACTTACACATACTTAGTCTTTTAAACAATCACTTATAGAAACACATACTTATTCATACAGGAACTCTTTCAATCTCTCCCTCTCACATATACTCACATATATACACCAATAGTCACATATACTAGTTTAAAACATATGTAGTTACTCCTGAAGACACTATTGAGACAGTCTTTCACTCACTAACACACCCATACACACACTCATCCACCCATACAGTCCTGCACACATGCTGTCTTCAACACATACAAACAGTGAGTCACTCATTCATGCACCTATGCACTACGTAATACCCCCCACCAAACCATACAAACACTCAGACTGATACTCAAAAAAACAACTAATAACCTATATAGACACCCATGTAGCTACTCACCAACCCATGCAGCCACTTATACACAAAGTGAGAGATACACTTAATCAGTCAGTTACACAATCAATTTTTCAAAAACAAATCATCCATTTAGACACTTATATACCCATTTATTCTTCCATCGACCTTGAGATATACATATATAAAACATATTTAATTTTCAGAAAAACACACATTCACTGGATGATGTCATCAGTGATGTCATCAGTGATGTCATTTGAGATGTCATCAGTGATGTCATGAGTGATGTCACTGACCATGTCATGAGTGATGTAATATGTGACGTCATCAGCAGTGCATTGCGGGCACGCGAGTTATAGTTAGCTGAACTAACTATAACGGGGCAATTTCATTGGTTTTTTACGAGTAAAATGTCCAGCTAACTATAACATGTGTGAAACCTATGGTTTTTTCACTGAATTTCTAAGGTTTTTTAAATGCTAATTCCTAACTATAACGTGTGTGAAACCTATGGTTTTTTCAGTGAATTTCTAAGGTTTTTTAAATGCTAATTCCTAACTATAACGTGTGTGAAACCCATGGTTTTTTCAGTGAATATATATATATATATATATATATATATATATATATGCCGAGTGGTAAAATTATTTTTATATCGGTAATGGTAGTGTACCCACAATATTAACTTTCGATAGACAATTGCCTATGTTATTATAGAGTGAACAGATTACTAACAGCATCTGACCGATATGCCCACTTGTATATTCCCCCCGTATGACATGGAAGGTTATATGAGCTTGATTGGCACCAAAATCATATGTACGTGTCCTATGTCTAATTAATTTGGAGTTTAGCACAATATCCGAAACTTTTTTTTTTTAATTGCCCGACGCATAATGATTGCCTTTGATTGCCTGCAAATTGATTGGGTACATTACCCACAGTATTTCTGACGCAACATGTACAGTATGGGCGGTTATTTAATTTTTAACATAGGCAATTGTCTATCGAAAGTTAATATTGTGGGTACACTACCATTACCGATATAAAAATAATTTTACCACTCGGCAGTATTTCCGTACCTTAAATTAATTCTAGGGTACATTACCCTCAGTATTTCTGTATTTCTGTAGTTTTGTTGCAATATGTTTAGTATGGGCTGTTATTTAACATAGGCAATTGTCTAACAAAAGTAAATATTGTGGATACACTACCATTACCGATTTAAAAATAATTATACAATTTATTTCCGTACTTCAAATGAATTCTAGGGTGCCACATTTCAAGGTTCATCTCGAATTATTCTTTATAATCAATTATATGAAACGGTTCTGTTTTTTCAAAAATGTGCAATAATGGATGGTATAGGCACTTGCCTTTTAAACAATTACAATTTGTGTTTATTATGTTAAACTGTTAAGAAATTGCATATTATTATATAGTTGGGAATTCCAATTGTATATTGATGAAACATTATCATTGAAGAATGTATTTGGTAATTATTTCTTGTCTCGAACAGAGCGCCCGTAAAGTTTTTCTTCTATGTCGATGAACCTTGACCTGTATTTCTAGGGGAATTTGGGCACAGGTCAGCAACTTGACAAAGGCTTCACCGAAACGCGTAGTTCTGTTTTTGTGACACAATAAAGGTGTATTGTGTTGTCCTTGGTGTGCCGCTGGATTTATTTCGGAGAAATACTCGGATTCTATCCTGTGTAAAACATTTGAGGCGGAGTTGTGACCGTTGCTGGCACCGGCGTCGCGAGGGAGGAGAGCGGTGAATTCACAACGAACTTTTGGAAACACATATATATATATATATATATTCACTGAAAAAACCATAGGTTTCAGGGGCGTTATAGTTAGCTGGACTTTTCACTCGTAGAAAACCATTGAAATTCCCCCGTTATAGTTAGTTCAGCTAACTATAATTCGCGCGCCCGCAATGCACTGCTTATGACGTCACATGTTACATCACTCATGACATGGTCAGTGACATCACTCATGACATCACTCATGACATCTCAAATTACATCACTGATGATCTCACAGATGACATCATCCAGTGAATGTGTGTTTTTCTGAAAATTACATATGTTTTATATATGTATATCTCAAGGTCGATGGAAGAATAAATGGGTATATAAGTGTCTAAATGGATGATTTGTCTTTAAAAAATTGATTGTATAACTGACTGATTAAGTGAATCTTAGTGAATACAGGGCTTAGTGAGTAATGTTTAAATATGTAAATATCTGTATCAGTCTCTCACTTTGTGTATAAGTGACTGCATGGGTTGGTGAGTAGCTACATGAGTGTCTTTATAGGTTATTAGTTGGTTTTTTGAGTATCAGTGTGAGTGTCTGAGTGTCTGTATGGTTCGTGGCGGGTATCATGTAGTGCATAGGTGCATGAATGAGTGACTCACTGTTTGTATGTGTTGAAGACAGCATGTGTGCAGGACTGTATGGGTGGATGAGTGTGTGCATGGGTGTGTTAGTGAGTGAATGACTGTCTCAATAGTGTCTTTATGAGTAACTACATATGTTTCAAACTAGTATATGTGACTATTGGTGTATATAAGTGAGGATATGTGAGAGTGAGAGATTGGAAGAGTTCCTGTATGAATAAGTATGTGTTTCTATAAGTGATTGTTTAAAAGACTAAGTATGTGTAAGTTTCTGTAGAAGTAAGTGTGGTGGTATGTGTATAACTGTATATGCAAGTAAATGGATGTTTGATTCTTTATTAGCATGAGTGACTATGTGTGTGAGTAACTCTATGGATGAGTGGCGTTGTGTAACAGGATGTATAGGAGTATGAGTACATATGATGAGTGAGTACATGTATGAGTGACTGTATAGGACTGTTGGTGAATGAGTGGATGTGTATGTGGATCTTAGAATTACTGAATAGGTTGTTGTAACTGGTATTGGTATGTCCATTGTTTTGAAAATTTTAGTTTCTATTTTTGAATGTGTGTATCAAAGGTTATATTAGGGGGAGAGGAGGTCTGCCCCTCTATCACAAGGATGATGTCATCAGTGATGTCATTTGAGATGTCATCAGTGATGTCATGAGTGATGTCACTGACCATGTCATGAGTGATGTAATATGTGACGTCATCAGCAGTGCATTGCGCGCACGCAAGTTATAGTTAGCTGAACTAACTATAACAGGGGAATTTCAATGGTTTTGTACGAGTGAAAAGTCCAGCTAACTATAACGCCCCTGAAACCTATGGTTTTTTCATTGAATTTCTAAGGTTTTTTTAAATGCTAATTCCTAACTATAACGTGCCTGAAACCTATGGTTTTTTCAGTGAATTTCAAAGGGTTCTTAAATGCTAATTTCTAACTTTGCCTACAGAGATAGGACATGCAAAGAAAGAAGAAAAAACACACAGAAAGAAAAAAAAGAAATGCAGAAAGAAGCAACAGAAGTCCTCAAAGACGAAGAAAAGTGCAGGAAGAAGGATAACGTGCAGAAAGAACAAACAGAAGAGCAGAAAGAAGCCTTGTTGCAAAACCATCCCGTACCCTCAACTTTTTCAGACGGATACTGGTGGTAACTGAGTCTGACTAACCAGTCTTAGAGCCAGTGCTATGTTAAAACACACTCAGAATACAGTGAAAACACCTACATACACTAGGGAACACTATGTGTTGGGGTCCCCCTGTGATTAGCATGACCTCCTCTGTAAGCCCCTAGTATATAATAGGGCAGGGGATTAAAACTACCTCTTAAAACGCGCCACAGGGCGTGTTTGCACACGTCACCTCAGGCCCCGTCCCTTCCCCACTGTGTAAACACGCCCTGTGGCCTTTTAAGTTGGGAGATTAAGTCGCCTTGAATCCTGAGGGTCCCTACGGTCCAACTAGACCACTAGGTACCTCCAGTAAGCGCCACAGAGCTGTGTTGCAGAGAGGTGTAAAAAGT
Organism: Triturus cristatus; assembly: GCF_964204655.1. Taxonomy (NCBI): domain Eukaryota; kingdom Metazoa; phylum Chordata; class Amphibia; order Caudata; family Salamandridae; genus Triturus; species Triturus cristatus. Next base: position 836,494,439 of record NC_140591.1, read on the forward strand.
GGCACGGCCTGGACCACCTCTCTGCAACGCAGCTCAGTGGCGCTCACTGGAAGCTCCTGGTGGGCTAGTTAGCCCCCAGGGCCATCAGGATTGAAGGGGAATTATTTCCCCAACTTAAAACGTGCCATAGTGCGTGTTTGCACACGTCACCTCAGGCCCCGTCCCCTCCCTTCCCCACTGTGCAAACACGCCCTGTGGCCGTTTTAAGTTGGGAGATTAAGTCCCCTTGAATCCTGAGGGTCCCTAGGGGCAAAATAGCCCACTAGGTACGTCCAGTAAGCGCCATTGCAGAGAGGTATAAAAAGGGGCACAGCCTGCACCACCTCTCTGCAACGCAGAGCAGTGGCGCTTACTGGAAGCACCTGGTGGGCTAGTTGGCCCCCAGGGTCCCTCAGGATTGAAAGGGAATTATTTCCCCAACTTAAAATGCGCCACAGGGCGTGTTTGCACACGTCACCTCAGGCCCCGTCCCCTCCCTTCACCACTTTGTAAACGCGCCCTGTGGCCGTTCTCAGTTGAGAGATTAAGTCTCCTTGAATCCTAAGGGTCCCTAGGGTCAAACTAGCCCACTAGGTACCTCCAGTAAGCTCCACAGAGCTGCGTTGCATAGAGGTGTAAAAAGGGGCGTGGCCTCAGAACACCTGTCTGCAACGCAGCTCCCTGGCGCATACTGGAGATACCTGTTGGGCTAGTTGGCCCTCAGGGACCCTCAGTATTGAAGGGGAATTAATTCCCCAACTTACAACTGGCCAGGGGGCGCATTTGCAGAGTGCTGCAAGGAGGGGCCATGGCCTCCGGCGCGATGCTGGTCTTTTATTTATTTTTTATTTTTTAAGAAGGAGGGCTGTGTTGCCCCCCTTCTTTTTCAAATTTATTGGCCCTGGGGACCCCATCCCCCAGGAACTGCACCCTCATTTTTTTTGTTGAAAAAAAAAATTTGGAAGGGGGCCGCGTGGCCCCCCCATCCCAAGGCCTTAATCGGCCATGGGGACCCCAACCCCCGGGTCATGGCCTTTTTTTTTTTTATTCTTTAGGAGGGGGGCTGCGTTGCCTCCCTCCTCAGGCCACTTATGGCCCCGGGGACCCCATCCCCTGGGGCCGGCCTTTGTTTTTTATTATTTTAAAAAAATATATATTTATAGAAACACCTAGGACATGCTGGACAAACCGTATGTACCTATCACCATGACGATTTGCGTGATATTCATTAAAAGGCGACTATGCATACAATGAATCCACGTGGAATGTATTTACACCGCTAGTGAAGCTCTGATGTGTCTGACGCCCTACCGTGCCTAATCCCGGCGCCCCCGCCGGTGAGTACTCTCCAAGTAGACACCCTTGTCGTTTATTTATACAAACATGGGTAGCTATTGATGGGCACATTTAATACACACGCACACCAAGCCATTCAAAGGGGATTCGACAAAAATTCGACCAAACTATGCAAGAAAACCCCCTCTCGGTTAATAAAACACACATCCACCGCCGGATGTGTAATACTTTTTATTTTACTCTCTGGAAAGGAGACAAACCTCACTTGAGAGTCACAGCGTGCGCCTGGCTGAGCCCAATGCTGTGTTACACCTACCAGTGCCTGCCGAGTGCCACACACCTCTGTGTTGTATTCCACCAGCTAGTGCGTATGCTATGACACTCTCTAGCCCAGGTGCACTGTAACACCACCCCGTGAATATGTCATGCCACACTTGCCTTCGCACGGGTTATATTGCCCCCTCTAACGTGCCTTCCTCGATGCCTATGTTATAACGCACAGCGCTATGCCATACATATTACAATCTGGGATCCTTATCTTTGTCACAGTGCATATGCAACGTTGCACTCCCCAGCACATATTTTATATTACAACTTTAGAGACTAGTTAGGTTACACAACACTGCCCTGTGCATATTACACTCCAAGGCGCATATCGCATAGCACGCACTAGTGCCTGTGCTATCTCGCGCTCTCCAATGAATCTGTCATTGTGCACAATGTATTGCATATTATATTTCACGCCCCGGTTCATCTTATATCACACTTTTTGGTGCATAGTTTATACCATATACTATATCTAGTTTTCATTTTCAATCATGCTCTCAGGACTATGTTCTATATAACACTGCGTCCACCTACACTTTTCACGGGCATTACATTTTGCGATGGGGGTGGAGGGTCAGGGGGTGTTTCTGCCAAGTGAGCCCGGAGTCACAGTCACAAACGTCCTCTTCTTCCTTAATAAAAGTGAGATTATGCTGCGTACTTGTTCATATTTTAAGTAGTTCACACAGACACACATTTTAAAAACAACAAAGTTCCTAATACACACCTTCTCTGAACAGTTAGCTTGCTGCCCCATCCACCTCCTCCCTATCCTCTGTTGTCTGAATCCATGGACTAGCTTCCTCCCTCCTGCCATGCATGGTCTGATGTGCTGCCACTGCCCTCCATTTAGCATGATGCACCAGTCCACTCCTCCTGCCCTCCATTGCCCAATTCAATGGCCCATCATTGACCTCCTGCTTAGCCTCTGTGCTTAGCTTGCTGCCCCTATTCTCCTTCCACCTGCCCTCCGATGTCTTTGTTCATGCCCCTGCTCCATCCTTTTTGCCCACCATGTTCCATGGACCTGCCACTCCTATCTACTCTGAGTGTTCTGTTGAGCTGCCACTCCCCTCCCACCTGCCTAGCATTGTCAGATGACTGTAACCTGTCTCTGCCACCTCCACCCTGCCTGTCCACATGCCATGCCCCTATCCCCTTCCTCCTGTCCTCCATGGTTCATTTTACTGCCATACCCTTCTGCCCTCCCTGGTCTGTTGTGCTGCAACTGCTCCTCCTGCATGCCCCACGCGGTCTGTTGTGAGGCCCCTTCCCCTGAACTCTCTTGTCTGTGCCCAGGTCCTGACCCTCCCTTCTATCCTCCATGGTCCTTTGTGCATGCCCCTGCACCCTCCTTCTTGCCCATCATAGCCATTGTGCTGCCACTAACCCTCCCGCTTGCCATGCATGGTCTTCTGTGCTGCCATGGCCCCTCCCACCTTCCCTGTGTGGTCAGCTAGCTGCCCCTGACCCCCTCCCACCTTCCCTCCATGGTCTGTGTGTATGCCATCATAGTCTCACTGTTGCTCTCCATGGTGTGTCTTGTTTCTAGTGCCCATCCTGCCTGACCTCCATGGTCATCTTGCTGCTCCTGCCCTGCCCCCTTGCCCCCAGCCCTCTCTTTCCATGTGCAGACCCCTATTCCCTCCCTCCTGGCTTGTCTGTTCCATTGTAATGCCCCTGATCCGTCCCTCCAGCCCTTTATGGTCTGTTATGCTGCAGCTTTCTCTCCTGTCTGTCCATTATGGTTAGCTAGCTACCATTGCCTCGTTCCCCTCTGTTCTCTGTTGTCCATGTGCACAGTCCTGTCCCCTCTCTATTGCTTTCTTTGGATTGTTGTGCTGCACTCCCATCCCACATGCCCTGTATGGTGTATTGTGCTGCTGCAAACCCTGATGCCTGCCCTGTAGGGTCAGTTTGGTGCACCTCTCCATGTCCCTCCTGTCCTCTGTTATCCGAGTCCATGTCCCTACCCCAACTCCTCCTGCCTACCATGATCCAATGTACCATACTTGCGAACATTTTGAACTTGGTAAGAGGGAGATTTTGAAAAAAAACTGGGGCATTGATTTTACCCTTTGAGTTACATTGAATAAGAGGAGATTGTGGACAGGAGACAGATCAAATAAAGCCCATTTGAGCTTAAAAACATTGGACGTTTCCTGGCGGAAATGGGTCTGTTGGCATGTATGGTTGTACTACCACTCCCTCTTCCTTCTGCCCACAATGGTCTATTATATTGCCACAGCCTCTCTTGCCAGTCCTGTATTGTTGGTTTGTTGCCCCTGCCCCCCTTTCCACTGCCCTCCATAGTCTGTTGGGCTGCCACTGCCCTTCCTACCTGCCCAGTGTGGTCAAATTGTTGCCTCTGCACTCTCCTACCTGCCTTCAATTGTCAGAGTCCGTGCCCCTGGCCTCTGCCTCTCATCAGTATCCCAATGAACAACTAGATTGCTAACATTCTATATTTATTACAAAAGTGTGGAACGCCTGACGTCCTCTTGATGTAATCAAAACTGTAATACCTAGAGCATTTCCTTTAGAAATTACATATAGGAGAGGGTCTTATTTGCATCAAAATTATGGTTAGTGCTCTAAAAAACTAAAATGAGGACATATTTTCTGAGTTTTCAAATAGCGACAAAGAACTTTTAAATTATTTGTAATCTTTATGTTTTTTTATCCAGTTGATCACTTGATTAACTGTTGCACTTAGGGGAGAGGATGTGGTGTTACTTCCAGAGCTGCAGACTTTGCAACTGGGGAAGCAGGTTGGAGTTTCTGCTTCAGCTCAACATTCTGTGATTCTGGTCAAATCACTTAATCTCCCCATGTCTACAACCAAAATGAATTTGATCTTGTGTGATGTAACCAATGCTCATGTAAAGAACTCCAATACCTGACAAGTCTGCACTATATAAAACTGCAAATACACAAAAAATAAGTGTTTTGCACACTTCTGTCATTGGGCTACATGTGGGCTACATCTGGGTGCTATTTGTGCTGCATTTCGGCTCTTTTGTCTCTGGTGGCCATCTTGGGAGATTTATTTGTTATGAAGTTTCCTAATTTCCTCATTTACCCCAGTCTCCTCAGTAGGAAATGCTTTCAGTTTTTTACTTTGATTCCATCAAGAAGGCATTCAGCTGTGTCACACATTTGCCATCAATTCTGAATGTTAGCACTCTAGTTGCTCATTAGATCACTGTAGTAAAGCTACTGCTCACCAGGGAAGTCTGCTGCTGGTATTCAAAGTGCATGTTTCAGTCTGCATGTCAGAATTGTTTAATGAAATAGAAGAGGATTTGAGAAGTCACTCAAAATGTGCCCTAATGTTTCTTTCTGCAGCACTAATCATACTTTCTATGGCAAAATAAACCCCCTCATTTTGTTCCTTTTTAAATTAAATGTTTTAAGAGTTACCACTTTATTCTAATCAAGATGGCTTTAGGTGTGCAATACGTTTGTCATAAGTAGGACTGTTAGCGCTCTAGTTGTTCTTTAGAACACTCTGGGAAGCTGCAGTAGAACACAAAGGAATCAACTGACAGTCTCTGCCCTTGTTGGATGTACATGTGTTACTGAGAATGTCAGACTTCATTGTCACATGACTGAGAAAGATAATGTGAATTTACAGAAAATATGCTCTCAGTTTAGCTTATAGATCACCTTCCAAACCTCTGTGGGAAAAGCATGAGAAAATAGTTTTCTCTCAAACATGATTCATGATATCACAGCAGAAGGCTTTTTCACATGGTCAAATCACCTTAGAACACACCACAATTCCTAAAATGAGTATGGTACCATCAACAAATGATTTATAATGTAACTAAATTCTTAAAACCTTCTATTAACTGCAATGCTTTTTAAGGAGGTGCTATCATGTATATTAGTCCCAAGATGGCTGCCAACACTTTTTGGATGAAGTACTGACAGCCAATCAGATCTCACGATGAGATGTGTGGTTAGGCTCCGCCCAGACATATCTATCTTTTTAACTATACTTTTCTCAGGAACTACTGAACGGATTTACACCATTTAAGCAAAAGGCACGAGTCTGAACTGAGGACTACCTCTTTGCCAAATTTGGTGTAATGCCGTTCAGCAGTTCGGGCTGTAGCTGCGTCAACAGGTCCTATGTGAAAATGCATGGGGAAAACGTGTTTTGGGACCCCCCTTTTTTCTCGGCCCGCTTAATAAATCACCATGAAACTTTCAGGATAGGAGCGGATGTATATATATATGTGTGTGTGTATATATTATGTGTTTGTATATATATATGTTTATATATATATATATATATATATATATATATATATATATATATATATATTACCTACTGGCGGTCGCCAGTAGGTAGTTATAGTTAGGACCACGTTTCCATAGGAAATCCGCAACATTCTATTTTGAATAACTTTGGCGCCGGTCGACGAATCCTCGCGAATTTTTCAAAATAGGTGGGGCGCTACGCTCCGCTCCTTCCCTGAAAGTCTCGGGGGGATTCGTCAAGCGGGGGCTGAGATAAAAGGGGGGTCCCAAAACGCGTTTTTCCCATGCATTTTTCCATAGGACCTTTAGACACAGCTACAGCCCGAACGGCTGAACAGAATTACTAGAAATTTGGCAGAGAGGTAGTCCTCAGGTCAAGGAAGTGCCTTTTGTAGGTTTGGTGTAAATCTGTTCAGTAGATTCTGAGAAAATAGCCTTTAAATCAATATATATATATCTGAGCCAGCTTACGGTGCGCTTACGGTACGCTTACCGTACGCGCACGATGGCGTGCGCGAGCGCGATTCTGATTGGCTCTTAGATCTTAGTAAACATTCGAATCGGTCGAAACCAGGAAGCGGCGGCCGCCATTTCGTGTGTTTCACTCAGAAAAAAAAGAGTGATAACAAGAAAAGGGGGCAAGGAGGAGAGTTACAGACCCCCTAACATTTGTAAGGGGGTCAAAGAAGGACAGAAAAGTACAAAGAAAACATTTATTGATTTTAAAAAAAATCACGGGGTACGCGTACGGTAAGCGTACGGTAGAAAAAATAAATAAAAAAAGAAATGAAAATCAGATTTAAGTGTTTAGATATTAGGGGGCTCTAAAAAGAGCCGTTGTGTTTATTAAGTGATTTTTTAGTGGTACCTACAAGTAAGTACCGATGCAGAGTCTAAGGTTCAAGAGGAAGACTCTGTTCCCTTCATCATTGAAGTGTACACCATCTCCTCTATAAATGTCTTGCATGTCATAATGCAAGTTGTTGTGGTAAATGGAACCCATACCATAGTCACGGAGGAAAGCAGAAACAGATTTGTTGACGTGCTTTCTTGCTTTGTCAATCTGCGGACAGAAATGATTGGACCAGTTCCATTTTTGCCTTTGGCATATGTTAGAAAACACAAAGGCAGTTTTAGGGAAAAGTGAAAACAGTTGTGCAAAGGTCTCCTTCATAAGCATTTCCAGACCTACCCCAGTCAAAGTGCCTAGGTCATTGCCACCACAGTGCACTATTATGAGGTCAGGGTGTTGGATGTGCATGAAGGATTTCACCAATGGCATCAATTGGTGCCACTTTAACCCTCTCTGACCAATCCATTTAATGTCTACATTTGGCAAAGCAAGGTCTCTCACCATATCTGTTTTCTCTGCATACTTTTCACTCCAGAAGACATAGCTGTGCCCTACAATCCACACTGTGAACATCTTCAAAGGAGAACTGGATGCACTCAGGAGGTGTCTTTCAGTAGAATGGCAATATGAAAAGAAAGACAGTTTGGAAATGGAGGCATACATATTTTTTTTTTTTTAAAAAGAACTGATTGGCTGTTTCATACCATTCTAGAATAAAAACTAGGCTGTATGTGTAAGTTAATAGAAGCATGTTTTGTATTGGTACAGAAAAATGTGTTACCAAAGAACAGTGCTATGGATTTGCTGTTAGGTTTGAAAAGTCAAGCACTCTTGCTCTTTGGAATTGAAACATTGTTTGGCGAACTTCTGACCTGACTCCACACAGCAGTGTTCCATGAGCTGTTGCTATGGTAGCAGGCAGAAGTCAAGTTGGGGGAAGGGTACTAGGCAGAAGTCAAGTTGGGGAAGGGTACTTTTGGAAAAGGGTTGGTTTTCAACCAATAGAAATGTGTGATTACATTTGAAAAAAAGGGGCAAGCACTGAGATTTGAAACTAACATGTATATGTGTGGAAAAAGAGAGGGAAAGTTTGCCATTATCTGGTTCTGCTGAGAGGAGAGAGGTGTAGAGAACAGAGATCCTGGCTCTGATAATCTGCTGTTTGAGTGCCACATTTCTTTCACAACTAACTAATTTTAAAGGTGAGTTTAGAGTCTGAGAGGGGATGTATATGGTAAATTAAGAAATGAATAATAGAAATGCAATTCTTTTTGTTGAAGTTGTGTTTATTATTTTCTGTTTTGGGAGAAATTTAAATGTGAGGAACATGTAAAATAATATGGACTATGTTTTCACAATAAATTAAGGTGTACTGGTATAATAAAAGAATAGTTTAAGGGTTTGAGGTTGGACTCAGTAATGCAAATACATTCAGCATCACTAAGGCTGGTTGCCCTTGCTGGAGTGTAGGCAGACACCCAGGTTACAAATGATGCTGGTCTGAAAAAGCAGTTTGGACATGTGCTTTGTAAAAAATCTGAAAAGTGGATTCATAATGTGTCAGTCTGTAAAAGTGTTTATCACTTGCCAAAAAAAAGAGCAGTAAGTGTGCTTTCAAATTGGCAAAGAAATTTCGTTTTGTGACTAATGTGAAAACATGACTCTGTGTGCAAATAGGAATTACAGGCAGAGATTTATTGCGTATTGCTCTGGTGATTTCACAGTTGCATTAGAAGGAAAGGGGGAGCCTTTTTTTGGTGCAGAAGCAGACTCTTAGCACACAGGTAGCTGCTTACCATGTGGAATCATGCACAGTATTCACAAGCGAGTGGGGTTTGAGGTTTCAGTCAGTAATGCAAATACATTCAGCATCACTAAGGCTGGTTGCCCTTGCTGGAGTGTAGGCAGACACAACAGGTTACAAATGATGCTGGTCTGAAAAAGCAGTTTGGACATGTGCTTTGTAAAAAATCTGAAAAGTGGATTCATAATGTGTCAGTCTGTAAAAGTGTTTATCACTTGCCAAAAAAAAGAGCAGTAAGTGTGCTTTCAAATTGGCAAAGAAATTTCGTTTTGTGACTAATGTGAAAACATGACTCTGTGTGCAAATAGGAATTACAGGCAGAGATTTATTGCGTATTGCTCTGGTGATTTCACACCTTCCCATGCCACTCCTTCAACCTAGAGCCCCTAAAAAACACGGAAGGTCTAGGTTTCTCAATCAAATTGAACGAGCAAACCTCCTTCTCTGGTGGCCTCATTTACCGCCCGCCCGGTAATGCCACTGAATTTCTTGATTCTTTGTGTGACTCCCTGGGCCACTTTCTTCTCCGATACCCCCACTTCACCTTACTCGGGGATTTCAACCTACATCTCGACTCCAAATCTGATACCCAAGCCATCAATTTCCTCCAAACACTAGAAATGTTTAATCTCCAACAACTAGTCTCCCAGCCTACCCACCTGCTTGGTCACACCCTTGATGCTGTATGTACCAATCTCTCTTCCCTCATCACCCTACCCCCGCTCCCTCAAATCTGGACTGACCACAGCTTGATCTTGTTCCACATCCATAGCGTACGTTCCCCCTCTCGCAATAACACTAACTCACGCCCCTCCAACCCTATCAATTGGAAAAAAGTCCAAGAAAGCTTGACTCTTAAACCTATGGATCAATCCCATACCCCTACTCTGTCCGGAAATGTAGAAGTCGACGACGACCTCTTTTACAATTGGCTCACACAGGAAATGAAAACCAGAAACCCCCCCAAACGTCAAGGCATCTCTCATAAAAAATCCAAAATCAATGCCCCCTGGTTTACCCCCGAACTTGCCACCTCCCACCTACTTTGTAGGAAAGCAGAGCGAAAATGGCGTAAGTCCTATGACATTGACGATCGTCTCTTATATACTCAAACAAGAAAAGCCTATCTTGCGAGTATCAAAACAGCCAAGAAGTCCTACTATGTGAACGCCATCAAAGAATCCCATCAAAAACAAAAGACCCTGTTTTCTATAGTAAAGTCATTCACCCAGCCCAAAGCACTGCAACCTGAAATACCTCCATCACAAGACTTATGCGACAAAATCTCCGACTATTTTGAAGAGAAAATTGTTTCCATTCAAAGCAATTTCCCTCCTTTCTGTACCTCCTCATTCCCCCCTCCCTCTGACTCCTTTCCCGGAAATTTGAGCAGTTTCTCCCCTGTAACTCTGGCGCAAACTAGAGAAGTCATCCTGGCCTGCAAATCAGGCTCCCCTTCCGACCCCTGTCCCCCCAAAATTCTTCACCAAATCATCGACGTGATCAACCCAGCAATTAACGACATAGTCAACTCGTCGCTTAGCACAGGAATTGTCCCCCCCCGGTGGAAGAAAGGAATTGTCAAGCCTCTTATGAAAAAGGCCAATAAACCACCGTCTGACTTGACCAATCTTCGCCCGATCTCTCTACTCCCAGCCTTAGGAAAAATAACCGAACAACTGGTCTATAGAGAACTTAGACAATACCTGGAAGCAAATAACATACTCCATCCGCAGCAGTCTGGTTTCCGTCCCAAACATTCGACGGAAACAGCGCTGATAGAATTATCAGACACGATCAAACTGCTACAAGATCAGCGAAAAAATTCAATCCTTATTCTTCTTGACCTGACCGCGGCGTTTGACACCATTTCCCATTCCATCCTCATCAGTAGACTGATGAACATAGGTATTTCAGACTACGCTCTATCCTGGTTAAAATCATTCCTTGCTGACCGATCACAGACTGTCGCTCTGGGCCCTTTCCATTCAAAAGAGAAAACGATTTCCTCAGGCGTCCCGCAGGGTTCTATCCTAAGTCCCCTCCTTTTCAACATCTATCTCATTCCTCTCCTGTCCTTGATTGAATCCTTTGGAATACCTGTAACCTCCTACGCCGATGACACCCAGCTCATCGTGCCCTTGGATGGTAACTCCACCAGCGCCGAACTCAACCTCAAGAACTGCCTAACGGAGGTCTTCCATTGGATGAACGCAAATCATTTGAAGTGTAATTCAAATAAAACGGAGATTCTCCCAATTGGAAAGAACTCCTCCTTCCGCCCAGCCCTCTGGTGGCCAGACGACTCAATCGCCCCCCCCAAACTGTAACTACGGCCAGGAATTTAGGCGTCATTTTCGACTCAGATCTCTCCTTTGATCAACATGCTAAGACTTTAACCGGCAAATGCTTCGGGTCAATAAGATCCTTAAGAAAGTTCTTCAACTTCCTCCCTCTCGACGCCAGAAAGAGTGTAACAGTAGCCCTTATAATTTCACGACTAGACTACTGCAACGGCTTACTGGCAGGGGCAAAAAAGAGCACTCTCGCGAAACTCCAGAGCGTGCTCAATACAGCTGCTCGACTTGTACTCAAACTGCCCCGTAGAGCTTCCATCTCCGCAGCCCTTCGATCCTTACACTGGCTACCTCTCCACAAGAGAATTTTATTCAAGATTCTAATCGTCGCCTTCAGAGCTTTCAATAAATCCGGTCCAAAATACCTCCACAGACGTTTTCCCCACTACACCCCCAGGCGATCTCTCCGTTCGTCCCAGGACAACCTCATCCTGCCTGCAAAGTATAATCTGAAGACGAAGGGAGGTAAAACCTTAAGCTACCTGGCCACCAAAGCATGGAACAATCTGCCCAAACACCTCAGGCAACTAACGCAAGAAAAACCATTCAGAAAGGCTCTGAAGACTTGGATCTTCAGCCTCCCCGATGATCTCACTAAAGCAGCCATCTAATCCCTCTCTGTCCCCAGACCGGTCATCAAGGATTCTCAGCGCCAAGATGCTCCTTCCGGAGCGAACGCCGCGCTTTACAAATACCCCTACAAATACAAATACAAATACAGTTGCATTAGAAGGAAAGGGGGAGCCTTTTTTTGGTGCAGAAGCTGACTCTTAGCACACAGGTAGCTGCTTACCATGTGGAATCATGCACAGTATTCACAAGCGAGTGGGGTTTGAGGTTTCAGTCAGTAATGCAAATACATTCAGCATCACTAAGGCTGGTTGCCCTTGCTGGAGTGTAGGCAGACACCCAGGTTACAAATGATGCTGGTCTGAAAAAGCAGTTTGGACATGTGCTTTGTAAAACATCTGAAAAGTGGATTCATAATGTGTCAGTCTGTAAAAGTGTTTATCACTTGCCAAAAAAAAGAGCAGTAAGTGTGCTTTCAAATTGGCAAAGAAATTTCGTTTTGTGACTAATGTGAAAACATGACTCTGTGTGCAAATAGGAATTACAGGCAGAGATTTATTGCGTATTGCTCTGGTGATTTCACAGTTGCATTAGATGGAAAGGGGGAGACATTTTTTGGTGCAGAAGCAGACTCTTAGCACACAGGTAGCTGCTTACCATGTGGAATCATGCACAGTATTCACAAGCGAGTGGGGTTTGAGGTTTCAGTCAGTAATGCAAATACATTCAGCATCACTAAGGCTGGTTGCCCTTGCTGGAGTGTAGGCAGACACCCAGGTTACAAATGATGCTGGTCTGAAAAAGCAGTTTGGACATGTGCTTTGTAAAAAATCTGAAAAGTGGATTCATAATGTGTCAGTCTGTAAAAGTGTTTATCACTTGCCAAAAAAAAGAGCAGTAAGTGTGCTTTCAAATTGGCAAAGAAATTTCGTTTTGTGACTAATGTGAAAACATGACTCTGTGTGCAAATAGGAATTAGAGGCAGAGATTTATTGCATATTGCTCTGGTGATTTCACAGTTGCATTAGATGGAAAGGGGGAGACATTTTTTGGTGCAGAAGCAGACTCTTAGCACACAGGTAGCTGCTTACTATGTGGAATCATGCACAGTATTCACAAGCGAGTGGGGTTTGAGGTTTCAGTCAGTAATGCAAATACATTCAGCATCACTAAGGCTGGTTGCCCTTGCTGGAGTGTAGGCAGACACCCAGGTTACAAATGATGCTGGTCTGAAAAAGCAGTTTGGACATGTGCTTTGTAAAAAATCTGAAAGTGGATTCATAATGTGTCAGTCTGTAAAAGTGTTTATTACTTGCCAAAAAAAAGAGCAGTAAGTGTGCTTTCAAATTGGCAAAGAAATTTCGTTTTGTGACTAATGTGAAAACATGACTCTGTGTGCAAATAGGAATTACAGGCAGAGATTTATTGCGTATTGCTCTGGTGATTTCACAGTTGCATTAGAAGGAAAGGGGAAGCCTTTTTTTGGTGCAGAAGCTGACTCTTAGCACACAGGTAGCTGCTTACCATGTGGAATCATGCACAGTATTCACAAGCGAGTGGGGTTTGAGGTTTCAGTCAGTAATGCAAATACATTCAGCATCACTAAGGCTGGTTGCCCTTGCTGGAGTGTAGGCAGACACCCAGGTTACAAATGATGCTGGTCTGAAAAAGCAGTTTGGACATGTGCTTTGTAAAACATCTGAAAAGTGGATTCATAATGTGTCAGTCTGTAAAAGTGTTTATTACTTGCCAAAAAAAAGAGCAGTAAGTGTGCTTTCAAATTGGCAAAGAAATTTCGTTTTGTGACTAATGTGAAAACAAATGTAGTAATATATTTAAATAAAATAAAGGAATTTTTTTTTAGTTTTTTTCAGGTATTGCTGAAGAGCAGTGAACAAAATTTAAGATGCCTACAAAATCCAGAGTAAAAAAAGAGCAGAAAAAAAACCTATATTTGAAGACAACTGGAGGACCTAAGTTAGTTGAAGATGCTCATGTTGGGAAGAAGAAAACATCTTCTGGTAAGCAAAAAAAAGATTTTCTTAGGAACATATTCAAAAAAAGGAAAAATGCACAAAATGTCTGTACTGGAAAGAATGATTTGAATCGAAAAGGACAGGAAAAAATTGAGAATTTAGTTAATGCAAATATACCTTCTGCAACTCAAAAGATAAACTTAAACAGAAAAACAGCGTTTAAAGAGATACGTAGAAAAATGTTTCAGAGGAGAGTTATGTCCAATTTGATAAAGGATGTGAAGAAATATAAGCAAAAGGCAAAGTTTTATAAGAGAAAAAAAGAAATTGAAGCCATTGCAGCAAAGGCATTAGCATTAAAAAGGAAACTATTCATTTTAATTTTGAATAGGATGCGTACATTAGACAAAATGGTTAATGTACTGAAATCACATAGCAAAAGGAAAAGAGTAGTGAACAGAACAAACTTTTGTAAAGTGTTTTTAGGAAAATGGATGCATAGTTCAAGTAGTGAACCTTTTTTTAATGAAGGGAGCTATTTTCAAAGTAATAGTTTGCTGCATGCAGTTGACACCAGAGGTCGTGCTTATGAAGAGAAAAATGGTTGCATAATGGAGAAGGAGATAATGGTTCCAAGAGATGAGGTACAAGTGATGGCGGATGAGGCTATGGGGAGACGTCCTAAAGCCCCAGTGTACACTTGGAATTGTAGTAGTATTTGCACTGTGCGTCAGGAATCTATTGATAAATTTCGTGAGTTTCTAAGAGAATATAGCAAAAAAAGTGTGAAACAGAAGATTAAGGTGCTTCAAAGTCTAGATCCATGCAGAGTGAGAGAGAATACTGGTTTGCAGGGTCATTCTCTGGCTTGTCTATCTAGAAAAGTGTGTAATAGTGTTTTCCATCATTTTAGGATGCTGGCTGTTCATCATACTGAAATGAGAAAGTTTGTGAGACGGTTGTATTTTGCTAAAAGTCCAGCAATAAAGTTAGATGAATTGAATAGGGCTCTGTTCCGTGGAACGGTATCAGATGTAGAGAAGGTTGTTGATGAAATTCAGTTTTGTTACTTTGGTCCTGAACAAAACAGTGCAGAGAAGGACACAGTAAATGAAGAAGAAGTGGAAGAAAATGTAGAACCCTCTGTAAGTAAGACATTTAATGATCACATAAAATTTGCAATAATCTCTAATGAAAGACCAAATATAACTTGTATTTGTTGCCGCAGAACTCATTATAGAAAACAAACCAGGTATGTTGATCTCTACAGAAAGAGTGAAAATGAAGATAATTATAAGTGGAAGGATTTTGCCACCTATATATTTCTTGAAAATTGTTTTGAATTGGGTGAAGTTCAGCGTATTTGTAAATACTGTTACAACAAGTTAGAGGAAAATAGAATGCCGACCAGAGCTGTACATAATAATTTAGAATTGGATGCTATTCCTGCTGAACTTTCTGAATTAAATACATATGAGTCTATACTCATTCAATGTGTTCATCCGTTCCAGACCATAGTACGTATGGAGCCCAAAACTGGTAAATTACCTCCTTCAGATTTACTGAGAGGTTTAAAAGGTAGAGTGGTGTATTTGCCCTTGGATTTGAAAAAAAATATGGAAACTATTGATGCGGATACTTTGGAAACTGAAGCATTAATTATTCTGGTTAATGGTGTACCTACAAAGAATAAGAAGATTTGGCAGGAGCTGGTAGATGTACGGAAAGTACAAAGAGCAAATTTGTATTTGAAAAGGAATAACAAATGGTATGAATCAATTTATATAGAAGAAGAAGAAGAAGAAGATTTACAAGAAGACACAGAAACACCAACTGGACAAATTGAAAAAGTGGACAAGTCAAAGGAAGAAGAAATTTATGAACATTTTAGCATACATCCTCTTCATTCAAAAGAAGTTATGGGAGACAATATTGATTTATTTCAGATGAAGAAAGCAAAAGGAACTCCCGTGAGTGTATGGGAGGAGAGCTTGGAAGCTCGATGTTTTCCCCAGCTGTTTCCTAAAGGAAAAGGAGGACGATACGATGAACGTCCGGAACAGATTCCAGCTTCTGAGTATCGGACTACAAGACTATATGCTGAAGATCCCAGATTTCGACAAAGTATTCCTTATTTGTTCCATCTTTTATTTGAAAGCGACTTGTCTGCACTGTCTTATGCAGTAAATCACATTTTAAAAAGTGGAGTACATTTACAAAATGTGTCTGCTAAGGATTTTATGGAGAAAGTGCAGCACCGAGATGATCATTTGGAAACACAACTGATCAATCTGATGGCTTGTCAGCGTGGGACAAATGAATATTGGTACCGACGCCATGGCGAATTAAAATGCATGTTATGGAATTTAGGAACACCAACATGGTTCCTTACCCTAAGCTGTGCTGAGTACGCTTGGGATGATTTACTGGATTTTCTACGAGAGGCAAATTCAAACATTAAAAACATCGAATACAAAACAGCAGGAGAACTGTGCTCATTGGATCCGGTTAATGTTTGCAGATATTTCAATCATAGATTTGAGGCTATGATGTCCTTCATCTGCAATAAAAAAAATCCACCTCTAGGAGAAGTAGTGGATTTCTTTTGGAGAAAAGAGTACCAGGCAAGAGGTGCTCCTCATATTCATATGCTGTTGTGGATCAAGGATGCCCCAAAGTTTGGAACAGATACTGATGAAGCAGTGTTATCTTACATTGAAGAATATGCAACATGTGTTATACCAAAAAGCACAGAAGAGAAAAAGTTAAAGGAGCAAGTTTTACGTTTCCAAAGTCATCGGTGTGGAAAATACTGTCGACGGAAATACAAGAGCAAAGATAAATACTACACTAAATGTCGATTTGGATTTCCTAGACCTGTTCTTTCAAATGGAAGAGTTAACAGTTTTATGTCAGCTGTGAGACATACTATCACAAGAAAATCACCTAAGAATACCTACAACCTTAAAAGAAAAGAAGAATCAAAAAATATAAATGACTACAACCCAGTGATTTTATCCATGTGGAACGCTAACATGGATATACAGTATGTAGCTGACAATTCCATTGCTGTTGCTCGATATGTAACGTCTTACATTACGAAATCAGAAAAAACAGAATTGAAGGAAATGTGGGAAGAGATTTCTCACGAGAAAACTGTCAGTAAGAAGCTGTACAGTTTCAGTTTGAAGATGTTATCGCATCGAGAAATTGGATACTACGAATGTTCAGATAGGTTATCTTCTGCAAGTCTCTACTCGAAATCAAGAAGAATAATTTGGGCAAGTTTAGGCCTTGCAGCAATGAGAAATCGGGTACTGAAATCTGTTGGAGAAATTGAATATTTGGCCAAGAATGACCCAGAAAGTACAGATATTTTGAAATCAAACATGTTGGATACATATTACCCAAAGAGAAGTCATCATCTGGAGAACATGTGTCTCTATGAAGTGCTGCAGAACTACATTTATTCACGGAAAGCCGCAGAAGACATCAACAATGGAAAATATAAAGTTATTGGTGAGGAAGGATGTTTGGTGAAGCAAACAAAAGGAAGTTTGATAAATCACCGGAAGCTGAGTTGCGACACTACTGACAAAAAGGAATTTTACTACTTGGCTCTTTTACAGCTGTTTAAACCATGGCGTACAGAGGATGAACTACTGGGAGAATTTCAAAGCTATGAAGATTCATTTAATGCTTGCAAAGACAGCATACAATGCAGAACATTCACAACTTATCTACAAATGTTAAATGAAGAAATTGAACAGGAAACTACAATTGCAGCAGAAATAGCTAGAGACAGTTCTCAGGACAGCCAAAGTTCAGGAACACTCAGTCAAGATCCCCTAGGACAACCAATTGTTGAAAATGAAGCATCAATAGCCATGAATGAAGTGGAAACAGCTATGAATCAAGCTCAAGAAGAATTTATAGACTTACAAAATTTGGAAAGACAACTGAATCAAGAGCAGCAACAAATTTATGAAGAGATCAAAAACAAAATTGATCACGGATTTCTACATGAAAAAAAAGAGTGCTCATGCACATCATTTCATCCAATCAGGATGTATGTAAGCGGACAAGCTGGAACTGGAAAAAGTTTCCTTATAAAAGTCATCAGAAGCTACCTACAGCAAAAAACGGATTCTACTTTGTCTTGTGTGGTTACTGCTCCAACTGGGTTAGCAGCATATAACATAAAAGGAATCACTTTACATCGTTTGCTAATGTTACCAGTGGAGCATGAGAACAAAATACAATACAACAAGCTAACTGGAGAAGCATGCTTGGAAGTTTCAAGAGTATTGAAGAAGATGCAAGTTCTCATAATTGATGAGGTGAGCATGGTATCGAACTTAATGCTTGCCTTTGTGCATTTAAGAATGCAGCAAATTCTGAAGTCAGACTATGACGTGTTATTTGGAGGAAAACACGTCATAGTTTTTGGAGATCTTTTGCAACTTACTCCAGTTAAAGGACAACCAGTGTTTAATACTGTGACACATGAAGACACGAAGAAGTCATTGGGAAGCATCGGTAATGCAAATATTTGGTCCTTCTTTGAGTACAAGGAACTTACAACTAATATGAGGCAATCAAACGATGAAGAATATGGAAGTATTCTGAAAGATATCAGGATTGGACTACTCACAGAAGCTGGCAAAAAAGCATTACAGACTCGGCTGCTACATAATTTATTTCCAAAGGAAGAAATAGTTGCAGAGAAGATATACAAGAACATTGCAGAAAACAAAAGTGTCATCTGCTTAATGCCAACTCTACGTGAATGCTCAATATTCAATGAGGAGCTTTTGAAATTGGAAAAGGAAGATATCAGGAAATTGGAAGCAGTGGACAAAATTGAGGATGGAAGAATTACTGTCACATTAACAGGCACACTGAAAAATAAATTGGATTCACTAGAGAAGAAGATTTCCAAAACAGCTGGATTAGAAAAAAATCTATATGTTTGCATGAACTGTAGAGTATTTTTAAGGAGAAATTTGGATGTTGAAAAAGGTTTAGTTAATGGAGCTATGGGAAGAGTTGTGGGTTTTATTAATTATCAGAAAAAAGATGGAATTGAATGTTTAGATAGAAGAAGTTAAAGATATTTGTCGTTGTACAGTTCGTTTCATGCTTGTGAAAGACTTATATGTACGTAGGAAGCAGTTTCCGTTTTCTCTAGCATATGCTGTAACTATTCACAAGTCTCAAGGATTGACTGTAGATTGTGCATTTGTGAACATTGGTTCAACTGTGTTCAAAGAAGGTATGGCATATGTTGCTTTGTCACGAGTGAAAACATTATCAGGTTTATTCATGATAGACTTTGATGATTCAAAAGTTAGTGCTGATACAAACTGTGTAAAGGAGTATAATAGATTAAGAAGAAGCTATGCTCCTCATTTAGGTCAGTATCCTGTGTTGGAGAAACGTGTAGTTTCTCGTAAAAGGAGAAATGAGAATATCTGTAATGAAGATGTAGAGAGGAGGAAAAAAAAGAGGAGTGATGTAATTGCAAGCAAACAGAATAAGGAAAATGAAGAACAGGTTGTAGGATGTTATTTTGAAAATAGCTCTGGTGTCAACTGCTACGCTAATGTAGTGCTGAATGTTGCATTTTATCTGGAAAGTTTGCAAGAGCAGATAATAGTAAATCAGGGAAAAAGATTCTGTACTGTGCTGAGTCTCCTTTTTGAAAAGCTGAGTAATGATAAAACTCAAATAGAAAGTGCTACTGAAATTAGAAAAGTTTTAGATGTATGTTCAGGACGAACACAGTTTTCTCAAAATGTACAATAAGATGCACAGGAATTCTTGATGTATTTTCTTCAGGTACTGGAAGAGGAAGGGGTACAAATACAAAATATGTTTGGTCTCTCTTATAAATGGGAACATAGTTGTGAGAACTGTTATAATATATGTGGCTCTAATGTTGATTCTGAAAGGTTTATTTATTTAACATTGCCAGAGAGTAAAACAGTCACTTTTGCTAAATTAGTTAAAGATGCTAATCATAGCATGCAATGCAGTGAGTTTAAATCTGACATGTTTTCAACATTAATTTTAAAGGAATACAGACAGTATGTAATTTTAATGATGCAACGATGTAGAGCTGATGGTTCAAAATTGGATACTTTAATAAAGAAGTTTACAGGACAGCAATTATCAATTTCAGGAAAAACTTTTGTAACAGTTGCAATAATTTTCCATGATGGACCTACTGTAACTTCTGGTCATTACACAGTTTATCTTAAATGTGAAAAAGGCTGGACACTGTGTAATGATTCCCAATTGATTTTTAAGCAACGTTTGCCTTTTGATTTAGCAAATTCCTATCTAATCTTCCTGAAACCTAAATTTTAGAGAGATTTGACAACATCTGGAGAAAACAATTTTACCATTTTATTGGATTACCATTTGGAATTTACAAATAAAAAGATTTAACAAATTATCATTTGGCCTAATGGAAAGGTAACCATTGTAATGTGGAATTTTTCCATTTTTTAAGGAAACTTTGGAAAACCAAAAATTTAGAAAAAATCGGTAACATCTGCACAATTTAAATTTTGGAATGTTATTGGATTGCCATTGGAAATTTTTTCAAAAAAGATTTTTAAAATTACTATTTGGCCATGCGGAAAAGTAAACAATTCTATTGTGGACTTATTTAATTATTAATTAATCTTTCGGAAACCAAAATGTTACAGAGAAACGGTGACATCTGTACAATTTAAACTTTTGTTTTTTATTGGATTACCATTGGAAATTAAACAAAAAAAGAATTTTAAAATTACTATTTGGCCTAAAGGAAATGGAACCAGATGTATTGTGGAGTTATTTGACATATATTATTGTGATTATACTTCTGAAACAAAAATATCAGACGGTATTTTAAAGAAATAAGTATAGATATTAGATGATATTTTTTTAGAATATTATGCATTTCTTTAAAGTTATGTTTATGAAAAAAGAGATTCTGGGCTTTTTTAAAAACAATCTTTGAGATTGTTAATTTTTTTTTGCCTGCTGTTAAATGATGAATGCAATTGCTTTCACAATTTATAGTGAAATGCAATATTTTCTGAAAACAGCAAAAAAAAGGCAAAAATATTTTTTGAAAAATATGTAAATATGTGTACTGTATTATTAAATGTTTTATTAAATATTAATACTTTTTTCTTTTTTTTCAGATTGAGATAGAAAATTTTCGAAAACTATAACCATTTTAAAAGCAATTAAAAATAAATTAAATGAATAAATCTTTTTTTGAGTGGGTATGGTAAGTCAATAATGTCATGGTCCCTTTTTTCCACTTCTCTACAATCACATTTGCAGTTTTTAATTGTAGTCTCTCAAGGACCTTGTAATGTGATAATTGATTTTTAGTGTTTTTAAAAAAAAAAAAAAAAAAGTTTTTAAAAACATATATAAAAAATAGATGAAAGGTAAGGTTGGCTCTTAAAAGAGCCGTTGTGTTCATGCAGGGACAGAGGAAAGAAAGATTGGGAATATTAGACGGTACGACAAGTGTGCTGATCTATTTTACTGTTCACTAGGGAAACACTGGTCTCCCTATAAGTAATTAGATCGTGACAATGGGCGCACCGTACTTCAACCCTCGCAAACCGAGGGTTAATTTCCAGAGGACCATAAAAAGGAGATGCTCCCCCCACAGATGAAGGGCTCACCTGACCTGCAGAAGAAGGACTCGGCTCTGCAGATGATGGTCCAGGCTGAGCTGCTGTGGATGTGCTTGGTTGATTTACTGAAGGGTTACCTTCAGTAAGTCGAGCATGTGTCCTTCTGTGTACATCCTTAAGGTGTCTCATCATGGTGTGATTCCCAAAGGAATACTTCCTGTCAGGATTACCTCTTGAAAGTACACGCTTACACAGCTTGCAAGTCACTAAGGGTGCATTTACCTTTTGCTGGCCTTCTGGAAAAGTAAAATAATCCCATACGTAAGAGGTCTTTTGTTTCCTCGCTCTCTGCCTCAAGGTAGTGCTGCTAGCCTCACTCTCAGAAGAGCTCTGCTGTTCTGCCATCGTATCACAAAGACAACCCAGCTCCTTCTCCTAAGGGATCACAAGCAGAAATGAGGGGAATGGGTGTGGTGTAGGAGAGTTCTAGAACTGAAAGTAGTTTCAACCAATCAAAAGTTGTGTTTCATGATCACATGACCTACCGTACGCTTACGGTACGCTTACGGCAAAAGTACGCATGCGCGTAAAAAAAACACACGCTTGCGCGCATGCGCTTAACAGTCACTCCCCGACACTTCCGCGTAACGTGCGCGTGTAGCGTACACGCGTACGCGTCCCACGCGGAGTACGCGCGGCTACGCAAATTGCGTAACTATACGCAAACAGCGTAGATAAATTACGGACGTTGCGTAAACCGTACGCTTACCGTAAGCTTACGGTACGCGTACTAAAAAAAAAATTAAAAAAAAGGAAAAAATGTATTGCTAATAAATTTTACATGTTTATTTTATAAAATATATTAAAAAAAACATATTATAGAATTTTAAAAATTTAACCATAGTCTTTAAAAAAGGATAGAAAATTAAAATAAAAATATGTAAAAAAAAATAGAAGAAAAAAAAAATTAGCATTTAAAAAACCTTGCAAATTCACTGAAAAAAACATGGGTTTCACACACCTTATAGTTAGGAATTAGCATTTAAAAAACCTTGCAAATTCACTGAAAAAACCATGGGTTTCACACACGTTATAGTTAGGAATTAGCATTTAAAAAACCTTAGAAATTCAATGAAAAAACCAAAGGTTTCACACATGTTATAGTTAGCTGGACATTTCACTCGTAAAAAACCAATGAAATTCCCCCGTTATAGTTAGTTCAGCTAACTATAACTCGCGCGCCCGCAATGCACTACTGATGACGTCACATATTACATCACTCATGACATGGTCAGTGACATCACTCATGACATCACTGATGACATCTCAAATGACATCACTGATTGCCTGCATCAGTGTGGGAGTGCGTGTCTTAGTGGCTATATGAGTGTGTGAGAGGGTGTGAGAGTGGCTGTATGGATGAGTGAGTGAATGTGTGAGTGGTTGTATGGGTGGGTGAGTGTGTGTGTGAGTGGGTATATTGATGAATGTGGTGGCTGTGTGAGTGACTCTATGGGTAGATAGGTGTGTGTGAGTGGCTGTATGATTGACTGAGTGGCTGTGTCTCTGGATCTTTGGATGAGTGATGGTGTGTAAGTGGATGTATGGGTAAGTGAGTGGCTGTTTGACTGGGTGCACGGGTAAGTGAGTGGCTGTGTAATTGGCTATGTTGCATTATAAGTATTTGTGTAAGTGACTGTATAGATGAGTGAGTGGGTGTGTTAGTGATTGTATTGATGTGTGAATGGGTATGTTAGTAGTTTTGTGGATGAGTGAATGGATGTGAGGGATTTTGTGGGTGTGTGAGTAGCTGTATGCATCTGTGAGTTGCTGTGTGAGTGACTTTATGGGTGAGTGAGTCGTTGGGTGAATGGCTGTATGAGTGAGTGAGTGTGTGTGTCAGTAGTTGTATGGGTCTATGAATGGGTATGTGAGAGGTTCTGTGTGTGTGAGAGTGGGTATGTGAGAGGTTGTATGGGTGTGTGAGTGGTTCTGTGGATGATGTCATGAGTGATGTCATTTGAGATGTCATCAATGATACCATCAGTGATGTCGCTGACCATGTCATGATTGATGTAATATGTGAGGTCATATGCAGTGTGATGCGAGGGCGTAAGTCATAGTTAGCTCAGGTAACTATAACTGGAGAATTTCAATGGTTTTATATGAGTGAAATCTGAGCCTAACTATAATGTCCCTGTAACCTTTGTTTTTTTTCCAGTGTATTTCAATGTTTTTTAAATTTTTATTTCCTAACTGTAGCATGTAACCTTTCAGATTGGGTGTGTGAGTAGCTGTATAGATAGGTGAGTGAGTGTGTGACTGGCCGTATGGGTCTTTGAGTGGGTGTGTGAGTCAGTTTCTGGGTGTGTGGGAGGCGGTATGGGTCTGTTTGTGAGAGTGTGAGTGACTCACATGCCTGTGTAAATGGGTGTAGGAGTGGCTGTGTGGATCTGTGAGTGGGTTTGTGAGTTTCTGAGTGGGTCTGTGACTGGATGCATGAGTGTATGAGTGAGTCTGTGAGTGGGTGCTTGAGTGTCTGAGTGGGTCTGTGATTTGGTGTGTGAGTCTCTGACTGAGTCTGTGAGGGGGTGCATGAGTGTCTTTGAAGGTCTGTGAGTGGATGTATGAGTCTATGAGTGGGAGAGTGAGAAGGTGCGTGCCTGTTTAAGTGGGTCTGTGAATGATGAAGTGGGTCTGTGAGTGGATGACTGAGTGGGTCAGAGTATGAGTGGATATAACAGTGGCTGTATTAGTGAGTGAGTTGGTGTATGAGTGGCTGCATGGGTAACTGAGTAGATGTATGTGTAGACCTATGAATCAGTGAGTGGGTGTGTAAGTACTGGTATGGGTGTGTCAATGGTTTTGAGAATGCTAGTGAAGAAGTTGGAGTGGGTGTATGAAAGGTTATATTGGGGTATGAGTGGGTGTGTGACAGGTTCTGAGGATTGTCATCAGTGATATTATTTGAAATGTCATCAGTGATATCATCGTTGATGTCACTTACTATGTCATGAGTGATGTAATATGTGAGGTCATAAGCAGTGAATTGTGGGGGGAGAGTTATAGTTAGCTCAGCTAACTATAACTACTGAAATAATACGAGTGAAATGTCAGCCTAACTATAACATTGCTGTAATCTTTGTTTTTTTCACTGAATTTCTAAGGTTCTTTAAATTCTATTTCCTAACAATACTGTCCCTGTAACCTATGATTTTTTATTGAAGTTTTAAGGTTTTTAAATTGTATTTTCTATCTAAAAGGGCTCTACAAGAGGTATTTTTATAAGCTTGTATTTTCTTCAGTAGAGTAACAAGCATTGTTTTTTTTCTTTACATTTTTTAATATTCGAGACGATGTCACAATACCTGCGGTGACGTAGCAAAAGTCTCATGTTTTTGAGGAAGTCTTAAACATATATTTAGACAGACTTTACCTAATAGCAGACACTAGATGTTTATTAATGTAGACTTTATATTTGAGTTTGTGTGATGGTTTTGTGAACAAAACTTCTTAAGTGTGATGTTTTATATATTCGCGATGGTCGCGCCTTTTCCACAAAGTCTAAAACACATACATCCACACATATTTCTGACAGTATTCTCTAAAGTGTTGTTTTTCTGGGGAGAGTCTATAAAAACATCTCTAAAACCTATTTCATTTTTTCGCGTCGACTCCAGAGGCCGCGATGAAGTCATGAAAGCAGAAAACAAAAGCAGATATTCAATGACCACCAAGTAATATGTAAAAAAAATCCATTCTGACCATATGTTTAAACTCATACTTTTGTACTAAGTTTCTTTAAAAAACATCTTTCAGACCTAATTTTCATTTTTCCCGGTTATTTGGAATGTCGTGATGACATCATTAACTGCGACGATAGCGCCTTTTCTATAAAGTGAAAACACATATATGCACACATATTACAGTATTTTACACACTAGGGGTTTATTACTGTACACTTCAAACACATGTTTTTCTAGAACAACCATCTCTAAAACCTATTTTCTATTTTTGCGGTGAGGACGGAGATCGTGATGACGTCGGTAATCACGATCCCTGCAGTTACGTTGTGAAAGAGGAAAGCAAAAGCAGGTATTCGATAGTCACCACCACATTAAAACATTAGAACTATATCATTTTTTCTAATCATCACAGTAGATAACTCACTATATAAATAACTCTATAAAAAGATTTATGAAAATATCAATATCTCTATAACAATGTGTGTTAATGATTCACTGATATATTTTTTTATATTTCCACCAATATTTGCGTCAATGTCGGTAGTCGCGTCGTCCCCACACGAATCTCATGCATGATTAAAAAAATGCATTTTTGACTCATAACGTGTGTCACTAACACCCACATTCCTCAAACATGAGGTCAGAGTACCTCTACTCTGACCCCTTATGTTAGCTTTTTCAGAAAAGTTCAGCCCCAGGAACCGTTCCCAAGCAATAAAATGGCGGCCACAGCTTTCTGTTCATGTTCCATCCAGCCAATCAGAACATTCCCATTGGCGCGTGCATTCGCGATTAACCACCACAAAATAGCTGCAGCCAGAGATATCACTATAAATTTAAACTTACATTTTGCAACAACTACTGAATGGATTACACCAAATAAGCAAAAAGCGCTTCCTTGAACAAACATCTACCTTCCTGCCAAATTTGGTGTAAGTTCTTTCAGCGGTTTGGGCTGTTGCTGTGGCTAAATGTTTCTATGGGAATTAACATTACAAATGCACCATAATTTTGCGCCCCAAATTATATGGTCCCTACTACACCGATCACCCGAATCTTTCCATGACAACCAGAACCTACCTTGAAACTATTTTGGAGAAATTTCATGAAAATTGGTCAAAGGACACCAAGTTCTAGGCAACTCAAAAAATGCTTTTCCTATGGAAAATGGGTCCCAACTATAACTACTTACCTAAATACCTACTACCTATATATATACATATATATTTTCAGGGGCATTATAGTTAGGAAATAGAATTTTTTTTTAACTTGCAAATTTACTTCAACGTCCGAGGTTACAGGAACATTATAGTTAGGTTCAGAGTTTACACGCACACAAAACCATAGAAATTCAGCAGTAATAGGGTTATCTCAAGTAAGTATAACTCATGCCCTAAGGTAACTATAACTCATGCACAGCTTTCGCATCAACAATTTTACAGGAAATGTTGCAGTGATATTATCAATGATGTCATAGAATATGTCATGAGTGATGTAATATGTGCAGTAATTAGCAGTGCATGGTGAGGCCACAAGTTATAGTTGCCTTAGGGCATGAGTGATAGTTAATTGAGATAACTCCAACAAAAACTGCTACATTTCTATGGTTTTGTGTGTGTAAAATCTGAACCTAACTATAAAGTCCCTGTTAACTTTCGTCTTTCAGTGAAATTCGAAAGTTTTCTAATTCTATCTCCTAACTATAACGTCCCTGTGAACTTTGGCTTTTTCAATGAATTTTTAGGGATTTTTATTGTAAAGTAATATTTAATTAGCCATGCACGTGGGGGTTAGCCATAGTGCCTGGGGTTGGGCACCAGGCCTGGTCTTTGGCCAACCCCCAATGTCAGCCAACCCACCAATTTCGGCTCCAGTGATTCCCTCCCCTGGGCCCGGCACCTTTTGTAGGGGATAAGGGTGCATGAACCCCTCCCTGGCCTGCGCCAGTGCGGGCCGGAAAACTGCTATGTTGGACCCCCCAGGACATAGCAGGAGCCAGCCCTGGAGGATGGGGTCCCCAGGGCCATTAATATCTCCAGGAGGTGGGCTGCGCATCCCACTCCCTTTTCAAATTGCACCTGGGTTGGGGGGATGGAGTCTGAGGGCATGCTGTGTGCCCCCTTCTCCCTCTTTAACTTAGACCAAGCCCCAGAGGATAGGGTCCCTGGGATTGAAATTGGCACTGGAGGGGCGCTGCCTACCCCTCCCACTTATCTACAAGGCTGGGTCTTGGGAGATTGGGATGCCTGGGGCCGAAATAGGCCCGGGTGGAGGACAGCATGCCTCCTCACCCTCTTTAACTTTGGCCAGGCCCCTGGGGCCAAAATCGGCCTGGGAGGGGGGGCCACTCGTGCCCCTCTCCCCTTCTAAATATTTGCCAGGTCCCTGGGTATGGGTTCCCCAGTCCCAAAATTGGCCTGGGAGGGGGGCTGTGTGCTCACTCCCCAGTTAATTTTCAAGGCTGGGCCCTGGGGGAATGGGGTCCACGGGCTGAAAAACACCTGGAGAGGGCAGACACACACGCCCCTCCCCTTCTAAATATTGGCTGGGCCCCAGGGGATTGGGTTCCTGGGGCTGATATCAGTCTGGGAGAGGGGCAGCGCGCAGGCTCCCAGTCAATTTTTAAGGCTGGGCCCTGGGGGATTGGGTCCCTTGGGCTGTAATCGGCCTGGGAAGGGGGAAACATGCCCCCTCCCACTTATCTATAAGTTGGGGCTCCGGGGATGGGGTCCCCAGGCTGAAAAACAACTGGGGCTACTCGCACCCCCTCCTCTCAATTATATTAGACATAGCCCCCCAAGGCCTAGCCCACCCGGGGGGCATTACAAAAAAAATATGTGTGGTAGACCACACTTGAACGTACGTAACGTAAGTAATTTTATTTGCATAGTTAATAAAAACCATTTCAATACAAAACATTAAAATTTAAAAGCAATTCTACATACATTACATTTTTTTTCATCTTTTCTCTTTTTAAAATCATTTCTAAAATTTATAATTTTAGACGTCCATAAATAGAAGTGCTGTTTTTGTTGCGATACTATCTTATAATAAATTATAAATCTGGTTTTGGCATTTTCTTTTCCACCACCCTCATGAACTTCACTAGACTACAGTTCAGCTGTGGGTCATTAGGTGCAAAGCAGGCAAGAACTGCTTGTCTTCATGAGCATATCCCACGCTGGTTGAAGTGGCATTTTAACAGACACTTTCGGTCTTCCAGAAGTTCATTACAGGCGCATAACAAATGCAGCAGATTCTCTGGCGCTAAGCGCATAGACAGCAGGAGGAGCCCGCCTTATCCTTTAGCCAATGCGGAAAATGCTGAATACAGGGTAACAAGCCCAGTCTGTACTTCAAAAACTTCATTTTAGTAGTTTTAGCATAGCCCAAATCAAGATAGTTTTGTGGTGCTGGTATGGGATACGAGTTCAGGGTCATCCAGCCATGTGACCTTTTTGAGAGGGATGCCTTGTCCTCGACCCACGAGAGATGTTTAATTGTCTTCCTGATCAGTTTTTTAAACGTTAAGTGGTTTGTAGGAGTATCCCAGAGTTGGTTTAAGCCGGTATTCGCCAGGCTGCTTTTGAGGAACTTGGCATCTGGTGACGCTGAATGGTCTTCTAACTCCTTCCATAGATATTCGTTTAGAGTTCCTTGATTGGATTTCCGTACTTTGGCCCAGCCTGATTTGAGATGGTGAAGTTTGTTTGGGCAAACCAAGGATAATCCTGTATGCAGCTATGACTGTATTATCAAGAGTTTTTGCATCTCTGCCTCTCTGTACTTCACTACCGTAAGCAATTGTTGGCAGGAGTTTGGCTTGTATCACTTCAGCCAGAGGCAGAAGCGACGGGCCAGTTAGTTTACTGTTTAGTGTTTTTAAAGAGATTGCTAAGGCGAGGCCTTTGCCTCTAATGCTGTTTTTCTGTACAGTGAAGTGGCCGCCTTTATTGATTTTTACTCCTAGATATTTATATACTGGTGTAACCTCAATACTAGTACTGTCCCAAAACCAGGTAGCCGATTGTTTCCTGTTTTCTCTGATCGTAATTTTCAGCGTTTTCTCAAGATTTATGGTCAGATCATTTGCTTCAGAATAGCCCTGTGTGGTGTTCACAAGATGTTGCAGACCTACTTGTGTATGGCTAATTAGGACTATATCGTCCGCCTAGAGGAGACACTGTAGTGATAGTCCTCCTAACCTTGGAGCGTGAGAGTTACGGCTATTTAGTATTGGGACGAGGTCCGCTAAGAACAAGTTGAATAATGTAGGGGCTAAAACACAACCCTGTTTGAGACCTTTGTTGGTTAGTATGCGTCTTGACAGTAGTGACCCATCACCCAGCTTTATCTGGACCCATGTGTCCATGTGAGGGCTGATCAGCAAGTCTAACAGAGGCCTTGGTATCCCCCAGCTGCTCAATTTAGACCATAAGATGTTCTGATTTATATGGTCAAAGGCAGCCTTGCAATCTATAAAACAGAAATTAATGGGCATTTTAGTTGATTCTGCCTTGTCTATTAGCATTCCCATGGTTAAGATATTTGTGGTTGTTCCAATTGATTTAGCGAAACCAGTCTGATTAGCTGGGATTAAAAAAATTTCTTTGGCACAGGCTTGCAGCTCCTCCAAGAGTGTACCTGCAAAGTACTTTGCCTCGTTCTCCATAAGGGCCACTAATCGATAGTTCTGTGGGAGTGACTTGTCCCCTGGCTTGAAGATTGGAGAAATAATTGATCCCTTCCAGGAGCCAGGTAATCTGTTAAAATATCTTTTTTCCAAAAACAGTGGTTTAAGTGCTATTGCCCATTCATTTGCGTCTTGTTATTAAAGGATGGGCAGAATTCCGTTCGGGCCTGGAGCCCCCTCTCTTCTTCCTTTTCTAATTTGGTGCTTAATGGTGTTTCTTGTGCTCATCAGACTTTCACCTGTTGATAATGTATGAGCCTCAGGTGTGCCAATGATCGTATGGAATATCTGTGCTTTATTTGTAATAATGCTTTTTGTTGCATTATCAGTTTTTGTCTCCAAATTAATAGAATCCGTATCTTGATTGAAGTGGCTCCTAAGGTAGCTGCCCATACTTCCTCTGTAATATTAGAGGAAACTCTGGCATGCAAAGATCTTATAAATTGGTTTATGGTTTTCCAAAATCTTGCACTATTGCTCTGTTTGGTATCAGCGTGTAGTTTTGCCCAAAGATTGTCCTCCGCAGATCTGTTGGCTTCCCATTTTTGTTTTTTCAGCATTGCCTTTTGCTTCCGTAATAGATCGAATTTCACTGTATCTGTTTGATTAAGCCGAAGTTGTCCCATCGTTGAGTAAATTGATTTTTTTGTGCGCCTGATCTTCCCTTTATATTCTCGTGAAACATCCTTCGTGCTACTATGAACCGGTTGGACCCGTGGATTAGTTCTTGTAGCATAAGCTGCCATGGATGTTGTACATTGCTCCCATTTCTCGACTTCACTTGATCTGGTACTTGCACTAAAGTGCTGTTTTGCATTTTCCAGCATAGTAACGTCGGTTGCTGCTGCGAACTTAATCCTTTTAAAATTGATGACATAAAGTGATTCCTGAGGAGCCAAAGATCGCTCAAATTTTGGTTTGCTTGCTTTAAGCACAATTTCTTGGGGACGGTGATCACTGTCAGCTTTATCACCCATCTGAAATGAAATCATGTGTTGAAATAGAGGCAGTGAGATGAAAGTATAATCTAGTATTGTATTAATTTTTGTAGAATAATGTGTTGTAGCTGGGGGTTATCTCCGGCAAATCTTCCATTTATTGCTCTGATATTAAAATGTTTGAAATCCTCTAGTATCGGTTTCCCTATTTTAGTTTGTGTGAATTTTTGCGGTTTCCCTTGTAATGGGATATCCCAAGTTGAATTTTGCAGTTGAATTTCTTCATCTAATGAAGTTCCCATTAGGTTAAGGTTGGAGTACCCAGTAAGCATAATATCTGTTGTTGATTTTTCCCCTATGCACACCTCCAGAAAATTGCATAGTTCCTTTGCTGCCTTTGTTTTCCTTTTTGGATGGACGTAAGCATTGATCAAAGTAATATCGATTCCCCTTTTACCCGGTGTTAGTTGCGAGGTGAGAAGGTTTACGGCCATCGTCGCCGAAGATGTTGGTCCAACTTCCTTAGCTATATGTACACTTGTGACTGAAACGTAGGTTAATAGTCCGCCCTGGAGGTGACCTTATTTTGCCCTCCTAAATGCACAAGTAAAGAAGCGCAAACATCCCTGAAGGTGCGGAGGGTCTATTTGCCACATTTCTTGTAAAGCCACAATGTCGAAATATCTTATGTAGTTAACAAAATCTAAGTCAGTCATTTTATTTGCTAGACTGTTTACACTCCATGAACATATTTGTAAATGATCATGCTTACTTGATCTTAGTTGTGAACTGGTGTTTTGTCATTTTGTTTGGTTATTTATTGTTCTAGCGATCCATCTTAGATCTGTTAACCAACTTGATGACATCGTGACGCCTTGGTCGCTGCTGATGTTAGTAGGAGATGGCTCATGACTCCCTCTGCAATTCCCCACCACTTCTATCAGTACCGATATTCCAGGTCTATTTACAGAAGCCTCCTACCATTGTACCCGGAATTAGCAAGTCAGGATATCCTGGCTTTATGTAAGGAGTAATTGTTATCCCCCAGTTTTTAAATGTATGAGCCTCTAATAGTATTTTTTGGACAATTCATGACGTTGTCCACGTTGTTTTTGTTTTTTCACCGTCCGTTTCATCCTTGTCTATGATGAATTCAATTGAAACCAAATCCAAAGTTGTCACTTCTTTCAGAGAGGGAATATGAGATAACAGCCGTAGAATATTACCTCTGTTCAGGATGTCATGCCTACCTTTAGAGATATAGTCAGGCCTGAACCATATAGCACTTGTTTCCTTCCTTGATTCCTCTGAGCTGATGGTCCCTTTGTTATCTCGGCATAGTGGTGAAGGCTCGTGTCCTCGTGTTTCTGATAATGCCTGACGGTTGGAAGATTCTACTTTCTCTCCCTCACTTTGAGGTATTATTTGTTGTCTTGGTTTAGACAGTTGGCCTCCAACTCCCTGCCAGGGGAGATCTAGCGTGGTTCCCGATTGTTCTGCAGGTGCCTGGGTTCCTGGTCTCCATTGGGCCCCTGTATGTATAGTTGGTGTTAATTGATTCGTGGAGGCCAGTTGATTGTCATTTGTCTCATTATAAACGCTCCTTTTTGTTTCACCTAGCTTCCTAACCTGTGAGCATTGTTCGTTGTAATTCTTTAGGTTTATTACCGAAGTGTTATCACCATTTGTTGTTCAATTGATGATGAAATGAGTTGTTGTATTGCTCTTTTGTGGTAACTTCTGATCAGGTACAAGATATCCGTTTTCCTCTTTGATCATTTGAGGGATCATGCTAGCCCTTTTTTGGTGGGGTGCTTCTAGTTCTTCATTCATAGCGTTCCCTTGTTCTTGCATTTTCTCAGTTACTTGCATCGCTCTATTAACAGTCTGATTTGTTCCTTTTGCAGCTTCTGTATTCTGTTTGGGGGCCCCTCCTAAATTGATGTCATTTTCGGGTATAAGTTTGCTTTGTGCTAATGATGACCCAAAAAGGCGCATGAATCCATCCTGATTTGAATTTGTTTTTTGATTTCGGCCTTTCCGTCTTTTTGCTCGCCTTTGCCTTGCGTTAATTTTTTTGTCTAAATTATCTCCCGATAGGGCATCAGACATTTACATACTAGTGTTTTGGTTTTGCTACCCTCTGTTCCTATAACTGATTGTACTGGGTTTTTCTTTGTCGTGGCATTCCCTTTATTGTAGATTTTGATTGAGTGTGTTTCTGTCGGTTCATGAATTTATTTTTCCGGGTGACCCTCAAAAGGTTGGTTATTTGGGCACTGCGGAGCCCTTTTGAGTTGTGTACACAGATCACTCAACATTACTGGGAGGGAGGCTAATTGGTCAATAATTGGGCCACATCCGCAATTTAAATTGCAACCTTACGCTTGGTCATACGTGTTTTGTAAAAACGTGTTTAATGTGCCCAACTTTCCGTCGATAGCAACCACAAAGACAGCCAGAATGTCTAGTAGAGTTAGTTGATTGTCCATCTTATCAGATTGGTATTGGAGAGCCTCTACCAGGAGTTGCACTGTTTTTAACAGATTTGGCCTAGCACTTCCATAATTTGTATCTTTTGGAGATCCCTCTTGACTTCCTAAGTTTGTTGTAGCATTTTGCTCTCCATTAGTCATCCCCGCCACCTGATCTTCTTGATTGCTTTCAGTTGTCGTATTAGAAGTATTTGCTGGATGCCCGCTCCTACACTTTTCTTGAGAATAGGCAGCCATAACCTGTTTTGTACCTGTTCATTTCCTTATTTTCTTAGCTGTTGTTTTGGTCATTTGGCACATTTGTCCTGTGCGCATTTCTCTGAGGAAAGCCTTGCTGTTTGAGCTAGCAACCTGGGAACAAAATTAATTTGTTTACATAATAGAATCCAGGTTATTTGGACAAGTGAATTCAGTCACATCTCAAATTCAGGCTTTGATACCAATGAAAACCTTACATTTCATTGTCCTACGGTAACTGGCCTAGAGCAGCAGTTCTTAACCTTTTGACTGCTGAGGACCCCCCCATTCAATCATAACTGGAATCCGGGGTCTCCCACTGAGTCATTATTGGAAGCCGGCGACCCCTAACCTAAGTAATTTCTATGATTTCATTTCAAAATAGCACTCAAAAAGACAAAAATGAATGTACACCAAAAAAATGCTGAAATATTGAAATATTTTGTTTAATTCACAATCCACTATCGAAAAAGCTTTCAGGTGTTCAATTTTGCTTCATTCTTTATTAGTTTAAATTTATTAATTTTAATATGATTTCATTTTGGAAAAGAGTTGCAGACCTCCTGAGTAGCCCTCCCGGAACTCCAGTGATCCCTGGACCACAGGTTAAGAACCACTGGCATAGAGTAGTTGACTGACTGATTAACTAGTTCACTAATTCACAGAGTCAATGATTCACTGACACATCATGAACTGATTTTGAAACCTGTTTTTTAGATTCAGTTTCATGTGTCACATAACAATTTTAAAGTAATTTTATTGGACCTGAAATTCCAATCACTCTCTGTTTCAGCATATATCCCTTGCGTTGGGGAAAATGTAAATTTGAACAAATTCACCACAAAAACAAATTCATATGCACACAAAAATAAACTGATTACATGGCAAAAACATGTTGTTTTTGTAACAATTAAACTGTTTGTGCAAAAGGAACACATTTTTTAGAATTAAAAATCTATTAATTAAAAGTGGATAGAATGATGAGGTGCACTCGGCACACAAAAAACAAAGAATATATACAGCTGAAAGGAAAAACCTTATTTGCTGTGTGGAGATTTTCGGTATACATTTCGTGAGGCTTAAAAATATAAACAAAAGCTCATCCAAACCCTTTTCTTATACTTGTGCATTAAAGTTGCCTTTTCTAAGATGAGGGAATGAAAATTATTATTAAAACTGGAAAGTTTTGTATGTATTACAAGCAATATTAGCAGTCAAAAATGAATGCCTCGGTCAACAAATAAAATGAAAGTATTCAACACTGTAATGGTTCTGCTGTTAAGTTTATAACGACGAATATATATTCTCATTTAAAAATAAGAGTTATATTATTAATGTTATTGTTATGATTATTGTTTGTGCTGCTGTTATTGCTATTTGTATTGTTGTATAATCCTCTAATGAAAATAGACATACACAATTCAGCATAACACTTTATTTTCACATCAACATTTGCACAGACACATAAACACACATGAGTATACAGGTATTCAAAATGGAGTTGATTATTATTGTTGCCACTATTCCTTTTTAAATCCATATGGCTTTTCTGTAGAGGAACACATTTAGCAACCATGAAACATTTCCTGAACAATCAATCAATCAGGATTTATAAAGCGTGGCTAATCACATGATAGAGCATCAGGCGCTTGCAGGCCCTGGAGGCTTATTCAAACAACTAGGTCTTGAGGACCATTCGGAAGTCCGGTAATGAGGTTATGGTTTGAAGGTGCGGGGGGCTGCTGTTCCAGGTCTTAGCTGCGATATGGGAGAAGGAGAGTCCTCCACTTCTGATTCAGTAGATGCGGGGAGTGTGGGCAAGTGAAGAAGTGGTGGAGCATAGTCTTCTTGATGGTTAGTGGAAGTTCAGGCAGTGGTTAATGTAGGTGGGTCCTTGGTTGTAGAGAGCCTTTGTGCGTTATTAACAAACTGGATGAACTCCTCCTTAAAAGTACACTCAACAAAAAACAGAGGTTGACATGCACAATTTACTGGTAGAAAAAACTAGTATTTTTGCAACCAGTAAAGAATATTACAAACCAACCTATGTACTAACAGGTGAGTTTGTAAAATTCTGATTCAGAGTGTGTCATAATCCAACCTATCTCTTGAATAGTAAGAAGGGAGGCTGAAAATTGTGACTAACTCCAATTTGTGGCCATCACAGGGATAGTGGCTTGCTAGACACAGGGAGTACAGGAGTAGGCAGAGGGAAATTGAGGACAACCTGCCCCAACCAGTCATTTATGACCAGGTCATTATTGGCTGTATCTCCTACAGTGTATTAAAGCCAGCTAAACTGGTGCCTAAGGACCAAATGTGTGTACCCGAAGGATGGCTGAAGCTCTCTCCCTGACTGCCAGTCGGTTGTGTCTGGATGACAGCAGTGTAAGCCAGCTGAGGGTATCTCAAAGTATGAAAAAGGTAATTGAGGGCCTGCTGGGGGTGCCTGAGGAAAGTATCAGGGTCTCCAAAGGCCGGGAGTAGCTGGAATGAATGAAGACAGGCTCAGGATGTTTAGGGACATGCTAGGACTAGCTAAGGGAATGGTTTTTGATGGCCAATTGGGAGCATGAATCAGATGAGTGTAGGTGTCTTTGAGAGCCCACTAATGGATTTTTAAGAGTATGCTGGGTGAATCTGAGGGCACACCAAGAGTCTCTGAGGGCAGAACAGGATTGTTTAAATACCATTTGGTGGCGTCTGAAGGTGAGGTACGTCATATCTGATAATGCTTAAATGACAAAATAGAAGTGTCTTAGTGGCACGCTGAAAGTCTGCTTGGTGATTCTGAGAGTGGTCCGGGATGTCTCAAGGGAGATTGACCATGTATAGTGACTGGCTGTGGTCTTCAGAAGACAAAGAGCTGAATTCCTCTATCATGAGCTCCAATTTGCTAAAATAAGTCTTCAATCTAATAGGCTTGCGAATGCATGGATTATTCCCACATTTCATCCTATTATTAATCAGTGATGCTCACGAAATAAAGAGGATGCCTTTTATAGATAGATCTTACTGCATAAGGCACTGAATGGCCACATCAACCCAAATCTTATGCTTGAGGAGTTAACTGCCTCTCTAGTGCCAGAACCAAATCCCAAGAATTTTGTATTACCATAATGTGTCAATTCAACACAAAAGTTCAAATTATTTATGACAGTTTTAAATACCCCCAAACTGTGGCTAAATATGTAGATTTTCACTCAGATTACCTGTGGGCTGGTCCACTTGGGGAGCAATTCTGCCCATCCAACTGGAGAAAAGGTAGTGCTTCTAGGTAGAGCCAATTACAGATTTCCTCATGGCCCATTGCCTGATAGTCCCGCCACCAAGTTCAACAATATCAACCTCTCCTGTGGAATAATGCCTAGCAATTGTGAAGTAGAAGTAGTTACACCACTTTTAGGAAAGGACAATCTTGATCCTAGTGACACATCATATCATCACCCAATTACAGAGTAGTTAACACTGGGCAAGGTGCAGGAGATGTGTAGCTAAGAAGCTGTCTAGACTTCTCAAAGATTCTAGTGCTCTTATTTTATCCTGGTTCAGGTCATTACTGTATGACCGCGGCCCGCTTCTGTTGCCCTTCCCCCCATCTTTAGATATGACAAAATTTGATTCACTGGACTGCACCTCTCAATCAATCAATCAATCAATCAGGGAATTGTGAAGCGCGCTACTCACCCGTAAGGTTCTGAAGGCGCTGGGGGGAGCAGCTCCGGTCAGTCGAAAAGCCAGGTCTTGAGTGTCTTCCTGAAGGTGTGCAGAGTGGGGTCGCATCTGATGTTGATTGGGAGCTCGTTCCAGGTCTTTCCCACAATGTAGGAGAAGGCTCTTTCACCCATTCTGGCTCTGCGGATGCGCATGGTTTTGGCAAGCGCGAGGTCGGCGGATTGGTGGTTTCTCTTGGGTACGTGAAATGCGATTCTCTTGTTGAGATATTGGGGTCCAGTGTTGTGGAGGCATTGGTATGCGTGGGTGAGTATCTTGAAAGGTACTCTCTTCTTGACGGGGAGCCAGTGGAGGCCTTGCAGGTGTTGGGTGATGTGTTCGTGTCGAGGAATGCCGAGGTCAAGTCTGGCTGCGGTGTTCTGTATGGTCTGGAGCTTGCGGAGCAGAGATTTGTTGATCCCGGCACAGAGTGCGTTTCCGTAGTCCAATCTGCTGGTTATGAGTGTGTGGGTGATGTTTTTTCTTGATTCAGGGGATCCATTTGAAGGTCTTGCGAAGGCTGCGGAGGGTGTTGAAGCAGGTGGAGGCGATGGTGTTCATCTTTCGGCTCAAGGAGAGGGAGGAGTTGAGAATGATGCCAAGGTTCTGGGCGTGGTCCGTGTGGGTGGCGGGGATGCTGAGGGCGGTGGGTCACCAGGTGTTGTCCCATGCAGAGCGGGAGGGTCCGAGGATAGGGACTTCAGTTGTCTCTGAGTTGAGCTTCAGGCAGCTGCTGCTCATTTAGGATGCCACGTCCTTCATTCCTTCCTGGAAGCTGAGCCTGG
Organism: Triturus cristatus; assembly: GCF_964204655.1. Taxonomy (NCBI): domain Eukaryota; kingdom Metazoa; phylum Chordata; class Amphibia; order Caudata; family Salamandridae; genus Triturus; species Triturus cristatus. The sequence goes on from NC_140591.1 coordinate 836,532,127, forward strand.
TGGTGAGGAGGCCTTAGTGAGGGAGAGGATGAGCTGGGTGTCGCTGTTGTAGGATACTATGATGAGTCCATGCTGTCTGACAATGGCGGTGAGGGGGGCCATGTAGATGTTGAAGAGTGTGGGGCTGAGCGACGATCCTTGGGGTTCTCTGCAGCTGACCTCTGAGGGTTCGGAGAGAAAGGGTGGAAGTCTGATTCTTTGGTTTCTGACGTTGACGAAGGAGTGGAGCCAGTCGATGGCGGTTCTCTGTATGCCGGCGTTGTGGAGTCTGGCAGTGAGAGTGCAATGGTAGACGGTGCCAAAGGCTGCAGAGCGGTCGAGCAGGATCAGGGCCGCGGTGTGTCCTTAGTAGAGGAGAGTGCGGATGTCGTCAGTAGCGCCGAGTTGGGAGGTCTCAGTGCTGTTGTTGCTGCAGAATCCAGATTGGGAGGGGTCGAGGATGGAGTTCTCTTCGATGAATTTCATTAGTTAGACGTTGACGATCTTTTTGGTGACCTTGCCCACGAAAAGGAGGAGAGAGATGGGTCGTAGTTCTTGAGGTCTGTCGGATCTGCTGAGGGCTTCTTCAGGAGGGGCTTGACTTCTGCACATTTCCAGTGGTCGGGTAATGTGCCGACTTCGAATGAGGTGCTGATGGTGCATCGTAACTCCAGTGCAATGGCCACGGCAGCTCTGTGGAAGATGTGTGGAGGGCAGGGGTTCGTGGGGGCTCCTGAGTGAATGCCTTTCATGGTCGATTCAGTGTCTTCAGTAGTGACTGGGGTCTAGGAGGAGATGGTAGGCTGACTGTCGTTGCTGGGGGGGCGGAGTGGGTTCGGTGTCCGGGGTCTGTTTGTTGAAGTTGTCGTAGAAGGATCTTATTTTCAGGTGGAAGCAGGAGCCAAGTTTGTTGCAGAGGTCCTGGGAGGGTGTGACATCCGTGGCTTCACTGGGGGGCTTGGTGAATTCCTGCATGATGTTGAAGAGTTCCTTGAAGTTGCTGGCGTTGGCGTGGATTTTGTTTCGGATGAAAGTCCTCTTGGTGGATCCGATGAGTTGGTGGTATTCTGTCATGGCGTTCTTGTATGTGGAGCGGTCTTCAGAAGTTTTGCTGTTCCTCCAATTCTTCTCGAGACGTCTGCAGGTGTGTGTGGATTCCTGGAGGTCATCTTTACCACTAATCATTTTTAACATCTATGAGCACCCCTTGTCAGAGCTTCCCAGAACCTTTGAAGGTTCAACAACCAACAACCAAGTCTAAACTTAGTTTGAGAGACTCTCTGGCAGCAGTTCAGGAGTAGTCACAATTTGTTAAGTCTCAAAGATGAAAAAATAAAGATATTTTCCTACTTGGCCACAATCACACTCGCTAGGTTGGTTAGCTGTGGCACTTGAAATTGGAACTCCCTGAAGCTGCTTCCCCAAAAGCAAAGATCTAGGTATGTTAATTGACCAGAAACCTTTCCTAAAATCACAAATTAATCCAGCTGAGGGTATCTCAAAGTATGAAAAAGGTAATTGAGGGCCTGCTGGGGGTGCCTGAGGAAAGTATCAGGGTCTCCAAAGGCCCGGAGTAGCTGGAATGAATGAAGACAGGCTCAGGATGTTTAGGGACATGCTAGGACTAGCCAAGGGAATGGTTTTTGATGGCCAATTGGGAGCATGAATCAGATGAGTGTAGGTGTCTTTGAGAGCCCACTAATGGATTTTTAAGAGTATGCTGGGTGAATCTGAGGGCACACCAAGAGTCTCTGAGGGCAGAACAGGATTGTTTAAATACCATTTGGTGGCGTCTGAAGGTGAGGTACGTCATATCTGATAATGCTTAAATGACAAAATAGAAGTGTCTTAGTGGCACACTGAAAGTCTGCTTGGTGATTCTGAGAGTGGTCCGGGATGTCTCAAGGGAGATTGACCATGTATAGTGACTGGCTGTGGTCTTCAGAAGACAAAGAGCTGAATTCCTCTATCATGAGCTCCAATTTGCTAAAATAAGTCTTCAATCTAATAGGCTTGCGAATGCATGGAGTATTCCCACATTTCATCCTATTATTAATCAGTGATGCTCACGAAATAAAGAGGATGCCTTTTATAGATAGATCTTACTGCATAAGGCACTGAATGGCCACATCAACCCAAATCTTATGCTTGAGGAGTTAACTGCCTCTCTAGTGCCAGAACCAAATCCCAAGAATTTTGTATTACCATAACGTGTCAATTCAACACAAAAGTTCAAATTATTTATGACAGTTTTAAATACCCCCAAACTGTGGCTAAATATGTAGATTTTCACTCCGATTACCTGTGGGCTGGTCCACTTGTGGAGCAATTCTGCCCATCCAACTGGAGAAAAGGTAGTGCTTCTAGGTAGAGCCAATTACAGATTTCCTCATGGCCCATTGCCTGATAGTCCCGCCACCAAGTTCAACAATATCAACCTCTCCTGTGGAATAATGCCTAGCAATTGTGAAGTAGAAGTAGTTACACCACTTTTAAGAAAGGACAATCTTGATCCTAGTGACACATCATATCATCACCCAATTACAGAGTAGTTAACACTGGGCAAGGTGCAGGAGATGTGTAGCTAAGAAGCTGTCTAGACTTCTCAAAGATTCTAGTGCTCTTATTTTATCCTGGTTCAGGTCATTACTGTATGACCGCGGCCCGCTTCTGTTGCCCTTCCCCCCCATCTTTAGATATGACAAAATTTGATTCACTGGACTGCACCTCTCAATCAATCAATCAATCAATCAGGGAATTGTGAAGCGCGCTACTCACCCGTAAGGTTCTGAAGGCGCTGGGGGGGAGCAGCTCCGGTCAGTCGAAAGGCCAGGTCTTGAGTGTCTTCCTGAAGGTGTGCAGAGTGGGGTCGCATCTGATGTTGATTGGGAGCTCGTTCCAGGTGTTTCCCACAATGTAGGAGAAGGCTCTTTCACCCATTCTGGCTCTGCGGATGCGCATGGTTTTGGCAAGCGCGAGGTCGGCGGATTGGTGGTTTCTCTTGGGTATGTGAAATGCGATTCTCTTGTTGAGATATTGGGGTCCAGTGTTGTGGAGGCATTGGTATGCGTGGGTGAGTATCTTGAAAGGTACTCTCTTCTTGACGGGGAGCCAGTGGAGGCCTTGCAGGTGTTGGGTGATGTGTTTGTGTCGAGGAATGCCGAGGTCAAGTCTGGCTGCGGTGTTCTGTATGGTCTGGAGCTTGCGGAGCAGAGATTTGTTGATCCCGGCACAGAGTGCGTTTCCGTAGTCCAATCTGCTGGTTATGAGTGTGTGGGTGATGTTTTTTCTTGATTCAGGGGATCCATTTGAAGGTCTTGCGAAGGCTGCGGAGGGTGTTGAAGCAGGTGGAGGCGATGGTGTTCATCTTTCGGCTCAAGGAGAGGGAGGAGTTGAGAATGATGCCAAGGTTCTGGGCGTGGTCCGTGTGGGTGGCGGGGATGCTGAGGGCAGTGGGTCACCAGGTGTTGTCCCATGCAGAGCGGGAGGGTCCGAGGATAGGGACTTCAGTTGTCTCTGAGTTGAGCTTCAGGCAGCTGCTGCTCATTTAGGATGCCACGTCCTTCATTCCTTCCTGGAAGCTGAGCCTGGTGGTGAGGAGGCCTTAGTGAGGGAGAGGATGAGCTGGGTGTCGCTGTTGTAGGATACTATGCTGAGTCCATGCTGTCTGACAATGGCGGTGAGGGGGGCCCTGTAGATGTTGAAGAGTGTGGGGCTGAGCGACGATTCTTGGGGTTCTCTGCAGCTGACCTCTGAGGGTTCGGAGAGAAAGGGTGGAAGTCTGATTCTTTGGTTTCTGCCGGTGACGAAGGAGTGGAGCCAGTCGATGGCGGTTCTCTGTATGCCGGCGTTGTGGAGTCTGGCAGTGAGAGTGCAATGGTAGACGGTGCCAAAGGCTGCAGAGCGGTCGAGCAGGATCAGGGCCGCGGTGTGTCCTTGGTAGAGGAGAGTGCGGATGTCGTCAGTAGCGCCGAGTTGGGAGGTCTCAGTGCTGTTGTTGCTGCAGAATCCAGATTGGGAGGGGTCGAGGATGGAGTTCTCTTCGATGAATTTCATTAGTTAGACGTGGACGATCTTTTTGGTGACCTTGCCCACGAAAAGGAGGAGAGAGATGGGTCGTAGTTCTTGAGGTCTGTCGGATCTGCTGAGGGCTTCTTCAGGAGGGGCTTGACTTCTGCACATTTCCAGTGGTCGGGTAATGTGCCGACTTCGAATGAGGTGCTGATGGTGCGTCGTAACTCCAGTGCAATGGCCACGGCAGCTCTGTGGAAGATGTGTGGAGGGCAGGGGTTCGTGGCGGCTCCTGAGTGAATGCCTTTCATGGTCGATTCAGTGTCTTCAGTAGTGACTGGGGTCTAGGAGGAGATGGTAGGCTGACTGTCGTTGCTGGGGGGGCGGAGTGGGTTCGGTGTCCGGGGTCTGTTTGTTGAAGTTGTCGTAGAAGGATCTTATTTTCAGGTGGAAGTAGGAGCCAAGTTTGTTGCAGAGGTCCTGGGAGGGTGTGACATCCGTGGCTTCACTGGGGGGCTTGGTGAATTCCTGCATGATGTTGAAGAGTTCCTTGAAGTTGCTGGCGTTGGCGTGGATTTTGTTTCGGATGAAAGTCCTCTTGGTGGATCCGATGAGTTGGTGGTATTCTGTCATGGCGTTCTTGTATGTGGAGCGGTCTTCAGAAGTTTTGCTGTTCGTCCAATTCTTCTCGAGACGTCTGCAGGTGTGTGTGGATTCCTGGAGGTCATCTTTACCACTAATCATTTTTAACATCTATGAGCACCCCTTGTCAGAGCTTCCCAGAACCTTTGAAGGTTCAACAACCAAGTCTAAACTTAGTTTGAGAGACTCTCTGGCAGCAGTTCAGGAGTAGTCACAATTTGTTAAGTCTCAAAGATGAAAAAATAAAGATATTTTCCTACTTGGCCACAATCACACTCGCTAGGTTGGTTAGCTGTGGCACTTGAAATTGGAACTCCCTGAAGCTGCTTCCCCAAAAGCAAAGATCTAGGTATGTTAATTGACCAGAAACCTTTCCTAAAATCACAAATGAATCCAGTGGTTTCATCCTTCCTCTTTGTCTTCTAAAACTGGGGAAAGATTCTTCCATTTTGTCCCACCGACAATCATTCAGTTGTTATGATTGTCTTCTTTCTATCTGGGCCTTCATTTTCAAACTCAGATGCATCATTTACAATGCCATCAAGTCCAGCATCCTAGCCTAACTGGGTGTCAGCCCCACCGTTTTCAGTGGCTTGTGGCACAGCACCCTCCCCATCCCCCACCAGGACACCACAGGACTGATGCAAAGAAGAGTGCAAAAGAAAAAACAAGGTAACACGCCTTCACCACTGAAGGACCCATCAGGTTTGTGATGGAGTAACCGGTCTACCAACGACTAAATCAGGCCCAAAACCTACATCTATCCATGCATGCCAGTCCAGTCTTTCAGATCTTAGAATTGGTTACTGGTATGTATTAGCCAAGTGAAGAGGGCCCACATTGGTGGTTGCTCCTTTCAACACATTGCACTGAAACTCTGGAACAATATCCCTTGGAAGATAACTATGTTGAGTCAACAGTGAAGTTCAGACATTGACTGGAAACTTTCTTATTCTCCTAACACCCTTATTCTTTCCCAGCTCCCATTATGTCTTTATCAGATTTAGCACTAAGAAGCAATTTTTGGCGTCAGTGCAGATATAATAATAATAACAATAACAATATTAATAATAACAACAATAATAAAAATAATAAAAATACAATTATTACTGCTACTAATAATAATAACAATAAAACAGATGTCCTCTATAAAGACTTGGGGCGTATTTCACGTTTGGAGGAGAGGGTACTCCTTAACAACTGAATGTCCACCCGTCTGATTTACTGACGGGCAGATTTTAAGAATGTCAGCAATGGAGACTGCTAACTCTGTGCTGCTGACATAATCTTCTGTCGTCCTGACAGTCTAACTTCATGATTCATACAGGATACTACTGATTTTTCATTTGATGTCTTAATTGACCTCAAAATGTACCCATTTAGAAAAAACAGAGGCCCAGATTTACATAGATTTTGCTTCGGGTTACTGCATTTTTTTGATGCAGCCCGAACGAAATTCCGTTTTTGGATTTAAAAACCAACACAAGTTACAATTTCTGTGGCTTTGTGAAAAAGCTGCCTTGAATTTCTTGCATCAACGAGGCATTCCAGGGGTAGGCATGGATGTTTCCATTCATTCACCCAGGGATGTTGGTCCAAACCATATTTACAAAGATATGGAGACATGAGTTTGGTGCGCCTCTCAGAAGCTGGCATTAATAGAAATATATTGATTTCTCCTCATTATTTCCTCTTTGCATGTGTACTACATTATGCAGTACACATATAAAAAGGAAATACCCTGCAAGGATAGTTTTTGTGCAGGAAGGTACCCCTTTCTGCTCCAGCACAGGGAGAGAGCTTGACTACAGCATTTATTTGCGAATATCACTGCTCTATCTCTTACACACAACGCAGTGCAGCAACTTCACTTGCTGCTCCACTTTACATTAAATCTTTGTAAATAAGCACCATAATGTGTACTTGGAATTTAATCCGTTTTAAAACCGAATTACACCTTAAGAGGGAGTAAAATCGCCCATGTAATGGAATAGAATGAGAAACAACTTCCATTTGTTTTTGACCTTTTACATTTCATACTTGTTAATAAGTTGTTTGAACAATGAATAATAATTCTTATGCAGACACAGGTGCATTGATATATTCTTATGTCGCTAAAGTGTACGCAGAATAGTTAATGTCTAACTTCGAAAATTAATTCATGCACAATAATCAGCGAATGGCTACAGATTTATTTTGAAACTTTCAGTTTGTTGATGTTATTTGTTAAGAAGAAAATAATCTACTATTACATATTACAGAGTTCAACCGAAAACATGCAGGGTTCAAATTTAAAGCTACCTGTAGCTTGAACATATTAAAACAAAACTAATATATAAAATGTATTGCATTTTCAAAGTTTTCACAACCGACTGTTAAGTAACCATATGTCATTTTACAATTAATTAGAATAAAGACAATAAAGACAGTAGCTTCAGAGTGCAAGGGCGAGGGCTATTAATTGTGAAAAGAAAAGACCTACAAGAAATTTGTGGACCGACCCTGTGAACCAATAAGACTGGAAATGGAGCAAAAACAGTAGACGGTTTGAAATTGGCTGAACCTTTAAAGGAGAAACAGGAAAAAAACAGGAGTCGCTGAGTAATGGTTATAGAATTCTCGAGGCAAGCCAATTGGATCAAAAGGGTATTTCTCCAAAATATAAACTGAGATGGACTCACTAGTCAGCCGAATACATAAGGACAAACATTATTTGCACAATGATGGAGTCATAATTTCAAATATATATTATTGAAAACCAAGAAGAAGTGCGAAAACACTTTAACTGGAAAGAAAAGAACAAACCACGTCTCAATTCTGAAGATTGTAATTCTATGATTAGAGGGAAAATAGCTATATATCCATGCACTTGAAAAAAATAAAACAAAATAATTATGCTACCTGTGAGAAAGTCTATATACAAAAGGCTGAAAAAAATAACAAAATAATTTAACAGATATAAGTACAATATTAAACAGCACCATTTAAAATCAGCAGTAATGTGATCATTTAAAAAGATGAGTCACAGTATAAGACAATTTCAAATTCAAAGCTCATAATTTAATAATCAGATGAAAAACTATTTCAAAAGAACCATGTGATTACTTGAAAGAGGAGACCTCTATATACAGTGATTTGACATTTTATAAACCTAACAATTTGAATTATTGATATAAATTGGGTTAGAATGAATGGTGGTCTTACAATAAAAATCGAGAAAAAGCCAGATTGACCAGATTGTTATCTTGGATGCAACCACAATCAACATTAAGGAACGGGCTACATTGAACGTGGGCAGGTTTGAGAATATATGAGACGGAAGGTTAAAGACTTGGTCCCAGTTTCACTAAGATTTTGTGAAGGCGTGACGTCACTTTTTTTAGCGTAGCCCCAACGAAAAATTTGTTTTGGGATTTACTAAGCCACACAAATCCTGATTTATGTGGCTTCTTTAAAAAAACAAAAGTGATGCAACATTGTGCATAGCTCTCCCTTTCGCTACCTTGTGTCATATAGGCGTTACATGGGTGGTGCTTGGGCGTTTTCGTCACTCAAACACCGATTTAGAACTACTTGTAAACATGGGTTTGTGCCAAAATGGTCTGCCTAGCTGAGGCTGACATAACAAGGAGAAATATCTTTATTTCTCATAGTTATTTTCTCTTTGTAGAATGCAGAACACATACAAAAAGGAGATGACCTCAAAAGATAGTTTTTGTGTAGGAAGGTATCCCTCCCTGCACTTCATCTAACTTGACCACAACAGAGGCACCCTTATGGCATGGCCAAATATGCCAACGCTAGTAGACAGCAAAACTGTGCCATAACGTTGAAAATATTCCACAGTTCTGCTCTTTGCCTTTCACACAATGTAGCGCAGCAAACTTGCTAGGCTGGCTTTTCCCTCATACAAAACCAGAGAAATTCTGCCGCTACAGTTAAGGAGCTAACTCTAACGTACACTACTGCAAACCACTGCTTATGACCTCACATATTACATCACTCATGACATGGTCAGTGACATCACTGATGAGATCTCAAATGACATCACTGATGACATCTTCCAGTGACTTTGAGTGTTTTTAAAGGTTTATGTGTCAAATATATATACCTAGGTGTACTGGTGAATTGGTGGGTGTATCAGTGCCTGATTGGATGATTCAGTGTGTATGTGACTAACTGTATAAGTGAGTGAGACTGTGTCTCAGTGAATGTATGGGTGAGTAACTGGTTGTGTGAATGTCTGTATCTGTCTGTCAGTTGGTGTCTAAGTGGCTGTATGGGTGTGGGAGTCGGTATGTCAGTTTCTGTATGGGTGAGTGTTTGGTTGTCTGAGTACCTCAAAAGGTTTCTGAGTGTATGTGTGGGTGGGTGAGGGGTGTATGACTGCCTGTATGGATGAGTGACTGGTTGAGTCAGTGGCTGTATGGGTTAGCGAATGTGTGTGTGAGGGGCTGTATAGGTGAGTGAGTGTGTGTGTGAGGGGCTGTATGGGTGTGTGTGTGTGAGTGAGTGTGTTTAAGGCTGTGTCCATGAGTAAATGCATGTGTCAGTGGTATACGTGGGAGTAATTGGGTATGTGAAAGGCAGTATAGGTGAATGATGGATTTTGTGAGTGACTGTATGGGTGAATGAGTGAATGTGAGAGTGGTGATATGAGTGAGTCTGTGCTTGTGTCAGTGACTGTATAGGTGAGTGAGTACATGTTAGTATATGTTTGAATACGTGAGTTAGTGAGTGTGTGTGTGTAACTGTATTGGTGAGTAAGTGGCTGTGTAATTGACTGTATGGGTGAGTGAGTAGGTGTGTGAGTAGCTGTATGGGTGACTGACTCATTGTGCGAGTGGGTGTATGAGTGGATATGTCAGTGGGTGTATTCGTGAGTCGATGTATGAGTGGCTGTATGGGTAAGTGAATGTGTGCACTGATCTATGAATCAGTGTGTGGCTGTGTAAGTACTGGTAAGGGTGTGTGAATGGTCTGAGAATGGTAGTGTGAAAGTTGTAGTGGGTGTATGAAAGGTGAGTGGGTGTGTCAAAGATTCTGTGGATGATGTCATCAGTAATGTTATTTGAGATTTCATCAGTGATGTTTTCAGTGATGTCACTGACCATGTCATGTGAGGTAGAAATCAGTGCATTGCGGGGGCACGAGTTATAGTTAGCTCACTAACTATAATGGTTGAATGTCTTTGGCTTGGTATGAGTGACACCTGAGCCTAACTATAACATCCCTGTAACCTTTGTTTTTTCTGTGAATTTCTAAGGTTTTTCAAATGCTCATTCCTAACCATAATGTCCCTGTAACCTTTGGTTTTTTCAGTGAATTTTTATGTTTTTTAAGTAATAGTCACAGTTGCAGAGTGGTAGAGAATGGGTATTGGGTCTCTGAAAATCTCTCAGTAATCCCATTGTGTAAGACTTACAGGAGGTACCAGGAGGGCTTCTTGGCCCCCAAGGTCCCTCAGGAGTAAATCGGACTTCATCTCCCAACCAGTAGAACACCACAAGGTGCGTTGGCAGAGTGGTGGAGAAAGGGGGCGTGACCTCCGAAGACCTCTTAGTATCCCGCTGTATGGGACGTACTGGAGGTCACAGGAGGGGTATTTGACCCCAACGGACGTCCCCATCCCCTGGAGCCCAGCCTTTTCATTTTTATAATCTTTTTTTATTTTAAAGGAGGGAGGCCATTTCAGTCCCAGAGACCCCATCCCCGGGCCAGCCATTTTTTAATTTATTTTTTTTAAAAGAGGGAGGGGGCCATCATGCCCCCTCCCTGGGCCAAATTGGGCCCAAGGGGCCCCATCCCCCGGGGCCCAGCCTTTCTTTTTTTTAAATGTTTTAAAAGAGGGAGGGGGGCCATGCTTCCCCCCTCCCTGGGCCAAATTGGGCACCGGGGACCCCATCCCCGGGGCCTGTCTATTTAAATTGGGAGCCTCCAGGGCACCCACTAACGAATGTGATCTCTGGGAGTCCTGAAGGCACCTGCAGTCCCTGCCAGATCCCGGCTAGTACAGGGACTGGCATTGCTTTGAGAGCCAGGGAGCTGCTAACATGCAGCTCCCTGGATCTCAAAGCAATGTCTGATTCCCTGCTCACTTGACATACTCTTGCTTGCTTAAAGCAGAGCAGGTTTGCTATGGATTGGTGGGTGACAGCCATTTTAAACTGCAATGTTCCATCTTTTTTTTTAAACAACGTATGTGCCCTGGGAAGGATATATATATCCACTGTAACGGTTGTAAGGAGTGTAAGGATATCCTATTTATTTATTTACATTTCATCTTCTCGCAAGCAAGAAGTGCATTTTGAACCAGGATATGCATTGAATTAACAATTTGTGAAGTCTATGCATGTGAACCGATGTCTGAAGATACTACTTAAACTGCTAAACCCTAACTGTCAAAGGCAGAGACAATATACAATGTCTGACAAAAAACCTTATCTTATAATGAATAGTAAAATGTTCTGAAATTGAGGTTTCAGAATGTTTAAGATACTGTATTCTATCCAAGCCATTTTATGTGCCACTGACGCCACACAGTGTTACGTCTGGAATTAATACAGTCTTTCTCTGTAGTTTGTGCTGCCACATAAACATTTGAATTTAATTTTTAAGTGTCTTCTCTGACCAATTGCTTTTGTGTATATTTAAAAATGATTTGATGTCTTGATTTGAAGTTTTATTGTAGCACTAGATGTCAAGTAAAAAATAAATGCATTTAATGATCATCTTACCACATAGTTACCTACTTGTATTTAATTTTTTCTAGGGGCATTTCCATGTGGAAAACGGCATACGATCAGACGGAAGAGAGCAGTCTCACCTGATGAGCCCAGTCTGATTGACTCAAACAATGATTCTAAAGTTCAAGTTGAGCAGCAGAATTTTACAGCTAGTAATAAAACCAACAACAATGACATTGTTACTACAGAGACAGTTAATGATACCAACCACAATGAAAATGTTACTAAAGAGACAGTTGATAATAACTTTGCCTCATATTCTCCAGATGCTGATGATGATACAGACTCTACTGACGTTGACACTAGGATAGTTGGAGGGAGGGCCTGCTCTCCTGGTGAATGTCCCTGGCAGGTATGTGTTGATGTCATCTTCAGTAGTTTTACTATTCCTCATTAGTTATAAATAATATAGGGCCTGATTATGAGTCCGGCGGTCTTACTGCTATACCTCTGTGGTGGCTGTCCCTAGAAGACCGCAGTGGCAGCGGTCTCCCACCTGCCATATTATGATGTGACCGCTGGCCCCGCGGTGGTATTTCTGAAAGCAGTGAATATTATTTCAGATATGTCGATGCTAGTGTGAATATTTTGACTGCACAAGTGTTGAAAGTACACACATGCATGACACATGAACAAATCTGTACTACCCATTGCTGGAGTCTGGACCATATGTGCCCAGTCCAGTTTATGGGTAATGGTACAAAAATGGTACAACAGGGTTGTTTTCCTTGGGGTCAAGATGCTGCAGTGAAGGGGGGACTTGGAGAAAGGGATCCACATCAGTGACTGCAGGGAAGAAATGGAAATGGGTGAGTATGCACCCCAATTTCTTCGATTCTTCCAACTCAGAGGAGGAGGTCCCACTGCCACGGTCAGCTCGTCGAAAATACAACTTGTAATTCGGATAGTGGTGAGACTTCTCTGTACCGCCCTATGACAGCTGCTTTCCCCCAACTGACGTTGAGGTAGTCGGCAAATGGCTGCAAGTCTCGGCAGTGCTCAGTGGGTCTTTTGAACAGCAATCTGACAACCTTGGAATACAATGGGCGGACCGGACGCAACGGTGGAGTTGCGACAACCAAACTCATAATAAGGCCCTTAGTTGTCAAATAGTACTGTTGTTTGTTCCCTTTCTGACTCAAATGGACCCTGCATTTTAACAAAAAATCACAATATTAATCCTAATTTATTGAACATGTTCTAGTTCTATACATGAAAGGTATTGAAAATTAGCCATCTGTGCAATATAAAAATGCCACATTTTAAATGTCCACCACCAGGTGAATATGTAACAGAAAGAGTCATAGCCAAAAACTGTGATAAAGGTTTCTACAATCACAGCCAATGTATCACTATACCTTGTTTCAATAGGAGCTTCCTGTAAACATCACATAGTTATAGTAAATATCGTGTTACCCTATATGTTACCCCATATCCTAATGCTAATAATAGGGGTCTTCATTGTTTGGCAAAAAGTAATCTAGCCACTTAGGAACCGAACAAAAGCCAAAGTTGCTGACTGGATAATCCCAGACAGACCAGATGCAAATAAATAGAGTACATATCATGTTAGCAACATTCTAGTCTGCTACGAGGTGGCGGCTCCTCCAGAGTGGCAGAGGAGCATTGCCCCACTGCTTGAAAGCCAGCAGCTGAAAAATAAAATGATATTTCATTATCGTTTTATTGTTCACCTGCTGGGTGAGCCAGCATGTGCAGTGAGGGGTGGGGGTGGGCCACGGAAGGGAGGAGTGGAATGCACTGCTAACTGTTTGGCTAGCCTTCTTTGGCTGGCCAAGTTGACATGCGCAGTAATGTTTCTCCAACCCAGCTGTACAGGACAGCCAGGTTGGAGAAACAGCACAGACCTGTGCCTGAGCGGAGTATCAAACCAGCCTGCTCAAGCCAATCCCCATGCTACTCTCATAGTATGAGAGCAGCGCAGGTATTGCACAGGGAGTCTTTGATTCTGCCCCAAGGTCTGCTGGGGCCAGGAAGCAGGCATAAGGTGGCAAAAGCAGCATCAGGTACATTTTTAAATATTTTATTATTCCACTCCCCCACGCTCCGCTTCCCCCTGTGCTTCTCCGCGCACTCCCCCACACGCTCCCCCACACCTCTTTCACCCGCCCCACCACATTTCTTAAAACCACTAATAGTTTTCTTACAAAAATAATTTAATAAATTCTGTGCTTATTGTGTTTTTTGTGGCTGACTCTTTTTAGGTATGGTTAGGTGCCTCCTTTGAGAACATCCATGACAAAAAACATCACAACTCATCCACCCTTGAAACTGAGCAGCGTGGCAGTACTTGAGCTTGCAGTACTTAAGCAAAACTACTCCTGACTTTCAAAAAATGTGGGATGATAATGCCTGCTAGCATTGGCTTTTTCAGGCTCTCCACAGCTAAGTGTAAGGCAGTGTTGAATTTGTATAAATTTTGCTTTAAAAAAAGGTTCTGGGACCCGAGGTTTCTTTTTATTTCACCGCTGGTACTGCCAAATGCTGGAGTTGCTCACTGTCAAGCTTACATAGTCTTTATTTCACCTCATGCCTTTTTCTTCCATCACCCTGCACTTCCAGTCTCTTTATTTCACTCTTTCAGGTTGCTTTTCATCCATGGTTTTGACCTTGTCTCTGTTTGCCTATCTTTCTCTTCTTACTTCTTTCTTCCTTTTCTGCCTTTCTCTGTCTCATCTTGGTCAAAATATAATGATGAAAAATATGCTCTGATATTTGAGTGGTGGCACTGGCGTTGCAAGGGGGGAGGGGGCACATGAGTTTTGGGGGTGGCAGCCTTCCCTCTGCTCTTTCCTGCGGCAGAGCAAGAACCCTCCCGCACTTACACACGCCACAAGGTTAGCCACCTCGGGTATTTCCAGCACACCTCCCGCTCTTACATACGGCTGCAGGGATCGCTACGGACAGCAACTGGTCTAACTACACCACTGAGTTGTGGTGCCTTCCACCACAACCATCAACTCAAATTACACACTGGTGGAAGGCTGTCAAAAGGAAGTTGCCATTTTCATGCATTAGCTAGACAGAAACCATTCCGATCAACGGTCTCAACCTTTAACCAATGCCCTTATGTGACTTATGTTCCAGTTTCTATGTGAATCTTAGCATGGCGCTTCAGTTGTTTTCCCTACTTGCCTGACATATTTGTAATATTAAAGGCAAGCATGTTTGATTCTTTCAGGCTCTCTTGGTGAATGAAAATCAGGAAGGATTCTGCGGTGGGACGATTCTGAATGAATACTTTATACTTACTGCAGCTCACTGCATGAACCAGTCCAAATATTTTGAAGTTGTTGTCGGTAAGTAAAAACATGTATGTAACAAGGAGCCATACATTTGCTATTATGTCCAGATGCTTGACTGATTTCTTTTTCTGTTCAATATCAAGTTTAATATACATGGATTCCCATCATAAATCCTTGTTCCGAGTGCCAGGCAAATCTGATCAAGGTGCAAACAGAAGTCTATACTTGAATCGGGACTCTGAATTTTGTGATAGCTACCACACATCCTCTTTTTCGCCAACAAAATTTGCCCGAAAAAAGGCAAAATGTGGTAATTGGGTGTAAACTCAAATAACACATACTAAGCCTCATTCCAATCCAGGCACGTCAAAATGGGTGGGTACTGCTGCATCTGGTAATACAGTCAATACCCTACATAAGAGAGATTATCAGAACTTTCTCACAACTCAGAGCAGCACCCATTACAAAAGACTGCTTTGAATAACTGTAAAACTTGTCTTACTTTGAATGTATACTATACAGAGCAGCAATCATACAAAGTGGGAAAAATTAGGAGAAATACAAGCATTTATGCCTGCTTTCAAGTGTCGTTATTTATTTTGGTGCAAAATCCTGTCGACTATATTTAGAAAATAGAGTTTTGCATCAAAAACCATGGGTGGATACATGGGAACCCCCATTACCACCCATGCAATAACCCCTTTACACAGATTAAGTAAGTAAATGATTTTAACCTGCCTAGGCGAGGCATGTACCTCACTGCAAAGAGGATGTCCGTTCTGAGAAGAATTGAGCCACATGCGTGATTATTCGCAAAGGACTACATTACAGAGGAAGTACTTCTGAGCTATCAAAAGAAAGTTGTTCAGGTAAACAAACAATCTCATACACTCAGAGTGAGGGAAAACAGGTTTGAGAAGCTTTGTGAAATTCCAAGACCCTGGAGAAATACTAAGAGAAAGTATGGGCAACTGATCAAAGTGATCTTAACAGAGAAACTGAAAGCATTTTTGTATGAGGTTGGCAACGTAGAACAGTAAAATATGCGTCTTTCCAAATCTAAATGGCCAGCCAATAGTGTGGTTGAAGACAGTCTCTGAAAAATGGAATGGTCTATATTTTGAAATGACGATAAACCACAAAGGAACTGAATCAGTGAAGATCCATAATTGGACATATTTTTTAGTTTTTACAAGAAAATTGTTAGCTTAGAAGCCCGGGGGATGCAAATCTGTGAGTTTATTAGCCCCTTTGTAAAATTATTATTGAACTTCTAAATCCACAGGGAGAGCATTCTGATTTGAAAGATCAAACAAGTTCAGAAAATAAACTTTTAATTAGTTTTGAGTAGAGTTCACAATGAAAATGTTATATGGTCTGTAAAATCCAATCATATTTTGTAATTTCTGGTCAATTTTTAAAAGCAAAGCTTTTTTACCTCCATGGATGGGAGTACCTGGTTGAACACTAACCTGTATTTGAGGTGGCTCTTGATTGGACCCTGCTGTAATGATGTCTATAACTTCTGTGCCATTGGGGTAAGAAAGTTAGTTTTGTATAATGATGGTTGCAGTAACCTCTGAAGTTGTTATTGTTAGTATAGATGAATTAAGACCTGTTGTTGAGTACAAATTGTCCGGTTGAGTGGCGCTTGGGTCTAGCCGTATGGGTATATACCCAATAACCTAACACTTCCTTCAAAGAAAGCTAGGTTTTATCTATAGAAGTAAACATCATCACATACTTGGCTAGGTTCCAGATAAAGCTTTCTCCAAAAAGGAAACCTCAAGGTCTGCTTCAGATGAAGACAGCCAATATAGTGTTGAGCCTAACTGTGAAACTACAACAGTAGCATTGGCCAAAAATATTAAAACTGTTTGTATCCAATTTGATAATTATGTATGATCAGTGGGCAAATTTGTTTCTTTTGAGTGATCAGCCAATTAAAATTAAAATTCGTATTACAGAATCCATGGCATCTAGCAACTTGCTTTGGCAAGATAACCAAACTCTCTCCAGCCTCTTTTTGGAAATTTAGGGACCAACAACTGAGTTACCAGCACTAAGTCTGGTAACTCTATTGTCGAAAGAGCACTCTAAATTAAATCTATTGAGGGCAGATTTATCCAAAGATTAACACATGCAGTCTCACATATTCAGCAACATCATTAATAGAAGCCCATTCTAGGTCATTGGGCTAAACATTAATTAAGGGTCAAATATACACCCACCCATTAGATCTAAAATCTCTATGATGTTTGCAGCTCTTTTATTTATATTTTCAAATATAAATGTCTGTTTGGTCATTTTATGCTTGATCCAAACCAATTTAGAATAGAATTATCACCCATATCAGAATCAGTGTCAGGAGTGTATACCTGGGCATCACTCGCTACATCAGCTGATCATCTATTAGAACTGTATGATATCTGATTATAGCCTTGTGTCCTACCTAAGCCTAAAGGGTCTGCTACTAGGCATGAACCCAGAATCTTGGGAAGTTTAAAAACATCCAGTCATAATGCCTTCTTTAGACTGAAATTTAAAAGAAGGAGCTTGGCGCATTATGCTAGAAATATTCATTTATTTTGCTGCACATGTCAAGGAAAACACCACTGTAACTGTAGAACACAAACTAGAACCCAGGTCCTCAGAAGAGGAAACCAGCATCCTGCTCCCACCAGCAAATATGGTCTATAAAAAATAACGTCGCTATTGTTTTTGTCAATGCCAGAAACAATGGCAATCCATTGAGCTATTTGAAGCCTTTCTGACAGATCTCGACACAGAATGATCAATATAATTATGTAAATCATTTTAGAACATTGGAATGCTGAGCCCTTCATTGAAGACGATGGAATGCTCCTGGCTTCTACTGGGTGGTAGAAGCCAGTAGAGCAACATTCCAATGTTTTTTTTATTTCACAGCTGTTGCAAATCTCTATTGCATTACAACTTTCCTGAGGAAAGGGAAAGGATCAGTAACAGGCAGGAGGAGACTGAGTGGGCATCTGAGCAGAAAAGCAACGGTGTTGCATTTGTTACATAAAACTGCATAGGGGACTGAAATAAGGGAGAAGAATTTGAGGCCAAGAAGCTGTTACAAACCCTGTCCGCAAACAGAGGTCCCGGTGGATCAAAAGAGCACTAAAGGCCTCAGAGAACGAAAAGAGTAGAATTTGAGCAGAAAGAAAAGAGTACCGATTGTATTAACACTCCATTTAAGTCTGGTTTGGGCCTAATCTTTCTTAAGGACTCTGGGGTCCGTAACCTGCCATAAAAGCATTCTGTGGGGCAACAGCCGTGCAACACCTACTGGCAGATTGTGCCAATCCTTCGATCAAGGCAGCTACAGGGTTAGAATTTTCTGAGTTACATACAATGCTGCGTCACTAGTCCGGGATCCTATTGCACTGTCAATCTGAACTTCAAAAATCCAAAGATGCAAACTACAGATTGGGAACACCCAGAGATCCAGAACATTAATCTATAGATTGATCAATAAGATCCCTGAAGAGCAAAAGCTGCAATCTACATATTAGAGAATATGATCCCCAGAGATCCAGTTCTATAAAGTACAGATTTTTCAAAATTGAGCAGCCGATGTAGTTATGGATCTCCTCATAGATATTAAGCATCCATGTTACAGCCTGCAGTGAAAGTAGGAATAAAATATATTATTTGACACAAAGGACCTTATTGTGACCTGCCCTGAGGTAAGAGGTGGAAACACCACCCCTATCTCAAGACATTCTTAGTTTTAGCCCCCAGAATTGCAAATATTCAGTTTAACCTAGAATTACTGGATAAAAAACTGCTGATTCCTAATTCCAGGGCCTTTTCCACCCACATTTATCACCTGCTCTCGGCAGGTGGTAAATGTGAGCAGTGGAGGCCTGGTGGATTGGTGCGTGGGAGCCAAGGGGCGATAGGGTGTAGGGGTCAGGCTCGGGGGCTGGCTGTGGGAGTTTTGATTGGTCCCCTGTTGCTATAGGTGGGGATCATTGGGGCCCTCAGCCTATGTGAGAGAGCCGGGGAAATGTTATCAAGTATATTTCAGGACCTATTAAAACTAAACTTGGTACTCCTGCACCAGTAACCCCAGGTGCAGGAACACTGAGCCATGCAAAACTAGAAACAGTAGTATTCGCCTGGGATACTTGTAATGAGGGCCTGACTCAGCAAGGCCACGTTTTCCTAACATTTGTGCAACTCAGCACTGCACAACTATTAGAAAAATTGCATGATTGTAAAAAATAGTGCAGGACTGTATTTACTGTGTATTGTGTACCTAAGCCATCATTGCAGTTGACCATAACATGCCATTGTAGTGCAGCACTAGACATGCTTTCACGTGTGCTGAGGTACAGAGGGGAGGTACACACTCCTGCATAAATCTCTACATGTAGACAATCGCCCAAGTGTTTCTCATATACTGCATGCAAATTCACTGAAAACACACATTTTATCAATAGGACAATCACATGATTTTCATTGCACTACCGTCAAATTTCAGTGGATAAAATCGTGAGTGCAAACTGTCACTGCATTTGCATCACTTTGCATCACATTGTGTTACTTAGCTTCTCACAGGTGTTCTCGCTGATGTGGTAAGGTCTGCTCTATAGAGTAACACTCCACACCCTGGATTATCACATTTACTTTGTAACTAGAATTAATAAAAAGCAATTAGAAGTGAGTCATTTATACTTCACTCATCAAAACCATGGAATGAACAGGACCAAATCCTGCAGGGTCCATATGAGTAGCTTCTGCATTCAGGCCCATGAGCAAAATATATTTGCTCTGATTCATCAAATGTTTGAGCGCTTGGATGCACTACAATATTTTTTAGAGCTATATTTTTGACTAATAATGATAATACTATGTGGAGTAGGTCATGGCAGTATATCCACTGTTCTTATCTTTGTGTGTTTCAAACATTTCATTTAGGAGATTACCACAAGACACTTTAGTATTATTAGCAGGATATCATTCAAATGAGAGTGCCAGCGTTATTGATGCTAATCACATGTAATGTGATGCATACATCTTTGCCTTTTTGCTCTTCCTCTCCCTCTCCTTGGCAAGTCCGGACATTAAAATACTTCTAGAATCATTAGTACTCATTCAAGCCACAGCCACTAAAAAGGTAATGTAGTAATCTGTCAAAGTGGAGTTTTTTAGAACTTTCCACACGTTTGTGTCCAATTTGAAAAGTACTACATTTGCCTTCATTCTCCTAATGTACTCTGGGCTTCTGTGTTCAATAATTCATCACATTTGAGTATGTCAGCCTCAGGGGGGTGGCCGTCTCCCAAAGGTTTTGCCTTCACCCTCCTATTTTTCTGAAATCATAATTGCTGCTTTAGGGCTCTGTGCACTGTGGCTCTGCTAACCAGTCCTAAAGTACTTGTGCTCACCCCTTAAAACATGGTAAAATTGGCTTCCATCTGATTCGAATATTTAATTTACTTATGTCTCTAGTAAAAGGGTATACCATATACCCAGGGCCTGTAGATTAAATGCTACTAATGGGCCTGCAGCACATATTGTGCCACCCAATTAAGTAGCCCCTTAAAACGAGTGTTAGATGTTATTGCAGCCCGAATACAGTTTTAAACTGCCAGTTCAACTTGAAAAAATAGCCCCCTTGCCAAGCCTCAAATGCCCCTTTTGTTACATACTAGTCACCCCTTAGATAGGCCTTAGGTAGCCCAATGGGCAGGGTGCATTGTAATTAAAAGGTTGGGCATGTACTCCGACCTTCGTTTTTTCACTACTGAGAATCCTACTTCTCCCATAGGGTAACTTTGGGGTGCCTTATAACATTTAATAAGTGCTAAGCTTTGATTGGTAACAGTTAGAGATTTCAAGTTTGGTGTCAAAATAAATTGTAATTTTAAATCCCCTCTTATGTTAAAGTCATATTTTCAGTTAACATTTTCAAAATTACACTTTTAGAATTGTGCCATTTTTCTGCCCTAGCTTTTTTGCACCTGCAGCATGTTCCTGGGTCACATGACTGGGTGTAGTTGGCATTTGAACTTTGTTTGTACCTCCCAGAGAGTCACACAATAGAGGGATTAGGTGTGCCTGGGTGGGCCATCAATGGCAGGATGGGGGAGGGGGATTTAGGCCCATGCCTACTTGCTAATCAATAGGCTGTGCCCTGCCTTGACACAAAGTACTTCACACCACTGCATTGTTTGGGCAGCCTGACTGCAGCCAGGGCAGGGAAGGCAGGAAACTCCAAGAACTTCAAATGCAATTCTCTAGCAACTTCTCCTACTTCAAGAAGGCACTAGATATAAAAATAGGAGCCACAGACCCACACTTCAGTTAACTTTCTGGACCTGCGGAATGACTCTCAAAGGACTACCTACTGCTGTGGCCCACTGTGTACTTCTGAGGACTACTTTGCTGCACCTGGAAGGAGCACTTTGCTGCTTGAAGTCTGGCTTGAACCCATAGAGGTCTGCCCTGCTGCTTGAACACTATTCCATCTCTTGACCCCAGGACTACTCAAGTGACTCCAAGGGCTATTTGGCTGGCCTCCTCATCAGATCCTCAGGTACAGAAAAGGCTCCAACCATCTAGAACCCATACCTGGATCCAGCCTAAGTGAGTCCCAACCTTCTAAGTGGTGCCTCCCACTAGGCCAAAATCCTCGGTGGCTCCACTTGAGACTTGAGACTTAGAACATTTTTGGCTAAAAACTGCTCTGTGAACCTAGAGGAAGTTGGGATCAACCTGCTCGTCTATCCACCCAAGGTGCATTGCCGCTTGGGCTGACTTCTCCGCAGCTCCCGCTACATTCTTCACTGCAGCAGCAAATCCTGTTTAGTGGTCCTTTGCATAAGAGTATTCCGGCCTACAGCCTCCAGCCTCCAGCCTCGTCCCGCTGGAGATTTTATACTTCCAAAAAAGAGACGAAGTTTAAACATAGAAATCTTCCCTGCAACTTCATCCAGCAGCACCCCAACGGCGACACCTCCTCTTCAGACATTGACTCCAGCCTTGACCCACTGAACTTCTACCTTCTCAGAACATTTTTGCTTACACGTCTACTAAGTCCGAAGGTAAGCACCGATCAGGCCCAATCCACTTCTTATATCCGACTCGTTCTCCATTGCCGTCATACATATTTTTCAGCTTTGAGCTGGTCTTGCGCAACTAGATGTCCACGGTTGGCGCTTGGATCATTTAGGCACTAGTTTTTACCTTAAACTTTTAAAATTCATAACTCTGGTTCTACTAATTAGATTTCTGTCATTTTAGTGTAAAATAATTAGTTAAAATGTACTCTATGTAAATATGAATTGATGTGGGATTTTCCTTCTTTTGTGTTTTTATTTTATTACTGTTTGTGTGCTCCATAAATACTTTACACATTGCCACTTAGCCTGACTGCTTTTGTGCCAAGCCACCAGAGGGTTGAGCACAGGTCAAGTTAGTGACTTTTGTAGTTCACCCTGATAGAGATCGTGGCTGTTTCTTGTGCAGGATTAATACCCCACTAAACCAACAACCCAATTTCTCACAACAAATAATTACTTCTACTCTGAGAGGGCGTGGCCGGGATGGGCAGGATGGTGGCTGTCCCTTAGTGACCTCACAGGTCCCCAGATCCCATCTGATTTCCCTTATTAACAGTGAGTTTACATCATGCGCAAATATTTTGGGAACAGACTCCTCAAGATTCTAGAGCCACTGGTACACCCCAGCCAATGTGGCTTTATACCTTGTAGAACCAGGCATTGTATTCATAAGGTGCATGCAGCTACAGCATACCAAAATTGACTTGTCTGCCCAAGTGCACTCCATCTTATTGATTTTGAAAAGGCCTTTAACTCCCTCAATTGGGATTTTCTCTTGAATATTCTCGAGCACCTGGGTTTTGGCACCTTCTTTGTGTCTTGCATTAGGATACTATGCACTAACTCCAAGGCGCTGGTGCACGCCAATGGGGTCCTATTGCATGCCTTCCCTATAGAGCGAGGTACAATTCAGGAATGCCCAATACCATTATCCCCTCTTATTTGCTTTGTCAATGGAGCCTCTGAAGACATGGGTCACATGAGACACTCACGTATGGGGGTTTTATTGGGAGTAAGGCCTGGAGCTCTGCATAGCCCTCTAAGCCGATGATGTGTTTCTTTTCATGTCCCACCCAGGGAACACAGTAAAATGACTACTCTGGATGTTGAAATGATATGGGCAGGCCTCTGGCCTGCAAGTAAATTGGACCAAATCCATCCTGGTCTCGTTGACCGGTGATGCAGAGGGGACGAACTGGAAGATCCAGATAATTGTCAGTCGGCCCACATTCTCATACCTGGGATTACATATTTCCCTGCTTCCGGCCCTCGCCTGGTCCCTTAATCTCACTCTCCATGGTTGCAAGAATGCAGAAAGACCTCACAAAATGGGCCCAGCGGCCACTTCATATCCTAGGAATGGTAGTGCTTTTCAAGGTAATGATGCTATAGCACTGTCTGTGCTTTCTCCAAAAGTTTCTGTTGGACTTGGCCCTTTTTTGTAGGGTCATTCCTAAACTTTTTGCCTTTCTCCTAGCCTTTTTTCTGACATGGTGTTGGTGGTTTTAGGACTCTGTGTACTTTAGCACTGCTGTCCAGTGTAAAGTGCGTGTGCTCTCTGTGTTAAATATGGTAAGATTGGTCTACACCTGTTTGGCCTATTTAATTTACCTGTCAGTCCCTTGTAAAGTGGTATCCCATACACCCAGGGCTGATAAATTCAATGCTACTGGTGGGCTTGCAGCGCTGATTGTGCCACCCACCAAAGTAGCCTTTCAAACCTATCTCAGGCCTCTGCCATTGCAGGGCCTGTGCGTGCAGTATTACTGCCGCTGTGACGTGGCACCTAAAGTGTGTGCCATGTCTGTGACCCCCCGTTTACTACATGTCAGTCACCCCTAAGGTAGGCCCTAGCTAGCCCTATGGGCAGGGTGCATTGTAGGTAAAAGATAGGACATGTACCTTAAGTGTGTGACATGACCTGGTAGTGACAAACAGCCATTTTGGTTTCTCACTACTGTGGGGCCACCCTTCCTTAGGAATGCTTTGGGGATTCCCTGATAAGTCTTTCAGTGGGAATTCCTGATATGGGAGGAGCAGCGTGGTCAAGTTTGGTATGTTTGGAATAGTGATAATAAATACTACGCAATGGTGTGCGCAGATTTATTATAACTATTTTAGAAATACCACTTTTAGAAGTTGGCATTTCTGTGTGCTATTTGTCTCCCTGCCTGATGTGAATTGCATGTCTGGCTTTTGAGTGACAGGGGCTGGGTTGTGTGTGTGGCTCCAGGAGGGGCAGGGTGAGTCAGCGCTAGGCTGAATGGGATATCTGCATTTGGAGTGGTGGGAGGAGAAGTCCCTGGTCCCTGAATAGGATGGTGCCTGCCCTAGTGAATGCTCCCCCCCTGTGGTGTTTCTGATGACGAGCCCCCACCTAACAATAGGGAAGAGGAGCCTGGTAAACAGAGTGCTCCAGAACCAGTTGGTACTGGTTTCCCCAAGCCCTGGGCTTTGTAGACAAAGGGGAAAATGTACCATAAAGATAGGGGCTGTGACCCCATGAAGAAGGTTGTTCCTGTGCTTACTTGGGCTGGGTCGAGACACCCTACCAAGAGGAACCGCCGTGGGACCCAACTGCAATTTTTTGGGTGTCCCAGCATGCTGACCTGCCTGGCTGCGCTCCCCAGCCCCAAGCACTGTCTTCTGCCTGCTGGAGTCCCTGCCCAGCCTTTTCCACTTCACGTGTGGGACCTTTAGCGCCTCGTGAGCGCTCTACCGTCATTTCCCAAAAGAAGAGGAGAGGAGCGTGGGGTCCCTTGTTGGGAGGGAATCCCGGCATGGGGATCCCCTCCATTGATGCTGTGGAGCGGGTGCCTACCCCGCATTCTTGGCATCCCGAGCAGGTGCCCCCCGTGTTTTATGCATATTTAATTCGCGGGTGCCCACCCCACGTTTTATACATATTTGATGAGCGGGTGCCCACCCCGTATCTTATGCCGCATTTGAATTTATCTTATTGGCGGGAGACCACCCCACATGTTGCCGCTTTCCGCGGGAGCCTACCCCGCAGTGTGGTTAACTTGCGGCGGGAGCCTACCCTGCACTGTTGCCCGCCGAGAGACAGCTGTGCCTGACTTACGGGTCGCCGCGGCCAGGCGACCCATAAGTCAGGCACAGCTGCCTGTTTGTGGGCAGGGTGCCCCTGCGAGTGCAAAGGAGGACGTGAGCCCTCCCCGCCTCCGCGCGACATCACCAAGCTGAAGAAGCCCCAGTCCCAGGAAGAGGGACCGGGTGAAGAAAAGTAAAGGAAGAGAGTGAGGAGGTGGCTGCCGGCCCGAGCGGGACTCCCGTGTTGTTGAGGAGGAGCCCCACGGGCAGCCTCGCAGGCTCCTTGCTGGAGTCCCGGTCCCAGGAGAGGGACCGGGTGAAGAGCAGAGAGGTCCCGTGGAAGTCCAGAGGAGCAGAGCCACCAAGTTTGGTGGCTCTGGCTCCTCCTTGACTATCAGCACTCACCGTGCCTGAGGAGTGCTAACACGGCTCCGCCTTCAGCCCCCGCTCACCGGGGCTTTGACTTGGTGGCTCTGCTCCTCTGGACTTCCACGGGACCTCTCTGCTCTTCACCCGGTACTCCAGCAAGGAGCCTGCGAGGCTGCGAGGCTGCCCGTGGGGCTCCTCCTCAACAACACGGGAGTCCCGCTCGGGCCGGCAGCCACCTCCTCACTCTCTTCCTTTACTTTTCTTCACCCGGTCCCTCTTCCTGGGACTGGGGCTTCTTCAGCTTGGTGATGTCGCGCGGAGGCGGGGAGGGCTAATGCTTATCATATAAGCATTAGACACCCTCCTAAAACATCATAGCATGACATTAGGCATAACCACATTAGGCCCAAACCTCTTGGTGGCTTGGAGGTTTGGGCCTAATGTGGTTATGCCTAATGTCATGCTATGATGTTTTAGGAGGGTGTCTAATGCTTAGGTCATTATTGTACCAGTAGTTACTGGTTGTGGTTCATATTTACTTACCTGATCTGATGGTTCTGACTGTGGCCCGATTGGCCTGGTGCTGTATATAATCCCCTGTAAATTGTTACCTGGTGCCAGTTGGCACAGTGTATATGTGTGACTCTGATTCTGATGTGTTTATGATAATAAAAAGGCTATTTTTGAAATAACCTTGTGTGGAGTTTCTTTTGTGGTGTGCCTAGTGTGTTGCTGCTGTGTGTGTGTGTTGCGCAAATGCTGAACATTGGCTCTGAGATAAGCCTGAGTGCTCGTGCCAAGCTACCAAGGGGGTGAGCAGGGGTTATCATCAGTGTGTAACTCCCTTGCCCTGACTAGAGTGGTAGTTTCTGCCTGGCTTTGGCGCAAACCTTAGCCAACCAGAAATCCATTTCTAACAGTTTCCCTATGTGATGCCCAAGTAGCGGGTTACTGTGATCCGAGCTAAGATATTGTCCTATCTCTGGGGCAACCAGGTTCCAAGCATTGCTTTTGGTAAATCTGCTCAATCCACCTTTGATCGGGATATGGCAGCCTCAGACGAACAGCTATATTAATAAGCCTCGTAACTAATGGTTTTGAATAATTGGCCCCATGGGGGGCGAGCAGACCCACCCTTTCGGACTGAAGTGACAGTCATGGCCCATGACAACATTATGAGGATGATATGATACGGGGTTCCTGTGCTTGCTCCCTTCTGGAGCTTTCCAGGGTGGTATTCTTGGTATGGAGGTTGGTGCTTAGCTGGATTGGGTGGGACAGGAAGATTACTCCTCAGCCCACCTCTGGAGAGCAGTTGACTGGGACAGTTTGCATGCCTCCTTAACATCTCTAGGATGGGGGAATATATGAATTGGATTATGAACACAGTCCTTCCAGGAGGGTCAGGCAGACCTTAATCTGCACCAATCTCAACTTTATAAATTCCTACAGCTTCTTTATGCCATGATATTTTATGGGGACTGTATTGGGGTGGCACCTGCATTTAGCCCTCTGCAAACCCAGCTATTGATGGGGCCCATGAGTCAGGGAGGCATTTCCAGCATCTATAAATCCTAAGTCATCATCAATTTACCAGATGTGCTTGTCCCAATGACGTCCAAATTGGAATTATGGCTGGGTCTCCTGGAAAACAGTGAATGGAAGTAGGCCGATATGGCCCTGAGGAAGCTGTCAGTTTTCTGAAGGTTCTGATCGATTCAAATGAATTCTCTGCATATCACCTACCTGACCCTGATGAGCTTGAGGAGGGTTCATCAGAGCTCCTCCCCTGCCTTCTCATGTTGTGACAAGAAAGGCACTGTCTTCTATCATGCGGTTTGGACCTGCCCTGTTATTGAACTCTATTGGGTTGCCATCTTCAACTCACTTCCACAAGTTCTGGAGCAACCATTGAACCATTACTGCATGTGTCTCTTTTTGGTGTATTGCAAGATCTGGAAAGGAGTTGAAGGGAGCACTGATTGCTGAAAAGAGATGTTGCTTGGGCTTGGAACTCAGCCAACCAGACCTCATTGATAGCCTGGTGCACGGCAATGGACTGATGTGCAAAAATGGAGAAACCAGCAAGTGTGGCTCTGGGTTGCCCACGCAAACATAAAAAAAATTGGAGCATGTGGTAGGGCTATTACGGTGACCTTTTTGTTAACAATTAATGTGAGGCTTTCACAACTTCTGTGTTTGACTTTGTGTGCTGTAAGACTTATTGTTTTCTTTCTGTACAAGATCAGTAAAATGTGATTTATTAAAAATTATGTATACTCTGAATTTGCTCAATTTGTTGTGAATATTAATAATATTTTTGGGGATCATCTTTTAGGAATTAAGGGCCATATTTATGACATTGTCACTCAGTGGAGCACAGCAAGTCACCTTGCTGTGCTGCGTGACAGGCAATGGATATGGAATGTGTAATTAATGGAATACAGCAGTTTCCTGCCTTTTCCCCTACACTGGCTCCATTTTGGCTCCCTAGCACCAACTCAGACACCCTTGCACCATGGTGCAAGGTTGCCTTTTTGCATGCAGGATTGTGCAGGAAGGGGCATCCTCCTGCACAAAACAATCCTGAGAGATAAATTCCTTTATCTATATGTGCTGTAGAATACATAGAAAGAGGAAGTAAGGAGGAGAAATACAGATATTTTTCCTTGTTGCACCTCTCCTGGAAAGGTGTATCTTTTTAGCGCATTCCCAGATTTACCAGTTCTGGTATATCTGGCAATGCATCAAAAACCAAGGCAGTTGCATGTGAACACCCAGGCAATGCCCATGGAATGCCCCCCTAGCACAGATTAAGGCAATGCAGCTATTTACGCTGTGTTGCTTTACTTAAGATTTATGAAGCCATTCAGAGCCAAGCAAAGTGGCCTTGCTTGGCTTGATAAATCAGATTTTTCAGTTGCGTCGTGTATGTACCACATTGTGTGGTGGAAGCGCAACACAACTGGGGTCATCAATATGGCCCTAAATAAATAATGCTTTGAGAAAAAATTATTTTTCAAAGTATCCCTTGAAAATTAAAAATTTTCATCAATGTGAAACTTTTTCTTCTTAGAATGCTAACACTTCATAAATCTATGAGCTGGTAATTTTCCGAAACACTGGTGTTTCGAGGTTGGCTAAAATAGTTCTGAACATTTGAGGTTGGCCAGAATTGTCCTGAACATTGTCCATGGGAACTAGGTATATACCTAGTCAGTTGTTGGCCACTAGTACCTGTTTCCTGATTAAGTGATAAATGATGCAGAGGTCAATAAGACACCCTTGACACTTTGTTTAATGCTGGCAAGGATTTTGCGCTGGTGAACTGGGACTTCTTGAAACATGTCAAGATTCATATGCGTCTCTCCTCCCAGTTCACCAGGTTACTTGGATCTTTGTTTAAGGGTTCCAAATCTAGCCCTATCTTTGAGGAAAGTATTAATGGTAGTTTCTTGGCTGAGCAAGCTACTTGACTGAGCTGTCCCCTTTCTCCTCTATTAATTGCATTGAGCACCTAGCCAGAAAAATCAGGGATGATCTTACAGTCCTTATTAGTCTCAATTTGGATGACATGGCTATCTTTCTACATCAGGAATGTGGGGGGGGGGGTATGCAGTTCCTATAAGGGAGTGTTAGGGTTTCTAATAGGTCTGTATGGGTGGAACCCAAGGGGTAATTCCCTTTTTAGAATTGGAGCTCTCACACACTCAAACGAGTGTCATGCTTCATCATGGGGCTTTTTCTCCTTGTCTAGCTGGCGCTGCAATGCTCGATGGGCACCCTTGAGGGTGTTGTTTGATGGAGATCTTTATCCAAAAGAAGCGGTATGTGAAGGACCTGTGTAGGAACCTAAGTGTAGATGTGTGAGTAGTGAGTATAGGAGTGGTGTGTAGCTAAAAAGCAACAGGTGAATCTCAGGACTAAAGACAATTTATTTGGTGAGTGCACTTTCCTGGTTAAAAACAATGTGTGTTACCATGAGAGGTAATGATCTAAGTGAGTCAAAAAAATCAAGAGGTCAACATTTTTCTTGCCTCAATTACCAATGAATGATCTGGGCAATTCATCAGGACCGGGGGGATTGAATTCTATCTACACAATGCTTAGAACCATTAATATGCAGTACGTGATCCCACTTGTTTACAAATTAGACCGAATAAAAACCTGACTAGGCTGACCTTCTTTTTTGGACCTAATCAGGAGGACCCAATTGTGGTTAATCTTCTGCCTCCTCGAGGTCATCTAGAGAGGCATGCTATATTTCAGCATAATAGTCCTTGTGAAAATATTGCAGTGACCTACCCTTTCTCCAGCTCCTCGTTCTCATCAAGAAAAGTTAGCTAGACTATTTAGGATGCTAGATTAATTCTCCTCCATTTCTGGCTATAGCATAAATGTGCTGAATATCAAAGTGTTCTTCTTGAACTCACTGGAGACTGCATTTCTTCTGTCCCTCAAGGGAGCAATAATTCCTACTTTGTTTGATACTCTAGGTTACGGTCAACAATTGATTCAATATTTTTGTAAAAATTACATTATTAGAGCCTTTTGAAAAAGGACCTGCAGACTGAGCATACTATTTCAATATAATTAATAAACAGGATACATCTGATCAAAATGGACATCAGACCACCATACTAATTTCTGTTCCATGCTCACTCTGTACACATCAAGCTCCTTTTTCTCATAAGATGAATCAAATTGTAGGGATTGTTTTGGTCAATGATGAAGACCCACTGGAAAAGTGGGTAGCAAAGAGCGGAATAAAAAGTACTATAGAATGATGTGAAGCCCTACTGGAGCTGCATCTGATTTCAACTGCTCCTAATCTCAGAAGAATGCAATATTTCAATATCAGTTTTACTCTCCGTGTGTGTGAAGAATTACATAACTTGGGCATAGAACCATTGCCTGATAAATAACAGCAACATGGATTTGGCATTGTCCCCTGGTAATGATATTCTGGCAATAGGTGTTTGGGAGGTTCATCAAAACCATACATAAAGTGGTCCCTAACTCAGGATTATGGAGTATAGGCACACCCCACACAATTCACATAAATTGATTTTCATGGGTTCACTGGTTGATAGGTCCATCATTGCAGAACTGTGGAGATTTTAACAAATTGTAGAAAAACTGAAAAGTCAAAATGCAATATAGCTTGTAGAGAGAGAAGTTCTCTAAAAGAAGGTAGGTGAGGTCAAGAACTCTGGAAAGACCTTGGGGAACTTGTGAGGAATTTATGGGATTTATTAACCAATTCAATTAATTGATTTGGATTTTTTTTGAGGTGTAACGCATCTTGTTTCTAGAGGTGTGCAAAAATATTGAATTACTATACTTGGTATTTTTAATGAATTGCAAAGGTATTTGTGGTGTTTTATCTCTGTACGTTATTTTTCCACAATTAAAACAAAAAAGAAATGAAAATCTTTGTGCAATGTTTATCTTGAAATACATGTTCAGGTGAGTCCATTGTCACTCACAAATGTTAACTATATTATTATATCTCCAATTAGGGGAAGTTGACACAAAGAAGAAAGAAGGCACAGAATCAGTCCATAAGGTGGAGAGAATAATCACACATCAAAAATTTGTCCTGCAAACCTATGACTATGACATTGCTTTATTGAGATTGAAAGAGCCCATAAATTTCACTCAGTATGTTATCCCAGTGTGTATCCCAGAGGTGGACTTTGCCGATGATGTACTCATGGCTCAGGAGGATGCAACAGTAAGTGGTTTTGGGGTCATCCAGCAGAGAGGTCAGCAGGCCTTCAAACTCCAAGTTCTCCAGGTTCCATACATTGACAGGCAGCAGTGTATTGAATCCAGCACCTTCGCCATCACAAAAAACATGTTCTGTGCCGGCTATGACACAGAGGTCAAGGACGCATGTCAGGGGGACAGTGGTGGACCTCATGTTACCCCGTACCGAGGCACCTTTTTTATTACCGGAATAGTGAGCTGGGGAGAAGGTTGTGCACAGAAAGGAAAGTATGGCGTTTACACCAAGGTGTCAAAGTTTCACAAATGGATAAGAGCTGCAATGAAGATTAAGTCATAAAAGTAGCACAACAAGAATTAACAGAGGTAAAATAATACTGTCTGATAACCACTGCATGATAACACACAGATGGGACCTATGCTACTGGCCTATGCCTCATGATGAGTCAAAATAAATCAAGTGCAATAGACCTTCAAAAAGTGCCATAATATAAGACACCAAGAAAATGCACTTTTTATTGACCGGATTGGCCTTTCTGTATTCTGATATTGTATTTTTTTTTAATTTTATAGATCCTTTATCTACTGTGACAGTGTTATATGTTAATGAAATAAACTGAAATAAATAGCAATGAAAACATGTTCTTACTATCGGAGTATGTTTTTAAAAGGACACACGCCTTTCTCTGATCAATCAAAAGGCTATAACATAACCGAGAAAGGGTTCACTGACACAACATCGATGTAAAAAATATAGACAACAAAAATATCAACTCCTATACTTAAACAGGTAAGCACAAAAATATCGACTAAAAAATATTGATGTATAAAATATCGACTTTTATACAAATATAAAATAAAATAATATATATTAAATATTAAATATAATTTTAACCAAATAAAATACATTTAATATACATTTTAACAAAATATAACTAATAAACTTAATAAAAAAATAAACACACAAATAATAATTTATACATATATTTTTACTTTAAAACAATAAATGATTATTTTTAATTTATGTTAAAATTTTAAAATAATATAAAAAATAATATATATTAATGATTTAAAATATACAGGCATCGAGAATCCGGACAGTTTAGTATTACCCCACGAAATGCTATCTCCCCAGCTGAATTCTGTGGAGGGAGTTAACTTAGGAAGCCCGCCCCTTCCAAAGATAAAGAAGATGACTATATTGTCCTGGAACGTGGCGGGCTTATCAAACAAGTTAAATTGCATAGAGTGGGGATTCTTAGTGGACCACAAGGATATTTGTCTCTTTCAGGAGACGTGGGCTAGGGTGGAATATCCCAGAGAGGGTTTCGCAACTTTTTATGTCCCTGCTAGGTGGGCTGGAAAAGGACGGCCGTCAGGCGGCCTTGCAATCTGGGTAGCCGCCCACTTGGGCTGTACAGCATAGATTATGCTTACGCACTCTGCAGACCTTCAGTGTATACTCCTCAAATGGCCAAATGCTTATAAATTGGCCATTGTGAATGTGTATTCTCGCCCAGTTGGTTTGAATATGGAATCGCCCACTATAAATGAATTGTCAAATTTCATCAGCTCATTGCCTGGTAACTGTCGCCTTCTTGTGGCGGGAGACGTCAATTGCCAGTTTGAGCCGCTTTCAGGAATGAGAGAGGGTGCCCTTTTGGGTGAGGATGATTATTGGGGGATTCCACCATGTCAATCGCCATCCCCAAAATTGTGGTCTCCTCTGGCGGTTCAGATTATGTCCTTCATATTAAATAATTCTTTGAGGGCCTGTAATGGGCGTACCCAGTCCGATAGCCCTTCAGTGTGTACATTTAATAGGAAGGGGCAGGAATCGCGTATAGACTACATACTAGTGGAGATGAGCATGTGGTCTAAGGTTCTTGATTTTAGAGTGATTCCAAGGGCCGATAGCGACCACAATGCTCTTTGTCTGGATATGGTGTTCCCGGGCCCCATACAATTCCTATTTTAGGAATAGATGATTTGGGGGAAGGAATGTTAGTATTATCTAATAACAGACGAAGGGTAAAATGGGGTAAAATAGTAGACTCAGCAGAGAAAATAGCTAAAATGTATGATCTGGTCCACTCACGATTTACAGAGGTAGACAGCCTGATTAGCCAACCCAAGCCCTCAGAATTTAATGAGAAACTAGGTTCTATTCATGCAAGCTTAGTTACCGGGTTAGGAGACGTCTTCAATCCCTTGGTAGCTACAAGGAATAATAGGTCTCCTGTATCAGCTTGGTATAACTCTGCATGTAGAAAAGCTAAGACCGAGTTGATCCTTGCAGTTAAGTCTGACATTGACAAAAATAAAATACATTATCTTAGACGACGCCATAAAGAAGTTATGGCATATGCAAAGAGAGAATGGGACTGGGATAGGTGGCACAACTTAACACAGGCTTTGGATTCAAGAGACGCATGCAGCTTTTGGTCTCTAATTAATACAGGGTCAGGAGAACCCAAAGCTGCGGTAGAATCAAACATTGATGCCTTAATTTGGGAGTCCCATTTTAAGGCTCTTTACTGTGAAGAAC
This sequence comes from Triturus cristatus, assembly GCF_964204655.1. NCBI lineage: Eukaryota > Metazoa > Chordata > Amphibia > Caudata > Salamandridae > Triturus > Triturus cristatus. Next base: position 836,565,569 of record NC_140591.1, read on the forward strand.
CCTGGGTACAAACTGCTACTGGTTCAATAGATCTAAATATACAACATGACCCCTTAGAGTTTACTTTGGGTGAAGTGCACAAGGCGATAGGGAGACTTGCGATGGGTAAGGCTCCAGGTTTAGATAGACTTCCTGGGGACTTATTTAAGCACAAACCTGAGATTTGGGCTCCTTACCTGCTTATCCTTTTTGATGCAATTGTAAAGGGTATGGAGGTTCCCTGTACCTGGCTGGGAGCGGAGATAGTCCCAATTTTCAAAAGGGGTTCTCCTCTGCTCCCAGCCAACTACAGGCCAATAAGCCTGATCGATGTCCCCCAAAAACTTTTTGCACGCCTTGTATTGGACCATCTTCTGGAGTGGATGGAGGAACATAAGGTTCTAAGTCCTCTCCAAGCAGGGTTCAGGAGGAACACATCTACCATGGACCAGGTCTTTCACCTTATTCTCCTTTAATGGAAAACGGCAAAGATCGAGGGTGGCAGCCTCTCCATGGTATTCGTGGACCTCAGGGCCGCGTTTGATTTAGTACCAAGGAAGAAATTGTGGGGGGTTCTCCAGGACTTGGGTGTTCCACCACAAATTCTGCATATACTGATAAGGCTCCACGATGGGAATTTTGCTCAGGTCAGATGCGGAAGGAATGGGGCATTGTCATCTAGGTTCCCAGTTGGCAGGGGGGTGAGACAGGGTTGTGTCCTAGCACCAACCCTGTTTTGCCTCTATGTCAACGGTGTAATTTCTCATCTTGACAGTCTCCCCAATAATGATGCACCAAGGTTGGCGGGCAGGAGAGTACCAGCAATCATGTTTGCTGATGATGCCCTCCTGCTCTCCAAATCCCCTATGGGGATACAACGGATACTGGACGGTTTGGGGACTTTTGCAGATCCAGGGGCCTTGAGATAAATGCTGATAAAACAAAGTACATGTTATTCAATCCTTCGGCATCTACACGTCTAAACCCGACCCTGGGGTCTGTCAGGTTGGAAAGGGTCACTACGTTCCAGTATCTCGGGGTAACATTGCATGAAAACCTCTTTTGGGGACCACAACAAGCAAAATCCCATTTAAAGCTGTCTCAATTGGCGGGTGGCATTTTGAAGGTTTCAAACTCATCTACATTTAAGCCAGTAAGCCCAGCTCTGGAGATTTACAAAACTCAAGCCAGGGCTGCAGCACTTTACGGCGGAGAGCTGTGGGGTCATTCTGTTAGTCTTGAAATCTCTAAACTGGAATCTAATTTTGTTAGACGGCTGCTGTCACTTCCACAAGGCACCCCACTCCTCCCTTTAAGATTAGATCTGGGACTCTTACCTATAGAAGATGAATTAGCACTGAAACCACTTAGGTTCTGGCAAAGGCTATGGACCACTGCGGAATTGTCACACTATAGACAGGAGCTGAAGCAGGTATTGAGCCTCTGCAACGCAGATAAAATACCTTGGTTGGCTTTTGTCAAACGTGAATTCCAACGCTTGGGCTTGTTTGACATGTGGAGCGACCCGGAGAGGGGATGCCTTGAGCTATCACGTAGGACCTTGGCAGGGCTCTTCAAAGAGAAGAGTTTGAATTCGGCACTATGCGCCCCTAATATTGGCATCCTTACTGAATCATTCTTGGTTTCCAAAAGTTCTTATAAATTTGAGGATTTTATGGATATTGTTTTTCCAATTTTAGCAAGAAAGCTTTTTATTCAATTGAGATATGGTTCTCTCCCTCTTAAAGTGTTTACAAGTAAATGGACGGTTTCAGCAGATAAGACCTGCCCAGGATGCAGTTGTAGTACGGAAGATGAAATGCATGTGCTCTTCTTCTGTCCCGCCTATAGTAAACATGGGAAGCACTGGCTGGTTCCGTTATGCAGAAATCTAGGTTTTAAAAACTGTTTACAAACGTTTAGAATTTTAACCCCTTCTGTGCCCATGACGAGCTGGACTCGTCATGGGCCGCGGTTGCGCTGTGCCCATGACGAGTCCAGCTCGTCATGAACCCCGCCCGCTAATGAAAGGGCCGGCACAGGGCGGGGAAAGGGCGGGGCACTCAAGGGGTTAAAGACTAGTACCTCAAATTTTATTGTGTTTGCAGTAAGCAAGTTCTTGACAGCCATGTGGACGAAAAGGCATAAATTAATGCTTAGTTAATGCAAATTTGGAAAATTTTGTGATCATCATTCTTCTAATTGTAAATATGGACACTATTTTTATTTCTAAATTTGCAATCCAATGGTTCTCAGGAGTGATTACATATTTTCTTGTATGCAATGTTAACGGTTTTATTTTTGTATCTTTTATGGCCTATACGGACGAAATAAAGAATTTTTGGATTGGATTGGATTTAAAATATATAAAACAAATCTATAGTAAATTAAAACATTAAACCATTAAAAAATATTTACACCTAAATTTCACAATAAAATCAGTGCAACAGTAGGGAAAGTGTTGGATAGCACGCTACAGAACTAAATCCTGAAAATTCTAAAAAAAAAATTATAACTACTAAAAATGTAACACATATATTAAAAATACAAACCATTCTTATACAAGAAAACATACATCACATACATATAAAATATATACTCAAATACAGAACATGAATAAAAAACGATATTTTTAACAGCTATATTTTTGCAAACGATATTAAACACTTCGACATTTTTAAAATCGATATTACTTACCTTAGGTCGATATTCCTTACCACAATATTCTTGCTGTCGATATTTCTGAACCATGATATTAGTGACTCAATATTTGTGCAACTCGATATTTTTTACTCGATATTCTGTCTCTGCACCCTGAGAAGGCATACATGAATTCATATGTGTTACTTGAATTAAGCATTAATATGCTGTGGGGGGGGCATTCCTATATATGTACTGCCTGGGGTGGAGTCAGAAGGCCCTGAGGTAGAAAAGAGGGGCCCTACTCCATGATTGTCAAAGACCTTCCTGGAAGTGCCCTCCCTCTTGGATAATATTGCTATTGTAACTCAAACCCTTTACATTAGGGGTGAAATTCACACAATTGTTTTTTGGATGTTGTATTTTCATTGAATATTTCGTTTAGATTGAAGGTTACAAGAAATTCAGCTGTTGTGTTTTTTTCAGGGGGGGTTGAGCTCTGCTGTTTTTGCCATTTTGAAATGCATTGTTGTGAAAACCTGGTTTTAAGGCTTTGACAAAGGTGCATAAATAAAGGTGAGAACAGATTAAGGGGCATATGTATCAACATCACCATTTGCGATTCTCAAATAGCGATTTTTAAAGAATCTCTATTTTTTAAATACATCCCGCAAAACGGGATGTATTTAAAAAATTGCAAACTTTTTGCGATTTCTTAAAATTCCTTAATTACGATTAGCAAATTGCGAAATCGCAATTAAGGAATACCTGCCCATTCATTTCTATGGGCCAGGAGACAACATAGGAATGAATGGGAAGTAATTCTCAAATAGCGATTCGCAATTTGCTAATCGCAATTTGAGAATAATTTCAAAGGTGCAAGGGTGTCATGATGACACCCTGATGCACCCCTGAAATGAGCATGTGTGTGCATATGGCGCACATACATGCCCTAAGGGCATGTATGAGCGCCACGTGGCACTTTGTAAAATTCAAAAAAGTGAATTTTGAAAGGAAATCGCAAATTACCACCAACTGGAAGTTGGTGGTAATTTGCGATTTCTTAAGGATAATTCGCACAACTTGGGTGCTTTTTACATATCATTTAAGAAATCGCAATTTGCGATTTCTTAAATGCTTACGCAAAATTAAGAAATCGCTAAATTAGCAATTCCTTAATTTTGCGATGGGATTTGGCTCATACATCCCGATTACCGATTTTTTAATCGCAAACGCTGTTATTTTGCGAATCGCAGCGTTTGCGATTAAAAAATCGTTTGATACATATGCCCCCAAGTCATAATGTAAATCATTTGTTTGTGGAGGCATACTAATTTCCAGAATTGTGGTGAGTGTCCAGGTGATTTCGCTATCTGAAAAATTCTGAGCTCCTGCTGGAATTTGTTGAACCATGCTTGAAAGAAAATGGGTTTCTAACATGATATTCTCATGGAAATTATGGTAAGTGGCAAAGAAGCTACAGCGAAGACATATTTGCTCTAAATTCAAAAAGACCTTCCTCAGCCACTGGAGGAAAAAGTCTGATGTACTGAGTAAAACATACTCCCAACCTGCAGCAGTCTGACAGATGATTCCTAAGTGTTCTACTTCACCACAGGTTTACAATGAACAACTAGAGCACTGTTATTCTTTGTTCTTGACAAAAGTGTGGCACACCTGAAAGTCATGTTGCTGAAATAGGAGCTGTAGCATTGAAATCTATTCCTATAGAGGAGACAGCAGTACATGAATGGAATGACAGGTTTCATTTTGTCATTCAAATTATGGTTAGTACTCTGAAATGATGAAATAATGGCACATTTTCTATAAATTCTCAAATAATGTATTAATCCATGTCAGAAATATGCGTGGAATACTGAGTTAAACGTATTTTCAACAGCAGCAGTCCGTCAGTTGATTCCCTAGTGATCCACTATAGCTTCACGGTAGATTTCTAATGAACAACTACAATCCTAACATTCTATACTCAGGGCAAAATTAATACCATATTGCTGAATAGGAGAAATTTGGTTTAAAGCCTTTCCTGGGGAGGGACCTTCCGGTAAATGAGCATTGAGGTGTTATTGCAGATATGAAAACTCTCAGGTTAAAACTGCGAGAGGAGGTATAGATTTGTAGCCATTTATGGCATAATATACTTTTCAAGGGTTAAAAATAGTTAATGAGAGAGATGTAAACCTCCATCCAGCAACTGTTTTCCGCTTCTCTATGCTCAGATAATCCTTTCTCTCTCACTCAATATTTGCCTAATATTTGAATGCTGGGTCTCGTGGCTTAGTGGACTAATGCATCCACTGGAGGGGCCTGTGTTTGACCTCATGGTTATGGGTTCACATCCTGGTGGGTACACAGCCTTTCATCCTCCTGAGGTTGATAAAATGAGTACGGTAACAATAAACATTTGTTATTCAGCGCCAAGATACCCTTCTGGGTGAACATGCACTTGACATATACACGTTATGTTATAAATACTAACATTTGGGTAGCTTTAAAAGGGTTTCCAGTCTTCCATTTAAATAGTAGCTGGTAATGGTAGTAGATTTTAAGAGGTGCAGCAAGATGCTTGCACACTGATTTTTATATTTAAAATGAATAGATTTGAGTTCCTATAAGGTGCTGATTTGACATTTAATATTTGTTTACTTTTTCCAATTTCCTTTTTCTATAGTTCCATCTCCCTACGTGAGTTTCCACTCTAAAGTTATTTTTATTACAAGTTAAATATAAGGAAATTATACAACATATTAAAAAACAATTTAAACAATATGTATGCATTGTCTTTAAAATACTGCTCTGTATACTTCATAAACAGCTAAATGGATGATTAATTGAAACAGATTTGAAAGTGAGTTACGTTGTAAATCAGCCAGAACATTGGAGGTACGTTTTTCTGTGATCCACCCAGGCAGCTGTTATGGAAAGTAAGAATGCACAGTGACGTGTGGTTTGATACTGTAAGGAGGCTTGTCTCAGGTCCTGGCCATGAATCTCCTATGTAGATATTGACCGCCTAGGAGACAATCAGAATGCAGCACATTTGGTAGTGTACAGCTGTCTGAATCAAAGTTGGCGATAGAGGTTTCACTAGGTCTCATAATATCAAAAAATTGTGTAGAATTATTGATGTGTTCCACTGAATGTCATTGACAGCAAGGTTGTTGCTCAAAAAACAATTGCCTCCCTACCCACCTTCTCTGCCCCAATCCAACAATGGAACAGGAAATGTAGGACATTGTAAGACAAAAAGAGAATTAAAGGCAACTTTGGGAGGCATGCAAACAACATTATATTTTAAGTGGTTCTCTACCTTTTACTGTGAGGAAAAATACTTTTTAGCTATGTCGTCCAACTTCCTCTCCTCCTTTCCAATGCAGAAAAAAACATGATTTCTTTATTGCTCTCAGGTTACCACTCAGTTTTTACTCAGCCCCTTGGAAATTTTAGCCAGTTAAATCCCCTAGGGAGTTACTGCTGAGCTGATATTAGAAAATTAAAATCAACAAAATATTTCTGGGGGAGAGTTTGGGGAAGAAGAAGCAGCAGGAACTACATTTAAATGACAGAAAATATTATTAGAACAGTAAAATTGCACATACATAGGTATTTCTGCATTCCTCTATCAATGTGTGGAAAGTAATAGAACATACTTGTCTGATAACAAGAAGCATTACTGGGTATATGCACAGTTTCAATACATAGGGGTCGATTCCAATCTTGTTGGGAAAGCCCTCCATCCGAGTCGGATCTGGAGTGCTTTCCGACCGACTCGCACTCCGGGGCTCTGAACGCCCGAGTACGATGTGAGCACGCGCTTACGGACACGGGTTGCTTGGAGCCCCTTTGAAGTTAATTGGAGCCTGTTGTACGACGCGTACATAGGCTCCCATTGTCAAAAAAGATGTGTTGCGCAAAAGGGCGTCCTCTGTAGTGGGGACGTGTCTGTGCCACATGCACCATACATGCACGTGTTGGGGGGACCCTTGGGTCCCCCCTTTGACCAACTCGTAAGGGTACGGGTGAAGGGGGTTCCAGCGCGGACCCCCGAAGTCCACTTCCCAGAGCTTTTAGAAATCGGAAACTCCGACTCGATCCGGCTGTCCGAATCGTGCCTCGTACTAGCTCGGTTGGAAATCACATCTATTGCACGGCACGGTTCGCTTACGGCCGACACGTCCAGAGTGATCCAGACCCGAAAACGTCTCGGTCGGCGATTTCAGGTTTCCCGCATCATACTTGCTCGCTCGTATAGTTGTACGAGTCGATCGGAAAACACGTGTCCGACTCGTACTTTTCCAGGCCGGATCGCTTTCGGAGCTATTCCGAGCGAGATCAGAATCGGCCCCATAGTGAAGAGCAAGAGAGGCAGCCGGTGTCCAGCACAGCAGCCGTGTGGAGGAGGTAGAGGGATGGGTGGGTTTTAATGCACAAATAATAGCTTGTTTATCATATACCATCATATACTTCCAATTCTAAACACCTGAGACCTTCACATCACTGCAGATGTCGGTTGCAAACATGTGTGAAAGAAAATGGGTTCCTCACATAATTTGTTCATGGAAATAACCCCCATGGGTTGAACGTAGATCAATATTTTGACTGATTTATAGATTATGCTTCCTTTCCCAAAGTTATGCTTCCATGTTTCTGTGGACACATCACATCGATTAATAATGCCAATAAAAAGCAATGCTACAAAAATTAATTTTTTGCATTCAGTTGAATTATTTATTTGAACCATTATGTTACTTCAAGATGTTACAATAAGCTGGTACAACACAATATTAGTTTTCATTATGGACATGTTCAAAATGAAACTATTTTCCTGGTCTAATAATAATTGCAATGTAAAATCAGAGGAAAAATATTTCTTTGCTGTCATCCTTCCCTTCTGGCGTTTGGCACTCCATTAAATGGAATGCATACAAGAAAGGAATGGGCGTGCTTGTGGCTTGATTTAAATAGATATTTAGGCTCCTAAGTCAGAAATGGTATTAGAAGCACCATGACCCTATCTCTCTCACATTACTCTACTTCACCCTTTCTTAGGTGCAGGCACATGTTTGCTGCAACACAATTGGAACACACTTCCGAAATCATGCTCAACACCAAACATACTACTCGTAGACTAAACTACAAACCAAGGGACTTATTTACGAGCCACTTGAATGCCAGGGCGTCACATTTTGCTGCCCCATATTTACAAGGACACGTAAAGCCACCCTGCGTGGCTTTTCCTGTCCTTGCAAATGCGGCCCCTTTACACACAGCACTTTGCGTGAAAGGGGCGTTCAATGGTTGTTGCTGTGGGTGTTCCCACGCAACACCCATGGAACCTGACACATTCCAGATTTACGAGAAATCGTAAACCTGGGAATGTGTCTGAATGCTACGCCTTCCCAGGGGAGGCGTAGTGCGGCACAATGAGGAGAAATGTTTAATTTCTCCTCGTTTTTTTCATCTTTCTACGCATGCTGCATTCTGCAGCACACATAGGAAAAGGAAGTCACCTCTTGTGATTGTTTTTCTGCAAGAAGGTGTTCCTTCCTGCAGAAAAACAATCATCCTTGTGACGCAGGAACCCTTGCACCATCTGCTTTTGCGCATGGCAGCTAATTGTATGCCAGTGCAGGGGAGAGCAAAGGGATCTGTCATATCGTTGTAGATGTGGGGCATCCCTTTGCTTCAGAATTAACGCAGCACAGCACATCCAAATACATTGTGGCACCTCGCTGCATTAAGCCCTTGTAAATTAGGCCCCAAGACTCTAACAACCATACTTACCAAACAGTGATATTTAACTGGACAAATAGCAGCATGAAGGAGTGCAGATTTACGTTTGTTATACGAAAACAAACATTTGCACTTATAGATAGATGTGTGTAGATGTAAAATTCCACCATAATGGTGAAAATCTAAACAAGAATAAATCCCCTTGCAGAGGTCCATAATGGGTCATACATTTGAGAATACCTGCAAAAATGTATTTAAAATTTTATTTGACGTTTTTGTAAAGTACACCTAACCACTCTTTGGTAGCCTCAGAGCACTTTGGAGCAGTTAAGCAGTGTGTTGTAAGATTGTGCTTTGGTATCCACTGTTGAATATGTCCCTAGGAGAGAAAGAGTCCGGAAAGTTAAGGGTGAATAAGGCAAAACTGTCGCAGCCAATTAACCACCCAGGACTTAAGAATCCATCTGAGGTGGGGTGTGGCCAGAACGCGGACCCAGGAAGATGTTTCCCACTTGAGTTCGGGTGAATGAGCTCCCACTATGACTTCTAGCATCTGAATTTTCAGTGAAGGAGTGATGCACGAGGGTATGGAGCCTGCACTGAAAGCAGCCATGGGTCCAGCAGGCAGCTCATTAATTCTGGATTCTACTGCATGGAAGAATTAGCACTACCATCCCAGCCCTAAACACTCATTTAAAATGGCAGCCTCGGTGAGGGATCGGCAGCGCTGAGCCCCATTGGGCTGTGCCACATTTTTTAGACCTTCTGCATGGCTTTGGCACCTCTGGAGCTTTATCTACCATCTCCAAGCAGCAAGCGGCACAAACAAGTTGCTTGCTTCTGCCCACCAAGCGGGGTGCAAGGTGCCCCATGCCCTTTCCGAGTGACCTCTTCAGTGTCAGCCGGGCACTAAGGACCTAGTAACGAGAGAGATTAGATGGGGTTGCAGCCCTGCTCAACACCAGAGTTATGGCTTGATCTTGGGTCTGACCGGCCGCCACAAGGGTGGCGCCTTTCTCCCCTGTGCATGTTGGAGGATTTAGGCTTGGCGCCTCATCTTCAGATCTTTATCGTACCTGTTGTTGCACTGGGACACCTGGTGCCAAACACATCCCCCAATTGGGTCTGCTGCACAACTGCTGGGGGACTGACCCCCCCTGCTGCTGACTCGGTCTATAGAGTGCACCTCCCACACAGGGTCACAAGCTTTTAGGGGCTTCTCAAGGATTGGTACTGCCACAGTTCCCACCTGATTTACCTTCATAGTATTATCATGGAAAAAGTGTAAACACCCCCACTCTCTCAGAGTCTCCAGCAGTTCACTTCAGTACACAAACGACCTAAAGGAAACCCCAGGGGGGAACGCGGTAAATGAGAAGAGAAACAAGTGCTGGCAGTTTAGCAGATTCTGATGTGGCTCTTACAGGACACCTCATAGACAATCACAGTAGAAGCTATAACATATACACATATATTATATACTTTCTAATTAAAATGAGATTAAATATTCAAATAAAGTTTATAATAATTGAGCCCTATTTGAGTACCTGCCAGGATATTTCATCTAGCTCAGAATGGGTTTCTCTTACTTCTGATGTCTTTTAAATAATACTCCTAAAAGATAAATAACAAATGTAAAGTCTGTATATATATGCAAATTACTTTCAGTTTAGAAATTAATTTATAGCATGCTAAAATAAACACAAACCTAGCACACAGGAGTGGCAGCAGAAACAACCAAACCTTCAATGGTAACGAAGAGTTAATCTTTGAAAAAATAAGGAATCCAAATAAGAAAAGAACTTGTCTCAGAGCTAATCAGGGGGCATATTAGCAAGAACCTCATTAACATTATCGCTGTTTTAGCGGCAGAAAACTGCCGCTAAAACGGCGATAATGGGCTTGCTAATATGCGTTATAGAATTCCAGTAGAAGCCCAGGTTAGATGTCCTGCACATCTAACCTGGGTTTCTATTGGAATTCTATAATGCATATTAGCAAGCCCATTATCGCCGTTTTAGCGGCAGTTTCCTGCCGCTAAAACGGCGATAATTTTAATGAGGTTCTTGCTAATATGCCAATTAGTTTTGTGTAAACAAAGTTACTTATAGCCTTTCTAGGCTTCCTCTAGAGTTCTAGAAACAAAATTCTTCTTTCCAATCAATACAAACAATGAAACAAAATGAAAGGGTTTCACCTTCTTGAAGATATCATCAGGAACATGGCAGCTGGCTTCAGTAAATTGTGGTTGTTTGGGAAATAAGGAATGTTTGTCTCCAAGCTGCTTAAATATCCAGAAGGGGCAGAAGTGACATATTATTACATCTCCTAAGAAGATGACTTATCAGTTTCATGTCCACAGAATGCTGCAGACACCTTGCGATGATTCAAACTTTGCCTTTGTTCATTTAACTGAACGAGAGCAAGCTAAGGTTTGGAACTTAAATTATTATTGTGAAACCTACTCTGTGCGACAACCTGTAGGCTGGTGTGTATATGTGTTAAATGCTGTAATGCCTCCTCTTTTAACCTGCTTACATTATTTTTCTATTTTTGCCTATTTCTAACTGTGACAGTATATTTTAAAAACTGCTCCTTTCTGTCCTCTTCTAGTGTATAGGAGGGCAGTGATGTAACTGTGTCTATGATCATGAAAGGTATTGCCGGGGTCTGAAAGCCAGGCAATTGTGGACCTGGGCCACTCTGTTCAGAAAGTCAAGACCCAAATGGGTTCAGTAGAAAATGATATAGCTTCCACCGCCCATAATCAGGAAGATTTAGCTTGTAGACTCTCCCTGCTAGACTTGGCGGGCAAAGTGGAGGACTTAGAGAATCCTACCAGGAGAAACAATATCAGAGTTTGAGGAGTCTCGAAGGACACTGCTGCAGTGAACTTGGAAGATTATGTACTGACACTCTTTCTTCACATCCTCCCTACCCCTCAGCCCTATCCTATTGGACTTGACTGCATGCAGGGTGCTCTCATTGTTTCAGCAACAGAACAGCTTAACCCCGGACGTGCTTACCAGTGTTCACTATTTTAAAGACAAAGAGGCCATCCTTTCTTCAGCCCACAAACAAGAACTGATCATTTTCGGAGGTTCTACCCTAATAATCTTCCAAGCTGTGTCACCGTTCATCTTGGTACGCGGCAGAGGGTTTGCCCAGGTTACCACATACCTCAGTTGTGAAACTATCCTATACAGATGGAGGTTCCCTTTTTGCCTGCTCTTTCCCTACAAAGGCGCCTAACATAGAGTACTGGAGGTAGCTGAGGCATTGGAGATCTTGGGCCTGCCATATGAGACAGGGCCCTTGGTAGAGGAACTGGCCAACGTGGGAGACCAGGAGAAACTTGGCAACGATCCAACTCAAACATGACATGTAAAGAATGCAAATAGCAGCAGAAGCAATCAGAAAAGGAAGAACCTGCAGCCGCAACTCACAAAGACTGACCGACACACACACACCAGAAAGATCCAACAACATGTGTGACATTCCTGAGGTGCGATAAGGTGATCTGTGGGTGGCAGAGCCCTGGGATTCCTATGGGCATGGCTCAGTTCACTCTCGAATGCACCCCTCTGAAGATCACAACACTCCATCCATTATCACAAAAATTCGAACTAAGGCTCACATAAGCAAGGCGGGGCACAATGCTTACTGTTCGGAGCCTGCCCTATCTGACCCTCTTGAACCCAGCTCCCAATGAGGGTTTCTATTGGTGAATGTATGATGATTTTGTTATTCTGTGTTACTTTTCTTCTGTCAGTTTTTGTTTTAGTTAGATTTCATTGTTCTAATAGACATTCACTGTGTATATTATTTCTGCATCAGCCATACACTGATATGACATGGCCGCCACCATTCCAGTCTGGAGCACACAGGGCTCAGCAGCATCCAGTGGAAGGGAGAACCATGGCATGCCTCTTCCCCCTCCTGAGGTTCTTCTCTCCGTGAGATAACACCCAGGTTGCCATGGTCACAATCACATTAAATATCCAGGGACGTGATTCTCCAGTTAAGCGGACGGCGTTGTACACTGGCTAAAAATAAAAGAGATAGATGTCACCATCCTCCAAGAAACCAACTTGGTCTCCAGCAATGTACCTTGACGGTATCCCTATTGGTTTCCAACCCAATTCCATTTAACCAGTACCACAAAAACAAAGAGTACAGTTATACTTGTGCGAAGGGGTCTGACCTTTGATTTGGAATCTGGCATTTTGACAAGGGAGGTAGGAGTACAGGACAGGATGGGGATCTTGCTTTTATCACTCTACTCCATCTATACTCTAAATGAGGGGAAGGACCAATTTTATGCAGGTTTCTTACCAAAATTTGCACACAAAGCTAAAGGCCAGATTGTAATAGAAGGGGACTTCAAATGCATCCTCAATTCTGATCTGTATAGTCCTCCTCCCTCTCCCATGGCATAGAGGATCTAAATCTAGGGGACTTGTGATGGGGATACCATCAAAGAGACAATGACTACACTTTCTATTTCAGTGTCCACAGATTATACACTTGCATAGATTACTTTGGTGCCTCTCGGGCGTTAAGGCCACAAATAGTCGATACAGACATACTCCTGAAACTGCTTTCCAATCATGCGTCAGTCTGGCTCTTTCTGGATACGGTGACCCCCTACACTCAGACCCAGTTACAATGAGATAATGTACTAAATAGCTCTCAAATATCCAGTAATGAAAACCACATAAATTATACTCTAACCACCTATTTTCAGGAGATTGATAATGGCAAAGTATGTTGCAGTGTACTCTGGGATACTGGGAAGGTTCTAATCATGGGAGAATTAATATCTCACCCCACAACCCTTGAGTGGCTCCAGAAAACTTTAAGAACACAGTTCACCAGAACGGGGTTGCTACACTACTTCTCTTGGGCCTCTCAGCTGCCTTTGACATATTTGACCATGACACTCTCATACAACAACTCTAGAGGGGACTGCTCTCAACTGGATCAAATCCTACCTTCAAAACAGAACAAATGTCATCAATACCCCCCTTTCTTGTCCAAACTGTACTTCTCAAAAGCAGGGTCCGTCAAGGCTCTATCATCTCAGCCATGCTTTTCAACACCTACATGAAGTCATTACCGGCACTCAGAAATCAATTTCACCTCACATGCTATAACTATGCAGATGACACACAGACACACCTTTAACTGGATAGCCCCAAATACATTGGAACCTCACAAATTTTCAGTTGCCCCAGAGCCATTTGTCAGTGTATGACATGGAGCCATTTCAAATTGAATGCTTCCAAAACAGAAATACTCAAATGTGGCAATTGGAAAGATTATGACCCACTCACCGCCTGGCCATCTGGGAACATCACCTAAAGTATCTAAGGAAGTAAATAACCTCAGAATTACCATGGACTCCAAGCTATCAATAAATGCCCAAGTGGACATACTAGCAAGATCAAGCTTCATTACTATAAAAATTCAGCGATGCATCTGCCCCCACCTGGGATCTCACACAAGGTCCGGGCTACTATCTCTCTCGTTCTGTCTAAACTCAATTGTGGCAATAGCCTCTACCATGGATTAACTTTAGCAACTATGAAAAGGCCACAAAGGATTCAGAACTCTGATGCCAGACTACTCTTACATATAAAGTCACAAGCTCACGTCTCACCTGCCTTGAAGGCCCTACATTGGTTACCAGTTGCCAGAAGATCCACATTCAAGCTGCTTTGTGTCACCCACAAAGTGATACAAGGAACAGGAATAAAATCACCAAATACAGTCAACAAAGGAACGTCGCTCTAGATTGGCACCTCACCTTAAAATCCCACCATACAAGAAAAGAAAATAAGTGGCAAATCTTTCCCTATTCAAGCAGCCAAACTATGGCACTCTTTACTGCCAGTGGAGTAACAAAGGCCCCTGCAGCCCCCGTGGTGTGGGAGCCCTGAGCTCCTGGGGACCCCCCTCAGCACAGTACCCTGGCACACAGCTCCTTACTGAGTCCAGAGAAGGGCCCCTCCATGTAGTTTGTAGTGGGTCCCCCTCAAGTTTGGTTACACTAATGTTTACCCCCAAACATAAGATCCATGGATAACTACCTTATCGTCAAAAGAGTTGACTCTTCCCCACATCACCAACATACTCAAACATACATATGCATCATATCCCTGTGTATGTGAGCATTTCTTTGTACTATATATGTGTACCTACATATGTGTATTCCTTTCTATAAATGTGTATAATAATTATGTTTATAAATATATAAATATTTGTTAGTTCTGCTTAACAAATGTACATATTACTTATGGTTATATTACCTGTTTAAGTTATGTATATAACACACTGCATAAATAAGTACATTTTTATCATACCTCTTTATCTACATTTGCTTCACTACTGAATTACAAAAAAATTATTTAAAAAAGTATAAACAATTATTTAAAAAAATTAATTAGCTTAAAGCAAAGCATCACTTGAAAGTCTGATTTTATTAAACACAACTTACATCTATATATATTACCTTCCTAATACATATATACCTTCCATGTACTTATGTATCGTTATATTTATTACTTCACTTCTAATTCAGCATCTCCAATGCACTACTCTATATCTAACCCTATACCTGTCTCAAAATATCCTCTACTTACACTCTTGGACTCATCCCAAACCTCATTCTACTATGCTTTCCAATGCATTCCATTTTTCACTCCATACTGCCCTCAATATTTCATCTACCTCCACTCTCTTACTCATCCCAAACCTTATTCTACTACTATGATCCTCAAAATAACCCTTTCTAGACTCTCCCCTCCTCTACCCCTCCTTGCATCATCTCAGGACTCTTTTACTATTTAGATCTCCCCAAAAAGCTTTCTATAATCCTCCGTCTTCCCCCTCCACTTCCCCTTTACTCATCCCAATCCTTCTACTACTGCCATAAACTCCAAAAAACACTTTCTAGACCCTTCCCTCTTCTATCCCTCCACTATCCTTTTCAATCCAGCTTCACATGTCCACCGCTCACATTAATTTCATATTTCCCTGTACTAATTCCTCACTAATCCTTTTTGGATTCGGAGTAGCATGCTACCCACCAAAACGTTCTTCGACACCTCATCAGGGGTAGCAAGCGCTTATAAATGCAAACCCTTTCCTCTTCAATCCCTCCACTATCCTTTTTAATCAAAATAACAAACTCACATGACCACCGCTCAAATTAATTTCATATCTGCCTATACTAATTAATCACTAATCCTCTCTGGGTTCCGAAGTAGCGCGCTACTCGCTGAAAAGCGATTCCACGCCTCGTCAGGGGTGGTAAGCGCTATATAAATGGAATTACAATTACAATTACAGAAACAGAGAAAACAGGAGCTCAAGTATGCGTTATGTACAAGGCTTTCATACACATCCTCACAGAGCCACTCGCAGCAGTCAGTCAGTCAATAATACGTTATTCAATATTTTATTACTTTATTCAATTAAAAAGTATAATCATAAAAGTAAGCATACAGACACATACATAATTTTACAAAAAAGCTGAAAACGCCATAGTGCAATAAGGTGTGTAATAAAATTAAAAAGTTAAAAAGGCAACAAATTGTGAAATTTCATAACAAATGTTAAAATGTAGCTCACTGCAAAACAAACATCATTCCCCTTTAGTGCCAGCAAAAATCACAGAGCTGGCCTACATTGAACAAAGATATATCTTTTCAACAAAGGAATTAAAAAGTGTTTTAAATGTATACAATACAATGTGCAGAAAGATAGATGGTGCAGAAGAGTCTGGTCAAAAGTCCCAAGCAAGGGCAAATGTGTATTTTAGAATTATCATACTGACCCAATGAAGAGCAAATTAGAGTATGAATAATCCCAGTCCGAAAACAAATAAGGACTGACCTATCCCAATACCCAGACAACATCAGTAAATAGTGTTCAATTCCTGGGGATGTCTGAATGTTAACATAAGACCTAACATAGGGTTTAAGCAGTTCATCTTCCCTTTCCATAAGTGCTTTGTTCAGGAACAATATCTTAATATTATGTCAATCCAATTTACGATCTGTCAACAGATCAGATCTTCCCAAGATCTCAAGGGCTTCCTTAACATAAGACAGCCAAGGGATTTTAAGACACTCCTTACAGCTTAGGCAGTCCACCGTAATGGTTAGATCAAAGATGGCTAGTGGATTGGACCATACAGAAAGCCAGAGTGATAATAGAGCTAGTTTAATAAAATATTAAATATGCAGAAGGCCAAGCTCCTCATGACATAACATGTGGAACAGGAGAGGGAAAACCCAAAAGGCAACGAAGACAATGACTTACAGCAGTTTTTAATGACATCCTAACACAAGGGGTGGTTACAGACACAATGGTGGAATTCTACTGAACAGTTTTGCTAAAAGTTGGAAAGGATCAATGCCATGTTCCGCATACCGTCCAATTGCTTTGCTCAAAACAGACATGAACATTTTTACCTCCGTGTTAGTTTTGTGACTGCACACGATTTGGGCCAGATCAATGTCCCCACAACGAGCTAGTTTCATATGGGATCACCACACAAGGGATAATACAGGTTGGTGGACTCTTTAATGGAGTTTGCTGGCCTTCGTTTCAGTTGACGCAAAGAAGGCCTTCAACAAGGATAACTGGCAGTATATAACCAAGATCCTAAATAAGACTCCTTTTGCCCCTGCTTGTAATGATTTATACTAGCCACCTTTAAAAAACTGACCACATGAATATAAGTGAACAGCAATTACTCTCTCCAGGTCCCCACCACAAGGGGCACTAGGCAGGGCTTTTCCTTATCCCCCTAAATATTTGCACTTGCAACAGAGTCTTTCATCCAAAATATAGAGAACAAGCCAGCTATTAAAGGGATTTGTGTGGGGGCACAAGGGTTTAAATTAGCGGTGTATGCATATGATACATTACTGTTTCTCACAGAGCCAAGACCTCTATTCCTGCATTGGAAGATGGATTAGCACTCTTTTAGGAGGCTCTGGTTTCTTTATAAATTACACAAAATCCTGTGACATGGGCATAGCGATCAATGTCGAGAACATTAAAACACTTCTAACCCAATACAGCTTTGCATGGACTTAGGCAGCCATAAAGTATTTCGGCATCAACCTGCCATAAAATACAGCCAATCTCTTTCCGGACAACATGCCGACCTTTCTGTGAATCTTACACAAAGACCATTTTTACTAGGGCAAACTTGAAATCTCGTGGCTGGGAAGGCTAACATCTGAAAAAATTAACTTCCTACCTCAGCTTCTGCATGCAGCTCAGACCCCCCCTATTGTACTTTCCCAAATCCATCCTTCAATAGATCCAAAATAAACTACTTTCATTTGTTTGGATGACTCAATCTCCAAGAGTCGCTGGAGTTACTCTGTATAAGCGGACAGTGGAGGCTGGGTCGGCCTTTCCAGGCATATAGACTTATGTGTAGGTGGCCCAGCTCCACCCTGCCCTTGACTAGAACTGTAATTCTGGTGGTAAGGGCTGAGTACAGCTGGAATAGCACTTCTCCAGGATACCATCGTCCTCTGGTTCCCCCGTAGAGTTCTGTCAGGGAGGCAACAGCTAATCCCCAATACAAAGATCTTATTAGATTACTTGCACTACATTATAATAAATAATAATTCCACATTTCTAAAAAGTGAACTTCTCACCCCTAAGGGTGTCAAAGCTCTTGGGGCCATTGGGGAGATTAAGTGAGCTATTGCCAAGAGTCACATGATGCTGTGCTGAGATGCCGCTGGGGTTCGAACCGTGAGCCCGTGCTCCAGAGTCAGCAGCTCTGGCCACTGCACCACACCTCTCCCATAACATTTAATCACACGCAAGAAGAGTTCCTCCAAGTATCCTTCACCACTCACAACTTTTGTGTACATCCCAGATTTCACACCAGGAGTTACCAATCACCATTTTAAGGACTGGAATGGTGAGCTTTATCAAATCAAGATGGGTGCTGCTTTCTTGTCAGGAGGTCCGGGAGGGGTGGTGACTTTAGAAATACCCAACTACCACTCTGGGTGGGCTCTGGAACACTTAGGAGCAAAGTGTTCAGTGAGAAATCTCCACTAAAGACTATATTTATCAATAAAGTACTCCAGGAAGGAATCACTGGGCTACAGCTAGCAATTTCAGATACTTGCTCCAAATCTAAGCACAGCTACACCCAGTGCTGAGAAGGGAATCTAGCTCAAAAGAAACATGAAACACAATCTGTCACAGGGCTGCACATCAGATGGTACATCTCCCCCGCATAGCCCCTAGCAATGTTCAATAGCTATGAGTCTTGCTGTAAAAACTGCAGTGAGAGGGGCACCGTTTTCCACATGTGGTGGTCCTGCACACTCACACAAAATTACTGGTCAACCATAATTTCCCATATCAGGGCTATACTGGGCATAACGTTCCTATTGCATCCCTTATTGCTTCTGCTTAGTGGCCCAGAGGAGATGAGCATTTACCCATTGACCACTCCACAGGAGAAAGCCCTCACGCTATACTAGAAATAACCTACCACCCCTCTGATATCTGTTTGCTAGTGGAAAAGTATGGTCAATGTACGTGCTAGAGAGGCTAACTGCGCATCTGTGCAACAAGATGGATACATTTGAAGTACTTGGCTTCCCTTTCGAACTTTTATGAAGCGCAATTGACTTGTGGCAACCAACCCTGGCCAGGCCCCATAACTTATCTGAAAGGCTGGACTTCACATCATAGAATCTCGTTCAAGCAGTGCCTCTGAAGTAGATGACCTCTCCTGATACTATTACTACGCTCCAGCTTTGGTAGCCAATTCTATGTACTATTGCTGTAGTGCTTACTGGGCCCTTTATGAAAATCCGCTCTTAATCTCACGCTACCTCCGGTGGTCCTCCAATGGATCTTGCTCTGTGCTGAAAGGGGTTGGATATTCAGAAGATGGACAGTTACCCAAAGAGGACCAGGAATAGGATAACTGTATCTCCAACTCAAATATGATACAAAATAGGTAAACCTCCCAAGGTGAGTAATATCATAGGTAACCCAAAACCAATGCTCACTCACAAGCAATGATGAGTCAGAACAGCAGAGTCAGATTAAGAATTTAAGCTTTAGTTGTTCAGTTTAAAAGGGTAAAGAATATTTGCATTCAATAAAAGGTCACATACATCTATGGTGGTCTGTGACTCAGAAGCGGAAACTCAGCACTCCAGGCAGCAAGGCAGTAGGAGCCAAAGTGGAGCAGAGCGGTGCAGAAGTGCGATGGGTCGACAAAACCCCGTGATAGAGGTCCTTTTCCTCGACCGCTCCAGCTGTGTCACTCTTGCTACCTCCTCACCGGGCGTTTGTCCACCCCCAACCTAGCCGTGCTGCTGTGCTGCCATTTCCACTGCGGCCGGAGGAGAAAAGCCAGAAGAACAGCAACCCCAGTGCGTCAGGTAAGGCTCAGAGCCGCATTGGCAATCTGGAAGAGTGGAGACGGCCAGCAGTAGGCTGGTGTGGCTTGCTCCCTTCCGAGTAGGCTCCGAACCTGCACGACAGAGACAGCCGCTGCTGCTACCTCAGCACCAGAGGAAAGTGCCCTAGGCCAGGAAACAAGGATAGGCGGGAGCCAAAACAAAAGGAATCTTCCCTTGAGCCTAAACCATTCCACAGAGGTGCCAATAGCATGCACTCCACCTCAAGAAGGAGACGGTAATGTAAACCCTAAGAACACAAACAAGCCTGCCGCAAACAACAAGCAAAAGGTCCAAGATTATGGGATACTTTAGGGTGAGCTCCCCTTCGAGTGGACTCCAGGACCCTAAGGACACCACACATCACTCAGTCCCACTACAACATCCCGAAGTCTCAATGACCTCTGGAGAGAGGCCACTACCGGGAGCAAACTCACACATGCTACGTTCCACATCATCAAAGGCAGGCAGTATCATCTCTGAGGTTCTAGATGTTGAGAAATTATACAGCACACCTGGAAAGGCAGCTAAGCTCCATGCAGTAGGACTCCGCTCATGACGGCTGAAAGCCTCGCATCAGCAACCATGATTCGAACAGAGCAAGGCACGGACATCAAGACTTCGGAAGAAGGGAAAGACCACCTGTCAACAATAACAAGGCCAGAAGCTGCCCTGGATACCATTGCACCAGAAACACCCAAAGCCACGGCCCAAAGGTGCCAAAAGGAGGCCAGTCAAACCGGAAATAACCTGACTAGTCATCAGTCAGCCATCAATCCACAAGAAACCCGCTCGGTTAATCTTCCGCCACAAAGGGCTTCACAACCAGCAACAGCTCAATTAAATGGAGAGTCAGCAAACAGCACAAGAACCTCGGCCCTAAGGCAACCAACAGAGTTCACCGAAACCAGAATCAATCAGACTGATGGTCAGACAACTACTGACCCCCAGGGAACTAGTACTACCACCCCACATCTCAAAGTTCACCATAATTTGAATTAACACAACCTTAGGGAGATCCATCCAAAGACCTAAGAGCAACAGACTATATCATATTTGTGCCAGAATGTAAATAAAGGGGAAGAGTTGACATTTTATACAGGGGGAACATACTGCAACTCATGTGAACAATCAAAAACCTGAATAATCTAAGCTCAAAAGTTCTTCTCCTAATTGAGTTTTTACAAGCCAATAAACTGCATGGTCCAAAAGTAACCAAAACTATCTGGATAACAAACAACGCAGCCAACGGTGAGCAGCCAAAATATCGAAAAGAAAATATCTACCTACACTAATATTGAGTTTTAAATATCGAAGGGACAGAATATCGATGTCAATAATATCTATGGACAGAATATCGACCCTAAGGTAAGTATTTTAATATCGATGTTAGTAATATCGAAGTTAGTAATATCGACATCAAATATATCGATGTTACTAATATTGATGTTACTAATATCGATATTTATATTATTGTTATGTATTTTATTATGTATTTAATATGTATGTGTTATATGTTTTTTGTTAAGTGTTCTACTGGTTTTAAAATATATGTATACAATTTTTATATGTTAACAATGGTTTTTTAAGTCAATTTTGTGTTTTAGTACCGTAGCGGGTTGTGGGTTTATAGGGGAATAGGGTGGGAAGTAATTTAATTATATGGAATTAATTATACATTTTTAGGAATTATAAATTAATTTTTAATTAATTTTTGTGTTTAAGTTCTGTAGCGGGTTGTGGGTTTATAGGGGAACAGGGTGGGAAGTAATTTAATTATATGGAATTAATTATACATTTTTAGGAATTATAAATTAATTTTAATTAATTTTTGCGTTTAAGTTCTGTAGCGGGTTGTGGGTTTATAGGGGAATAGGGTGGGAAGTAATTTAATTGTAATTAATTAATAATTTATTTTCATTTATTGGTATTGATAATTATATTATTGTTAATTAAGTATTAATTGGTAATTAATTTTTATTAATTGGCAATTAGTTTTAATTAGTTGATTAATTGATAATTATGTTAAGTGTATTATTTTATTAGTGGAGTGTGCCGTGCGTTTATAGGGGAATAGTGTTGGAAGTAATTGAAATCTAATTAAGTAATTATTAAATTTGTTGTTGGGTATTGATACTTAATTGGACAATAATTATTAATTGGTAAATATTGTAAATTATAATATTTTGGTTATGAAAAATAATTAATTGTTGATTAATCATTAATTGTGAATTAAATATAATTAAATATTATGCATTGATATTTCGAATTCATATATTAATAAGTAATTATTAATTGGTAATTAATGTTTAATATTTATTAATTTGGCGTATGAAATATATTTAATAGTTCTATATTTTTTAATTGGTAATTAATGTTTCATAATTATTATTTTGCGGTATATATTTTTTTAAATTGTTAAATATATTTTAATTGGTATTCACTTTTTAATAATTCATATGTTTTTGGTTATGAAAAATATTTTATCGTTTAATATTTATTATGTGGTAATTAATATTTATTAATTATTATTTATTGGTATTTATTATTAATGTATTGTGAATTAATTATTCTTTGGTAGTTATGTTTGTAATAATTATTTATTGGTATTTGTAAATAATTTTGAGTTATTTAATAATTAAATCACTAATTATTTTAAATAATTATTTTATTTATAAGTATGTTATTTTTAACTTCTACGCTATCCAACACTTTCCCTACTGTTCCACCCTCTGGAGTTGGAATAGTAATTTTTATCCCTACGCTATCCAACACTTTCCGTACTGTTGCACTCTCTGGAGTTGGAATAGTGATTTTTACCCCTACGCTATCCAACAATCTCCCTACTGTTGCACTCTCTGGAGTGGGAATAGTAATTTTTACCCCTACGCTATCCAACACTTTCCCTTCTGTTGCACTCTCTGGAGTTGGAATAGTAATTTTTACCCCTTCGCTATCCAACACTTTCCCTACTGTTGCACTCTCTGGAGTTGGAATAGTAATTTTTACCCCTACACTATCCAACACTTTCCCTACTGTTGCACTCTCTAGAGTGGGAATAGTAATTTTTACCCCTACACTATCCAACACTTTCCCTACTGTTGCACTCTCTGGAGTTGGAATAGTAATTTTGACCCTTACGCTATCCAACACTTTCCCTACTGTTGCACTCTCTGGAGTTGGAATAGTAATTTTTTACCCCTACGCTATCCAACACTTTCCCTACTGTTGCACTCTCTGGAGTGGGAATAGTAATTTTTACCCCTTCGCTATCCAACACTTTCCCTACTGTTGCACTCTCTGGAGTTAGAATAGTAATTTTTACCCCTACACTATCCAACACTTTCCCTACTGTTGCACTCTCTGGAGTATGAAAAGTAATTTTTACCCCTACGCTATCCAACACTTTCCCTACTGTTGCACTCTCTGGAGTGGGAATAGTAATTTTTACCCCTACGCTATCCAACACTTTCCCTACTGTTGCACTCTCTGGAGTGGGAATAGTAATTTTTACCCCTACGCTATCCAACACTTTCCTTACTGTTGCACTCCCTGGAGTGGGTATAGTAATTTATACCTGTACGTTATCCAATACTTTCCCTATTGTTACACTCCCTGGAGTGGAAATAGTAATTTTTAGCTTACCCTATCCAACATTTTCCTTACTGTTGTTTTTTTGGAGCTGGAGTAGTAGTTTTATTGTCGGAGCTATTTAATATTTTTTGTTGGAATATTTTAGATAATGTAATATATAATTAATGTTAACAATATTCAAATTAAATGTAATTTTTTAAATCTGTTATATATAATTATTTAATTTTTATTCATGTTATTGTTTTATGTGTATGATGTATTTGTAATTTATAATAATTTTTAACAAGTTATAAGTTATTAAAACAATTATTAGAACTTATTATTAAGGAAGTATATATATTATATACGTTTAATTAATGTTTTATTAAATTATATATATTAATTATTAATTTTAAACATTATAAAATATATTTAATTATGTTTATTTTATTTATAAGTATTATGTGGTAAATAATTTAATTACCGGAACTTAATTTGATGCGGAAAATCTATAACAATAGCTCAGTAAAATAAGAGGCAGAATCCGTGGTATTAGAGGTTCGGAACGGGCTTTATTCCAGAATCAATTTAAATTGATGAGCTCCAGATTCCATCACCACGAAGGTTCCGGAAGTGAAGACGTTACTTTATTGACAGGTAATCATTTTTATACAATAGGCATTACAGTGAAACAAATGGAGGAGGCGTAACAATTGATAGTAGAGATAAAACATACATGCGTAGCAAAAGTGGGTGTAACTGGGTGTAACTAGGGAACGTCATCAGGTATGATGTCATAATAGGGTGGTTCCATGAAAGAATTTCGCAATGTCAGCAGAAATACTTGGCAGAAATGCGCGCGCAGCAGCATGACGTGTGATTGACGTGCAACTAGGGGGTGAAGGGAACTTGACATTTAGCTCTACATGTGGCGACAGAAGTCTGGAGGGTCAAGTCAACCTAATCCCAAATCATATCTAACATCCTATGTTTAAAGAACTGTGTTATCCAAAAGAGAAGTCTCTTAGAGTAGAATCTTATTCTATACTGACTATACTGACTGTGAGTGCGTGTACAAGCGTCTAAGTGTCTATACTAGATGCGGGGGCAGAAAATCTTCCATAGTAACAGGGCTATGAATTACTTGCATAAAGACAGAGAAGCCGGGCCTTTTGCTCGGTAGCTGGAAGAATGTTTACTTAAATTACTAGACAAGAATGCATTGGATAGGGAGCGGAGCAGATAATTTCGAAGGTGAAATACAGTTTTTGGCAGGCAACAGGCTGATGTCAGGCACCGTTAGCTGCGCAGAGAATGAGGACAAAGTTCATGGATACAGATGCGAGCTCGGACTGGAGCTTTCAGAGGCAGAAGGCAAGAAAAGGCTTGATGGCAGAATCAGGGCCTACTTGCCTGGACTGTAAAATAGCATAAGTGAACCATATAAAGCCGGTGGCCTTTCATACTTAGAAATGGAATATCCGGCTCATTCATGGCGGATCTGAAAGAGGACATGTTGGCGGTGGACGCACATGTGTTTGCGTCTTCATAACTGGAACTGGAGGGAACATACATGTACTTGTGATTTATACATGAAACCGTTGGGGTCCAAGATAGGGGACATAACTGATCATAAAAATCCATATTTCCACATTCCCTCCTTGTCCCCTACTTGCCCGTCAAGAGATATCAATCTTCATCAATCCATCGATCTGTTCATATAGCATCATTTGTTCTTCTTTTTTCTTCTGGGATGAACGAAATCTTGATGGTGGAATACACGATGTGGCACACAGACCACAGATCGCTGGTCCACATTGTAGACATAGACAGCAACTGAATAGTATGAGAAAGCCAATACCGAGGAAGGATAGGACCTTCCATCCAAAGGTAGATAATACACTCCAAAACCAACCGGACCAAGTCCAGGTGCCTGGATTCTGGTGTATCTGGCTTACAATCTTATGAAGTCGAGTTATGGCTTTATATACAGATGGCGAATTTTCTGGTATGAAAATGCAACAACTTGATCCGATGACCCTACAAGCTCCGCCCCTATCGGCCAGGATGACGTCAAGGACAAGACGATTTTGAAGCACAACAATCCGCATAGCAGACTGTTCTTCTGTTAAATTGCCTAAGGCGGAAATAGTTTCGTTCACTACTGCTTCAAGGGTTCTGGTTAATCTACGTATCAGCTTACTATTGGTAACTGTACCTATATAGGGAAAGAGACCTTTATTGAAATCTGTGTATTTTTCCCATGCGGTCTCAGTGTAATCGACTATTGGGAGATCTCTCCTTTCTCTATTGTGTACTAAATGAGTATTTCTATGATAATCAGGAGGAGCTAGGAAAACAGGTGGCAAAAGGAATCCGATGTAGCAGGTACCACCCCAATCTAGTGGCAAACGTATATATGCCGTCTGACCACATATGAAGTAGGAATGGCGGGAAGCTCTAAATGTAGACTTGCCTTGATCACTAAATTCTATTACAGTGGTGCATCTACTATGGCCCATATGTATGGAACCATTCTTTCTTACACATAATTCACCTTTAACTGGAAACACTGACATGGCGGGCAAAATTGGAGTAGCTTCGGATTCGACATTCAGGATCATGAGATTAAGCGTAAAATTACCTAATCCATATACTTCATTTTCTAGATCAGTTCCTGTTCTTTTGGGAAGTCCCTCCTTGTTAGGGTAGCAGACTTTGAGTAAACCTAAGTTCAGATTTCCCCATACCCAGTTGTCTTGATAAACTGCAGAATTCGAATCTAGGGAATTAATTAAACTAAACCATGCTCCACAGGATCCATTATGTGTGAACGGGTATGGAAAGAGAGGTAGAATTCCTTTATAATTCTGATAGGGAGGGAGTCGGCCACATATTCAACAATTTGTAGCATTGCTAACCTGATGGGAATGATGTAACATACTAATAAACGTGTTATTGCGCAGCGCAAATCTATAGGACAACTCATGCGGAGGTAATTCACTAAAAGAATGTTCAGCAGTAACATTATAAACATGTCTAGAAATAGGATAATATATGTGCAACAATATACTTGTAGTAATTATTAAAAGACTTAAGAAAAACAAAATTAATAACGTCACTGTGCAATGACTACGCAGTGATTTACAGTACGCATGTCGTTTCAGCTTTATCCTTCTGTTTCTTTCTCTACACAGGTCTAAGGAGTACATGTCAGAGACAAATTCGACCGATTCACCTTGGAGAGGACTTAAACAATCAAATTGCCTGACTTGTTAGACCTAAGTTTTAGTTTGTATAGTTCATGGCTATTCAGTTCAACCAAAGGAAGTTTTGAGTCAATCGGTGAAGACACGCAAGGTGTGTCGTTTACGTCTGACGGTAGTCCATGAAATTTCTTGATATGACTTGAATGTATCCAGCCTTTTCGACCTTCGATCTTCACGGCTGTCCTCGTCGTTAACAATACGAGTTGAGGCGACTTCCACCTAGGATCCAGCTGAGACTTCCGGTCAAAGTTCCTTACTAAAACTAAATCTCCTGGAATTACGTCATGGGGTTTCACCTCGGTGTTGTCAGGAAAGGCTGCAGCTACCTGTGAACGACAAGATTGTAGTGCAGACATCAAGGAAGCCAAGTAATCTGTCAGCATATTACAGTCAATATCAGTTATTTTGCGTGGTATAGGCGTCCCCCACATATTTGGTGGTCTACCGAAGATCACCTCATAAGGGGATAGTCCTGTTCGAGAGTGTGCTACCATTCTCATGTAAAAGAGTGCAACGGGTAAGGCTACTACCCAGTCGACACCTTTCTCTCTGCATATTTTGGACAATCTAATTTTCAAGGTCTGATTATGTCTTTCCACGAGACCTGCTGCCTCGGGGTGTCGGACACAGTGAAATTTCCACTGATAGCCTAACAAAAGTGAAACGTGTTTCATTCGTTCGGATGAGAACGGCTGGCCGTTATCTGAGTAGACAGCACGTGGTAAACCATACCGTGGGAAGAATTCTCGAACTAACTGTTTAGCCGTAGTCGGGGCAGTGTAATCTGAAACCGGGTATGCCTCTGTCCAACGGGAAAGAGCACAGACAACTACGAGAACATATTTGAATCCTCGACATCGTTCCATCTGGATATAATCCATCTGGAGGACTTCAAAAGGGTGATCAGGAGGCTGAAATCCACCCTGTTCTACGGGAATGCTTTTTCCTGGGTTAAACTGACAACAGATCATACAGGTACGAACTTTTTGTTTAGCTGCTGCTCGTAAATGTTTGTTGAACCAAATGTGTTGGATGCTGTCTAGCATAGCTTTTTCTCCTAGATGTGCTGGACTATGTACAGTATTAATTATAACTTGGACCATTGAATCAGGAAGGAACCACACAGATTTTTCCTTCGTCATCCATCCTTGATCCGTTTGGATCCCTCCTAATTCAGTCCATTTCTTTATTTCGTCTGGTGTAGCATGTGTCTGTATGTCTATTACGTCAAGAGCGGGGTCCTTAACCATCATGCAATATGTTGGTGTCGGGACTATTGTCTTTGTCATGTCGGATGTTCGAGTTTGAGCAGTCTGTTTAGCTGTTCTGTCAGCTAGATCATTGCCTTGAGAAATGATATCAGTAACTTTCGTATGAGCTTTACATTTCATAATTGATATTGCAGTGGGTAGATGTATTGCATCTAATAAGGCATGAATGAGGGGTCCGTGCTGAATGTGGGCACCGTGAGAAGTTAAATAACCTCTCTCTCGCCACAGCACGCCGAAGTCATGTACAACTCCGAATGCATAACGTGAATCAGTGTATATGTTGACTTTTTTATTTGCGGCTTGAATACAGGCTTGTGTCAGAGCGATGAGCTCTGCTGCTTGAGCGGACAAGGTATTTATACAATTTGTTTCAATGATTTCAGTGTCTGTTGTGACTGCATAAGCGGCCACTAGCTCTCCTGTACCTGTTCTCATACATGAACCATCTACATACAACGTCAGGTCTGGGTCTGACAATGGGACATCTGTTAAATCTTGTCTGGGTTTCGTCGTGATAGTGATAACTTCAATACAATCATGTGCAAGTGGGTCTGTTCCATTTATAGGTAACAGTGTGGCAGGATTCAATGTACTACAACGTCTGATTTCTATATGTGGCTGAAACAATGTTAATTCGTAACCAGTGAGTCGTGCTATAGTCAAGTGTTGTGTTTGTGTGCGGTTCAAGAGAACCTCTACTGCATGTGGTACTTGTACTGTCAATGGATGTCCTAATACTATGGCATCGCTTTGTCTGATTGCTAAAGCTGTTGCTGCCACTGATTTCAGGCACGCAGGCAAAGCCTGAGCTACGGGATCTAATGTACTAGAAAAATAAGCACATGGTTTGTGTGATCCTGCTTGTTCCTGTGTGAGTACTGACAAGGCAGTACCTTCGCGTTCTGTAACGAAGAGTGTAAACTGTTTATTGTAACATGGTGTTGCTAAAAGAGGTGCTTGGCATAAGGCTTTCTTTAGGTTTTCAAAAGCTTGTGTATGTTCCTGAGTCCAAGGGAGAACAGTCGATGTGGCTGCCTCCTGTGTTGTCAATTGAATGAGTGGTTTTGCTAGAAATGCAGACTGAGGGATCCACTGCCTACAATATGAAGTGAGGCCTATGAAAGCCCGCACCTCCTTTTGTGTCTTGGGTACTGGCATTTTAGCAATTAGCTGGATGCGATCTGGTGTAAGCTGCCTTCCCTCCTTGGACAGCGAGTGACCAAGGTAAACAACTCGCTGGACACAGAATTGCAGCTTAGAAGGGGACACCTTGTGCCCCTTTTCGGCCAAAAATTGTAATACCGTCAGTGAGGCTTTCTCACATTCAGGTTCGCTTCTAGCGGTGATCAGCAGATCATCGACGTATTGAAGCAGGGCAGTGTTGACTGGCATGTGGATACTGTCGAGTTCTCGTTTCAGTGCTTGGCTATAAATGCTGGGGCTTTCTGTAAATCCTTGAGGTGCGCGTGTGAATTTAAAGCTACGTCCATTTAAACTAAATCCGAACAAGTATTGGCTTTCCGGATCTATTGGGACGCTGAAAAAGGCATTCTTGAGATCAATTACAGTAAAGAATGTTGCTTCGGAATCAATGGCTGTCAGTAATGAAGAAATGTCTGGGACTACGGGGTATTGTGGTACTATGCATTTATTTAATTCGCGCAGATCAATAACCAATCGATATACTGGCGGGGCTGTTGGACCGGTTCGTTCAAGAATCGGAATTATCGGTGAATTACATACATTGGAGTCAGTTTCCACAACCACTCCTTGGGTAATAAGCTCGTCAATGATCTGTAGTAAAGCCACTACAGCATCTGGGGGTAACTTGTATTGTCGCATTCGTGGAAGTACCACTCCTGCCTTTAGTGTGACTCGATATGGTGTAATGTTCATGCAACCAACATCTGTAGGGCCTTGTGCCCATAAATGTGTCGGTAAAGTCTGTAGTCGGTGATCCATGTCTCGGGACACGTAGTGCCCTTTGAAATCACGTAAAAACAATCTTACTCCTTCTGGAGAACAACATATTATAGCTCCGAGAGCTTTCAAAGTTTTTATGCCTAACAAGTTTTCTGGACATGATTTAGTAAGTAATAAATCTGTAGTTCGTGTCAAGGGACCAATCGTAAGTGGAAGAGGCTGTGTTACTTCGTTAATGATAGGTTTTCCTGAAAAGCCAAGGGAAATATTCTGTGTGCCTGAGAGGGGTGCCCCTGGAACTTCACTACGTTTTATTGTTGTTCGACTTGCCCCTGTATCAAGTAAGAATTTTCTATCTTGACCTAACAGTTCACTGTGTACATAAGGTCCTTCTTGATCTACAGGGACCTCAATAAGGGGTAAGCCAACTTCCCTCTCTAGGCTGTTTCATGAGTATCGTTGATAATCAGGATAGTCATACTGTGCGGTCTGATACATCTGTCGGGTCGTTGTTTGTGTGGCAGCAATAGGCTGCGGTGGTGGAGCTGGCATAGACTGTTGCGGAGCTGGCATGGACTGTGCATGCTGCGGAGTTCCTTGTTGATTCTGATCCTGTCTAAGTGGTCTTGGTCTTTCTTTTGCGTTACCTATGGCAATATTATGTTTTAAAACGGGACAATCGTGTACATAATGACCTGGCTGTTTACAATAGTTGCACGTCCCTTTAACAGGACCTGCTGAAACACTGGACTGTGTTATACCCTTCTTATGACCGTCGGCTGGCACTGTCTGGGAAACTAGCATTTTCATTTTCGTGTCTTTCATGCGTCTATGTTCATGTTCTTGTTCTTCTCTAATCCTATTGTGATGGTACTGTAGCATTTGTAACATTTGTGACGGAGTGTTACCTTGCCAGGTACTCTCGAACTTCAATATTCTATTCTTAACTTGGGGCAAGGCATTTTCAACTAATTTTGTCACAAACAGATGTGGATACGACTCGCTACTTGCTTTTATTCCACTATTTATACCAAAACATTTTTCAAATCGGGAATAGAAATCACTATTGTCTTCATCTGGTTTTTGTTTACAGGCTGAGATTGCACCCCAGTCTTCCTTTTTCGTAGTTAATAATCGTGGCAGTACCTGTACTAGTAAACCTGGTAGTGCTTTGGTCTTGTCCCCGAGTCCTGAACCTGGACCTCGAGCTTTTTCTTCGTTTTCTAATGCTGTCCAATCTATCTTCTGATCTCCCACCTCCCAATCCTTTTCCTTGAGTTTTTCATAAATGCCCGCGGGCATTAATACCTTCAATATTGTCATAATGTCGGGGTAGGTATATTCTCCCATGAGTAACATATCTTTAATTTCACGGTGGAAACCCGCTGGGTCTTTGTCATGACTGGGTACCACTTTCTTCATTTCTAATAATTCTATTTTGGATATGGGTATGTATACAAACACACGTTTAAACTCATTGTCATCACCCTTTATCGGGTGCACTTCCCGTAAGGGATTTTGTCTATCCATGTAATACGTCGTTCTTTCCTTGATGGGCAGTGAGACATGTTCAGGACATACAAAAAGAATGTACTGCCTTCTAGATTCTAGTATTTCTCTAATTAACTTAGTACCGGAACCTCTCCATTTATTCGTGAGTAATTCAGTCAATATATCAGTTAAGGGGCCAGGATCGGAGTGTTGGCTTTTATATAATATAAGGAGTTGTTGAATCATATAGATACCAGCTAAACGCTGTTCATCTGGGGCGAGGTTCAAAAACGTATGCGCTAGTGTATCATCACCATATTTTCCAGGACTATCAACCCAGTGAACGGCTGACCTGGCTAATTCTTGTTCGTCCATAGAATCGAGTATATGATAACCCCTTCGTTCTCGGAGTAATTTGTCAGCGGCTTGGAATGAATGTTCGGGTGACCTTATATTTATTATAGGAGTTTGGAATTTTCTGTTATTATCTGGACGTGTCGGACATATCGGATCAGTAAAGCATCTAGTATTATTGCAAGATCTTCCTCTACCTACATAGGCCATGGTTTCTAACTGTCCTGTGGGCAGTTCTAATTCTTCCTCTTCCTCGGTTTGTTCAGGTTCGTCTACTGCTAATCTTTCCTCGTGTATTCGTTCTATTTCTTTGCGGATCTTTCGGCTCATAGCTACTATACATGATCGTTTATCGTGTCTCCCCTCTGAAATATTCTTACCCCAAGTGGTAAGAATTTGCATTTCTGCCGGACTTACCCCTGGTTGATCTTGATTTCTGATCACACAGTTTGAGGAAACGTAACAGTTCCCCCTGGATTTCCACTTTTTGGTACTCCATGGCTCTGTTAATACTCTCAGGGTCTCGCCCTGACTGAACAAAATGATATATATTTTCTAAGTGTGCAGTCATTCCTGGTAGCTTCCCTAAGTATATTGCAGCTCGTCGGATACGTAACGATGCCAGCATCATCTCGTCCCCTTTTCCGGGCACCGGGTCATATCTACAATCTATTAGAAGTTCCTTGAGCGTGTTGGGAGTTACTAGTTTGGGTGTACGTTGGTGGGCTAATTCTTGAAAGGAAAGTTTATTTGTTCTGGGTGGCGTAGAAAAAATGCTTGATGCACCTCCGGTAGCACCACCTGGGGTGCTGGATGTGAAAGGATTCGTTGAACGGGATATAGCAACCATTGGTGTGGATGCGGATGTAGAAACAGATGTGCTTGCCGGAACTTGTGTCGGGGTTTGCTGTTGCAGAGGTACAGACGAAGGAGGGTCTTGGCGTTGAACCCCCTCGGCAGGCGGTCTATGTGACGCAGCATTAGCATACTCGGGAGCTGCGTCGTCTAAATAAGAGGAAAGAAAAACATCTTCTGCGGTTCTGGGATGCCTTTTGGGATGTACTTTTATCGGAAACAATGGGGGTGGCAAGTCTTTTGGTATCTCCGGAGTAGCCTTAGGTAATCCTTCGGCCAGAAGAGGATACATACCATTCACAAGGGCATTTCTTTGTCTGTCTGTTTGTTCTGACTTTACTCGAGTACCTTCTTCAATTAATACACTTTCTCGAACTTTATTTGAATTCTCCTTACTCTTCTCTTCCTGTCTGAGCGCTTTTTCTGTACGTCTATATGATTCTTTACGCCATAATTCAATGGCATCTTTCTGTGACTGTCTAGCTTTCTTTTTCCACAATTCTTCTTCTACTTTCATAATGCAATCTGCATCCCAGGTCCCAGCTGCGGGCCACCTCTGACTTTCTGGTAATTCCTTGGTGTAGTCTACCCATAGATCAAGAAATAATATGGCGTCTAGGCCATGTTTATGATACATGAAGTACCCTGGAGTGTCCCTAGGAGGAATGGGAACAGCTTCTTCGAGTACCCCTTTTCTAGTTGTGATCTGTCTTAATTTCGAAAAGAGCGGCATATTGAGAACTGATCTGATACCTAATTTTGAACACGTTTAATACCATAAAACACAATAATGAACAGTCATTCACACCACAATATACAGAACGTATTTAAAACACTTTAACATTTAACATTTAAATGAAACAGACAATGATGGCCATTTAGGGAACTAGTCACTAAGCATAATACTCGATACTAACCAGGTAATTCTGAATTTTATACTAGACATACTTGATATACTGCTAAACAGTACAGATACACTGCTGAAACAGTGCAGACCGGATTTGTGTACCCAAACCCGTCTTGACCGGCACAACCTATGTGCACGTCAGAACGCCTCCCCGATAATGGTACTCACCGGGTAGCTCGGAACGGAAGGCCTCGGAACTGAACTGAACTTGAACCGGACTGGACTCGACTCGGAACTTCGGAAACTTCGGAAACTGGTGGGCCTCTGTATACCTCGGATCTTGCTCTCTCAGCTAGGCTCTGGTCAGGATACTTCGCACTTCTCACCGCCTCGTCTGGGTGTTGATCGCAGCCTCAGTTACCCCCGCTCGGCAGGAGGGAGATACAGGAAATCCTGTGGGTACGCGTTGTTGTCCGTCCAGCTGTGACAGGAGACCGGGCCTGCAACGCACCGCCGGCGCGTGAGATGAGAAAGTGTCCCTGTTCGGGCGCCATTTATGTGGTAAATAATTTAATTACCGGAACTTAATTTGATGCGGAAAATCTATAACAATAGCTCAGTAAAATAAGAGGCAGAATCCGTGGTATTAGAGGTTCGGAACGGGCTTTATTCCAGAATCAATTTAAATTGATGCGCTCCATATTCCATCACCACGAAGGTTCAGGAAGTGAAGACGTTACTTTATTGACAGGTAATCATTTTTATACAATAGGCATTACAGTGAAACAAATGGAGGAGGCGTAACAATTGATAGTAGAGATAAAACATACATGCGTAGCAAAAGTGGGTGTAACTGGGTGTAACTAGGGAACGTCATCAGGTATGATGTCATAATAGGGTGGTTCCATGAAAGAATTTCGCAATGTCAGCAGAAATACTTGGCAGAAATGCGCGCGCAGCAGCATGACGTGTGATTGACGTGCAACTAGGGGGTGAAGGGGACTTGACATTTAGCTCTACATGTGGCGACAGAAGTCTGGAGGGTCAAGTCAACCTAATCCCAAATCATATCTAACATCCTATGTTTAAAGAACTGTGTTATCCAAAAGAGAAGTCTCTTAGAGTAGAATCTTATTCTATACTGACTATACTGACTGTGAGTGCGTGTACAAGCGTCTAAGTGTCTATACTAGATGCGGGGGCAGAAAATCTTCCATAGTAACAGGGCTATGAATTACTTGCATAAAGACAGAGAAGCCGGGCCTTTTGCTCGGTAGCTGGAAGAATGTTTACTTAAATTACTAGACAGGAATGCATTGGATAGGGAGCGGAGCAGATAATTTCGAAGGTGAAATACAGTTTTTGGCAGGCAACAGGCTGATGTCAGGCACCGTTAGCTGCGCAGAGAATGAGGACAAAGTTCATGGATACAGATGCGAGCTCGGACTGGAGCTTTCAGAGGCAGAAGGCAAGAAAAGGCTTGATGGCAGAATCAGGGCCTACTTGCCTGGACTGTAAAATAGCATAAGTGAACCATATAAAGCCGGTGGCCTTTCATACTTAGAAATGGAATATCCGGCTCATTCATGGCGGATCTGAAAGAGGACATGTTGGCGGTGGACGCACATGTGTTTGCGTCTTCATAACTGGAACTGGAGGGAACATACATGTACTTGTGATTTATACATGAAACCGTTGGGGTCCAAGATAGGGGACATAACTGATCATAAAAATCCATATTTCCACAATTATTTGGTTTATTTTACATATTTTCTTTTAACTAAAAAATACTCTATATTTTTTAAAACGATATTTTTGACATTCTATATTTTATTTTTTTACTTACCATGTTGTAGATAGGATGTCGATATTCTTGTCATCGATATTTTTGCTCCGATATTTTTGTAGGTCGATTTTTCGACCTTCGATATTTTGTCAGTGATTCGCAGCCAACACGGTCATGGAAGAGGCAAACGGATTTCTATGGTGAGGGATAAGGTTGTACGTTAAAAAATGCCTGGTTAGCCAATCCCCCTGTTAATTGGAAATACAGCTAAAATGCTCCTGTAAGACCCACATACTACCATGTCAATACAAAAAGGAGCACGTAGAAGCTTCCCAGTGTTCAACCACAAAAATAACATTTCATTGGAGTGCCACGAATCAAAGCACTCAAGCCAGAGACAGCAGACAACAGAGGTATTAAATTATCTGAAGGGATTTGACCTCATTCGCCTACAAGAAACCTTAGAGGAACAAGCGATAGGACTACAAGGGTTTACTTCGCAATTAGTTTCTGAAATAAAGAGGTCCAAATACGGACATCTGTGTTGTGGCCTGACAATCTACGCCTCAATACCCACAACAGGAACCATCAAACCAATAAGGGCATCTGTAGCGGCCCAAAGCGCCATTCAAGCTGTAACCTCAACGATCATATTCAACGAAGTTGAAGGGCCAATCACAATCATAAACGTATACTTACATCCTAGACACAGGCATAAAGAGGGCAAAGAATTAATTAGAGAACTGACAAGAATTTCAGAAGAGGGTCACACAGAGAATATCATACTAGCAGGTGACTTCAATGCCCATCTTCTGGGAACCACAAGTGAAGAGAAGCTGCTTCCAGAACTATCAGAAGTGTGGAAAATCCAGAGCCAAGGGCTATCCCAACTTAACAAGTAAACTGGACCATCTATTTACTTACTACGAGAGCTTGAAAATCCCAACCTGAGGCCTCTAAATGGTTGCTTCATTGAGGATAATCCACCCCGAGCTTCCACTAAACAACAACTACCTGTCATCTTGATTATACTTTCGTCACACTCCACCAGTTCCATAAAATGCTGTCTTATCAGATGGGAGTCAATGAGCAAAGTGATCACTTACTGCAAGGGGTGACACTAAAGGCAAAAGCAAAATCCATAATCGAGACGAGCAAAAGCATTTGCACAGAATACACTACAGATTATAAGAGGATAAAGTGCAGCCCTGCTTCAGCTGAGAAACTATCAGAATCTGCAAAGACCCTCCTTCGACAAGAAATTAACATAAAGAACAACCCTCTAAACACATGGGAGAACTTCACAAAGGCCCTCAGGGACAAATTTGCCACCAAAGTAGGGACAAAAATGGGAGCAATAGCAATCCCCCATCTTCAAACATATTCACTTCCCAGACAAAAAAAATCAAATATTCTATAAACCAAACCTTAACGTAGCTACGCAGGAATCCTCAATACCCAGTCCTGCAAGGCGACCTGAGGAAATTGAAGGTAACCCTGAAAAGCACAAAATGGGACAAAAGAAGGCAGGAAAATGAATCAATCTGCGTGATTCAAAAAATAAGAATAGTACCTGGTTCTGGAAGACAATTAACATCTCCAATGGCCAGGTCATCAAGGAATAAATTCTTACATCTCAGAGGAAGTCTGGGCAGAATATCTACACCATCATTTTAATAACAGGAAACAATGGGAGAACCAGACTGGGGAATAATCTAGTACCAAACAAGGCACCAGAGGCGATATACCTAGGAAAGAGACCGGTCCCAAATTGAACGTGAACACATCACCTGGCACTACATTGAACCGCCACACACTCGCCGTGGGTGATAAAACAGAAGGCTTAGAAGTACCTCATAAAGGTGACGAACGACACAGAGTAACAGTGCTATAAATGTGGATGCAAATAGCCAAAGAAATGCTAGAAGGTGCTCGAGGCCCCAATGGAATACCACCAATCCTGTACAAACATGATCCAGAGTACTGGAGCAAAGCCCTGGCGCCAGTTTTCAATGAAGAACTCGATACAGGAACCATTCTGGAATCTTGGAAGGGATCCACGATCTTTTTCATCCATAAGCAGGGAGACAAGACCAACACAAACAAACTATTGTCTTGTCACCTTAAATGACAATGAAGCTAAGTACTAAGCTGGAGTGATCCTGGAAGTATTAACATCTTGGGCCTCGTCAAAATCCATCATACCCATAAACCAGACCGGTTTCTGCAGGCAAATGGGCACCACCACTAACATCATGACCCTTGCACTGCTGATTGACGCAGTCAAAGAGGCAAAGCAACCCCTATTTCTATGCTTCATAGACTATAGCGCAGCATTTGATCATGTAGACCATGCAAGATTATGGCAGAAACTGGAAAAAAGGGGGGATTCCATCAGCCCTACTAAACCAGTTGATCTTACTACACATGGACACCTTGGTCAAAATTAAGCTGGGAGCTGGGACACACCTTTCCAGGTGAATCAACACCACCAAAGGTCTAAAACAATGGTGTGTCCTTGCACCTTCACTGTTCAATCTTTATGGCAGACCTCCCGGGGGAATTGGATGAAAGCATATTACATGCCCCAAAATTAGGAGAAATGTCACTTTCCAAACCTTCTATACGCGGATAACCTGGTCTTAATTAGCGGAACATCAATTGGTCTGCAGCACCTCCTGGATACAACCAACAACTTCTCACAAGCAAACACACTACGCATCACTTTAAGCAAAACGAAAACTATGGCAATAAACGGCTTTAGAAAGAAAAAGCTGAATTGGTATCTGGGCGGGCACTGTCTAGAACCAGCAACTGAATACAAATACCTTGGACTCTTAATAGACAGCAGAGGCCCGTACAAACCCCAGATGGAGGCCCAGAACCAGAAAGGCACCACAACAACACTAGCAATGAAGCCTCTAAAGAAAGTGTACCAGGCCTAACCTTAGATCCACTACTACAAATTATCCAAGCAAGCTACATCCAGAGCTAACTTACGGACGCAAACCAATGTGAGTGAGGGATGCGATTGCTTTCGACAAAACCATCATCAGCGCCTATATAGCGATCTTCCACTTCCCGATCTATGCATCTCCCGCACAAATTCACTTAGAATTCGGCCTACAGAAGCAGATTGTGGCTGGGGGGGGCATTCATAAAAAGCTGGCATAAGATCAGGGGAGCTGAGCAAGATTCACTAAACTCGTACCTCTGGATGAATTAACATTCCATTGAAAATCACCCGCAAGAGAGTACCTCTTAGACTTCCTAACAAAACTAGGGTGCCGATCACGATCCTGTAAAAACCAGGTACGAACCGTCGGACGGAGCATATTCTCCGTCCGACACGTACCCGGTCGTCAAAACTTACAAACATGGAATTACGAATCGCACGGAAACTCCATTTCCGTACGATTCGTACAAAACCCCGACCGACGAAAATAAACATACAAATGCGATCCGGGAAAGCGCCGACGTGACGTCGGGACGCACGCAGCCTGCCATTCACGAACCAGGAATTACGATTCGCACCGACGTCATCCCGCACGGAGAATATTTTCCGGCTGCCAAAAACTGCCGGGAAATCAGGACGACGCGAACAAGGAGTACCTGTACGCGACGGACAGACATGGACCCGAACCTACGTGTCATCCCGGCCCTCATAGCAGTCGACCTCCTCTACAGGTTCGGATGCAGACACCGCAGAAGGTCAGAACAACAAAGGGAGGGGGGAAGGGGGGGGGGGGCAGGACCAGGGGCAGGCCACAAAACCCCCACCAAAGTCACACAGCACACATGCCCTGGACATACCTGACCCCCAGGCCCTGGTCACTACGAGGGGGTGGGGGCGTGTCCAGCAAAGCCAGCGTCCGCCACAACGGAAGTGCTTGACGACGCGAACCGGCAACACAACAATACAGGTACGTCCCGTACCCACGCCTTAAGAGCGTGGGTACGAGTCGTACCACGCCCACACCTCCGTCCCCCTAACAATGGCGGGACGGCTGTACCCACGTGGCAAAGGCCTGGGTACGGCCCGCACAAGCATTCCACAGCGTGGGTACGGATATGTACGGACCGTACCGCCACCCGCGTATGCATGGAGCGTACCCCCCACCCCAACCGTGTATGTACGACCCGTACCCTCACCCGCGTACGTATGGAGCGTACCCCCACCCCAACAGTGTAAGTACAACCCGTACCCTCACCCGCGTATGCATGGAGCGTACCCCCACCCCAACCGTGTATGTACGTACCGTAGCCCCACCCCAACCGTGTATGTACGACCCGTACCCCCACCCCCGTATGCATGGAGCGTACCCCCACCCCAACAGTGTAAGTACGACCCGTACCCCCACCTCGTATGCATGGAGCGTACCCCCACCCCAACAGTGTAAGTACGACCCGTACCCTCACCCGCGGACGTATGGAGCGTACCCCCCACCCCAACAGTGTAAGTACGACCCGTACCCTCACCCGCGTGCGTATGGAGCGTACCCCCATGCCAATAGTGTACGTATGTACGGACCGTACCCCCGCCCCGTATGCATGGAGCGTACCCCCCACCCCAACATTGTAAGTACGAACCGTACCCCACCCGCGTACGTATGGAGCGTACCCCCCACC
The DNA here is from genome assembly GCF_964204655.1 of Triturus cristatus. Taxonomy (NCBI): domain Eukaryota; kingdom Metazoa; phylum Chordata; class Amphibia; order Caudata; family Salamandridae; genus Triturus; species Triturus cristatus. The sequence continues at coordinate 836,605,402 of NC_140591.1, forward strand.
CCAACGGTGTAAGTACGACCCATAATCCCACCCGCGTATGCATGGAGCGTACCCCCCACCCCAACAGTGTAAGTACGAACCGTACCCCACCCATGTACGTATGGAGCGTACCCCCCACCCCAACAGTGTAAGTACGACCCGTACCCCACCCGTGTACGTATGGAGCGTACCCCCACCCCAACAGTGTAAGTACGACCCGTACCCTCACCCGCGGACGTATGGTGCGTACCCCCCACCCCAACAGTGTAAGTACGAACTGTACCCCACCCGCGTACGTATGGAGCGTACCCCCCATTCCAACAGTGTAAGTACAACCCATAACCCCACCCGCCTATGCATGGAGCGTACCCCCACCCCAACCGTGTATGTACGACACGTACCCCCACCTCATATGCATGGAGCGTACCCCCACCCCAACAGTGTAAGTATGACCCGTACCCTCACCCGCGGACGTATGGAGCGTACCCCCCACCCCAACAGTGTAAGTACGACCCGTACCCTCACCCGCGGACGTATGGAGCGTACCCCCCACCCCAACAGTGTAAGTACGACCCGTACCCTCACCCGCGGACGTATGGAGCGTACCCCCCACCCCAACAGTGTAAGTACGACCCGTAACCCCACCCGCGTATGCATGGAGCGTACACCCACCCCAACCGTGTATGTACGACACGTACCCCCACCTCGTATGCATGGAGCGAACCCACACACGTGTATGTTCTAAGCGTACATATTGTTAAATAGGAGGGGTGTGTGCAGAGTCCTCCCAGCAGTGCCCAGAGACAGGAGGGGTGGGTGCAGAGTACTCCCAGCAGTGCCCAGACACAGGAGGGGTGTGTGCAGAGTCCTCCAGCAGTGCCCAGACACAGGAGGGGTGGGTGCAGAGTCCTCCCAGCAGTGCCCAGACATAGGAGGGGTGTGTGCAGAGTCCTCCCAGCAGTGCCCAGAGACAGGAGGGGTGGGTGCCTATCACTCCAAGCAGTGTCCAGAGACAGGAGGGGTGTGTGCCTATCACTCCCAGCAGTGCCCAGAGACAGGAGGGGTGGGTGCAGAGTCCTCCCAGCAGTGCCCAGACATAGGAGGGGTGGGTGCCTATCACTCCCAGCAGTGCCCAGACACAGGAGGGGTGGGTGCAGAGTCCTCCCAGCAGTGCCCAGACATAGGAGGGGTGGGTGCCTATCACTCCCAGCAGTGCCCAGACACAGGAGGGTGGGTGCAGAGTCCTCCCAGCAGTGCCCAGACACAGGAGGGGTGGGTGCAGAGTCCTCCCAGCAGTGCCCAGACACAGGAGGGGTGGGTGCAGAGTCCTCCCAGCAGTGCCCAGACACAGGAGGGGTGGGTGCCTAACACTCCCAGCAGTGCCCATGGAACGCAAAGGGTGGAGCAGCCACAGATACCATGCCCACAAATGTCAGTCAGGTGCACAAAGACCCTGCAGTACATGTACCACATGTGTGCGAGGCTGGGAGTATACGCATGCATAGCGCCGAAATGAAAACATGTCCACATGAAGTCATGTCAATAGTCCACATACACAAGTACAATGACTACCAAGGATGCCACGAATGATGCAGGTGGAGACATCGCTCAGCATGCATGTGCAAAGTTGAAGGAGTCCGTCACACACCCAGCTAATGTACACACAGCTCAGCGCTAAATATTGGGAACACCCTGCAGGGAAGATGTCAGGGTACACCGAGGAAGGAATACACCTTGGGACAATTTCACCATGCAGTAACTGCTTACATGAACAGAGAAACCTAGCTAACACCGTGTGATGGCACACAGATACCAGGGTCCCCCCTATGACCAGCACACTACTACATTTCCCACACACCCAACACATGATTACCACCCAAAATCATGTAGCAGCCCCACCAACAGCAACATCAGAAAGATGTTGCTGTTGGTGTAGAAAGTTCAATATTTACAAAGCCCATAGGGCAGTCCATGAGTCACAGCTGGACGGGGGACACAGTGGGACGCGTGTCCCCTAGCTTGCCTGCACAGTCAGACTCCTTCGTCTTCCACAGCGGGGAGGGCATCATGTTGGGGGGAAGGACCAGGCACCGCAGGGACAGGAGGGCGAAGGGTAGGTGTCGTGGGTGCAGGGATGGAGGACTCCACCACAGGGGGTGGGGCAGGGCCAAAGGCGGAGGCCAGGATCTCGCTGCACACCTTAGCAAGGTCCTTCAGCGTCTCCCCTGCACCCGAAGGAACCACAGGCCCCAAGGAGGGGGGGGGGCGGAGGGATGGGTCGCAGCGCCACTGGGGGAGGGTGTGGACAGGGGGGGACTCAACCACCCTGACCGGGGACTCCCTTGACCGCATGCGGGGTGGTGTCACAGTGGGGCTCAGGGACAGAGCGGCCATGAAGGAGTCCTTGCCGGATATGTGGCCAGGAGAGCTGAGGGGAGGGGATTTGGAGGGAGTGGATTGGGTGGAATGCGGACTCCCACTCTGGCTGCGTGTCTTACGTTTGCCCCCCGACTCAGTGGGTGTGCCTACCTCACCCTGTGTGTGCGTGCCAGGAGGTGTGCGTATGACCTTCCCTGCTGTTGTGGTGCCTGTGTCTGTTGTGGTGGGTGCATGCTGACGTCTGGGTGTACGTGGGACAGGCATGGGAGTGGGAAGTGTGGATGGGGCAGGGGTAGGGGGTGGGACGTAGCGCTGCAGGAGACCCACTGCTGCAGTCAGTGTCGAGTCTATGGACCTCAGCAACTGGCGTTGGTCAGCCTGCGACGAAAAAATGCCCTCCAAGTATGCCTCCGTGTTGTGCAGCACTTGGCTGTGGCCATGGAGGACATTAGGGATCGCAGCCTGACCAACCTGCAACTGCCGCTGGATGTCCACAGACTCGGCATTGGTGGCAGCAGTGGAGACAGGGGCAGGGGGTGCGGTGCCTGGCAGGAAGGAGACATGTGGTGAACGTGAACGTTGGGAAGGGACACGAGCAAGTGGGAGGCGGCTGATGGCAATGGAGGGGGCAGGGTGCGATGTTGTTCAGCTGCTGGTGCAGCCTCCGCCCACTTGGAGAGATCATCCTCGGACCCGTCGGCTTCATATTCGGTGGTGCCAGTGGACAGGTCCTCGGCCTCACTCTCCTCCGCCTCTGTACCACTCAATGTGCCAGCCACGATGTCAACGCTGGCACTGGTGCTCGGTCCCTCCGCTCCGTCTGTGCTCATGTCTCCCTCCGTGTCCCCCGACGATGCTGTGGACAAGGTGAAGAGACAGCAATTAATCACACACCTGTATACATATGTCACATGAGTCCAATCTACATAGGTTACAGTGCATAGCCTGCAAAGAAAGTTAAGTAACATCTACAAAACAAGGTACAGATGTAGGGCATGCAACACACAGTTGATTGACCCACCATGCCACAGAAAATCCAAGGAGAGCATGACACAATAGCAAATGACATGAAATGGAGTTTGACATAGGAGCCAGGCCCTGGGGACAATCCAGCACTGCATCTGCACCACACAGCGTTGCCGACAATAGGGATGAGGAGGGACCAAATCCATGAGCTTGAGGCACATGCTGCATAGGTAATACTGAAAACATGCCCAACATGACTGGCTCACTGCACCTTGAGTGTATGTCCAGACAAACATCACACACTGGCCAGACCTAGCAAGGAGAATTCTGGTTTTGACATGTAGGCTTGCCCCGCACCAACCACCCCCTACATGAGACAATTTGTTGAGACACAGGTGGCACTTACATCTCTTAGTCTGGGTGAAATACACAAGGGATGCATAAATGCAAGATTGGACGCCAAATACCCGAGGTGCGCCTGTCCAAATAATCATGTACAAATGGCCATCATCAGATGATTGTAACAAGACACACAGGCACTGGCCACTGTGACTATGAACAAGGAAAATCAGGTCAGGCTGTACAGTGGACACTTGTACTACATTTCACGTCAATATACATGGTGCCAGGGGACAATGGCACAGAGCACAACCTATGCTGTAGACACTGCGAGTGTCCACATTTTGTGATGACACACATGACACCTATGAAAATATGCCCCAGGGGACAGTAGTGGCCACACAACTCCATGGTCCTGAATGGGAATGACTGCAACACACGCCACCATCCCTGCACTATGCGTATCGCACACTCATGCACATCATGTCACAGGCCACAACATAGGACATGCGCGCTGTAAGGCATGACACTTGTGAGACTAACTCCCATGTCTGGACTCTGCATCAGTGCCAACTAACATGGAACCCACATGTACTGAACTGGACAGGGCACAGGCAAGGTCCCCAAACCTGTTACACACCACCCCCACACATGATGCTACAGGCATAGTTCACGTGGAGAAAGCGCCAGCCTACATTACCTTGGGAAGGAGTGACTACACACAGACCAGGGAACACATTGCAAGGAGGGGAAGGGAGGCAGGAGAGCACAGCTATACTGTGGGTAACTGGATCTGCACAGCACCTTTAAACCCTGGCAGTGTATCCATGCAACTGTGCACTTACAAATGCTGGTGAAACACAACAAGCACACATGTACCTACCCCCTTCCTGCTGCTGCTTCTCCTGTAAGCGCCTCTCCAAGTCTGGAAATACCACCGGCAGCACACGCTTGTGGATGTGGGTCAGTCGGCGGCACCCGCGGTTCTTATGGCTCTCAGGTGAGTCCCCCAGCAGGACCCGTGCGATCCTCCGCGTCCAGCACCGGATATCCTGCCAGCGTTTTCCTCACCTGGGACAGGCGCCGCTTCCGACCATCCGCACTCCTCACGGCGCTGACGGCGGTCAGCCATATCTGCTCCTTGGCAGAGGCGCCTACCTGTGAGGATGAACAAGTGACACTACATCAATACACCTGGCACATGTCACAGGGACACATATTAGAACACATTTGCTGTTTACAACAAGGCATAGTATGCATCCAACGCATTGCACCTTTGTCATAGGGACATGATCCTCTGGGGAAGGGCAAAAGCAGTACGTGCCATTGAAAGGACACAGGTGGAATGAGGGCAACTACACAATCAATGATCCAGGCTCACACTGTGCATCACAAGCTACACCAGGATAATGTGCAGCACCTCTAAGCAGTCACATGCCACAGGCCACTGACGCTACCGCAGCAGAGTACACAGACACACACAGGCACAGGACATTCACCTGCCATTGCCAAATGCAGTGACATACCTCACTCTGCACATGTGCCACTAGACTGGGGGGGGGCTCACAGGTGTGGGGCTGGCTCTGCACGTCAGACACACAGCACTGCTCCCTGCTCACATCACATGGCCAGGGTATATCCATCCCTCATGCAGCTGGGGTGCTACACTCCATATATGCACCCACATGACAGAGGACTTACACACACACCGATGTCCAGGGTACGAACACATCATGTGGACACTCTCAGCACAGGTACACAGAACTAACACACATCTGTGGGTACAGTCACCTGTCACACTGGTGTGAGCACAGAATCACATGAGGACTGTAGAGGCTACATTCCCAGGAGGACAAGACAGGCAGAATGTGGCATGCACCATGCAGTGATTGTCACAGTAAACACAATGCAAGTGAGGACGGCAGACATGCACCACAGCATGCTCTGGCTGGGAGACATCAGGCATTCCCCCCCCTGGGACCCCCCCTACAGTACATAGCATGTGTGAGACACCTGGACACAATGGCAGAAGTCACAGTCACAAAAAAGGGACACAGTCTGTGCTAGTGGACTCTGCACTCACCTGATACCCTGATCGCCCATACAGCATGGGGTACTGTGGGAGGATCACATCCAGCAAAGCCAGGTTCTCCTCCAGGGTGAAGGGCTGTGACCTCTCCACAGACCTTGACATGGTTCCAGGGAATCAGTAGCAGCAGCTGGGTCGTGGAATACAAAGATGTGCAGGCAAGTGCTCCCTCATGGGACCTGGCTGCCTTATATCTGCCTTGCTGGCCTGTTTCATGTACAGGAGTACAGAGTGATTGGTCACTCACAATTACATCCTATGTTTCCTCCAATCCCTTCAAACCTAGCACAGTCAGTGGGTTCTTATTGTGGTTTTTTTTCAGCATGATGTCAACCCCACAAACACATTGCAACAAAGTAGATTCATTCCAACTGACTTCTGCTGTGCACCTTCCAGAACAAATTCTAACTTTAAACTTGGTCTCCATGACAACCAGCATGCATGTAGGCCTTTATACTTGTCCCTCATGTGTCCCCTATGTAATTTTGAGCTTCACACACAGGTATGGTGCGTTCCGGGGCCCTAGGGCACCCCAAATGCATAGCAACGGCCCGTACAGGCGTGTGTACGTTCCGTATCACTATGGGTGTCCTCGCGTATGCGTACTCATAGTGGTACGGCCCGTACACACGCCTGTACGCTCACTATCACTATGGGTGTTCTCGCGTATGCGTACTCATAGTGATAGTGAGCGTACAGGCGTGTGTACGGGCCGTACCACTATGGTTGTTCTCGCGTATGCGTACTCGTAGTGGTACGGACCGTACACACGCCTGTACACTCACTATCACTATGGGTGTTCTCGCGTATGCGTACTCATAGTGATAGTGAGCGTACAGGCGTGTGTACGGGCCGTACCACTATGGTTGTTCTCGCGTATGCGTACTCGTAGTGGTACGGCCCGTACACACGCCTGTACGCTCACTATCACTATGGGTGTTCTCGCGTATGCATACTCATAGTGATAGTGAGCGTACAGGCGTGTGTACGGGCCGTACCACTATGGTTGTTCTCGCGTATGCGTACTCGTAGTGGTACGGCCCGTACACACGCCTGTACGCTCACTATCACTATGGGTGTTCTCGCGTATGCGTACTCATAGTGATAGTGAGCGTACAGGCGTGTGTACGGGCCGTACCACTATGGTTGTTCTCGCGTATGCGTACTCGTAGTGGTACGGCCCGTACACACGCCTGTACGCTCACTATCACTATGGGTGTTCTCGCGTATGCATACTCATAGTGATAGTGAGCGTACAGGCGTGTGTACGGGCCATACCACTATGGTTGTTCTCGCGTATGCGTACTCATAGTGGTACGGCCCGTACACACGCCTGTACGCTCACTATCACTATGGGTGTTCTCGCGTATGCGTACTCATAGTGGTACAGCCCGTACACACACCTGTACGCTCACTATCACTATGAGTACGCATACGCGAGAACACCCATAGTGATAGTGAGCGTACAGCCGTGTGTACGGGCCGTACCACTACGAGTACGCATACGCGAGAACAACCATAGTGGTACGGCCCGTACACAAGCCTGTACGCTCACCATCACTATGGGTACACATACGGCAGCACTCCCATAGTGATACGGGAACGTACACAGGCCCTCTTTGCGAAAGTACGGTGGTTTTCACACATCACAGTGGTGACAGGCAGCACACAGGAAGGAATAGGGCTGACATACTTGTCCATGGATGGACATCAAGGCATTGTCTGGGCAGTACTACATGTGTGGGGCACAGGTGTGAAAGGCTGTGATGTGGCACATTACTCCTGAGTCGAGAAGGCACCAGATGTATGATGAGATGTGTACACATGTAATGTGTGACGGTGCAATGTGTGCCAGGCATGCCCTTGACTCCTTTGACATGTGTGCTTGTCCTACTGCACACTTGGGATGAGCGTCACTGGCATGGCACGGACAACAACACACGGAAGTGTCCCCTGAGGCCCGGTACATGGGTTACCACACCTGACATGTCACAACCCACGGTGCACGATGTGACTATGTCATGTATGTGTGGGGGATTTCCATTAGCTTGATGTTGGAGCTCCCTCAAAAGCTGCAGCTGTTGCAGCAACCAACATGTGTCTGTGTGTAGATTGACATGGCACACTGTTCCGCACACCATGCCACATGTGGTATCGGATGTGAGGTGCGTATGTATGCATGGGACACGGAGTAGCGTAACAAGGACATGTCTGCATCCTCTCTATGAATGTGTGGTGAGTCATCACATGTACACCTTCATGGCAAGGTGTGTGGGCTGTCCTAGTGTAATGTCATGTGACCTGTGGCTCTAGTGTTCCACTACCAGTCTCTGCAATCGATATCCTACTTCTGCTGATGTGTGGATGTATGTCACTCCTGTCTTGCGTCTGGCTGTTCATGTGGCACATACCTGACTCCGTATGTAGCATATGTGTATTGACAGATTAACATGTGCTCAGTACAAATAAATTGTTGTTGTGGTGCACTCACTCTTCCTTGTCACTTCCAAATTACTGCAGAGCGCCGCCTCTTCCCCGAACCATTCCGGACTAGGCTGCCATGCGGGAGAATGACTGTATCCGGTGCTACCGCTTCCCCCAACGGTTGATTCTGGAGTTGATGGCGAGACTGGCACCACACCTGCAACCGCTGCACAGGTATCCTACGGCACTGACACCCAAGCTGAAGGTAATGGCAGCCCTACATTTTCTTGCCACGGGTACCTTTCAAAATACCATAGCTCATGTTGGTGGCATGTCCCAGAGCATGTTCTGCCGTGTGCTGCATGATTTCTTAGAGGCCATGTTGCTTCACCTGGATGACTTCATCCATTTCCCAACCCCTGAAATGTTGACTGGGGTCAAGCGTGGATTCTATGCCCTGGGAGGGATGCCCCATGTCATTGGGTCCATAGATGGGACACATGTGGCTTTGGTACCACCACAGGCACAGGAGGTAGCGTACAGGAATCGCAAGCATTACCACTACATCAATGCCCTTGTGGTGTGTCTATCCAACATGGTGATTTCACCTGTCTGTGCTCGTTTTCCAGGATCAGCACACGATGCCTACATCATGAGGCGTAGCAGGGTGCCTGAAATGATGACGCAGCTGCGCAACGAACGAGCATGTGTTGTTGGTGGGTACACTCTGTATGTCCTGTATTTTGCGTAGACTTCCAGCACAACCGCTTCTCCTGTCCTACTTATGTCCATGTGCTTTCCATGTAGGGGACGCTGGCTATCCAAACATGCCATGGCTGATCACACCTCTCCGCAACCCCATCACGCCAGCCCAGCTCCGCTACAACACCGCCCATGGCCGGACAAGGCGAGTGATAGAGAGGACATTTGGCCTCCTGAAGAGCCGATTCCGATGCCTCCACAAGACCGGCGGCGCCCTCCCATATGCCCCGGCGAAGGTCTGCAAAATCTTCATGGTCTGCTGCATGCTGCACAACATGGCAGTTGAGAAAGCTGTGCCACTCATCCTGGATCAAGATGATCAGGACCATCCACCCGTGGAGGACGAAGGGCTTGGCAATGGGGCTAGTGATGTGGAGGATGTGGAGCCGCAAGAGGACATCCGGAATCGGCTCATACGTGACTTCTTTGCTTGGTGGTGAGTACCAGTGTCTGAGTGTGCACGCATTGGTCCCCGTGTGGCATGTGTTGCGATGTGTGTGTCCATCTGCATGTATGCCACGTGAGTCAGAGGTGTGTGTGGATGTGTCACTGGAGTGATGGTGCCAGTGACGAGTGTATTTCCCCAGTCATAATTGTGACCTAGCATGTTGTCATCCATACATGTGTCGAGTACATGCACATGCAAGTGGCTGTGCTTTTTGTGGCTGACTTCTTGTTGTCTCTCTTCCCCAGGTACTTGCGCATGCCGTCTGCTGCTTGCATTGTTGTGGCACTGCTATTCCTCATGGACACGTCATCGTGTGCTGACTCAGCGTTACACGCACGGACAAGTTTGGAAGTCTCCTTAGGGTAAGGGATGCATCAGGGGTGTATTGGGTGTGGCAGTTGTTCACGATGTATGCACACTGCCCTTGTCGATGTTTGGTTCCTCTGCAGACATGTCGCATCACCATGGTACACATGACATGCAGCTGGGTACACCTGAATATATGGTCAGACTTGTTGACAGTCATCAGTGATGGGATTGTGGAATGTGATGATGGCATCAATGTGTGTTACACTGCCCTCGGACACATACGGTTTGCATTGGCTTGACATGGTGTGGGACTTCCACATCAGTGGTTCTATGGTGTATGGCAGGCTCTCCGTGAGCAGCAGGGGGTGTTTAGCTGTTAGCCGACACTTGTGTGCCAGTTCCATGGATATCACACATTTGTGCTGCAGAAGGGGGGTGCCAGTGTTGGACCCACATGTTACTCCACATGACCTGTTCATGTGTACTCTGAGTTGCCTCTGCAATCCCGAATACATGACTAATAAAGGTGTCCCTATGCCTCCAAGGTGCCTCTTCTCAGTCAATGCTGGTGTGTTGCCATGGGGCATACGGCATGTCTGGCATGGTTTACCGTGATAGTGGCTATGTGTCTATGTGTAGAGTAGCAAGATGCAAGCTGTTTGTGTGTGATTAGACTGTGTATTGTGCATGATGTCCATGACTGTGTGGGTATTGTGACATGTGCCATCCCCATAAATCCAACGTTGGCCAGGCCACCATTCTCTGCATCCACCTGACTCAAGCTTGCAGGACATGGTTCTGCCACCTGTCCACACATACCTGGGTGCCCCCCAGGACACTCCACATGATCCCTGACCTCTGCGCATGGCTGTCGCTGTACTCAATATGTCTGTCGGCACAGTTGTGCGGCCACCCCCTCAGCTTGTTGGGCCCATCACGGGTGTGTATGGTGCTCCATGTCTGTCTTGCCTAATACACTGTGACCCGTGTGTCCTGTGCCAGACTCAGGCCCCAGGGTGTGGATGGTTGAAGTCAAATGGGAACTCAGGCATGGTTAGACTTTACAAGACACATGTAAGGTAATAATGCAACCAGCAGGCATCTTCTCTTCATGGTGTGACTTTTTATTTTAGGGGGGGGGGGTTTGACATGAGGGGCTTTCCGGGTGTGTGGAATCCAAAGTTCACTAGGGGAGTTGGTGTCCTTGCCATTTGAAATCCTCAGAGTCCATGCCACAGTCTTTGTCAACATTGGTCAGACAGTGACCAGCAAGGCCATGTGGCAGAGAATGTCTTTTGATGCTGTGCTGCTGTTGCTCCAGTGGGCAAGGTGCCAGGCCAGGTGTCCTGGGAGATGGTGCTGTAGCGCCGACCCTCACGGTCTTTTACGTGGACGACCCGCCCTCCTGCGGGGACCCTCAGAAGCAGGCCGTGACGATGTTTGGGATGCTCCATCGGATGTTTCCTCCTCCTCCTCCTGATCCCTCCCTGTGGGTGGTGATGTTCTACGCCTGCTGGCACAGGGAGGGTTGCCCAAGTTGTGGGCCATCCGACGGAGTGTACTGTGAATTCCCGTGAACACCGTCACGAGCTCAGCCTGTCTGTCCTCCATCCGCCGTTGGTGTTGCTGTAGACAGGCATGTTGCTCCGCATGTTGCTGGGCCTGCTGGGTCTTGATCTCCTCGAGGATGGACACAACCTGGGCCATGCCCGTGGTGTCCTGCCGGTCTGTGTCCAGGATGTTTCGGACATGGGAATATACCGGTTCCCCAGCCAACTGGTCAGGCTGGCGCCTCCGCCGTCCTCCACTCCCACCACCCCTGCCCACTTGCACCTGGCATGCCCTTGTGGGCACATCGGGTCTCCGGGACCCCTGATGGGTGGCATTGGCGTTGTCGCCTGCCTCCTCCTGGGTGCCCGGGACACCGTGTCCCTCCTGGCCAGCCTGGCTGCTTTGTGTTGGTGGGGCAGGGATCCTGGGTGTCTCCTGGGATGTGGCAGGAGTGGGGGTGGTGGTTGGCCCGGTTGTACCTGACGCAGGTGCTGCAGGTCGTTGGACACCAGAGGGGCCAGGTTGGTCGGGTTCGTCCACAGAGTGGTGAGAGTCGTCGCTGCCGGTGGCTCCTTCATCCCGCCGAGCTGGGTCCTGTGAGTCTTCCCCCCCAGTGTTGGGGGGTGATCCACGACGTTGACCTGTGTGTGAGAGAGATAATGTTAATTTTGTTCCATGCAACATCCATGTTTCATTCGTTTCAAAGTTGGAACATTTCCTCTGGGAATTTGGTTATGTCTTGCATTCCACTCACAGTGCACTTGTGCATGGGTATGTCCCTTGGCCACAGCTTTTGAGACTTTACCTATGTGTTGCACAGTCTTACTTGCTGCGTCAATTGTGACTGCAGTCAGCAGTGGAGTGAGCAGGTGTGGCGAGCCATGCATTGGCGCCTTCCGTGTTGCACTGTACGTGGGCACATGGAGTGGTTCCACACACTTAGATAATGCAGGTAGCTGGCGTTGTGCTCGTGCAGAGGTTGAGACATGGCCCTGTGTTTTGCCATGGAGGAGAGGGGGGATGCTGGCACTGGCCACCCTTGTCTACATGCACGCAGTCCACCTGCTGACGAGCAGACATTACCACACACCACAAGGCTGATTTGCTCTCCCTATGTCTCCCTCCCTCTCTGTCCCCCTCTCCCTCCCTCTGTGTGTCAGCCTCCTCCCTCTGTCCGTCTCCCTGTGTCTCCCTCCCTCTCTGTCCCCCTCTCCCTCCCTCTGTGTGTCACCCTCTGTCACCTCAGCCCAGCTTACTGTGCACACACTGTTAGCAGATCTTTGAATGGCCCTTGGATTGTTGATGTGAGTTTGTTTCTGATCTCCAGGCACCCATTGGGTGTAGTGTGTGTGTCTGCACTGCTGCTGTGGTGGTGTGTGCTGCCACTCTTCCACAGTGTTGGCTGTTCATTGGCTGCTGTCATGTGCAAGAACGTGCCGTCACCCCCATGTGTTGATGCAAGGCGTCCGCCATTTGCTGGCAAGTCATTCCTGTGTTGGGACACACTGTTTGTCTGGCTGTGACCTAGGCCATATGGGCAGGGGGCATTGTTGTCTGCTTCTGAGTTGCACTATGTGATTTTTTGGGCCCACCCTCCCGCCATCCGGCTTACCGTGTCATGTGTTGGTGTTTTCTGTGGCCTGTGACTTGACATTGTCCAGCTGGGTGCATGGGGCATGGTGGCGCCAGTGGCATGTGCGTGTTCATGGAGTGTGGTTGAGTCATGCGATAGCTTGGGGTGGTTGCGTGCCTGTTTGTGAGTTTGGTTGTGGATGACGTTCCCCCCATGTGAGGTGAGTTGTTTGTGTACTCACCCGGCTCTCGGAGTCCATCTACTCCGTCCACTGCCACCACCGGCAGTATGGCCATCACCCTCTCCTCCCAGGGATTGTAGTGTACGGGTCTGCGGGCCGGCCCTCCTCCAGTGACGTTGGCCTGGTTGTGTTCATCGGTCATCTTGGCTCGGACCCTCCTCCGCAGATCGTACCACCTGGCTTGGCATTCCTGCTTGTTCCTTCTGGTGTCCGCAACAGCATTCACAGCATCGACGATGGTCTGCCACATGGCTGTTTTTGCTGAAGTGCTGGTCTGTCTGACCAATGTTCCAAAGAGGTGTGGCTCGACTCTGAGGATTTCATCGACAAGGACCTCCAACTCTCGGCTAGTGAACTTTGGATTCTTGTTAGTGGGCATGGTGAGGGGTGTGGGTGTGGATGGTTGGGGGGGGTGTGGATGGTTGTGGGTGTGTGGGTGTGGTTGTGCAGGTGTGTGTGTGAATGTGATGAGGGGGTGTTTGTGAAGGTGTGTGTGTGAAGGTGTGCAAGTGTAAGGTGTGGTAAAGCTTCTAGTATGGTGCTGTAGGTTGTCTGCGGGGTCTGGCAGCAGTGAGTCTGTTGCAAAGGCTCATGGTTTGTGTGTGTGGGTCCTTTTTATTGGTCCATTGGTGGGTGTGGCTGTGTTTGAACTTTGGGTGGGTGTGTTATAAGGAGTGGTTGTGTTTTGGGCCTCTGTTTGTTTTTGGCAGTTGCAGGTCAGTGAATGTGTTGTTTTAGTGGTTGTTGGACATGTTTTGTGGCTTTGTGCCATTCGAATGGTGTATTCTTGTGTTGTTTTGGTTTGTCCTGGTTGTGTATGTGCGTTTTTTGCATGTGTACGGTGTGTACATGGGCCATTTTGTTGTACAGTGCTGTCCTTGTGTGTGGCTTGGTACGACTCGTACATGCGTGATGTTGTGTGAAGGTGGTGATGTTGGGGCCTGGGGTGCGCTCCGTACTTAGAATGTTGGGGTGGGGGTACGCTCCATGCATACGCGGGTGGGGGTACGACTCTAACGTACACAGGTGTACATACACGGGGGTACGACACGAACGTACAGGGGGGGTACGACACGTACACGGGTGTACATACACGGGGGTACGACACGTACACGGGTGTACATACCCGGGGGGGTCCTACTCTAACATACACGGGTGTACATGCACGGGGGTATGACACGTACACGGCTGTACATACCCGGGGGTACGACACAAACGTACACGGGTGTAAATACGGGGGGTACGACACGAACGTACACGGGGGTACGACACGTACACGGGTGTACATACACGGGTGGGGGTGTACATACACGGGGGTACGACACGTACACAGGTGTACATACAGGGGGGGTACGACACGTACACGGGTGTACATACAGGGGGGGTACGACACGTACAAGGGTGTACATACAGGGGGGGTACAACACGTACACGGGTGTACATACACGGGTAGGGGTGTACATATACGGGGGGTATGACTCTAACGTACACGGGTATACACACCCGGGGGGGTACTACTCTAATGTACACGGGTGTACATACACGGGGGGTACGACACGTACACGGCTGTACATACCCGGGGGTACGACACGAACGTACACGGGTGTAAATACGGGGGGGTACGACACGAACGTACACGGGGGGTACGACACGTACACGGGTGTACATACAGGGGGGGTACGACACGGGTGTACATACAGGGGGGTACGAAACGAACGTACACGGGGGGTACGACACGTACACGGGTGTGCATACAGGGGGGGTACGACACGTACACGGGTGTACATACACGGGGGGTACGACAAGTACACGGGTGTACATACAGGGGGGTACGACACGAACGTACACGGGGGGTGCGACACGTACACGGGTGTACATACACGGGTGGGGATGTACATACACGGGGGGTACGACTCTAACGTACACGGGTGTACACACCCGGGGGGGTACTACTCTAACGTACACGGGTGTACATGCACGGGGAGTACGACACGTACACGGCTGTACATACCCGGGGGTACGACACGAACGTACACGTGTGTAAATACGGGGGGGTACGACACGAACGTACACGGGGGGTACGACACGTACACGGGTGTACATACAGGGGGGGTACGACACGTACATGGGTGTACATACAGGGGGGTACGAAACGAACGTACACAGGGGGGTACGACACGTACACGGGTGTACATACAGGGGGGTACGACACGTACATGGGTGTACATACACGGGGGGTACGACAAGTACACAGGTGTACATACAGGGGGGTACGACACGAACGTACACGGGGGGTGCGACACGTACACGGGTGTACATACACGGGTGGGGTTGTACATACACGGGGGTACGACTCTAACGTACACAGGTGTACATACGGGGGGTACGACACGTACACGGGTGTACATACAGGGGGGTGCGAAACGAACGTACACGGGGGGTACGACACGTACACGGGTGTACATACAGGGGGGGTACGACACGTACACGGGTGTACATACACGGGGGTACGACAAGTACACGGGTGTACATACAGGGGGGTACGACACGAACGTACACGGGGATGCGACACGTACACGGGTGTACATACGCGGGCGGGGTTGTACATACACGGGCGTACGACTCTAACGTACACGGGTGTACATACAGGGGGGGGTACGACACGTACACGGGTGTACATACATGGGGGTACGACACAAATGTACACAGGGGTACGACACGTACACGGGTGTACATACAGGGGGGTACGACACGTACATGGGTGTACATACAGGGGGGTATGACACAAACGTACACGGGGGGTACGACACGTACACGGGTGTACATACAGGGGGGTACGACACGTACACGGGTGTACATACACATGGGGTACGACACGTACACGGGTGTACATACAGGGGGGGTATGACACGTACACGGGTGTACATACAGGGGGGTACGACACGAACATACACGGGGGGTACGACACGTACATGGGTGTACATACAGGGGGGTACGACACGTACACGGGTGTACATACACAGGGGGTACGACACATACACGGGTGTACATACAGGGGGGTACGACACAAACGTACACGGGGGTACGACACGTACACGGGTGTACATACACGGGTGGGGTGTACATACACGGGGGTACGACTCTAATGTACACGGGTGTACATACCCGGGGGGGTACTACTCTAACGTACACGGGTGTACATGCACGGGGGTACGACACGTACACGGCTGTACATACCCGGGGGTACGACACGAACGTACACGGGTATAAATACGGGGGGGTACGACACGAACGTACACGGGGGTACGACACGTACACGGGTGTACATACACGGGTGGGGGTGTACATACACGGGGGGTACGACTCGAACGTACGGGGGCTGGGGGGAGTGTTGGGCGCGTATGCGGGCACATGTCTCCATGGTTGCTATGGGAGTTCGGTGCGGACGGTGTTTTTTCCATACGGTTGTAACATCGGACGCACGGGATGGATCGTGATTCCGCGGTCGGACTTCACTTTTCACATTTGTACGGTGATTCGTCCGAGGACGTGTCGGACACATTTTCCGACCCGAGGACGTGTGGGGAATAATTCCCAATGCGATTTGTATGGTCTTTTTCCCATGCGAATCGTAATTGGCAGTTTGTACGGCACTTGTACGATTCTTACGGTAAAAAGACCGGATACGAGTCGTACGGGGAAAATTTTTACCGGATCGTAAGCGGCACCTAGGTCTAACGGACCTGTGGGCCACCTCTGCAACCCACCAGAGCTTTAAGAAGGTAGAAACAAAAGCAGACGGCAGAAACAAAAGCAACAAAATCCTTATCCATAATTGAAGACAAAGAAACTTTGGCAAAAAGGGCACAAGGATGGTCTGTGCTCAATGATTACAAAGTCCTCAAACCACAATCGTACTTAAGTGTAGGATACAAAATGACAACGACGACGAAAGAAAAATTATTAAAACATCGCCGGGCATCCTACCGATACTCCCGCAGCTACCTGCCTGGAAAAGGAAACCAGGCAAGCAAAATTGCTGCCTCTGTTGAAATGGAAGTGAGGATCTTGTGCACGCTATCTGCATTTGCCCAAGCCTACTGGACATTTAACGCACTTTGCTCTGCCCCTCTTTCGAACAAAATGTCATCAGGACCTGTAGGCAGGCAGTGAAGCTATGCTACAATCCATCTGTCATCCAACTAAACTGCTGCCTTACAAAGTTTTTTAATACAATAGAAAGGAGACTGTCTCAAATATTGCCACACAACAAAGGCACCGAGAGCAAACAACAACCGGCGTAAGAGGATGCTGACCATCAAACTGGAAAAGCGCCACTGACCATCTGCACTACAGCCATTCTTTGTCTGCTGTATATTAATCAACAGCTACTGCCAAGAAGACATCTTCTGCTTAACACTGGTCCAAACGGTGAACGGAAAATGCCCTTCAGCATCGTAGTTAAAGACTGATGACTTAGACTACTGATTTTATTGCATGAACGTCGTCACTTTAACATTCGCACATTTGAAAAATGTAAATAATATTTTAGTATTCTTTATCTTATATCATCCTTTCAATTCAAATTTTATCTACATTGTAAATGAAAGTGCAAAGGATTTAATTAATCATGCAAATAAAGATATCTATAAAAAAACATACATCTATAGAAATAAATTAGCAAAGGATTTAATGAAATAAACCAAGCCACTGAGATTCAAGGAGAGTATGATGAGTAAATGGGGCCATCTCCCTCAGCCGAGGCAAATTCAAATACAGCGTATGTAGCGATAGGGATAGGTAGCCAGGCGAGTCTTCGGCACACACTCTCAGGAAAGTTCAGCAAGGTTCCAAGTAGCCAGTCCAGTTTGTCAAGACAGTAATCTGACTCAGTTAGCTGCTGTAACAGCAAGAGTCACAGCAACGTGACAAGAACCCTTCATCCAAAAAGGTTCAATCTGCATCAGGACACCGGCCAGTGGTAACGAGTCCAAGTCCCAACAACAGAATTGGAATCTGAATCAGGATCGGAAGCCCAAGACATGAAAGGCATCAGCACACAGTTCTCTTAATTAGCAATTATACTCGATCAGTTTCCGGGGTGACACCCTCCGGCATCACCATATTGTCAGACCACTCAGTTCCATTGGTCAGTCCAAAATAGGATTAGTGTGATGTGGCAGGAAAGAAAATACATATCTGGAGAAATAGGTGGCTCAATTACGCAGTTCCTCATGTCATGTAAGTTAAAGACACATTGAACAATAAGACATTGAAGAAGATGGCATTAGGGTTGAAAAGATTCCTTTCCCATGCAGCTATTCCAGAGTGTATCATTATTTGTTGTAAGTGTACAATATAGTATGGAGATGTCAAAGAAACTGTTATTATTTTTAATACAACTTGCAATATCACAAGATATTCTCATACACTTTAGAAATATTTAGTCCATGACTTCACGGAAAAGGGAAAAAATGAGGCCTGCATGAATTTAAGCTAATATACGACAAGATCATGTTAAATTGTAAATCGCATATGGAAAGTAGCTTATGACTTCGAAATACATTAATAGACACATCAATCGGATTATAAGTAATACAAGTAAGTATAGGGTACTCGTAACATTTTTGTAAGTGTTAACACATGTTAAAGGCATTTTCGTAAAAGCATATTCGTGTAACACCTACTTTTCTTTTGTCATTTTCTGTGCACAAGTTATAACAAGAGATAAGATTTTACAAATTTTCACATGACAATTATTTTACTTCACATTTATTTCCTTCTAGTCTTATTAATTTCACACTTATATATGAATAGCATAGAAATAAGATGTTTTCTCATTTATAATTGCTTTCTAACACATTTAAGTAAGCACTTTAGCATTTCTTTATTAATAGATCTCATCTATATCAGTTTTCAATAACCAATATGTCTCAAATATATCTTTTCTCTCGCATGCTTTTATGATGCAGTATCTAAATTATATATTTGTATAATTTTTCATAATGTGAAACTTAGCACACGTTTGTCATGGTTTGCATAAAAGTCTTCATAATCATTTCTTTTGTTTTTAAAATCGTTTGATGTGCTCTATCACTATGTATGGCACAAACCATAAAGAGGCTTAATGCAATAAGTGAGTTACATGGTTTTACAAGTATTGTTATTGTAACTTGTGAAAATTAAAAATGAAATGGTTATAAAAATCCATCTGAGGGGAAATGTCTTGAGGAAGACTGAATTAGGCAAATGCAAGGGAGAATGCATAGGTCTTTATGGATCATGTGAGTGTGAGGTAGTATTTTCCAGTATAATGGATCATGAAAAGATACATTGCACAAACCTCTTGTATCTAATTGGTCAGCTCGACAAACGATACCTTTTGACACACCTGAGGCTTTTGGTCTGTATTGAAGGAACAAACAGTTTTTCAATGTAGTTCAATGAACATCCATAGAGGACCTTGTATAAGAGGTATAGGCCACATGTATCAAGCCTTTTTGAGATTGCAAACGGGGTCATTCACAGAATCGGCCTGTTTGCGAATTGAAAAAGGTCTTTCGTCATGTATGAAAGGCTATATATTCGCAATTTGGGTCATCACAATTTTTTACGATGACCAAAATTGCAAATGCAAATAGGGAATCACAATTTGCGAATCCCTAATGCACATGTAAGAAGCCTTTCCTAAATGCAAACTGTGCGTTTAGGAAACGCTGATTATCATCAACATCAAGGTGATGGTAACCATATACGAATTTGGAAAAATTCCCAAAAATGAATTTTTTAAAGGGCCATGTTGTGCACAAATGCCCATAGGGCATGTGTGCACTTTACATGTGCACTGTTTAATTTTGGGGGGTGCTTCAGGGGAGCCTTAAGGCCCCGGGCACCCTTGGCTTTGCATTTTCTAATTTGCGATTACCAATTAGGTTATCGCAAATTAGCGAATGCAATACCATTCGCACCTAGGGGCCTTTCGGCCCATAGGAATGAGTGGAGTCATGTTACCTAATAGCGATTCGATATTTAGCGAATCACTTTTAGGTAATATTGAGGAATTGCAAAAATGTTAGCGAATCCTTGATACATTGCATTTTGCGATTACCAAATAGCCATTCGGTAAATATCACTATTTGGTAATTGCAAAATCCATACATGTGGCCCAATATGCTTTCAACGTTGCCATTTCTTTTACTGGGAGCCAGGGTAGGGATTTCAGGACTGGTGAAGTATTTTGTTTTTGAAATCAAACAGCAGGCGAGCTCCATAGTTTGGAATTATCTGGAGTTTTGACAGATTTGTTTGGGAGACCTGTGTATATGCTCTGTGTATATGCTCCTGCAAAAATCTAAGCGGAAGACTTTGAGGGTGAGTTTGTTAGATCAGTGGAGCAAGATCAGAAACCCTTTCAGAAGACATATATGGCGGGACGTTGTTTTGGAGGCCACACTTAAATGGGGGCAAATACCGGGTTAAATCCAGTAACAGAACAGTACTATTGCGCCTCTTCTCAAAGTGCTCTCACAAACATTCCTTTGCTGTGCAGAGAGAAACATAACTGGGGGGGGGCATTGCATATAGGCCTTAAAGTCTTGTAAGAAGCCTTAATGCTTATCTTTGACCAATGCCCCCCCTCTTATTCTATGGCAATCTGTAGGAAACTGGCTCTCTAAAACTATACCAAAGTGAGGTACAGTGTTCAGTGGCTCACCAGCGGTTTTGCAGAGGCTAAAGTAGATAATACCTATGCTCTCTTTTGTGTCTAGTGTGGCCGAGTAGTTAGCCATAACAGAGGGCAGTGTTAAGTATTTGTTGTAAACACAGTGCCAATAAATGAGACACACAATCAATTAATAAATCTGGAACCAATTTATACAAATATTATTTGGTTATATTTAGTTTGCAGAACCACAGAACTTCATCATAAGTTTTTCAAAAGAAATACTTTTCAGTTTAAAAGATGGACAGAGTGCAATTTTCAGACTTTGCAATGTTAACCTATGGGAGGAAGAAAACATTCAGGATACATAGGGATAATATCGACTTACAAGAGCGGTCTTCTGATATTAAGGTAAGTATTGGGCAAGTTTCAGTTCAGAACCAACAGTGCACCATCAGCAGCACAAGGGCGGTCGGGTGCAATGCACCAACACAGCGTTGGGGGCCCAATGGAAAGCAATGGAGAAAGCCAAAATCAGAAACAGGCCGCAGGCAAGTCGAAGGGAACCAACAGCTGCAGAGGTAGATTGCGATACTTGGGGATGTAGAGACACCCTTGGTCTTCTTCACTACGGCCCAGGCCGGACAGCTGCAGGGGTGTCTTTAAGCATTGGAAACGGCTTGCCGGAGCAGGTCACGGTTAGGCATGTTCCCGTGCGGAGGCTACAGGTGATGTCGAGGAGTCCAGGAGAAGTAAGTTCATGGTGGACTCTGGCTCTGGAGCACTGTGAAATGTTATTGGGACTGGTGGGCCCATTGGACGTGGGCCGCAGGCATTGGGTGCAGAGGTGGAACTGGGGCTGGCTTTGAAGTTCTTTACTTTAAAGATGGTTGCTTGGTGAACAGGTCCTCTGTTCCCATTTGGAAAAGCCTTATTCGTGGGTAAGATATGCGGCACGCTAAAGCTCATATATCAGCACCTAATGGCCTAATTTCTCTTGGATATTTTAAGAGACAACGGTCCCTTTAAAAGGAAAATCAATCTAATGTAGCCAAATTATCACAATCAAGATTGGCTCTGTTTGTGTCTTAATTGACAGTATCGAGAAATGTATTCACAAATAATGGAAACAAAGCAATACATGAAAGGTGAGTGAGCTGGACATGACAGGGTAATGGGAAATCAGCCAATTTCCTTACCGCAGGCAAGTGACTTAAAAGTGACTTTTAGGTAGAAAAATGTAAATAAACAGAAGTCACAATCAGAAATACATCTTGTACTCCAAATATATAATGAATTACAGTTTAGAGTTAAGATGTAAGTGTCGACGACGTTTCGACCCCCAACAAGGTTATGGGATCCTCATCAGGACTGAGCAATAGAGCAAATGCCTGGGAAGTAGCCCTGTGGTGATCAGACGATTAGGTCTGATAGAACGTACTAACGTAGGCCAACACGGAGTAACAATGATGAGGGATATAGGGGGCTGATAAGTGGGGGTGTACCCTGGCTGGAGCGAGAATAATGAATGTATACTGTGGCGATGGTGCGCCCACAACAAACAGCCAGCATGGTGGCCACTATCCGTCGAGCACAACACACAGCGGCTCAATCCTTGGGCAAAACCTCGCCATGAATTTATCGGGCACACCGCTATCCTGATTCCGACTCGAATTCCAACAGGACCATCACTTGGCTACCGGTATCACACTGGCTACGCCCAACCCTGGACAATACTTCACCCGTCTACCACGCCGGCTGTTTGTTGTGGGCGCACCATTACCACAGTATACATTCATTATTCTTAATACGCTCCAGCAAGGGTACAACCTGGCAGTTAGTATTAGACCATGAAAGAAACATCTTAATAAGAGTCACTGAACAGATGGTGACTACATCTGTCGAGAATATGCTTCGGAACCCAGTGTTACTTAAAGATCATGGGCCTTACCAATGACAATTATAGTGTCAAGGGTTTGCAAGATCTGGAGGTAAGGTAGTCAAAAGGAAGAGAATATTGGTAACAAGCTGTCTCAGTACACTCAGGGAGTCAGAAGACAATATTGGATCCTATGCAAAATCTCTGAACAAGGTAACAAAGAAAGTCAAAGCCTAAAAAACAGGCACTCAAGAGGCAAATTGACATTCAGAATAACTAAAACTCAGGGTGTGCAAAGCAAACAGAGAACAACATTAATATTAAAGGGGATGTAGCGTAAAGTATTCCGGAGCACTTCCTGGTGAGTTCCTTATCCAGAACTGCTGTTACATACAATGGCTGTGATTTTACAAAAGGTAGCACAGAGACAACACTTAGTGCCGATTACGATCCTGCAAAAACCGGGTATGAACCGTCGGACGGAGCATATTCTCCGTCTGACGCGTACCCGGTCGTCAAAATATACAAACATGGAATTACGATTCGCACGGAAAAACCATTTCCGTACGAATCGTACAAAACCCCGACCGATGAAAATAAACATACAAATGTGATCCGGGAAAGCGCCGACGTGACGTCGGGACGCACGCAGCCTGCCATTCACGAACCAGGAATTACGATTCGCACCGACGTCATCCCGCACGGTGAATATTTTCCGGCTGCCAAAAACTGCCGGGAAATCAAGACGACGCGAACAAGGAGTACCTGTACGCGACGGACAGACATGGACCCAAACCTACGTGTCATTCCGGCCCTCATAGCAGTCGACCTCCTCTACAGGTTCGGACGCAGATGCCGCAGAAGGTCAGAACAACAAAGGGAGGGGGGAAAGGGGGGGGGCAGGACCAGGGGCAGGCCACAAAACCCCCACCAAAGTCACACAGCACACATGCCCTGGACATACCTGACCCCCAGGCCCTGGTCACCACGAGGGGGTGGGGGCGTGTCCAGCAAAGCCAGCGTCCGCCACAAAGGAAGTGCCTGACGAGGCGAACCGGCAACACAACAATACAGGTACGTCCCGTACCCACGCCTTAAGAGCGTGGGTACGAGTCGTACCACGTGTGGAGAAGTGTGGCTCAGGGGTTAGAGGCGGCAGACCCGGAAGCTGAGATCGGTCCTGGACCAGGGTTCAATTCCCCGCCTCGGCGGGTCTTGGGCTAAAAATTCCACGGACTCGATAATTCTCGCCCCGGTGCCTCCTCGACTCACGGGTTCACACTCTGTGACTCTGGGCAATAGCTTGCTTAATCTCCACAACGGCCCCTCGCGGCGGGATGCCTGACTTTCACCTTGTGGATACCTTGCTATCTCACAGGGGAATACCAGGACGGGTTCCCTAAGCAAGCGCCGGGAAACCCACTGCGGGTAGCTGTGCGCTATATAAGCTCAACTACATTTACATTTACATTTACCACGCCCACACCTATGTCATCCCAACAATGGCGGGACGTCTGTACCCACGTGGCAAAGGCCTGGGTACGGCCCGCACAAGCACCACATAGCGTGGGGACGCATATGTACGGACCGTACCCCCACCCGCGTACGTATGGAGCATACCCCCCACCCCAACAGTGTAAGTACGACCCGTACCCTCACACGCGTACATATGGAGCGTACCCCCCACCCCAACAGTGTAAGTACGACCCGTACCCTCACACGCGTACGTATGGAGCGTACCCCCAACCCCAACAGTGTAAGTACGACCTGTACCCTCACACGCATACGTATGGAGCGTACCCCCCACCCCAACAGTGTAAGTACGACCCGTACCCTCACCCGCTATGCATGGAGCGTACCCCCACCCCAACAGTGTAAGTACGACCCGTACCCTCACATGCATACGTATGGAGCGTACCCCCCACCCCAACAGTGTAAGTACGACCCGTACCCTCACCCGCTATGCATGGAGCGTACCCCCACCCCAACAGTGTAAGTACGACCCGTACCCTCACACGCATACGTATGGAGCGTACCCCCCACCCAAACAGTGTAAGAACGACCCGTACCCTCACACACGTACGTATGGAGCGTACCCCCCACCCCAACAGTGTAAGTACGACCCGTACCCTCACACGCGTACGTATGGAGCGTACCCCCCACCCCAACAGTGTATGTATGACCCGTACCCTCACCCCAACCGTGTATGTACGACCCATTCCCTCACACGCGTACGTATGGAGCGTACCCCCCACCCCAACAGTGTAAGTACGACCCGTACCCTCACACGTGTACGTATGGAGCGTACCCCCAACCCCAACAGTGTAAGTACGACCCGTACCCTCACCCGCTATGCATGGAGCGTACCCCCACCCCAACCGTGTATGTACGACGCGTACCCCCCCTCGTATGCATGCAGCTAACCCACACCCGTGTATGTCCTAAGCGTACAAATCGTGAAATAGGAGGGGTGTGTGCAGAGTCCTCCCAGCAGTGCCCAGACACAGGAGGGGTGGGTGCAGAGTCCTCCCAGCAGTGCCCAGAGACAGGAGGGGTGGGTGCAGAGTCCTCCCAGCAGTGCCCAGACACAGGAGGGGTGGGTGCAGAGTCCTCCCAGCAGTGCCCAGATGCAGGAGGGGTGGGTGCAGAGTCCTCCCAGCAGTGCCCAGAGACAGGAGGGGTGTGTGCAGAGTCCTTCCAGCAGTGCCCAGTCATAGGAGGGGTGTGTGCAGAGTCCTGCCAGCAGTGCCCAGACACAGGAGGGGTGGGTGCCTAACACTCACAGCAGTGCCCTGAGACAGGAGGGTTGTGTGCCTAACACTCACAGCAGTGCCCCTGCAAAGAAAAGGGTGGAGTACCCACAGATCCAATGCCCACAAATGTCAGTCAGGTGCACAAAGATCCTGCAGTACATGTACCACATGTGTGCGAGGCTGGGAGTATACACATGCATAGCGCCAAAAAGAAAACATGTACACATGAAGTCATGGCAACAGTCTACATACACAAGTACAGTGACCACCAAGGATGCCACGAATGATGCAGGTGGAGACATCGCTCCGCATGCATGTGCAAAGTTGAAGGAGTCCGTCACACCCCCAGCTGATGTAGACACAGCTCAGCACCACATAGTGGAAACACCCTGCAGGGAAGATGTCAGGGTACACAGAGGAAGGAACACACCTTGGGACAATTTCACCATGCAGTAACTGCTTACATGAACAAAGACACTTAGCTAACACCTTGTGATGGCACACAGATACCAGGGACCCCCTATGACCAGCACACTACTACATTTCCCACACACCCAACACATGTTCACCACCCAAAATCATGTAGCAGCCCCACCAACAGCAATACCAGAAAAGCAGTAGTGATCTAAGGGAAAAAAAATTGGCTTTATTCAGCATTACCAAAAAATGTTTGTGTGGATAAAGTTCAATATTTACAAAGCCCATAGGGCAGTCCATGAGTCACAGCTGGATGGGGGACACAGTGGGACGCGTGTCCCCTAGCTTGCCTGCACACTCAGACTCCTTCGTCTTCCACAGTGGGGAGGGCATCATGTGGGGGGGAAGGACCAGGCACCGCAGGGACATGAGGGCGAAGGGTAGGCGTCGTGGGTGCAGGGATGGAGGACTCCACCACAGGGGGTGGGGCAGGGCCAAAGGCAGAGGCCAGGATCTCGCTGCACACCTTAGCAAGGTCCTCCAGCGTCTCCCCTGCACCCGAAGGAACCACAGGCCCCAAGGAGGGGGGGGGGGCGGAGGGATGGGTCGCAGCGCCACTGGGGGAGGGTGTGGACAGGGGGGGACTCAACCACCCTGACCGGGGACTCCCTAGACCGCTTGCAGGGTGGTGTCACAGTGGGGCTCAGGGACAGAGCGGCCATGAAGGAGTCCTTGCTGGATATGTGGCCAGGGGAACTGAGGGGAGGGGATTTGGAGGGAGTGGATTGGGTGGAATGCGGACTCCCACTCTGCCTGCGTGACTTGCGTTTGCCCCCCGACCCAGTGGGTGTGCCTACTTCACCCTGTGTGTGCGTGCCAGGAGGTGTGCATATGACCTTCCCTGGTGGTGTGGTGCCTGTGTCTGTTGTGGTGGGTGCATGCTGACGTCTGGGTGTACGTGGGACAGGCATAGGAGTGGGAAGTGTGGATGGGGCAGGGGTAGGGGGTGGGACGTAGCGCTGCAGGAGACCCACTGCTGCAGTCAGTGTGTAGTCTATGGACCTCAGCAACTGCCGTTGGTCAGCCTGTGATGAAAAAATGCCCTCCAAGTATGCCTCCATGTTGTGCAGCACTTGGCTGTGGCCATGAAGGACATTAAGGATCGCAGCCTGACCAACCTGCAACTGCCGCTGGATGTCCACAGACTCAGCATTGGCGGCAGCAGTGGAGACAGGGTCAGGGGGTGCGGTGCCTGGCAGGAAGGAGACATGTGGTGACCGGGCACGCTGGGAAGGGACACGAGCAAGTGGGAGGCGGCTGATGGCAATGGAGGGGGCGGGGCGAGATGTAGTGCCGCTGTCAGCTGTTGGTGCAGCCTCCGCCCACTCAGAGAGATCATCCTCGGACCCGTCAGCTTCATATTCAGTTGTGCCAGTGGACAGGTCCTCGGCCTCACTCTCCTCCGCCTCTGTACCACTCAATGTGCCAGGCACGATGTCAACGCTGGCACTGGTGCTCGGTCCCTCCGCTCCGTCTGTGCTCATGTCTCCCTCCGTGTCCCCCGACGATGCTGTGGGCAAGGTGAAGAGACAGCAATTAATCACACACCTGTATACATATGTCACATGAGTCCAATCTACATAGGTTACAGTGCATAGCCTGCAAAGAAAGATCAGTAACACCTACAAAACAAGGTACAGATGTAGGGCATGCAACACACAGTTGGTTGAGCCACCATGCCAATGAAAATCCATGGAGAGCATGACACAATAGCAAATGACATGAAATGGAGTTTGACACAGGAGCCAGGCCCTGGGGACAATCCAGCACTGCATCTGCACCACACAGCGTTGCCGAAAATAGGGATGAGGAGGGACCATATCCATGAACTTGAGGCACATGCAGCATAGGTAATACTGAAAACATGCCCACCATGACTGGCTCACTGCACCTTGAGTGTATGTCCAGACAAACATCTTACACTGGCCAGACCTAGCAAGGAGAATTCTGGTTTTGACATGTAGGCTTGGCCCGCACCAACCACCCCCTACATGAGACAATTTGTTGAGACACAGGTGGCACTTACATCTCTTAGTCTGGGTGAAATACACAGGGGCTGCATAAATGCAAGATTGGACGCCAAATACCCGAGGTGCGCCTGTCCAAATAATCATGTACAAATGGGCACCATCAGATGATTGTTACAAGACACACAGGCACTGGCCACCGTGAGTATGAACAAGGAAAATCAGGTCAGGCTGTACAGTGGACACTTGTACTACATTTTACGTCATTATACATGGCGCCAGGGGACAATGGCACAGAGCACAACCTATGCTGTAGACACTGAGAATGTCCACGTTTAGTGATGACACACATGACACCTAGGAAAATATGCCCCAGGGGACAGTAGTGGCCACACAACTCCATGGTCCTGAATGGGAATGACTGCAACACACGCCACCATCCCTGCACTATGCGTATCGCACACTCATGCACATCATGTCACAGGCCACAACATAGGACATGCGCGCTGTAAGGCATTACACTTGAGAGACTAACTCCCATGTCTGGACTCAGCATCAGTGCCAACTGACATGGAACCCACATGTACTGAACTGGACAGGGCACAAGCAAGGTGCCAAAACCTGTTACACACCACCACCACACATGATGCTACAGGCATAGTTCACGTGGAGAAAGCGCCAGCCGACATTACCTTGTGAAGGAGTGACTACACACAGACCAGGGAACACATTGCAAGGAGGGGAAGGGAGGCAGGAGAGCACCGCTATACTGTGGGTAACTGGATCTGCACAGCACCTTTAAACCCTGGCAGTGTATCCATGCAACTGTGCACTTACAAATGCTGGTGACACACAACAAACACACATGTACCTACCCCCTTCCTGCTGCTGCTTCTCCTGTAAGCACCTGTCCAAGTCTGGAAAAACCACCGCCAGCACACGCTTGTGGATGTGGGTCAGACGGCGGCGCCCGCGGTTCTTATGGGTCTCAGGTGAGTCCCCCAGCAGGACCCGTGCGATCCTCCGCGTCCAGCACCAGATATCCTGCCAGTGTTTCCTCACCTGGGGCAGGCGCCGCTTGCGACCATCCCCACTCCTCACGGCACTGACGGCGGTCAGCCATATCTGCTTCTTGGCAGAGGCGCCTACCTGTGAGGATGAACAAGTGACACTACATCAATACACCAGGCACATGTCACAGAGAGACATATTTGAACAAAATTGCTGTTTACAACAAGGCATAGTATGCATCCAAGGCATTGCACCTTTGTCATAGGGACATGATCCTCTGGGGAAGGGCTAAAGCAGTACGTGCCATTGAAAGTACACAGGTGGAATGAGGGCAACCACACAATCAATGATCCAGGCTCACACTGTGCATCACAAGCTACACCAGGATAATGTGCAGCACCTCAAAGCAGTCACATGCCACAGGCCACTGACGCTACCGCAGCAGAGTACACAGACACACACAGGCACAGGACATTCACCTGCCATTGCCAAATGCAGCGACAAACCTCACTCTGCACATGTGCCACTAGACGGGGGGGGCTCACAGGTGTGGGGCTGGCTCTGCACGTCAGACACACAGCACTGCTCCCTGCTCACATCACATGGGCAGGGTATCTCCATCCCTCATGCAGCCCGGGTGCTACACTCCACATATGCAACCACCCACATGACAGGGGACTTACACACACACACATGTCCTGGGTACGAACACATCATGTGGACACTCTCAGCACAGGTACACAGAACTAACACACATCTGTGGGTACAGTCACCTGTCACACTGGGCTGACCACATAATCACATGAGGACTGTAGAGGCTACATTCCCAGGAGAACAAGACAGGCAGATTGTGGCATGCACCATGCAGTGATTGTCACAGTAAACCCAATGCAAGTGAGGACGGCAGACATGCACCACTGCATGCTCTGGCTGGGAGACATCAGGCATTCCCCCCCCCTGGCACCCCCCCCTACAGTACATAGCATGTGTGAGACACCTGGACACAATGGCAGAAGTCACAGTCACAAAAAAGGGACACAGTCTGTGCTAGTGGACTCTGCACTCACCTGATACCCTGATCGCCCATACAGCATGGGGTACTGTGGGAGGATCACATCCAGCAAAGCCAGGTTCTCCTCCAGGGCGAAAGGCTGTGACCTCTCCACAGACCTTGACATGGCTGCAGGGAATCAGTAGCAGCAGCTGGGTCGTCGAATCCAGAGATGTGCAGGCAAGTGCTCCCTCATGGGACCTGGCTGCCTTATATCTGCCTTGCTGGCCTGTTTCATGCACAGGAGTACAGAGTGATTGGTTACTCACATTTGCATCCTATGTTTCCTCCAATCCCTTCAAACCTAGCACAGTCAGTGGGTTCTTATTGTGTCATTTTCTTGAGCATGATGTCACCTCCAGAACCACATTGCAACAAAGTAGATTCATTCAAACTGACTACTGCTGTGCACCTGTTTAAATAATTTCAAACTTTAAACTGGGTCTCCATGACAACCAGCATGCATGTAGGCCTTAATACTTGTCCCTCATGTGTCCCCTATGTAATTTGGAGCTCCACACACAGGTACGGTGCGTCCCGGGGCCCTAGGGCACCCCAAATGCATGTCAACGGCCCGTACAGGCGTGTGTACGGTCCGTATCACTATGGGTGTTCTCGCGTATGCATACTCATAGTGAAAGTGAGCGTACGCACGCGTGTACGGTCCGTACCACTATGGGTACGCATACGCGAGCACACCCATAGTGATACAGACCGTACACGCGTGCGTACGCTCACTTTCACTATGAGTACGCATACGCGAGAATACCCATAGTGATACGGACCGTACACGCGTGCGTACGCTCACCTTCACTATGGGTGTTCTCGCGTATGCGAACTCATGGTGAAAGTGAGTGTACGCACGCGTGTACGGTCCGTACCACTATGGGTACGCATACGCGAGCACACCCATAGTGATACGGACCGTACACGTGTGCGTACGCTCACTTTCACTATGAGTACGCATACGCGAGAACACCCATAGTGATACGGAGCGTACACGCGTGCGTACGCTCACCTTCACTATGGGTGTTCTCGCGTATGCGAACTCATGGTGAAAGTGAGCGTACGCACGCATGTACGGTCCGTATCACTATGGGTGTGCTCACGTATGCGTACTCATAGTGGTACGGACCGTACACGCGTGCGTACGCTCACTTTCACCATGAGTTCACATACGCGAGAACACCCATAGTGAAGGTGAGCGTACGCACGCGTGTACGGTCCGTATCACTATGGGTGTTCTCGCGTATGCGTACTCATAGTGAAAGTGAGCGTACGCACGCGTGTACGGTCCGTATCACTATGGGTGTGCTCGCGTATGCGTACCGATAGTGGTACGGACCATACACACGCCTGTACGCTCACTATCACTATGAGTAAGCATACGCAAGCACACCCATAGTGAGACGGAGCGTACACACGTGTGTACGCTCACTATCACTATGGGTACACATACGGCAGCACTCCCATAGTGATAGGGAACGTATACAGGCCCTCTTAGCGAAAGTACGGTGCCTTTCACACATCACAGTGGTGACAGGCAGCACACAGGAAGGAATAGGGCTGACATACTTGTCCATAGATGGACATCAAGGCATTGTCTGGCCAGTACTACATGTGTGGGGCACAGGTGTGAAAGGCTGTGATGTGGCACATTACTCCTGAGTGGAGAAGGCACCAGATGTATAATGAGATGTGTACAGATGTTATGTGTGACGGTGCAATGTGTGCCAGGCATGCCCTTAACTCCTTTGACATGTGTGCATGTCGTACTGCACACTTGGGATGAGCGTCACTGGCATGGCACGGTCCCCAACACACGCAAGTGTCCCCTGATGCCCGGTACAGGGGTTACCACACCAGACATGTCACTACCCACGGTGCACGATGTGTCTATGTCATGTATGTGTGGTGTGTTCCCATTAGCTTGATGTTGGAGCTCCCTCAAAAGCGTCAGCTGTTGCAGCAACCAACATGTGTCCGTGTGTAGATGGACATGGCACACAGTTACGCACACCAGGCCACATGTGGTATCGGATGTGAGGTGCGTATGTATGCATGGGACACAGAGTAGCGTAACAAGGACATGTCTGCATCCTCTCTATGAATGTGTGGTGAGTCATCACATGTACACCTTCATGGCAAGGTGTGTGGGCTGTCCTAGGGTAATGTCATGTGACCTGTGGCTCTAGTGTTCCGCTACCAGTCTCTGCAATCGACATCCTACTTCTGCTGATGTGTGGATGTATGTCACTCCTGTGTTGCGTCTGGCTGTTCACTTACACTGGGACACAGCTAATCCCATGCCATGGCATGTGGAGGTTCACAATCTCCGTGTGTAGCTGGGTCTTGGTAGGAGTGTCACCTGGCAGCCATACGTGTCCAGGGCATGTGGCACATACCTGAGTCCGTATGTCGCATATGTGTATTGACAGATTAACATGTGCTCAGTACATATCAATTGTGGTTGTAGTGCACTCACTCTTCCTTGTCACTTCCAAATTACTGCAGAGCGCCGCCTCTTCCCCGACCAATTCCGGACTTGGCTGCCATGCGGGAGAATGACTGTATCCGGTGCTACCGCTTCCCCCAACCGTTGATTCTGGAGTTGACTGCGAGACTGGCACCACACCTGCAACCGCTGCACAGGTATCCTACGGCACTGACACCCAAGCTTAAGGTAATGGCAGCCCTACATTTTCTTGCCACGGGTACCTTTCAAAATACCATAGCTCATGTTGGTGGCATGTCCCAGAGCATGTTCTGCCGTGTGCTGCATGATTTCTTAGAGGCCATGTTGCTTCACCTGGATGAGTTCATCCATTTCCCAACCCCTGAAATGTTGACTGGTGTCAAGCGTGGATTCTATGCCCTGGGAGGGATGCCCCATGTCATTGGGTCCATAGATGGGACACATGTGGCTTTGGTACCACCACAGGCACAGGAGGTAGCGTACAGGAATCGCAAGCACTACCACTCCATCAATGCCCTTGTGGTGTGTCTGTCCAACATGGTGATTTCACATGTCTGTGCTCGTTTTCCAGGATCAGCACACGATGCCTACATCATGAGGCGTAGCAGGGTGCCTGAAATGATGACGCAGCTGCGCAACGAACAAGCATGTGTTGTTGGTGGGTACACTCTGTCCGTCCTGTATTTTGCATAGACTTCCAGCACGACCGCTTCTCCTGTCCTACATATGTCCATGTGCTTTCCATGTAGGGGACGCTGGCTATCCCAACATGCCATGGCTGTTCACACCTCTCCGCAACCCCATCACGCCGGCCCAGCTCCGCTACAACACCGCCCATGGCCGGACAAGGCGAGTGATAGAGAGGACATTTGGCCTCCTGAAGAGCAGATTCCGATGCATCCACAAGACCGGCGGCGCCCTCCCATATGCCCCGGCAAAGGTCTGCAAAATCTTCATGGTCTGCTGCATGCTGCACAACATGGCAGTTGAGAAAGCTGTGCCACTCATCCTGGATCAAGATGATCAGGACCATCCACCCGTGGAGGACGAAGGGCTTGGCAATGGGGCTAGTGATGTGGAGGATGTGAAGCCGCAAGAGGACATCCGGACTCGGCTCATACGCGACTTCTTTGCTTAGTGGTGAGTACCAGTGTCTGTGTGTGCACGCATTGGTCCCCGTGTGGCATGTGTTGTAATGTGTGTGTCCATCTGCATGTATGCCACGTGAGTCAGAGGTGTGTGTGGATGTGTCACTGGAGTGATGGTGCCAGTGATGTGTATTTCCCCAGTCATAATTGTGACCTAGCATGTTGTCATCCTTACATGTGTCGAGTAAATGCACATGCAAGTGGCTGTGCTTTTTGTGGCTGACTTCTTGTGTGTCTCTCTTCCCCAGGTACTTGCGCATGCCGTCTGCTGCTTGCATTGTTGTGGCACTGCTATTCCTCATGGACACGTCATCGTGTGCTGACTCAGCGTTACACGCACGGACAAGTTTGGAAGTCTCCTTAGGGTAAGGGATGCATCAGGGGTGTATTGGGTGTGGCAGTTGTTTACGATGTATGCACACTGCCCCTGTCGATGTTTGGTTCCTCTGCAGACATGTCGCATCACCATGGTACACATGACATGCAGCTGGGTACACCTGAATAGATGGTCAGACTTGTTGACAGTCATCAGTGATGGGATTGTGGAATGTGATGATGGCATCAATGTGTGTTACACTGCCCTCGGACACATACGGTTTGCATTGGCTTGACATGGTGTGGGACTTCCACATCAGCGGATCAATGGTGTATGGCAGGCTCTCCGTGAGCAGCAGGGGGTGTTTAGCTGTTAGCCGACACTTGTGTGCCAGTTCCATGGCTATCACGCATTTGTGCTGCAGAAGGGGGGTGCCAGTGTTGGACCCACATGTTACTCCACATGACCTGTTCATGTGTACTCCGAGTTGCCTCAGCAATCCCAAATGCATGACTAATAAAGGTGTCCCTATGCCTCCAAGGTGCTTCTTCTCAGTCAATGCTGGTGTGTTGCCATGGGCCATACGGCATGTCTGGCATGGTTTTCCGTGATAGTGGCTATGTGTCTATGTGTAGAGTAGCAAGATGCAAGCTGTTTGTGTGGGATTAGACTGTGTATTGTGCATGATGTCCATGACTGTGTGGGTATTGTGACATGTGCCATCCCCATGCATCCAACGTTTGCCAGGCCACCATTCTCTGCATCCACCTGACTCAAGCTTGCAGGACATGGTTCTGCCACCTGTCCACACATACCTGGGTGCCCCACAGGACACTCCACATGAGCCCTGACCTCTGCGCATGGCTGTCGCTGTACTCAATATGTCTGTCGGCATGGTTGTGCGGCCCCCCCCCTCAGCTGGTTGGGCCCATCACGGGTGTGTATGGTGCTCCATGTCTGTCTTGCCTAATACAATGTGACCCATGTGTGTCCGGTGCCAGACTCAGGCCCCAGGGTGTGGATGGTTGAAGTCAAATGAGAACTCAGGCATGGTTAGACTTTACAAGACACATGTAAGGTAATAATGCAACCAGTAGGCATCTTCTCTTCATGGTGTGACTTTTTATTTTGGTTGGGGGGGGGGGGTTTGACATGAGGGGCTTTCCGGGTGTGTGGAATCCAAAGTTCACTAGGGGAGTTGGTGTCCTTGCCATTTGAAATCCTCAGAGTCCATGCCACAGTCTTTGTCAACATTGGTCAGACAGTGACCAGCAAGTCCATGTGGCAGAGAATGTCTTTTGATGCTGTGCTGCTGTTGCTCCAGTGGGCCAGGTGGCAGGCCAGGTGTCCAGGGAGATGGTGCTGTTGCGCCGACCCTCACGGTCTTTTACGTGGACGATCCGCCCTCCTGCGGGGACCCTCAGAAGCAGGCCGTGACGATGTTTGGGATGCTCCATCGGATGTTTCCTCCTCCTCCTCCTGATCCCTCCAGTCTCTGGGCACTGCTGGGAGTGATAGGCACCCACCCCTCCTGTCTCAAGGATCACCCTATATCCGAATGACGTGCCGAAAGGTGAAACAGAGAATCTGTGAGCACAGAAGCAATGTAAAGTGTAAGAGAGGAACGACTAAGATGAGTAATCACTACATTGAATTCCAACATACTGTCGATGATCTGAATTGGGTGATCCTTGAGACTCTGGATAAAAAGAATCAGGATGATGAACGAATACTCTTTGAGAAGGAGCAAAGATGGATACATTGCCTTAAGACAAATATCACAGGATTGAATGGTAACATTCCCTGGCTAAGCCTGACATAATACAGTGTTAATCTAACAAATAGGATTAACTGCACACTTTTGATAACTTTCCTGAGGATGCTCAAAAACCCCCCACATGTGAACCACCCCTAGAGAACAGTACACATAGACGATGCGTTCACACAAGAGGTTACCTCATATGAAAGATACGATATCCACGAGATACAGAATTGACGACCTACCAGTGGCTCAGAATGCCTAAATGACATCTCATATTATCGTAAAATAATCAAAAATCACGCTACGATTGCCAACAATGTCAACATAACGCGACGTAGTAAAGATCCATTTTAACTACCTATTTAGCATTGACTTGCCTTAATACAGCATTTATTTAATTCAATACATGTGTGCCCCATGTAACTTTTCACACTTGGGCGACACGCGGATTCCACAGTCTCTCTACTATGGCCATCACAAATAGATTACATAATGGCTACTCTTAACGTGCCCGCCTCACCCGGGGCACTGCAAGGAGAGCGAGCACAAGTTACGATCAACAGCTACACCAGGTACTACTGCAGACTGAGACGGAGGGTGCCTGCTGTCTCTGGATGACACGTATCGTATTGCCCTTGCATATCTTCTCTTAAACTCTCATTTTCCTTGGTTCTAGCAGGTCACTATGCCAGCTGGCGCCCTGTGGAAGCCCGCAATTAGGGAAGTTAAGGTATGCCAAGTATGCATGAAGCGCTCGCAATTAGTTTTTTTAAATAAACGGATTATCTTCACCGCACGCTAACATTTTTCATCTTCCGATTGTAAGAGTGCACCTTTACCAACTATGCAACATTGGCACACAACGTAGCTGTTTGACATTGGACTCATGGGGAGCCGTTTTGATAATGCACGCGTACCCCCCTTTTTCAAAACAAATGCACTCCACCACCTCAAACTGATGAGGTATATATACGCACTGTCTTACTCCAAATACTAGTAGGACGCGATTGAGTTTGGAATCAACGCTTTAGCAACACTGCCTCGCTCCAGGTCCTAGCAAGACATAATTGAGTTTGGGATTAAAGCATTTTTTGATAAACTAAAATGTGTCCTTACTCTCAGTAAACCATGACACAGGGCTAATTCTCCTAATAACAACTAAGCTAGATAGTCACTTTCACTACAACTATGCAGGATTGTAAACACCGTGACACCCTTTGCACTGTAAAAGTATCTACAGGGGTAAAGATTTGCTATTTTCTCATTTGCTTATTACTCATGACATCAGCTCTCTTTTTAAAACTTTTTATGTTAAGAAAACAATAATAATTTAGAAAACACAAATTACTGTGTGAGTTTTTTAACTTTTAGCTTTAATGTCACATTAGATAATGTTTGAATGGCACTACTACAATACCTTCTCTCTATCTGTTTCTTTTCTGCAGCTCTAGGTACTTATGACCAATGACTTACAAAATTTGGTGAGCCAATGAGATACTCACCTAGGCTGTGACACTACTCAGCCTTTACAACTCTAGGTCCTGAAGAAGGCCCCCCGACCCGTCTAGGCAATTGTATGGGGCTGAAACATGTTGACCACTTACATGGACAATTAAGTGCGTTAGACCAGTAACTTGTCTATACACACACAACACTGTTTTTACTTTCCTCCATTCCAAACTGAATAAAATTACAGTTCAGGCAATGCAAGGATTTTCAACTCACCTCACTTGAGCACCCTCATATTTGTCACTGATCACTACTGCTATAACCAGTAGTTCTTCCTCCGGGTGGAGGATAGCATATCAAAGAAACCCAATGATGATGCTGTCACATTTTATTTAGGGGGAGAATCAAGGTATATCGCCTTACGGCCTTTGTACATGAATGAGGGTTTTTTAAGAAAGACGGCAAGAATACCTTACCCTGGTTACACAGGTACAAGTGATCCATTACCCATTGATAAGAGATTACTACACGGATGCCAAATGGATCGTAGCTTCTTCTCCCCCCCCCCTTTTTTTGGTTTTGATATATATTTGACATACAACATGTCCTCGAGACAAATCTAATATGTCCAAAATATATTCTAAACCTGTACAAAGAGTATTGAAAAAATAATTATTTTTGTAAAGGCCATCAACAAATCTCAAGAGGGTTTAAAATACCATGGCCCACAGCCAACACGTTTGTGGAGGAATTTAGAGACTGGTAAGTTGAAATAATGATTAATTTGCCTTTTTAACTGGTGGTTTAATCTACCTAGTTTGTTGGGTCCTGCACTCCTTATCCAGTAAAGACAAAGTAGGTGACACCCTGTTGATGTGATAATGGCATGCTTTTAAGTCTACTGACCATGGAAAAAGCAACAAGACAAAGTGTGCTGGGTTTACAAATGTACATGAGCTGGACTCTTACTCCTCCTTGGGCAACAAAAGCAAGGCCCTTCACAGTTAAGTGGGCTATAAGAGTAGTGTTTCTGTAATAGGCACAATGTAGACATGAAGTGTACGAAATCTTCTAGGAGGAAGATGGCCGTGTTCTTCCTTGGCATTTAAATAAATGGAAAGTGTCAGTTGGAGTCCAAAGAAAGGATGTCGACTCACCAGATGCAAAATTGAAATCTCCGACTCGTGAAATAGCAGGTTTCATCACTCGTCCCACACCTAGCCATTCAGTGGCCTCATATGTTTTCCTTAGAGATTGGAGGAAAATGTGGAAAACGTTGAGCAAAACAGAATACTGCTAATAACTTGTTGCCTGTATTTTTACAGATGGGTAAGAAATGTTGGCATGTGCTGTTAGAATTGTAAAAAAAAAATTTGCTTTTGAAAGACACTTGACGTTCATTAATTATGTTGTGAGAGCTAGTCCTTATAAAAGCATGGAACTGCCAATCTCGTCAATATGGAGCCTTCTACCTCTCTTTTGGTATTTCAGATGTAGTAAATTCAGTGCATGGGCATTTCCGTTTATTACCAGAACCTTTACTTATAAGAGTTTCATGTCCACACTAAAAGACAACCCAAACTGTAACAATAAATGTTTAGTTTATGTTATTTAGCCTCACTGTGAAAAGAATGTAAATAGGGCAGACCATAAATGTCAGATCTCACCTAGGTTTCTGCAGGAGCGATAGGGAGTTCATGAGGAAAGTTCCCAACTTCCCCCACTACCAAGACAGCCCAGCACAGGTCAAAGCCAATCTAAGTTAAATGGGGGAAGTGAGAGAATACAGGTTCCACAGAGTCAGTGCAGAGCGATATGTTTTACCCAGACATATTCTATACGCTTCCTGCGTAAAACAGAAAAGAAAGTGGGGATCAGTAAATTTGCTATAACAAAAGGTACCTATAAGGTATCTGGTTATACTACTTAGTACTGGTGTAAGAATACCTGAGTAAATCCCCTCTTCCGATAAAGTAGACAAATGACCGTATCTACTAAAGTAGCATATAAACTAGGAAAGCAAAATAGACTGTAAGAATTTATGTGGCAACCATATTCTAGAACACCCTAAATACATATTTACATGTGTGAACTTTAAGCATACCTTGTAACTTTCTTTTCTGGGTGACAAATGAAGGCTCAAGCATGGACTAGAAAAGTAAGAGTCAAAAGGTAAAATGAATGCACTGTTTCATACAATTTCCAATGTGTTGTTCTTCTAGTCAAAAATAATTTAAAAGGTCAAAAATACAAAATGTATATAGAGCCTTAGAAGAATTACTTCTTTCTTTAGCTTGCAGAAATAAGTATTTTATGTTTTTCTTTCTTTACTGTCCTTAGACTAAACACCACCATGTGACAGAAGAAACGGACTCCTGATTCTGAATGTAGTATTCAGATAAGTACAGTCTCATGTAATAATAGGAAATAAGCGCAGAGCGCATTAACACCAAGTAGTTAGAAGAACTGCGATCCTATTAAAAGTCTATGGGGCTATTATCTAGGAAGTGGCAGTGAGAGGCGTTAGCCTACTTGGCTTAACGCCTCTCATCGCCACTTCGGAATCGCCAGGCTGCACCATTTTACCAAGGATATGGTGCAGCCTGGCGTTTCCCCCTGCAATGGCGCTAAGTCTTACGACTTAACGCCAATGCAGGCACCCTTGCACCAGAGTGCAAGGGTGTCTGCGAGCATGGAAGGATTGTTTATGTACAGAAAGGTGTCCCTTCCTGTACATAAACAAACCTAAAATGCCATTTTGTAACGTACATATGTGCTGCTTCATGCAGCACACATGTAAGTTACAAAACGGCATTTATAAAAACGGTTTGTTTATATACAGGAAACATAAACAAACCTTGGCATTTTGCTTTTTCCATGTGTGCTGCACAAGGCAGCACACATGGAAAAAGCAAAAACGAGGATAAATGAAGCATTTCTCCTCCTTTCTCCACCTTAAGACCAGGATTTTCCTGGTCTTAAGTACGGCACTGCCACCTATTATCGCCTCTCTTGATAATAGGTGGCAGCGTCGAAGTGAATGGGTATTGCGGTGGAACAGCCACTGCAACACCCACTGCACTCCCCTTTCACGCTAATTTTAGTGAGAAAGGGGCCCTATTACCAAGGAAGCGTAAAGCCACTTAACGTGGCTTTTAGACACGTTATGTGATTTAACGCTGCATTGGTAATAGGGCGCTGACCCTATTGCCACCACAACGTCACAAAAAGTGACGTTGTGGTGGCTATAGGGGCTTGGTAATGTGCCAAATGTCTCCCTTTCTTTGTTGCAGGGAAGATTCCAGAGTAGAACAGGAGCAACCACGCCACTTACTGAAGACACCATGAGGCTAGGAAAACAACCGATGAAAACAACGCCGCCAAAGACGCCGAACGCGGCGTGTAGCGACCCGGACGCAGAAAGGTAAGGGAAGTGTGACAAAAAAAATTAATAGAGAAGAAGCTCTTGGAATTAATTATACCAGGTTTGGTGGCTTAGTGGACTAATGTCCACTGTAGGGGCCTTGAAGAAGAAGCCCACATTTGACATTCTTTGTGCAATTGGTGTTGTAGAACTCTCTGGTTGCCTCCTGCTCTCTGTTCTGCTTGTTACCATCAAGAAACTCCTCTGGGTCCTGCCGATGCAACAAATCTGGAGTGGCTCTAGTGATAAGACAAGGCACACCCTGGTGTAACGTGTTGACAAGAAGTGTGTCAGAGGCTTCTTTCCCTTACGTGATCCTTGGTAAACGCCTTTTCCAGTCCTGAGCATAGATGTGACTGAACCATTGTTTTAGAAAGTTATCTACCGAGGTTCTGCTCTGTTGTTGGGTAGTCCTACTGCTTTGTGACTAAAATGTATACTGTTGGACCCGGCCTCGTAAGCATGGCCCTACTTGCCCCCGCACCACATAACCTGGTACCTGCAGCCCCAAGCACACGGCCTAGCCGACCCTTCCCACCAGAATACACGCACCCGACCCGGGCATCCTCGTCCATGGCCTCTCTCCTGTCGGCCACCCCGGGCCCGCGTGCCCTCTCCAGGCACCAAGATGGCCGCCCGGCCCCAGCGTGACCCGGGCCTAGCGGCGCCACTCCGGCTGGAGGACATCACGCTTGCCAGGGGATGAGAGAGGGAGGAGCAGTTTCTATCGCACCTCTGAACTCCCCTGGGACGATGGGTTTCGATCGGCCCTCCGGCCTCCCTGAGGGCTGGCTCCATGCCTGCTGGGTGTCTGGGACTCCTCCCGGCCCTGAAAGGATCAAAAGACAATGGCAGGAAACCTCGACAAGCAACCCCCAGGCGACCAGACCCCTGCCTGGACAGACTCCGGACATCAAAGAGGGGTCGACCTATAACAAGGGGTGCTCTGGGACTGTCCGGCAGATTCGACGCTGGAACGACGAGAGCCTGCTGACGCGGTCGCGGCTCCTGGAACTTAGAACCACCTGAGCCCTGCTGAGTGACTCGCGGCTCCCTGAAGATCGTAAGACCTCCGAACTTGTACCTGAGCCCTGCTGAGTGACTCGCGGCTCCCTGAAGATCGTAAGACCTCCGAACTTGTACCTGAGCCCTGCTGAGTGACTCGCGGCTCCCTGAAGATCGTAAGACCTCCGAACTTGTACCTGAGCCCTGCTGAGTGACTCGCGGCTCCCCGAAGATCGTAAGACCTCCGAACTTGTACTTGAGCCCGCTGAGTGACTCGCGGCTTCCACAGACTCCCACGGTCCCGCTGGACCCCATCTACAACAAACCTATCCCCCAGCTCGAGGATTGTGAGCTGTGCGCCGGATACGTCCCTGCCTTGAACCTTTACCAGAGACTGTCCCGCTACCCCCTATCCCTTCCGAGACTCATTGAGCCCGCGCTCTCCTTGTACATATTTGCAGTGCTAACCTGATTGATAAAAGATTGATTCCTAAGAACGCACAGTGTGGTGTTTCTGTGTCGTGTGGTGCCAGAAGTACGATCCTAGATACGAGATTCCTCCCCCTGAGGAGTCTCCCGCCAGTGCCCGGCTACGATACTGTGAGGGTGGGTCTCAGGGTAGTCAGGACCCCTTTCCGGGCTCCTCTGAGGTCGCCGTCTAACATTGGTGGCAAGCGACGGGATTCGGGCCCATCACCTAGAGATCGTACCGTGAACGACGGACGCACTACCGACAAAGATGGCAGAAGGAAGCGCCATGAGCCCCGCAGAAACCAACGCCAACAGGGTGTTCCAGGTGGAACAACTAGAAGAATACACGCACAAAGAACTAAAGCAATTCTGCAAAGAACTTAAAATCGCTACCACCGGTCTCAACACCAAAGAAGATTTGCAGAAAGCACTGAAAGCTTGGGTGGATGCCGGGGCCTCCCGCCCAGAAGGCACAGGGGAGCGCCCCGACGAAGCCGAACCCCCCCAAGGCGAAAGCAGCAGCAATCAGGTGCGAGGCATCGTACCAGACGGGGGCCTATCCCCGGAAGAACTCGCGGACAGAGAGAGAAGCCGCAATCACGAACTCGAGTTAGCCAAACTCAAAATCGAAGGCGAATTGAAGTTAGTGGAAAAAAAGCTAGCAGTAGAGCAAATGCGCGTGCAAGGCGAGCTAGAGGAGAAGAAGCTCCAACGGGAACACGAAGGAAGGAAGCTCCAACTAGAGCACGAACGCAGCTTGAAGGAACTCGAGCTCAAGGCCAAAAGCGAGGAAGGGAGGCCCCCGGGAAACCGAGAGGCGGCCTCCCCAGCGGAGCAGAAGGTCCACATCCCCAAGGACGTGGTCAAAGAATATTATAAAAA
Organism: Triturus cristatus; assembly: GCF_964204655.1. Lineage (NCBI taxonomy): Eukaryota > Metazoa > Chordata > Amphibia > Caudata > Salamandridae > Triturus > Triturus cristatus. The sequence continues at coordinate 836,648,196 of NC_140591.1, forward strand.
CGATGACATTCAACAATGGTTCAGGGCCTACGAGGTCGCCATGACCTCCCATCGGATCCCGCAGAAGGACTGGGGGGCAGGGTTGTGGGGACGGTTTCTGAGCGAAGGAAGAGACACCCTGCTCGATCTACCCATCTCTCTGCAGACCTCCTACAGCCACATGAAAGAGGCTTTACTCACAAGGTACGGCCTCACCCCCGAGATGTACCGTCAGCGATTCCGGGACTGCAGGAAAATCCCAGGCACCACCTGGGTGGAGTATGTAAACTTTTTCAGTCGGGCCTTCGATGGGTGGATCAAGGGCAGCAAAGTCACCACCCTTGAGGAACTCACCGACCTCATGTTGTGGGAACACCTGGCTGCGAACTGCTTTGTGGAACTACGCCAGCATCTGCTTGACAGCAAACTCACCGATCCCAGGAAGCTGGCTGTGGAAGCAGACCGCTGGACCAACACCCGGGTCCCCCGGGGCATGGTAGGAGAATACCCCCGAGCCAGTCAGGGACCACCCCGCCAGAGAGGAGGAGGGAATCAGGGAGGGCAGCGAGAGTCCCAGCCTAGCCCCCCAAAGACCCAACCTCCACCTTTCCCAGCGCCCCCCCCACCAGTAACCGGACCCCCCGGGAGACGGGGACACCGGGTAACCGTCACTTGTTTTCGTTGCCAGAAGCCCGGGCACTACGCCAATGACCCAGAGTGCCCCTTGGCCACCCAAATCACCCCTGCGAGACAGATAGCCAACGTAGCTCTGGGGGAAGAGGTTGAGGAAACCGGAGAGTGGGAACCCGCAGCTATGGCCCTAGTATCCCTGGGAGATAGAGAGATGGTCCCTGGTAGCCTCCTGCCCTCCAACACGAAGAAATACGGGCAGCTCGTCAAGATCAATGGCCACCAAATAGAGGCCCTACGGGACACCGTGGCCAGCATCACCGGTGTCCTCAGGCACTTAGTCCCCAAGGAGCAGATCCTCCCCAACGTCTTTTGCCCGGTGATTTCCGCAGATAATAGAGAGAGTATGTGTCAGGTAGCCCTGGTGCCGTTTGAGTGGGGTGGGGTGACAGGTAAACTAAGGGTTGCCGTAAGAACCTCCCAGCCGGTCGACTGCCTCTTAGGGAACGACCTGGAGAGTTCTCCCTGGAAGCACGTCGAGCGCAAGGCCCACCTAGGAATGATGGGACTCCCCGAGTGGGTGTGCGCCACCACCCGATCTATGTCAGCTCGACTCACCCCCCTGGGAGAAGTCGAAAACGCCCCGACCGAAGAAGTCAGAACAGTAACCGCCGAGGGTCCTCCCGTCCCCCCATCGGAAGGGTCAGTCGCCAGCGACGAACCCTCACCGTCCGACACCGCCCCGGTCCCCGAGTTAGACGATCTACCCGAGTTGGCCCAATGGCGCCACGAGGGCGGGCCCACCCGGGAGGAATTTTGCCGGGAGCAAGCCACTTGTCCTTCCCTGGTCGGACTGCGGCGCCAGGCCGAGGGCCAAGCCGCAGGCGACCAAACCGGAACGCACCGAATTTATTGGGAGAATAACATTTTGTACAGTGAGCAGAAGTCGGTGGAGCTGGGATCCGGACGGGTGCTGGTGGTACCCCTCCGCTTCCGAGACTTCCTCCTGGGCTTAGCCCACGACGTCCCCCTCGCCGGCCACCTGGGTCAAGACAAGACCTACAGCCGTCTCGTGACCCATTTTTACTGGCCTAGAATGAGAGCAGCCGTAGAAGCCCACTGCAAGTCCTGTCCCACGTGCCAAGCTAGTGGGAAGAGTGGGGGGAAGCACAAGGCTCCCCTCCAACCCTTCCCGGTCGTCAGTACCCCCTTCGAACGAGTCGGGATCGACATCGTGGGGCCCCTGGACCCCCCCACCTCCCAAGGTCACCGGTTTATCCTGGTCCTAGTGGATCACGCCACCCGCTATCCTGAGGCTATCCCCCTACACACCGTCACGGCCCCCGTGGTGGGCCGGGCCCTGATGGGAATCTTTTCCCGGGTGGGTTTTCCCCGCGAGGTCGTGAGTGATCGCGGCACTAATTTTATCTCGAAGTACATGACGTCCCTGTGGCAACAATGTGGAGTGTCCTATAAGTTCACCACCCCGTACCATCCCCAAGGGAACGGCCTAGTAGAGAGGTTTAACAGGACTCTGAAATGGATGATCACCGGCCTAGAAGAGCCCCTCCGGCGTAAGTGGGACGTCCTGCTCCCCTGCCTCTTGTTCGCTTACCGAGAAGTCCCCCAGAAGTCCCTAGGGTTCAGCCCGTTTGAGTTGCTCTATGGACACCCCGTCCGAGGTCCCCTCAGTTTGGTTAAGGAAGGGTGGGAGGCGGCACCCCAGACCACCCCACGAGATGTGTTCCAATATGTTCTGACCCTCCAGAACCAGACCAGGAAGTTCCGAGCACTGGCCGAGGCCAACCTAGAGGCAAGCCAAGAAGAGATGAAGCGCTGGTACGACCAGAATGCCACTCTGGTCGAGTTCCAGCCGGGCCAGCAAGTATGGGTCATGGCCCCCGTGAAGCCAGGCGCCCTCCAGGACAGGTGGACCGGGCCCTACAAAGTGATTGAGCGGAAGAGTCAAGTCACATACTTGGTGGACGTCCAGTCGCCTCGGGATCCCCTTCGGGTCCTTCACGTGAACCGCCTCAAGCCTCACTTCGTGCGGACAGAACTGAGCCTCCTGCTGGCCACCGATGACGGGGCCGAAGATGAGTCCGATCCCCTCCCGGACCTCCTGTGTGTCAAGGAGCAGGATGGCTCCGTGGAAGGAGTGAACCTCTCACCAACCCTCACTGCCCAGCAACAAGAGGACTGCCGCCAGCTCCTAGGACAATTTTCCAACCTCTTCTCCCTGATCCCCCGAGTCACCGACTGGTGTGTCCATGACGTGGACACCGGGGACAGCCCGCCGGTGAAGCACTGGGCATACCGGGTCCCTGACCGGGTCCGGTCCTGCATTCAAGCTGAAGTCTCAAAGATGTTGACCATGGGGGTGATCGAGCCATCTGACAGTCCCTGGGCCAGCCCCGTGGTCCTGGTCCCGAAGGCAGCAGCCCCCGGTGTCGCCCCCGAGCTCCGATTCTGCGTGGACTACCGGGGGCTCAATGACGTCACCCGAGCCGATGCCCACCCCATTCCACGGGCCGGCGAGCTCATTGACCGACTCGGGGCAGCCCGGTTCCTCAGCACTTTCGACCTCACCTGCGGATACTGGCAGATTGCGCTCACCGAGGGAGCCAAGGAACGGTCCGCCTTCTCCACCCCAGATGGGCACTACCGCTTCCGCGTAGTGCCCTTCGGGATGAAAAATGCCCCGGCCACCTTCCAGCGACTGGTGAATAGAGTCCTGGCCGGGCTAGAACAGTTCAGCGCGGCCTATCTAGACGACATCGCCGTTTTCAGTTCCGAATGGAGTGAGCACCTCCAGCACCTCCGGAAGGTGCTAACCGCCCTACGCCAGGCAGGCCTCACAGTAAAAGCCAGCAAGTGCCAGATTGGGCAAGGATCAGTAGTCTACCTAGGGCACCAGGTCGGGAGCGGCCAGGTCGCCCCTCTACAGCCGAAGATCGACGCCATCTTGGCCTGGGAACCACCCACCACCCAAACGGAGGTCCGAGCCTTTCTGGGCCTCACTGGCTACTACCGAAGATTCATCCGGGGGTATGGCAGCCTCGTCTGCCCCCTCACAGAACTCACATCCAAAAAACAGCCAAAGAAGGTGCAGTGGACGACTGCCTGCCAGGAGGCGTTCGATGCCCTAAAGAAGGCCATGTGTACTGCCCCCGTCCTCCAGGCTCCCGACTACTCCAAAGAGTTTGTAGTCCAAACCGACGCCTCCGAGCATGGCATTGGGGCCGTCCTGTCCCAGGTGAATGACCAAGGCCTAGACCAGCCCATCGCCTTCCTCAGCCGGCGGCTGTTGCCCAGAGAACAGAGATGGAGCACCATTGAGCGCGAAGCCTTTGCCGTGGTCTGGGCACTCAAAAAACTACGCCCCTACCTGTTCGGCACCCATTTCAAAGTCCAAACCGACCATCGGCCCTTGCGATGGCTCATGCAGATGCGAGGAGAGAACCCCAAGCTACTGCGGTGGTCAATCTCCCTCCAGGGGATGGATTTCACCGTAGAACATCGCCCTGGCATGGACCACGCCAACGCTGACGGCCTCTCCCGGTTCTTCTGCCTCAGCGAAGAGAACCCCCCAAGATGATGGGCAGTTCTCTCCGGCTTTCAGCTGGGGGGGACGCGTGTTGGATCCGGCCTCGTAAGCATGGCCCTACTTGCCCCCGCACCACATAACCTGGTACCTGCAGCCCCAAGCACACGGCCTAGCCGATCCTTCCCACCAGAATACACGCACCCAACCCGGGCATCCTCGTCCATGGCCTCTCTCCTTTCGGCCACCCCGGGCCCGCGTGCCCACTCCAGGCACCAAGATGGCCGCCCGGCCCCAGCGCGACCCGGGCCTAGCGGCGCCACTCCGGCTGGAGGACATCACGCTTGCCAGGGGATGAGAGAGGGAGGAGCAGTTTCTATCGCACCTCTGAACTCCCCTGGGACGATGGGTTTCGATCGGCCCTCCGGCCTCCCTGAGGGCTGGCTCCATGCCTGCTGGGTGTCTGGGACTCCTCCCGACCCGGCCCTGAAAGGATCAAAAGACAATGGCAGGAAACCTCGACAAGCAACCCCCAGGCGACCAGACCCCTGCCTGGACAGACTCCGGACATCAAAGAGGGGTCGACCTATAACAAGGGGTGCTCTGGGACTGTCCGGCAGATTCGACGCTGGAACGACGAGAGCCTGCTGACGCGGTCGCGGCTCCTGGAACTTAGAACCACCTGAGCCCTGCTGAGTGACTCGCGGCTCCCTGAAGATCGTAAGACCTCCGAACTTGTACCTGAGCCCTGCTGAGTGACTCGCGGCTCCCTGAAGATCGTAAGACCTCCGAACTTGTACCTGAGCCCTGCTGAGTGACTCGCGGCTCCCTGAAGATCGTAAGACCTCCGAACTTGTACCTGAGCCCTGCTGAGTGACTCGCGGCTCCCCGAAGATCGTAAGACCTCCGAACTTGTACTTGAGCCCGCTGAGTGACTCGCGGCTTCCACAGACTCCCACGGTCCCGCTGGACCCCATCTACAACAAACCTATCCCCCAGCTCGAGGATTGTGAGCTGTGCGCCGGATACGTCCCTGCCTTGAACCTTTACCAGAGACTGTCCCGCTACCCCCTATCCCTTCCGAGACTCATTGAGCCCGCGCTCTCCTTGTACATATTTGCAGTGCTAACCTGATTGATAAAAGATTGATTCCTAAGAACGCACGGTGTGGTGTTTCTGTGTCGTGTGGTGCCAGAAGTACGATCCTAGATACGAGATTCCTCCCCCTGAGGAGTCTCCCGCCAGTGCCCGGCTACGATACTGTGAGGGTGGGTCTCAGGGTAGTCAGGACCCCTTTCCGGGCTCCTCTGAGGTCGCCGTCTAACATATACTTTTCAGCATAAGGATATATAGGCATCGCTATCCTCATGTAGAAAGGTTTTGTGGTTGCAAAGCATGCGATTCGGAAATACACGTGGCTTGGGACCACAAAACAATGTTTAAAATGGATCACAATTTTTGTACAAGTCAGAATAGTCTTTCAAACTCATATAAGGACTTGTGCAATCTATTACAAATCACAAATGGGAGGCAGTGTGAAAGGGGTGTCCTAGTCCTATTTTAGATTTGCAATAGAAACCTTCAATGCTTTGTCACCTCAATTGCAAATCATTATTCAGTTATCCATCCTGAGTTTGTGGTCTTAACCAATTTTCTAAGGAACTGTTTCTGTAGGACAGATTTCCCTTCTGGATTTGTTTGGCAGACCACAGGAGATGGTTAGAAAACAAATTTACCCTCTGGAATTGTCACTTCATTCCTCAGCATCTATGCAGTTAATTCAACACCCATGCACCACTTACTCATTAAAACATGAATATAGAAGCTCTACTCAGAATGCATGTGCACGTATGCGTATATTTAATAAGTCATATCAGAAATTCAATAAAAACACATCTCTTCATCAACAATATTAAAAAGATACATTTAAAAACATACAAATCATCACAAAAATCCACAATTCCTCAGAAAACAATCCCCTAGACAGGAAAATTACATGAGACAATACTTTTCGTCTTTGGTTTGTTAATCTGAGATTTATCGTCGGCAGCACCCTGCCGGGGAGAAAACCTTCCCTGTCTTTTATTGATCGCTGTCTCTTCCCAAATTTAACACAGATATTATGCGTCGAAGCACTTCGGTGTAGCAGTGAATAATAATGCCACCTTCCTCAGGACTAACTCTTTTCCTTTTTCATAATCCCAACTGTTTGTAGAAGCTGGTGCAACAGCACTGGGGGGGGGGGCTGCTGTAGAGTAAGGGTTGTCCACACTTCAACGGTACGATTTTGAGTTTAAATTCCTTTTAGTTTGCACGGAATGGGGAGTCATTTTCATTGGCCTTCACTTTCAATACAGTGATGTCCCTTTAGCTCCCTGATGGTGCTGAGGGCGTGTCAATGCTCTTGTCCTAACATTTTTTTTTTTGTGTTGAAATTTTTTATTAGCATTTCAGAATCATTAAACAAAAACAAGAAAACTCAAATACAAGTAATAAGGGTAAGGATCATATGATAGAGATTAAAAAGTAAATTCATATATAAAACAATATTTAATATTATGCTATCTAGGACAATAAATATATATAACAATATATAAAGGAAAGAGTGAAAAAGCATACACAATCAAGTTTTAAAAACGAAATGATAACAAATACAAACATGTTAAAGTAAAAAAGGATTCCATATCTGTGAAAATAACTCTAGTTGATCTTGAATATTATATATAATCCTTTCGTGCGAAGCATTTTGAATCATAGCAGATAACCAGGACTCTTGAGATGGTGGAGTGGAAGATTTCCATTGTCTTAATATACAGATTTTAGCAGTTGCAAGCGCGGTATGTAGGAAACGAGATTGTGGTTTAGAAAGAGTGGGAACATTTCTGAAATCATGTAATATAATATTAGCTGTGGAGAGGGGTAACTGCAGTGAGATAGACTTATGTAAGGTCTGACCTATGTAAGACCAATAATGTTTAACCAATGGACACGTGCAAAGAATATGAACAATATCACATCCAGAAGCATTACATCTCCAACAATTTGAATGTGGTAACAAGCCTGCCTTATATAATCTAACCGGAGACCAATGCCAGTCATGTAGAATTTTAAATAAGCAAAACTTTAAACGAGCTTCTCGAGCTCCCTTATCCAAACCATCTAGTATATTCATCCATTCCATATCTGAAAAAGAAGTCTGTAAACGTGTTTGCCATTTATGACGGAGATCGCAGGATAATGGGTGTGAAAATAATTGAGATGTAATTGTTTTGTAGAGACCTGAAATGACACCTTTCTGTTTGCCCCAAATTTGTAAATAAAACACTATTGGTGATATAGATAATGACCAAGGTGTGGCACCAAGAGCTTTGAGAAGAGATTTTCTAAGTTGATCGTATTTGGCATGCTGCAGCGGAGGTAAGTTGAATTCATCCGTTAACTGTGATAGAGGTTTAAGATCCCCGTCATGGAGAATTTGGTCTAGTGTGAGAATGCCTGCCGATTTCCATTGAGGCCATAGAAAGCTTCTACCTTTAATGCGTATTCTGGAGTTGTTCCATATAGGAGCCTTTACATGTAAACGAGAATTAATGCCCAAGATACGATGCACTCTTTGCCATATCTTACGCATTGCAGACAATAGGGGGTTACGTGGATCTATTCAGCTTGAACCAGATCCATATAAAACTGCAAGACCATTTGTTGCAGAGAGAAGATGTCGCTCAACATGGACCCAATGTGGTGTATTTAAATTATCTTGGAGCATGTATGAGAGCTGTGATAAATGCAAGGCAATGGTATAATGTTCAATGGAGGGAAGACTGAGACCACCATAGGAATGATGAGCATTTAATTTATGTATAGCCAGACGAGGTTTAATAGAACCCCATATGAAAGATTTAATTTTGGAATCTATAAGGCGCAATGTGGATAAGGGAACATGAAGAGGAAGCATACCAAGAATATAAAGAAAGCGCGGTAACGTAACCATCTTCCCCGTTTGAACTCTACCCCATAAAGACAGACCCAGCGCGTTCCATTTATCAAAATCTCGTTGCATCTGAATGATTAAAGGCCCTAAATTATCTGATACCATGGCGTCCAATCCCTTATTTACCAAGATACCTAAATATTTTAACCGAGAAGGTTGCCAATGAAATGGATATCCCTGTATCACATCCCTTGAGGTGCCATCTGAAATGGGAAGTGCTTCACTCTTATCCCAATTTATTTTATACCCAGAAAAAGAAGAAAATTCCTCTATAATTTGAAGTAACGATGGTAAAGATCTGTTTAAATCAGTAATAGTGAGCAGTATATCATCCGCATATAGATAAAGTTTAGATTCACCCACCGGTAAGGAAATACCAACCACATTGGAAGATTGCCGAATAGCGGCCGCTAAAGGTTCAATGGCTAATAAAAATAAAAGCGGGGAGAGGGGGCATCCCTGGCGGGTGCCTCGCTGTATAGTAAAAGTATCGGAAGTAAATCCTCCACAATTGACCAGTGCAGTGGGTTGTTCATATAACAATTTAATCTTTCTTATAAATTGTTCTCCCAAACCAAATTTTTCTAAGATTAGGAATAAATAATCCCACTCCACTCTATCAAATGCCTTTTCAGCGTCTAATGATAATGCCAAAGCATCATCCTGTAAAGATTTAGCAGTATGCAGAGTGTGAGCTAGGGAGCGTAAATGATTTCTGGAAGATCGACCAGGTACAAAGCCCACCTGGGTATTATGAATGAGAGAGGGAATAACTCTGCGCAGACGAGAAGCAAGAATACTAGCTAGAATTTTAATGTCACAGTTAAGAAGTGAAATGGGACGATAACTGCTACAAAGAAGTGGATCTTTTCCTGGTTTTGGTAAAACTGCTATTACTGCTTTATTAGATATATAACCTAAGGTGGAAGTACGTTCGGCTTCTTGAAATGCCGCATGCAAACAGTCTATAATTTTATCTCCGGACCAGCGATAAAATTCTGCTGGAAAACCATCCTCTCCTGGTGCTTTGTGATAAGGAAGTTTAAGGATAGCGTGAGAAATCTCTTCTTTACTAATGTCTTCATCCAGTATGGATCTATCTTCATCAGAAAGAGATGGTAGTTCTAATCCATTTAAAAAAGACAACATTTTACCCTGATCTATATGGGCGTCTGGAGTGTATAAAGATTTATAGTATGTGGCAAATTCATTAGCAATATCCTGAGGACATGTTAACATGGAACCCTTAGAGGATTGTAAAGCAGGGATAGCCATAGCAACCTCTCTTTGCTTCAATTGTGCTGCTAGAAGTCTACCTGCTTTTTCACCCTGTTCATAATGCCTTCCTTTCATTTTTTGTAAGGCATATTCCGCCTTGGAGGTGAAAAGAGAATTTAATGCCATGCGTGATTGTTCCAGTAATTTTCGATTTTGTAAAGTAGGGCTTTTAGTATATAAACGTGTGAAATTGGTAATGTCTTGTTCCAATTGATTTTGTTTAGCAATATTTTGTTTGTTGAACTGGGCTGCATCTCGCATAAGTCTACCACGAATATCAGCTTTAGCGGCAGCCCATATGACCCTGTGAGAATCCACTGAATTTTGATTAAATGTGAGATAATCATGAAGATGTTCTTGCAATTGTTTTTTACCAAGGGGTGTTTTATGACGTTGGATGTTCATTCTCCAGGGTTTACGACCTGGTTTGGGTGTCCCAGTCTGTAGGCACAAGAGGACCGGAGAATGATCAGAGATGGATGCCTCCAAAATACAAGAATCTTGGATTGATTGGACCGTTCTTTGAGAAATTAAAAAGTAATCCAATCTTGATAAGGTGCCATGGGAGGGAGATGTGAATGTATATTCAACATCATTTGGGTGTGATAAGCGCCAATGATCTATAAGGCCGTTGTCTGCAATGATATCATTCATAAGGGCTCTGTCTGCTGCATTATTCTTATCAAGAGGTCCAGTTTTGTCCAAAACTGGATCTCTCACCAGGTTCCAATCGCCTCCGATGATGTATTGTGAGGCATCAATCTCCAACAGCAAACGATTCAAACGTAGAAAGAAATCTTTTTTAGCACCAGTAGGAGCATAAACTGAACCCACACATATATGAATATTACCAATGCACATTTTTGCAAAAACATATCTGCCTTGTGAGTCTTCCCATGTTTTAAGTACACAAACTGATAATGTTTTTCTGATAAGGATTGCTACCCCACATTTTCGAGTAGGGCCTGCTTCTGAAGAAGACCCATTGCTGATACTACTGTGGATAACTTTACCCACCCAATCTCTACGAAGTTTTTCAGACTCGAGTGTATTTAGATGAGTCTCTTGAAGAAGAGCCACATCCACTTTTTTAGATTGTAAATAGGAAAGAACCTTTTTCCGTTTGATATAGTGTGTTAATCCATTGACATTCCAGGATATAGCAAATAAATCATGAGCAAGGACCATGTTAGAAATAAAAATAAATAAATAAAATAAAATTAAAAAAAAAAAAAAAAAAGAGAGAGACTTGCAAAAAGATGTGATGGAAATGGATATAGAAGAGGAAAGGAAAAAAGCCACCAATAAGAAAGATAAATAAAGATAAAGTATAGAAAGCAAATAAAGAAAGATTTATAGACTACAAAAGAATAATAGAAAGAGTATAATAGAATAACAATAGACTTTTAACCGCGGGTCTGGGCGCACTATAGCACCGCTCTGGGCCGGAACTCCATTAATAAGGAAAATCCAGGGCTAGAACATTTAAAGAGAGAAAAAAGAAGGGAAAAAAAAGCAATTTAAAGTGGCCAATAACATTGATATGAGAAGCTAGGAAAGAAAACCCTGAAAGAATAAAATAAAGTAAAAATAGAAAATATGAACTAAGCTGGTAAGGAATATAAAGGGATATAAAATCTGCCCTTTAAAGGATAGCATATTAAGAGAGCATAACATTTATATTATAACATTTTGGAAATATATTAGAAGATTTAAGTCATAGTAAACTAAATATTGATAAAGATATAGGATTTGAAATCTATAAATATCTAAGAATAGGTCAAATAGTCATCCTAGAAAAAATAACTATATTGCATGTGATAGATAAATCATGCACTAATAACCTATAAAGGACATCATCAAGAAATATAATAGTGAATAATCAAAATCCATAACCTAAATAATAGCCCTAATAAAAGATAAGCATGAAAAGTTAATACTGAGACATTTTGATGACTAATATATGTAAAATGCTACAGAGTTGTGACTGTCTATTCATGAATACAGGAAAATAAATAGAACATTCCAAAAGGACAAGAGAATTTAACCAGTAAAACAGCACAGAGATCATCTATATCTGTCAATTAGAGAGACATAAGCAAAAGTACCTGCAACCTATAGCTTAATAAGTTATATAGGAGCCATGACATCAAAATTATTTCTCATTAGAGGCAGACTTTAGAGGAGAACGGGACTTATCTCGACGTTGTTCCTGAGTTAAGGTGGAGACAGTGTTTAAGGCGGAAGATGTATCATCTTGACTGCGAATAGACCGTTCAAATTCTCTGCCTCTTTGACGGGATTCATGTAGATTGCGACGCATGTCATCCACAGATGTGGGAATAGCTTGAGGATTCCGAGAAGGAGCAGGGGTAGGAGCAGACTGCGTGTCCATGTCTTGAGATGTCATGTCAACCAAAAAACGTTGTAATTCATCTGGATTGTAGAAGTCTCTGGTGTCCCCATTCTTAGAGACTCGAAAGCGTGCTGGATCAAACAAACCATACTTAATGTCTAATTTCCTCAATTGAGGTCTCATGGAGAGAAACGCTTTCCTTCTTTCATTGGTGTCACGGGAAAAATCAGCTGCCAATCGTATTTCATAACCGTCATAAGAGTAGGAACCCTGAGTACGTGCTGCTATCAGTAGTTGTCGAACTTGCTCATGCCTTAGGAAACAAGCAATAAGGGGTCTTGGACGTGTGTCTTTACCGTGCCGTGGATGACCTAATCGATGTGCTCTCTGGATCTCAAGCGGTGGATCGAACTGTATGCCAACTAATTTAGGGAGTACATCACACAAAAAGGCTCTGGTATTCTGGCCTTCAATTTTTTCTGGAAATCCAAAAAAACGAATATTGTCTCTTCTGCTGCGGTCTTCTAAATCCACTAACTTACTACGCAGAAAAAGAAGTTCTTCATCTCTAGACTGCGTTGATGCGATTTTATTTTCAACAATTGTCAAACGTTGATCAAGACCCTCTGTTTTAGCGTGGAATAGTGCTATGTCAGCTCGTATTGATTTAGTTTCTGAGGTAAGAGATGAAATGTTTATATCCATGTCTGTTAGCCGACAGCTGATTGTTGAAATTTCTTGGAAAAGACGATCCATGGCCGCATTGGATACCGCCAAGGAAGTATTATGTGCCTTATTAGAAGTTGATGCAGTGGAGTTTTTTCCAGACATCTTGCGTGGTTGTTTTAATACATCAGCAAATAAAAGTGAATGAGAAGGTGTGTTTCCACTCTTGTTATTAGACATTCACTTCTAACTTCAAATGTCGGGGAATATTTAAAACTGCAGACAAATAACCCTTCAAGTAGAGCGATCCAAAAAGCAAGATATAATCAAGTGCTACTGGAGTCAAAAAGCATTGAGGAAAATATCGCAGCAGTTTAATGTAGATTAGAAAAGTAAGCAACCAGTAAACCTGCAGCTGAAAAATCTCCTTATTTTAATGAAAATTATCATGAGAGAAATACTTAAGTTGTGAGGAGAAAAATAAATGAGGAGTTTGCGCTATATGAATAGCATTGATGCATATTGATGTACATGCAGATAGCATTAAACCTTTCAGGGAATGCTGGAAAAATCACTGCAACAATCATTTCCCTCACTTTCTTTCAGTAATAATCCTCATGTGAAAGGAAAAAAAAAGCAGATTGCGCAGTTCTGCACTTTGATTATGTTGAGTCTCAAGTGAAGTTGTCATTCATCATATATAAAATATGAGACCGGGAAGATTACATTCAGACTGAGGCCTGCAACACTTGTAGCCCAATTAGCAGGTAAGCAGTGAATATAATGTGCTATCAACTCACTTCCTTTTTTAACACATGTCTGTACACTGATTACTTTTAGCCAAAAGAAAAGCTACCTTTTTTCATAAATACATTTTCCATTGTTAGTCCATTTAGCAGAGGAGTCAGCAGGAATACAAGTCACACATGCTCCAGGAAACATAAATTATTACTGGGCCCGGCAGCCATGTGTTGAAGCAATGTTTCTTATTTCACTGAAGCAGTTGAAAAAAAGCTTAACCTTAACCCAGAGAACATAAATTACTGCTGGGCCTGGCAGAAGTGTATTGAAACAATGTTTCTTGCTTGAAAAGGAACTGTGGAAAAATGCTTAAAAAGGCAACTTAATAATATGAGACAGCAGAATTTCTTTAAATTGTTGTATTAGCAGTGAATTGTGAGTGGTGTTTTCCTCAGAATACAACACTTCAGTTATAGATGATTATAAAAAGGGCCGGTTTACCTCATGAAGAAAAAAAAAATTTTTGACCGGGAATGTTTCCTCCAGCCGGTGTCTCTGGAGTCACAGCCCAATTAGCAGTGAGGTCATCGGGAGTTCAGGTTACGCAAGCACGGGGATCCTAGGATTCTGCAAGGCCCGGCAAGCCACAATGTATCCACACTTCAGAAAAGCCAGTTAGAGATGGTCTAGCAGGACAGAATTTTCACAGCTGACAGCTTCAATGTTCCGATTGCTCAGAAATGCCAAAAGAACATCCTTAGACACCTGCAAATAGATGTTCAGTCCATTTGAGTGCCGGCCCAGAGCAGAGCCTCACAGTTAGGCGGCCATCTTCCTACGTGGCCAGACCACGCCCCCTGTCCTAACATTTTTAACTGATCATAAACATAGTCCTATTGTCACTTGGTGAACAGAGCGCATTAATTCACTCTTTTTAAGCCTGTGCCCCAGAGCGCGAAAAGATAGCTCCTGTTCGTGCGGATCGTGCTTATTCCGAGGTCTCCACTTGGCTGTTCTTTCGGGTAGAATAATCACAAAGACCTCAGGAGATGCACCAATGGATCACTGCCTACTCCTTCCCTCATGTGTTCTCAAACGGGGAACATTTAAAATAAAAAATAAAAAACTGCAACATTCTCTCTAATGGACACAGCTTGCTTTGTTTTTCAAAAATGTATGCAGAGATAGAGGTCTGTTGTCCCTTACAATCCTTAATCGCTGCAGGTGCAGCCAATCACAGCGTCTAATTAATATTCATAAGGGATGTCAATTTGCAATGGCCTTGTGAAGTGCAGTTTGTGATGCGGTCTGCTAGTGCGTGGGTCCAATCCCAAATTCAGTGTCATTTCCCAAACAAGCTGGTGTGCAAATTGCACACTCCTGGTTTGCGAAAGTAAGTAGTACATCAAGAGACTGGTCTCATGTGCATTTTAAGTGCAAGTAAATAGAAAAGAGCAGGTAGGTGGCACAACGTGTGCAGAAATAGGAAACAATGTAAGGAGGTAAAGAAAAATCTGTGTGTTCGCCTGTACATCCCGTTCGACTTTGGTAATATTCAGAAACTGAGAAAATCAATAAAACAAATACGACAATGAAACGTACCGAGTCCACCCCTCTGTACAAATAGGATGTTGTAATATTGATGTAGCCACAGAGAACTTTTGCTATCCTTGGCAGAGGTCAAAATGTGTTAGGACACAAATGAACACATGAATTAGCAACAAAATCGCTTTCGTCACCCTCAGATAAAGATATCAGGATTTAAGAATGTAACGCAATTAAGTTTTCAATTCATAAATACATTTAAAACAAGCATTGGCATAGCCAATAGGTCTCGCCTCTGGGACCTTATACGTGTTTTGCCGGAGGTGTTTGGAAGTTTGGTAAGAGATGCAATTTAACATAAAGGGATCCCTCACCTCGTTGATACATACAGTGCCTGCAGTTCAATCAAACGAGAAGAGGGCATGGGGAAACCTCCTATAAGATCTCAATATATGGTGAGGGCACGCTTTACTGCAACTTGTGCCTGCTTTCACCTTATAAATATTTAACACATGATCCGAGGCAGTTGAATGCTAGAAGCGAGGGAGAGAGGAAGGGAGGGAGAGAGGAAGAGACGGAGAGAGGAAGGGAGGGAGAGAGGGAGGGAGAGAGTGAGGAAGTGAGGGAAAGAGGGAGGGAGGGAGGGGAAAAGAGAGGAAGGGAGGGAGGGAAGGAGAGAGAGAGGAAGGGAGGGAGAGAGGAAAGGAGGGAGAGCGGGAGATAGAGAGAGAGGTGGAGAGAGGAAGTCAGAGAGAGAAAGAGAGAGAGTGGGAGGGAGAGAGAGAGAGGAAGGGACGGAGAGAAGTAGGGACGGAGATAGGGAAGGAACGAGGGAGAGAGGGAGTTAGAGAGGAAGGGATGGAGAAAGGGAGGGAGAAAGGTAGGGAGAGAGGGCCACCACTTTACAACCATGTATTGCATGACAGCGTGGTGCCTGCAACGAAATGTAAACTTTATACTAAGGCTTTAAAGCACAATAAACTACAACATGTGACATTGTCAGCAGTTAAGCATTTTTTTTGTTCAGAATTCGGGATATAAAAAAGGCAGAGAACATTTAAAAGAATCCCAACATGTAAAATTGTCAACGTCATAAATATGATTTATTTTTTATTCACCACCATAAATCCAGGTATACAGCTGCCAAATGGCACAGTCCCGGCCCTCTTTAAGGCAGTTCTATCTGTTTGGTCAACAGAACATTCACATTCTGGGACTTGACCATATAGGTTTGAAATCAAAGCATGCAGATGGCGGCAACACTTAGATCTGGCTGAAGGGGTCACAGGTGGAATGAAGGACAGAGACATGTTCTTCCACCGCGCGCCACCTTTGTCCACCGCCCTCTGACCCCCCTATGGCAGACACCCCTGTGCTTCTGACATGTACATCAACGAGCATACACATGGTCAGTGACTGGCTACCGCCCCCCCCCCCTTATGACCTCACCACCCCCGGACACAGGAACATGAACATGGTATCTTTGGAAGGCGGGAGGTCGCAAGACCCCCCGGCCGTATTTATTAAGTTATAAAACAATAAAATCTTTATAATTGCATGATAAACAGTTATACAAAAATCAGCAGGACATTAGATACATTATTGTCAACAGGTGTGAGTGACTATCCTTAACAAAGACTCTAATACAGATTGTTTCCTAACCGAGTCTAACATCCTCCTCTGCATTTTTGTATACTAACATTTCTGGGCCAAATGGCAAGGTCGCTAACCAGTGTCAGGTCCTACTAGCTGCGCCTCAGATGTGCGCATGCGCAGCCGGGCCCGGTAATTACCCGGTCCACGCCGTGAACTTCATTTACCCACTAAAGGAGGGCCCTTACTCTGCGCCATCCGGTGACGTCATGAGTATGCGCGCGCGGGGTGGCTACCAGCCTAAGGAAAGCGTGACTCCCCAACCCGCGCCCCTTTGAAGCACCAGTTACCTTGCCCCTGAAGTTCTAGGAGGGGCCAATGGCCCCTCCCCCTGGGCGGGAACCTCCATAGGATGATGCCCGCCCCCTCAGACCTTAAAATAGTTGCTCACCGGTCATGACCTTACCGCCACAGGCCAGCATTGTTAACCGACGATCTGGCCTCCCCCTTCCCTAGACCTAAGCCAGGAGCGCGCTTACTTTGCAAATCCCTCCAACCAGGCCCAGACATTATTAGACCACAAGACGTTCGCTGCCTCAGTCAAGTGCACCCCGTCCCTCAGGTAGAACTGCTCACCCCAGATACACCCATGTGGAATCGTCTGCAACTGGGGGGCTCGAAATAATTTGTCCAACTGTGTGTTGATCCTCCGTACCGAGTGATTCAACGCCCTCACCGAGTCCCCCCCTCGCCACTGCCACCGAGGGATAAGTTGCGACCAAACTACTGTGGAACCCGGACAAGTCCTGGCCACCCACCCCGCAGTGGAAATGATCTCCTCAATAAGCATGCGCCTCCCCAATTTGGCCAAATCATTCTCCCCCAGGTGAAGTATCACCACTGACGGGGGAGCGGGCTGCTGAGCTAAGAGTCCCTGGAAAAAGTCCCGAAACTGCCTGAGGCATAAACCCCCTCTCCCGAAGAATGAGATATCAAACCCCTTTTGCGCCGCCTTCTTCCTACGGTCTCCTGAAAGAAAAACATGTTCCGCATGCCTAACATAAGAGTGGCCCACAATCCAAGTCACCAATTTCTTGTGTCCTCCGTGCTGTGCCGATGTCGGTAGTTGGCGCCCGGTGGCGAGTTCCTCCCCTGCGTGACAGGTTTGAGAAACTGCAAAAAAAACAGAAACATACCAGGCGTGAGCACCATCCTGTCACAACATGTCAATTCGTACATAACTCTTGTAACGTTCGGACGACCATCTCCCCAGTCTCTTCACATTCTCAACTAAGAGACCCCTCGCCACTGCTTCAGTTGCTGCCCCAATCCTAAATGAGTGGGTGCCGAATTCCTTTGGATCAAAACCTGCCAGTCTGACCGTTAGCTCCAAGACTCGTCTAAACTGGTACCTGGTCAATGGTGTACCATCGGCGTGACACAACAGTGCGCCCCCCACCGTCCCCTCCCGCTGCCTGCAGAAAGCCTCCACGTGAGAAACCGGGCAGCAAGGGTTGGCCCGTGCGCGGTGGAGCACTATGGTGTGACCCCGAGAATCCTGATCAGTTTTTGATCTCTGAATTGTTATCCACATAACGTCCTCCCTGATCTTCACACCGGCCCACTGTAGTCCGCCCACCCTATCAGCCTTCGACCCAGCCACTAACTCCCCAACCCTCAAAGCCCCATAGAAGGCCAGGGAAAATGCAGCCTTGAACAAAAGTACTTCCCACTGTGAGCTACCTACACTGTGCAGCGCCCCCAATAAGGCTGTCAGCCGTGCCAGTCCAATGGGCCTTCTCTTATCACCCCGGCAACCCTGTAAACGGCGCCAACCCCTCAAGGCCTTGCGTACCAGAAAGGTGTTAGTGGGATCTCGCATACCCCTACCCTGTGCGAAGAAGGAGACCGCCGCCCTATGTCTGCTCGCAGCCGCCACTGAGCGCCCTTCCCTGTGCATCGATTCTAGGTAAGCTGCAAAGCTGTCCTCCTGAGCCCACCTAACCTCCCATTCCTGCCCCAAAAAAACCCGGTAAGACAAAAACGCCCCTTCGTAAGCTGTCTTGGTCCTGGGGGCTAAGCTAGCAACCACGAGGTCCTGTAATCTGGGGCACCAATCTGCCAAAGTACTGCCGGGAATTGCGCTGGCTGGGGGTCTGCTGCAGGAAGATGTTCCCTGAAAACCTGCATTTTAAAGCGAGAAAGGGAGTCAGCTGCATTGTTGAGGATGCCAGGGACATGCTTGGCTCTGAAAACCACATTCCATTTTAAGCATTGCAACACAATCTCCTTTATTAAGCGCAGTATGAATGGACAGCGTGCCCCCTGCTGGTTTATGCATTCCACAACTGTCATGTTATCAGACCAGAACACCATGGATTGATTGCATAAGTGTTCCGGCCAGACCATCAATGCTACCCATATCGGGAAGAGTTCCAGAAAGCCAATATTGGCGGTCAGACCCCGTGTTCTCCATTCTGCTGGCCACCGCTGGGCGACCCACTTAGTCCCCAGGATGGCACCAAAGCCCGCACTCCCCGCAGCGTCTGTCCATAGGCCCAATTCTGCTGATGTGGCGGGAGGACCTGACCACACTACTCTGCCATTAAAATCCTCCAGGAATGCCATCCAAATAAGCATATCCTGGCGAACCTCAGATGACAACCTCGTGCGGTGATGTTTCTCCCGTAACCCTTTCATAGCTTGAGCAATGGAGCGTGAGAAAGGGCGTGCCATTGGGATGACCCGAAGCGCAAAATTCAATTGCCTCACCACTTCCTGTAGCTGTTGCAATGTAACCTTGTCTTTGCGTAGGCATTGAAGTAGGGCTGCTCTAAACCTAGACATTTGTCCATGGGTAACCTGAAGCATCCTTCCACTGAGTCAATTTCGATACCAAGGAATTCTAAACAGGTGGACGGTCCAACCGTCTTCCCCGGCGCTAGCGGGACCCCAAAAGCCCGCATGAGCACACAAAATTCCTGCAACGCCCAAGCACACTCCTGAGATCCCGCCGCACCCAAGAAAAGGAAATCGTCCAGATAATGCATAACCTGCCGGTGGCCCGTCGCCTCTCCCATGACCCATTCCAAAAATGAGCTGAACGTCTCGAAGTAGGCACATGAGATGAAACAGCCCATGGGCATGCATTTATCCATATAGAACTTGCCATCGAAGGTGAAACCTAATAGATGGTAGTCCAGAGGATGGACTGGGAGGAGACGGAAAGCAGATTCTATGTCTGATTTTGCCATCATGGCCCCTGGCCCCAGTGCCCGCAATAAGTCAACTGCCTGGTCAAATGAGGCATACTTTACACTACAAATCCCCTCATCAATCGCATCATTCAATGACGCTCCTCTAGGTGCCGACAGGTTGTGGATCAGTCTGAACTCCCCTCTCTCTTTCTTGGGTACTACCCCTAGTGGAGAACACACAAAATTGGGGACAGGCACCGTCTGGAAAGGGTCAGCTATCCTACCCAAAGACAGTTCCTTGCTAATCTTAGCAGCCACCACTGCGGGGTTATGTTGTACTGACAGTTGGTTCCTGCAATGTGCACTACCTGTGTACCCCCCTGCCGGGATCCTAAAACCTTGGGAAAAACCTTCCTGAAGTAGAGTGGCTGCTGTGTGATTCGGGTTCCTATTCAACCAAGGGATCATTGCCAAAACATCTATAGGGGTGGGGATATCCAAATTATCTGCACTACTCTGGATTCCCCCTCCCCTTCTGACTGTGGTTGCCCTGCTTAGACCTGCAAGATGACTCGGGGTGGGAGGGGTGACCGCAGACTGCACATGCATGTCTAAATCTACAGGTGCCAGGGGCCCTCGTGCAGGTGCGCTTATTAAAATCCCAGCACACCCCTTTTCTCTCAAACCCCCCCCCCCCTACTCCTACCCGGGACCTCGCTCCCCTGGGCCGACCGAAAGGGGTGGTGATGTCTGGTGGAGTACCCCCTGCCCACACTGGTGGACTGGAGAGGGGCTGAGCTCCCTGAGAACTGCCTATGCCACGACACAGAGTCAACCCTGTCCCATGTCAGTGATGAGTCAAATTCTTTAGCTTTCCTGAAATTGACATCATACTCCTTCCAGGCATCCCCCGGGTACTGCTCGCTCCACCCCACAATCCTACTCTGGTAGCAAGCCAATGGCGCCTGCACATTAGGAGGCCGTTCGGACATGATGGTCGTGAATACTGCGAAAGCCCTGACCCAGTTGAGCAAAGTTTCCTCCACCCTAAATCTAGAACACTGTGCCCTCCATTCACTAGGAAGCATCCATTCCTTTAGTGTCTTTGCATGTTCCATTTCCCTGCTATCAAGTAGCAATGAAAAAATGAAAATATATTTTCCCGCCCAGATCATTTCTTTCGTTGCCTGGGACACATGTTGTGCCCAATTCTCACTCCTGGAGGGCAATGACCCATCCCCCAAGAGAGGCAGCGCCACCTCCTTACCATTTCCTTGCACCCGGGCCGGTTGACCACCATCTGCGTTCGGTTGGGCGTGGCTGGAACCTGAAAGTGAAGCAGATGAGGGTACCGCAGCTCTGTCGGCTGCCGATTTAATCCTTTCTACCAACTGCGCAGCTTCCGCAGCGTGGTCTGATGAAGCAGGTAACACGCCCCCCTTTTGTAGCCAAGGCAATAAGGCCGCTATTTGAGATGCCAATTCAGCAGGGACCGAGTCCGGGTTATCAGCTGGGACCACGGGCGCCCCAGGGGGTGTGGCCGGTGGCACTGGTATGGCCGGCAACGGAGTGACCGGTGGCGGCAGGCCCGGCACTGGCATCGGTACCACGGGCGGGGAAGCAGGCCCCACAGGAGGTAACGCCGGCGGCATGGCAGGAGCCGGTGCAGCAGGCGCCGGAACTACCGGCACAGGTATAAGAGGTACCGGAATCGCGGGTGCGGGTGGAATCGAAACCGGAACTACTGGGGCTGGGGCACTGCACCTGCGCTTCTTGGCCTTAGACTTCTTTGGTGGGCTAGCAAAATCCCCCCTTGGCAAGGGTGCCTTTCGCTGCAGCGCGGGCCTGCCCGTAGGGCCTGGGGGATCAGCAAACCTTTCATTCATTAGGGCCTCCAATTCATCCACCTTCCCCAACCGCCTATTAATGCTGTTCATCTCCCGCATCATGGCCTGCATCATAACCTCCATCCTGGACCCTCCTTTACCACCCATCGACCTCGGCATGACTGAGGTGCACCGCCCTACACTCCTAGTATTCCAACACAGGTGTAAGTGTGCTTAATACCTTCACCAGAGGGAGGATGTACAGAGGGCTGTAAGCACCATGCAACCGTAACCGCAACGCCCCGGCTTATCCGGTTTGTCAGGGGTGAGTAAACTCTAACGTAGACCCACCCGGCGGCTACCAGAAGCAATGTAATGCGAGCCCCCCGCTCTCCTCTTACCGTGCCAATCCTGCGTACTCCCAGCCGGAACTGACCTGCGACCACCAACGCCGTCCACCACTCAGAGCTTACCACGTGAAATTGGAGGAATGCAGTAATAAGACACCTAAAATAGAAAATGTATTAATTCCTGGGAATGTGAACGCACACAGTTGTCAAAAGCAGACTGTATAAAGTTAAACCCCCATGTACATGCTCCAACTCTCCTTTACTGCCCAGTCCACTGCACCTGGTAAAAGAGAAGCCAGATCCAATTGGGCACAATCAACAAAAGGTAAGAAGCAAAAACTACCTATTTACCGCCTATTGTCCCCAAAGGCTGTTCACGTGTGCCCGCAGTCCCCCACTCAAGTTCTAAAAGGTAAAAGGCCAGAAAAAACAACCTATTTACCCCCCTACTGTCCCCAAAGGCTGTCCACGTGTGCACGCCGTTCCGCAATGGACCCCCCGCACTACCAGCCTCGGCGGATTACCCCTCACCTGGGCTGGGGACAACGAGAGCGGCGCCGCGCAGCCTCCAGGAGCCGACAATGATAGCGTGATGCACATGCGCCGACCCCGGAAGCCACACGCCACACCGCCCCCACTCCCACCACCGTACCTCAATGCAGACGAGAAGTCACCACGCCCCCGGACAAGGCAAAGGTACTTGTAGTTCCGCCGACCGCGTGTCTGCCCAGCGTCTCCTTGTTCCCAAGGCAGCAGCGCGTCCGTCGGCGAAGCTCCCGCCGGAAGAAAAAAGGCTAAAGACCGCCTCGCATCCGCCTGCTGCTCGAGCCGGCAATCCCTGGCAATCCCTTGATCAGACCTGGAGCAAAAGAAAGAAAACAGTAAAAAACACGAAGCCCCGAGCGCGGGGCATGTCCGGTGTGGGGGAGAGTCCAGGCAACAAGGGGGTCACCTGGGCGCTCCCCGCCTCTTTATTCCCCAGCGGCCCGCCCCCCTCCCCCCGACCCGGATGTCGATTAACATCATCCGGGTCAAGGGAGGGTGGCGACCAATCGGTGGCAGGGCGTGCCCCAGAGGACATGCCCCACCACCGAGAGGTCCGGAGGGCAAGGGGGGGGTCGCCGCACTGCCATGCGGGCGGGGGGGCCAAGAGCCCCCCCTTTTCGTAACATGTGCAATACGGAGGGAGTGCAAACAGTCCATCAACCAGGAGGTAGGTGACCCAGTGTGCGCCCTGAGGCACAGCACCCCGTGCTCTGCCAGTGCACCCCACCCAGAGCGCTTATGACGAGGCACGCCCCCAAGTGCTGCTGTTTTTACAGCCATGGGCACCTGGTCCATGCATGTGGCCATGAGGTCAGCCTCTGCGCGGACTGTTTCTCATTAGAGTCCAGGGTTTCAGCTTTCTCCACTGTTGCGACCTCTTTGTCCTGCCAGGGAGGAAAGTGAACTGTTTACAGAGGCAAGGTTCGACACCGAAGACTGGAACTTCCATGTTGGCCCTGCAGCGCTGCCGTTCACAGCGTAAACACATGCTTCTCTCTCTAACAATCCATGTCACATTTGTTTTTTTAAACATTTATTTGTTATTTTTCAAAGCACCCCCCCCCCCTCCCAATATCTCTTGAAATTCAATATATAAATCACTTTGATGCCCAAGTCAGCAAATGTGCCATGGGCCTAGTCTAGCTTCGAGGCACATTGAGGCGTCCACATGTGAAAGTCACCTGACAGGAGGGCGTACTGGTCGAGGCACCAATACCCATCCAAACCGTGCTTCGCCCATGTCAGACAGACTCGCTGACCAATCAGCGTGCAGTTCTGCTCTGTGCGCTGTCCCGGCACAAGAACCAGGCTGGCAACTGATGTGCCCAGAAAAGGTGCAGCAAAGTGGGATTTGTGGGAGGGAGCAGTGAAAACACTGGTACCGTTATTTGAATCCTCACATCCCCCGCCCTTCCACCGTCACGGGTTGTGCAGAACACAGGCATGGGGAGTTTGTCTCACCAAGAAGGACTTCAGCAGGCCTCATGTTAGAATGAAGTCTCTCTCAGAGAGGCACCGCTTTTAATACACCGCAGCGGGAACACTTGGTTTTGCAGGCGGAAAGGAAGAAATCACCATAAAAAAGGGGGGAATTTAGACTGCTGAGAAAATGTCCAGCCGCGAATGTGTAATTCTCCTAAACTGAGAACGTGCGCAGAAAACCAACACAAAAAGGACTTTTAACCGAGCTAGAAGCGTTCTGATGACCGTCTCTGAAATCAAGCCTTGAGATAAATGCACGGATTTGAAATGTGACCCCGGGATGTGTACATTACGCACCACAAACACAACTGGCTGTTGTCGCTTTAAAAACAGGCGTCATCATACAAGGCAAAGGACCTCATGTTAATCACCCTGGGAAGAGTGATTCTGAGGTGACCCACTGCAATTCGAACCTGTGACCTGCAGGTTACAGAGGGGCGTGCCCAGTAGGTGCATTGACCTGCTGCTCTACCTCATTGGCCTCTGAGTGCACTTAAGATGCCAGAGGAGCCCAATCAGGAAAGGTACTTGGAGCCACAAAAGACATTCCTGTGGGATTATCAGTAGGGCCTGGTGTTTCAAAAGAAGGGGGTTCCAGGAACTGGAAAAAACAAACAGGTCTCAGGGATATTATATTCCGGGTGTGTGGACAGGGAGTTCTGATATAATGTTAGATTGTATACAGCAGAAAGCACACCGCCCCTCCCTGCGAAAATCCACACCTAAACCCACGCATCCCTTCATTGGATCCAATCGCAGGACCCAGGCAAAGAGCAGTGAGGAAGGCAGGCAGCCTCATACGTAGCCTGGAGAGACAGCCCAGTGGGTGAATGCACCCACTGTAGCGATCTGTGTGTAGCCTGTAAGCAACAGGGTCAAATCAGGGCAGGGCTGATGCTGCGTTTCATCCCAACGAAGTCGACAGCAAGAGCACCGTCGGGTTTGGTAATAACAGTTAATATAATTTAAAGAGACAAACTTTTCTGTGTGTGCATCGGATAGACCATAATATCCACAGCAGAAGGGTGGGTGTAGAATGTGTCCCCAAAAGGACACATGGGGTATTTCTGACAAAAGCTGAAATCCCTGCGCTACCGCTGGCTATCTGATTCGGTGCGAAAAGGGCAGTTAACAACTGCTGGGGTGCGTGGTGTGGAGGCGAGGACGTTTCTCATGAAAACTATTTTTGCACTTTTCCTTATTTGCTTAAAGTTGTTTTATCTTGATCATTTTTTGTACGATGTTGTACTGTGTCTGCCTGCTGGCAATCTAGAAGCAGGAAACAAAGAAATGTGGTGTGTGTTTGAAAACTTAAGCCATCTGCTGAGCGAGAACCGATGCCAACAGAAATGTGGGAACGCGCCTTCCAATAAAAGCGGCAAGGAAACCTGACAAAAAACAGATGGCCCCTGCGCGCGGCTGCTGGCTCCCGAGAGCAAAACCTTCTGGGAGTAAACATTTCCCGAAAAGCTGGGACATCCACACGCCTTTGGCCAATACGTGCTGAAGCCACATGCAAAGGCCAATAGCGTGTGAGCACCACATGCATGAGCTTCTACAAAAGCTGAAGTGATTCCATGAGGCTGATTCCCTAGAGCAGCGCATGTATGCTGCGCTAGGCTCGACCTAAAAATGCCAAAACAAGCATGCAGTAGGTCCTGAAAGAGCTGTGATCAGATACTGAAATAACAAGCATTGGCAAAAAGGGTCTGACCTTTCAAAGGCAGGCTCAGAAGTTTTTGCTTTGTCAATGTTCTTTTCCTGATAGCTGTCATGTGTGTATATGCACAGTGCCCATACTGGAATGCTTTGAAATAGAACATTCCAAGAAGCCTGACCTTGTCCCTGCATCTATACACATACAGAGGAAGCAATATCTGAATAATCTTTTTCAAAGCATACCAGTTAGTCAAAAGAACTTAGGGGCTCATTATGATGGCAGGAGGATCGCCACAGCAGTGGTGATCCTCCCGCCATCCGAATGCGATTCACCCACCGCCATAGTGATTTGGATGAGCCCTTCTGCCTGTCTTTTTGCGGCGGAAATCCCGCCATGAAAAGACAGGCTGAGACTGGCTTTGGGTGCCCGTTGCGGGCCCCCTCTGGGCTGGAGGGCAGTGCACTAGTGGGGTACCCATGGTGCACCCCTACATTTCCATGCACAGGGTTGCAGGCACCGCTTGGTGCCTGCCACGTTGTGCATGGAAATGCACATCATGGCATTTTCACATTGCGGACGGTGCTACAGCCAGCCGCGCCGTCCGCAATGTGAAAAGGACAGGATGCGCCCGCCAGTGTGCCGGGCATATCCTAATTGGGCTGGTGGGGCCGCCGCACGTCTGGCAGGTGGCCCCATCACCGTTATGATGGCGGGCGGACTGATGTCCGCCCGCCATCATAATGAGCCCCTAAATTCGGCCATTGAGACCATGAAAGTGCAAGTGCATACAGTGCAAGGATTCAATATTGCATGCATAGCAGTAATTCATTGAATGGATAAAATCAACTGACAGGTCAAGATTGGTGTTAAAAGTTTAAAACTAGGTTTTAAAAAAACGAGAGTAAAAAATACATAGTTTAAATGGATTGGAACTCCTATTGAACCAAGTAAAGTGCAAATGCATACAGTCCATAGATTCGATAATATATGCATGGCAGTAATTCAATATATACACAACAACCAATTAAACATCCATATGCACCAACTAGATGTAGGAATATAAAACAGCAGTTTATAATAAGGGTTAGTTTGCACAAATGGCCCATTATCTACTCTCAATGCTGTAAGAGCGATTCTGCTGATATGCAAGATAAAAGATAAAATATGGCCGAAACAAGCTAGGAGAGCATTAAAGGTTCTGGGGATATGGCTTTTATCTTCATTAATGCATGCCTTCTAATAATCCACATTTCCCCCAGATATTTTGCCACTGCACAAAACAACTAATGGCCTAGAATCAGACTTTAAAATACAAAGCGCTTCTTGGTGGCATCGAGTTCCCAAAAGTCTACAGACAGGGGCAAACCATTTGGTTCTCGGAGATTTATACATTGGTCAAGCGAAGAAAATATGTTTGATCGTCTCATCAGTCCCAGGGCAGCTAGGACAATGCTGTGATGCAGGGGAAGGCCGATGCCATGCCGCTGTGAACGAATTCACTGGGAGGGAACCAAATTAAAACTGGATGTAAAGCTTTGTACCGTGTGAGATCATAATGACTTCCATGTATTGCTCATATACACCTAACAATTTGAATTCCCTGAATTCTAATGTGAGACGGCCTCCAGATGAATGGGTGCCGTTTTTCTGCATCACTCAATTCCAGTATTGGTTTTTGACCAGTTCATTGCTAGGCAACAAGCTAGGATCGGAAGCATCCCAGAGGTTCTCCAGGCCTATAGCGGAAAGCAGTGTCTGAACTTTGGTGAACCACCCAATTTTTTTTAACCAATCAAGCTTGTGGGCTGCTTCAAGTGCAACTAAATATTGAATGAGCTCAGGGATTTGTTTTAAGTGCAGCCAGAAGAGAAAGGGCGAAGACTTGCTTTGTCCTCTATAGATGTTCTGCCCATATCTAGCCTTAGTGGAAGGAGCGGAGTGCTCTGGGGGAAGACAACATAAAGATCTTAAGAATTGTTTTCGGTGTATAAAAAGCCCTCCAAGTTGTCGAATCCCCAGAGTTCAGCCCCATACAAGGCAGAGCCTACCACCTTCCTGTCATAATCTGGAGCGGAGCTGCAATCAGTCTAGTTTGGGAGGCCATATGCTCCATGATCAGAGCCCCAGTGGTCTTCTTCTGCTGTAAGATTTGCTTCATCATATGGGGCTTCCAGGTCATTTTTTCCGAGGGGGTCATGCTAAGATAATCAAATGTGGTCATATAACACATAACACGTGTATTTGTAAAGCACACGTTCACCACTACGGGTATCTTGGCGCTGAATAACAGATGTTTATTGTTACCCAACTCAATGGTACTCATTTTATCGACCTCAGATGGATGAAAGGCTGAGTGGACCCGCCGGGATTTGAACCTGTGACCACGAGGTCGAACACAGGCCCCTGCAGCAGACGCATTAGTCCACTGAGCCACCAGACCCGGCTGAGATGGCTGCAGGTATGTGTGTATGGGTGCTTCTGCATGGAGGTCATATGTATATTTTTTAAATTATACTTTGTTATTATTTTGCCATTACAAGATGGCAAAAATAATTTTGCCATGGTACATTAAGAAACAATGTATGTTCAGGAATGCCATATGACTAAAGAGAAGCGAGCAGACAGGTAGCAGTGTGCAATTGCCAGGCCTTCTCAAAAATAATTGGAATAATAATTAGCAGAAAACAATAAAGTGAGAGGCAGGAATAGGAAGGGGTGCTGCCAGCTGCTGGGACCTCAAAAAAGCAATTAAAAAAAAAGACATTTAAAAAACAACAAAGCAGGAGGTAGCAAGGGGAGGAGGAGTGGGAAAGGAATAAATAAGTGGAAGGAATGGTGAAGAATCAGGAAGAGAGGGAAGAGTGTGTGAAAAGCCATGCATTTCCAGCGAGTGCTAAAACACAAATTAAATATACAGGCACATGCATCAAAGTAGGGATTGCAAATCCTTACTAGCGATTATTAAAGAATCGCTATTAGGGAGTCGCAATTACCTATGCATGTAGGTTTCACACAAAAAATTGTGATTCCTACATATTACTTAATTGCAATTCACTATTAAGGAATGCCTTCCAATTCATTCCTATGGACCTAGAGGCCTATAGGAATGTATAGGAAGGCATTCACAATTTGCGAGTACCAAATGGGTACTCGCAAATTGTGAATGCAATTTCAAGGGTGATAGGGGGCCAAAAGGCCACCCTGATGCACCCCCAAAAAAGGTAAGTGAGCACATGTGGCGCACATACATGCCCAAGGGCATGTTTGTACACCACATGGCACTTAGAAAAATGCAAATAAGTGCATTTTTCTAAAGATTTGCAATTTACCACCAACTTGAAGTTGGTGGTAAATTGCGATTCCCTAATGCAGGGTCACAATTTTTTCATGCTTCCTGCATTGCATTTAGGGAATCGCAAATTGCGGTTCCTTAAAGGCATTTGCAGAATAGGTAATCCCAAAAATTGTGATTCCCTATTTTGCGATTTGCTTTGGGCTTGATGCATCCCAAATGGCAAAATATTGGTCGCAAAGGGGCCCATTCTGCGAATGGGCCCGTTTGCCACTGGTATTTTGCTTGATACATGTGCCCCATAGTTCCCTAATGTCCACAGTTGAAGGATATAACTCATCCAATCATAATGATGGTAAAGAAGCTAAGTTCCAGGAGTAAAGTGGGACAAAAACAGGGAGCATTCAACTGAGATAGTCTAGGAAGCCATTCAATCAAGGGCAAAAGGTTGACTCAAAGTCCACCTGATGTATTATATTTGAGGCAAAACATGACTTAGCTGTTTCAGAATATTGGGAAACAAAGATGTGCATCAAAAATCATTCTGGCAGTATCATGTAGTCACTTGTTGAGTGTATATTTTTTAAAAGATGGTTTTCTTAAATGTTTGGTATTGGTCTGCCATCAGGGCCTGCGGGGAACATTAGAATTATTTGACCAGAAGTGAATCTTTGATCGGCCGACTACTTAAACTTTCAGAGCTCAAAAGGCCAATTTCTTGTACACCTTTACCAGCATGAGGTTTGCCTGGTTTTGAATCCCATCTCTTTTTAAGGCTCGTGCCTGCGTTGCAGTGCGCAGTACTGCTCGCGCAGAGCGAGAGCACTTTTGTCTGGGGTTTTGAAAGCTGACCACACACTCATGCGTGTGATCAGGCTTTTGCCATCAGGCATTGGCTTTCACGTCTTTTTTTTAAAAAGCACGCGATTGGGCAAAGGCGGGACAATGTCCCGCCTTTGAAACGGCCATTCCTGACGGTGGCCAGTACGCGCAGCAGGGCTCGTTCGCCTCGCTGCCACGCTCCCTCCCCCCTCCTCTGTGGTGCACCCGCACCACTAGTTGTTGACAATAGCGATCGCGGCGCGATCGATTTCAGTGCCGCTTTTGGTATAATCGCGGGACCCGCGCTTTACTTTTGATGTTATAAGTAAAGCGCGGGTGGTGTGAATATACCAAAAGTAAAGAAATAGAAAAAAACATTATTTCTTTACTTTTGCTATAGTCGCGGCACCCATGCTTTACTTTTAACATTAAAAGTAAAGCGCGGGTGCCGCGATTATACCAAAAGTAAAGAAATAGATTTTTTTTTCTATTTCTTTACTTTTGGTATAATCGCGGCACCCACGCTTTACTTTTAATGTTGTAAGTAAAAGGTCTGTGCCGCGATGCTTGTTTTAGATTAAGCAGCTCACGTGCAGCTTCCCAAATGTATGTCATGAGGCACACTAAGTCATCAATCCAGAATTATGAATCAGAGTGCAGTGAGCGCTGCCTAAAAGCCAGACTCCAGCCAGCTGTGCCCTGTGCCCGTGAGTTTCACATAATACCTCTTGTGCCGTAGGCTTCAGAGCCGGCTGCGTGCCAAGTAGTTTGGAAGCCAGCTGTGCTGTGTGCCCAGACATCAGAGCCAGATGTGCTATATGCAGAAGTTCTGCTGCCAGCTGCATGCCCAGAAGTCTGACAGGCAGCGGTGCTGTATACTTGGGACCTCACAGCCGGCTGTGTGCACACGACGAGTCTCACAGCTAGCTGTGGTGTATGTCTGGGGCCTCATAGCTTGCTCCGTGCCCAGAAGTCTGACTGCCAGCTGTCCTGTCAGCCGGATCCTTGCCCAGGAGTAAGACAGCCAGTTGTGCTGTATATCTGGGACCTCACAGCCGGCTGTGTACCCATGAGTCTCACTGCCCGCGGTGGAGTCTGCTCGGGGCCTCCTATCTGGCTGAGTGCCCAGACGTCCAAGGTGTCTGGGCTGTATGCCCGAGGCCTCACAGCCTGCTCCGTGTCCAGGAGTCTGACAGCCAGCTGAGCCCTGCTGTATGCCCGGAGCCTCACAGCCAGCTGCAAGCCTGGGAGGAGTAGGACAGCCAGCTGTGTACCTGAAGACTCACAGCCGCCTCTCTGTCCAGGAGTCTGACAGGCAGCTGTGCTGTATGCCTGGGGACTCACAGTAGGCGCTATATGCCCAGAACCTGACAACCGGGTACATATCCAGGAGTCTGGCATCCAGCTGTGCTATATGCCGGGGCCTCACAGCCGGCTGAGTATTCGAGAGTCTGACATCCAGCGGTGCTGTATGCACGGGCCTCACAGCCGGCTGAGTATCCGAGAGTCTGACAACCAGCTGTGCTATATGCACGGGCCTCAGCCAGATGCGTGCATGTCGAGGAGTCTGACAGCTGTGCTGTATGTGTTCTAAGGCCGCGACTTTCAAGCAAACTGTTTAACTGATGTATGCTCTGAAGTCTCACATCTAGAACTGCTATGGAGTTTCTTAGCTACGTATGGTGTACACCAGGGCTTTAAGTGGGATGAAAAACCTGAAGGGGGTGTCTCTCGGAGATGCGTGGCCGATGTAATTAAGTGCGTGGCTTAAAACATGTATGCAAAAATAACTGTGCTTAGCATAGTGTGCCACCCGGCTGGTAAATTTGCTGCTTCTGCCATTGCATCCAGATACACAATACAAGTCACATTCCACCTATAACAAGCCAGGACTGTTGGCTTTGACAATGGTTGTTAGTTGCAAAAGCTAAATAAGCAACAACGTTGGCTTTGTTGTGTATAAATATATAACACTAAAAATGCTTCAGTTCTGAAATTATGAGACAGTGAAGAAACTATAGGGAGTGTTTTGATGTTACATCAAAGGCAGTGCCAAGGTAGTGCTGCTGCAGAGTTAATGTTTTTTTTGCACTTTGAGGATGAGGGCAAAAATGCAGAGCTTGATAGGTACCCGTCTCTGCACCTGCTTTTTAGGTCTCGCCTGATCCAGCGCATGCGCTGGTCTGGCGAGACTTATTGAGAGGGCTCCAAAAAGTGCTACCAGGCCAGCCTAGAGCTACAGTGCATGTGCGCGGGTGCGCGTGCCCCGCTTTACCGTGATTACTTTCACTTTTGCGACCACACGGTCGCTTTGATGTTTGATCGAGATCGCGATCACTTTCACTTTCACGGCCGCACGGTCGATTTGCATAGCCAATAGGTCTCGCTTTTGGGACCTTATAAGTATTTAGTTATGCACCTGTTGCATGGCTAAATACTTATAGGGTCCCAAAGGTGAGACCTATTGGCTATGCCAATGCTTGTTAGAACTGCCGGTGCTCAGTACCGCACCTGGCGTGCTGTACACCAAGCAGTCTAACAGGTAACTGTGTGTTCTGGCGTTACGTCCAGCTGTGTTCTGCGTCACGGGCTGGAATCCACTCCAGAGTTTCACTCAGTTATCTCACTGCCAGCTGTGGTGAGAGTCGCGGGTGGGTGAGGGTTCTGAAATTGGTCTCTTTGGTTCCATTTAGACACCCCGCCCCCCTCTCACGCCTTCTCTCAAACTAAGCAAGAACTCAACAAGTGCGTAACTCGAGCCGATCACAAACACATGTTCTTCCTCCTCCTCCTCCTCCTCCTCCATGCTGCGCTGGCGTCCCCTACACAGAAGCTGACGACGTGTCCGCCGAGACCGAGCAACTGCCAAAGAGTTAATACGCTGACTGTACTTTTTCCAAACGACTCCTTCCCTCGGCCCGGCATTCCCCCTTCTGCCTCTCTTATCTCTGCCTCTCTCGCTCTCCTCAGCCAGAGCTTTATTCATTCAACATTTCTTTATTGCTCTCTTACCTGCTCTCTTTCTGCCTTGCTTTTTTCTTTCTTCTTTGCTCTTTTTCATTCCTTCGTTCTATTCCCTCTATTTCTCGTTTCGTCCCTTCTCCTCCTACTTCTACTCTGCACATGTCGTTATTCGGGATATATTTCAAAAAGTGCCATGCTGGCCTCTTGGGAAGAGGTCGGAAAAAAATTCTGCGCCTGTCTGTGTGGGCAGCACAGGGCTGTAATTGGAGGTTTAGTCTTAAAACTACTAATGAATAGGCCTGGGCTAAAAATCCGCTCCGCTCGTGGAAATTGCGATAATTTGACATTTTCGCGTTCCGCGGAGAGCGCAAAAATGTCAAAATCTCCGCAATCCGCATTTTACCGGAAATTTTTTGCTTGCTCGCGCTGTAAAAGAATACATTCTTGCGTGCGCGCGATCGCCTTACCTGAATCCCCGCGTTCGCAGACAAGTTTTCCCGATCCGGTCGCGTTCTCCACGAGATGTTGGATTGTTGGTAGCCATTTGCGCTGTCTCGCGACAGTTCGCGCCCGCAGTAACATCATTTGTCGCGCGATCACGTCTTTCTTCTCGCGATCATGCACCGCGAGACAAGTGAAAACAAGATGGCTGTGCCCGCGAGCAACCGCATGGGTAAGTTGGCGAGCCGCGACCACGCAGAACATACCGCGAACGGGCGGGAAAAAAACTTCCGCATCTTCGCGATATTTCCAGGTGTTTGCGGAGATTTTTAACATTTTCGCGATAATTTGCGAAAGTGAATTTCGCAAATTCCGCCCACCCCTACTAATGAACCATGAGATATCGGTCTGAGACCTTTTAAGCAAATATCTAATGGGAAATGTGATCAAAAACACATGCGTTCCAGTGACTCAGACTGGTTTGAGTCAGGGGGAAGAAGGCTGTCAGGGGGGCTTTCACTGTCAACTATGGGTACGGCCAGATGTGGAGATATTTCACGGGGGTCATGAAATATAAGAGCAGGGAAGGATATATAGATGTTTACTCTGGTAGGCGCCAGAGTGCTAGAGAACGCTATAGCTAGGATGTTCACTTTGCGAACGTAAAATAAGCTGAGCAGTCCCAGTAACTTATGTTGTGTGATGACTTAAGAGAGAACAGCAAGAATCTGTAAATAATATAACAAATTCCCTCTCCTCTCCTCTGAATGGTTGATGTATCGAAGGCAGACATCTGCCAGTGTAGTCTTCTGCTCTGCCACCATAGAACCGATATTCCATAGCTACGCTTGTAGTCCCTGCCAGATGTTTACCCAACCCCATACAAAGGAACACAAGAGCACACACTGAGATAGCACCTTGATGTTGGGGAAACATTGCTGCAATTTTATTTAAACTTAGGCACAAGTAATGTGTTATCTTGCCACCGATCCAAAGGTAGCTAGCGATGGTTGGAAATAAGCTGCCTACCCGCCTGATTATCCTCTAAACTCCAGACGTATCCTTCAAGGGTGCTTAAACATTCTGAGTCAGTTCACCTCAACTTTGGACCAATTTGAAATCCTGCACACAGGTGGAGCATTGCCAGGGAAGCCCCAGCTGCTCAGGTTTACAACTGCCCTTAAGACTAGCAGGCCGCCATCGCTTCCATCCCGGCATCCTGCCCAGAGCCGGACTGGGAACCAAAACCGGCCCTGCAAAAACGTCCCTGTAACAAAAACAGCCCCCAGGGGCCCAAAACCGGCCCCCACCCGTGCGGCACACCGGGGGATTGCCCGGTGCCCGCTATGGCCAGTCCAGCCCTGGTCCTGTCATAAAGATCCCCAGGGCATTGGCATGAAGCAGCCCCTTGGGGCTTCCTCAAGTGATTGCTTGTCTGCACCAAAATCTTTGTATTGTCCCATAACTCTGTCTTAGTCGTATGTCCTCTTTCCTGTTTCTGTTGCCTGCACTTTGTGTTAAATGAGCCAGAATTTGTCCGCAGCGTCAATTTTCTCCTTCCATTGATCCAACGCTTCCTGTCCAGCTATTTTATCTCAGTATGAGAAGTTTTGTGAAAGCTAGGTATCCATGTGCGCATGCTGATTAGTGTCTTTGCATCATTTTTGGTGTCATGTGTGATTGTCCAATTCGTCAGTTCTCACTCGTTGGCCCCATTACAAAATGACCAAAGTGATATCTCTGAGGGGGATGTCTCGTTTAGGGTAACTAACAGTAGTTAGGTGTTTCTGGACCTGAAATGTCTGGGTCTAGAAATACGGTAACACCAGACCTTGTGCTACTGGATGTGAATCCACACCTTCACACCTGACAAAACAAGCATTTGCAATGCAATAGGTCTCGCATTTATGCGAAATGGCATGCCTATTATTTATGTTTTAAAAACAAAAATAAAAGGCATTGTTATTTACGATGCCAATAGCTCAAACTTGCGTAAATGCGAGACCTATTGCATTGCAAATGCTTGTTTACTATTAGGAGGCAAGTACCTCAGTCAGGCATCTGGGAGAAATGTAGCCTTTAGTAGTCAGTCAGTCATACTTTCTTTATTCAGCCCTAGGACATATAAGACACTAATAAAACAATTGCTATATTTGGCGAAATAATAAAAACAATAAGGAAAAACAAGCTCTTTCCATAAAACCATAAAGCATTCAGGGCTTCATTTATGAGGTTTTGGCGCTGGGCAGTGCCGCATGGAATCCTGATGTGCTGCCCTGCGTCAAAAGGAAAGGGCAGGAATGTGCCGTATCTATGAGATACTGTGCATTCCTGTCCTTTTCTTCTGCGCTGGCTCACAGTGGGCTGCCATGCGCCAAGGCAGGCACCCTTGCGCCATGGTGCCAGGGTGTCTGCGTTGTAGGGGTGATTGTTTTTTGTGCATGAAGCCTTCATGCACAAAACAATCACAAGAGGTGCAGCACACATAGAAAGAGGAAGAATGAGGAGAAATAAGGATATTTCTCCTCGTTGCACCTCCCTAACAACACCCCTGGAGTGGTGTTAAAATCTGACGAATTCCCAGGTTTATGATTCCTCGTAAATCTGGGAATACTTCAGATTCCATGGGTGTTGTGTGGGAACACGCACGGCAACACCCATGGAACACCCTTTTCATACAATGTTCTGCATGTAAGGGGCACATATTTACAAGGCCATGAAAAGCTTTGCAAAGTGGCTTTGCGTGGCCTTGTAAATATGCTGCGCCGGGGCGTGGCTAGGCGCCCGAAGAGAATGGTGGCGCCGACGTAAGAGCTCCGTCCAAGCCAGAGCTTACCGGCGGCTCGCGCGTCATGTGCGAACTTTGAAGGGAAGCCTCTGCTGTCTGAAGATGCCGGGAATGCCCTAAGCCCACTTCTCTCGCCGGAGCGGTCTTCTTTCCGACTCTGCTGCTCTCTTTAGTCCTGGTTGTGGCTCTGAAACGGCCGCGACCGCCATTTTGTTTTATGTACGCCCGGGCTCCCCTCAGCAGCACGTTTCACTGCGCATCGAATTCCCGGCTATTTCAACAAACCTGCAATATTCCCAGAACTACCAGTGACATGGATGCCACAGACATGCATCTTTAGGTGACTTTCTTATTAATTCTATGGCTTTCTCATGATTTAATGGACATTTCTTGCTCTCCTCAATCCCGGCAGCCATTTTAGGATTTCATTTTGCTTCTCCTGGCTCTTGACATTTTTTGTCCTTCCTGTCCTAGCATATTTTTTCGCTAACTCCTTTTTTAGTTGCCTCTCTTTTACTTTTCACGTTTCTGGGATCCCGTGAAGCACCTGTTTTGCCTCCAGTCGTATTGTGTGCTCTCAGTGAACCTGTACTTTGTAGGCGCGTTCATGGCGGATTGTTCCAGCAAGGTCCACAAGCGCAATTATATTAAGAACTCCAAGCTTTTCACGGAACTGGCTCATCTAGAAGCCTCTCAATCTCTTCCCTTCACGGAGATGACGTCGCATATAGAGACCTCTTCACAGCCTTCAGCAAAAACGATGCCTAAGAGGTTGAAAAAAGACCCACCTTCGCCTCCCAAGTCCTCTTCGACCATCTCGATGGAGTTAATCCTTGAAGAGATACGGGCCTTACGCCCTTTTATGGAAGAAACCAACGCTAAGTTACAGGTTCTTACTGACAATTGGGCTTCGATGGATGAAAGAGTGTTGTCAGTGGAACGTGATGTCTCCTCTCTTCAGAACTCTGCTGCCAAGGTCACCCTTTTGCATGCACAGGTCTCCTCTCTCCAGAAGCAGGTGGAGCACTTGGAAAATCGGAATAGGCGCAAAAATCTCCGCCTTTATGGCCTGGTGGAAGGATGCGAAGGGAGTGACCCTATCAATTTTTTCAAGTCTTTTCTTCCCAAGCTTTTACATTTGCCCGAGGACACACCGCTCAACATTCAACGTGCTCACAGGCTTGGGCGAGTTCCCTCCTCTCTATCTTCACCAGCAAAGCCCAGAGGTGTAATAATGTATTTCCTGGAATACACAGATCTGCTGAAAGTTCTTTCAGCAGCCAGAGCCTCTCCTCGTCTCACATGGTCGGGTTCCACTCTGTTCTTTGCGCAAGATTATGCCAGAGCCACTGCGAATCGTCGTAAGGCCTTCTTGGACATGAGACTCCGCTCCATTGGTGCCAGATACGGTCTCTTCCACCCTTGCTTATTCAAAGTCACCTATAATAACAAAACTACGACATATGAGGAGCCTACGCGACTTCGGAGTTTCCTGAACTCTTGCGGCCAGACTGACATGGAGCTTTCTGGGCCTTCCACCTCTCTCCCACCGTGACTTTCTCCGAAGTTGTACTATGATCTTCCAATTTCGTGTGTTAGCTGATTTTTCTAACTCAAATGTTCTTAGACTTGTATGTTCTCTTGATGAGTTTTTGCTGTTTACCGAAATATTTGTTATTTACGTTGTAATTTCTTGGTTCGCCCTATTCATTGCGTGTCTTGTGCCTCTGTCGTTTGTTGTCACCTAACCTTGTTATCTTTCTTCCCTCAACAGATTAATGTGTCGCGTTCCGCCTTGTTCCTCTGGTCGGACGTCTCAATGACCCCGAGTGTCCTGCCTTCTCCAGTTGGCCCTACCTTCCTCCCCTCGTCTCCACGTGCGTCTCTGCTTGTTCTTGTTCCTGTTCCTGATCATATCTCCCCTATCCTACCCCTTGTAAGTATTCCTTATACCCTTGTTGATATGTCTGCTTTTGTTCTATTTCCTCTGACTTTGATTTTTCTTTCCATGTTTTCAGGTTTATTGGTGTCAATACCTTTTTTACGACTTTCTTCTTCCTTCTTTTCTTTCTCCCTCTCTCTCCTCATCTTTCATTGCCTCTCTTGGTCATGCTTCTTTCTCTTTATTCATCTTATCCCCCTATCACTTCATTTCTCCTTTGACTTACACTTACGTTCCTCTCCTTTTGCCCGTCCTCTCTCTCATCCTGTTTCTCTACTGGTCTCCTTGCACATGTTCTTCTTTCTCTTTTATTGGACCTTTCTCATTATTATCTCCAATCTTCATTTTATCGTTTCACTGATCTTAGTAGCACCTTGGCTTTCCTCTATCTCTATGGTATCTCTCAGTCTTCTCTTACTCTTCCTTCTCCTGTCCATTCCATTTCTTCTTTACTCTTTTTCTTTCTTACCTCTTTCTACGTTTTTTATTTTTTGCGAGGCTTTCTCTCAATGCTTTAATTTCTTTTTGCATTACTCTTTCAATAATCTTTAATGTCAGTACGTATTGTATCCTGGAACGTTAAAGGTCTTCACTCTCCCATTAAGCGACAAAAGATTATTTCTCACCTAGCCAAGTTGAATGTAGACATTGCCTTCTTGCAAAAAACACATTTGTCTGATACTGAAGCTGCTAAGCTCAAAAAGGGTTGGGTGGGTGATGTTTTCTCTGCTCCTGGGGATGGTAAAAGAAATGGTGTGGCTGTGTTAATCCGCAAATCTCTCTCTCATTCGCTCCTGACTTCTGAGTCAGATCCTGAGGGCAGATGGTTGTATGTCAAACTTTCCTCGAAGGGTACCCCCATCTCCCTTCTCAACATTTATGCACCCACTGGCGGTGACCCCGCCTTTTGGCGCACAATGGCTTCTTGTATTTCTGAATACATTGATGATAATTTTATTATGGCAGGCGATTGCAACTTACCCCTTGACCCCTTCTAGGATAGGCATTCCAAAGCATCCTATGTCCCTAATAAGTCCCATAAACTGTTTGTTCAGGCAATATCCCAGCACAAACTCGTTGATGCCTGGCGTT
Organism: Triturus cristatus; assembly: GCF_964204655.1. Lineage (NCBI taxonomy): Eukaryota > Metazoa > Chordata > Amphibia > Caudata > Salamandridae > Triturus > Triturus cristatus. The sequence continues at coordinate 836,686,921 of NC_140591.1, forward strand.
TATGTAATCCTACTACTAAAGACTTTACCTTTTACTCTCCATCTCACCAATCACAGTCCCGCTTTGATTACATTTTTCTTTCCTATCATATTTCTCAATCCCTCACTCACGCCGATATTGGCCCCATTTTGTTCTCTGATCATGCCCCTGTTCTGGTTAACATTGATGTCTTACCCAAGTCCATTGGACCAAAAAGATGGCGCTTTAATAATACTCTTCTTCTTGATCCCAAATTCATAACCTCCTTTGTTGACTTTACCACAGAATTTTTTGCCATCAATGATACACCCAATTTGCCCAAGCATACTATTTGGGACGCTTACAAAGCTGCAGCAAGAGGTTTCATTATTGATCATGTGGCTAAAAAACGTAAAATTGCTCGCAAACGTACTAGTGACCTCCTCCTCACGATCAAAAAACTGGAACATTCTTTTTACACCTCCCATTCACAGGAAAGTTTGACTACTCTTATTGAAGCTAAGATGCAATTCAATAAGCAATCCACTGATGATGCTTCATTATATCTGTTGAAATCTAGTTCAAAATTGTATGGGGGTAAGAACAGAGTGGGGAAGGTATTAGCAAATTATTTAAAAATCAAGCAACACAAACTGAATATTGAGTCTGTTTTTGATGTTAATTCCGTTTTAAAGTGCACAGATGCTGATATCTTAGAAGAATTTTCCCGCTTTTATTCCACGCTTTACTCTTCTGAAACTCACCCTACTACCCAATCCCTCGCTACCTTTTTCTCCAGCATTCAGGCTCCCCCCAATTTTCCTGTCGACTTATCCATTCATGAAACGCCCATATCCAGTTCCGAACTACATACTGCACTCCAGTCACTTAAGAAGGATAAGGCCCCGGGTCCGGACGGATTTACAGTTGAATTTTATTTGCAATTCTCTAAATTATTATTACCCAGATTACATTCTCTTATTGATTCTTTTATCCTTAGTGGCACCTCCTCTGGCACTTTCTCAGACGCCCACATCTGCATAATACCCAAAGAAGGAAAAGATACCCAGTATTGCAAGAATTATAGACCAATCTCTTTAGTTAATATTGATTACAAGATATATGCTAAATCCCTTGCCATAAGACTAGACCCCTTTCTTCCTGAATTGTTGGGCCCAGAGCAGTCTGGATTTGTTAAAGGTCGTTCCATCACAGATAATACTAGACTTCTGTTTAATGTCCTGTCCAAATCCTCACGATTCCAAGAATCATTAGCAGCAATTGCTTTAGACGCAGAAAAAGCGTTTGACAGAGTAGAGTGGACTTTCCTTTTTTCCGCCCTTGGATGGTTTGGGTTTGGTCCTAATTTTATTTCCTTTGTTTCTTTTCTTTATTCCAATCCCAGAGCGGCGGTCTGTGCTAATGGCATAGTCTCTTCTTTCTTCAACTTAGGCAGAGGAGTTCGTCAGGGTTGTCCTCTCTCCCCCTTCCTTTTTAATCTGGCCTTAGAACCCTTTCTCTCAAAACTCCGCCAAAATCCTAATTTGCATGGTTTCCAATTTTCTCAAACAAACATCAAACTTGCTGCTTATGCAGATGACATCCTTCTCTTTCTTTCTAACCCTGCCATCTCCATTCCCGCATTTTTAACTGAAGTCCATGAATACTCCCAAATTTCTGGTTATAAACTGAACAATGACAAATGTGAAATTTTACCCCTCACAAAATTTACCTTCAAATCCGATTTTGATGCGTCCAACTTCACTTGGAATGCCTCACACATCAAATATCTTGGTTTGCATATTACCCCCTCCCTTCCCGACACTGTCTCGTTATGCCTTAGCAAGTGTACCCAGAGATTGTCTGACCTCACTTCTAGATGGCACCCGCTTTACCTTTCCTGGTGGGGTCGCCTAGACACGATTAAAATTATGCTCTCCCCAATAGTTCTTTACACTATTTCCAATATTCCAGTTCCTATCCCGGCTAAATGTTTTAGGAAAATCAACACTATTCTTTCTACTTTCCTTTGGTCCGGCAAAAAAGCGCGTATGTCCTTGTTTAGACTACGACTCCCTAAATCGGAGGGTGGGGTTAACTTTCCAGATTTTCCCTCGTACCATAAAGCTTTCCTTTTGCGACAAGCTTCCCTTTGGTTACGAGATTCTGCTGAATCTCCTCCTTTATGGCTTGTTATTGAACGTCTTTCTTTATCCCCTTTACCTTCGCTGAATATCTCTCCTTTTCTCGTAAACCCCAGTTCACTTCCACTCCCATCCACAAATTCACTACCAAACTTCTTCTTTCCACTTCCCCAAGCCCTCCCTCCTCTGTGGCCGAATTTCTCAATACCACCATTTGGTATAATAATAGCATCCTTATTAATCACAAGCCCTTTTATTGGAAATCTTGGAGACAAAAGGGATTGATCTGGGTATCCCACCTCTTTTCTGGTTCTGATTTCCTACCTTTCTCTGTTCTTTGCCGAAAATTCAGTCTCCCCCACTCCTTCGCCCGTAAGTACCTCATACTCAAGAATGCAGTTATGTCCACCTATGCCCAACTCTCCAGTTCTCCCGTGCAACCCGACTCTCCCAACCCCACTCTACGCCTTCATTCCTTGCTCCGTACTCACACTACTGCCTCCTTAATTTACCACTCATTTCACAAGACTCTTACTCCCAGGCCAAAATCCACGGTAGAAGAGCAATGGGAATCTGATTTTGACACCTCTTGGCCCACCTCTCTTTGGGATAAAGTGTGGACCAAACTTCGCAAATCATCCAGGGCTGCCTCCCTCACGCAAACCCTTTTTTTATTTACAACAGACTTCTCTTTTCACCCCACATGTTGAATAAGAGGTTTCCTTTATTCCCTGACCATTGTTGGTCCTGCTCGACACCCAAGGCTTCTCTTTTTCATATGCTTTTTTCTTGTGCGGCTGTGTACAATTTTTGGAAACAAGTTTGGGCTCAGATTAATATCATATTTCACACTGCATTTCCCTTCTCCTTTACCAATGTTTTTTTAGGAAATCTCTCTTTCTGCTGGACAGATGTTGATTCTAATGTGCAGATTGTTGATTTGTTGCTAGCTGTTGCATTCCAGCAAATTACTGTTAACTGGAAAAATGTTGCTAATATTTCTTTTAGAGCGTGGTGGTACAATGTGTGTCATAACCATAGGCTGGATACTGTTTTTATCTATCCTCTTAGTTTGGCTAAAAAGCGACATGAACTCTGGCTTCCTGTGACCCTGTACCTTGATATTTGTGCTAAGCGCTCATCTCATTTGCCTCCCTTTCAGCAGGAGGTCTCCAAGCCTCCCTGATTGACCTTTTTTTATATTATCCATTTTATTACATATTACTTCCAGTATTGCTTTATGTTATATAGCCTCAATTATTTGTTATCTCTCAATCTCATGTTTATTTCTACAGTCGTGTTTACTCTACCTCTCATATTGCTGTTATGTTTTAATTTTTCTTATGTATCGACACCTTTATTTCTCTAATAAAGATCTTTTGAACTTAAAAAAGTAAATATGCTGCGCCACATTGCACCACCAGAGCATCAAAAAAGTGATGCTCTGGCAGCACAGAAAATTGCTGCCAGGAGCCTCGTAAATGAGGCCCTCAATATTTAAACAACATATAACAATACATTTCCACCCACATCAGCATTTGACAGTATATTACCACCTATATTGTATCACCTGAGAAATCATCTCATATCTCTTTCTAATAACTATTGCTGTCTTATAAAATTCCTAACAACAAAGCAGGTTTTCCTATCCACAAGCCTTTGTAAGTACATTAAGCCCTCCTAGTGTGTTCTCAATTTGGACTTCCGCAATGCAGGTAATAAAAAGTCATTTCTGGGGTCCTTAAATAGAGGGCAAAAGAGAATAAAGTGACTAGTGCTTTGTTTGGTAAGTTGGTCACATGGGGAGGGTAGTATGTCATGTGGCCAAAAACCATGGACCGGAAAACCTACCTTAAAAAGTGTCTTAAAAATTTTAAAAAAAGGGAAAAGTAGTAATGATAATTGGGGCAGGTTGTCTGTTGTAGAGATCGTTACATATCTTTGAATTCCTACCATGGCCTGGCATTTCTGAAGCCTGATATTTTAACAATAATTTAGGTAGCACTATTTTACTTCCTCTTTACATTTTTTGGGTGATCAAAGAAGGATTTATAAAAAGATCCATTTTACCTATTAAAGCAAAAGTCTTATTTAAGTAGGTTACCCAAGGAATTTGTGCCACCCTATCTAGTACCAGACTATCCAAAATACGAGAGCGGAACAACTTTGCCTCTGGATTTAGTCAGGACTTGATCCACAATAACAGTGGGGTTAGCCCCAAAATATTTCTAAATAAGGAAGACCTACTTCTTCATGCCAAATCAAAGTTGCCGAGCCATGGGTGGTCCGTAAATAGTCTATGTGAAAAGCAATTCTCAACTTTCTGCGGACTTAGTTTTCACATGGGTATAGCCCACAGGCCTGCCTCATATGCACCTGCTGAAGTACATTTTGATGTGTACAAATAAAGCAATTCTTTAAGGGGTTTCTGTCCCAACTTTTTAGTAAATCTCAAAATGGTCTCTATATTTCTTTTAATGCTCTGTGCCCTAGCAGTTAAAAGCGATTTGCATTGAGAGTAGGAACTGAATATTATTCCCAGGTAATTGAAAGCATTTACTTTCTCCAGGATGGAATTACTCATGATGTAGGTTTTAAATTTTAGTCATAGATGGCCCACAAGGTATAATGTAAGATTTAGGCTGATTCCGCTTGAGAGCCAAGTTACCCATAAAATTTGAAAATGTGTTCAATAAAATTTGCAAGTTAGCTGTATGCGCAATTAACAATGCATCATCAGCATGGAGTAAAATAGGGATTTTTTGCCCTCCAGTTCAAGGAATATCCTTCCCAACCTAATTCAGAGATTTGGAGATTCCATTTATATATAACAACAATAAAAATGGAGCGAGGCTACATCCCTGTCTGACTCCATGCATCGACTTAATAGAGTGGCTTGGTTCTCCCTTAAGGCCATATCAAACTTGGAACGTCAAGTCTTGATGAAGACGTTTAATTAATAATAAAAGCTCATGTGTAACTTCCATAGATTCCATCATTGTCCACAATTTACAACGAAATCTCAGGTCAAGCCACTTGAAAGATCAATAAATGCCAGATGAAGCGATCCCTTTTTTGCCTGAACGCATTTACCATGTATGATTTAGAGATTTAAACACTGATCTACTGTGCCCAGATCTGGTCTAAACCCAAATTGGAGGTTTGCCAACATTTTATTTTCAGTGTGCCCAAAATTCCAGAAATGCCAAAAGGACTCTACCAAGTATTGTTATGCTGGAATTGATTAATGGTATGGGTGGATAACAGGATGGAGAATGACGGACTCCCTTTTTATAAACCGGAATAATTATTGCAGTTTTTCAAGAGAATGGGACTTATCTCTTCACAACATTTCTTTACAAATTAGTTAGAAGCGGAGCACACAGATCTATATTAGATTAAAAAATATCTACAGGCACCTCTTCTGGGCCCGGCATTTTCCCTATTGTACATTTATTAATAGCATTAATTACTTCTTGTACTTCAATATTAGCCTGAGAATCCTGGGAACAATGATCTAACAAATCTAATTCCAGGTTTAAAATAGTTTTATGGAGGAGAGTAGACTCAGATTGAAAAAAACCTGAAAAGTGGGCCACCCATAGGTCCACAGGGACCACTGCCTCAATTTTCGGTGTAGCACTATCTGAAAAGAAAGACCGAATAATAGTTTCCCAGGACTTGTTATCTCCAACTGAAGCTGCTAATTGAGTTCTTCTCATGCAAGCGCTTGGATCTCCCGTTTCCTCTCCTCTATCCTTGTGAGGATTTATTTTCCTATTGGCTAAAGTACATTCTTGATTAAACCATTTATTCAAGGGCTTATTCCTTATGGGCTAATCTGTAATTAAGTTGTCTGAAATATCTTTGTATAAATTCTCAAAGCCTTCTCATACATCTTGGCCTGGTGTAGATGCTGTTAGACAAGTTAATATTAAATCCATCTTTTGACCAACAATTTGCCTGGTAAATTGTCCTATGTCTACATTTTCCCTTATTTATTCTTAGGCCCTTCTTATTTGCATACACACTACTACTATACTTAGGTGAGTTAGGATCCTTTAGCTGGTGAGCCAAAACTAAGGGCAAAGGGTCATGATCGTGCATGCTATTTATAACAACCTAACAATTTACAAAGGAACATAACAATCCAGAAAACAATACTATAAAGTCAACGCAGCTTCCCCTACCGCATCCCGTAAATATTGGAAATCTTCTTGTCTCCCTGTCATCCAAGTTATTTGCTGAGACCAAATTATACTTTAAAATAAGGCTATTCAAAGTTACCCCATCAGGCTAGTGTTTAAAATGTGTCTCTTTTTTCCCCAAAGTATTTTTAAAACCACAGACCCGTTCCCCACTCTGCTCTTATAAACTAATATTAAAATCGCCAACTCATCATACTATAGTCCTACGCTTGGCTGTCAGGAGGAACGAGGCCACAAAGTTTTCAAAAGGGTCAATTTCCTCTGGAGTGAATTGATCACCAGCATTATATCATATTCCCTTAGGCTAGACAGTAAAATAACCATGAAGAAAGGAAAAGACCAAATATTTGCCTCCTGCCATGAGAGGATTTGTACAGTTAAAAAGGTTGGCAAGCCTTCCTTGGCTCTTCCTGTGGAGGAGGGGTGAGAAGACTCCAGAAAGGCATGATAACCATTTAGGTGAAACTCTTCCGTCATCCCTGTTTCCTGAAGGCATACAATATCCCTTGAAATTACGAGTTCAATCCAATCCTTTAGTAGTCAGTCATCCTTGCCTTCTATTTTTCCCAGATTAATTGATGCTAGGTCCTGGATTTTCTCCAAAGGTTCAGTCCACATTTCATTTGGAACAAGATATTGTTTCATTTATTTTCCTTCAGAATCTTTGTTCTATATAATAAGAATGTCAAAAGTTACATATCAGAAGAGCTTTTTTAATTTATCTTGATAGAACTGTCTCGTTTTGTTATTCTCATTCTCTTTTAATCACCTGTGGCTCTGAAGGGGAGAGATTAAAACTTTCCACTTCCAATATCAGTAGTTAAATTGGTTAATCCTTCTATGCATAAAGCAACAGGTCACAAGAGCATTATGGAACATTCACAGGTGGACTATGGCAGCTTCAGGAGTAGAAACAACAAGCATTTGCAATGCAATAGGTCTCGCATTTATGCAAGTTTAAGCTATTGGCATTGTAAATGACAATGCTTTTATTTATGTTTTAAAAACCAAAACATAAATAAAAGTAATTGTGATTTACAATGACAATAGCTCAAACTTGCAAATGCGAGACCTGTTGCATTGCAAGTGCTTGTTTAGTTTTGAAGCGTCTTTGCTATATTTTATGTGATAACTGTTGTGTGATTTTTAGCAGACATTTTCAGGACCCGGGTCGTGCACGTGCTGTAAGCTCAGCCCTGGCTCTGTTCTCCCTGCAAATATGTTGGCTCGCCCACCTCTGCTTAGAGCTGTGCGCCTCGTTTAGGGGCGACCCGTTTGAGTGCGTATTAACCCCCTCCGGCCCCACACATAAACATCTGTTGAAGATTATGTTTCCATTAAACATTGCAACAACGTAATAGGCTATTCGATAGTTAAATGGTCTATCTTAGTAAATTAAGTTCTACAATAAATGTTCTTGCACAATCTCGGTTTAAATTATTTTTGAAACAGTGCATCGAGGCCACCCTTATATAAAAATGTGCATTATATCAATACGTTTAGCAAAACACAGACGTAAGCGGGGCTTCACAAAAAACGTCTCAGCGAGCATTGTTTAAGTTAATAATTACTTAAAACCAGCAATTACCAGGTTCCAGAGCCACACCAATTACAGGAGTTACACGTGCAAACAAAATACTGTAAAACCCTTCAGTGAAAATGGTATGCCATTGAGGAGAAATGGTTGTCTGTCCCTTGCTGTCCATGTTTTACACTTGATAGATCAAGTTTAAACCCATCATGATGGCATACAATGCTACCTGTCTGCAGACTTACTTGCTCTCAGAGTCTGCTCTGCTTCATTAAGGCTTGGAATTCAAACAAGGTCAGGGATAAAGTTCTCTTACCAATCAAACAGAGTAGAAATGAGTAACTTCGGACTGTATGTCAAGGCAAGATATTCACTACCCAGGTTTAAGATCAGAGCAACCAAAACTCTTTGAATCGGTAATCAAAAGCTCAAAGTAAAAACAAGGAAAGATTTTGAAAAGACGCCTACTAGTCTAGACCCCCACATCCCCTTCAGAAACGAGTGGTGCGCGCGCCACAGTGAGACATGTGGTGTTAATTATCGCGCCTGTGTCTGGGCACGATAATTGAAACCACATGGCGGCGGTGCGGGTAACCGACACCAATAGGCCATGGGCGGAGCAATGCGCCCGTCTTTGGCCAATTACGTGCTGTCTTTGTTAAAAAGACGCACGCAAAGGCCTATAGCGTGTCCCAAAAGGAAAAGCACATGCACTAGGTCAGTTTTGAAACCCCCTCCAGGAGCAATGCTAGGCGCGAGACCTAAAAAGGAGCTTTTCAGAAGTAAAATATGTGGGACAGCCATGTGGGCTACTGCTTACACATTTATTCAGCAATATTGTTCAAATGTTTCAGCTAACTACCGAGGAAGTTTTAGCAAAACAGCTCTACCAACTTTTTTTCTGTTGATTCTTAAACTTAAATGTATGTATAGCAATAAAGAATTGTGTGGCGTTGATTAATGCATCAAAATCATTTGTATTTTGGCTGTGAGCAGGTTTGGTACATCAGCAAGTACGTATGACTTTATTGACAAAGTAAGGATGTTGGGGTAATATGTTTTAAAGTGTAAGTGTGCAGACACAAGTAATGGCTAGATTCAATTATGAGCCGAATCTAGGGCCAGATGTACAAAGCTTTTTACTGCTTGTGAAATGGCCCATCCGGCTGTTTGCGACCAGTGAAATGCTTTTTGGCATGTACCAACCGTATATTGCGAGTTGGTAACCTATTACCGACTCGTAAAATAGGGTTTGCAAATGACTATTTGGAAGGGACGTGTTAAAGACGTCCCTTCCTAATAGTGAGTAGCACTGCTAGGGAGGAATGTTTTGCGACCGGGAATGGGGTTGCAAAACAATCGCAGTTACAACCACCTTCAAGTTGATGGTAACCCATTCGCAAACGGGAAGGGTTACCAGCATTTTTTAACAGCAGGCAGTGGTTCGACGGACCACTGCCTGCTCTTAAAAAATGAAAAGGTAGCTTTTTATTTTATTTTTTGTAATGCATCCTGTTTTTCTTTAAGGAGATTGGCTGGATCACAAAACAAAATTGCTTTGTTTAAAAAGCAATCACGGACATGTTGGTTTGCTGTCCCAAGCAGGCCACCATCCCTGTGAGTGCAGGCCATTCCCAATGTGCCGCAAAGCAAGACCTACCTCATGAATGTTAGTGAGGTAGGTCTATTTGCGACCCACTAGGAATCGCAAAATATGTTTAAGACACATTTGTGCAAGGACGTTTGCAATTTCTTAATTGCGAATTGCAAAAATCTGCAATTGGGAAATCGCAAACTGACTTTTTTGTACATCTGGTCCTTAGACAGTGGCGTCACCATTCCCCCGCTTTTGCAGCTACAGCGGGAGTGGGGTTCTTGATGGGCCTCTTCTGTCAGTAACTCGGCAGACAAAGGCTCCTAATTAACGTGAAATGATGGGAGGGTGGATGAATGAAAGGGTAGATGGATAGATGCATGGACGAAAAAGTGAAATCATGGATAAAGGATGGATGAGCGAAAGGGAGGAAGGATGGATGAGTGAGTGAAAGTATGGATGGATGGATGTTGAGAGAAAGGATGGATGAGTGAGTGGAAGGATGGATGATAAGTGAGTGAAAGGATAGATGGATGTAAGGATGGATAAGTGGAAGGATGGATGGAGTGAAAGGCTGGATGGATTAAAAGAGTGGATGGATGAGTGAAAGGATGGATGGATGAGGAGTGAAAGGATAGATGGATGTAAGGATGGATGAGTGGAAGAATGGATGGATGAATGAAAGGAAGAGTAGATGAATGAGTGTAAGGGTGAATAGATGGATGAGTGAAAGGGAAAATGGATGAATGGATGGATGGATTGAAAGGCTGCATAGCTAGATGAAGTGAATAGATGGATGAGTGAAAGGATGGATTTAAGGATAAATAAGAGAAAGAATGGATGGGTGAGTGAGTGAAAGGAAGAGTAGATGGGAGGCTGGATTAATGGGCCAATTGTTGTATGAGTTAAAGGGTGAATGGATGGATGAGTGAAAGGGTAGATGTATGAGTGAACTGATGGAGGGGTGAGTGAAAGGGCAGATTGATAGATGTATGGATGAATGATTGATTGAAAGGATGGATATAAGGATGGATGAGTGGAAGGAAGGGTGACTGGATAGATGATAATCCTGACTCTATTAACCCAGGCTCAAAGATGGCGATTAAGAATGCATATCTTAGTATACTGAGCTCATCTAAATATGATGAACAACCATTATACCAGGCAGTTACACTACAGCATCAATTTTATTTGTCTTTCACTACACATACGCAGTGGCGTTTTTATTTGACCAGATTTCGGTTAAAAATATTGCATTTTCTGGTTGCTTTCCCGAAGCAAGGTGGTTGGTGTGAGAGCATACCACCTTGCCCATGTGACAATGAAGCTGAACAAAGTACTCTGCACTTTGTACTTTTCTGCACACTTTACAAAGCTCCAAGAGATCGTTTTATTAAACCCATCTGAAGGGAAATTAGACCTTGCAATTTTAAGGTAGGTTTTGAACATTTAAAAACATTACAAACTGCTGCTATATGTAGCTCTATGATCAGTTTTATTAGATTGGCACTCTCAATCAGAAATTGTTATTGATAGGAAGTTATTAAATGCCCGCGGAGATACAAATTGATCATGAGTCCATTGGGAAATCTGGAGTAATAGATTTTTATAAATTGTTTGTTGTTTTTAATGTAATTTTTATTAGTGTTATCGTATTGAATTTTAAAGAACTTTTTATAAAGAATATAGTGTCCATAGAAAATGTGTTTTTGATATACGGTCTTTGCCACTTATGTATTCGTACCTTTTTGATAAGAAATACCATTTGTGAGTTTGTATGTTAAATATGTATACTTTTATGATTCTTTTTCGAATCGAATAAAGTTATTGAAATGAGTTTACAGGTGGATGGATGTATGATGAGAGAAAGCGTGAATGGATGAGTGAATGGGTAAATGGATGGATGAGTGAAAGGGTAAATGTATAGATTGATAAATGGATGGATGGAAGAATGGAGTGAAAGGCTGTACGCACAGATGGAGTGAAAGGGTGGATGGAGGGATGGGTGGATGGATGAATTAAAGAATGGATGGATGAGTGAAATGTAGGCAGATGGATGGCTGGATGAAAGGGGATGGATGGATGAGTAAAAGGGTGACTGGATGGACTGATGAGTGAAAGAATGGATGGATGAGGGAAAGAATAAATGGATGGATTGATTGATGAGTGGATGGATAGGTCAAAGGGTGGATGAGTGAAAGAATGAGTGGCTGAGTATAAGGCAGATGGATGGATGGAGTGAAAGGGAGGATCGATGGATAGAGTGAAAGAGTGGATGGATGAGCTAACGGCTGGATGGATGATTGAAAGGATGGATCGATTAATGGATAGATAAGTGAAAAGATGGAAGACTGAGTGAAAAGATGGATGGATATGTTTGACAGATAGGTTACGCAATAGCTGGATCGGGTTGGATATGGATGGGGAAACAGATGGGCCGAAGCACACAATGGGGACAGACTGGAATGTTGGATGGAAGACTGAATGGATGACAGAATGTAAAGTTGAAATGGTGGATTTCAGCTGATGGATGGAAGGGTGAAAGGATGAATGGATCTAAGCAACAAGAATGCTCTTCTGGGGAGGGTCACGATTACTTGATTTGCTTGCATAGTGCCCTCATACTTGCTTTGCTTGCATCGTGCCTTAAGAGATTTGATCAAGTGGGGGATATTTTAATTTTCTGGCTACTCCCTTGTCCTTTAAGACTAGCTTTATAAAAAACCTTTCTTGGAATGCATTGTTGTGAGACGCGAGCTTGAGATGTTAAGCATTTAGTTGACAGTAAAACCTTCAGTGACTGAGGCATCCTTCAGTGACTGAGGCAGAGGCTGGGATATGCATTGCGGGTTCGTGGTAGCTGTGCAAAGCTCCACTTAAAAGAAGTGGATAGATATGCAGTATTTAATCGGATACAGACATCTGGGTGTCAGTGGTTGCTCTAATACGACTTTTATTTTTCCTCTTCCATCCAAAAACATTGTTTTTAAAAGCTAAACGTTTCGGTGACCTTTAAATGGCAGTGTTCTATCAGCAAAGGGGTTGGCAGCAGCCGCTTAACCTCGCATGTGTTTATTGGAACGAGGGCTTCGGACTTTGAACTTTAACCTTTGTGTTTATCCTCAACTTGTTCTGAGGGGCCAAAAGCAGCTCGTAAAAACTGAACAACGCTGAAAGATGAAAATGGCGAATCCCGTCACGGCCTCATGGATACTTTTCCTAATACTTCTCCAGGAAGCCGAACAAACAGGTAAATCGGCGTGTTATTATATGCATGTCATGCATTTTGAAGACATTTTTTTTAAATATAGTCATCATAAGTTTTTTACTTTGAGCAGAGAGCAGAAAGGTTTCAAGAATAGCTTCACCGTGAAATAGAGAAAACATATTTGCTGTCGTTTGAGATCCGTTGAATCTTTTTAAAGAGAAGTGTTAGAGAAACAAAGTGGAAAAGGAAATGAGGTAAAAAAAAAAAGAGAGTGCGCATGAGAGAGACAGAGATGTGGGTTGAAAGTGGAGGGAGAAAAACAGCGGGAGGGGAAGAAAGAGAGAGAGTGCGCGCCAGAGAGAAGCAGTGATAGAGATGGTGTTTAGAGAAAAAGACAGAGAAATTGTGAGGCCGAGAGAGAGAGAGGGAGAGGGAAAGCTTATAGATAGACAGATAGAGATGGAATATCTAAGAAAAGAACGGAGAGAGGGCAAAGAATGAGGACGGTAGCAGCGGTAGATGGGTCTATAAGAAAGAGAGATGGAGAGAGGGGGAGAAAGAAAGGTGGAGGGATATATGGAGAGAGTGGAGATGAGAGAGATTAAGAGATACTGAGAGAGAGGGGGAATGTGAGAGAAAGAGAGACCAAGACGGTTGGAGAAAGATACAAAAAAGCCATGTAAAGTAAACTAATACAATTGTTGTCGATTGCAGGTACAGCTGTAGAGACAGAAAAACAATGAGAAATAAGTTGGCGTAGATACATTGTTAAATGCATAAATAATGAGATGTGGAGTGTAAAAGTTAAGAGAGAGGGAAAGAATGACAGGTGGGGAAGGGTATATGGGGAGGGGGAGAGAGAGAGAGATATGAAAAATAAATGTGCGTACAATGAAAGTTAGAGATGGGTGAGAAAATGAGAGGAAGAAAATGGGAGAGAGGACCAGGAAGCTATTCAAAAACTCTCAATAGGAAGTTACACATATATATGCACAAAGAATGAATGAATGAATGAAAAAAAGTAAATAGATTAACAATCAACTGGTAAATATATAGGGAAAGAGAGACAGGATGGAAAAGAAAAGGGACAGACAGAGAAACTGGAGGAGAGGGGTATAGATAAAGAAATAGAAAGAGGGATCAAAGAAAAGGAAAGAGAGGAATGAGAGGGGAGGGAATGGAGACAGGCAGCCATACACAACAAGCATAGTCAAGTCCAGAAGGTCTGACCATAAAACAGCACTGCATGCAAACACAGGCGTTCACAAAAGCATTTTGCATGTGTTGTATGCACAAAAGCTATTTAACACATGAAAGCCAAACTTATCGGCTCAGTCAGTGGCCTCTTGGGAGGGGGCGGGGGCAGGGTGATTGCTAAAAAAGGTTTATTTCTGTACCAGATGCATATAGGAGATAGAAATGTAATGCAGCAAAGAGTGTGATGATTCTGTGAAAAGCAATATGATGATTCAGAATACTTTTCAGATTTAAAATAATCCACCATAAATTTCAAAGGAAACACTTCCCAGAGGGTGAAATAATACGCTAAACAGCCAATAGCATGAGGTGAGAGAAAAACACTTCTCTGGAAGGAGCCAAAGACCACTTAATGTATATTTTATATTAATTTGTGACATCAGATAAGGGAGACAGGTGTGATTTCAGGACCTTCCTAAATAAGCATAGGCAAAGCCCATAGATCTAACTTTAATGTTCTAATAAATGAATAGGTACGCTCAAATGCTTGATGCCTTCATTGCTTGCGCAAATGCAGTTTAGAAGGGTAAAGCCAGGCCTGTTGGCTTTGTCAATGCTGGTACAAATAGCAAAAATTTATTGTTTTCCGTATAGGACCCAGATAAACAATTGAATATGGCTGTGTCATGATTGAGTATTCTTTTCAGATGTAAAGTCCCTCATGCATTCCAATGGAATCACTTCCAAGAGGTGGAATGACACACCAAACTTGCAATAACATTAGGTGAGTAAAAAATTATCCTTTGAGGGAGCCAAAGTTCTCTCTATCTGTATTGTAAAGACGTGATAACATAGGTGAAGAGGATGTGTTGTCAAGCTAGACCTAAATACAAGATTTACAGACAGAAAGTTAATGAGCAAAAAGTAGACACAGAGATGTTCTGGCAAAGACAGAGACAGACTAGACATAAAATGCAGACTATCAAACAGAGAAAAGCAGATTCACGCAATGTATGAAAGGAACAAAGAGTGACAGCATTTAAGCCAGATAGGTTGGAGATTTAAGAGGCCGACAGATAGTCGGACTGATAGGAAGGGAGTATTTGTAGAAATGATAAAAGTAATCTTTACAATGATCTTTTATTTCCAAGTAGAAATAACATGCATGTGGTAGGTAGTGATACCTTTTAGTTTGTATGGAAACATAAGTAAAGCAATAGAGCAGGACATGACAACACCATCTCAAAAGTTAATGTCCCATTTTTTAATACTTTTTTTCTGTTAAATTAAAGGCATCAAAGCCCAATGTGCACCAGCATAGTGCTAAACTGCTATGCTCTCTTACAAATGCATAAACAAAGTAATTCTTGAATCTTTTGTTTCTCTTGTCGAAATTAATGTTTGCTGTATATTCATGATTTATTTTATTAGAATATATGTAGCAATGCTCTTATCTTACAAGCTGCTGCAGGGTAACTTAAAAATGAAGGAAAAGACAGACTCCTCTTTGGTAATGTAAAAATGTCTCTTTACTGTCACGACAATGACAAGTCCACACAAGTGAACAACCTGTCTCAATGTGCTGCTTCACAAGCAGCTTTTTTTTATACAGGGTTAAACAATGGGGGTTATAAAAGTTCAGAAAATAGATTATTAGATGGTTACACGTTGGTACACATTCATTGTAAAAAACATGAGGTCATCTGTGACCCAAACTTTAATCTAATGTTATACACATCCTTTATTGCTTGTCTAACAATACTTAACAAACTAAGGGGCTTATTTACAAGCCCCTCTGCGTCACTTTCCCCCATATTAAAGTGACATACAGGCGGTGCAAGGGGCTTGTAAATAAGCTCCTAAATATTCTTCTACCTTTGACGGCTTGTGTAATTGGGTTAGTGTGCTTTATTATTATGTTCCTAAGACCTCTTATCAGATTCAGTGTGTTCTAGGCTAATTCGATCTCCTGCTCCAATTCTTCAATCATCTTCAATCACATTCTTGTTTAACTATGACAACAGAATACGTGACGGTGTGCCTGTGTGCTAAGGGCATAAATTCCTTCAAGCTTGATAAACACAAGTTTTCCTTTAACTATGAAATGAAAACAACATTCATAAAGCGTGACAATCACCCGGGGGTATCTAGGCGCTAAGCAGAACCTGACGGGCTAGGAAGATCCAGAAGATGGCATAATTATTTGGAAAAAAGCCAAGTTTTTAGATATTTCCTGAACTCTAGTAAATTTGTCTAGTTTTAGTTCTGTGGGAAGTTTCGATGTGCATAAAATGAAGCCTCCCCCACCCAGTTAGCTTTCTTAAATCTGGGGACTACCAGGTTTCCACTTGTGGATGAGCACAGTGAGCGCGCTGGAATGTTTTGTTGAAAATGCTGTATAAACTAGTCTGAGCCGACAGCATGTTGTGCCCTGAAGGTGATGCAGAGTGCCTTAAACTGTATACATTTATCAATGGGGAACCAGTGTAGTTGAATTAGTGCTTGAGAGGCAGACATATTTTAGAATGATGCCCAGCAGAAGCCTAGCTGAGGCATTCTGTAGCGTTTGTAGCTTATATAAAAAACGTTTGTGAATGTTGATAAAAAGTGCATTGCCATAATCTACCTTGGACGAGATAAGAGCCATGACTACCCTCTTTTGCAGGCTTGGTGGAATGAAAGGTAGTACTTATCTTAAGGTTTTCAGAATGAGGAAACGCGAAGAAGTGATGTGATTTATTTGTCCTTCAAAAGATAACTCAGTATCAATAATCACCCCAAGGTTTTTTGCTTTTTCCCTGGGGGAAGGCAAACTCCCAAGTTCCTGGGGCCACCAGTTGTTTGACCAGAAAGAAGGGTTGTTGTCAAACAGCAGGACCTCAGTTTTTGAGGAGTTTAATTTCAAACGGGTACAGGTCATTCACTTTGTTCTGGAGTAAGCTCTTCACGTCTTCCTCATCAGCATGAGGTTTGGGCCTTCACTGTTCTTTTACCATGTATAACTGTGTAACACTCTCCACTGATGCATGCTGTTGCGCTGTGTTTTCACATTTCATATGTCTCACAAATTCCCCTCTCTAGTTGATGTTTCAATGGGAAACATCCTTTACAACGCATTTATTACATCGCACTACCTTTACAGCGCAGTCATTACAACGCAACATCCTTTACATCGCATGCCATTACAATGCAGCCATTACTTCGCATTTCACTACAACGCATGTCATTACAATGCATGTCATTACAATGCATACCATTACAACGCATAGTTTTGAACCCTACACTATCCAACACTTACCTTACTGTTGCACTCAGTGGAGTAGGAATAGTAATTTTTACCCCTACACTATCCAACACTTACCCTACTGTTGCACTCACTGGAGTGGGAATAATAATTTTTACCCCTACACTATCCAACACTTACCCTACTGTTGCACTCACTGGAGTGGGAATAGTCATTTTTTTTTTTTTTGTTCAAAATATTTTATTGAAATTTTATAATGAACAGCAACAACATAGACATACAAAAATTATCAAATTCATTCCAATAGAACAAAAAGTGGTCATATTCTTATAAACTTAAAAGGAGGGGGGGAAGGGAAACATCTAATAACAAATTATTGAGTAAACAATAATTAGAGCTACTATGACATATTAACTAGTATAAAAATCGTAAAAAGCATTACAATACATAAACATACCCCTAAGATGCAAATTAGAAATCAACAGGAATCCAAAAAGAGTGATAGGAAATAGGATTATGATTAACCCCAGACAAAGATAATTGAGCACCTCTTCTTGTAAAGATAACCCAAGACCACCAAGCATGAACTGATAACTTAGAAACATCTTTCCAACAAAAGGTAATAGATTTTAATGCAGCAGAAATCAAAAAATCAAAAAGCCTACATTCAAGAGAACTTAGAGATTGTGATAATGTAACTGATTTGCAAATTGACATTTTATATGATAAGTCTTCATGTATATTTAACAATTTCTTAATAAAATCCCAAACTTCTGTCCAGAATTTTGCAATTAAAGGGCAATCAAAAAGCATATGTCGTAACGAACCAGGATGCAATTTACAATGCCAACAAGTGTCAGACTGAAGGAGTTTAGCCTGGAATAAACGTATTGGAGTCCATAAAGAATTAAATAAAATATAGGAATTGGTTTGATAAAGTGAGACAGGTAACCAACCAGAAATACTTCTAATCCATATAATTTCCCATGAGTCATTAGACAATGTAAGTGAAAGTTCATTATTCCAGAAGGTTGCAATCATCCTTAAGTTACTTCCTAACGTATTAGATAATTTTTTATATAAAATGGAAACACCATTAGCTTTCAGCGATATAGTTTGGATATATACGGATAGATCAGCTGTAATACTAGTCGGAATAGCTTGTGGAAAGGAATCTAAAATTGAATTAATTAAATATTCATATTTAATACGATCAGATTGGGTTAAACCAAACCTTGTTTGTAGATCCTCAAATGGTATAAAGGTATTGTTGGAATAAATGTCTTTAAGATAAAAAATACCCGCTTTGATCCACGAAAACCAAAATCTAATGTTCCTATTTAGTTTAATGATATTGCTATACCATAATGATAATTCAACAGTGTTATACATGGGGTATAGAAAAATAGAATCTAAATCATTAAAAACCAATTTAGTGGATTTGAGAACGATAGATTTATGAAAAACTGAGGAGGTGTTAGAAATAGTTAACAGCGTTGGTAATGGGAACGGCTTCACCATAGATTTTTCAATTAGGAGCCAAGAAGGTGGATTATGTAAAGGGAGATGACTAAACCATATGGCACTTTGTTTTAAAATAAAAGCTTTGTGATAAAGAAAAAAATCTGGGATACCAAATCCAGCATTACATTTAGACATTTTTAATTTTTTGTAACTAATGCGAGGTGATTTGTTATTCCAAAGAAATTTGGAGAGAAGTTTATCAATATCTTTATAAAAGTTTAATGCGAACTGAGAGGGAATCATGGAAAGAGTATAAAATATTTTTGGAGCAATATTCATTTTAATAGATTCCAGTCTACCCCACCATGAAAGATGTAGAAATGCCCATTTAGACGTTTTATCTTTAATATAATCTAAGACAAAATTACAGTTTAAAGTCATTGTAGATTTTATAGATGAGGAAAATAAAATACCAAGATATTTTAATTTAGTCTTTTGCCAAACAATTTCATTCATAGGTATCATATCAGGAGTACAATAAATGTTTAAAGGGAAACATTCAGTTTTAATAGTGTTTATTTTATAGCCAGACACCATAGAATATTTTGTTATAATCTCTAATAAAGAAGGAAATGAGGATAAGGGGTCACTAATAAATAAAAGTACATCATCAGCATACGCTAAAGTTTTAATAATAATCTCATTAATAATAATTCCTTTAATGTTATCACATTTTCTTATAGATGTAAGGAAAGGTTCAATGCCAATTAAAAACAGTAGCGGAGAAAGGGGACATCCTTGTCTAGTACCTCTAAAAAGGGAAAATTGATTTGAAATTTGGCCATTAATAAATAGACGAGCAGTAGGAGCACAATATAGAGCTGAAATCATACGAATAAAATTATCGCCAAAGTTAAAAGATGATAAAGCATGGAATAAAAATTGCCAATGCAATTTATCAAAGGCTTTTTCAGCATCCAGAGCCATAATTCCTGAAGGAGTAGTTAACGTAAGACCCTGTTCAATGACATGTAATAAAGTTCTTGAATTATTTGCAGAGTGTCTATTCTTCATAAAACCAGATTGATCCGAATGTATAATAGAGTCTAGTACAGGGGATAATCGTGTGGCTAATATTTTGGCATATAATTTACAGTCTTGATTAATTAAAGAGATAGGGCGATAATTAGATACAAGGGTGGGGTCTTTATCAGGTTTGGGAAGAACGGTAATTAAAGCTTCAGTAAAGTATCCTGAAGTAATTCCCGTAGAGCCAAATGTTGTGAAAAGTTGAAATAATAAGGGTAAAAGATGGGATTGAAACTCTTTATAAAACTCCGCCGGGATACCATCAGGACCCGGAGATTTATTTTTTTTAAGAGATTTTATAGCGGTTAAAATTTCCTCCTTAGTAATTGGAGAGTCAAGCCCCATTTTATCTGATGGAGAAATTTTAGGTAAACCACATGAGGATAAAAAAGAATCAACTAAAGATTCATTATGAAACTCAGGTTTATCATATAACTTAGAGTAAAAATCCAAAAATTCATTCACAATATCTTTATGAGATAAAGCAATTTTACCATTGGATCCATGAATAGAAGTAATTTGAGTTTTATCCTTTTTGATACGTAAGTAATTCGCTAACAATCTTCCCGATCTGTTTGCATTAAAACTAAATTTAGCTTTGGCCTTAGAAATCTGAACACCAGCTCTATTACTAAGAATTGTATTAAATTCATATCGAAGCTTTTGCAACTTACTTCTATATTGAGGGTCATTAGACGAAAGAAAAAGTCGTTCATATTCCGCTATTTGCTTTTCTAGCTTTTTAATATTTGCATTAAAGGTCTTATTTTCGTGAGCCATAATAGAAATAGTAACCCCTCTAATATAAGCTTTAAAAGCATCCCACCTATTAACCAATGAAGTAGTACCTTCCGGGTTAAATTGAAAAAAATCATGAATGGCAGAGAGGAGCTTTGGTTTATTAAGTTCATTGAGAGCTATACCAGAATTCATTCTCCATCTAGGCTGGTTAGTAAAGGTTGAATTTAAATTTAAAATACAAGAAACCATAGCATGGTCAGAGACATCAATGTTGCCAATCCTGGGGTTACTAACACAATTGATCAGCTGTTTCGAAACTAATATGTAATCGATCCTAGAATGAGAATTATGTGGGTTAGAAAAAAAAGTAAAACATTTTTCTGTAGGGAAGTGTAACCGCCAAATATCAACTAACTTAGTGGTTTGAAGAAATAATTTAAAAGCAAAATAAACCTTAGGGGGGTGGAATTTAGTACGAGATATTCTATCTAATAAAGGATCAGATATGACATTAAAATCACCTGCAACAATTAAAGGTACATTACCAATTTTTACAACCTCCGTTGAAAGAGTAGCCCAAAAAACAGGGTCATCTGCAGTAGGGCCATAAACATTTAATAAAAATAAGATAGAATCATGAACTTTAACCATAACAATTAAATATCTCCCATCCGTATCTGTAATTTTGCTCAAAACTTGGCAATGTGCTTTTTTCGCACATAATATAGCTACACCATTTTTCTTGCCATTAGCAGGAGAAGAAACAATATTATCAACCCATTTTTTCTTCATATAATTTAAAATGTTATCATCTATATGAGTTTCTTGTAAAAAACAAAAATCAGCTTTGCAACTACCCAGATAATCCAAAATTTTTGTACGTTTCACAGGATGGCGTAAACCTTTAACATTCAGTGACACTACTTTAATATTAGCCATGACAAAATAAAAAGAGAGAAGGGTTAGAAAGAAGAAGGTCAGAAAAAGACACAAATGTTAAGAAGAAAGTAGCTCCAAAACACACAAAAGGGAATGGAAGAAATAAAACATAGCAAAAAAGACAAACAAAACACATAAATATGAAGATTGGGACGCACACACGCTCTACAAGCATGGCCAGAAACCGCTGGAGCCCAGAATATTATGAGTTATATAAATCTGTCAAAGAAGATCATACATGAAAGAATCAAGTGATAGGACCCTGAGTGTCCATAGTTTGCTGTACTTGCTGATCCAGAAATTGTCGTAAATCTTCAGGACGCTGAAAGGATTTTGAAAAATTATCTTTCCAAATGCGCATAGTTGAAGGGTCAAAAAGGCCATATTGGTATCCAAGGCTTCTCAATCGAGGGCGAAGATCAGTAAATCCCTTTCGTGTTGCAACAGTTTCCTTGGCAAAATCTTGATGAATAAAGATTTTGTGACCATTGACCAACAATGAAGGAATTTCTCTAGCTGCTTTTCTGATCAGAACCAAATGATGATGACGGAGAACTTTAAATATCATTTGTCTAGGCTTGGTATGTTGAGGATTGCGATGTGAAGGAATTCTGTGAGCCTTATCGATTTCAAATTTTTCTGGAAATTTGACATTTAAAAGACCAGGAAGCAAGTTCTCTAAGTATAGTCGACAGTTAGATCCCTCAACTTCTTCTGGTAAATTAAATATGCGAAGGTTATATTGTCTATTGCGATTTTCCATGTCCAAAAGTTGTGAGCACAGAGGTGATATTTTCGCCACAAGTGGAGTAAAAGCGTCGACTTTAACTTTATTGTCTTGTATTTTAATTGAGTTGAGATTTTCATCGACATACTCGCCATTTCCTTTCGTACATTTTTTATTTCAGTCGCAATAGTTTCTGTATTCGCACGAAGAGCCTGAATTTCCTCCAAAATTAAAGAAAGCGAGGGTTCAGATGACTCCACCACCTTTGATTTTATTGGGGGCGGTGAAATCTGCTGTTTTCTTTTATTTTTATTATCCATTTTTGAGAAAAGATAATAAAATTTGATTAAAAATGAATAGATTATGAGTAAAAAAAAGCGAAAAGAAGCAAAGCAATCCTCCAAAATACTGGTGCAGCAGCTAAACTGGACTAGGGGTGTGGCTAGGCCCAAGCCAGGCCCTTTCCTAAAGTATGCTCCGCCCCCCTGACAGACTAACCAGGCAGTCCCTCAATGCAGAGCTCGGAGCAGGAACCAGGAAGCCAGAAACACGACTTCCCACGATGAAAACGGCCTGAAATCGCTTCACAATGCTGGTAAGCCTGTACTGACAGCAGCGACCTCCTTTAAAACAAAATTTTGACAGATATTCGGCGTTTTATGTCGAAAAACGGGCGAAAACGCGGAGGAGCTCACCGGGTGGCGGTCATCTTGATTCGCGCGCTCGCGCGTCTCTGAGGAATAGTCATTTTTACCCCTACACTATCCAACACTTACCCTACTGTTGCACTCACTGGAGTGGGAATAGTAATTTTTACCCCTACACTATCCAACACTTACCTTAGATGCAATGTAATGGTATGCATTGTAATGGTATGTGTTGTAATGGTATAATGCGATGTAATGGAATGCGTTGTAAAGGTAGTTTCTAAAAATGAGTTGTGATGGCATGAGATGTAAAATCATGCATTGTAATGGATGTTGCGATGTAAAAACTGCGTTGTAAAGGCATGCGTTGTAAATGTATGTGTTGTAACGTCATACATTTGTTTCAACTATTGAATCTCAACCTTGATTTACATTTAGCACTAAGTGATATGTGTTGCCCTGCGAATCTACTACTTATGTTGGTGTCCTAACTGAAAGAATCCCTCCTGCTTTGGCACCTATCTGTAGGAAACTGTCTCTTTATATGGTATACCAAAAAGGGGTATACTGTGCAAAGAGTCCAGGGATTCCTTTACGAGTGGACAGGGGAGTGCTCTATCAATCTCAAGGTGCTCTTTTAGGCTAATCAGAGAGGAGTGTTAGACATCTGCAAATACACCAATAATCAATAAATGATGCCCACGACTAAATAAAGAGATCCATTCAAATTTATAAAAATAACACGTATCTTTATATATGTTTAGACACAAGAATCAATATGATCAGAAAAGTACGTTTTTCAAGAGACATACTTTTGCATTTAAAAAGTAAACAGTGCATTTTTCAGAAGCAGCAATGTTATCCTATCTGAGGAAAAACAGGTAGGCATTCAGGTACAGTACAGAGACTTGTGGTACCAATCTCCTGGACTTAAGTTGAGTATGGGGCAAGGTCCAAAGCGGCACTAACAGGTCACCTTAGATGGCACTGGGGCGGCTGGGTGCAGAGGTGCAATTCAGCGTTGGTTGCCCAATGTTATACTAACAAGATTGGTCAGGTTGAACAGAGGCTGCTGGCTTTGTCTGCATAAAAAAGTGTTAGACCTGGTACCATTGGCGTGGGTCTCCCTTCCATTTTTTTGCTGTTGCCTCCTGTGTTTTTGCTATATGTTTTTCTGGTCTAGATGCTTTGGGCACTGTGCCACTGTTATTCAGTGCCACAGTGCAAGTGCTCCCTATGTTAAAGTGATGTAATGGATTAGTGACTCCACGATTGGCTTATTTGGTTTAATTGTTAGACCCTAGTACAGTGCACCTCGTGGGCCCATGGCCTGTAAATCAAATGCTGTTGGTGGGCTTGCAGTACTGATTGTGCCACCAACCGGAGCAGCTTGTAACCTATGGCTCAGGCCTGCCATTGCAGAGCCTGTGTGCAATCCAGTACTGTCATGTTGACTTGATAAGGGCACCCACTTACCAGTCCCTAAACCTTTCCTTTTCAACATGTTAGTCACACCTAAGGTAGGCCCAAGGGCAGGGTGCATTGTATGTAAAAGGTAGGACATGCCCTGATGTGAGTGGCATGTCCAGATAGTGAATTACAGCAATTTTTGTTTTTCACTATGTCCAGGCTACCTGTTCCCATAGGCCAGAATGGGCAGTTTGATTATAACATCTTATAACCCTAACTGACCCAGGGAACATGGTAGAAAAACGAATTTAGTATGCCTGAACGCATGATAAAATACATCTATTAGTTAAGTTGGTTTTAACATTTTGTGTTTGAAAATACCACTTTTAGAAAGTAGGTATTTTCTTACCTAACCATCCAGCCTGCCTCTGCTAAAGTTGTGTATTGCATGTCTGGTGTGTGAGTGACAAGGGCTGGGGGGGGGGGGGGGCTCCAGGAGACAGGGTGAGCCAGCACTAGGCTGAATAGACTTATCTGTATTAGGAGTGGTGGGAGGAGTAGCACCTGGGCATGAATAGGGCTGTGCCTGCCGTCCACAATGCTGGCTCCACCTCCTGGGGTGTATATGATGACCCTGGCCCACACTGACAAAGAAAGAAGTTGTGCACTGGCAGAATACACCCAGAACTGGTTTGGACTAGGTACAGACACTCTCTGCCTTTAGAGACAAAGGATTTGTGTGTGCAAAAAGGGGAACCCAGACCCCAGAACTTTAGATCACTTCTGGGAATCAAGACAAACCTTTGCTGAGGTGAAGAACCAGGAAGGTGAAGGAGACTACGCCTGTGCTGTGTGTTTGGGGGTTGGCCTGCAGTGGTTGCTTCATTGCCAAAGAAAGGAGAAGAGGACTGAATTTGCTTTCATCATCTTGAAGAAGATCTCCAAGGGCTTGAACTTTGAGCTTGCCTTCTACCTGAAGTCTCAGGAATACAAGACTTCACAACCAGCTTCCCCCTGAATTCCCTTGCTGGGAATTGAAGTGCCTGCTGTTGTGCTGGGCCTTCTGAGAGACTGCGTATCCCTGGGAGCTGGAAGCGCGACTCAACGATAAGAAGCATGTCGCCGCCGCAGCAGTTGCCGTCACATCGCCGAGAAAGCGTGCCGCCGCTGTCGCCATCGCATCACCAAAGCGCGTCACTTCACCGGAGAAGCGTGCCACCGCCGCAGAGGTCGCCGTTGCATCACCTCTCGCAGGGCCTGTCGCAGCTCAGAAGATCACCAAGGCGCCGCACGGCCGTCAGGCGTGTGCGCATCACATCTACGTTGTCGCAGCATAACCAAGATGCCATTTTGTTGCATCGCACCAGATCGTGGCATCGCATCAAGGCACCATCTTGTCGCATCGTACCAGAGAGCAGTAAGAAACCGATGCATCACCTCCCCACACAGTAAGGAAGCGAACATCAGCTCCCCTGCGCAGCAGTAAGGAACCGACGCATCCACTCTCCTGAGTGTAAGGAACCGACGCATCACCTTCCCTGCGACCTTTTGTTTGTTTTGCGTTACGCATTCAAGGTTCTTTGAGAGTAAAGTGTCGCATTTACAATCTAAAGTGAACTAAGCTATTTCCTACCATTTTAAAGTCTATTTTTGATTACAGTATTGTGGATTTTTGTCGTTTGGTCTTGTGTTAAGTCTAGTAAAGATTACTTATTTTTCTAAACCTGTGTGGTGTCCATTTGTAGTGTTTTCACTGTATTACTGTATGTGTTCACAAATGCTTTACACACTGCCTCTGAGCTAAGCCTGCCTGCTCATGCCAAGCTATCAAGGGGGTGAGCAGGGGTTATTTTAGGAGTGTAGCCCCTTACCCTGACTAGACGCAAGGGTCCCTATTTGGACAAAGGTGCAAGCCATTGCCGACTAGAGACCCCCAAATCTAACACAAATTATCACCAACCATTATTGTCTGTAACGTTCTTTAAATGCACTTCAGATTTGGTGTCAGGTTCTGCATCAACGAGCTTCGGTGGATGCCCTAATTTTTAGGCCAAATTCTTCAAGATTATTCACTTTTCTCCCACACTGTATGATAACCAATACGCCTGAATAAAAAACATAAAAACAATATAAATCGAATTCATTTCTACGTATGAGTATAATGCAAGCATTCAAAGAACATTGAAGAGATTAATTACTTGGTGATACTTTGTTATGCAGGCAATGACCCAAGAAGATTGGTGACAAAAACAATCATATATTTTTGTTTATTGTGTTCTTCCAATCTATGTCTGTGTGTGATTATTGTATTGTTTGTTATTGGGAAATAGTGCCTGTGAGAAGTTGGCCTGGTATATGATGCTCACTAGTTAAAGTGATCACCTTGTACCATGCCAAGCAACCCTTATGGTGTGGTTGTAAGTCAACCTTTTCGGACTAGCTGCCCTAGTGGTAGCGTAGGCTAAGCAGTCTTTGAGGCTAAACTCGTGAAGCGTGTTAAGCCAGCTGTTTTACCAAATGCAACCCCCTTTTATACCAATGAAAGGACACCACACAGATATATATTCAAAATATATATGTATTTATTTCTCAAAGTAACCCCTAGTCTCTTTATGAGCCCAGGAGCACAAATCGTCAAACAAGATTATCACAGAATACACAGAAGTTGCACTTTATATGGATAGGCCCTGGTGGCCACTCGAACCATATACTAAAATAGTGGTATAAGTACCACGAACAGAAAAGGAAAAAGGCCTAGGGCCTCTAGAATCGCTGGGCCTACAGGGAGCTAACGTCAGTTAGTGACCAGGAGGTCCACGGGTGGCGTGTGCAGAGCAAATAGTCACACGCGTGCTCCCATAGGTTTCAATGGGTGCGTAAAAAGTACAAAGTTACTGCAAAGAGGATCTTCCGGATGGACTAGGAACTCAAGATTTGGAACACAGGCACTAGAGATGTAATACTACACTTGGGCACAGGTGTGCCAGCTTTACCTCACCCACAGGAAGCGGGTGCATAGGCCTCGAAGTGCGTCGGGTTTCTTCTATCTGTTCCGTGGAGCTTGAAGACAAAGATGCTGCAGGCGGTCGGTCCGGGAGAGATGCAGTGGATCCAAGAGTGGATCAGAGATGTTGAAGACCTGTAAGCAGAGGGGACAGTGTTCACAGTCACTAGCCAGTGACCGGCGTGGCACCACGTGGGTACCAGGCAATGTCGGGTGCAAACAGGAAGAAAGGTGTAGCTTGTCTCTGCAGCCACGTGGTCCCTGGAGGTCGACGACGTCCAGGAGTCAGTTCACGAGCTGTCCCACGCAGGCTCTCGCTGTCGGCGGTGTCGGCGACTTGATCGAAGCAAACAAGCCTTGGCAAAAGCAATTGTTGTAGGAGATGAAATAAGCTGATGGTTCTGACCAGCAAGGTCAGAAGGACTGCTCCTTCGGAGGGGAACAAGGGCCAGTCTGGAGCAACCAGACCAGCGGTGTATTTCTTGAAGTTCGTCGCCAAGATGGCTACTAGCCAGCGGGCCAGCAACCGGTTAGGCGCGTCGAGTGGCAAAATGCAGAAGGGCCCCACGCAGATCGTGGAGATGCTGGAGGGCTCACCTTTGGTGCAGATGCTGCTCGGATGTTGGGCTTCTCAGATCCCAAAGCACAACTTGGAGGGAGCCTCGGTTGTTGCACTTGTCAGCTTGTCGTAGTTGTTCCAAGATGGCTGGTTCCACGTGTCTCGGTGCCTCCACGGGTCTCTTCTTTTCAGGGACTGTGGATCGGGCGGTGAGAGGTCTGGAGGTCCAGGTCTTGTCAGTCTCTGGGCTCGGGCTCCGGCGGGAGGCGGCGGCAAAGCAGACGTTGATTCGCTGGATGGTGCTTGCGTTAGCAAGGTGGTCACTCCCTGACCACAGGGGAGATTTCCTTCAGTCTTCTGTGCAGCAGAATGTCGAAGTTCCCGTCTTCTTCTTAGTTTCAAGTTGATTCCAGGATGTCTGAAGTCTTAGGACACAGCTCCTACCTTTAAGCGGATTCTAGGGGCCGGACTACCTGCTAGGTCCCTCCCTATGGGTGGGACCAGGAAGGGGGGTGGTTACACCCCCAATCCTTTGTCCAGCTCGCCCCAGGCCCGGGACTGGTGTGCCCCAGGACCGGTTTGAACTGGCATATGCACCGAGGCTCCTTGTGAACCACAGGCATGTCTGGTTTCTTTCAAGCCCTACCTGACCAATACACAAAATCCTGTCTGGGGTGGTGCACGCACCTCCCCTGGCAGGAAACCCTTTGTCCACACCTCCCAAGCTGGAAGGACTCCCAGCAGCAGGAGGGCAGACTTGTGTCTGTGGTGGCAGCATCCATTTTGTGGAGCTGAGGCTATGTCTGATTTTACCCGGGTTTCAGGGACTGTACATGTCGTGTCCTTCTAGAAGGGAGGAATGCTAACCCCGTCGCCAGAATTGGCGAGGGGTTAGTATTCCAATTCGTATGACACCTTACTCGACATGTTTTGATAAAGCCAAACCAAAGATAGCATTTAACCGCGAGGTTCATAATGCACTTAAGAGTATATGGTATGACGATATCTGGAAACAGTAGAAGGAAGTTGTTCCGACCACTGCAGACAGGCTCAGCTCATGCCAGAGCACCATCTCACATGGAACCAAGCACTCTGCCTTCAGGATTGTTAAGGCCTGCCATAGGAGTGACTTATAGGTTACCAGGTGTCCCATTTAAGGTTAGGTATAGGTATACTACACCTAAGTAAGAGGTGATTACACCAACTTACCCCAGCTGAGTGATCAGCCAGTTGTGTCAGATTGTTAGGCCAAGCCTGGGGTGGCATGATACATGCTGCAGCCCTTGGCAGGCCTTGGGTACACCAATGCCCTGGGTACCTAGTGTACACTGGTACAGGGGCTGACAGGGTGATCCACTTCCAATTGGTTATGCACCTAGGGTGCATAGTTTTAATTTAGTAGAGAGAACAGCAGGCTGGGGTCTGATTGGCAGGCCCACAGCCTCAATATGTCAAAAACCAGTGAAGCAAAAAGCAAAAATTTGGGGTGACCATAGGATAGCAGACCCTACTCTCCTACACAACCCCCCCCAAACGCTGGGACATTAAACTAGCCTTGACCAGTCTCGTCTTCATGTCCTAAGTGGAAGTACCTGGAGAGACCATCTGCATTCCCATGGTCAGTACCTGGCCGGTGCTCCACTGTAAAGTCCATCCCCTGTAGGGAAATGGACCACCTAAGCAGTTTGGGGTTTTCACCCTTCATCTGATTTAGCCACAAGAGGGGCTTATGGTCGGTCTGAATCTTGAAGTGAGTGCCAAACAAGTATGGCCTCAGCTTCTTCAGGGCCCACACCACAGCAAAGGCCTCCCTCTCAATAGCTGACCAATTCTTCTCTCTGGGGGTCAACCTTCTGCTAATAAAAGCAATGGGTTGGTCTTGACCATCTACATTAAGTTGTGAGAGCACAGCTCCCACACCCAACTCAGAAGCATCTGTTTGGACAATAAACTCTTTGGAGTAGTCAGGACTTTTCAGGATAGGTGCAGAGCACATGGCCTCCTTCAGGTCATCAAATGCCTTTTGACAGCTTACTGTCCACTGAACCTTTTTGGGCATCTTCTTGGATGTCAGATCATTAAGAGGAGTCACAATGGACCCATAGTTCTTAACAAACTTCCTGTAGTACCCAGTCAAGCCCAAGAAAGCTCGAACTTGAGTCTGGGTGGTTGGAGGGGACCAGTCCTTGATGGATTGTATCTTACTCTCCAGTGGTTGAACTTGGCCTCCACCTACAAGGTGGCCCAAATATACAACCTTACTCTGCCCTATCTGGCACTTAGTAGCCTTGATAGTGAGGCCTGCCCTTTGCAGAGCCTCAAGAGCCTTCTTCAGGTGGATCAGGTGATCCTCCCAGGTGGAGCTAAAGACAGCAATGTCATCAAGATATGCTGCGCAAAAGTCATCCAACCCAGTAAGGACTTGGTTCACCAGCCTTTGGAAGGTGGCAGGTGCATTCTTCAGACCAAAGGGCATCACCACAAACTGGTAGTGCCCACCTGGGGTTGAGAATGCTGTTTTGGCCTTAGAGTCCTCAGCTAATCTGATTTGCCAATAGCCAGCTGTTAAGTCAAATGTGCTCAAAAACTTTGCAGAAGCTAGTTTATCTATGAGCTCATCTGCCCTTGGAATAGGGTGTGCATCTGTCCTGGTGACAGCATTGAGACCCCTGTAGTCCACACAGAACCTCATCTCTCTCTTGCCATCTTTGGTGTGAGGTTTGGGGACCAGAACCACTGGGCTAGCCCAGGGGCTCTCTGAGGGTTCAATGACACCTAATTCCAGCATTTTATGTACCTCAGCCTTTATACAGTCCCTGACGTGGTCAGGTTGTCTGTAAAGCTTGTTCTTTACAGGCAGACTGTCACCAGTGTCCACCACATGGGTACACCAGTCAGTTTGACTAGGTATCAAGGAAAACATATGTGAAAATGATTGTAGAACCTGTCTACATTCAGTCTGCTGATGGGCAGTGAGGTTGCCTCCAAGGGTCACTCCTTCAACTGAGCCATCTTCAGGGTTCTGAGACAACAGGTCTGGGAGAGGGTCACTCTCTTCCTCCTGTCCCTCATCTGTAGCCATGAGCAAGCCCATGTCTGCCCTGTCAACATATGCTTTAAGCCTGTTAACATGGAGTACCCTGTGGGGACTCCTGGGAGTTCCTAGGTCGACCAAGTAGGTGACCTCTCCCTTCTTTTCCAGGATTGTATGGGGTCCAGACCATTTGTCTTGGAGTGCTGCTGGGGCCACTGGCTCCAACACCCATACCTTCTGTCCTGGCTGAAACTCAACCAAGACAGCCTTTTGGTCATGCCAAGCTTTCTGTAAGGCTTGGCTTGCCTCAAGGTTTTTGGATACCTTCTCCATATACTCAGCCATCCTGGAGCGGAGACCAAGTACATAGTCCACTATGTCTAGCTTAGGCTTTTTGAGAGGTAACTCCCATCCTTCCTTCACCAAACACAGTGGGCCTCTCACAGGGTGCCCAAACAACAATTCAAAGGGGCTGTAGCCAACTCCTTTTTGTGGGACCTCTCTGTAAGCAAACAGAAGGCAGGGTAGAAGGATGTCCCATCTTCGCCTGAGCTTTTCAGGTAATCCTTTGATCATACCCTTTAGGGTCTTGTTGAATCTCTCAACAAGCCCATTGCATTGTGCGTGATAAGGGGTGGTGAACTTGTAGTTGACACCACATTCCTTCCACATAGCTGTCAAGTATCCTGACATAAAGTTGGTACCTCTGTCAGATACTACCTCCTTAGGAAACCCCACTCTGGAGAATACTCCCAGCAGGGCCCTGGCCACAACAGGAGCTGTAGTGGTCCTAAGGGGAATTGCCTCTGGATACCTGGTGGCATGATCCACTACCACCAGTATAAATCTGTGCCCAGATGCAGTGGGAGGATCCATGGGACCCACTATGTCTATTCCCACTCTTTCAAAGGGGACCCCCACCACAGGTAGTGGTATTAGGGGGGCCTTTGTTGTGCCACCTGATTTGCCACTGGCTTGGCAGGTAACACAGGAGCGACAAAACTCCTTTGTATCTTCATTCATGTGAGGCCAGTGAAAGTGAGGGACAAGCCTGTCCCAAGTCTTATTCTGGCCTAAGTGTCCTGCTAAAGGAATATCATGGGCCAAGGTGAGAAGGAAGCCCCTAAATTGCAGAGGTATAACCAACCTCCTGGTAGCACCAGGCTTGGGGTCTCTAGCCTCTGAATAAAGGAGCCCTTCATCCCAATACACTTTATGGGTACCTTGAGCATTCCCAGCAGCCTCAGCAGCAGCCAGCTGTCTGAGGGGTTCAAGAGAGGGACAGGATAACTGGGCCTGCCTCAAGTCAGCCCTTGAAGGTCCCCCTGTCCCCAGAAACTCAACCTGATCAGGTTCAAGCTCTTCAGGGACAGTTCCTTCAGGGTCCTCTAGATCAGCTTCCTGGGAAGGCTGATCATCACTCTGAGGCAGGGGGGAAGGCACAGCCTTGACCCTCCTGTTCTTCTTCTTGGTAGGTGCTTGGTCCATTGTTCCAGGATCCAAGACCTGAGGTTCAGTGAGGCACTTTTTGGCCTGTGACCTGGTCACAGCAAGGACATGTGATGATATACCTAACATCTCTGCATGAGTCCTGTACTCCACTTCTGACCATAGAGAACTCTCTAGGTCATTGCCCAACAAACATTCTACTGGGAGGTCTGCACTAACCACAACCCTTTTGAGGCCATTTACCCCTCCCCATGAGAAGTTAACAACTGCCACACTATGTGAAGTAGTGGCATTGCTGGCATTGGTCACCAGGTAGTTCTCACCTGGTATGTACTGTCCAGGGTCCACAAAGCCTGGTGTCACCATAGTGACACTGGCACATGTGTCCCTGTAGGCTTGAGCCACTTTGCCATTAATTAAAGGAGTCTGTCTGTACTTGCCCAGGTTACTGGGGCTCACAGTCAGGGACAAATCAATGTCCCCATCACAGATCAAGACTGCCTGTGTCAGGGTTCTGTCTAAGTCAGAATCTCCTTCAGTTCCCATAGTGATTCCCACTACACCCTTTGTCTGGGGACCAACACTGCTAACAGTAGTACTGGGAGCAGGTGCCTTAGGGGCAACAGTGTTGGGGGCTCCACCCTTTTTGCAATCACTAGTCCAGTGAGTTGTATTTTTGCAATGATTGCACCAGGGTTTCTTTTGACCTTCTTTCTTCTTTTTGGACTGTTGTTGGGACCCACCCTCCTTAGCAGTAGTTTGGGGCCCTGTTGAAGACTTCTGGTCTTTAGATTTCTGATCTCCACCCTTTTGGTCTGTTTTCTTCTGATCACCCCCTTGGCCCTGGTTCTGGTTCTTTTGCTTAACCCTGGTTCTGACCCATTTGTCTGCCTTCTTTCCCAATTCTTGGGGAGAGGTCAGATCAGAGTCAACCAAGTGTTGATGCAGTTGCTGGTTTTGACAGTTATTTAAAATCTGTTCTCTCATCATCAAATTATACAATCCTGTAAAATCAGATACCTTACTTCCCAGCAACCAACCCTCCAAAGCCTTAGTGGCACATTCAACATATTCAGACCAGTCCTGAGTCTGTGTCTTTTGGGTGTCTCTGAACATTAACCTGTACTGTTCAGTGGTTAAGCCTAACCCATCTACCAGAACACTCTTCAGGACTCTGTAATTTCTGACATCCTCTTCTCTAACAGTGAGGAGTCTGTCTCTGCCTCTTCCTTCAAAGGAGAGCCAGAGGATTGCTGCCCACTGGTCTTCAGGAACCTGCTGTACTTTGCAGGCTCTCTCAAGAGCAGTTATCCACTTGTGGATGTCATCCCCACTTTTGTAGGGGAGCACAACCTTAGACAGGTTCCTATTATCAAAGACCCTATCTTTGTCCTTAGGGACAATGCTGCCACCAGTGAGTATAGACCCACTCTCTCTAGGTTGCCTAGCCTTGTTCAGTTTTTCTTCCATCAGGGCTACTTCTAGCTCCTGCTTCCTGATCCTCAGCTGGGCTTCCTGCATTCTGGCCTCATGTTCCCTCCTCTGAGGGGTGGTCATCCTTTTCCTGGAGTGACCTTGAGAGCCTCTAGAGCCATGGGAGGCATTGGAGTCACCTGCGCGATTCCTTTGCCTCCCAAGCCCTGGGTTAAGCCCACTGGGGAGATCCAATGGGGTAATCCCACTGTCAATCCCCAATAGCCTTAGTTTAGCTGGGCCAAGTATAACACTTGGCACTGGGCTAGTTCTCCCTTCATCATCACTACTTTCTGTATCCTCACCACTTTCCTCCCCTGTAGTATGATTCTCATCTAAGGGATGGCTATTGGAACTGGGTATCTCTGTAGCATCTTCAGAAGGGGGGCCTCCTGTTCCTGACCCTAAGGGGGCTAACTGGGAAGCTTTCCTGAGTTCTCTCTGATTCTCATCATTCTGTAAGAGTTCTCTGAGCTCAGCAGAGGTAGGGTTCTTGGGCTGTTTAAGGCCTCTAAGAGTTGCCAAATGCCTGAGCTCATTCTGGTTCAGGGTAGCAAAGCTGGATGGTGCCCTCTGGGGGTCACTCTCAACAGAGATGGGTACAGTGGACCCCTCTGCCCCGGCCATTGCTCTTAAGTGTGGGTGGATGTGTTGCAATCTACCTACACTTGTGTTTACCTACTAAACCTATCTAGTAGTTGTAGTCAGGGTGTGCTACTCCCTTTGCTCTACAACAACTAAGTTTAGTAGAACTTATGTATATCTAATCTTGTTTTATATGTACCTACAGGTACCTATGTGATCTTTCAATTGGTAACCAAGAGATTACAATGGTAAAACACAGCAAGCTCAAATCCAACCGCTGCTCACCAATGTGAGAAGTTGGCCTGGTATATGATGCTCACTAGTTAAAGTGATCACCTTGTACCATGCCAAGCAACCCTTATGGTGTGGTTGTAAGTCAACCTTTTCGGACTAGCTGCCCTAGTGGTAGCGTAGGCTAAGCAGTCTTTGAGGCTAAACTCGTGAAGCGTGTTAAGCCAGCTGTTTTACCAAATGCAACCCCCTTTTATACCAATGAAAGGACACCACACAGATATATATTCAAAATATATATGTATTTATTTCTCAAAGTAACCCCTAGTCTCTTTATGAGCCCAGGAGCACAAATCGTCAAACAAGATTATCACAGAATACACAGAAGTTGCACTTTATATGGATAGGCCCTGGTGGCCACTCGAACCATATACTAAAATAGTGGTATAAGTACCACGAACAGAAAAGGAAAAAGGCCTAGGGCCTCTAGAATCGCTGGGCCTACAAGGAGCTAACGTCAGTTAGTGACCAGGAGGTCCACGGGTGGCGTGTGCAGAGCAAATAGTCACACGCGTGCTCCCATAGGTTTCAATGGGTGCGTAAAAAGTACAAAGTTACTGCAAAGAGAATCTTCCGGATGGACTAGGAACTCAAGATTTGGAACACAGGCACTAGAGATGTAATACTACACTTGGGCACAGGTGTGCCAGCTTTACCTCACCCACAGGAAGCGGGTGCATAGGCCTCGAAGTGCGTCGGGTTTCTTCTATCTGTTCCGTGGAGCTTGAAGACAAAGATGCTGCAGGCGGTCGGTCCGGGAGAGATGCAGTGGATCCAAGAGTGGATCAGAGATGTTGAAGACCTGTAAGCAGAGGGGACAGTGTTCACAGTCACTAGCCAGTGACCGGCGTGGCACCAGGTGGGTACCAGGCAATGTCGGGTGCAAACAGGAAGAAAGGTGTAGCTTGTCTCTGCAGCCACGTGGTCCCTGGAGGTCGACGACGTCCAGGAGTCGGTTCACGAGCTGTCCCACGCAGGCTCTCGCTGTCGGCGGTGTCGGCGACTTGATCGAAGCAAACAAGCCTTGGCAAAAGCAATTGTTGTAGGAGATGAAATAAGCTGATGGTTCTGACCAGCAAGGTCAGAAGGACTGCTCCTTCGGAGGGGAACAAGGGCCAGTCTGGAGCAACCAGACCAGCAGTGTCAGTTTAAGGTCCTTTGCCCATTGCCTCAGCTCCTCCAACAGGAGACCTGCGTAGTGCTTCGCCTCAATATCCAGCAGTGCGATAAGTCTATAATTATTGGGAGAGGCGTGGGAGCCTGATTTATAAATCGGTTGGATTGTTGCACCCCGCCATGAGTCTGGGATTGTTGCAGTTCTCAGGGCAAAGTTAAAAAGATTAGTCAGTGGACCTGACCAGAGTGCCACATCAGATTTAAACAAGTTCTGTGGCAGGCCGTTTGGACCCGGGGCTCCATCTGATCTTGCTCTTGACACAGCAGTAGCAACCCTTTCTTGTGAGATCTGAAAGCCCTCGTTGTCGGAGTCTGAGAGCTCCATCAAGGTGCTCTTCTTATTATAGTCTGTTACTTTCACTCTTGCGGGGCTACCTCCTATAGCACCTGGACATTCCGGGGAGCTAAAATGATTGGTAAGAAAGGCAACCCAATCCGATTCTTGAATGTTGGAAGATCCAAAGCTCAATGGGCTCGAATTGAATTGGTTGATTAGGGCCCAGAATTTTCGTGAGTTTCGGCTCTTACTCTCGCACACTAATTTACACCAGAATTGATTATCGTGTATCCGTTTGTCCTTTGTGATCGCCAGCCTGAATGATTTTTGAGCTGCCTGGTATTGTTTTAAGCATTCGCCGTTCCCTGGCATTTTTGCCAGTAGTCGCAGGGCATTGTTTCTGGCTTTCTTAAGTGCCTTCGACTGTTGTGAGAGTGCAAACTGGCGTGAAAGGGATCGCCTTGGGAAAGGCATATTTTTTGGAAAAAGGTCAATCAAGTGTGAGCAGAGCATAGACCATGTCGCTATCGGGGAGGCATCCCGATCTATTCCACTTCTTATAAACTCCATGCTTACATGTAAGATCTTTGGGCTGATGTCTTCACTCCATCTCAGGCGCTTTAAGTTTTCGGAGTATATTCCCCTGCTGGTTAAGAGTGCAGATTTATGCTTCACTGGTTTTGTTTCGAAAGCTATAACCTGCGGCCGATGATCACTTTCAGTTTGTGGGTATATACTAAAGCTAACCAAAGATTGAAGCAAAGCTGAATTGCAAATAGAATAATCCAGATAGGATCGTTTCTTTCCATTTGTCCAGGTCCAATTAGGGGGGGTATCGCCCACTGACCTTCCATTAATGATCAGGTAACCTGCACTATAGAGACGCGTCACACAGAGGTGACCCAAACTGCAGTAAGCTTGATTTGCCGGTTTGGTTTGTGACTCTGCCTCATTCAAGGGAAATAGAAAAGGCCCCTCAGATTCTGTTCGCTGCCCCTGGAATAGATTAGTATTAAAATCCCCAGTGACAATGCAGTCTGAGTTAGGGTACTCCGTGGCTAGATCACTCATAATTTCCGTTAGTCGAACCAAATGTGCTTTCTTTGTGCGGGTGTTTGGGTTGATATACACGTTTAGGAAAATGAGTGATCGTTGTTCACGCCATAAGTTGATTTTAGCCCCGAGCAACCAGTCTTCATCCAATTTTAGTTGTGTTATTGGGCCTTTTAGATTAATTGATATGTATAGTGCCAGGCCACCTTTTGAATGGCCATACCGGCTATCCCTCTGTGCTGGTTTCCATAGGTTAATATAGCCGATAACAGGGCAGCCTTGAGAGGCCCAAGTTTCTTGCAGAGCTATTACTGCATGCTTACAAATGAAGTAGTGGGTGTCAAGGTTCATGATTTTCTGTTGAAGACCACTGATGTTCCAAGAGCAAATTAAAAAGGTGGAATCTACTTGCGGGTTGTGCCCCGTTGCTGGTGGTAATATTAGAGGGCTTATATTTCCCAGGGATTCTAGAGTTTGACCAATAGACTGTGAACCTTGAGGTCATTCTGATCCTTTGGTTGATAAGATAGCTGGTAGCCAGCTCCAGCCTTGGAGTGAAACGTCAGCAGAGGCCACATTTGAGGTCGAGTTGTTACATACTTCAGGGCCTGACGCATTTTTTAGTATCGAATATGTTCTGAAGTGGGACGCAGAATGAACGGTTCCAATTCTTTTAAGAGGCGTTTGCTGATTTAGTAGTGCTGGGGGGTACCCTGGGATGGAATATGGGTATACTCGAATACCCCAGGCCCGCAGAATGGCCTTGTGATCCAGAAATACCCCTGCCCAATAGGCCGACTTGAATGCTACCAGTGTTACCTCTGATGGTTGTGTGCCTCTTGGTGGAAGGAATTCTATAGATTCTATATCATCAGTCGCCAGTCCACTAGTCTGATTATGTTGGATCTATTGAGGGTGTCTTGCCGTCCTTTTGATTTATAGTCGGGAGCTAGTATAATATAAAAAAGATTAGAGTACTTTTTGCTACATGAGCTTTGAATTGAATTGTTGGTTTTGTTAGTTGGCGGGCCTGCATTAGAACCCTGCTCCTGTTGAGGTTGGTGTCTGGAGGCCTGCATCACAAACTGATTGTTGATAGGTAGGGATGTTTTATAGTTATAAATAGTTTTTGTTAAATTTAATTTAGTCATTAACTTGTCTGACCGTGATGGAGTTATAGCAGGCACTGGTTTGGAATTAATTGCAGTTACTGTAGACTCTGACAAGTTTAGATCGTTACTTTTCACCCTTAGCTTTTCATTAGTTGAACTGTGGTCTTTTATTGCTATTCCCACAGATGGGAACCCTGACTGACTTGAGTCGTTAGTTTTCACCTTTAGCTTTTCTTTACCAGAGCTCAGATCGACAATCTCTGTTCCCATAGCTAGCTTAGTTGCGACTTGATTACTACCCGAAGTCCGATTTCTGTCAGTTTCTAATGGGACCCCTATCTGTTCGATTTCACTTCGGTTTGTTGAAGGAAGTGGTACGTCGGATTCGCTAGAGGCTTTTTTGCTAGAGGCTTTTTTGTTCGTGGCTGTTGCAAAGAGAGGAAAGAAATTTATCGAGGCAGCTGTTGTTTTAGTCCTTGTTTTATTTCTATGTTTACGCTGGCGTTTGCGCTCTCTCTTGCTGCAAGGTGGAAAAGGGACTGGCTGCACTTCCAAAATTGAGGTTATCTGAGTAGCTGGACTAACAGCTAACTCCCACTCAGTATAGCCTGCGCAGGTTGTGCCCCCGCTCGGAGATCGAGCGTTTTTGATCATTGCTTCGGTCAAATTAGAGCTCGTTGTTCTAAGTTGGGATCGGTCAGAAAGTGACTGCTCCTTTAGCTGTTTTGAGGGGGGAGCTGTGCCCTCCTTCACCTCGATGCCTTGATTTGGTGAAGTCCTAGGATTGGCTTGTTTTTGAGACATATTTGGCAGAATTTGCGATTGTGGGCAAGGAGTAGTTAATGAGTCGCTTCTCTTCAGCAGCTTGACCTCATCTATGACTTTTGATAAAAAGGCAGGAAGAGACGAGAGGGAGTCTATAATTGGGGAACAGCAACAAACGGCCTGGACAAGCTTTGCAGAGGATTGAGCTCCTATTATTAAATTGTTCAATTTGTCCAATTTGTTATCAATGCCTGCTGTGAATAATGCTAAGGTGTTCAGAAGGTCTATCTGTACGTCCAGTTTGTCAGAGTGGTAATTCAGAGCATTAACCGTTAGTTGGAAAGTTTGAAGAAGTTGGGGCCAGACACCAATTGCATTAGAGTCTTCTAAGTTGGACTTTGGATTTGACGTATGTTTGGGTGAATTTTGGTTTTTTTTGAAGAAAAATGACAAGTCCGCCAAAAACTGGTCATCTTGAACTATTTTTTTAGGTGTTTGTTGTGATGGTGACACTGTTGCTGTTGTCGGAGTAAGTGCCGTGAGCTGAGGACTTGGCCCTTCCAGATAATCCTTTGGTGTACTTATAGTTTGAGATAGTTCTGCCAATCGTGGATTTTTATTACAAGAGTGGGTATTTTGGACATGGATTTGAGGGAAAATAACGTGGCTGTGTAGTGCTTTTGTGGAGTCCCTTAGTACAACAGGATCATGGCATGGCAGGGTGGCGGATGATTCTATATTCGAAATTTGGGCTATAAGAAAGCCTGAATTGTGTAAAGGACTTGGCGCAAGAGAGTGCGGCATGCCTGTTTCTTTATTGCGCATAGCCAATGGTGAAAAAGGTAAACCTGTTTGCAATTGTGAAGGATGATCATATTGCGAGTTTTGTTTTAAAGTTACCCCCTCTGACTGCGCTGGGATTGCATTGTTTTGTGTGGATCCAAAGGTAAAAACTTTCGGAAATTGGGGCAGGTTTTTGCTAGGCAAGGTCTTTAATGGCTGTTGTAAAGGTAAAGGTTGTGGAGAGAACATGATTATTTCAGCCGTTTGGTCCTGTATTCCGAAATTAGATGCCTCCAGTGCTTGCGATTGCGGGTGTGAAGGAATATTCTCCATTGGTGGATTTTTCTTGAAATAATCCAACAAGTTCAAAGATTTCAAAGAGTTCGATGAAACCTTACTCTTGCCGTAATGACCAAGACTGCTCTTGTCGTTGCTGTTTGACCTCGGGTTTGCCACGTTCACTGAGTCGTTACAAGCCCCTGGGGAGCCATGCCTAGCTTGGTCAAGCTCCTCGTCAGATGACGTCTGTTTAGGTTTCCTCTTTTTTGAAGCCGTTATAGTTTTCCTGACTCTCCCAGATCTCATGACTTATATGGATTGAAATACCTATTAAAGGTCTGCTAGGGCTTGCCAGGGGTTCCCACGAGGATCCACCGAAGATCTGCCAAAGACACTCTTCCAAATTGTTAAAATACTGAAGGTCTGATGATCTTCTAATTCCTCAAATATTTTCTCCAACAGCTGAGTATTGTGAGATTTATCCTATATTTGAGTTCTGAACGATCTTGCAGACTTAGTCTGAATTACAAAAGGTTCCTGGCCTGATGTTAAATGAGGTTTTTTGTTGTTTGCTTTTGTTTTTGCCGCGTTCAGTGGGATTTGCGCCAGGTTATTTATTGTAACCTTACTTGTAGCACTCGAAGCACCCCCCCGCTCATATTTGTGACCCCTCCCTTATCCACCGGCCCGTGACCGACCGCTCACCACACCGCTCGGGATAGAGACCGGGAATCTGTGCCCGTGGGTGACAATGGAACTCACTGGTCAGTATTCACAGAGTCAGTGAGAGCGTCGGCTGCTAGGCGGCTTCACAGAGGGAGGGAAGGAGCAGGGGGAGCAGCCCCAGAGCTGGACAGAGCTGGATAGGACTGCCCGTGCCCCCCGGATGCCCTGCAGCCGAGCAATTGGGAGGAACAGAGGAGAAGAATGAGCGAGCCGCAGGTAGTAGGTAGTAAAATGGGCAAAGAAAGCTGTGGGAGCAGAGGAGCAGAAGAGCAAAGGGGAAGCAGGTTTATAAGAAACGGAAACTGAGGGGTTGAGGAGAACCGGGCAGGGTC
This sequence comes from Triturus cristatus, assembly GCF_964204655.1. Taxonomy (NCBI): domain Eukaryota; kingdom Metazoa; phylum Chordata; class Amphibia; order Caudata; family Salamandridae; genus Triturus; species Triturus cristatus. The sequence goes on from NC_140591.1 coordinate 836,727,920, forward strand.
TTAGCAGCAGTGTTGGGCAACACCTCACCGTGCGACTCTGGGGGGGGGGGGGAAGAGGGGCATCCAAGGCTTATGGCATAAGGTTCCTCGCGCCTATCAGGCAGTCAGCCTATCTGCCAGCCTGCTCGAGACTCGAGACTCGAGGCTCAAGGCTCCCAAGCTCCCAAGCACCCAAGCACCCCAATTGCACCCCTGACCCCTAGCTTAGATGGCTTCGATGGCCGCACTCCCAGGTCTGCCGTCTTACCGGGAATAACTCGGTGTGCCACTGCTGCCACCGCCACAGGTCCTCCAAAATCCCGTCCCTCCGATATCCAGACAGGAGACCGGCTCTCCCGGCTCTCCCGCTCACTTGCCGCTCGCTTGCTCAGCCCGACCGCGGCCAAACGCCCGAACTCCGCCTCCTCCTCCACTCTGCCTCAGCTGCGGCGCGTCGAGATACGCCCAACACAGCTCTTCCGTTAGTGGGGTGCGGCCCGTGACATCAACCGATTAACGATTCAGCACAAGCAGTGTATTTCTTGAAGTTCGTCGCCAAGATGGCTACTAGCCAGCGGGCCAGCAACCGGTTAGGCGCGTCGAGTGGCAAAATGCAGAAGGGCCCCACGCAGATCGTGGAGATGCTGGAGGGCTCACCTTTGGTTCAGATGCTGCTCGGGTGTTGGGCTTCTCAGATCCCAAAGCACAACTTGGAGGGAGCCTCGGTTGTTGCACTTGTCAGCTTGTCGTAGTCGTTCCAAGATGGCTGGTTCCACGTGTCTCGGTGCCTCCACGGGTCTCCTCTTTTCAGGGACTGTGGATCGGGCGGTGAGAGGTCTGAAGGTCCAGGTCTTGTCAGTCTCTGGGCTCGGGCTCCGGCGGGAGGCGGCGGCAAAGCAGACGTTGATTCGCTGGATGGTGCTTGCGTTAGCAAGGTGGTCACTCCCTGACCACAGGGGAGATTTCCTTCAGTCTTCTGTGCAGCAGAATGTCGAAGTTCCCGTCTTCTTCTTAGTTTCAAGTTGATTCCAGGATGTCTGAAGTCTTAGGACACAGCTCCTACCTTTAAGCGGATTCTAGGGGCCGGACTACCTGCTAGGTCCCTCCCTATGGGTGGGACCAGGAAGGGGGGTGGTTACACCCCCAATCCTTTGTCCAGCTCGCCCCAGGCCCGGGACTGGTGTGCCCCAGGACCGGTTTGAACTGGCATATGCACCGAGGCTCCTTGTGAGCCACAGGCATGTCTGGTTTCTTTCAAGCCCTACCTGACCAATACACAAAATCCTGTCTGGGGTGGTGCACGCACCTCCCCTGGCAGGAAACCCTTTGTCCACACCTCCCAAGCTGGAAGGACTCCCAGCAGCAGGAGGGCAGACTTGTGTCTGTGGTGGCAGCATCCATTTTGTGGAGCTGAGGCTATGTCTGATTTTACCCGGGTTTCAGGTACTGTACATGTCGTGTCCCTCTAGAAGGGTGGAATGCTAACCCCGTCGCCAGAATTGGCGAGGGGTTAGTATTCCAATTCGTATGACACCTTACTCGACATGTTTTGATAAAGCCAAACCAAAGATAGCATTTAACCGCGAGGTTCATAATGCACTTAAGAGTATATGGTATGACGATATCTGGAAACAGTAGAAGGAAGTTGTTCCGACCACTGCAGGCAGGCTCAGCTCATGCCAGAGCACCATCTCACATGGAACCAAGCACTCTGCCTTCAGGATTGTTAAGGCCTGCCATAGGAGTGACTTATAGGTTACCAGGTGTCCCATTTAAGGTTAGGTATAGGTATACTACACCTAAGTAAGAGGTGATTACACCAACTTACCCCAGCTGAGTGATCAGCCAGTTGTGTCAGATTGTTAGGCCAAGCCTGGGGTGGCATGATACATGCTGCAGCCCTTGGCAGGCCTTGGGTACACCAATGCCCTGGGTACCTAGTGTACACTGGTACAGGGGCTGACAGGGTGATCCACTTCCAATTGGTTATGCACCTAGGGTGCATAGTTTTAATTTAGTAGAGAGAACAGCAGGCTGGGGGTCTGATTGGCAGGCCCACAGCCTCAATATGTCAAAAACCAGTGAAGCAAAAAGCAAAAATTTGGGGTGACCATAGGATAGCAGACCCTACTCTCCTACAGTGCCTTACTTCAATTTAGGAAGGGTTGTACAAGTATGAGGTTTTCATCTTTTTAAATATTTTAAGAATGTGTCCTTATACACAATTTGTTTATGGATTTTAGAATAAGATTTGATATATGAATAAAACGTCAAGAGATTATTCTCTTACGATAATACAGGTGTGGTGTTATATCTTAATGCTATCGGAATGTACATGCTATATTGAATGGAAGTGGAGTGAATGTGTTGAACACGTCTGAAACTGAGCATATATTAACAAAACACATTGAGCGTTTTTCTCTGACTGCATAGTATTTGGGTGTCTGCATGATGCGGGGAAGCAGCTCCGCTGCTCAACGGGGATTCTTGAGTCTTTATTGAAGGGAGGCAGTCCTCCCAGACTTTGGAGGCACAATAGCTGAAGAATGAGATGTCTTTGGTGCAGTTTCAACGGAAAACAGCAGACAGGAAGGAGGGGCTTGTGAAAAGTTAGTCACTCTTCCTCAGTCTTTTGATTTCGCGGCTCTTCAGTCTCCTTCTTTATAGGTTGTCAGGTTCTGGCGACCACGTTGGCTCAATTGGCCCACTTCAGGTCGGGCTGGCGGCTTGGGTGCAGTGGTGTTATCAGGTATCGGGTTTCCATAGTCTTGGAGCCTCACAGTTCAGTCTTTGGTAACTTCAAGATGCAGGGTAACAGTTCTGCTGTTCCACTGGATTTCCTAAGTCTTTGGAGAAGTGCTAACAGTCTTCCTAGGCTTTGGACAGTAAGCAATGATCAAGGCAAGACAACATTGGCGCAATTGTCGAGAATAGGAGACTAGGCCGGCAGGGCTGGTGCCAAGTTAGTTGCTTCTTCTGCAGTTCATGCTTCACTGCTCTTATTCTTTTTGTTGGTAGGGTCTGATTCTCTGGTGGCAGGGGCTCCGCTAAATACAGAATTCAGGGTTATTAAGGGAGTCAGCTTCTTCTCCTGTGAGAAAAAACAGATTTACATACCAAAGGCGGCAGACGCTTTGAAGCTATCCTGCGTTGGAATGTTAAGCTGCAGGTGATCCTGTGGGAGGAGGTGAGAACACCCCCTATCCAAGAAGGCCTGTTTAATGGCCTCCCGAGATCAAAGGCCCTCATCCCTTGGGGGTCAGACATTTGTCTCTGGTGGCAGGCTGCTGAAAGCTAGTCAGTCAGCACCAGGGGCTGGTGGTTTTCAGTGGCACCTCTAAGGAGCCCTTTGTGTGCATGTATCACTAAATCTGACACTGGTATCAGTGTGGGGTTATTAAAACAAGATGTTTGATACCAAACAGCCTTATTTAAAATGAAGCCATCACATAGCAAAGAACTTGTTTTCAGCAATCTGTTCATCATTTGTTTGCGTATCACTTTTCGCCCTATGTGGAATGGGTATGCCCAAACGTGGGTCTCTTACTCACTGTGCCACTGGATTCAAGCTAGCCTGGCTGATGAAGGGTAATACCCAGAAACCAGTCCTAGGATCCTTGTTTCCGTTCAAGGGAGGACCTGGCTTGGCAGTTTGGTCTGGACTGTTCCCATGAGGCACAGGGTCAAGACTGATTTGCATATGGCTGGGTCTAAACTGGGGTGGCATGCTGAGCAAAAGAACAATAGATTTAACCCAGATCTCTCGACTAGGGGTGAATGTATGATTTATTCAGCATTCCGTCCATCATTTGTTTGCGGAGCACTTTTCGCCCTATGTGGGATGGGTATGCCCAGACGTGGGTCCCTTGCTCACTGTCCCACTGGATTCAAGCTAGCCTGGCTGATGAAGGGTAATATCCAAAAACCGGTCACAGGATGCTTGTTTCCGGTCCAGGGAGGACCTGACTTGACAGTTTGGTCTGGACTGTTCCCATGAGGCACAGGGTCAAGACTGATTTACATATGGCTGAGTCTAAACTGGGGTGGCATGGTGAGCAAAAGAACAATGGATTTAACCCAGATCTCTTGACTGGGGGTGAATGTATGATTTATTCAGCATTCCGTCCATCATTTGGTCGCGTAGCACTTTTCGCCCTATGTGGGATGGGTATGCCCAGACGTGGGTCCCTTGCTCACTGTGCCACTGGATTCAAGCTAGCCTGGCTGATGAAGGGTAATACCCAGAAACCGATCCCAGGATGCTTGTTTCCGCTCCAGGGAGGACCTGGCTTTGCAGTTCGGTCTGGACTGTTCCCTTGTGGCACAGGGTCAAGACTGATTTACATATAGCTGGGTCTAAACTGGGGTGGCATGGTGAGCAAAAGAACAATGGATTTAACCCAGATCTCTTGACTGGGGGTGAATGTATGATTTATTCAGCATTCCATCCATCGTTTGTCTGCATAGCACAGTTGTTTTCAGCAGTGTTCAGCACATGTTTTAAAGTGGCTTCCCTGATCACTTGTATTGGCAGCAATGGAACTGACCAGCACATGGGCATATCTGCTCATGCAGCTATGCCCTCACATGTAATATAGGACACCCTGCCTTAGGGATGTAATGCCTGTTGTAGGGGTGACTTACAAATATTATATGCAGTGTTAGGGGACATGGCACACAGGGATGTGTGTGATGTTTCTTTTTCATTTTTGGGTCTGCACCAAAGTACACAGCCTGAAATGGCAGTCTTGCATAAGTTTGGTGAGGGGTCCCTTAGGGTGGCACAATTTGTGCTGCAGTCCTTAGGGACCCTCTTTGGTACCTCAGGCTGTAGGTACCAGGAGTACCATTTACTAGGACTTACAGATGGTACTTAAGGTATTACCAATTGGAGAAAACAATTGGACAGTTTTGGAATAGTGATTTAGCACTGGGGACCTGGTTAGCTGGACCCCAGCGCAGTTCCAGTCAAAACCAAATCAGATACTAGACAAAAAGTGGGGGTAACCATGTCAAAAAAGGCACTTTCCTACATAACCCCCTCCCAAGCAAAAGGGGATGAGACTAACCTTTCCCAAGAGAGTCTTCATCGTCTAAGTGGAAGAAACTGGAAAGGCCATCTGCACTGGCATGGTCAGTCCCAGGTCTTTGTTCTACTGTAAAGTCCATACCCTGCAGAGAAATGGACCACCTTAATAGTTTGAGGTTTTCACCATTCATTTGCATTAGCCATCTGAGTGTCCTGTAGTCTGTTTGAACAAGGTAGTGAGTGCCAAACAAGTATGGGCTCAACTTCTTCAGGGACCAAACCAAAGCAAAGGCTTCCCTCTCAATGGGACTCCAACGCTGCTCTCTGGGGAGTAACCTCCTCCTGATGAAAGCAACAGATTGGCCATGGCCATCATCATTGGATTGGAATAGGACAAATTATATTCCATGTTCAGAGGAAACTGTCTGCACGATGAACTGCTTTGCATAATATGGAACTATCAGAATGAGTGCTGAGCACATTGCTTCTTTCACTGTGTCAAAAGCCTTTTGACAGCTCATTGACAAGGTCACTTTCTTTGGCATCTTCTTAGAGGCCAGTTCTGTGAAGGGGTGTAGGAAAGTAGGATCTGCTTTTATGGTCACCCCCACTTTTTGCTTGATGTAATGCTGTTTCTGACTAGTCTGACTGTGATCCTGCTAATCGGGACCCCAGTCTCTGTGCTTTCTCCCATAAATTGGTTTGGAAAGTACCTAGGCACATCCGAGTTTGGACACTGGTGTAACCTTATAAGTCCCTAGTATATGGTACTAAGTTACCCAGGGCATAGGTGCACCAGGGGTCCCCCATGGTTTGAAGCATGCATTATGCCACCCATGGGAGACCACTCTATTTATAACTATAGTCCTGCCATTGCAGCCTTTGTAATTCGGTGCTAACACCACTTAAGAAAGATATAGGTTTAACTATATCTAAGGTCACTGCACTTAAAACCAATAAGTCACCCCTAAGGCAGGCCTTACAGTCCTGAAGGCAGGGTGCTCGGTTCTAAGTGTGAGGGTGCCCCTGCATGAGCAGGACACCCCTACAGCCTTGTAGAGTCCATTCTCCCAGGATGTAAGTGAGACAGCAATGACCATCTCAACTGGCTGTAGCGAATCCTATCATGTTTTATATCAAACATGTTATAATCATACCCCCACACCGTAAACAGTGTGGGAGGTATGATTCCATGTACCGTAAAGCTCCTTTGGGAGGCCCTTGGTGCTCCCGGTATCAGTCTTCTAGACCCGGGCAGAAGCTAGGGCCGCTGTCGGCCAGAGACAAGTTTATGCCCTCCTGCTGCTGAGCTAAGCTTGGGCAGAGGAAAGCTAACCAATAGGTATCCTGTCACAGGGAGGTGTGACCACCTCCCAAACAGTGTATTCGTGTATTGGGGCACGGTGGGGATGCATTCCAGTGTCACATAGAGTGCATGCAGGGCACATTTGGTGCCCTCCATGCATAGTCCAGTTCAAACCAGTTCAGGGAGTCATTGGCTCTCACTCTGGAGCAAAACTGGACAAAGGACAGGGGAGTATCCTCCCTCTTGTCCAGCCTCTCCCTAGGCAGGGACCTCTGAATCATCCCAACCCTTCCCTTAGGGTATTTAAGGGCTTACCTGAGGGTGGGTCCCTAGATTCGTCATTGGACAAGATTCATTTCAGCCACCACTTCTTAAATTGTCTGGGCACACTGGACTTCACTGAACTTCGCTCTGGGCATCAAGGCTGCAACCAGGAAGACTCCTGCTGCTCCTGATTTCAGCATCCTGCTCATCTGCTGCAACATCCATGCCTGTGCACCATACATAAACCTTCAAAGGCATGTGGGCATCCAAGACACCTGAAGGAATCTACCTTGAAGTGAAGGAGTTACTTCCCTGCATCTGCCTGCACCGCAACTGAGCTGACCCGTCTGCTGATCCTGGGGTCCTACGGACTCTGGAAGGCTCAGCAACACAGGTGGTGGTTCTTCACATCCCTCAAGGCCTGCCCTGTCCTCTCACCCAGTTTGAGGCCAGTATCCAAAATTGGAGCCGCAGAAACGTGTTAAAGTTGTCCATCCTTCAAAGGGACAGAATTCCCTTTGTTAGTCACACCTCCTCCTTCCAGTGCCTTTAGCATATTCAGGTCAGTTGATGTGCTTACCTTTTTAGAGAGTTCAATGGGGAGCAAGCTTGGGCCCTGTACTTTCCTGGATTGTGCCTAGCGGTCACTTCTCACAGCCCTTCCTCCATGAACTCCTTCTTGAGCTTGTTCCTTTCCATTTCAGCCAATAATTGGCATGGCAGTTCAGCCACAATGCTATATAGCCTTTCATCCTAATCTTGCACCTGGGAGTACAGAAAATAGAAACCTCTCTGCAATCATGTCATTTACATCAATCACACCACCTTCTTCTCTTTCTAATGCCACAATCCTTTGGTTCTAGTCTTCCTTTTTGCTACAGCATGTTGGCAGTTTTCCTGCTTCCTTGCTGGTGTTGTATAGGTACCATTGCATTGATATGTAATGTGCCCTCACATCCTCATGCACTAGATTCCTGTATTTTTCCTGTATTTTTCCTATCTTTGTGTTCTGAGTCTGTTTGGTCCATCGGAGGTTGGTTAGGCCCTTTTCACCTTCCTTTTCTCTATTACTGTTTATAACTTCTCTTTATTGCACCATTTTTCCCTTTCCGCGCCCCTGCCGCTCCTCATCCCCCACAGCTCGCCCCCTGCCAGCGTCGTTTTCCCACTTTGCGCCTCCCTGCAGTCCAACCCTCCCCAAACGCTACTTAATCGCACGCCAAAGACATGCCATAGGCAAGCCTGGCTGTGCCCTTCTGTGCACGGACAGTGCCCAACGCCAAAGACCCTGGTCCTCAGACCTTCCACTGCTACAATTTCAGCACCCTCCATGCATTCAGCCCCGGATGGTCCACCGACTGCCACCTCGCATCTCCAAAGAACACCCAAGGCTTTCAGCAAATGCGCCTTCTTGTGCTTCCGCACATCAGACCGTCCTTCAAGAACCAGAACTGACCACCTCAGATGCATCCTACTCAACACCCGCTCCCTTGAAAGACATGCCGTGGAGATCTGGGACCTGCTCAACTCCATCTGCCCTGACGTGGCCTTATTTACTGAAACTTGGAAGAGCCCCACCTCAGTCCCTGACTTCGCAACCACCATTACAGAGGGTTACAAAATCATTCACAAGGACCGTGTCAACTGACTGTGAGGAGGCATTGCCATCATACAAAAAAACTACCTCCGCCTCACAACCAGCTCTGATGACCACTCACCCGACATGGAGCACCTCCACTTCCAGATCCAGACCAACCCAAATTCCACCCTCCATGACACCCTCGACTACAGACCTCCAAGACCCTGCCCCCTTCATTGAAGCCATAGCCAACTTCATCGCACACCATGCTCTTGCTTTAATGGACTACATCCTCCTCTGCGACCTCAATGACCACCTTGACAACCTCGCTGACCTCAGCGCCTTATCCCTGCTGGAGAACCTCGCCACCATTGGACTGAAACAACTGGTCACATCTCCAACCCACTCAGCAGAACACACGATTGACCCCCATCTTCGCCTCAAGCAACAACATCTCCATCAGCCACACCTCCGAGCCACACTGGCTCGACCACCACTGTGTCCACTTCTCCTTCACCAAACTCACCATACACCACTATGCCTAATGCGATCCTCGCAGAAGCTGGACCAAGGTCACCAAAGACCAGCTCACCAACTCCTTCAGCAAATACCCACCACCGACATCCATGAATGGCAACACCTGTGCACACATCCCCCACCGTTGGATCTCCGACTGCGCAAAAACACTGGCTCCCCTCAGGAAACCCTCAGCCAAGCAAGCCTCAAAAAAAGCCAGCTTGTTCTCACCCACCCTCCAAGAGTCCAGAAACACCTGCAGACGGCTTGAGAAAAGATGGAGGAGCAGCAAGATCGTAGCAGACCACGCAGTGGTCAAGACCACCGTCACAGCACACCACTACCTCATCAGAGCAACAAAGAAAGCAGCCTTACAGGAGCGCATCGACACCAACGCACACAACAGCAAAGAACTCTTCTCCATGGTCAAATAATTCGCCAAACCCAGGACAGAGACAGCAGACATTCCCCCCTCTCAAGACCTCTGCAACAACCTTGCCACCTTCTTCCACCGCAAGATCAAGGAGATCTATGACATCAACCCAAGACCCTCCTACCCCACCCACACCGCACTAAGTGGCTTCAGACCCCAGCAGACCTTACCCAACTGGACCACCCTCACCTCTGACTACACCCTTAGGGTCATGAAGAGCACTCCAGAGCCCCCTCGGATCCCTACCCTCACCACATCTTCAACAGAGCCGGTACATCCATTGCAGCTGAACTCTGCTGCACCATCAACTGCTCTATTGAGTCCGCCACCATCTGCATAAAGGACCTGAAATGGATCCACTCCTTGCTCACCGGCTGAACACAGAGTCAGACTTCCAACATTCAACTCAGAACCCAGAGAGATCAGCAGTTGAGTGACCGAGGACTCCTCCCTGAGCCCCACCCTCTTCAACATCTACATGGCCCTGCTTGTAGCCATCGTCAGAAGCCACCGACCCAACATCGTCTCCTAAGCTGACGACACCCAGTGGATTCTGTCACTCACAGACAAACACACAGCCGCCAAGAGCAACTTCCACAACAGGATGAAGGCAGTAACCACCTGGATGAAGGACAGCTACTTCAAGCTTAACTCACACAAGACCTAAGTTCTCATCCTGGGCTCCACCCCCAGTGCCTGGGACAACTCCTGGTGGCCTGCAACGTTCGGAACCCCCCCACACCCACGGACAACGCACAAAACCTCGTCATCATCCTGGACTCCTCATTTTCACAGGACCACCAAATCAATGCCATTTCGTCCTCCTGCTTCCACATGCTTTGCCTGCTTTGTGCGATCTTCAAGTGGATCCCCACCAAGTCCACGAAAACCGTCAAAAATGCGCTCGTCAACAGCAGACTCGATTATGGCAATGCACTCTATGCAGGCACCGCCCAAAATTCCTGAAAAAACTGCAGAACATCCAGAAAACCTCCTCCAGATTCATAATTTTTTAAATAAAAACATCATTTTTCTTCATCATGTTACATGGAACTTTATTGTAACGGACTGTTTGATTTAAACTAATGTTTCTTGTGTTGTTTTTTAAGTTCCTGTATTATTATTTGTCCGGGTTCAAGTTGGTATATATATGTGGTTTATGACTTGTGATGTATGTATGTGTTTCATGTTTGCAGCCCTAATGAAGCCTTTGTAAGGTGAAACGCGTTGTCTGCGCTGTTTTTGGAAACACACAATAAAGAAAACAACACACTGATAAGTTCTACGAGCATCTGTTCTATTTTAGTGTGATTTTTCAAAATTGTTTCTGTTGCCTGTCTATTTCTGTAAATAACTGTATCTAACTATGTGGCCATTGTGCAGTTGGCCATTGAGGCGGGCAACAGTATCCTTCAGATCTAGTGACTAATCCAGGCGGTGCGGCTCTAAGCACCCTGGCTGCCTTTTCTGTTGCAAGTATATAAAAAGCACCTAGACCCATGAGAAATGCACATTTAATTTTGTTGTGAATGCTTCATTGACATACTGATAATGACAGCCACTTGTGATCAAAGTACATACACTTTATTGCCAGTATGAAGTGCAGTCATTCATGGTTAGATTTGTCTATGGCATGTACTCCCAAGATGATGATTTTTGACATGTAGTTTGGGAAACTTGACCCCTTTAGAATGTTGTCAGAGGTGATCTCTCAATGTCATCAAAAGGTACTTCCATCAACCCTATTTAAACTTGTAAATTACAGCATAGTATTGAGCAATGTGTCTATAATAAATGTACGTTTCCTTTTTCAAAAGACAAATCACAGACAGGCCAATTATTTATTGAGACCACTTACTGCGTGCCTGCCAATAGTGATTAGTAGCCCACACCACCTCCTTTGAGTAGGCCTTGGACTGCTTTGCTTCGCTACCCTGAGAGAGTAAAGAGCTACAATGGGGTGTGTGGTTCCCAGTGGAGGACAAATGTGGACCCGTTACTTGCAGGCCATACAACTGATGGGCCGTTTCCTTACACTTCCTCTTACCACTGATATGTCATAAACTACTAGAGAAGGCCATGGGTACCTACAAAAATGTTCAGGTTCCAAGAACATTTCCACGCTTTACATACCAACTATGATATCCAAAAATGCATTAAAATCACCAAGAGTGGCTGAAGTGTTTTTACAACTAACATGAAGCATTGTGTGGCACAATCCAGTCAAAGCTCACCATAAATAAGCTTTCAGAATTCTACTGTGGTATTACGCCGTGCATTATCATGCTGCACAGCACCCACTGAAATGAAAGATTAACATGCACAGCAATAGAGATTTCATGATCCAAGACAATGAGATGAATGTGCTAGTCTTTTAGGAGGTATTTCAAAGCCTCAGAAGTAAAAAAAACTAGGGGCATATTTATCAATATTTCACACAGGTCAGCAAGTCACCTTGCTGTGCAGTGCTGCGTGAAAGGGCAAGAATGCGCATATTGCAAAGGTGTCTGCAGCGCAGACAAGATTGTTTTTGTGCAGCAAGGCACTCTTCCTGCACAAAAGCAATCCTCAGAGGCATTTTCCTCTTTCTATGTGCACTGCACAATGCATTCCACATAGAAAGAGGAAGAAACGAGGAGAAATAATATTTTTCCTTGTTATGTCTCCCTTGCAAGGTGGATTTGCATGGCTTGGTAAATCTAACTTTGTAATTGAATTGCCCTTCCCCTGGCGTGGCAGAACAGCGATGCTGCTCATTGATAAATATGCCCCTAAGTTTGGCTCAATCAACCACAACCATCTCCTCCTCATCTCTACTCAACACCAACTTGCCTAAAATACCACACACTCACCACTCTACAACAACTTTCTTTACCTTGCCAACACCAATAACATAAGCTTCTCTTACACCATCACCACCAGTTCTCTACCCTTCAGTTCCGCAAGCTCCCAATCCTTATTCCCTTTCAATTCAGTCCTATCCCAACCAACCTCATTGCTTCAGAGGACCAACACATGTTTAATTCTCTAAATCCCTAAGTTAAACTAGGCCTATTAAGCACCAATTATGCTTTGACGCACAGCCTTTTCATCATTGACCTCTTGTCTGAATACATATGTCACCTAGTTGGCCTCACTGAAGCATGGTATGGAGTCAATGTGATTACCATCCTCAATCCTGCACTTTCCCAGGGCAATTATGATACTAAACACAACATTCCCAGTCTTCAGGCACATTGAAATCCACTGCACCATCAACCACACACCTCTGTCATTTCTGGTGGAGTTTATCACCCCATGGATACATCTCCACTTTCCTAGTTTAATTCTTTGAATGCACTTTTCGTCTGTAGACCAACACAACCACCTTTGTGGTTATGGGTGTCTTTAACTTTGGGGTTAGAACTCCGAAGGCCAAATGTGCAATGTTTTTCCTCAGCAACATGCAATTCCTTTGTTTCTAGAAGGTTGTGAGGTGATCTACTTACACAGGTGGACACACATTTTCCTTCATTTTCACACTTAAAAACTAGAAATCTCTTATCTGTTTGTGCAACTCCAAATATGATCAGACCACACTATCACTTCCATCACCTTGTCAATCTAACTTACTAATGTATCACCTGCATAAGAAAGGACTATCCCCCTTCCTTCTATATCAGGCACTTTAGAAGCATTAAAATAGAGACATTTGAATCAACCTACAGTGCTGCCAAACTCGTCCAACCCTAACAACCAAACCATCAATATTGTCTGATAATCTCTATCTCAACATATCAATTACTTCCTCAATTCTAACTCATGCCAAATCCTAAAGCCCAAAGTAATCCTCAAATATTCCAACAGATTGGTCAATGGGGACCTTTAGGAGCTGAAATGTGTGAATTGAAAACTTGAAAGCTAGCGCAAGTAACCAATCTAAAGAGGACAAAACCCAATACAAGATCACAGGAGAGGCTATCAAAAAGTGATACAGAGTCAAACAGGCCTACCTAGCAACATACATTTACCATGCCTGCTAAAAAACTGTCCAGTCAAGCAACACTTATGTATCCCGACATCTCTGTGAAAACCTTGAAACCTTTAAAATTATCAGAATCTGTAACACTATTATCAATGCCACCGATGTTTCCTTTTACCCTCTTTTCACTCTGATTAAACCTCCTGCACTCCAATGTATCTTCACCTTCTTCAAACCTATGGAACCTGTTGAAATCCTAAACTTGCCTCTCAAAAGAAAAGCATCTATTTCTCCCATGCTCTCACGTTGAGCCATTAGTCTCAATCAACTCTTCCTCTCTCTTGTGAATGTTTCAGCTAACATGATCAATGCCTCTACTCCTGCTCCCAAACATGCAACAATCACCAGCATCTTGAAAAAGTCAATTCCTTATCTGGTACCTATGGCCAACTACCAAAATTCTCAAAGTTGCTTTTTGTCAAAAACATTATGAAAATGGAGGTGCAGAGACAACCTGAAATATCACATGGAAATGAATCACATTCTTCACGATCATCAGTCTGGATTCAGATCTGCAAGAGTGAACATGCTTGGCCAACATGGGTGAAGAGCTCCTTCTCTCCCTGGACAGTGATCATAAATCTGTTCTGATACTCATTGACCTTTCCGCACATCCTGTAACACTGGCATTCTGCACTGGGTTTCATCACTTCCCCTAATGCACAGCCATAACACGTGGATCAAATCCAATGAATTGTCATTGCAAGACTCGAAGACACTTTGAAACAGGAAGCCAGATTGTGCCTTTAACTTTATAAGTGAGATCACCTCAAACCTGTTCTCAAAGCACTGTATTGACATCCTGTAGATGCTATGGTTGAATTTGAAATCCTATGTACTGTCCTCAAAACAACATGAGATAAAGCCCCTGCTTATTTGCTGAAATACCTCAATATGTTTCTATCAGCTACCTCCAATCCATGTATGCCTGCCTGATCAAGTTACAAACATTCATGGAAACGATGATGCCAGATCATTGGAAGTAAAGGACTGAGACCTTTAAATGCACTGAACATTAATTTGAAATGTGGACCCAATTACATGTGGTTCAGGAAACTCTTGAAGCCTGAACTATTGCATTTAAAAAAATGTGTTAAGTTTCTCATGGTCAAAAATACAGGCCTTTATCACTGAATAAGTCAGCCCTTCAAGTTACATGATTATCAATATATCACACAGATCGCATCCGGCGTGAAGCTGTCAAGTATCACATTTTACTGGGCATATTTATATCTAATTTATCGCTAATTCACAGGTTACAGATTAATATAGTGAGTTAGAGTCGCCCTCATTTAACTGTGTGTTAATAGTTTGCTGCAGCTGTCTCCATAACTATAAATTGTCCTCGGGATTGGGTTCAGTTCAGACTGCTTTGTTGAGGAGCTCCTCTACTATCACCCAATCATTTACATCTCTTTGCTGCAAGGCAAACTGAGACTCCTGGTACACTTTCAATGTATTGTTGTATGATATCTGGCCATGGTTACTTCCACTGCAGTTAGGCGGCATTGCACATGCTTCACCTTTGGCTTTGAGTGCCTGAGTTACAGTTCAACCAGAGAAACTACTGGTTTCTGAAAGGGAGAAGCCATTCGATCCCTGAACTCACATGCTGCTCTGAGCAACCAGGCCACGTGTATGAAGTCCCTTTCATTTAATTCTCACCAAGGTATTCAAAAGGCACAATATGTTAACATTTATGTAGCACAATATGTGAGAAATATGTCCTATGTAAATATTGTAGGTGGGAAAGGTGGAATCTTGGGTTGCTGGGCATCTTGTAGTTTTATAGTAAATTGTTTTTTCCAGTCATTGTCTCTAAGTAACATACCACACTCTCTCTCCTGTCTCCTCCTAATCTGTAATTTTTGACCCAGGAGATAAGCTCAGATCACCCTGTATAGTGCAGACGGAGAGGTCCCTCCCTGGGTCGGAGACTGGAGTGTCCCAAAGTAGCAGACCCAAGCAGTATTCCGGGGAATCCCTCCTTTATGATATGTGCTGCTCTGGATAGTCTAGCATATAAGAGAAAGTGGCATTGCTGCATCTCGGACTGTACCTTTGACTCTTCAAAAGTGCTCATGGCAGCCTATAATAGATGTCACTCTTCAATACAAACTATTCTTCTATCTAACCTTCTGCTTTAACCCCGGGAAGTAATTTTTTAGACTGGCTGTGGCCACAAAGTGGTGGGGAGATCAGCATATCAGTACATTTTGCCACTCACAAGTAAACCTGTGCCACATGTGTTCCATTTAGATATAATATGGGGGCTCGTTGTCAGTTTTGGCAGGATTTAGAAAGAAATATTGGAGATCCAAGCAGCCATGGCATGCCTTCAGAAGCTTCCTTTACCTTCCCCCTGTCTCATCCAGTCAGTCTTGCAGAGGTTGTAGTTGGAATGCCAGACAATACGCTTCCATTTCTGGAACACCCACACTGCTGCTATTGTAAGGAAGGTTTAAGGTTTTGAGGAAATATGAATTTTGTGATCAGTTATGTCCCCTATCGTAGACCCCAACGGCTCCATGTACATGCTATAAGTACATGTATGTTCCCTCCTGCTCCAGTTCTGAAGACGCAAATATATGTGCGTCCACCGCCAACATGTCCTCTTTCAGATCCACCATGAATGGGTCAGATATTCCTTTTCTAAGTATGAAAGGCCACCGACTTTATGTGGTTCACTTTCCACATTTTACAGATTCAGGCGAGTAGGCCCGAATTCTGTCATCAAGCCTTTTCTGCCTTCTGCCTCTGAAAGCTCCAGTCTGAGCCTGCATCTGTGACCATGAACTTTGTCTTACTCCCTGCGCGGCTAACGGTGCCTGATCCAGCCCGTCGCCTGCCAAAAACTGTATTTCACCTTCAAGATTATCTCCTTCGCCCCTCATCCGATGCATTCCTGTCTAGTAGTTTAGGTAAACATTCCTCCAGCTACCGTGCAAAGGGCCAGGCCTCGCTGCCCTCATGCAAGTAATTCATAGCCCCGTTACCATGGAATATTCCTACCCCCTCGCATCTAGTGTAGACACTTAGACGCTTGTACACGCACTAACAGTCAGTATAGTCAGTATAGAATAAGATTCTATCCTAAGAGACCTCTCTTTTTGGATAACACAGTTCTTTAAACATAGGATATTAGATATGATTTGGGATTAGGTTGACATAACCCCAGACTTCTGTCTCCACATGTAGAGCTAAATGTCAAGTCCCCTTCACCCTCTAGTTGCACGTCAATCACACGTCATGCGGCTGCGCGCGCATCTCTGCCAACTATTTCTGCTGACATTACAGGATTCTTTTATGGATCCACCCACTTGTGACATCATGTATGATGACGTTTATTAAATTACGCCCTCTATTAGCTACGTATGCACCTTTTATCAGCTGTTACGCCTCTTGCATCTGTTTCACTGTAATGTATTTTCTATAAAACTGCTTATCTGTCAATAATATATGTCCCTTCCTTCCTGAACTTTCGTGGTGATGGAATAGAAGGCCCACAATTCGAATTGTATTCCTTGGTATAGGAATAAAGCCTTTTTAAACCCTCTAATACCACGGATTCTGCCTCTCATTTTACTGAGTTGTTCTTAATAGACTTTACCGCATAAAACATAGTACCGGTAACGAAATATTTACCACATAAATTGGCGCCCGAACAGGGACACTTTCTCATCTCACGCGCCGGCGGTGCGTTGCAGGCCCGGTCTCCTGCCACAGCTGAACGGACAAAAACGCGTACCCGCAGGATTTCCTGTATCTCCCTCCGGCCAAGCGGGGACGACTGAGGCTGCGATCAACACCCAGACGAGGCGGTGAGAAGTGCGAAGTATCCCGACCAGAGCCTAGCTGAGAGAGCAAGATCCGAGGTATACAGAGACCCGCCAGGTTCCGAAGTTCCGAGTCCAGTCGAGTCGAATCCAGTCCGGTCCAGTTTCAGTTCAGTTCCGAGGCCTTCCGTTCCGAGCTACCCGGTGAGTACCATTACCGGGGAGGCATTTTACGTGCACATAGTCTGTGACGGTCAAGACGGGTTTGGGTACACAAATCCGGTCTGCACTGTTTTAGCAGTGTATCTGTACTGTTTAGCAGTATATAAAGTATGTTTTGCATATAAATGAATATAAATAAGTATTATCTAGTGTCAGTATAATGTCAGTAACTAGTTTTCTATTAGTTATCATTGTTCGTAAAACTGTTAAGTGTTAAATGTTTTAAATACGTTCTATATACTGTGGTGTGAATGACTGTTCATTATTGTGCTTTTTCGTATAAAGTGTGTTCTAGTAATAAGGTCTAAAAATGCCGCTCTTTTCGAAACTAAGACAGATCAAAACTAGAAAAGGTGTACTCGAAGAAGCTGTTCCCATCCCACCGAGGGACACTCCAGGGTACTTTATGTATCATAAGCATGGCCTAGATGCCGTATTATTTCTTGATTTATGGGTGGACTACACCAAAGAATTACCAGAGAGTCAGAGATGGCCCGCAGCGGGGACCTGGGATGCAGATTGCATCATGCGAGTAGAAGAAGAATTATGGAAAAAGAAAGCCAGACAGTCACAGAAAGATGCCATTGAATTATGGCGTAAAGAATCAATAGACGTACGGAAAAAGCACTTAGACAGGAAGATAAGAGTAAGGAGAATTCAAATAAAGTCCGAGAAAATCTGTTAATTGAGGAAGGTACCCGAGTAAAATCAGAACAAATAGATAGACAGAGAAATGCCCTTATGAATGGTATGTATCCACTTCTGGCCGAAGGGTTACCTAAGGCTACTCCGGAAATACCAAAAGACTTGCCACCCCCATTGTTTCCGATAAAAGCACACCCCAAGGGGCATCCCAGAACCGCAGAAGATGTTTTCCTTTCCCGCTATTTAGATGACGCAGCTCCCGAGTATGCTAATACCGCACCACATAGACCGCTTGCCGATGATGCTCATCGCCAAGAGCATTCGTCTGTACCTCCGCAACAACAAGCTCTGACACACATTCCGACAAGCACATCTGTTTCTACAGCTTTTCCCGCAACGACGGTTGCTGTCTCACCTTCAACAAATCCTTTCACGTCCAGCACCCCAGACGGTGCTACAGGAGGTACGACAGACATTTTTTCTACGCCACCCAGAGGAAATAAATTTTCCCTTAGAGAATTAGCACACCAACGTACGCCCAAACTAGCAACTCCCGACATGCTTAAGGAACTTCTAGTAGATTGTAGATATGATCCTGTGCCCGGTAAACGGGACGAAATGCTGCTGTCATCATTACGTATTAGACGAGCTGCAATATATTTAACGAAGCTACCAGGAATGGCTACACATTTAGAAAATATATATCACTTTGTCCAGTCAGGACGAGGTCCTGAAAGTATTAGCAGAGCCATGGAGTACCAGAAAGCGGAGGTACAGGGACAACTGTTACGTTTCCTCATAAACTGTGTAATCAGAAATCAAGACTGGCCTGGGGTAAATACGGAAGAAATGCAAAAACTTGTCATTTGGGGCCAGAATATATCAGAAGGGAGACATGATAAACAGTTATGTATAGTAGCTATGTACCGAAAGATCCGCAAAGAAGTAGAACGAATACACGAAGAAAGATTAGAGGTAGACGCCGCTGACCTAAACAGAGAGGAGGAGGAGCAAGAATCAGAGCAAGTAGACACGATAGCTTATGTAAGTAAAGGAAGACCCCATAATAATACCAGAGGTTTTAACGACCCAATACGTCCAATACGTCCGGAATATAATAGACATTTTCCAAACCCTATGCTTAATACAAAATCCCCCGAACACTTATTCCAAGCCGCTGATAAATTACTCCGAGATCGAAGGGGATACCACGTGCTTGATTCCATGGACGAACAAGAATTAGCCAGGTCAGCAGTACAATGGGCTGACAGTCCCGGCGAATACAATGACGATGTACTTGCACACACGTTTCTGAATCTAGACCCATATGAACAGCGTTTAGCTAGTATATACATGATTCAACACCTCCTTATATTATATAAAAACCAATACTCCGATCCAGGACCCTTACCTGACATATTGACAGAACTACTCACGAATATATGGAGAGGGTCAGGTACTGATTTGATTAAGGAAATTCTAGAATCCCGAAACCAATATTTAAATTTCGTATGCCCAGAACACGTTCCAGTTCCCATCATGGGAAGAAAAATGTATCACATAGATAGACAGAACCCGTTACGCGAAGTACACCCAATTAGAGGTGCCGGTGATAATTTTACACGCGTGTTTGTGTACACGCCTATAACTAAACTGGAATTATTAGAAATGAAGAAAGTAGTACCCAGCCATGACAAGGACCCAGCAGGTTTCCACCGTGAGATAAAAGACATGTTACTCATGGGAGAGTATACCTACCCCGATATTATGAAAATATTAAAGGTCCTGTTACCCGCCGGTGTTTATGAGAAACTCAAAGAAAAAGAATGGGAGGTGGGAGACCAAAAGATAGATTGGACAGCATTAGAAAACGAAGAAAAGGCCCGAGTTGCAGGAGCAGGGCTTGGGGAAAAGACTACAGCACTAGCAGGATTACTAATACAGGTACTGCCACGTTTATTAACTACGAAAAAGGAAGACTGGGGTGCAATCTCAGCCTGTAAACAAAAGCCAGACGAAGACACTAGTGATTTCTATTCCCGATTTGAAAAATGTTTTAGTATAAATAGTGGCATAAAAGCCAGTAGTGAGTCATATCCACATCTGTTTGTGACAAAATTAGTTGAAAATTCTCTGCTACAAGTCAAGAATAGAGTATTGAAATTCGAAAGTACCTGGCAAGGTAATACCCCATCACAGATGCTACAGATGTTACAATATCATCACAATAGAATTAGAGAAGAACAAGAACACGAACAAAGACGTATGAAAGATACAAAAATGAAAATGCTTGTTGCACAGTCAGTTCCAGCTGATAGTCATCAAAAGGGTGATTCCGCAAGTCCTGCAAAAGGGACATGCAATTATTGTAAACAACCAGGTCATTATATACACGATTGTCCAGTCCTGAAACATAATATAGCCACAGGTAGAACACATGAGAGACCACGTCCACCCAGACAGGATCAGAATCAACAACAGACGCCTCAGCAGGCACAACCTAGGTTAGCTCCGCAACAGTTAGCTCCGCAACAGGCAGCTCCACAACAGATCGTAGCACCACCACAAGCGCAGCCTGTTGCTGCAACTCAAGCAACAACACAACAAATGTATCAGTATGCACAAACAGATTATCCCGATTATCAGCGATACTCATGAGATAGCCTAGAGAGGGAAGTTGGCTTACCCCTCATAGAGGTTCCTGTAGACCAAGAGGGACCTTATGTACATAGTGAACTATTAGGGGAAGACAGAAAGTTTTTACTTGATACAGGGGCAAGCAGAACAACTATAAGACGCAGGGAAGTTCCAGGGGCACCCCTCTCAGGCTCACAAAATATTTCCCTTGGATTCTCAGGAAAACCGATAATAAATGACGTAACACAACCTCTTCCACTTACAGTCGGTCCATTGACACGTACTACAGATTTATTGCTTACTAAATCATGTCCAGAAAACTTGTTAGGCATAAAAACATTGAAAGCTCTAGGAGCCATAATATGTTGCTCTCCGGAAGGAGTACGACTATTTTTACGTGACTTTAAAGGTCACTACGTATCCAGAGACATAGATCACCGACTGCAGAATTTACCTACACATTTATGGGCACAAGGCCCCACTGATGTTGGTTGCATGAACATTACACCATATCGAGTCACACTGAAAACAGGAGTAGTACTACCACGAATGCGACAATACAAGTTACCACCAGATGCTGTAGTGGCTTTACTGCAAATCATTGACGAGCTTATTGCCCAAGGAGTGGTTGTGGAAACTGACTCCAATGTATGTAATTCCCCGATAATTCCGATCCTTAAAAGAACGGATCCAAAAGCACCACCAGTATATCGATTAGTTATTGATCTGCGCGAATTAAATAAATGTATTGTACCACAATACCCTGTGGTCCCAGATATCTCTTCATTACTCACAGCTATTGACTCAGAAGCAACGTTCTTCACTGTAATTGATCTCAAGAATGCTTTCTTTAGTGTCCCAATTGATCCAGAAAGTCAATATTTATTCGGTTTTAGTTTAAATGGACGAAGTTTTAAATTCACACGCGCACCTCAAGGATTTACAGAAAGCCCCAGCATCTATAGCCAAGCACTGAAACGAGAACTTGACAGTATCCACATGCCAGTTAACACTGCCTTGCTTCAATATGTCGATGATCTGCTGATCACCGCCCGAAGCGAACCTGAATGTGAAACAGCGTCACTGACGGTTTTGAAATTTCTGGCTGACAAGGGGCACAAGGTGTCCCCTTCTAAGCTGCAATTCTGTGTCCCGCGAGTTGTTTACCTTGGGCACTCGCTGTCCAAGGAGGGAAGGCAGCTTACATCCGACCGCATCCAGTTAATTGCTAACATGCCAGCACCCAAGACACAAAAGGAGGTGCGGGCTTTTATAGGCCTCACTTCATACTGTAGGCAGTGGATCCCTCAATATGCATTTCTAGCAAAACCACTCATCCAGTTGACAACACAGGAGGCAGCCACATCGACTGTCCTCCCTTGGACTCCAGAACATACACATGCCTTTGAAAGCTTAAAGAAAGCTTTATGTCAAGCACCTGTCCTAGCAACACCATGTTACAGTAAACAGTTTACACTCTTCGTTACAGAACGCGAAGGTACTGCCTTGTCAGTACTCACTCAGGAACAAGCAGGATCACACAAACCATGTGCTTATTTCTCTAGTACATTAGATCCAGTAGCTCAGGCACTTCCAGCGTGCCTGAAATCAGTGGCAGCAACAGCTTTAGCAATCAGACAAAGCGATGCCATAGTGTTAGGACATCAATTAACAGTACAAATAGTCCTGACACCAACACATTGCATGACAGTTAAGGATCCCGTCCTTGATGTAATTGACATACAGACACATGCTACACCAGAAGAAATAAAGAAATGGACTGAATTAGGAGGGATCCAAACAGATCAAGGATGGATGACGAAGGAAAAATCTATATGGTTTCTTCCCGACTCAATGGTCCAAGTCATCGTTAACACTATACATAGTCCAGCGCACCTAGGAGAAAAAGCTATGCTAGACAGCATTCAACACATTTGGTTCAACAAACATTTACGAGCCGCAGCTAAACAAAAAGTTTGTACCTGTATGATATGTTGTCAGTTTAATCCAGGTAAAAGCATCCCCGTAGAACAGGGTGGATTCCAAACTCCCGATCATGCTTTTGAAGTCCTCCAGATGGATTATATCCAGATGGAACGATGTCGAGGATTCAAATATGTTCTCGTAGTTGTCTGTGCTCTGTCCCGTTGGACAGAAGCATACCCGGTTTCAGATTACACTGCCCCGACTACTGCCAAACAGTTAGTTCGAGAATTCTTCCCACGGTACGGTTTACCACGTGTTGTCTACTCAGATAACGGCCAGCCGTTCTCATCCGAATTAATGAAACACGTTTCCCTTCTATTAGGCTATCAATGGAAATTTCACTGTGTCCGACATCCCGAGGCAGCAGGTCTCGTGGAACGTCATAATCAAACTCTGAAAATTAGATTGTCCAAAATATGTAGAGAAAAAGGAGTTGATTGGATAGTAGCCTTACCAGTTGCGCTCTTTTACATGAGAATGGTAGCTCATTCTCGAACAGGGCTATCCCCGTATGAGGTGATCTTCGGTAGACCACCAAATATGTGGGGGACGCCTATACCTCGTAAAATAACTGACGTTGACTGTAATATGCTGACAGATTACCTGGCTTCCTTGATGTCTGCACTACAATCTTGTCGTTCACAGGTATCCGCAGCTTTTCCCGACAATACTGAGGTGAAACCCCATGACGTGGTTCCTGGTGACCTGGTTTTGGTCAGGAACTTTGACCGGAAGACCCAACTGGATCCTAGGTGGAAGTCACCAAAGTTGGTTCTACTTACCACAAGGACAGCTGTGAAAATCGAGGGAAGGAAAGGGTGGTTGCACTCGAGTCATATCAAGAAATTTTATGGACTACCATCCAGCGTAGAGACTCAACCCTGTATTCCCTCACAAACAGACTCAAAGCTCCCTTTGGCTGAATTAACGAAACCAGAACTGTATAAACTAAAATTGAGGTCTAGTAAGTTAGACAATTTGATTGTTTAAGTCCTCTCCAAGGTGAATCGGTTGAATTTGTCTCTGACATGTATCCTCTAGACCGGAATAGAGAAAGAAATAATCAAATGCTGCTCAAGAAGCATGCGTATTGTAAATCATTTCGTAGTCATTGTACAGTAACATTATTAATTTTGTTTTTTCTAAGTCTTCTGATCATCATTGTCAGCATCCTATTGCACATGTATTACCCTATTCCTAAGCGTGCTTATAATATAACTGCAGAACATTCTTTTAGTGAATTACCTCCACATGAATTGTCTTATAGATTTGCGCTGCGCAACAACACATTCATTAGTATGCTACATCATTCCCATCAAACCAGCAATGCCACAAATTGTTGGATATGTGGCCGACTCCCTCCCTATCAGAACTATAAGGGAGTTTTGCCCCTCTTTCCCTATCCGTTCACACACAATGGCTCCTGTGGAGCATGGTTTAGTTTGATTAATTCCCTAGACTCAAATTCCGCAGTTTATCAAGACAGCTGGGTATGGGGAAACCTGAACTTAGTTTTGCTTAAAGTCTGCTACCCTAACAAGGAGGGACTTCCCAAAAGAACAGGAACTGATCTAGAAAATGAAGTATATGGATTAGGTAATTTTACACTTAACCTCATGATCCTGAACGTTGAATCTGAAGCTACACCAATCTTGCCCGCCATGTCAGTATTCCCAGTAAAGGGGGAATTATGTATAAGAAAGAATGGCTCCATACACATGGGCCATAGTAAATGCACCACTGTAATAAAATTCAGTGATCAAGGCAAGTCTACATTTAGAGCTTCTCGTCATTCCTATTTTATATGTGGCCAGACCGCATATATACGTCTACCTTTAGATTGGGATGGTACCTGTTACATAGCATTCCTTCTACCACCTGTTTTCCTAGCTCCTCCTGATTATCATAGAAATACCCATTTAGTACACAATAGACAGCAGAGAGATCTCCCAATTGTCGATTACACTGAAACAGCATGGGAAAAATACACAGATTTCAATAAAGGATTCTTTCCCTATATAGGTACAGTCACTAATAGTAAACTGATACGTAGATTAACCAGAACCCTTGAAGCAGTAGTGAACGAAACTATTTCCGCCTTAGGCAATTTAACTAAAGAGCAGTCTGCTATGCGGATTGTTGTGCTTCAAAATCGTCTTGTCCTTGACGTCATCCTGGCCGATAGGGGCGGAGCTTGTAGGGTCATCGGATCAAGTTGTTGCATTTTCATACCAGAAAATTCGCCGTCAGTATATAAAGCCATAACCCGCCTTCATAAGATTGTAAGCCAGATACACCAGAGTCCAGGCACCTGGACTTGGTCCGGTTGGTTCTGGGGCGTGTTGTCAGCCTGGGGATGGAGAATCCTATCCTTCCTTGGTATTGGCTTGCTCATACTATTCAGTTGCTGCTTATGTCTACAATGTGGGCCAGCGATTTGTGGTCTGTGTGCCACCTCGTGTATCCCACATCCAAGTTTTCGCTCGAGATCCCGGAAGAAGAAAGAAGAACAAATGATGCTATATGAACAGATCGATGGATTGATGAAGATCGATATCTCCTAAGGGTCCGAAGGGGACAAGGAGGGAATGAGGAAATATGAATTTTGTGATCAGTTATGTCCCCTATCGTAGACCCCAACGGCTCCATGTACATGCTATAAGTACATGTATGTTCCCTCCTGCTCCAGTTCTGAAGACGCAAATATATGTGCGTCCACCGCCAACATGTCCTCTTTCAGATCCACCATGAATGGGTCAGATATTCCTTTTCTAAGTATGAAAGGCCACCGACTTTATGTGGTTCACTTTCCACATTTTACAGATTCAGGCGAGTAGGCCCGAATTCTGTCATCAAGCCTTTTCTGCCTTCTGCCTCTGAAAGCTCCAGTCTGAGCCTGCATCTGTGACCATGAACTTTGTCTTACTCCCTGCGCGGCTAACGGTGCCTGATCCAGCCCGTCGCCTGCCAAAAACTGTATTTCACCTTCAAGATTATCTCCTTCGCCCCTCATCCGATGCATTCCTGTCTAGTAGTTTAGGTAAACATTCCTCCAGCTACCGTGCAAAGGGCCAGGCCTCGCTGCCCTCATGCAAGTAATTCATAGCCCCGTTACCATGGAATATTCCTACCCCCTCGCATCTAGTGTAGACACTTAGACGCTTGTACACGCACTAACAGTCAGTATAGTCAGTATAGAATAAGATTCTATCCTAAGAGACCTCTCTTTTTGGATAACACAGTTCTTTAAACATAGGATATTAGATATGATTTGGGATTAGGTTGACATAACCCCAGACTTCTGTCTCCACATGTAGAGCTAAATGTCAAGTCCCCTTCACCCTCTAGTTGCACGTCAATCACACGTCATGCGGCTGCGCGCGCATCTCTGCCAACTATTTCTGCTGACATTGCAGGATTCTTTTATGGATCCACCCACTTGTGACATCATGTATGATGACGTTTATTAAATTACGCCCTCTATTAGCTACGTATGCACCTTTTATCAGCTGTTACGCCTCTTGCATCTGTTTCACTGTAATGTATTTTCTATAAAACTGCTTATCTGTCAATAATATATGTCCCTTCCTTCCTGAACTTTCGTGGTGATGGAATAGAAGGCCCACAATTCGAATTGTATTCCTTGGTATAGGAATAAAGCCTTTTTAAACCCTCTAATACCACGGATTCTGCCTCTCATTTTACTGAGTTGTTCTTAATAGACTTTACCGCATAAAACATAGTACCGGTAACGAAATATTTACCACAGTTTTCAGAAAAATTCTAGATCGCTTTCCGGCCCAACTCAGGGATGTCATGATTTTATCTAATAATTGAAAGGCACGCGTGGGGAAAACAGTGAAGCCTCCCTGGAAGATGTATAGACCTCATGGTAATCCCACCATTTGTTATCAGGGACACTCTACCCATTATTGAAAGGGGCAATCCCAACCATAAATCCACCTAATGATGAGCTGAAGCAGCCTGTAATATTCAGCTAGACATATTAGTCAAGTCTGTGTGTCACTACAGTTTCCAGATATTTGGGGTCCAAAGTGTGCCACTGCGGTTCTAGGCAGATCACACCCTCTGTTATTGGGCCCATGCTCCCATTAGGAACAACTTAGATTCAGCCTTGTTGACCCACAGTCCAGACAGATTGCCAAATTCTGCTTGGAGCTGATGCAACTGAGGGACGTAGTTGACTGGACTTCCCAAAAATATAAATGAATCATCAGCATACTGTCAGATAATGTGCAGGTCTGCCTGTGCTTCAAACTTGAATGTAATTGAATAGAACAACAAAGGAATTGTGATTGTTGAACACTGGACAAAATTATCATCCTACCTGGTTAAACCCTTAAATGCCTCTCAGCTTTTAACTCTTTTGTTGAATTTCTCCTTCTCTGTCAAAGCTTTGAAGTATCTAGAGTAACACCTAGCACTTGCTAAAACCCATTAATAAATAAATACATTAAAAGATAGTTTAAAAGTTTTATAATATAAACTTATATATTATATCATATAATTATATTATATTAGAATCTATCAATCTAAGGTGGCTTAGAGCAAGTGATTTTGACCTGTAGAGATAGTGGGACCAGCTAATTTGTACTATGGCTTGAAAACAAGCACAAGACACTAAAACTGAATCCTATATTGGACAGTCTTCCATGATGTAGAAAACATGTTCTCATTCGGATAGTCCTGCTGCAAACCAAGAGCAGGTATGCAGCACTCTCATAAGTTGAAACATAAGCTGTTGGCCTAGAAATATCAGGAACATATTGCTACATTTTAACGTTGTGCTGAGAATAACTGCAAAGAGGGAAGCCCACTATAAGAGCAGGAAAATTAGATTACCTCACATAGCCACAGAATTTGGTACCAAATGTTGTTGGATTCTGCTTTAATATGAGCTTAATGTCGATATAGAATTTTGGAGATATACTGACAGATTCATCACTTTGGATATAAGAGAGATAGCCTGATTTCACAAAGAAGGCAGAACAGAGGAATGAGTTGGCTTGTGGAGAACCAAACAATGTGACCTCGGTTTTACCCCATTAGATCATGACCAGCTCTTTCTCATCCAAGTCTAGATATCAGCCAGCCACTCTTTATCAGCATTACATTGATTCTGTGGTCTATCAGAGGTCTGAAATACATGTTGAACAAAAAGAGAGATAGTTGAACCATGAAAATCCTGAAGAAGTTTTCAGAGGAGTTGGAAGAAAATTGTCCATCTTTTCTCAGAAAATGTCATGTTGTTGGTTTGGTATGCATCCATTTCATGCTTTGTGAGATATTTGCTAGCCACAATGTGCCTGGTGGGCTTCCAATTGTTTGTTGTATGTATTTTCCATGTTTTGCGGATAACTTTAATACAGTGTGATAAACTGTCATGAATTTCATAAGTCCATTCATCTAAGATTAATTGTTTCAAATTTCATGCCGATCAGTCAAGGCAGAGCAATGTAATATTGCGATTAATGTTTTGATGATTGATACTGTTTAAAATTTAAAGTCCAACCAGATTTTTTGTTTCTCTCAGCAGTGGTATCGGCTACTGATGAGAATTACACCAAACTTGTCACAAAGACACATCTGAATGAATCTCATTTGTACGTCACCTGAATTTCATGTTTTTGAATCAGGTCCCATACAAATTTGCAAACTTAACAGCCAAGTCATGTATACAATTACCACTTCAAACCCCCTATAGATGTGCCCCCATTGACCAATTTAAAGTCAGTCAACATAACAATACAATACATAAAACAGACTGTTACAATTTAACATGACTCTACCGCAACAAAACAATGCAACACGATCAAAAAACACTACACACAAAAAACCCATCAAAATGGCGTAGTGCCCGAACACCACACCCAAAAACCAGAAAACAAAACAGTAGCTCAACAATACAGCATCAAAACAACATCACACAACACTGTATATCACTCCCCAAAACAGAATAACAAAACAATGTAAGTATTTATGTATATTTGATTAGTGCGAACCTAGCCAAAAGGCAGCAGAGCCCCAAACAGCATTTAAGACAAGCATAAAGTCAACAAGTAATAGGAGAGATAGCTGTGTTGTGGGCAGTTATTGCATTGTGATTGTGTTGTATCCAGCGATAACCACCAGAGATGGTGAGCTTGTTTGCCAGATGCTGGTAGTAATGACTTAGACCAACGCAAAACTGCTACAAAATACCACATGCAACACAACACCACAAAACACCACAGTAACACCTCAAAGAGTACAACCTCACCTTAACAAACTCAGCAACCACCTGTGCAAAATAACACAATAGAAAGATATCACAAGATACATAACACAACAAACTCCATCCACAACCTAAAGTGCGTAATAAAAATATCAAACACATTAACTGAAGAAACCATGGTCAAAGTTAAGTTGTGTTTTTTGCTCGGATCAGAAAATAATCTCTGTTATATCAAATAATACATATTTTTCTATTTCGCAAGTTGATTCACATTTATGGTATCCAATGCCAAAATGTCTTTCTGTGACAGAATGTGTGACTGTTGAAATTTGTAAAAGTATTCGAATGCGATCCACCTTTAAGAATCACAGGATGGTTTTGAAATTTAAGGTCTGATGTACAGAATCTTAAAGTGGTATCTAGTGCAGCTCATGCATAATTAATATCAAATCGAAAGGATATGTGGCCTACTGGCCAGAGCTATCCTCTTTGGAACGGGGGAACCAGGGTTGAGCCCTGGTGTCGTCTCAGCATCCTGTGATTCAGGGCAAATAAACTTGTGCCCGCACAAAAATAGGTCTGTACAATTCTACATGACTATTTCTTCATGAAAATAGGTGCTTATAGAAGCCGTATGGTGTGAACAGAGGAGAAACCCTACATTGAAGACACATTTAAAAAGCAGAACTGGGATGCATGCATTTTGTTACAAGAATTGAGTACATGCAGGCTTTTTTGTCCCTGACTGCAACGTTAGAAATGTTTTACAAAAATGATTTCCCTGTGGGAAGTGGCAAGTATGGTTTTAATGGAAAGGCATTACTTTACGTCCATGCAAGACAAAATCCTCAATATTGTTTGTGAATAATATTTTTAAATAGTATTTTCTCAATGTGTATAATTTGATACTCTGCTGATGTAAATGTAAATGACCCTCATTACTTTTGGATTTCATGGTAAATTTGCGCGAAACATTCCAAAATTAAATTATGTCCACTTAAGTTTGATTTTGGAAACATGCATGCAGATTTTTACAGGAGGAAGACGTTATGGGAGGTCCTAAAAGTTGCCTTTCTGGTTGAAGTTGCCTGCGAGTATTATTGAAGAGCTTGGATACTACAAAGTCTGACACAGAACTTTGCTGAGTCGGTTACAGGGAGCATGGCAATACCTACAAAATGCAGCCAAAGGCCACACCATGCAGTGAGTGCTCACCAGACATGGCCAAAGTCCCTGTCCAATGGTGACCAGGGTTACTGAGTCCAGGACATAAACAAAGGCCAGGCTTTGCTTACAGTGCATAGGCCCTGGAGGTGGGGCAACTGCTTGAAAGTCATGCTCAAAGGTCATACCCTGTGCAAGTACCCATTCATGCTTGGATACTGAGTGCACTGCAGGGCTGAATGCAGCGCCCACTGCCCAGTACCTGCTGTGTACATCTAAAGGGTGTACTTAGTGTATGCTAAGGGTAGGGTATTACATACTGGCCGTAGCCAAATGCCATACGATGTGGCCACCATCCAAAGAGAACAGCCAGCAGCCATTCACGTGCAGTCTTCGATTAAAGTCGCGGGGAAATGAGCCCAGGCTGTGGCCAGAGGTCACGCCCTGCGTTAAGTGAGCACAGGTAAAGGCAAAGGTATTACCCTGCAGGATCTTGGGCTAAGTGGTTTGTGCACAGGATACAGCTAGAAGGCAATGACCTGTAGTTTCTGGGAGTAAGTGGGTTGGCTGCTGTGAATGGCGAAGGACACCCACCCTGTATTCTGAACCCATTGATTAGGGCCAAAGGATATTCTCGTAGTGTTCTTTAAACAGCCAAAGGCCAAATATAGACCCAATAATCATGTTTATGTTAGTGTGTGCTGGCTGGATATTTTAAGACACTGGTTACACGCTTTTTGATGCGAGAAGCAATGTACTGTAGCCTTACATTCTTGGACAATGTGAGTCTCCTTTCAGCCATTGACAGACCAGAGATTCGTTAAAGTATGGAATGGATTCCATAAACAGCAGTGGTGTATGCGTGCATAAACCGATGGGCTGAATTATGTATTGGCCAGCTAACGATTTTGCTCTTTTTTTATCTGAATTCACAGTTTTTTGGGAGAGATGACAAAAATTAATAAATGTTCCTGGCACTCCTAATATATTTTTTAAAATATAAACAAGCATTACATGTCTGACTTTTTAACAGCAAGCTTTGTGAATCAGGCCATGTGTAAATCTCCCAAAAGTAAAAACTTTGCTCCAAACGTAGGAGTCATCCTACAAGAGCAAACTTTTCAAAAGCAAACTTTGTGAATCGAGTGCTGAACGTCTAGCTTCAGCATTGCTCTCTGTTAGGCCCCGAAGAGAAAGACTAATCCTTGACTATAGTTTTCATCCTATCCCAAGGGTGCAGAGCTAAACATTTAAGAAGCTGTTTCTGAAGTCCTGCACAGTTTTAAGTATCAGTACATGCCTGGCCCTACTTGCAAGAAGCAGTGCTAATTTCATTGGAAGGGTGGATAGGTCCTAACTCAGCTCTGTAGCTTCACTCCTATTGTCTCTCCCATCTTGAAGCCATTCAAGGCTTTTCATAGCGGCAGCCCAAATATCATCTTGGTAAGCAAATCATCCAAGTCTCACAGAGGAATTAGTGAACATTTACATCTCACTTTTGAGACGCATTTTAGATATGAGCACCCCATAATTTCAGAGGTTCTGATCATAACATAGTGATAAGGAGTTTCATTTTTCCATGTAGATCTGGTGAAAGACAACCGCACTGGTAGAGAAACAGATGTGGCAACCCTACTTTGTTTAGTGCAGCTGGTCCTACATTGTGAACATCTGATTATTAGCTGCGATATGTGGCTGTGTGTAGGCCACGCACTTATTGGCATATGCTCGACTGCCACTAGGAAGAAGCAGGCAGTTACAACCTAGGCAGAAACTGGAGTGAGGTGTGCCTAAGATCTTAGACCTCTCTTGTCCATGCCAGAATATAGAATAGACCACTGGGACTGCAGTGACCTATTTGAGATGTTGGTGGCGTGGTAGAGGTGCAAGACTGCCTTAAAAGGCAGTAAACTTGAACTATCAAATGAAAGGCACCTGGAGTTGCATGAATGGCATTGAGAAAACCAACAACAGGATATTGTTATGGTTGGGATAATCTGCAGGAATTTGCTTCTCACAATTAGTGGAGTATGTCATTCTGTTTTTTAAATGTAAGATACAACGTATGCAAAATAATTTGGCCCATTTTAGATGCGGCATCTTACAGTGTGTGGCTGGTTGGAGTATTTTTGCCAAGGTTGTTATTAGTTTCCAGTCAAGCTCTGGATGGAACCCAGCAAATTACAATTACACCCACTTATTTTTTCAGTATAAGTAAAACGACACACTTTCCACTTATTTCCTGAAACAGAGTTTTTAAATCATATTTTAAGGAGTAGAATTTTCCAGAAAAATCGTTTTTTACAGGAATAATGTAGTCACAGGCCCAATTGGAAACAGTTCTAAACTTTGCAACTTCACTGAAGGCATAAATCATGACCTTCACGGAATTCCACTTTCACAAAAAATCTTTACCCTGCTCGAGATGGTCTTAGAAACATTGGGTATCAAATGGGAGGCATTCTATGACCGGAAATCAGATGTCCATAGGATTAAATAAAGAGCAATTTCGAGCTCAAATGGAGGTCACTAGGGGATTCATGAATGAGATCAAATAAGAATCATCTTGGGGGCTATAGTAGACATCTTCAACATATGAAATGAGGGCTACCCTAGGATACACATAAAGGCTTTTCTTGGCATTACACAAGGTTATTAAGTTTCAGCAATGATGGTTTTCTTTGCTGGCCCAAGAAGAAGGTTTTCTGCTAAAACAAAGAGCATATTGGCGATCAAGTTATCCCGAGCCACGGGGAAGGTGTTGGCATCTGTCGTGAAGAATGTTATATGACAGGCTATCACTTTTATTTGATGGTAGCTGTGAAACCATTGTGCAAATCTAAAATCTAAGACTAGGCTCCTGATCTCTACCATGTACAGTGGCGCACGCAATCTCTGATGTACAGTATATTTTAATGGCCTATTTTGATTGGAACATGTTCAGAATCGGTCCCCGGGGAGCACACAGATATTTTAAAAACAAAGGAGTAGTTATTACCTACAGCCTATACAGTCAGACAAAGAAATGGTGAAAAGATTTATATTCTAACAGATATTTTTCTGAATACTTTTCAGTATTTCTATCAGCAGAAAATGCCAACCAAGTCATGCAAAGACACAAGCGTGCAAATTTCATGTTGGTTGAGGAGATTCTTCCTGGAAATTTGGAAAGAGAGTGCCTAGAAGAGAGATGTAACTATGAAGAAGCAAGGGAGTATTTTGAAGACAAAGGCAAGACTGTAAGTAATTTTGTTTTGGTTCCTGTCCTGAAGTGTAGCAAGTAAATTAACTCTTTATCAATGTTTTCACCTAGAGGTAAAGCCAGCGTTACCAACATGGGGGGGGAGTTTATATATATTACCTACTGGCGGTCACCAGTAGGTAGTTATAGTAAGGACCATGTTTCCATAGAAAAATTGTTGACTTGCCTAAATCTTTGGCGCTGTTTGAGGAATCTTTACAAAATTGTCCCAAAAAGGTGTCATAGTGAGTCTTGTTGTGCATGGACATTTTCAGGGTGGTCGGTCAAGCAGGTGCTGAGAAAAGAAGAGGAGGGTTAAAAAAAAGTGGGTTTCCCATGTTAATTCCTGTAAGAGCTTTGAACACAACTACATCCCGAACCTCAAAACGGAATTACACCAAATTGGGCAGAAAGGTAGATTTGGTAATGCAGGTCACGCTTTCAGTTATTTGGTGTAAATCTGTTCAGTAGTTGTTGAGAAATTTAGGAGAATCAAGATAGTGATATCTGTGGCTGTGTCTAATTCGTGAATAATAACAAGCTCGTAGAGGGAAATGCAGAGCTCTGATTGGCTGCTAACACTTCAATCAGGAAGTGTTGGCAGCCATCTTGGGAATCGACTTCAGCTGTGGCTCAAAAAAATGTGAAAAAAAGAAAAGGGGGCAGGGTAGGAATGCCCATACCACCAAGCCTTGATCTTGGGGTCCCCTAGGGACCTTGCCACGGGTAAATAGCAATTAAAAAAATAAGTGACAAGAATTTGCTAAATTCATGGCAAAAATATAAACATAAAACAGCCTGCGCTTGTTTCAATTATAACCTTCGGGTGGGCCAGGTCCCGGGGGCATACGGGGTTAATAATAAAAATGGAGGGAGTACACGGCCCCCCCTCCAAGAGCTAAGTTTTGCCCCAGGGACCACCACCTTCCCGGGGCTATTCTTTCTAACTGGCAGCGCCTGCTCAAACCCCCCAGGCCTTGGGGACTACCACCTCCCCGGGGCTATTTTAAAAATGAAGTGGGCGGCCACGGAGAACCCCTGGGCTTTGGGGACTGCCACTTCCCTGCTGCTATGTGTTAAATTTAGTGGGGGCCACACGCATCCACCCCGGAGACCACCACCTCCCTAGGGCCAATTCCTTTAAAAAAAAGAGGGATGGGGCCATGCTCCCCCCTCTCCCGGGCCATAAGCAGCTCGGGGACCACCACCTGTTGCAGGGATTCTGCACAAAAACAGACCTATGCACAGGAATATGGGACCTTGGTGTAAAGGGACTGAGCCTTCCTACCACCTTAGTACCCACAAGTCCAGAACCGACTAGCTATAGTGTCTCACTTGCTCTCTTACTCACTCACAGGGATGCAAATGATTAGACACCCCAGAACACAACACTCCCAGATCTCTCAGGAATCGCGGTGACAAGACACACCCTTTCGCTCGCACTCTTGTACTTGTCCACAATAAGATCTGACAGAGACACAAAACAGTTTAAAATACTTAATTTTGCTAATGTGCCCTAACATGCAGTATACGTACCACAGCAAGCAGAAAAATGCATAGTACAAATACAGTCAGCATAGCAGCTAGTCCATACATCATGAATGGAGATGTCATCCTAAAAAGACAATGGAGAAAGGACTATAGTGCCTAACCTCCCTCCCCTTGCTAAGAAGAAGTATTATTATATAATAGAAGATCTCTGAGCTTTGTCAGTAGACCCCATACTTTAGCTTATAGATGACAGATCTACATCATAGGTGCAGTCTCGCTCTTCTCCATTGAAAGGTCCATCTCGAAGTGTGGATTACCTATTCATGTATCGCACTAAAAAACAAAGTTTGTTGTCTAAACAACAGCTGCATTGGTATGTTTTGTCTAATGGCTAAGGCCTGGCCAGAACAAAATAACAAGGGGCATTGTTGTTTGACCTGGCACATAATGTTCAGTCAAAAAAATGCAGAGAGTAAACACAGCAATGATTTCTCTTGTGAAAGCAACCATGGATAGTATTGCAAAAATAAAGAAGTGTAGTAATATGCGCAAAGCAGCAGGCAAGCTGCAACGTGCTACTGCTAAGTTAGTGAAAACGACAATGTCCCTGTGGGCCTCATGACACACCTCCTCTGGGCCAGCCCATGCTAAAGTAAACAGGGAGCTGCATGTTTCCCACTGATTTTGGAGACAGGGTTTTGATGCCTAGGAATATGATTGCATCTTCACCAAACAAAGAAGCCCTCCTGTAAAGTACAAAGCATCCAAGTATGTTTTCTCTGCATTTTCACAGTGAAAAGTTGTCTGTAATACGTGATGGAGGTGCATGCATCAAAATTTCATGTAGTGACCGTGACAAGGGGGTTCTTTCTTGTCATCTGCTGCTGAGACCAGGGATCATGTTGCAAACCTTTCAAAACTAGAAGTATGTAAACTTGCCTAAAAACCCTCCCGTTTGGTCCCATCCCATATACAGTAGTTTTATGCAGCATCTTCCCGCCCTTTTAACAGGATGATGGACAGCTTACTAACAGCCCCCTGCCCCCGGGCGTTTCCCGACAGTTTTGGAGAAGGGTTCTTGATGGCTAGGAATACGATTGAATCTCCACCAAACAAAGAAGCACTTACTTCTGTAAACTACAAATCATCCAAGTGTGTTTTCTCTGCAATTCCACCTTGTAAAGTTATCTGGTGAAGACACTCGAGGAACAATCACATTGGCAAAGTTACAAGCATGCAAGGTCACTGGAAACATTTCCTGTGCTCCCTTTACAAAGCTGTAGTGTAGGAGAAGCACTATACATTTACCAAATGAGGTAGCACTTACTAATTAGCCAGTAGAAAGTGCTTCAGTTGGGTAGAGGCGTTGCACAAAACAGTGGCTTCTTCTTGGATAAATATGCAGAGGAGGATTCATTCTGTGATGATGCTCATTTAACAGAAATTAAACCTCAACAGGTTACCGTTAGGAAAAATAAACTTTAAAAAAACATTGAAATTCACAGAAAAAAATAAAGGATTTTGGGACATTATAGTTAGGAAATACAATTAAAAAAACTTCAGAAATTAACTGAAAAAAACAAAGTTTACAGGGACGTTATAGTTAGGCTCATATTTCACTCATACAAACCCAGAGAAATTCAGCAGTTATAGTTACCTAAGCTAACTCTAACTTATGCCCCCACAAAGTACTGCTTATGATCTCACATATTACATCACTGATGACATGGTCAGTGATATTACTGATGACATCACTGATGACATCACTGATTACATCATCCACAGAAGCACTCACACACCCACTCACACCCCTATACAACCTCTCATACACTCACTCACACAACCACTCAAATACCCATTCACAGACCCATACAAGTACTCACACAACGACTCACTCATCCATAGAACCACTCATACACCCAATCACTCACTCATACAGGCACTCACACAACCACTCACTCACTATTAAAGTTACCCATACAACTAGTCATTTAACCATACCGTCACTCACAGAGCCTCACCCATAAAGGTACTCACACACCCGCTCACCCACCCATGCAGCCTCTGTCTTGCTTCACCCTCAAAAGATATCACTCCCACACGATGGCCCAAACAAGACGAAGCACAAGACATATAACACAACAACACCTAGAAAGGAGTTTCACTTTACAAAATTAAACACATTAAAGACTCTTTTTAGAATAAGGCTTGGGGTCTTATTTATGCAATGCTCTCTAACAGAAACGTTTTCCCAGATGTCAAATTAACAATATTCAAATGTGTATAGAGATATATATTTATGTGCAAGCAATATTAACACACTTGGCAAATGTAACTGTTGAATGCATGAATAATTATAATGAACAAGCAAGCAGCAAATAATACTGGATGTCCTGCAAGAAATCAGAAAGATGTATACACTAAATTCATCAAATGACCACTTTGGATGTGCACTCTGACTCACTCACATATCGCAAAGAAAACACCTCAAATGACCACAGCCACTGGAAACTGCATAAACAGACAAGCATCACAATGGCACTAGTCAGAAACAAATTACTTCATCGGTTATTCACTTGACATCCTTTCCAACTCAAACTGGAGGAGCCCTTTGATAGCTAGGCATGGACTTGCGACTGGAACTCAGGTTCTGTTCTTTTGTGATGACACATCTGCCCCACAAATGAGCTCCTAAGCTGCCTGCCAAGAACCTCCGCCTTTATAGTCTCAAAACACACTAGAAGGTTCGAGAGACCTTCCCTCTGTGCCAAGGAAACTTACTGGAATTGGCCACCTTCCATGCAAGCAGTCCAGGGCAAAAGGAGTTTCCATGTTCCCTCTACATTCTCACTTGTTCCAGCCTTCATCTTAGCGAAGCTTGCAAAAGCCTTCTGTACATTCAACAATCTCTTCTCCAGAAACAAAACAAAGCAACCTTGAACATGATGAACCTAAACAACTTGCAAACTCTCTGTAGGCCTATGCGTGTAGAAAGCTCTAGCAAGTCAGAGTCAGAATTCAGGATGACATGAGGCCATGTCAAAGCCAATAGTAAGAACTTCATAATACTTCCAAATGTACAACACAATGCACATTTATTCACCATTCACAACAGCATCACATACTTCATCTCTCAATGGACAACACAATGCACATTTGTGCCCCACTGTTCATAACACTGCACTTCAAGACCAAAAGGTATATTCCACATCTCTCTCTTTCATGCTTTCAAGTGCACATCCCACACGCTCTGATCTTGGGAAGGCTGTTCTACTGTGTGACAGATCCCACTTTAAGACTGCAAGATTACACAAAAGAAACCATAAAGGGAAAAAGGCATATGCAGGATGTCATATATTTATGCTAGGGTAAAGTAAAACACCAAAAGAAAATTTAAATGATGGTAGTCAAAGGTCATCACAATGGCCCCCACAGCGCTAGGATGCCTGGCTTCACCTTGGGGGGTGCCCAGGAGTGGACATCTCACAGGAAAACCAGGAAGGGTTCCACAGCGGTATGAATACAGCGCTACGAGACCTCTGGGTAGAAGTGCGCTATATAAGTACAAATACATTTACATTTACATTTACATCATGTGGTGTCAGACCATAAGAGTGCCTGTAGCACTACAGCCTCTAAACACAGCCACTCACTCACCTATACAAGCACTAACACACTCACACACCCACACAACCACTTACATACCTATTCAGACATCCATACAATCACCCACACATCTGCCTACTTATTTATACAGTCATTCACACAGACACTCACTCTCCAATACAGCCACTCTCACACCAACCCACTTAACCAAACACCCACTCAAACAGCCACTCACTCGCTCATACAGCCACGTACACATCCAGTGACTCACTCATACAACCGTTCAAACACCCACTCACTCACCCAGTCACCCACACAGCCATACACCCACCCATACAGCCACTCACACAGCCATTCACTCATCCATACAGTCACTGACACACCAATTTTGGACCCAGGGACCCCATTCCCCGAGGCCTGCCCTTTATTTGTTTACCTCATTAATGCAGGAGGGGGGGGGCTGTGTGGCCCTCTTCCCAGGTTGATTTCAGCCCCAGAGACCCCATCCTCCGGGGCCCAGACATTACCAAATGAGGGAGGGGGCCACACAGCCCCCCTCTTGGGCCGATTTTGGCCCCAGAGTCCCTATCCTCTGGGTGCCCCAGGGCACCCAGTCTGCATTGAGACCATGGGGAGCCTCAAGGCCCCTGTAGTCCCTGCTGGCTCCCCGCCTCCTGCGGGAACCAGCATTGTTTTTACACACAGGAAGCTGCTAAACATGAAGCTACCTGTGTGTGAAAGCAATTCATCTGTTTCCCTGCTCGCTTGACAGTGGGCAGGGAAATAGACAAATGCTCTGCTTCCAGCAAGCAAGATCATTTCTCTGCTCTTGCTTGCTGAAAGTGGAGTGCTTGCTGTGGCTTGGCAGGAGCAGTTAAAGCTCCCACCAAGCTGTAGCAAACAGCTATGTCCCAGGGGTGGGCACCCTGGGTCATTGCAGGATCCAGCCCTAGGAGGTGGTGGCCCCAAGGGCCATATGTTGCTCTAGGAGGAGTGCCGCACAGCTCCCCTCCTTTGATGTAGTGGGGCCTGCTATGGGGTGGTGGCAGTGCCTGGGCCGAGAATGCCTCACATTTTAAAAATACAATTTGGCCCCAGGGAGGTATTGGTCTCTGGGGAACAAGGACGGGGCCCGTGTGCACCCCTCCTATATAATTTCATTTAAGCCCACATGCTCCCGGGACCTGGTCCACACGGGGGCTAAATGATAGAGAAGCCCAGGAGCCTGTGTTACTTTTTTAAAAAGAAATTGTTGGGAGCTGCAGCTATTGCACGGAACCCACCAAAATTTGTTTTATTTAAACACTTTTCTACCCTGGTGGGGTCCCTCTGGGATCCCCCAACAAGTCTAAGCGTCAGGGTATTCCTACCCTGCCCCCTTCTCTTTAAAAAAAAAACAATTGTGGGTCCCAGCGGAAGCCGAGTCCCAAGATGACTGCCAGCACTTCCAAGTAGGAAGTGTAGGCAGCCAGTCAGACTCAGCACGAGATTGGAAAAGTTTGTGGAGTCTTCGACTCCCTATATATATAAATTTGAATTTCTTTTAATAACTCTGCAACTACTGAATGGGTTAACTCCAAATTGGAAAAAGGTTTGGTATGATTCTGTCCAGTGGTTCGGGCTGTAGCTGTGTCTAAAGTCCCTATGGGAATTAACACGGGGAAAATGTGTTTTGGACCCGCACCTTTTTCTCTGCCCCCGCTTGATGGATCAGCACAAAA
Source organism: Triturus cristatus (assembly GCF_964204655.1). Classification (NCBI taxonomy): domain Eukaryota; kingdom Metazoa; phylum Chordata; class Amphibia; order Caudata; family Salamandridae; genus Triturus; species Triturus cristatus. The sequence continues at coordinate 836,767,771 of NC_140591.1, forward strand.
CTTTCAAGACAGCAGCTGGAGTGAGCGTAGTATTAGTTTTGAAAATGTCGCTAGGATTCAACAAACAACGTTAAAGTTATTGGCACAACAGAAAATGTTCTTCCTATGGAAACTAGGTCCTAACTGTAACCACCTCCTGGCGACCTAATCAGGAGGAGTTGCTTCAAATGTTTAACCAAAATGTATATGTGTAAGCACTATCCATTTGTCAAAACATGGTAAAATAAAATGGTGTTTAAAGAGGGTTGTGCATATTTAGTGGCATTAGCTAACAGTATAACAATAATACTTGTCATTTTCTTAAAATCAATAACACCAGGAAGAAAACTACTCAGACGTTTCTGCTGCTCTTGAAATAATTGGAGGTCCTGCAAATGGGTTGTTATTCATGGTGCTTTTTAGAAACCTTATGATAAATATTTTAAACAAATGCATGCATACAAACTGTAATGGCCATGTCACAGTAAAATTTAGTTTCAACTTCACCAATTTGTGTGGATTTTCTTTCATGGATAGAAAGAATTATATGATGCTTGCTTGTCTTGTTTAATTCAAATGCTTTTACTTCTTGTGTTAATGGTCTCCCAAAATGTTTGGTGCACATTTTTAATTCCCTTGGCACGCACATTTTGAGAAACACCACTTTTTTTCAGTACATGTTCTAAAGTCCCATTTTTGATACGTATCCCAACAAAGCCAGCCTATGATTGAAATACAAATGTGTCTCTTGCCATCTATTCTATTTAACTCTCTTTTCAGTATGTTCATGGGCATAGCTTGCTCAGTAATACTGGGGGTTGGAGTGAACTTCAGACAACAATCACACTGGCATAGCTTGTGAAAATGCATTATATGAGAAGCTGGGTACAAGGAGGGTCTTAAGGGGCACTGCATATTGTGAGTAGTAAAACACTATATTTTTCAAATGAATCAACATTTTTAAGGCCTTTAAAATTAAGATGTGAGAACGAGGGTGTGTGTGTTTTTGTCTGTATTTCTGTAAACCTCCCAGTTGAAATCTGACAGACTCCTCACCATACCCGACTGAAAGCACTTGTACTCAACTATCTACTACAGACTGTGTTTTTTAGGGGGAGGTGGAACTTCGAAACACCCCCCTGAAGCTACGTCCCTGAGGTTGTTTGCTGTATGTGCGTTCTGTAAATCTTTCTCCCAACAGTTCAGTAACAATAGGAGCACACAGATATTCCCTACTCCATGGCAGCTTTTAAGGTATTTGCAATTTTATTCATTAGACCAACATAGAATTTACAGGTGCTATTAAAACACCAAACCATTCCCTACAAAATGCAAGCATTAAAAGAACATGCTTAATATACCCAGATATATACCTAGACGCATCAGTTTACCTTAAATTGCTATCATAAAATTAACAGAATGATAAACTGCATTAATGTACCATACCCACTAAAGCACCGACACAGCTCCTGGCTGGAAGCGTCTGTCACAATGTTGCCTATTAGCAAACATCTTAAAATGCTTTAATATAGAAAAGAAATTTAGACACTGTTAGAATATGGGTTTCTTGTTGGCACAGGTATACACCATGTCTAACCAGGAAGCAAAATGCTAGTCAAGGTAAGTCAGATACACACCCTAAATAAACCTGTGCTCACCCTCTGGTAGTTTGGCATAGAGCAAACAGGCTTAACTTAAGAGGCAATGTGTAAAGTATTTGTGCAACACTTCAAAGAGTAACACAGTGAAAACACCACAAAAAGACTCTACACCAGTGTAGAAAATAAATTAGGATTTTATAAATAAAACACCACAAAAACCACAAAAATCCAATAAGTAGATGTCAAGGTATGAATTTTAAAAGATTAAAAGTGAAAAATAGTGCTTAGAAGCAATAAGCACCTTCAGGGTTATCTGGTCACACTCAACCAGGGCAAAGTCAAGAGTTCAGGCCAATCGTGATAGAGCGCGAGTGGAAACAGGAGCTACACAAGACTAGCTGAACAACAGTACCTTGATCCTGGACGCAACAGCAAGAGCTATGTTGTGTCTATCCTACAATCAAGGTGATGTGTCGATTTTCTCCTCACACCCATGGAGATACACCAGTTCTGAAGATGAATCGCCAGTTCTGAGATGCCTTGGTTCCGAACACGATCTGCCGGGTTTGTCCACGCAGTCGAGGGGATGTTGCGATCATCTCTCACTGCAGTGGCGGCGATGTGGTGGTTCCGATGAGTTGATTACAATGGTGATGCACTGGTTCCAAGTGCGATGCACCGGTTCTGTTCCCGCAACAGCAGTGATGTGGTGATTCTGCTTCACGCAGTAGAAGATGTGTCGGTTCCACTGAAGCAAGCACCTGGATCCACTTCCAAAGGACCAGGCACAAGTGCAGGATGTAAGACTTTGATAATCCTGAGTCTTAAAACAGGAGGCAAGCCAGCATGCTCTTGGTGATCACTCTGGGTTCAAGTCAAAGAGCCCAGTTCTTCCTCAGCAGGGCAGAGGATAGCAAGCAGCAGAGCAACACAGCAGAGTGGCAGTTGTACCGGAGCAGCAGTCCAGCAGATTGGCAGTCCTTGTAGTAGCACAGCAGTCCTTCCTCCCAACAGAGTTCCCAAGTCCAATAGTGTCTGATTTGGTGCAGTCAGAGACCCATGACTTTGAAGTGCACCGAGGTCCTCCCTGCCAAGCTCTGGCTCCAGACTCACTACAGGGGGGTTTGCAGTCCTTTGTGTGGGGACAGGCCACAGCCCATTCAGATATAAGTTTCAGCACCTCCCTCCCATCCTGCCCAGGCTGGCCCATCAGGATGTGGATGGCCACTCAGTCACACCTAAGCTCGCTTTGTGTGCGGCTGTCTAGAGGGAATGCACAAAGTCCAGCTGTCACCAACCCAGACGTGTGTTGGAGACAGGCTGCAAACCCTTACAGGAATAAGAGCAGACAATATGGCAAAAAGTGGCATTTTTAAAAGGGTAGTGATAAATTCAGCTTTACAAGTGAAGAGGATTTATCGCTACCATTCTAATGATATGAAACATGATAGAGCTACTCCTTCACAATCAGGAATTACAGCTCATAAGTGTAATAAGAAATTCCCAATGTTAACCTATCACAGTAGTGAAAAATGAATTGGGTGTTTTTCACTACCAGGACATGTAAAACTTAAACGTATGTGTCCTACCTTTTAATTACACAGCACCCTGCCCTATGGGCAACCTAGGGCCTACCTTGAGGGTGACTTATAAGTAATAAGAGGGGAGTGTAAGGCTTGGCAAGGGCTTTTAAATGCAAAGTCGACATGGCAGTGTAACTGCACCCACAGGCTCTGCAGTCATGAGACAAGTTTACAGTGCTGCTTGTTTGGGTGGCACAATCAATGCTGCTGACTCACTAGTAGCATTTAATATACAGGCCCTGGGCACAGGTATTGCATTCTACTAGGTATTTATAGATGCATTAAATATGTCAATTGTGGATAAGTCCAACAAACCAGGTTTTGGGGAGAAGCACATTGCATTTTAGAACTGGTTGGCAGTAGCAAAGTGCTCACAGTCCTAAGGCCAACAAAAGGAAATTAGCAAAAAGGTGAAGCAAACAGGTAAAACGTTTGGGGAAGACCACCCTAAGGCTGTCAGGTCTAAAAGACACTGATTTGTGGCAAACCTGGAATAAATCACATTTTTAGCTAGCAATCTTACTAATGGAATCCACGTATTTGGATCAAGCATCATTTCAAATTATCCAGCTGGCCACATATTTATTTATTTTTTATTTTGAAGGTTTTATTCAGCGCGGACAAGACCCTTGCGGGTATCAGAGCGCTTTACAACAGATAAAGGAAATAGAGGGAATAGACAGAGGAAAATAGGCATAAACATACAAAAATATTTCTGGTTATATTAGGTCAAACAAACGGTAACTCTTCCAACATAGCACATAACTACAATCCTGTATCAAATAGATCAAGTGAATTTTGTCAGGAGAATCGATTTAACTTCCTTTTTAAAGGATGCTGAGTGAGGGTTCTGTCTTGTTTTTGGCGGTAAGGCATTCCAAATCCTAGGGGCCATTCCTGAGAAGGAGCGGTTATAAGTTTTCTTTTTTTTAAAACGTTGTGGTTTCAAGAGAATGTTATATGAACTCCTGTTAGTTCTGTTGCCGCCCGATGGTACTAGTTTCTCTGCAACGTATAGTGGTGTTTTGTGATGCAATGCCTTGTGTGTCATACAGGCAATTTTCAAATGGTTTCTTGCCTCAAAGGGTTGCCAGTTAAGGGCACGCAAGTCCGGGGAGATGTGACAGTTTCTTTTGGAACCTGTTAGTCTGGCAGCTGCGTTGATTGATGCTCTTAGTGGGACTGTCATTGTTCTGGGAGGCCGCAGAGAGCGACACTCCCATATTCCACTCTGGGGATTACTAGAGTTTGGACTGCCTGTTTAAAGTCATTTGCCGGTATGAAGGGTTTCAGTCTTCTTAGGGTGTTCATTTGAAATGTTGCTCCTCTTGTTGCTGCACTGATGAGCTTCTGCATATTTAGCTTATTGTCCAGAGTTATAACTAGCGATTTGGCAGAATCGATCATGAGCGGTTGGCCGTCTAGTGCTGTTAGGTGCTTTATCCATTCCATGATGGTGGTTGTTTGGTTGGGAGGCGCTATTAGGAGGAATTCTGTTTTTAGGATGTTTAATTTTAAATGGTTATTTGCCAGCCAGGTCTGCATTTTTTGGAGTGTAGAGTTGAGGGACTTGATGTCCTCAAGAGAGTGTACCTTAATGTAGAGTTGTGTGTCGCCTACGTACATGTGAAATTGGACCTTTGCAGAGTTGAGAAGCTCTGTGAGTGGTTTCATGAACACATTGAAGAGTGTCGGGGAGAGAGAGGAACCTTGGGGTACTCCTAGAGTGACAGGAGTAGGTTTGGATAAAGATTGATTGGTCTTGAAACTTTTTGTTCTGTTTTGAAGGAAGGAAGTGAACCAGTTGAGAACCGTTCCTGATAGTCCCATTCTATGTTTCAGGAGGTCTAATAGACTGTCGTGTTTGACAGTGTTGAAGGCGGAGGATAGGTCCAGTAGGATTAGTAAACATGCTTTGTTTTGGTCCAATATTTTTAAGGCATCATCTATTATGTGGGTCATGGCGGATTCGGTACTGTGCCCTGATCGAAAGCCAGATTGGAATTTGTCGAGCAGATTGAAGTGATCAAGGTTTGTTTGATTTGTTTGAGATACTTTTCAATTGTAGTGGAGCTAAATTGTCTAATAATATGTTCATAGATTGGACATAGTGATTGGTTAGATCGTGTACTTCATGTGAGCTGTCAGATGGGGGCGTTAAGATAGGGCAGGTGGTTGCAAGTGAGGAAGGATTGACGTTTTTTAGGTTTCTCTTCCAGATTTTAGTTCTCTTGGGTTGGACATAGAGTGGTTTAACTACTTTGTTGATATAGAAAGTGATGATGTTATGGTTGGACCAGTCACAAGGGAGGATAGATTCCAGCTGGGTGGAGTCCGCTTTGGAGATTACCAGATCTAGGGTTGATCCTTTTTCATGTGTTGGGCTGTCACAAATTTAATTTAAGGAATATCTGCTTGCTCTGGACTCTGGCATTTGTGGCTACGATATCCATTATGTGTTCAATAAAGGTAAGGTTGTTTCTTGGTGGATGGTAAAGTGAGTGAAGTGAGCATAATGGGGTGTTAATATTAGAGATTTCAAGATGTAAGTATTCACAGGAGGAGAAAACCGGGGAGATGAGACATTTCACGGAGAGGTAGTTCCGGTGCATGCATGCTATACCACCTCCAAGCCTGTCAATTCTATCTAGTCTTGTGATGTGATAGTTGGGTGGGACTAGTATGTCTAGGATGGGCAAGGATGAATCATTTAGCCATGTTTCCGTTAAGATTGTGAGGTCAGGTTCGTTGTTTAGTATGAGGTCAGCTATATCAGCGGCATGACGCGCGGCCGACCTACAGTTTAGTAGGATACATTTTATCTGGGCCTTGGTAGGTATAGTGTTGTGGTCTTGTAAGATGGGAACTTTCTTGAGGTTTTCTGAACAATACCTCTGGGTAATGTGTCTACTGGCTCTATCGGGGTTGGAAGGGATGGCTTGGATAAAGGACAATATCGGTGTGTTGTCTGTGTGCGCAGAGAGGGGAGGCGGAGTTGGGGATTCGTAGGACTGTAGTAGAGAGGTAAGATCTTGCGGTGAGAGTGGGTTTTTTATTCTAAAAGGGCGAGTAAAGGCATTGGGGTCAGGTATTGTATTCCATCTAGGGGGTTTCTGTGACGTGGAGCTAGCGTGTGATTGTTGGAGGAATTTCGCGTTTGGGTTTGGTTGTGTCAGGATAAGGTCGTGAAGAGTTTGGATGTCTTCTTTAATTTGATGTAGGGCTAGTAATATCTCCCCGAGTCTAGGGTCCGGAGCCGAAGTTGACGTATTCCTCACCTGGTCTGTAGGTAGGTGAGGGGGGTTATAAGACTGTGTTCGTGAGGCGAGAAGTGAGGTGGTCCTATGTATGGCTGTTTTTTAGTGTGGTGATCCGATGTAATGGGGGAAGTAGGGAAGGGGTGCGACGGGGTAATGTTGTGTGCTGTAGGGGGAGAGCCGGTGAGGTTCGACGTGAGGGGGCCTGTAGGAACACTGGCTGATCAGATGTACAGGTGTAGGGGGAGGTTGGGGCTGAGTTTGTAGTGGGGATGCTGGGCATAGTGAGAGCGGTGTGGTGGGTAGAGTTGTATAATATGTGGGAGGGGGAATGTATGCGGGATGGGATAGCTAGAGGAGAGGGGACGCTCGTGTGCGGAGTGATAGGCATATAGGAGGTGGAAGTGGAGTTGTGTAATGTGTGGGAGGGGAATGGATGCGGGATGGAACAGCTAGAGGAGAGGGGACGCTCATGTGCGGAGTGATAGGTATAGAGGAAGTGGAAGTGGAGTTATGGGAGGACTTTGAGGGATACTTTCTAACATGACATAGTCATCGGACTCCAAAGAGCATTCAATATTCACACAACATTATGAACCAACCTCTACTGATGACTTTGAATTATGAGATCAATGTAGCTCGCTTGGAACGGAACAAGGATGTTTTGTGTGCCCCCCCCGGGATATGCTCTGAGTCCCCCCCAGACTGAGATTGTTTTCCTTGTGGCATAGTTGGGTATGGAGGGTGGGTTCCGGGTGGGAGGTGGGGTAATGGGTCAGTTGAGCGGACAACGCTCCCCTTGGGCACAATAGGTCGGAGGCTAGGAATGTAATGCTCAGCACTGTGATAAACTGGTGGCCTCCTTAGGGGCATTACGACATTCTGGATAAGCTTCGTAGACAACGCCACAATTGGCACAGATGGTGCACAATGCCTGAATTGTATCCTGAGCTCTCTGTATAACTAAAATGCTCAATGTAATGCGTACTATGATATACCCACTTGAAAATCCCAATAAAGTTGTTTTAAAAACAAAAAAAAGGATGTTTTGTGTGCCAGGCAAAACGTTTTGCTGCTTGAGTTCTCAGTGTCTACTAAGAAAAGAGAATTGTTTTGGTGTCTTCTTATCATCTGGTGCTAGTTTGTGGCCACCATAAGGCAACAACAGCCTTGCCAAATCATCAGCGGAGGAGCAGTGAAAATGTAATGCCCAAGCCCGAATCTGGCGCACGTATTCCCACAAACACTACCATTACTGCGGCACAAGTAAATCTATTCTGCCTAATTACACACATGGCAGCTGACAGAAACGATCCCAGCATAGCAAAATGCATCACACAAAAAGAAACTGATGTATCTTTAGCTGTAGAGGATATTTGCTGAGAGGATCTTGCAAAGACATGGCAAGAACCATGTCAGTTTTGTTTTAGTCACCTGCATCAATCAATCAGACAGTGGTTTATAGAGCGTGCTACTCACCCGTGAGGGTCTCAAAGCGCTGGGGGGTGGAAAGAAGCTCCGGGTAAGTCGAAGAGCCAGGTCTTGAGGTCCTTCCTGAACGTGTGGAGGGTAGGGGAGCGTTTGATGTTGACCGGGAGCTCGTTCCAGGTTTTGGCTGCGATGTACGAGAAGGCTCTCCCACCGGTTCTGCTTCAGCGGATGTGGGGGACCTCTGCCAGGGCAAGGTCGGTGAAGCGGAGGTTCCTCTTGGGTACGTGGAAACATATTCGGTCATTGAGGTATTGAGTTTCGAGGTTGTTGGGGAATTTGTAGGCGTGAGTGAGGAGTTTGAAGGTGACCCTCTTCTCGACGGGGATTCAGTGGAGGCTTCGTAGGTGTTGGGTCATATGTTCATGGCGCGGTGTCCCTAGGACGAGCCTGGCTGCGGCATTCTGGATGGTTTGGAGCATGCGTAGAAGAGCTTTGTTGATTCTGGTGTAGAGGGCGTTGCCGTAGTCTAGTCTGCTGGTAATGAGTGCGTGGGTGACAGTCTTTCTGCAGTGGGGGGGATCCATTGCATGTGCTTTGTGAGTGCGGCCTACAAGTCACAGTGTACATGATGCATTTTTCTAAAAATCCAAAAGTAAAAAGGTCAGCACTGGCTAAAGATGTCACACATGGAATGTGACCTCTTGACTGTGCCCTTGGATTGGACAGTTTTTTTTGTCTGATTTTAGAAGTGGACCACAGATACTGAAAGTTAGTAAAAGCAGGTCAGGCCCTTACCATACAAGGGCATCTCTCATTAAAATGCTCTCATTTTAGAGCATCTAATAGGGCCATTTAGAGAATAAAATATGGTAAGTAAATTCACCCATTGACATGCATTGGAGTCGAGGACAGTTTAAGAGGGAGAAAGTTAAAATAACATTATATATAGTTTAAAAACTGGTGGGGTCCCTCGTCCTTCTCAAGTAAATTTGGAATGTTGACACATGTGATGAGCCATATCAAAGGCAGCGCCAGAAAAGTCTTAAAAATGAGAAGACGTGTAATCAGAGTAGGAAAACCGGAGTTTAAAGGGTGTCATGTGCACCAAATTGAAATACACCAGCATTTCAAAATAAACTGAGTGATGTCACTGAAAAGTTCCTCTACCAAAAAATAAAATGCCATATGATCAAATAAATGTAGTGAATTGTGTACATGACTGAAAATCACAGTTATACCCAAGAGGTACAGAGGTGCAGTTGTGGAGCTTCCAGGCAGCAGAGCTTCCAAACAGTCTACTTGCTGGAAAGTGAAAATGGAAAAAAAGTCTCGGCTTCAGCGGTGCCCCGCTCAGACACACATTTTAAGTAGCATTTGTATTGTATGGAACATTCCATGTTGACACAGTCCTTATGCCTGGAGAAAAAGGGGTTTTATGTGTTTAACTTCTGCTACTCATCGGAATCTGAAAATTAACCACAAACACATGGCCCTCAGACTTGTTCACATGGGATAAAACTGGGCTGGACTGGAAACCCTGCCAAAAATGTTTATACCAGTTGGTTCTTTCTTTCTTTCTTTCTTTCTTTCTTTCTTTCTTTCTTTCTTTCTTTCTTTCTTTCTTTCTTTCTTTCTTTCTTTCTTTCCTTCTTTCCTTCTTTCTTTCTTTCCTTCTTTCTTTCTTTCTTTCTTTCTTTCTTTCTTTCTTTCTTTCTTTCCTTCTTTCTTTCTTTCTTTCTTTCTTTTCTCTCCCTGTTCCCTATACCTGCACTGTACCTGCTTTACAACATTACCATATAGTACTTAAACAACCCACATTTGCTCTCTCCCTTTCTATCTCAACCTGCTCCCTATACCTGCATTGTGCCTGCTTTAAAACATTACCAGCTGGTACTTAAACAACCCACGTTTGCTTTTATAGACCTCTGTTTGCCCTCAGAGACCTCTAGCATGCCATTTGAATCTTTGAGAGGGGGTAATCAGAGATCCTCAGACTGTTCCTCCTCGCAGCAGGTACTTAAACACTCAGGCCATCTGGGACTATTCGTGTGTCACCATATACTTCTAGCTTGCATTCAAGAAGCGCTGACCCTATCTTCGATCACCCACAGCTAGTCCTGACACCCCCCTGCCAGCCTTCAGAGATATTCATTGTTCTGTCAGACATCTTGAGCAGGACATCAGCAAAATTCAAATTCAATCCACTTTAATCGATTAATTAAAATCATAAAAGTACAAGACAACAATTACATTAATAGACAAACACAAATACGACAATTAACAGTAAAATCCATAAAAAGTATTTCATCAGCATCAGGGCTAAAATGCATACAAATAACATGATTACTAATGAACTACCGACTCATCCAAATACAACACATTTTTAGAGCTACTAATCTAAATCATTAAGTTAAAACCTATATAAAAATACAAAAGGTACCAAAATTCAATATGTAATCCATCTAATATGGGTCTCCCAAATTTCAACTAGCTATAGTTCTCCCCTTCAACCTGACTGCGGCCACTAAAAAGGAAGCAATGTTAAAAATTTCCCATGTGTTATTAAGCATTTGTAGATAAAGTAAAGCAGGTTTAGCCCGTAAAAATCCCTTCTTACGAAGTAAGGGAACCAAAAACCTCTTCCGAATGGCAGTATAGTGTTTACAAAACAATAAGAAATGTAGTGTATCTTGGATAGAGTAGTTGTCACAAGAACATAGTCCCGCTTCCTCCGGTTTGGACCACCCCACAATGTCCCCCAAGGAGAAATGTATCAAATTAAGTCGAAATCGAGTCAGGAGCCAGCGATGAAGCGGCTTAGTAACTATTAGCAGATAGGGTTCTATTGAGAGTGTTGTTTTTATTAGAGAATGAGCCCGAACAAAAGGTTTCTGCAGCTCATACCCTTCCCTTTCTGCCATCATTATTCTTAGAAAATTATTTTTGACCCATTTCAGATCATCCTTCCTAATGTTTTCTGGATGATCGTAAAGATCCTGATGACCTAATTTAAGAAGCATGGATTCAACATAAACTAGCCACTTAATGTTGCTCACTTTATCCAACTTAACATCAGCAGATCCTTGGCTCACCCTCAGAGACCTCAGCCAGGTCTCAGAACTAACCTCCAGATACAACCAGCTGCTGTAAAGAAACATATAAATATGGATGCTAAGTACAATAAACAGTCCAGCAATCACTAACATAACCTCACTTACTTATAGCTCCAAATACAACTTAGAAACAATGTTTACAAATAGTGAACAACTCCTCGGGGACTGTGGCTCACATGCATAAAAAACACACAAAAGAGAAATTCCTCATGAATTCCTTGTGGCGGCATTCAAGAACAGGATATACTGAACTTCTTAAAAACAAAGGGAACCTCAGATTTGCCATATGCCGGAGGCAGAAAACATCTTCTAAGGCACCCAGTCACTTAAGCAACTTTTCTATTCAGAAATTGCCTTCCACTTGCACATTTTCCTCTTACGCACACTGAGTGATTTTAATAATAGCCAAATACTGAAGCTACCAATCATTTATATTTAGAACCCCACCTCACTGCGATGCAGAACCCTGGGCTTGCCCAAAGCATTCTATTGAACTTTTGGGACCCTTGGTCAGATACATTATATAGTCATACCTAAATTTATAATTTATGTGCCACCTTTAAATTATGTCGCGCACTTCGGTACACAGTCTTGTCACCTCACTCGCCACACTACATTAATTATAAGTCACAGTTTCTCCGTGCACTGGTTATACCCTTACATATTACTTGAGTTATAACACATGAAATCATTTATAACAACACTTATGACATCTCAAAAGACATAATCTGTGAGAACACAGTGCATTGTAGAGTGGCAAATTATAGTTAAGGAAGTGTGGCGCGTGAGATGACAAGACTATATACGAGGTGCGTGACTTAGTAATTTAAAGGTGGTGCGTAAATTATAAATTTAAGGTATACCTATAACTTTAAAATTTCTAATGTCTGTGTAGTTTAAGTTTGGTTTGTTTAGAAATAGTAACATTTTCCTAACTGTAACTAAGCTTTAACCAATGTTTTTTCATTGAATTTCAATGGTTTATATTTTTGTAAGAAAAAAGTGTTTAAAATAGTAAATTAGAGTGTCGCGAGTGGAGAATCAATAAGTGAAGGGTCATAGCATATAGTGAAAGAGAGTGGCATAGAGTGTAATAGTATAGAGTGAAGTTGCATAGAGCGGTGTAGCATAGAGTGGATTGGCGTACAGTGGAATAGCATACATTGGAGTGGCGTACAGCGAAATGGCATAGAGTGGAATAGCGTACAATGTAGTGGCATAGATGGTGTACATTCTGATGGCATAGTGGAATAGCGAGGAGTGGAGTGGCATAAATTGCAGCGGTGTACAGTAGAGTGGCATAGAGTGGAGTGGCCTAAAGAGGAAAAGCATAGAATGGAGTGGTGTAGAGTGTTGTGGCATACAGTGGAGTGGCATAGACTGTAGTTGCCTACAGTAAAGTGGCATAGAGTGGGATAGCGTAGAGTAGAGTGGTGTTGAGTGGCAAACTGTACAGTGGAGTGGGTAGAGTGGAGTGGCGTTGGCTGAAATGGCACATGGTAGATTAGACTGGAGTAGCATACAGTGGAGTGGCATAGAGTGGAGTGCTGTTCAGTTGAGTATTGTGTCATCCAGTAGAGTGGAGTGTCATAGAGTGGAATACTGTAGAGTGGAGTAGGGTAGAGTGAAATACAGTACAGTGGAGTAATTACAGTGGATTGGAGTACAGTGGAGTGGCATGTCATAGAGTGGAGTGGTGTACATTGGAGTGGCATGCCATAGAGTAGAGGTGAGTGGCATACTGTGGAGTGACGTAAACTGTGGTGGCATAGAATCAAGTAGCATGTGTTACAGTAGAGTGTAGTTCCCTAGAGTATAATACTGTAGTGTGGAGTGGCATAGTGTTCAATAATGTACAGTGGAGTGGCATGTTGTAGAGTGGAGTGACGTATAGTGGAGTGGCTTAGACTAGAGTGCAGTAGAGAGGAGTAGCATGCCATACAGTAGAGTGGAGTGCCATAGAGTAGAAACAACAGAACAGTATTGAATGGAGTGGTGTAACATGGAGTGCCATAGACTGGAGTGGCATAGAGTGGAGTGGGGCACAGTTGAATAGCGTACAGTGGATTGGCAGAGAGTGCAGTGGCATAGAGGTGAATAGAGTAGAGTGGAGTGGTGTAGAGTGGAGTTGCTTACAGTGGATTAGTGCAGAGTGGAAGGGCATATAGTGGAGTGGTATACAGTGGAGTGGTATACAGTAGAGTGGTGTACAGTGGATTTGGCTAAAGTGAAGTGGTGTAGAGTAGAATAGCGTACAGTGGAGGGGCATAGAGCGGAGTGCCATAGAGTGGAGTGGTATTCAGTGGACTAGCATACACTGGAGTGACATACAGTAGAGTGGCAAAGAATGGAGTGGCATAGATGGCATACATTTGAATGGCGTACAGTGGAATAGCAAGGAGTGGAGTGGCATACAGTAAAGTGGCAAAGAGTGGAGAGGCCGAAAGAGAAATAGCGTAGAGGGGATGGGCTTAAAATGTCCTGTCGTACAGTGGAGTGGCATAGCCTGTAGCCACTTACAGTGAAGTGGCATAGAGTGTAGTAGCTTAGAGTGGAATGGAGCAGAGTGGCATGGCATACACTGAAGTGGCACATGGTATATTAGAGTGGAGTGGCATATAGTGGAGTGGCATAGAGTAGATTGCCATTGAGTCGAGTATTGTGTCGTACAGTAGCGTGGAGAGCCATAAAGTGGAATACTGTAGAGTGGAGTGGCGTACAGTGGAGGGGCATAGAGTGGAGAGGCATACATTGGAGTGGCATGTCATAGAGTAGAGTGGAGTGGCTTATAGTGGAGTGGCGTAGACTGTAGTGGCATATTATCAAGGCGCATGTGGTACAGTAGAGTAAAGTTCCATAGAGTGTATTGCTGTATAGTGAAGTGGTGTAGAGTGGAGTGTCATAGAGTGCAATAACCTACAGTGGAGTGGCATGTCGAAGAGTGGAGCGGCATGTCAAAGAGTGGAGCGACATACAGTGGAGTTGCATAGATGGGAGTGCCATAGAGTAGGGTAGCATGCCATACAGTAGAGGGGAGTACTGTAAATGGAATGCTATACAGCAGAGTGACATAAAGTGGAGTGGCGTACAGTGGAATAGCGTAGAGTAGAGTGGAGTGGCATAGACTGGAGTGGCATAGAGTGGAGTGGGTCACAGTGGAATAGCGCACAGTGGAGTGGCGAAGAGTGGAGTGGCACAGAGGTGAAGAGCGTAGAGTGGAGTGGCATAGATTGGAGTTGCTTACAGTTGAATAACGTAGAGTGGAGTGGCATACAGTGGGATGTTGTAAAGTGGATTTGCCTAAAGTGGAATGGTGTAGAGTAGAACAGCATACAGTGGAGTGGCGCACAGTGGAGTAGCGTAGAGTGGAGTGGCATAAGGTGGAATGGTGTACAGTGTAATAGCGTACAATGGAGTGGCAGAGAGTGGAGTGGCATACAGTGGAATGGCGTGAAGTGGAGTGGCATAGACTGTAGTGGGATAGAGTGGAAAAGCGTTCAGTCCAGTAGTGTAGAGTGGAGTGGCATGGAGTAGAGTGGTGTACAGTGACATTCAGTGGAATAGCACTGAGCGGAGTGGTATAGAGTGGAACAGTGTACAGTGCTGTGGTGTATAGTGGACTATCATAAAGTGAAATACTGTAGCTTGGAGTGATGTAGAGTGGGGTGGCATGGAGTGGAGTGGCGTAGAGTGGAGTGGCGTAGAGTGAAGCTGCATACAGTGGAATAGTATAGAGTGAAGTGGCATAGCGTAAAGTGGTGTAGAATGTAGTGGGGTAGAGTGGAATAGTTAACAGTGCAGTGGTGTAGACTGTAGTGGCATTAAGTGTAGTGGCGCAGAGTGGGGTGGCATGAAGTAGAGTGGCTTACAATGGCACACAGTGAAATAGTGTAGAGTACTGTGGCATAAAATGGAGTGGCATATGGTGGAGTGGCGTACAGTGGAATACTTTAGAGTGGAGTAGGGAAAAGTGCAGTTGTGTACAGTGGAATAGCGTAGAGTGGACTGGGTACAATGGAATGGTGTACATTGGCATGCTGTAGAGTGGAAGAGCATAGAGTGGAGTTGCGTAGAGTGTAGTGTTGTAGAGCAGAGTGGCATAGAGTGGAGTAGCATACAGTGAAATAGCGTACAGTGGTGTGGCAGAGAGTGAAGTGGCATACAGTGGAACGGCATAGAATAGAGTGTCATATAGTTGAGCTGTGCACAGAAGCATAGCGTAGGCTGGAGTGGCGTACAGGGGAGTGGCATACAGTGTTGTGGTGTAGAGTGGAGTGACATACGGTTGAGTGGCGTACAGTGAAATACAGTAGAGTGGAGTAGTATAGAGTGGAGTGGCGTAGAGTAGGGTGGTGTTCAGTGGAGTACCGTTCAGTGTAGTGACATCAAGTGGTGTGGCATAGAGTGGAGTAGCATACAGTTGAATAGCATATAGTGGAGTGGTTTAGAGTGAAGTGGCCTACAGTGGAGTACAGTGTCATAGAGTGGAGTGGCTTAAAGTGTGGTGGGGTGCCTGCCTTTACAAAACTAAAGGCAGCCATGTTGTTTTTAACACACTCTTAGTTAGGGCCTTAGATATAGGTAAGTAGGTTTTATTGTTGTTCCGCACATATTGCCACTGTATTAAAGTGTAAATTGGTAGACAAATGTATTTAGATTTTTCTATATATTTTTTAAAGAGTTTACGGGCTGCTGTGCTAGTACCTAGAGAGTACAGCGGTAGTTACATTAAAAAAGATCTAAAAAAAATTATGAATACATTATAGTGACCTATATTAGTAAAATATAGTGCAGTACAGTGTATTTTCAATTTTCTAAAATATTTATTTAATTTATTTTATCTAGAGCTGCAATTTGCAGGTATTTCCTCGGTGCTCCGTAGCCTTTTATAAAAGCATCACATATGTAAAAAAAAAAACTTATACAATGTAGTACACTATATTTGTGGCATCATAATATTTGTGTAGAAGTACTGAGGCCAAGGACCGACTGGTGCTCAGTGCAGTGGCAGAACGTAGTAATAATAAATAGGATGTCAAAAAAGTTTCATACTGATTCGTTAATATTTATGTTTTATGCTGCATTCGTCTATATGCACGTGCATGTGTGTGCGGCTATGTCTGAAGAACATTTGTGATGGAGTATGTCATCCAGCAAAGTCTAAATAGAGCAAATAGTCTTCAATGAAATGATTGAACTTGGACACTACACAGTTTCACCAAAGTTTAGTGAGTTTCTTGTCTTTCACACATCACTTCACAACGAAATGCATGGGACGCATTCTGTCTGCATTCAAAAATGAATGCTGACTACTGGAAATTCAGACTACAAAACCGTTTGATAAGAGCAAGGTGAAAAAGCATTGGTAAATCCAATAGACCTTTCTTGCATTTGCAGTTATAGGCTAGACATATTGTCTCTGTCAAAGCTGCTCAGCATACTGAGTTTTTATTTCAGCAGTAGCCCAGGAGCAGGGTTGCTGGAATGAGCACAGTGACCCAGGAGTAGAGCTAAAGAAAGTTGCTATGGAGATCATTAGTGGAATTAAACTGTGGCGTTTCTAGTAATTCATTTCTTTAGCCTGGCAGTGGTTACACTATCGCTTGGAAGCCCTGTTTGAGCAGCCATGCTTATCAGTTTAATTCAAAGAACACCATTGAATCGTGCAGTGCCGACAACTAAAGATTTATTTTTGTATACTATGCATGTATGACATAAAGAATTAAATGTTGCAAACATTGTAATTATTGACTGTACTTTTAAGACATGAGATAGTCTCTCAATGCTTTTCAATGCAACTTCCCATAGGAGGGGGAAGAAAACTTCACTTCATAGTTTGGTTGAATCTGAAAATGTTCATTGACCAATGGAAAACGAATAGTCTATGAATAACAATATCAACCGAACAGGAAATCACCAGATAAAAGGATTCACAGAGGCAAGCTTCTCTAGTATAGACGAGACACACGTTTATAAACGACTACACATGGTTTTCTAGTATCAATCACGTGTCAATTCTCACAAAGACACAGCTGTTGCGTAGCTGAGCTCCTGAGAACTGGGGAAACTGCCTTCAAGATTTGCAAAAATGTAACCAGTTTTCGCCTGTTGAATCGTTCCTTTACGTCATATCTTGCGTGCCAATACGCAGCGTGCTTCCACATCAGAGACGAGCACACCTTGTGGGGAATGTTGACATATGCAGATGGATATGGCTCAGGCAAGGTATACAATAAAGGCAAACATGTTTACATTTTCACGCATACCAGACGGCCAAGAGCACGAGATGAGAAATGTATACTCCTCTGGCTGAGCCAAGATGTGATTGATGTTGTCTCAAACCAGTGCCTTAAGGGGGATGATACAAATAAGCCAATGGGTGAACCGATCTGAGCCAAGTCCACTTTATGTATATTTTAAACAAGATGCCTTTTAGACAGCTGTGCTATCCAGTCTCATAAAAATAATAGGAATAAGTGAAATTGTTCCTCAGGACACTTTTTTGGTCTAAAAAAGATTAAAACACTCTAAAGTTGCAAGTCAAAAAACTTGTCAGATTTTCAGCATTAGAGAAAATGTTTATTTTTATTTCACATGCATCTGGTCGCCATGTGTACCTTCTAAATGACCAACACGTTACACTTTTAGCCACTTTTAGTATTTTGAGTCACAGAACAGTATTCTATGCCTTGGACTGTTGCTTCCTCCGTGATAAGCACAGGCTTAAAAATGTCTAACATGCTACGTTTTGCTGTATAAAACCTGCAGCTAACGGAAGGTGCACCTTGGTTTTGTCAAGCAGAACGGATGCTTGTACAATGTAGACAATTCGAAACATGTAATGTACCTGTTGGGACCACATGAGCCATCTCTGACATCCCCTATAGACATGTGCTACCCATCACCTCCCTCTACTGTACATCACAAGAGGCTCCATTGTACATCACACTATGCCACCTGCAGCACATCACCATGTGCCCTCATGATGCAAACAGTCCTGTACCAATTGTTTGAAGTGACAATCTTTTGCGTGGGACCACCCCAGATTTTAACCTTGACTGTTTTTACTGACTATAGACCTCTGTGCACTTTACCCCTGCTAACCAGTGTTAAAGTGCTGTGCTCCCCTTTTCAACATGAGCCCAGCTTGGAATCTATAGCTTACCTAATATATGGTACCACAGCGTACCCAGGGCCTGTAAAAGGTTAAACGTCACAACTGGACTGCGGCGCTCATTGTGCCATTCACAGTGGTAAAAATGTAAACATGACTGCAAGCCTGCCATCAGTAAGCTGATGTGCAGGTTTAAACTGAAAATTTGACCAATCAAAATAGCCATTTTGACAGACATGAAATCTCATTTTAAATGTAATAAGTCTCCCTAAAAAGGATTTACTGCCCATTAAGGCAGAATGCATGATATTCAAAAACAGGACATGTAAAAGTTTGATGCCAAACATACTTACAGTAAAAAAAGCTTTCAAAGCCATCATCACTGTAGCAGGGTTTTGTGAAAAACTTGCGTACAGGTGTGTTATCTGTGCATTTATAAGCATGGTCTGTATGTGCATGCATCGTGCGTGCCTCGATTTGCGCCTGCTATACCAAAGCTCAAGCTATTTCCTCGTTGTAAAAAACATTTAATTAGGATCATTTTCAGTGTGCTAAGGGAATGAGTGATTATGGATTCAAGAAATGTTTTCAATTCTCAGGCAGTCTTGGAATGATAACTGTTCATAAATTGGCCCAGTATTGGAATATCTGCTGTAATAATACTTTCATGAAAAATAGGTCCAAGCAAGAGAATCCATTTTATTGCACCGTTTTCGAACTACATAGATAAAAAGCCATGGTGTTTGAAGATAACCCTGAAAAGAAGCCCTTGACATATTCCAATGCTTCAGAGCCTGACACAGTATCTCTGCAGCAGCAACTCATGTACGGACCAATGAGAACATTCTATGCTGCTCTCTCAGAGCTGATTTCAAACTTCTGTCGACTGACCTTACAATAGTCCATCTTGGCCAAAGAACAGTCCACTACCTCTCGGCCAAAGGGGGTCTCCCTCATCACCGATGAGAGAAGTCCATTGTCCTTCAGTCGGGGAGGATGTCCTCGTGTCTCAGGGGACAGGTCCAATCGTGCCCTCATAGGTGGGCTCGGAATAATGTCCAGGCGGAAATGAACATCATTAATCGTATTTTCATAAGACACACTACAGTCTGTGACAGAAGCTAGGTGAATCACACATATCTTAAGAAAAGGAAATAACACAAGTTTAGTCTGAACAATTTAAAGGCAGCTTGGAAACCCTGCATTCAAACATGATTTTTGTCTTGGGCAGTTAAAAAAGTTGCAAGCGATGTATTTTCCAGCAGCTGCTCCGGAACTCGTGTTCTTGTTCTTCGCTGGAATAACAGGAAAGCTTTACATTGTGTTCTCGCGGCCCCTGTATCCTGTGCTCTTTTTGCAAACTTTCAGGAACAATGGCAAAATGTGCCCGACCTTTCCAGAAGGCGATTTGGAAACGTGCCATCGCTTCCAGCGTCCACACTTTAAATGAATGCCTGACATGAACACACTGAAGAGTGTACAATTAACAACAGGAAATGGAAGGCCCTCGTCGTCACTTCCGGTCAAAGCACTATTCGATAGATGGGTTTTCCAAAGGTTGATTACAATATGTTACAGTATTAACAGTATTTCAAACAATAATGTGACATTTTTAAATGCGTTCTTTGCATGGGAGTATTGTCATGTCTCGGATTAATGCCAATTTTTTTAATCTTACAGGACATGTTTTGGCCAACTTACTTTGGTAAGTAGAACTAGTTACTTGTTTTCATTAATATAAATATGGTTTACTGTTAGTAACTGTGTTTAAGCAAAAATAGCGAGCGGTGTCGCATATTACCTTGGTGGGTAGATGCTTTTAAGCTTTCAAAAGTGTGGTGCACAATACTGGTGCACTTGGCAAAGATGTCCTTATGCAGTGCTTTGATGCATAGGGAATTATAAATCTTTGTGACTGGGCTGGCTGCCACAGGGCCCTAATGTAAATGTCTCACTGCACCCATCAGGCACAATCGGATGCAAGTGCGGGGTGTTGCAGTCTAGAACCTTTGATTGTCCAACCTATCAGAGTGAAAAGTGGGAGAAAAAAAGAGTAATGATGAGCTGCATAAGGAGAGATACAAAACTACAGAAATGAGGTCATATGACCACTAGTCGTCACTATGAGAGCTAATCTGAGATATGGCTCCCAACTGCAGAATGCACATCTCAAAAATTGAGAAAAAAGAGTTTAATCCTAAACTGTAAAAACTGTTTAAAAATCGAGATTGCCGCGCTTTTCACCTCATCCTCATTGGTGGGTTTCAACCACCTTCAAATCTTTCACCCTGCTACATGTCAACGTCTTCTGATACACTCCAAGAGGGCCAATGGTCTGGCAAACCTTCCTCATCCTCCATAAAACAGTTCAACTGCTTTGACTTC
Organism: Triturus cristatus; assembly: GCF_964204655.1. Taxonomy (NCBI): domain Eukaryota; kingdom Metazoa; phylum Chordata; class Amphibia; order Caudata; family Salamandridae; genus Triturus; species Triturus cristatus. Next base: position 836,788,234 of record NC_140591.1, read on the forward strand.
AATGCGCGTGCCTGTCGACCTCATTACTAAAAACTGCAGGTGAAGTAAGGCATTTAAGAGGGTGATTCTATTTGGGCGTATGGAGAGTAAACATTTTTGGGAGGTTGATCTAGGTTTTAAAAGCAGGTGGCACTATTAAAGTCTATGGAAGCATTTTGTTTATCAGGCGGGTGAACAGAAGTAAAAAGAGGGTGACGCCCACCTAATTTGTTCTTAGATGAGTCACAAGCAGGCTTTCAATAGGCTTATGGTATGGAATCTGCGCAGGTCTCTTTAATAGACAATCTGAGACTGTCAGCTGACAAGGGACATGCTGTGGCCCTTGTGCTGTTGGCCCTTGTGCTGTTGGATCAGCAATCTGCCTTTGAAAAAAGAAAGAAGAAAGGTGGCAAGAAAGGGGTATGGAAAGAAAGAAAAAAGAAAGAAAGAGTGAGAAAGAATTAAAGAAAGAAAGAAAAACAAAGAGGGAAAGAAAGCAATAAGGAAATAATGAAAGTATTGAGGAAAGAATGAAAGCAATGAAGAAAGAAATGAAGGGAGGAAGAAAGAAAGAAAGAAGGAGAAGAAAAGAAACAAAGAAAGAGAAGGAAAGAAACAAAGAAAGTAAGTAGAGCTACAGTTCGCAGCAAAAAATTATTCACCCCCCTCCAACCAACCTCACTGCACTCAACGCAACTGCAGTCTACTCTGCACTACTACTCTAGTCTGTCACTGCACTTTATGCCTCTCTACTCTGCACCACTCTACTCTACGCCACTCTATTGTACTCTGCAGTCTGTACTAGCGTCTATTCCTACGGTACTGCACTCTACACCACTGAGCTCTATGCCACTGCACTCCATGTGACTGCACTCTACTCTGCACTACTGCACTATATGCCACTCTACTTTGCACTATTCTACTCTACGCTACTCTACTCAGCACCACTCTATTCTATGCCACTGCACTCTACGCCACTGCACTCTGCTCCAATCTACTCTACACCACTCTACTGTATGGCACTGCACTCTATGCTACTGCACTCTACTCTGCATCACTCTACTTTACACCACTGCACTCTTTGCCACTCTACTCTGCACCACTCTAATCTATGCCACTGTACTGTTCTCTACACCATTGCACCCTAAGCCACTTTAGTCTGCACCCTATGCCACTGTACATTATGCCACTCTACTCTGTACCACTATACGCTACTGCACTCTACACCACTGTACTCTACAGAACTGAATTATGCACCATTGCACTGTACACCACTGCACTGTACAGCACTGTACTTTAGGCCCCTGCACTGTATGTTACTGCCCTCTACGACACTCTACTCTGCACCACCCTACCCTACACCACAGCACTTTACAAAACTGCACTTTGTGCCACTGCGCTTTATGAAACTCTTTACCTCTCTACTTTACGCCCTGCACTCTATGCCACTGCGCTCTGCACCACTCTACTCTGCACGACTCTGCTCTGCACTAATTTACTCTAGGCCACCACACTCTAGGCCACCCTGATCTACTCTGCACCTTTCTAATCAATGCAACTGCCCTCTACACCACTGCACTATTCGCCACTCTACTCTGCATCACTCTACTCTAGGCAACTGCACTTTGTGCCACTGCACTCTACTCTGCACCACTCTACTCCATGCCACTGCACTCTACGCCACTGCACACTAAGCTATTGCACTATACCGCACTGCACTCTACTGTGCGCAACTGCGCTCCATGCCACTCTACGCAACTCTTCTTCCCACCACTGCACTTTACCCCAGTCTAATCTACTCTGTACCACTCTATGCCACTATACTCTATGTCGCTCTTCTCTACTCTGCACTACTCTACTCTATGTCACTGCTCTCTACCTCACTGCACTCTATGCCACTCTACTCTACTCTGCACCACTGCACTCTATGCTACTGTACTCTGCATTAATCTACTTTATGCAACTGCACTCTATGCCACTGCATTTTATGGCACTGTACGCCATTCTACTCTGCACCACTCTACTCTATGCCACTGCACTCTTGGCTACTGCACTCTCTTCTGCATCCCTCTACGCCACTGCACTCTATGTCACTCTACTGTGTGCCACTGCACTCTATACCACTATACTCTGCACCACTCTGTGCCACTACATTCTACACCACTATACTCTACTTTACCCCACTGCACTCTATGCTACTGCATTCTACTCTGCACCACTCTACTCTATGCAACTGCACTCTATGCCATCCTACTCAACTCTGCACCAGTGCACTCTACGCTGCACTACACTACTCTATGCCACTGCATTCAAAACTACTACACTCAACGCCACTCTACTCTATGTTACCCTGCTCTGCACCACTCTACACCTCTGTACTCTACTCTGCACCAGTCTACTCTACACCACTGCACTCTACACCACTCTACTCAAATTTGAACCGCTCCACTCCATTCCACTGCAATTTCTGCCAATGCGCTCTACACCACTATGCTTCACACCACTCCACTCTACGCTATTTTACTGTACTCTGCATCACTATGTATATACCACAGCTTTTTACGCCACTGCACCCTATGCCGCTGTACTCTACTCTGCACCACTCTACTCTATGCCACTGCACTCTACTCCAGTCCACTGTACCCTGCGTCACTCCACTGTACTCTGTGCGACTCCACTCTACATCAGTCCACTCCACTGTATGCCATGCTACTCCACTCCACTCTATACTACTCCACTCCACTGTATGCTACTCTACACCACTCTAGCCTGCACCATGCCACTTCACTCCACTCAGTGCCGTTCTATTCTGTGCCATGCCATGCCATGCCGCTCAGCACAATGCTACTCTACTCCATGCCACTCTGCTCTATGCCACTTCACTCTAGACATATAGATTTTGTTGTGTTCTAAAAAAAACCTTTCCTTTCACACCCCCAGCTTGCCAGATAAATCCTCTCACTTTGAAGTTAGGGAAAGAAAAGTAAACATCAAGCTCCCCTGGAGACAGAGCCTGCCATTTGACCTTTGTATTTGAATGCACATCAAATGTCACAAGATAAAAAAAAACCTCAAAGGCCTTTTTACAGAAAGTGAGAACTCATGGAAAAATACAGTGAACAGGCTTCCACAGGAGGGGCAACTACATGGTGAACAGCCTAGAACAAATAAAGCCAGCAAGTAGAAAGCAAGCAAAAGTGAGTTACAAACCACAAAGTCAATGGTAAGCAATTGGCGGAATGCATTGCCATGGAAGCTTTCAAAATGCCATCAAGAAGTCTTTAGCAACCAGAAAGATGTGCTGTCTAGGAAGCTTTGACCTAATAAGAATCCTCTACACGTTATAGTATCGAACTTGCAGTTAACTATAGTACATGCTCTAAACACCACCAGTCCTAAAATCCCTGTTCACTAGGAAGTATGAGACATACCTTAAGCAAGAAAATATCATGATTATGTGGCATGTTTTAAAAAACACATTTATCATGGATGTAAAAGGTATGAATACATACAGATGCCCTGAAGAAGCAGAACATTCCACAGCACACTTGCTGGATAAACACACTACTGGATATGCATCAAGTATAATTTTGGTTTTGAAATCAGAAGAAAACCCGTTGTTTTAAATTTGTAAGCTATACCTATTGAAAATAAACACATGAATTTAACAGGAATTTCAATAAAAGGAAACATAAGTAATCTAATCTGAATCTTGTATGGCATAGTATGATATCTCAATTAATCGAAACTCAATTTATGCTCTAAAGTGTAACCATTTGTTCAAATTTCTACATTCCAAGAATTGGTCAACACTTTGGAACCATTATAGAGGACATTATTTTCATGTATATGTGTGCCATTAATTGTGACTGTTTGTTTCTATCCTTGTTAGGTGGTAGGCAATGCTCATCAAGCCCATGTCTAAACAACGGAAACTGCACAGACACCATTCGAAGCTACAGGTGTAACTGTGCTGAAGGTTATAAAGGTACCGTCTGTCAATTTGGTAAGTCCTATTTGCCTAGTGAGACTGAGTTGGCTACATTGATTTTTGGAATTGCTTAATTTGTTTGGCTTTGAAGAGAAACTAAACAAACACTAACAAAACAAACAGGCCCATTTTAGTTTCTTTAAAAAAAAAATCTTTATTGACATTACAGTTTTTTTTAAGTAAACAATTATAAACAATTAAGCAACGCACCTCGCAAGTAGGTGCTACTTGTACATAAGTATCCATTTTCACTTTTGTAAATTCAAACTCGATTACACTTTCAATATCAAGTCATGTCTCACTAGACGAGCTAGCCAAAACATAGTCAGGTATTCCCAAATTCTACACCCATTCTAATTCTTACCCTCTACTCTACCTCCTTATACAATACAATACAGTACAAGCCTCTTGTACGGCTCCCAGTTGCCTCTGAAGAAGCATCCCAGCACTAGAGATCTGACAACAGTGCAACATATAGCCGCAGACTTAAATTGCCTCCAGACAGGAGCCAAAGAGCAGAGTTTTAAGGTTCTTTCTGAAAACAAATTCAGAGGGACTACACCGCAAACTGAGAGGAAGAGAAATTCACAGCTTAGAAGCAAGATAAACAAAAGCTCTACTGCCTCTCCTGGCCTTACAAATCTGAGGCAATTGGAAAACTTTGAGGTTATTGGATCTCCCGGATCTGACTTGACAATATGGCTTAAATCTCCTCCTTAGATAAAGGGGACCTTTTTGTACAAATTCCATAAAGGCAAAGTTAGTGCTTTAAATTGGATTCTGTTGGTAACTGGAAGTCAATGAAGTAAGCGTAGGTGAAAAGACACTGAGACCTGTGGCACGATCTTCAAGATTAGATGAGTGGTGTTGTTATGCATTATTTGTAAGCGTTGAATTAGGTATGCAGGCGGACCCAGATACAAGCTATTGGCATAATCCAATTTGGAAGTAACCCAGGCATGAACAATCGTCATGCAAACATTTTCCGGAATGAGATGGAGCATCCTTTTTAGAGACCTAATTGTGGCAAAACAGTTGGCAGAAATAGCCTTAATTTGGGGCCTGAATGAAAGATTGGAGTTAAATTTCACACCCAAATTTCTCACAATAGGTGCCAGAAGAGGAGGAACCCCCAAGTAAGTTGACCACCTGTTGCTGGACTCAGGAGAAGTCTTAGTTCCAAAGAAGATAATTTCAGTTTTTTACAGAATTAAGCTTTAAACAGCTTGCATTCATCCACTCAACCACTGCCATCAAGCAGAGCTTAAAGGAACCTAAAGCTTCTGGCACATTTTCTTGAAAAGCAAAAAGGAGCTGAGTGTTGTCCACATAGGAGACCACTCGTACACCCCATGCCTCAACCAACTTGCCAGTGGCTCCAAATAGGTATTAAAAAGGGTGTGACTGAGTGTCGAACCCTGAGGCATCCCCAGGGGTTTGTTCCGGTCACTGGGGGCTGTTGCAAGGGGCTCTGTCATCCTACTAAGCATCTCTCCCTGAGTTGCTAAATATTCCTCTGCCTTCACATCTAAGTCTGATATGCACTTCATCAGCTATAGCCCATTCCAGCAAATCCTTTTTCCACTGTGTCACTGCTGGTGGCCGTGCAGCCACCCAGTGTATTGCTATTTGGCACCTAGCCAACAACACTCCTAACGCAAACATCCTGGCTTACATCTTTGCCTGCAGTCTCCTCGGCACAATGCCCAAGAGGCACATGTTTACTGGACCCCTCCAGTTGCAATCCCATAATTTTTCATCAGGTGCAGTACTGCCTCCATCCAGAACTCCACTATATGTGGGCATCCATAAATCACATGCAAAAATTCTGCTGAAACATAGTCACATCAGCTACATGCCCCTGATGAGTCCGGATATATTTTAGAAAGATTCTGCGGGATCATGTACGTCCTATTTCAGAAGAAGAAGTGTATAAACTTAAATTGGCCATTAGGTGACCCCTGTTTAACTTGGGCACAGGCTTTTTTCCAGTCTATCAGCATCAGGTCATTGGGGCAATTCCCATCCGATTGCTTCTGGGCCCATTCCGTAGTTTCCCCTCTATCTGCCGCTAAGGCGGCGTACAGCGGAGTTATCAACCATATACAACCAGCTAGTTCCAATAGCTGTTGCATCGTGAACTGCTCCTGCAATCGTGTGGGAAATGAGGGTCAAATTGTTCTTGCAGCATTCGCTATACTGGAAAAAAGCAGGATCTGTCCCAGTCTACCCCAAACAGCTCCTGAGCCTGGGCAAAACGCACAAAATGGTTGTTGGCAAACAAATCCCCAACCATCGTGCAACCTCCCCTCCCGCCATGCCGCACATTATGTGCCCTTATTCATCTTATAAAAGGGACTCAGCGCCTACATAGGGAGATCCTCTGCAAAGGGGGTATTGCGGAAGACCTGATGAACCATCTTAAACCACGTTGTTGCCACTTGCCTGATTAATTACAGGAACGCCTTTAGAACATCCCTCCCCATGAAAAACACCTCCGGGAGCGTGTAGGGGCTGTGTGTGTCTGCCAAGAGCGCCTTTTCCCAATTTGGCCCATCATCTGTCTAATGCCTTGCATGTTTATAATGCTGCATTGCCGCATTATTAAAGGACACATTTGGCACCCCCTTCCCACCTGCTGACATTGGACGTTTCAGCGTGTACGACCATACCTGGCTTCTCCTGCTCACCCACACCAAGTCTGTCTACAATCCAGCTGAGCAAACGTCGCCACTGGGATCGGACACATCACGTTTTGTAGAACATGCAAGCACAGTGGCAGAAACATTGTTAGAGCCATCCTCCCCATTAGGGACTCCAGGATCATCTTCCAAAAGTCAACAGATCTCGTCAGCCCATCTATCACCCTTCCCACATATAAAATGTATTGCTCCTGGTAGTCACAGGTCACCCATATTCCCAAATAGCAGAATGTTTCACGTACCTAGCCAAGCCAAAGTCCCTCCGGCAAGGGGCTAACTCCCATCCCAGTCCACCCAGTGGGAATAGTTTAAATTGTTCTCTGTTGGTCCGTAGCCCTGACAGCTCAGCAAAATCCTGCAGCACCTTTAACAGCAAGGGCGCCGAAATGCACTGGGTCCCGAAGATAAACCAAAGTGTCATACGCATACAAAGTGACTACATAGACAGTATTCACTGTCCCGTATGCACCACGATTCTAGGGACTAAAGAAGACAGCGACAGTGGTTGCACTGCTAGCGCAAAGACAACTGGGGACACGGGGCAACCCTTTCTAGTCCCCCTGCCCATGCACTATGTTTCAGGGATTAAGTTTATTCGATGAGTACTCTAGCCACCGGTTCAGTGTAAAACAATTAAACCCAGCCAATTAACCATAGGCCAAACCCCATGCTGTGCATAATCTCCCACATATAACTCCATCCCACCATGTCAAAAGCACCCCTTAAAACAAGCGTGACTAATGCCAGGTTTTCTCCCAATTCTGTAACCTCCGCCTCATATTGTACATTGCACTTCTTCCTGGTATAACACTCATCTGGTTGGGGTGGACCAGTTCTCCCACTAACAGCAGCAGCCTGTTCAGCAGTGCTTTACATAGCAGTTAATATCCACATTTAGCATGGATCATGCCCTATAAGAGGTAAGGTGCGTTGGATCTCTTCCTCCCTTGTGAATCAGAACCATCACCGCTTCCCTCATAGTTTGGGGGAACACTCTTCTCTCCCGTGCCTCCACAAACACCCCTAGGAGCCTCTCAAGGATGGAATCAGGTAGGGTCTGGTACAACTCTGCGGGCAACCGATCTTCTTCTTCATCTCCGAAAGCACCTCTTTGAATTCCCCCATTTCAAGCGGCCTGTCAAGGCTGTGCCTTTGTTCCTCTGTGAGCTTCATCAGCTCCGTTATTTTAGTCAAGTCAAGTCAATACTTTATTCGATAAAAAATTTTTCATCATAAAAGTGAAAATACAATAAACATGGCCTATATAACATCATAAGTAAAAGGCGATAATACACCAGCCTTACTTAACTGACAAACATAATAAAACTGCACAATATAAAAAAACAGTTAAGACTCCTCTTGTTTACTCTGCCTTCCACAGTCTAACCACACCACCCCAGCCTTATTACAATCAGGGATAGTTTACATATCCTTTGGGTTTACCCTCCAAGGGGTACTACTATCTACAAGATGTATTAGGATTTTAGTTTTCGCATCCTTATCCTCCAAGCACTTCCTATAAATTTGGCAACACCACATACTAACTCAGCTCCGTTATATTCAGGAAGCTTTCCAAGGCACTCTCTGGCAATTCTTGGGTGCGGGCAAACCCCTCCTGCAGGTATGTGTGACATTCATCATTTATCTGATCTCTAGCGAATATATGACGTTAGAATGCAAGCGCATACAACGCATGCCTTTACAACGCAGTTTTTACATTGCAACTTCCATTACAACGCATGATTTTACAATGCATGCCATTCCAAGGCATTTTTAGAAACTACCATTACAACGTATACCGTTACAATGCATACCATCACAACACATAATACTTTTGGGGTAACAATGGGGTAAGTGTTGGATAGTGTAGGGGTAAAAATTACTATTCCCACTCCAATGAGTGCATAAGTAGGGTAAGTGTTGGATAGTGTAGGGGTAAACATTACTATTCCCACTCCAGTGAGTGCACAAGTAGGGTAAGAGTTGGATAGTGTAGGGGGGAAAATACTATCCCCATGTACCCCAAAACCCGTACCCAACCTAAAACTAAAAAATCCCCATTACTTTGTTATATTCCAAATAGGTACCTTATATAGGCGTAGGTAAACATCACAACCTTTCACCTATATTCTTCTCGACATTACATACATAACGGTTCTTAGGCACTGGCCTTTTACCTAAATACAACACTGCATTTAGAACACGGGTTTTTCCCTGGTTCAATACTCATACATTATGCGTCGAGTTCCTATCGACGGATGGTACTCTGACTCCCCCCGGCTCCGAGAGATTAAAATCATTTCCTTGAGTGAAGAAATTTGTCAACGAAGGACCAACTGGCCTTCTGTGTCATAGAAAACCAGAAAAGTCAGCATTCTGAAGTCCATTGTTGCCCATCCTGCTACGGGCACTCGCATGGTATACACCCATCCAACTAAGATCGGATGAAGTACAATCTATCTCCAATGAGGAAGTGATTACTCCTCTAAATTCTTACAACAAATTATGAGAGTCTTTCTGTATTGCTCATCTGTCCTGAAGATGGTCTGATCGACTGACGCCCCAACAGACCGAAACGTCGACTGTATTTTCCATTTCCACAGCATATCTGCACAGCTGATTGTTCTCTAAATACGAGATAGATCTCTGTTAAATTTATTGGATTGGATATTTGTAATGTCATGATTTGTGGATAATACTAAGCTGTCTTTCCCTTCATGTTACATTATACATTTACTTGTTTTCTGTACTCCTTTTTATGAATTGTTTCTACATAAAAATTAGTGATTTTTTCACTTTTAAAAATACCCCGTGTGTGTTGCTATATATCATTGACTGAATTCAATTGAATCACGTTTGGTCGAGTTTCTATCTAGTACTTATGTAATGGTTGCTTTGTACAGTATAATTGAACTGAATCTCGCTAGAACAAAATCCCTTGTTGGCCTTCTACTATTACATTCTTGGAAGCACAGCAGGACTCACAGCATAATATCTATGTTAAAGTTCATGCCCGACGTCATCCTTTAGGCCGACACAGTAACATAGCAAGGTAGGACCCCTAGGGAGACTTGTGGGTATATATACATCATGTCTTGCTTAGACATTCAGAGGAGACTGTGACTTCCCGGCTGACACACTGACCAGAGATGCTGAGGTCCCTGCATGCAGACGCTCCAGCTAACAGTGGTCTAACATCCCTCGCGTGGTGTCCAACTCGAGACCAGGACGGGGTCCCATATTCTCTCCTTACTCAGGTAATGGGGTTGACTAGATCCTTAGAGGGATTCTTTACATAGCACATAGTGCATAACACCTACACCAATGCTAGGTACATTTAGGTACATCTAGTTGGGGAGACATCGTAGGAGTACGCACTTTCTTATCATGTATTTTATGTACTTGTATATATACATGATTACTTCATGATGGTAGAACTATACCATCCCTTTACTTTCGTAGTACTGCTAACCATATATCTTTGCTACTGTCTATTGGCTGTTACAGCGCATCTATTCTACACTAGAATAACAACTGTTCAATAAATTCTTATTGAAACACCCAGACTGTTTATTCTGTGTATCTCTTAGACAAACTAAATGAGCACGAGAGACTGAGCGAAAAGTAGTATACTTTTTCCACGATCCTGAGGGATCAGGGTTGTCATGTTCTGAGGTTGCTAGAAACTATTCTCTCCCCGATAAGAGGAGATTCTAGTGGCACTGTGAGCTAGCTAACGCAAACAGGCTAACATACCCACAGTTTATGTTATCCGAACGCGCAGATCCTGTATAGGATATATATAGGAACTACACGACAACTTACCTTATAATGCGTTGTAATGGCATGTGTTGTAATGGTATGCGTTGTAATGGCATGCATTGTAGTGACATGCGTTGTAATGGCATACGTTGTAATGCCATGCGATGGAAAGGCAGCTGCATTGTTACAGCTGCGTTGTAAATGTAGTGCGTTGTAATGACTGCGTTGTAATGGTTGTTTCCCTCTCTAGCGATCAGAGCAGCCTCACCCTCCCCTTGTAGGGACAGTATATACGTATGGGGCTGTCCCCTGTTCACTAGTCAAGGCAGCAGTTGACTACATTTATCGCTCTCTCAGAACACTCTCTGTCTGTACTGAGTGCGTGTATATTTTATAAAGCCTCGTCCATATTCCTACCACCCATCTAGTGGTGTCCAGTAGTCATTGAGACCCACCTAAATCATCTGCAGGATGATTCCCTAGTTTTGCCTGCTCTGCCGTTAGCTCTGTTAATTCTCATTCCAGCTGTCTATGCACACCAGTCACCTGAGCCATGCACTCCCCCTTCAATGCAAGCTTGTAGGCCTCCCACTCCACCGTCCAGCTATCCATTGTGCCACGATTCTTCTGGAAATATTGTAGAGTATACTCTCTAATGTGTGTGAGAAAGGTGCTGTCTGTCAACATGTCTATCCTAAATCTCCACAGTGGTATTTGGGATCTAAGCCACCCGGTGTGGAGGGTCAGGATCAAAAGTGAGTGATCAGACAAGTGTCAAGTCCAGATCCTCCCTCCTTCCCAATACATAGTCTATGCAATTGTATCCCCCATGTAAGGGCAAATAAAATGAGAATAACTTACCCCCAGGTGGTGGCATCTCCATACATCCACTGGCATATTTTATTTCTGAGTGAAATTGCTTCTTGTTCTATAAATATCAAAAGGTGACTGCAACTGTATCCCACAAGTTACACCAATCTTACAGTCCAAGTGCTATGACAGTTGTGCTGTCCTTTAGATTACAGACATATTATATGTTCAAGTATGTGACAGCAGAGCTAAATTGCAAGTTACACCAACCTTGGGGGCTCAGGGCTAAGATTGTAGAACTTACCTTCATGTTACAGAGATCTTACAGGCTCAAGCATTTGACACAAAAAGATCCCTAAGATTGCACAGATTGTACAGGCCAATGTGTATGACAGCAGAGCTGTCTTTTGGAATGCATGTTTATCCCAGATGCATCTGCCAGCAAATGTAATATCTCAGGTTTCATAGAATTTACCGGCACAGGCCTATTACAGCAGAGCTATGTCTCAGTTTACATGGTCCTCTCAGGCATCTGACTGCAGACATATGCCTTGTATTACTCAGATCTTATAGGTGGAGGCCCCTTGCAGAAGCTGTATCACTCATTCTACAAAGATCTCACAGACAAAGGCGTCTAACTCCAGATTTATCCCTCAGGTTATACAGACCCTACAGGTGCAGATCAACTACAGGAGAAGTATCCCTCGGGTTACAAAAAACTTACAGACCCTCACGTCTAACAGCAAAACTATTGTTCAAGTTATAGAGATTTACCACACACGCAAGTCCAGAGGCATGGGCGTGAGGAACTGCATAGTCACCAACAATGCCCTTTGTGGATATTTGTGACCGATGTGTTGCAGGGCACAGCTGTGCTGTGTGCACCAATGCATAATGAGTAACATAATCCGTTAGAGTTTAGAGAATGCCGAGCACCTGCCAACAACCAGAAAAGGTCGAGTCTGCCAAGCTTGTGGTTCCCATTACCCCATTTAGAAGAGGAGAAGGGCTGGGGTTCTGTCAACGGTGTCTCAGTTGGGCTCTATTGGTGGAAACCATTGAACCGATGGGCTGTTCAGCACTGGGCTTCCAGGTCACACTGATGTCACCCCAACCTTTTTAGGGTATTTTGTAACTCCCTGTGACTGCCATATGAGGCATGGCGATCCTGGAAAAGAAAAACTTCTAATTTCACTGAAATAAAAGAAGAAAACTCCAGTCCTTAATTTAAGCCACCGACCTCCAAGTGTCAAAACTGGCCTCCTGGAGCTCCAGCCTCCCGAGGGATAGCCTGCTTGCCCGCTGGCCAGTCCGGCCATGCTCACAGTGCCTGCAGGTTCCTGTTGCATAAAAAGAAATTGCTCATGCACAATTGGAGGCACTTTTAACCTTCCAGATTGCCTGATCTGGTGTAGAGATGTGCTTTGCTCTTTAATGTGTCCCTAGTGCTGTGATTTTGCATTAAGTGTGGAAGGCAGGACACTCAACTGTCTTGGAACTGTGTTATGTTATGCAGAAGGCTATTTATGGCAACAGTGCACCAACTTCAGCCAAGTATCCAGTACTAGCTACTTGCAATAGTGTCTGGTGAAACACCGCTGCTATAAGGACACCTACATTTTTAATATGCAGCGCCAATGAAGTAGCAAATCCCAAATAAGCATCTCCAATACTAGCATAATATGTGATACTTGACAATTACAATCAACCAGTGACTGATGAATGTGTATATCAATATGTGAATGAAACTTATAACAACCAGTGGCTGAAGGGCCTGTTCCTTAGCCCCTTCTCTGTATAAATTGCAATAGCTCGGTCAGTCAGCTCCAGCTGCCTCTAGCGAGCTTTATAAAGTAGGCACTGAGCTAATACAGCTTATATTTTGAGTAGAGTACTTTTACCTCTGTTGGTTATAAAGCTGATTGGCACTGAGGCAGGGTACTTTATGGGGCTAAGGACTCAGCCACTGAAGCAATATACAGAGAAACAAGGAAATTATGTTAGGAAGGCAGTGAGAACGCATAGAACATGAAGTCCTTCTTCTTCCTGCCCCCCTGCGATGGAAGGTTTTAGGTGCCTGAGAAATAGAAGGAGTTAGCATCAACTACAATTTAACAATTACAATGTAGCCCATTTGGCCACACAGTAAAGCTCCGATCTGACTGGTGTGATTAAGTATGGATACTACAAATTTAAAGCCAATCTGATTTAAATCTGTCGCGGAAACATAGTATAAAAATATAGATTCACTTAGGGATATCCGAAATGACGTACAAAATGTATCCTCAATAACGGAAAGCAAATGAGGAATTCTCAAGCTGCTTTTCAAAGGATGTGAAACAAAGTTCTCTAAAGGGAAAGAATATTGTATAGCATAAAGCCACACAATTGAGTGTCTAAAGGAAATCTGAACAAAGCTAAAGTGTAATCCTCTTAATCCTACAACAGAAACTTTGAGACTCATATATCACATGTCTCATTAATTTCCACCTTCAAACAACAAAACTTGGCAACTGGACTCAAGATTTCTTTTGTTTGGTCCACACAGTAGAATGTACTTGGATTTGTCCCGTCTCCCTATTCCTCTCGGACAGTAGTTCTCCCTTCATTCATTAAATCTTGTTATGACTGCCAAAAGACACTCTTTTTGAGCTTCACTATCTCTTTCACACAATGTGCCTTTCTTTAACCATTAGCTCATGCAACTGCACTTGCAGAGGAGAGAAAAACATTGCATTCAAAGTCAGCATTCACATTAAAAGTTAGACATTAAGAAAGCCCAGTGTTTAAGGCCTTTGGTCAACTTAGTACAGCAAGCATCTCAATACACATTTAAACACAGATTAGCGATATATATACAGGTAAGATATAAATGTAAATCACTATTCAAATGGATAGACTTTCAATTATAAAATAAATGGAGAGTATTATGTTAAGAAATACGTATACATATAAGAATTACTATGTTATTCAAACTGCACAAATGTAAATGTATGTGCGAACTGAAACCTGCTGTTACTATAAGGGAAAACGTTAATATACACACTCATATAAATGTTGAGATTACACAGTAGATGCACTTTCTGTTACTGTTTATGTTTACTACATTACCTTAATAAGACTACATCACACGAGTACATGAGGCCATACGTAAACATACATGTGGCCTAGTCAAACATGACTGGGTGGAGGCAAAATTACGCTGCTCCGGCAGTGATGGGAACAGTGATTGAACCACTGGACCTGATTCAAAAAAGTAATAAGAAATAATGAATACTGTCTTTACTCATTGTAATATACACTTGCGTTTGTACTTTACACACCCGGGGCATTGGGTTATAAGAGAGACTCTGACCTTCGGAGGTTTGAGGCTTGTAGCACTGAGTCAATGGTTGCTAAAGACGTGGTTGAAGCATAGTTTGAAACTGGTACTGCACTAAAGGAAACAGATACTCAGTCATCTATGGATGGTGTTCTCTGGTCTGGGGCAATGTTTTATATTTGCTAAGTAAAGTAATGTTTTGATGCCCAGATGCTGGCAATATCTCTGTAGTCGATGTTGCTAGGGACTATCTGACTTCCCCAAGCTGTTGAAATCCATCCAACATGGATGTCTAGAAATGCCTTGCGGTACCACAGGCCAGAATGTGTTTGCTTTAATACCAAAGAATTCAAAGTTAACTTGTAAATCCACTTTCAGCAGTTGTGTGTAATTCAGCTTGTTCTGTTGGTTCGTTTATCCATGATGATCTCATTGGGGATCATTACAACAAAAACCAATTTGGAACATTTCCATTGTACTTTAATGTTGCTATGGAACCGGCTTAGAAAGTCTTGCTTAGAGGCTACAAAAAACGTTCCAAAACACCCATTCAACTGAGACCTACGGATTACAAGTTCTGTACACTCTCTTAGAAAGATACCAGCGTATGGACCTACAATCCTGCTTTCTCATACTGTATTGTAGAATTCCTGACACTGTTGCACTGTTTTCTGCAATTGTCAAAGATAGAAACGTTGTACTGTTCACTGAATGGTACCTCGAGTTTGGGATGCTCTCATAGCATTAAACAGCAATACAAGTTTTCTCTGAAGTGTTCTATTCCTTGCAAGGACTAGCTTTGGCAATTACCAAATACCCAAAATGAATTATGCCTGCTGGCCTTAACCAAATTGGGTTACTTCTATACCAATCTTCAGAACTAATGGGTGACACCTTTTGGGAGTAAAACTACTTTGGCCGCTGTCAGAACTCATTTATGGATGGCATAAACCAAACAGGGTTTCTTTGGCCTCAACCTTCGCAGTGGGATCATTTACCTCTGGTGCCCTGGGGTCTGCTATACTATGGCGCTGCAAAGAGGGCCACGCAAACCCCTACTACATTTGACTCTGAGTAGTGAGGGTAAGTATTAACATTTTTCTCATGGAGATAATGTGGATGCAAAAATTCAAAATTCAAGTAATCACACAATAGGCACAATTAGCAAATGTCCAGCACAGTACTTATCTTTTACGAAAAGAGAAGTAATATAATCACACAAAAATATAGTATTGTCCATAAAGAATAATGCTATGCTATGAGATTTATAGAGCGCACGACAACCCGAAGGCATTTCAGCGCTAGAACGAGAGGTTTGCTCAACAAAAACAGCGAACGTATAGGTAGGTGATAGGTAGTGGTCTTTTTCTTCACATTTTTAGCCAACACCATGGTTATGAAAGAAGAAACTTAGACAAGCCTATGAACTTCCCTTACAAAGACTGTGGACTCTCCAGAACACTGTACTGGAGATTCCCAATCCAAGAGGAAGCATGTGTCTTTCCATTTATGCCAGTTCATGTCAGAATCACATATAAAGAAAGCAATCACAAGGTAAGTTGTGTCTCAACTATTTTTCATTGTGTTCCTTGCTATTTTTTTTTTTGATTTTTGCTTTTTGTAGCTGGATTGCATTTGACTTCTTTTTGTGGATTTCTTAGCCTGGCTCTCCTCCAGTCAAGATGTCAAATGGAGCATGGGGCCTGGTTTATCTACGCAAAATAAATCCTCATCTTCAATTAGGCACTGCCAGATTACCAATAGTTTTTTTTTACCTCTGTGGATTTTCCTCCTAACTGGAACTCTCTTAAGTAGACACTTACCACCTTTCATGTACACTATCCTGTTCACGGATGCTCCATGCCTACTAGGAGAAGTCACCAGTTCTTTGGGCAGTCAAGAATGAATCTTAACAGACCTTTGTCACCTCCAGTCTTTAAACATCATGGGCCTTGCTTTTACCTGGATATTGGTCACTTGCTAACTATTTTTCATTTAATGCTTCGGAAGTGCCTCTTTATCTTGTCTGTTCATCGTAAAGTGTGCTAACACCCTACCTGTGTAGGAGCTGCCCGATCTAAAACCTTAACTACATCACCAAACTTCATTGACCTGTTTGGTCAGGGTTTTTCTGTGTCTATTGGTGGTCATAGCACACAATCCACCATGTACTCAAAGGAGAAGACACATTGTAACCCCACCTTCTGGGTTCTCTGTTGTGCTCAGAATATAACTAGTCTTGGATGCCCTTTGAAGGCAGTTTATGCCTGAGATTTGTCCGCATGGCGAGGCTTTTAAGGACAGGAAACCTATGGTGTAAAGTTTGGCTTTACTTGGTATTAAATAGCTTATTAAACTGAGCCTTCAAACAGGAATCTCGTCCTGCTAACTAACAGAAACCATTCGAGCCACATACTGGCAGGCCTGCTTGTGACTAGTTTACCTTTGTTGCGTGGAAAAAAGCCCTATCTTCTCCATGCCATGTTGGCTGCCGAGGAGACGTCCCCCCTCAATGGACAACTAAGACTGGTAAAGCTGTTATTTTTTAGCAGATAAAGTTACTACCTGACGGCAAGCAGGCCTCATTCAAACATCTTTTAATGATACAACAGGCATTCTCACTTCCCCAAGAAATAATGTTATTAGGAATGTCCAAACAGACAAAAACAAGGTTAAATGCATTACTTAATTTGAGCAGTGGCTTTTCTTTACTCAGGCCTAATGTAAGTAACGTTCCCTGACTTAAACTGCCTGCCACATATACTTTGAGGACTAATCACAACTGTGTTTTCTATATTCCCTTTGCTCATATGGTTTACGGTTGCAGATTTACAGGAAATACTATATGCACACCGAAAATAATGCACGTAATTTGCGATACATGTTTCTACAAAACTAAGACTTGTCAATTTTTTATGTGCAGCTAATAATGAATGCTACCCCCAAATGAGTGATGGATGCCAACATTTCTGCACACCAGGGTACGACACCTACTATTGCTCTTGCGCAGAAGGGTATGACCTGGGGAAGGATGATAAGTCTTGTATTCCAACAGGTAAGTATTTAGTAGTGACCTGTAATCAAAGCCATGAGGGGGAGAGGGAGGGGTGGGCATACCGGTATAGCAGGAAGTGATGACAGTGAAGATTGTTTTGTTTGTAGTAATGCCGATCTTGATGCTACTGTCTTGTTTTGTATCATTAAAACAAAAACAAACAAATAAAATTACACAAAGTATTCAGAAGTGAGCAAACTGCTTTGATGACTTGAACGTTTATGTTAAAATTGTAAAACCATAGTGCATGGGCATGCAGGCATAACAGACTTTGTGGTGTTCCTTGTGGTCTGCATCTGGTTTAAACAGAGCTGGGGATTTGCAATAATTTCTTTCCCATTACTTTATACTGTGCCCTACTCCCATACAAAGATGGGAGAATGAATATGGCACAATCAACACTGTAAGGGCCATATGTACTAATGTTTAGCAAGATACAAAGCAATCACAAACTGGTTTGCCACTACTAAATGTGTACATTGGTCTATTTCCTAAATTTGCACACTGAATGAAACAATTAGCAAATTATAGTTTTGTGAATTGAAATAGCTCTTTCCTTACTGCAATTCCCAAATATGGACTAACAAAAGTTTTATACTAAGTGTTCACCAATTGAGAATGATCGGAAAGCAGTGGTTTAGCACTTCCAAATGAACACCAAATGGAAGCAAGTTTTAATCAGGTACGAATTACAAAAGGATGAGCGTAGCTTTTTTTTCCTCCCAAAGTGGTACCAATAAACCTGGCAGCCAAAAGGATGAGGCTGTTGGCAATGCAACAGAGAAGAAGGAGGCGCCAAAAAGGGTCTTTTAGGGTCAGGATCACAATATTTGACCAGATAGAGGAGCGGGACACAGGTTCAGCAGCCAGGTTATATAGGCCTTCATTGATGAGTGATATCTATTAATGGGCCCAACTACCCAAAAGAGTGTGGCCATACCCACGTGTGCAGGTAATAAGTTCACTGCTCCTCCTGCCATCTGGCTGCTGTCAGTTGATTGTAATAACACCAGGAGAAATATCACAAAGTGTGCTATAAAAGCTTTTCCATACTTTGATGAATTATAGTGGTGTCAATAAAATTTAATCACATCTCAAATACAGGCCAAGAAGTAAAAGATACAAAGGTACAATTCTGTATATTAGCACATTTTTATCATGTGATTGAATTTTATATAGGATATGTCCTGATACACCCACCCCCTGCGACGGAATACCTCTAGCGCTACTGGAAATATTTACATTCCCTAAACATTCAGGTCGTGTGTAATGCACTTGCTCCTGCCTGGTGGGCAAATGACCGTGGACCCCTTGCTCATGTCGAGTGGTTGGTCGGGGTATGTACCTTTGGCCAAGTGGCCCAGGACAGATGTGGTTAGTGTCCTAAGTTTTGTCCCATCGATGAATCTACTGAACGACAGGATTTGTGGTTCAGTATTCTACACCGTTGTTTCTATTTCCACGTACACATTTTTTGTCTATTCACTAACTGTTTGCAGTAGCTGTTTTGTTGATCCTGATGAAGGCCATGACGCTATGAAAGGTCCCAAGGCCGAAACATGTTGATCACACCTTAATGTAGCTGTCTCTAATTTCAACAGTTTCATTATCAGATTTGCTGTTTTTAATCTTGCCACAGGGTAGCTGAATACGAAATTGTTGGCAGCTTAGCCCGGAGCCAGTTTGAATTCACTTCTATATGAGCACTGCACTTCACTCACCGCACACCACGCTTACATAGGGTTTTGGAATAACACTCCTAACTTATGGAAAACATCCCTGACCTCCTCCCTCGCAGCGAGGGGTTTGTAGCCTGCGTCAAGACTAGGTTCTTGACATGAGGAGGTACCCCTATGATG
This sequence comes from Triturus cristatus, assembly GCF_964204655.1. NCBI lineage: Eukaryota > Metazoa > Chordata > Amphibia > Caudata > Salamandridae > Triturus > Triturus cristatus. The sequence continues at coordinate 836,807,714 of NC_140591.1, forward strand.
AATCATGACACCACTGGTGTCTGAGGGGAACTGTCCTTAAAAAGGGTATCCCTCCTTGGCAAAATTGATATTGTACATTTTTCCCACAGACTTTGTCTCTGGACCGGTGGGTTGTTCTGTGATTAGTTTGTGTGTAATGCACTCCATTTGTTCACTAAAATTATTGCTAGATATTCATGAAGTACCCATGACTCTTACATATTCAGTATCTGTGGACTGTATAGCCATCAGTCCAGAGATAACTTTAGAGACAGCTACCTGTTCAGTAGGTAACCACTGAGCTAAAGGTTTTCTCCTCCAGTCATGTAAAATGTGACATTTACAACAGGTACTACATTACTATTGCAGGTGATAGCACATACGCTTTCAGGCCATGGGTACTCATTTAGGTTCAGACTGACCTGTAGGGCAATCAGACAGTGCCGGATGGATTGATCTGATAGGTCAGTGTGTGGGCCGGTTTTTGGAAGGTTTGTGAGCCTGTTTTGTGGTCTAGTGGGCCACCTTTTTACGGTCAATTTTCTGATGATATCACAAACATTGCCTGGAGCAAGCACATATGCATGCAGTCTCCCATACCTTGAAAAACTATACCACATGTCATAACAAGCTCAAAAGTTCCCAATTTGCACATGTGGGGCACTTATTAAGCTGTTAATTTGCTTGTGGGGGCCACTTTTATTTTAGTGATCGTGCCTATTTTCTGTCTCAGTTTGACCCTATACTCATTCTATACCTAAATGAATACAATACCTGTGAGAGAAAGTATGATGTAGCACAAAGATGCACACTTTCAGCATTGGGATGTGCTTTTACACTGCTTAAAGTCAATACCATTGTCCACCCAGCAAAGCAGACCTCATGCAAAATAGTTGCCTCCTGTGCAGTTTTACACAACATTGCTTTCAGGAAAGGCCTTCCCATAGTGCCTGATGAGTGAATCTCTGATGAAAATGATGCACCTCCAACCCCAACCCACTACAGGGTGAAGCAATGACTGCTGAGGGCAGCAAGTACTGGACAGAAATCGCTCCTAACCATTTCTTATTTAAGAATCAATAAATGTAGCAGAACTCAAAGAATACACATACACAGCTTTTGCTGCAGTAACATTATGTCAGCCTTTTATTTGAAGGTGTAAGATTTGACAACATAACATCAGCCTCTTTAGGGAAGAACACTATGATGAATACTCTGAGGGTACTATGATAAAGAAAATACAACTTAACAAAAAAAATGTTGTTTTACCCCTCACTGTGAGCTCTAGTCCATCCAACACTTTGGGTCTCTGACACATATGCACTACTTATTGTAAACAGCCGCGGTCCGTGCAGGTAACAGCGGTGGGGCCGTGTAAGGGGGAATTTCGAGGGACGATGCTAAGGGAAAATTAATTATTTATTTAATCTTCCAACTGCATCGTCCAAAAGCCCCACCGCTGTTACCTGCATGGACCGCAGCTGATTGTGAATGTCTCTTTACTTTTCTGTGCAGGTGTACTCAGTAAACTAAATGCCATTTGGATGTTATGAAGTGCCTCCAAAGCAGGGGCAACTTGTACCTTAACCAGCAGTTTACCATCTCACTTTGGATATTGATGGTGCACCGAGATAGGATGGTTGTGGTTGAGGCTAGTCTATATACTGACCTCACATAGTTGCTTATACTCTCTAGCATGTGTTTTTGGTGTTTCCCTTTTCTGCTTTCAGTGGCCAGAACAGTGCAATGTGTCTTTATGGCTTCAGACAGAATGTCCATGATTTTACTAAAATATACTGATTACTACCTTTAGGTCACTTCTCAAATCATAATGCTTAGATCTCAATTCATCCATGGCTGACAACTGGTTGAGCTGCAAAGCCAGCATGGATTTTTCTGAATTAAGAAATTCACATATTGTGGGGTTTCCCCCTCGATGCTTCATGACTCACACCTACTCTTCAATAGAGTATGGGAGTTGTGCGTAATCTAAGTCCTAGGTGAGATAGACGTTTTCTAACAGTTGTGCGTCTGTGTTAGGGTCTGTCACTTACAGATGTTTTCTGAGACTGTTTGGATTGTCTTCTTCCCTTATGAAGTCTCTTGGTGGTGTTGGTATAAGAGTTACAGCAGCAGATGTTTACCCACTCTCTAGATCATGATGAGCTTCCTCTGTCACATTTCCTCTTCCCAACCTTCATCACCATCTTCATGGATGACATCTGTGGAAGAGGGATTGTGTAAGTACAGTGCATGTTACTTTCAGCTTAGGAGACACTTTTTGTTTTTAGCATAACTCTTGCAGAAATTAACGTAGGTTGGAGTAATCTACTTTTAAAAGTACATCTAAAATTACATAACATAGAATAAAACTTAACAGTATTATGTTTCTCATAAAGTATTTTTCAAGTGACACAAAAATTTGCTAACGCAGTAGCCATAACAATTCATTGGGTACTGTTAACACTCACTTCAAACTCTCACTTCATGTCAAACCTACAATATGGAGTAATGGGGATGAATAGTACAGATACATATTTGCTGGTGGTGCTGTGATGTGTCTATATCAACCACTCTGCCAACCTCCTCAGGGGCAACGGTTGATGCATTTTATGGCCTCCTTAAGTGGTGTTTATAGTGACTGTGTTGAGAAAACCCCTACATTCCCATCTGCCTCCTTCTAGCAACACAATCTTAAGCTAATGTTGTACCACACTTTTCAGAATTTCATTGATGCAGTGACTGGAAACTCCAACTTCATTTATTCTTTTTTGAGTCCCTTTACAGATGCATGGTCTGCTAACTTCTGGTACACTAAGTGAGAATCTGCCAAATAGTGTGTCACTATTTCAACACACTCTTCAACTAAAACCTCCAGCTCTTCATGAAAGATTTTTCATGTACTTTTTTTTCATCTTCCGCTCTGCACCCATCAACTTTAGTGGCCATATCCAAAGTCCTGTAATCCTTTCAAGCAACCCAGCTACTTCGCACACAACTCCTCAGTCCACCTCAGTTTTACCTACAAATCACTTCCAGACTGTGATAACATTAAAAGGCCTCTTCTAATTTCTCTTTTCTTCTAATTTTGACTCAAACTTTGCACCAAATGTGATTCAAAAATTGATAATCACAATATACAAATATTGAATGCTTAGAAATCACAAATAAAAATATCTAAGGTATGCACATCTTAGTTTGTGATTCTTTATTTGGGAAATACCAATTTGCAAATACAGAATCAAAAACTTTTAGCACTATTGGACCCTAATTATCTACCATGCCATAAGCGTGAGGTGCTACAGAGTGGGCCCACAACAATAACACTTGTAATATTGTTTGAATACTAGCAGATTTTGTAAAGTTCCAAATCAAAAGCTGAAGATCCAGGTACATAGATAAATCCAATTTAATATAAGTAGAGCACAGTACTTCCACACCAACAGTTCAGCCAGAATCTCAGGTACTCACATTCCAAGTGATGTAACCGTAACTGTGACATGTGCCATAATTGAAAATACACAGTACAATTAAAAGGGCAATATATAATTAAAACAGCAATGACAATAGAATAACAGGGATGTAACACATCTTCCCCCTTAAAATCATTGAGAATGAAACATGGTACATTTGGAAACACGTCTTACATTCCAAACTTGACCATCTTGAGTGACAACGCTATTGCGATTGACTTTAACAATTTTTACAGGCCTACTGTATTCATTACAACCTTTCGAAAGAATACCTGGTTTGCGTATCCTTACAAATTCCCCAACAACAAATTGAGGTATCTTAACTCTCATGCGAAGGTCATACAGATTTTTACTTTTCTGTTGTTTTTCATCACTTCTACTGGCTAAACCTTCCTTGTCTAATCCAGAGAACTGAACTTTAACAACCTTCTTAAACCACCACGGACATAAATTTGATGCAGGTTCCCTTCCTCTAAGTAAACAAAATGGTGAAACTTCTGTTGTCGAATGTGGAAATATACGGTACAACCATAACTTCTCCCTCAATCTGTCCTTCCAATCAGTACCAAAATTACGTGCCCAAATAATGTCCTGCTTGAGAACTCTATTAAACCTTTCTACCTGACCATTCCCTTGAGGTTCATAAAGAGATGTGGTAACATGACGAATATTATGGAGCTTTAAAAATTCCAACATCTCATGAGACTTAAACTCTACTCCATTATCTGATATAAGTACTTCAGGACTCCCTTCTCTGGCAAAAGCTTCTTTTAGGAAAAGAACAACACTACTAGTAGTAACATGTGGAACTAATTTCACCTCCGGCCATTTAGAGTGGTAATCAACCATTACTAATGCGAATCTGCAATCCTGTGGTAAAAAATTAAAAGGACCAGCAATGTCTATTCCAAGCTTTTGCCATGGATGATCAGGCCACTTAACAGGAATAAGAGGAGCAGGATTGCACTTGAGAGATTTCTCACTGCACACACAATCCGGGCACTCTCTCACCATTCTATCAACAAATCTGTCTATACTGGGCCACCAAAATATCGACCTTATAAGCCTTTTCATTGAAGACATTCCTAAATGGCTTTCATGACTCAATGACAAAATTGAATCACGCAACGATACTGGCGGAATACACTTCCCTTGTCTAAAAATGAAACAATTTTCTACAAAAATCTCATCCGAAACCTTCAAATACGAGAATAACTCATCAGTAATGTCTTTCTTGGAAGGCCAACCAAGCTTGTTATACTTAACAACTTACTGTAAAAGATTATCATCACTCATGGCCTTTATCCATACTTCCTCTGTAATAGTACTGAATCTTCCTGAAAAAACTTCAGGAATTTAGCAACAATTTCCTCCTTATCTGTAGTATCACTAGCATCACAAGGAAGGCGTGACAAACAGTCAGCAGTGACATTAACTTTTCCCGGAACATATTCAACAGAAAAGGTATACTCCTGCAGCCTCGACATTAACCTAGCTATTCTGGCTGTGGCATTTAGACCTCCACCAGGAGACAAAATAGGAATAAAAGGTTTATGATCAGTTTTCAAAATAAATCGAGCGCCCCAAATGTAGTTCCTAAAATGTTCTACACCCCAGATACATGCTAGTAATTCTCTCTCAATCACTGCATAACATCTTTCTGTTTCATTTAACATCCGAGAGGCGAACGCCACATTCCATTCATCTTTCCCAGCACATTGGGACAACACATAACCAAGTCCGTATAAACTTGCATCAACGGTAAGTACACATGTTTTTCCAACACAATATGGTTTAAGAGTGGGAGCAGTAATCATTTATGTCTTAATATTTTCAAAGACTTCTTGCTGTCTTTTCCCCCAAACAAATTCAATATTTTTCCTTGTTAGCTCTCTTAGGGGTTCCATCTTAGAGGCAATTTTGTTTATGAATTTACTATAATACTCACACAAACCTGAAAAGGAAAGGAGTTTCTCTTTAGAGTCTGGGGATGGTGCTCTGAGAATAGCATCAATCAGTGTTTTTGGGAATGACACCTTCTTTTGAAACAGTGTGACCAAGATATTCAACAGATTTTTGGAATAACTTGCTTTTTTTTTTTTTTTAATTTTTTTTATTGAACAGGCAGACAGAAAAAAAACACAAATATACATACTTACATCAGTTAGCGTCTATAATCGGAAAAAATTACACTATATTCTCAGCATTAAATAAAAACCTGGAGCAGTAAGAGCAGGAGGAACAAAAAAAAAAAAAATAAAAAAAAAAACACAAACAACAGAAACAACCCCGCCTCATACCATAAAGGTTCCCCAATTTTTTTCATGTTTGCTTATGGAGCGGCTCCCTCTTAACCGAGCTAATGCAGACTCCATGGTATATATCTATTTTTGGAATAACTTGCATTTGTTTTTCTTCAAGGTGAGACCAAATTCTTTAAGTGTCTTACACACTTTCTTTAGATGTTCCAGATGAGATGCTTGATCAGGTGAGTAAATTAAAATGTTGTTTTGGAAATATTTCACACACGAATCCATATGTCTGAAAAGGTGACACTTTGATCTCTGAAATACAGATGCCGCAGATGCTAGGCCAAATGGCATCCTCTTGAATTGGAAAAGACCTTGTGGTGTAATGAAGGCTGTCAATTGGCAAGAATCCTTGGTCAACTCAATTTGATAATAGGCTGACCTAAGGTCCAAAGTGGAAAACACAGTAGCACCTCCTAACATGCACACTACCTCATTGATATTTGGCAGAGGGTGACAATCGATTAGAATATTTGCATTAAGTGCACGAAGGTCCACACATAACCTCAAAGATTTGTCAGATTGTCGTGCTAAAACAATCGGAGAAACCCACTCCGACGATTCCACCTCCTCAATAACTCCTTCATCCAACATATATTTCAAGAGTGGAGCTAGTTCATCTCTAACATTGATGGGAACATTTCTGAGTTTTTGCCTAACAGGAGATGCTCCCTTCTTAAGTTTAATCTCATGTGTGAAACCTTTTAGTTTCCCTAACGAATCTGTAAAAACCTCTGGGAATTCTTTTCCAATGGTATCAAAGCCATCACCTTTCACTACAATGCCCTTTTCATCACATCCTTCAACAACCATAACCGGCTCTTTGTTACGAGGATTGAGAATGATCCCTAACCTCCATTGATCACGCCAAGCTAAAACATTAACACCTTTTTTAGCAACATACATTTTTTTGAAAGCAGACCTCCCTTTGAATTCCACTTCTGAGGCAACATAACCTTCTACATCAATTACAGATCCATCAAAACTTTGAGCTATAATGTCAGGAGGGGATGGATCCTTTACAGACATGACATTACCAAATTTCTCATTGAAGTAGACTTCAGTAATAATAGTCCAGGGCGACCCTGAATCTGCCATAAGCTCTAGAACCTCATTTCAAAACTTAACTTCGCATTTAGGTGAACTTAGACTATCACCCAGGGAGCATACATCAACAATAGAAACAACAATCCCTTTTTCACCTTCCTGATTTCCCTCAGGGTGGTTGAAACCCCTCACAGTAGAAACATCATTGCTTAGGGAGTTGACGTTTTTACGAGTATCAATGGTTCTTCTACGGTCATCTCTGCACGCTTTAGCAAAATGTCCTATCCTACCACATTTTATACATTCTTTTCCTATGGCAGGACACAACTTAAAAGACACAACATGACTAGTACTTCCACATCTAAAACAAACAACATTTCTGATGTCTTTAATTCCCGGTTGATGAATCTTAGCAAAATAAGTCATTTGCACAACACAAACCTCGTCTACACATTTATTACTGTCTCCTTTGGAGTTAACATCATCAATAGTTTTCCTCCACTTGTCAGATTGTTCAAAAGCTTTTTCAGTTGCTATAGTGTCATGTAAGTTTGGGTTGCCTAATATCAACAACTGCTCTTGTGTTTTCTTACTTCTTACGTTCACAATAATTTGATCTCTAATCATTTCGTCAGCAAGATCACCAACATTGCAAGAGACTACTAGACTCCTAAGACCAGTTAAAAAATCAACAAATGTTTCAAATTCCCTTTGGGCCCTAGTATAAAATGTATACCTATTGAGTGCTATGCTAGTCGTGGGTTTAAATCGAGTTTCCATACGCATAAGTGCTTCCTCAAATGTACTAAATTCTCCAAGTGCAACAGGTAACGTCCTAAATACAGCTTTCCCCTCTGAACCTAAACAATGTAAGAAAATACTTTTTTTTCTTTTATTACCCATTCTCTCACCATCAATTGCTTTCATGTATGTTAAAAATTCCTCTTTCCATCTACACCATGGAATAGAAGGATCACCTTTAGATTGCAAGAATTTTGAAGGTGGGTTAAATTGCATGTTGTCTAATTTTAACGTTACACAGAGAAAAATAAAAATAGAAAGAGAACAAAAAAAAGAGAAAATAAAAGAGCAATATAATCTTAATAAGTAGTACTTAGAAATTTTACAATTAAACACAATGTAATAAAATTCACTACTAGTATAGTCTAGTCAAACAAGAGAAACTGTGTGCATCAGTGATGTGCACAATCATGAATTTAAAATTGATGTAAAATTATTCTTGTCCAGGATGATCAAAAGCTGTGCACATCAGCGATGTGTACAGAAGTAAAACTTTGGTTATTATAAATACCTCATTGTGCATGAGAACTGAAAGCTGTGCAGATCAGCGAAATGCACAAAATGAGTTCTTTTTTAATGAAGAGCAGGAAAATATAATTCTTCTTAGGCGCATCCAGAATGCGAAAGATTCGCTTTTCTCCGTGCGTCTGCAATATGCCAATTTGTTGTGGTGCGTATCCACGGCAACTCACACAGGAGAGAGAAAATGACATTCAACGCGATCTAGCGTGATGACGAGTAATACGCGTTTGCAGGACGTCAGTTTGTTGTGGTGCGTATCCACGGAAACGCACTTGGACGAATGAAATTTTCTCCAACGTGTCTTTGTGTGATGACGCTGTGTACGATCCAGGCGTCTTAACGAAGACTCAGCAACAGGACGCAATGAACAATGGCGATGCGCGCGCGAAGCGCGTCTACTCCACCAATGATGCAATGAAAATGAACAGGTATCTCGATTTTCAAATGATGCCAATGTTGTCCAATAGTTGAAAGTGTTTAAAATTATGTAGCAACGTTCCTGTGTCTCGTAGAAAACCGAGAAAAACACGGTGGTGGATAATATTTCCAGATTATCCACATGAAGCATAAATTCCAGGTCCAAGAAGTGAAACAATTAAAAAAAAAAATCCCAAAATGTATAGTACAGCTCCTGTGCTCAAGAAAGTAGCAGGTACAGTGTCCCTCGTCGCCAGTGTAAAGTTCCAAATCAATAGCTGAAGATCCAGGTAAATAGATAAATCCAATTTAATATAAGTAGAGCACAGTACTTCCACACCAGCAGTTCAGCCAGAATCTCAGGTACTCACATTCCAAGTGATGTAACCGTAACATGTGCCATAATTGAAAATACACAGTACAATTAAAAGGGCAATATATAATTAAAACAGCAATGACAATAGAATAACAGGGATGTAACACATTTGCTTCAAATATATAGTTAGAATCCATAGGCAAAGAGAATTAGGTTTCCTGCTTCCATTGACTTAAAGTTGCTAAGGTTTTGGTAACCAGTGACCCCTACAGTTGATCACTTTAAGGTAGAGAGAAACAGTTTGCTGCATAGATCAGTGGCAAGAATGTTTCCTTAGTGTGCCCACATAGTGGGAAGTTGGAGTTCGCTGATCAGTTGCGGCCATCATCGTGAGACAGAAAGAGAGAACATCTGGATGCCATGCATTCAAATTAAAGTTTTGGAAATTAGTCATTGTGAGAGTATATTGGAAGGTAGCCATTTCTGACAGATGTTTTGGGATTTGTACCTTCAGTTCTCTATTGTAATCCTGCAGTGGGCATATACATGAGATAACAGAGAAGGTTGAGGTGCCATTTTGAGGATCACTTTAGGTGAGTATGATGCACTTGGGGGCTCTTAGCTACACACTCTGTAGCTCCCATAACAAACTTCAGTCCAGTGCATCAGAGCTTGTTACACCTAATACTATTTGTTGCTTTTAGAGTCACTGCAAATTGTCCATGCCTGATGTTAGGGGCACTGATTACTTCTGTTGGGTTGAGTTCTTTAATCTCTGTTAGAGCTTGCCCTGTAAATGTTGTGACACTTTAATTTAGTGATCCTGTGTTGCTGACTTTTTGGAGCAAGTCCTAGAAAGCCTTGAAACCCATTTTTTCTTTATTTCTTTCCTTCTTGTTATTCCTTTTGATTCACAATTTGTAGACTGTGGTGTTACCTATTTAATTTTAGACTAGTAGATGAGACTTAGATATCTGGGTGCTGTGAGTTTGCGACTGGCTACCGCAACAAGATAGGGCATACGCACTCAGAAGCTGATCTAGCAATCTCTAGTTCATCTATCAAATACTATAAGACTAAAGGCCATCATTCCAAGCAGAGTGTAAGTCTTTCTAGGGAAGCTACCTCTGGTTTGTTTTCAAATCTGGATTTCTGCAAAAGTGCTAATGTTACTCCCTTCAGGTGTTTGCCTGTGTAATTTTCTAATCTTACATCCAGACACAAATTGTGCAGGCGAACTTACAAACTAATACGAAATCTGAATCTGCATCTGCATAGTTATCCTGTTGTTCCTCATTCCAAGGTCCAAAACTTAAAATGATGTGCAAATCGTGCATCTGGTAAATAAGATACACTGCAGTACCAGTATTTGCCGTGTGCTCAATTAGTACCTGTAATTGGTGACCCTTAGAGTTAGTGCATAAAAAACTACTCGAGAAGCTCATTCCTCCTTCCACTTCTAGATACAACTTGCAAACTCCTGACAGGCTGTCCCCTGGCAATAAGATAGTGTGTTGTTTTATTGGGCATGCACTCTTTCCTGTGCCTGCCACAGTCTTGACCTATTTGTACAAGAAAATGACTTCTTTGCAGCACTCTGGTCTGGAGGCATTTTTTAGGAATACATGTTTGGGCAATCAGTCATTATGCAACAATTCAGAAATACTATTGCAATCTATTACACTTACAATAGATGTATGTAGTTCTGTTGCCCATCATTTTACTCGCAAGCAAAATCTATGCAGACCTGCAGAATATGTAACACTCCTGCTTGAATCGGTGACTACATTGAGTGTGATTGATCATGAAGGGCCGAGTGGTAATGGCAACAAGCCATCAAGAATATTACTTTGAGGAGGAATATTCATTAATTTGCATTGTTGGGATGTGATATAATCACTAAAGGACCTAGAACATGGCATCAAACGCAGTGAGTAATTCTGGAAGCCCCTTCATAAATGGGAAAATTAAGAATGGTTTAGTTAGCATCGCTTTTGGACACCATAATCTACTCCATCTGAGACCTTGCCAGTGGACAAATATCCCTAACTATGATTGCCACTAGATTTAAGAGCTTTCAATGTTTTTAGGCTCATTGTTCACCACCATGAATTCAAAATTCCTGTCTTAATTGTTCAGCAAACTGATGCTAGAAGATAGCTCATAGATTAATGTTAAACACGTTCTTGAGAAGGTATGATAAGAACAGATCGTAGATAAGAAAACCAAGAAATAATAAAGAGCACATTGGTGATGTCTCCCGCTAAAATGGTTGATGGATTTTCGGGTGGCTCTAAATATTCTTTCTTCATAGCGAATCATTGCTGCATACTTCTTTAATTCTATCCATGGTTATAGATGAACACCATTATATACAGATATATAACCCTACATTTGCTCTACAGGAGTAGAGAGGGCTTCTCCATTATACAGAGAGACCTTTATTCAATGAAAGATTTTACCCTTAAAGGCCGTGGACCATATTTAGCTCATGTCTCTTAACAATACAAAACATTTCGATCTGATTTCCCGGTACAGTCATCAGATGCCTCCTTACACACAACCTATCTGATTGTCTACTAAGAAGTGCCTTGATGAATAGATTAGAGCACAGCTAGCAGAAGTGAGAAGAGAAAGTAGGCAAGTAGAACGACCATTTTGTTCGACGGCTAAGGGGTTAAAGAGACTTCTAAATCTTTTTATTGATTTTATGAACAGCCTTGATCTATCCACCAATTATTATAAATCACACATACTGTTTGGCCCACCTAAAACAAAAACTATGACATTTTTAGCAGAAGGTCACTATATTAGCCATATTTATACATTTCGTTATTTTTTGTGTTTAATTAGACTTTGGCCTCAACTGACATTTGCTTATATCCCACAATGTGACTACTTTCAATAGGGCTACTTTTAGCATAGGCGATTTCTTCCATCGGCTTGGGCGCACTCACATAAAGTCTTGTAAATGTTCAAGGCTAAGTGCATTCCATTAGCCAGCTATGGATGTGGTATCTGGGGATATGGGCCTGTCGCCCCAATTCAAACAGCTGAAAACAAATTTCTCAGGGGGCGATTGGGGGTTCCCCAAAGCACACCCATCGAACTTTTGCATGAAAAGCCGGGTTTGGCTATATTATTGATCAGCTTCAATTCTGTACCCTGAAGCTCTGGCTGTCAGTTAGGACAGAGGAGGAGTTAGGTCTTAACAGGCTGATCACGCAAGATTGCATGAATATGGATAACTCTTCCTTGATCCCAAGGCTGTATCTCCTCTAATATGAAATTTTAAGGGAGACCCAAGCTTTATACCAATCCAAGTAGTATAGCTAAACCCGATCATAGATAGGTCAATGATGGCAGAAGACCGCAAGGTTGTAGCACTACACAAACATTTAGAGCATCATGCGATACTGGTGAAAACTGTTAGTGGACTGGAGCCCTATCTTACTTGGAATCAGTCCCGCCACCAGCGACGTCTTTTGACATGTTTTAGGCTTAATTTATTCTTGCCTTCTAATCATGGTTGTTTAAGGACTCAATGATGCCCATGTGTATTTGTGATAATGTCTCAGCTAATCACACTTTACACATTGTCATGATTTGCCCGAAATACAATCATTTATGATTTAAACTTATACGCCCACTCTTAAAGCCTATGAATTTCATTCAAGTCAGACCTGCATTATTGTAACTACAGTTTTTAAATACACCCACAGTCTGTTTTATTTCTCTGGGGTTCTAAAGCAACTGAAATTGTAACTTGTGCTGAAGTTAATCTCAATGTTTTGTTTTATACAGTGTTTGTCTTTTATGATTTTTTTAAAAAAATCGAATATAGAATATTGATTGATTGATTGACCATGGAGACACAATTATGATACATCCAACTGAATTGAGCACATTCACTTCTTAAGATATAAACAACAATTACTCCACAAGATAATTCTGCCACATCATCATAGCTGCAGAATTCCATGCAAATTCTTTCTGATGCTAAGCAAGTACAAGAACCTAGAACCAACATAATGTCAGATTAACAGTTATGTAACTGCTATAATGTGTGGTGGTCGGAATCTGTGACTAAAATGATTAAGCATGTTTAAAAAGAAGGACTATACATGAGGTCCAAAAATAATGCCACACAACAACAAGGCTGCTTGACAACACTACTATACAAAAAACTAAATATCACAGAAGAACAATAGGTATGCAACACAACATTAAGACACCAGTACAATAGATCAACAAATTCAAACAACTTTAAAACCACAACACACATACAAATAAACAACAGAACAAAACAACTTTACAATAATAACATAATGCCAATGAAGGACAACACATACCTAAAAAACATAATTATTCACCACCATAAAACACCAGCATAACAACAAAACAAGACAAAGCAATGTAACTGAGTTTTTTTGTTATGCTGTTGTAATAGGTTGTGGTATTGTGCTGTATTGTTGTTTTGTTCTCGTGTGTTGTTATTGTGTTGTCTGTAACTTTCTGTTCTTCCTTTGTCTTGTTGTGTTGTGGTGTCACTGTTACTTTGTGTTGTTTTATTGTGCCATTTTGTGGTTTTATGATGGATCTTTTGTTGTTATTGTTCGATTTTTCAACCGATCGAGCAATCAGTCAATATATGTTTTGTTTCAGATACGAAGAGTGATAAATATAAATATATAAAAATAATAGTCAATAAAATACATGAATTAATAAATATCAATTTATGAAAAAATTGAAATGTTTCATTGGATCCTATACTTTACATACAAATACCAGTCACATTCTGCAAAACTTGAACGCAGTAGCCATAGTTTATTATCAAACAGATAAATATTATGAAACTTGGCAATATCTAACGAGCACTTAGCACACTTTGGATGTTTTTGAGGATGCGTGTATTTCCATTATGTTGGTTCTTTCCTATGCATAACCTTTTAAGGATAATATGTTGCATTTAATTCTCTTGCCCCAGTCTATTCTTACATATTTTCGAAATCTCATTGAGTGTACTTCAATCATTATTCAGTTTATGGAGATACAGAGCACTGTTAACTTCCCTGACCTTATAATTGCAAATACAATCTCACAGACCATGATAGGAAACACAAAAAAGAAAGCGAGTAATTGTGTCTTTGAAGGGCAACAATTTGATTTGAGTTATGGAGTCAGGCTTCATGTGCTTATGAGTGAAAATTGGTAAACTACTTAATCCTGTACTTAGCACACAGTCTTCAACTCCAATTGCTTGATGACATCTATATAGGCCATTATCATCTTTTATTTTTGTGCCTATGAACTGGAACATAAACTAGTGATTGCTATGGCCCTCAATGTATCTTATCACGCCTTATGGCATTATGGTTGCTGATGAGCAAGCATTTCACCTTTGGGAAGTAGCTCCAGATGGTGCCAATATGTGGATAAACCGATCACATTAGAAGTATTTGTAATATATTTAGCCCGCAGGGGTTTGAGCAGCTTTGAGTAGCCAGCTCTCATTGCTTCTGGCAGGTTTTTGATTTGGCGCTATATACTCACCCAAAGGCCTACAGGCTAGAAATGCATCTGAAAAATCACATCCCATAGACTAAATTTAAAAAAGGGAGCAACACAATGCAGTTAGCAAAATGTGGTATTGTTTTAAATAAATTGTTGTTAGTTAGTACAAGAGCTGACTGCTCAAATGTCTCCACATTTCTGCTGCACACAGACAATGAGAGAGTCTGAAATCTCTACACCTCTAAAATCTCAGTTGTTACAGCTCCTCGATTTTCTATTAAACTTAAGAATTGCTCAACATTTACTCTTCATGCACTGTGGCAGCAAGTTAAATTATCATATATATCTATCCAAAAAGACTCAAATAATCCCCCCTTAGTTTTCTGGGCTGCATCAAGCTTAAAAGTATGTATAGTACCACATAGAAATGAAAAATCAAGACCTTTGTTTTCAACAAATTAACGGCCATGCTCCTGGACCACAAATATTATTACACACCTTTAGGGATGTTTACATCCTGGAAGCATCTAAAGAGATAAATGGAGAATGACGTACAAAATGTAGAGTAGGATAACTGTTCTCACACAATGCTATGAGGATCACCCTCAAACTCACTAAGCAATTTGCAACTATACATATGAAGAGTGAAAGGCACCCCTTGCCTCACTGGAAAATCTTTTATAAATGTTTCCAGCTTATCATGCATCACCCAGGCAAAATTATTGCTGCTCAAGTTAAATGAGACTGGGTGTACTTCCATATACCCTCTGGAACCAAGATGGCTCCTTTAGGAACAGCGAAAAATGGGGAATCGTCTGTACGCCAGGTGGCAACATACCCACTATTTTGGGTGGGAAGCGAAAGAAACCCTTTACTTTAAGACAACCCTCTCTCATTTTAATAGTGACATGCTTCATCATTGGGTCCACCCTACTCCTAAAAGTGGAGGTGGGCTCAACTTTATTCCAGGGAGCACGTATGAAGATTGGGTGTATGGGGGTGTAACTCAAAGATAAAATTCCGGAAGATATACCTTCCACAAAACTTGCCTTTCCATCTCTATTTGGAGTTGGGGGAACCAATATGCTTCTGTCAGCATAGCCTACACAGGCTCAGCCTCTGGGAACCTTTGACCGACTGTCGATAGGATGTTTGGCACTCTCCAAAGTAACTAAAACCATCTTCCTTATTTAGGGGATCGTTCCAGTGCAGTAGTGGTTCCTCTGCTAAGGCGGAGGAGCGTCCCCCCACTGCTTTTTGCAGTGTAAAAAAAGGAGAAATAAAATGATAATTTCTCAAGGTTGTTATCATATTAGTGTTCCCTGTTGCAGTGTCTTTGTGGGGTGGGCTGCTGTCAGAGCAGGGGGAGGAGTGTTTTGCACTCCTTTATGTGAGCATGTGTACTTGGCTGGCCCTCTTGGGCCTCCCAAAACAGTCATGCACACATGCCATGTTCTCCATGCAGGCTGCATTACAGCCTGCATGGAGAACATGCCCACACCCTCAAGCCACTGGCTGAGCACTGTGTCACGGTGCTCAGACCAATCTCAACACTGCATTGCATTGTTGTGATTGGCTGCATGGAGCCTGGGAGCCGTGGTGCTTCCTGCTTCCTGTCTGTCCCAAGAAGCCAGGAAGTGGACGAAGGAGAGGTTGCGGCCGGGAGGTAAGTGATTTTATTTTAACCCATCTCCCCCGCCCCTTACCCCCACCTCACCCCACTGCTGCTTCCATGTAGCAGCTATCACTGTTTTAGTGTACTTTTTTCATGCCTGGGAATATGTGTCCTTCCCTTGCAGTTCCTGACAAGAATAAAGTATGCTGGACACAAAACCAAAGAAATGATCCCCACAGTTTGGAAGAAAACTCCAATCGTGTGAAGGGCATTTATTTTTTGTTGTTTTAATAACAAATTCCTTCTTTGGAAGTTTGATTGTTTAAGGTCAGCAAAGTTCAGTGCCTTCAATAGTGCAGCAGTGACAAAAGCTCTGTCTAAGCCACAGAGATCTCTGCTTCTCTGGCTGAGATCTCAAAGTATGGCAGGTGATGTTCTGCCAGCACAGCAAAGTACACCCCTCGCTACCTTGGTAGACTGACTGACCAACGGTGGATCTATTCTGGGACCAAGGTGACCAATGGAATAAGCTACCCTGCTTGTGTCCTGAGGGTCTTGTTTGCCTTCCAAGACAGGCCTGCCTCATTCTGGGACCTCCTGAAAGAGCTTATTTCTCTTGCTCCCATTTTGGAACTTGAGAGGGCCAGAGTCCCTTTTGCTGGGCACTTGCAGGCTCTACTTCTCAATACAGGAATGATTGGACCCCCAATTTAATCTTGTCTAACTAACTCTCAGATACTCACAGGTAGGCAGATATTCATCTACTCCCCTTCAGGCACTGTCACTCATCCAGACTGAGTTTAGAGATCACCAGTGACCTTCTCATTCCATCCTGGCAATAAGGGTACAACAAACCTGACTGACTGACTTATTTATTGAGCGCTCTATTGCCGAGGCGCCTTGGCACTGAGTGAGGATTAGGGTTAGACAGCTTCCAATCTAAGATTTGGTGAATAGCCAGGTTTTTAATGCCTTTCTGAACAAAATCGTATTCGTTTGCAAGCGTAGCTCTTTGGGCAGGGAATTCCATAACTTTGCCGCTTGGAATGAAAAGGCCTTGCCACCCCATCGGCCTCTCTTTATCTTAAGAAGGCAACCTCACAGAGTATTGACACACTAACTGTGGCCGCCCTGAAAAAACCTAGTGGTGTATTTCATTTCACTTCAGACATGCCAAATGCAAGAGCTAATATCCAAGGGCATACCATGCTATGCATACACTATCATCTCATAAAAGAAGAGTTCCCTACAGATAAATCTAAAATGTATGCATGCATAATTAGCACAATCTTCATAAACTAAGGGAATAGAAAAGCTAAACCCTATAAACTATTACATTTGCTTTCAAACAACAAAACAGTGAACGTAAGGGATAAGTCCATTTTGCTCTAGAAATCTGTACACCAAGGGCCATATGTAGGTAGCTAAATACCGGTCGGTAACGGCCGAAATTCGGTAAATATCCCGTTACCGACCGGTATTTAGTCAATTGAGATGTAGGAGGCCAAAAAGAAGGTTTCGGTAAATATGAATCGGTAAATACCGATACATATTTACCGAATTCTAAATTACCGATTCATATTTACCGAATACATATTTTCCGATTCGGTAAATATGAAGTGGTAAAACGAGAAAAGAGATGTAGGTAAATTCGGTATTTAAGAAATCCATGAAATTCGGTATTTAAGAGTCGGTAATTAACATAGATTGAAAGCAGGTGGTAATCAGCAACAGTGCATATAAGCAATCCCAAAATGCAACAGCGTGGACATCATGGCTGCTCTGTATGTGATTGCAAGGCGCCTACGTCTACAGGCAGCAGGTCTGAGGATTTGGAGACGGGAGGAACGCATTTACAGACAGCGCATCACACTCTTTCAACAGACTGAGGCTGAGATACATGAAAGGTACAGGCTACACCCACAAACCATCATGGACCTGATAAGGGACCTGCACCCACTCCTGGACCAGCCAACAACAAGGGCGCATGCCATACCACCACATGTGCAGGTTCTCTGTAGCCTACATCTACTTGCATCTGGCAGTTACCAGGGGGTGATAGCTGCGGTAGGCAGGGTATCCCAGAGTTGCCTGTCCCGTTTCTTCAGGAAGTTCCTGGATGCCATGATGCAGAGAATGCAACACTACATCAGCTTCCCAAACACACAGGCTGAACTGCAGAAAACCAAGACAGACTTTTACCAGATGGCACAGTTCCCGCATGTCATAGGCTGTATTGATGGCACACACATTCCAATCTGCCCACCAGCAGCCACTGAGCACATCTACAGGAACAGAAAGTCCACCCACTCCATAAATGTGCAGGTAATCTGCGATGCAGGCAACATAATCACTGATATTGTGGCTAAGTTTCCTGGGAGCACCCACGACTCCTACATCTTCCAGAACAGTGGGATCTACACACGCCTGGTTGCCGGAGAATTTGGAGAAGGATACCTGCTAGGCAATACACTGTGACGCTCCCTAATACTGATTGCAAATGATTGTGTATTGAGGCATGTGACTAATGCTACTCTCTTACTCACCTAGGCGATAGTGCATATGCCGTGAGGTCATTCATCCTCACTCCCTACCTACACCCATCAACCCTGAGTGAAAGACGATATAATGTGGCACACAAATCAACACGCAATGTGGTGGAGCGCACGTTTGGACTATTGAAAAGCAGGTTCCGCTGCCTCCACAAAAGCGGAGGCGCACGCCAGTACTCACCCATCATCTGCTGCAAAATCATTGCCACCTGTGCAATGCTGCACAACCTTGCCACGAGGAGAGGTACAGAGGTGGAGCTAACTGATTATGAGGACAATGATGATGAGTCTGCACAGCCAGAGGCCAACGCAGCTGGAGTGGCAACAGCAACAGATGGGAGAGAGAGACGGGCAGAGATCACATGCAACTATTTCTGAGTAATAAGGGGACACAGCCAGTAGTTGGATGGCATGACGTAGTTTAATTATGCGGCACTACACCACAACACAGAGAAAAACCTGTGCTCTCAATATAGTGCAATTACCAGTTGCAAATCAAGGGTTACTTCACCCAAATGTCTCATGCTATACTGGGCAGCATTAGTGTCTGCGACCACGCACTACAGTGCGAGATGCCATTGATTGTGCATCCTCGCTAGTGGCAGCCCCATGCCGCCTGCTGCTCCTCCATGTATCTGGGACAGGGGGGGTATTGCTGCTCCTGCTGGTGGTTTCTACGCTGTCCACAGCATCCCCAGCACCAGTTGTGGCCGACTGGCTTGTCAGTAGTACTTCCAGTGCACTGGTGACCCTCACCATCCCCCTTGAGACGTCATTGCTGCAGTGCGTCAGACCCTCCTGCATTGCCACAGAGCGCCTGCAGAGCAGCGAAGTGGCAGTTGCCAGCCGGTTGACTGCCCGTGTATGATTGTCTCTTCTCTGCCGTTCCCGGCGCCGTGCAGCTCTGTCTGCATCAAACTTACTGCACAGCAGCATGACGGACTGGGACATGTCCCGCATGCCCGCAGCCATCTCACTCATTCCCTCAGCCATAGTGCTGATGCCCCTGTCCATATTTACAAATTTATCTTGGAGTCCCCGCATTTGCCGCTGCACTGACATCATTGCCCTTGCCTGTAGGTGCTGTATCTTTACCATGGTGGCCTCCAGCCCCGAGAACACTCCATGGCTCTCTCCCTATGGTGGTGGACTCTGCACCCGAGCCCTGCGGCGACGTCTGGCACCTGTGTGTGCTCCCTCAGAGGCAGAGGGCACACTGGCATGGCTGCCATCCAGGGGCACAGTGGATGGTTCCGGCCCCCTCCAGTCTTCGGATGAGGACTCCGACACTTGCAACCTGGAAGCAGCACGCCTCCCCGACCTGAGCAATGCAGGCGGTGATGATGCCGGTGACTCCAGCATGAGTGGCGATGCTGGCTGTGGTGGTGATGCTGGCTGTGGTGGTGATGCTGGCTGTGGTGGTGAGGCTGCATGTGGTGCTGATCTCTGGCCAGAACTGGTGGTGGCCTTCCCTGAGCTGTCTTTCCGGTGTGCCCTCCCTCCCGTCTCATGTGCAGTCCTGCGCAATGTATCGTCTGTGGACAGAAATGCAACATCAGCTCAGTGTACCTGAAGCCCTGCATTGCTAGCATCACAATACATTTCTGAAACACTCTCACATTGTCCTCTGCCTGCTTTTCGCTAATGTGTGTAACATGCCTTGTTGTTCTGTGCTATTCAGTTCATGGTTGGGGTTTCCCGGACTACATCTCCCATAATGCATTGCTAGTATGCACTAACACATGGACTGGAGTGGGATACTCATTGCCCACTTGGGGAGTTGGGATAGGGGTAGGGGGGCCACATTGCTGTGCATGCGTCTTACCTTGTTTGGTGGCGACTCTGGCAGAGCTGTCGGCATCCCCAATCCCCACGACACTCTCGGGCTCTATTCTGGACTCCACCAGCTCCTCCAGTTCTGTAAGGGCAGGTGCCCTGTTCCTTCCCCCTCCTGTCCGGCTGGCCTCCTTCTGCAGTTCCCCCATCTTCCTCTTGGTGACGATGCGTAGGTCATACCACCGCTTTTTCAGCACGTCTATGTCCCTGGGGGTCACTCCGATTGCATTCACCTGCGCCTGGATTCCCAGCCAGATTTTCCTCTTCTCCGACTCAGACACTTGCAGGGACTGATTTCCAAACAGCTTCTGGTGCTGCTTGACCACCTCCTCCACTACTACCTGCAGTTCCGTAGGGCTAAATATTTGTTTCCTCCTCCTTTCCCCTCCATCTCTCTCTGACTCCTGGCTGGACATTGTCAGTTTGAGGCTCACAATCAGGCACTGGCTCCCTTGCTCTGCTCTGCACTCCCAGCCTCTCCAGAGTCTGTTGATTGTGTGCACCTGCCTGGGTGTGGCCACTTCCTGGTTGGGTGGGGTTTGGTTTGCACAGGATTGGCTGATTCATCAAGTCATGTGTATTTGAATTTCCGATTCGGTAAATACCGATTCGGTATTTACCGATTCGGTAAAAACCACTTCGGTATTTACCGATTCAGTAAATACCACTTCGGTATTTACCGAATCGGTAAATTCTGATTCATGAATACCGATTATTACCGATTCGGTAATAATTACCGAATGTTTACCTACATATAACTTACCGATTCATAAATACCGATTCGGTAAAATTCGTTATTTATGAATCGGTAAATAAAACTTACCTACATATGGCCCCAAATGTGTCTTCTAGTACAAAACATTGGACATGAAATACAGTGGATGTAAAATATACTGCCTGGGTACCAAGACAAAGTCACAGTAAGACAAAGGATCACAACCCATGACCATCCTACTTCTGAGATAAAAGAGAACAAGACAATACGTTAAGAATCTATCTGAGAAGGTTATAAGTTAAATAGATTCTACCCTCATAAGCATGTGAAAGCCAGATGGACTTTTATTGACGATACCACTACAGGTAGCAGTCAATTCTATGTCCATCTACCCATAAGCACGATACCTACTTCACCAAAATGAACAGCGTTATCAACAAATAAACAAAGGGTACAATTCTGATGAGTTGGGAAAGAGCAATTCTTCATAAATCAACCTAGAACATCATGAAGACATGAGAGCTAATATTTAAACAGTTGGTTTTAAGGTTACTGAACTGCTACAGAAGAAACACATCACAGCAACGTCCAAATTGCGCTGATCTACATTTCAGTGCTCATTGACAAATCTTCCCCCCAACTACTGGGGAATGGGGATCCCTCATCCCCAGCTAAGTAGATCAAACCCTGGGATTGATTAAGCAGAATATTAGATCCAAGCTTAATCATCACTACGTGTTCTAAATTGATGGCATTAAACCCAGTTGAATAAGAAGTGGCCTAGCCTTAGAGGCTCTAATACTGATTTTCTTATGAAGGGTTCTGCTAATACAGTGTGTAAATTTCATAATCTGTATAATTGCATCCAGAATAGAAACCTTATCAAGAACCCAGGTAATAAGGTAAAAACATGGGAGCAGTTTATGATTCCACTTGAATGCTTGACACTACTCACCGTAATTTTAAAAAGTTACAATAATGGCAAAAACCAGTAACACAAGCAGTTACATGTACATCACACTGTAATCTTATTTTTATGTTTTGCAGAATTCACCCTAGTTATTATATCGATCTCAAATAAAATCATAGGGCTTCATTCACGCCACCGTGGGTGGCCCATTAGACTGCTGTCAATGTGAGGTCCTCGTTTTATCCATTCTGGTAGAGGACCACCGTCGTATTTCAAAATCCCCACTTGACGCATGTGCATTGATTTACCAACGTGTTTCCGCTGGTATGGTGCTACACTTTTGACAAAATTGAATGCTGGATGGTCCACCATTTTGTAGCGACTGACTTGATATTCCTTTTTGCTCTGCAGAAAGAAATCTTTTTGATTACATTTCCCTGCCTGGAACAGCTTTACCAAGCATGCCCCTTCCCAGCAGGAGAAATCAATGGTGGAAGCCCAACTAAATAGGGTTGAGCATCTTTCAGTGTACCTTCATGGTTCTGTGGTTGACAGGTCGCAGTGCAAAGGATTCCGACAGTGGAGCCAGCAGAGGCTCCACCATCAGAAACATAGCAGTTCCTCCATCATTAAATGACGTGGCAAAATCTCAGAATTGGTAGAAATGTAGTTCTGAGTGGTTGAATATCTTGTTGGGTTTCTTAGTGCATTGTATAAGAGCAAATGATGAAGAGATGATGATCTCATTGGTGCTTTTGAGCACATTTCTAAAATGGGTGATTATTCTTTCTGAAAAAAACGGGATTGGGTGTGGAAACCCCCTGACCATATTAAGGAAAACGTTATCTATTGACTCCAGAATCTCATAGCATGTGTTTCAGCAAATGCAAAATACCTTCCCTAAAGTAATCATTGCTGTTGAGAAAGAGGTGTAGCAAACCCACCGCTCTACATAGTGCATCACAATGGGGTACACTGTGCAGAGAGGTCAGAGATACTCTTATTGGTTTACAGAAGCAAAAGTAGATAATACCAACGCTCTATTTTGTGGTAGTGTGGGAGAGCAGTTAGGCTTATCAGAGGGTAGTGCTAAGCATTTGCTGTACTCACAGAGGCAATAAATAGAACACACACTCAAGAATGAAGTCTAGACCAATTATTTGAAAAATAACAAGTCTTTTTATATATATTATGAATCAAGAACTTCAGTTACAGGTAAGCATGTAATACGTTTCAACAATAAGAAAGGTAAGTACAGGAAATATACAGTTGTGCACAATTACGTGCAATGTTATTCTATGAAGAAAAACATTGAATGCATTAAATCCCAGTGCAGTAGGACCTAGGGGTTCACCTTCTAGATTTCGAATGTTAGGGAGCCAGGTTCCCAAGTTCTACCAGCAGTTTGTCAGGAGCGTTCCGGATTCGATCAGGAGCTGGGTGCGTGGAGAGTACATAGCTGGTGCAGTACAAAGAGGGGGGGCACCTAAAACGGGCTGCACAGGGGGACTTGTAGGCAAGTCCAAGGGCACTCACAAGAATGTAGAGGTTGCAAGGGCCTGGGGACCATGGGAGCACAAAGATTTTGAAGATTTCCCGGCCAGAGGGGTGGGTGCAGAGCAAACAGGTGATCCAAGCTCTGGTGCGCACAGTGCACCTTACGGTCAAGGAGCAAACACCTCAGAGGTGTTGGTGCAGGATGTCTGGACCACTCAGCTAGTGGGTCTCAGGGCTGCTGACATCCTTCCATGGGTGCTCAGTCCTCAGGCAGTTGGAGCCTGGCTATGACTCTTGTAGTCGGTCTTGGGTTGCAGGATGTTCAGTACACCGAGGTTGGGGCTGTTCAGCTCCAGAAGATCCTGGTGACTCCAAACTTGGTTAGGAGGCAGAGTTGATCCTTCAGACCTATGGTACCTTCTCCTGTGCAGTTGTGGTGTCGGCGGGACCAGGGAGCTGCAAGTGAAGTGTTCGGACTCGATGCAGGGGAGTAGCTCCTCCACTCCATGGGAGTTCTCAGGCAATTTGAAAAACTGATGGAGGGCCCCTGGAGTTTGTAGGGATCTCTCAGTGGCAGTACGAGACTGTGTTCAGCAACTGTCGAGTCTTTTGGCTGCAGGCAGGGTTTCGTACTAAAATCCAGTCCAGGCTCTCTGTCCTCGGGGTCAGCGCTCTTCTTTGACCTTTGTCTTCTTTTGTCTATTGAATCTTAAATTCAAGGCTCAAGGGTGCCACCTAAATACTGCATTAAGAGGCAATAAAGGGAGCGGCAGATAGTAGCCAATGGGCTACCTACCTTTGGGGTTACTACATCCTATAAGTGCTCACCCCAGGTGGGTGGTGGGCATAATCCTGACCCTGATAGGTTATTTTCCCCATCTTCAAGATGTTTGAAAGTGAGCTGGGGGTCCACATCGCCTGCCCCACCTTAGGGGTGGAGAAGAGTGACTGGGGACCCTCCTCTGCTTCTGACTAATTTTTTCACCTGTCTTCCTGCCGTAAGTGGGGTCAGGACAGGAGGTAGCCATCTGCTGCTAACAGGAGAGGAGTGGGTTGGAGTTCAAAGGTGGCATCACCTTTGAAGTTTCCCACCCTTTGTTCCTGCCTGGAGGAGGTGTGAAGCCCCTCCTCCCAGGGCAGGCATTGTTTCTGGCCCCTGAGAGTGTAGGCTCTCGCCCCATGGGTCCAGAAACATGTGTAGTAGTGGCAGGCTGGTGGAGACCAGTCAGGAACACACTAGAAGTTGCTAGGTTTCAGGGGGCCCTTCTAAAGGGTCCTCCGGGTGCAAATATAAATAAATCTGACACTAGAGTCAGTGCAGGTTTAGTAATATTAGATGTTTGGTACCAAAAATCCCATACTACAGTGAAGACATCATGGAGTGGAGAAAGTCGTAATGATGAGTGTCCATCCCATGTACTCTCTATGGCTTCCCTGTTCACTTACAATACCCAAGAATCAACACGCATATTGCAGGAAACAGCCATCACATTGCATGCGTTACAACGCATGCGATTACAGTGCAGTCGTTACAACGAACGCGTTGTTACATCACAGCACCATTACAACACAAGTTGTTACAACGACTTGCTAAAGGGGGTGCTCCAAACTAAGGAATAGTATAATTTACTATTCCAACACCTTCCCTACTGTTGCACACACTGGAGTTAGAATGGTAAATTATACTATTCCTACGTCCAGCGCACCCCCTACACAAAGTTGTTGTAACGACTTGCGTTGTAATGGTACTGCGATGTAACAGCGCGGTTGTTGTAACGTCCGTGTTGTAAAAGAATGTGTTGTAAACGCATGCGATGTAAACAGCTTTATCCGGATATTGCAGGGGCATATCTGCTCATGTAGATATGTCCTCACAGTGGATCTAGTGCACCCTGCCTTAGGGCTAAGGCCTGCTAGAGGGGTGACTTACCTATATCCCATGCTGAGTTTGTGGGCATGGCACACAGGGGTGTGTGCCATGTCGACTCTTCAGTTTTGTCTGCACCAAGACACGCGGTCTGCAATGGCAGTATGCATAGACATGGTGAGGGTTCCCTAGGATGGCACAATTCATGCTACTACCCTTGAGGTCCCACTTCAGTGCCAAGGCCCTGAGTACCAGAGAAACTATTTACTAGGGACTTACAATGGGTGCTAAAGTTGTGTCAATTTGGAAACAAAAGGTACAGTTTAGGGAAGGAACTCTGGCACAGGGGACCTGGTTTGCAGGGACCCAGTGCACTTTCAGTCGAAATTGCATCATTTTCCAGCAAAACGTTGGGGCTAACCATGTCCAAAAGAGGCACTTCAATAAGACGTTTTGACAGTTGTTGTCAAACGCTATAAGGTCACACAACAGCTGCCTTCCATTGCCCAAGCCAGTTATCTACAGGTGTGTGTCACGATTTGCTCCCTGCATTCTCGTGCCCATCACCAGGGGGCTGAATTGTTGGGTTCTCAGGTGTTCTAATAAGCTTCCAGACCCTCCCCTTCATGCATATACTTACTTTCAGTCATTTGGATTCTACTTGCAAATTGTCAATCATTTCAGATCCATGCTGGGTTTTGTGAAAGCCAGCCTGCTCATGCTTGAAGACAGCCTGCTCATGTTTGACCCTCCATTACCTAGAATTCCCTGCTCACTGCTTTGTCTCCACCCCTGCAGGCCAATGATGGGTGGAGGAATTCAGCTCACGTGTGGCTGGCTGCTGCTAGCCTGCTCACACCTGATGCAGGTGATTACTGTGAGCTCTTTTAAGACCCAGCTCCCTTCAGTCCAGTGTTGGTCATTGTAGCTGTGTACCGGTGAGACCGATCCTTGTTTCCTGAGCTTTTGATATTACTTGATTCTTTTTTTGATTAAACAATTTTTTTTGTCAAAAACAAGATATCGGCATATTACATGAATCATCACTTTGATTTCAATTTCCACACAATATGACCAGCGCTCCACATTCCAAACATTTCCCCACACATTGTCAAACTCTGTAGTTCCTCTGGCCCCTAGGCCACTTTCCATGGGGCACATTACTAGGGGAGGACGCCTGCAGAGAAACAGCAACAAATTATTAGAATATGCAAGGTATATTTCTACTCTGGAGTGGGTGAGGCCACAGCCTCAGAAGCTAACTGGTCCAACCTCTTCAGCCGCTCACGCCGCAGCTCTATCGTAGGGGAGACACAAACCCCGCCTCGGTATCTGTTCCACTTCCCCCACCGGTGGTCCCACTTCCCAGGGCTGCCCCCCCCTTGAATACCGTTTTTTCAGCGACTGGCCGCGTCTATATCCTTTGCCCAATCTCGTACCAACGGGGCCCCTTCCACCCCCCACTTCTGTGCAATGTTGCGCTTTGCGATAGCAAAGTCCATTGCAGCCCAAGCCTGTTCAGCCAGGGAGAGGTCAGTTGCCGACCAGATGTTTAGCAGGCAGAGCCGGGGGGACTTTTGCAGCGATTTATCGCATGATCTTGACATTTGACGGGTGACTGCATCCCAATAGTGTTATATGTGTGGGCATTCCCATATAATATGAAAAAAGGTGCCAACTAGATTACAATGTCGCAGACAGAGCGTGTCAGGACGCCTACCCAGACGGTGCAAGAGCTTAGCATCAAAATAGACTCTATGGAGGATTTTCAACTGGATTAGCCGGAGCTGCATGGGAATAGCTACTTCCCTAGGGGAGGCCAATGCGTCACGCCAATCCTCCTCTTCTAAAACGCCCAGGGCCGTTTCCAAACTCCCTTTCAGTTTCCGCATTGGAACAGGGCGGTTATTAATACGTTTTTTGTATGTGAATGAAATGGCCTTGCGGTCCATGGGGTCCAGTAGCAACCTATCTTCCAAGGGGGACGAATCGGGAAGAGGGGTTCTACTCGGTATAGCTGTCAAAATGGCGTGCCTAATTTGGAGGTACCGAAATGCCTCCGAGGGCGCAAGTTAGAATTTAGTCTGAAGATCACCAAAGGATGCAATCCTCCCCCCCACCCACACGTCCCCCACTGTGGAAATCCCTATTGTGGCACATTTATCGAACCCAGGGCATTGACTGGGTCGACCCAGCTTTTCAGGCTCCCACAGTGGTGTCGCCTTAGTCATGCGATTGGACCATCCCATTTGTCGTGTGACTTTGTGCCAGGTCTCCAACGTGCATGCGGTGGGGCCAGTTAACTGCAATTTACGGGGGCTTGTGTACAGCGCCTTATTGTAACCACCCGTCCCCCCGAGCCAGCGGTCAGTTCGGAAGTTAGGGTCATCATATCGGCCAAACACCCAGCAGTTAATAGCGACTAACTGGGAGGCCTGATCGTAGAGTCGTAGATCCGGCAACCCTATTCCCCCATCGTATCAACCCATCGTGAGTTTGGATAACGAGATGCGTGGGGCTCTGTCTTCCCATAAGAGGCCCCAGAGATCACCGTCGATTTGGGCAAAGTAGGACTCTGGTATAAGTATCAGGGCATTTTGCAATGCATATAAAAAGCGTGGCAGTGCTAATATCTTGAACAGGGACGCACGTCCCAGGAGTGTGAGGGGGAGTGATCGCCAATGGAGGGCGTCTGACTTAAGACGTTGAAGAGGCCCGACCAGGTTGTGTTCGAGGAAGAGATCCGCATCTGGGGTGACGAATATGCCCAGATAGCGGAAGCCGCGTCCCGCAACTGGTATCTCGTAGCCCCTAGGACTGGCCGGATGAACACCCCGCAACACAAACATTTGGGACTTAGACCAGTTTATACTGTAGCCCGAATGGGACCCAAAAATATGAAAAATGTGCAGCACTCGTTGTATCGACCGCGCTGGGGATGCCAAATATAGCAGAATATCATCGGCTTATAAAGAAATGTGGTCCTCATGATCCGCCGTCCACTTGAGCCCCCGGATCTCCGGATCCACCCTGACCCAAACAGCCAATGGCTCCAAAGCCAGAGCGGAGAGCAGGGGAGACAAGGGGCACCCCTGTCTGGTGCCTCGGTGCAGTGCGAACGTGGCTGACCTATGGTTGTTCACCGTAACATGCGCGGTAGGTTGCGTGTATAATAGTCTGATCCATCGTACCAATTTGGGACCGAACCCCATGCGCGCCAATACTGCGAACAGATATTCCCATTCGATAGTGTCAAACGCCATGCTGGCATCCAAAGATAGGAGGATCGCGTCTTCTTCGATAGTAGTAATGCTACCAAGGACCCCGTTCACCCTCCGTAAATTGCGGGCCGTATTTCTGCCCGGCATGAAGCCGGACTGGTCAGGGTGAATTAAGTCAGGAATATACGGCAGAAGTCGATTAGCCAGGAGTTTAGCCAAGATTTTAGCCTCGACTGTGAGCAGGGAAATAGGACGATAGGATTTACAGTCATCTACCGGTTTGTTAGGTTTGTGGATGACCACGATGGCGGCGTTACGAATATCAGCCGGAAGAATTCCCGACTCGAAACACTCCTTATAGAGGTTAAGCAGATGTGAGGCCAACAGTGCAGACATGGGCTTAATAAGCTCAATGGGAGCCCATTTGGACCCATTGCCTTGCCAGAGCGGACTCCATGAATAGCCTTTTGGATCTCAGTCTCAGTGAAATCCACCTCAAGCGCTTCCCTGTCCTGTGGGGAGATGCTCGTAATTCCCACGGTGGCCAGAAGGCCATTAGACAATGTTGCTTGAGAAGTCGGTGATGCAGCCTAGACCTCTTTAAAATAAGATGCGAAAGTATCAGCAATGAGTTGGGGATCTGTGAGACGCGTACCGTCCGGGGATACTATTACGCAGACCCACCGAGAGGCCTGCTCCTTATGCTCCAGCGATGCCAGGAGTTTGCCCGTTTGCTCCCCAAGTTCATACACCCTATGTCATGAGGAAAGCGCGCGCATTGTGGCCTCTTCCAAAAGCAACTGCTTATAGTCCTGCCTCTTGACTTTGAGGCTATGCTGCACTTCGTGGTCAGCGCCGACCGCGGTGGACGCCTCGAGAGTTAACAGTTCAGCCTCCATCCCACCCACTCTTTTAGACCTCTCAGTCCTGTACCCAACCACCAAGGAGAGGGCCCTACCTTTTATTACGGCTCCAAACGCTCCCCAGAAAGTCAAGGCCGAGTCAACCGTTCCCACATTGTCCACAAAATAGTTTTCCGCGTCCTTCCGTAATGCATCCTTAATGTGGGGGACCCTCAACGCCCATGGCTGCACGGTGAGGGTACCTGGGCTTCTGACCCAACGCAGTGTGAAAGATGTCAGGACAGGGGAATGGTCCGAGATCCCACAAGCAATGCAGGAGGCTCCCACAAAGGAGTGAATGTCTTGGGCATGTGTAAATAAGTGATCAATACGAGATTGGCTACCATGTACCCCTGACTGAAACGTGAAGTGCGTGTGTAGAGGATTGTGCCATCGCCAAATGTCCACCACCCCCAGAGCATTAGTGAATTCAAGTAGTTGTGAGCCCCGCGGGGATCCTCCCGAGCTGGCAGTCGGTCACCAGACCCATCCATGGCCAAATTGAAATCCCCACCCATCACCAACATCCCCATGGGCAATTTCAAAAGCAAGGCACCCACTGCATGTAGCGTCATTCTCTGCAACCCCGGGGGGGCATAAACAGAAACAATATTGACAACCGTCCCCTCCCATGTACCAGTGACTGCCGCATATCTGTGCGTCCGTCCAGGAGTCATGAACAATGTATGGACAGTTCCTACGGAGAAGAATTCCCACTCCCCTGGAGCCCGAGGTAAAGCCAGAGTGGACCAATAGCCGATACCCTTTCCTGTTTAAGGCTCCACATGTGGTGCCAATGAGATGCGTCTCCTGCAGCATTACTACATTAAGCCCCTGCCGTTGGATATACTGCAGTACGATACCCTGTTTAATTTTATCCCCAAGACCATTGATATTCCAACGTGCCATTTTAAGCGTACTGGCATTAGCCATTATATGGGTCGAGGGAGGATCAGGCGCAGCAGGATGCGGCTATAGTTGTGGGGTGTCCCCTGGGCCTCCCCCCCCCAAGACCCTTGTCCCAGGACCAGAGACTACAGATATAAAGTTTGTGAGCGCTAATCGCCTTGCGACTGCTTCGAATGTGTGAGCGGCGAACATAATCATGCACCGACATAGAACAGATTAAAACAAAAAACCATAACAATGCCAAACACCAAAATCCCTCCCGATACACCTCCCCAACTCCCACTCCCCTCCCTGCTTCCCTGCATAACGGACCTAAAACCGCCCGCCACCCCCAACTTGCAGAGTGCCTGTCACCCACCCCAAACATTTCAAGGTACGTGATACAACCCCATTCCCTAGAGCATCGAGAAAGAAAACAGTGCCCGCCCGACCCATCAGCCCTCAAATAGTAAAGTATGTCGAGATCACAGAGCCGACTGTCACAGTCCACCAACAGGCCAATAGTTCTGCTGCAATAATCTGTTCCACCCATGAAGCCACCCCACCCTCCACATCAAACCCACAACACAGCTGAATTACCCCACTTAAGAAAAAAGAAAAAGAAAGAACTCCTCAAGTACAGTCTTGGTGTCTGAATAAAGGATGAGCGGGAACCTCAGTCTCTCTAGATAGATAGTATACTTGCAGTTCCGAGTCCATCACCCCTCCGGGCGCCGGTCGTCGAGTCGTCCTGTGTCAGCGTCCCCTGCCTGAGGCCACGTCCTTCAGGTCCCCCAGTGTCCCCCTTGGGCCTGCGGGGTCCCCCCACCAACAGTTCTCCAGCCATCAAGCCAGTCCCATGCCTCCTCCGGACGGGTGAAGAACCAAAGTTTCCCTTCTGATTCGATGTGAAGCTTGGCGGGAAGCCACATGGCATATTTGATTTCTTGCTCCCTTAAGGCGCGTTTCACCTCCAGGAAACTGCGCCGCAGCTTCTGGACCAGCACGGTGAAGTCGGGGAAAAAAGGTGACCTTGCTATTATCGATGACCACTGGAGGGGCCGCCCTCGCTGTTTGTAAGATTACATCGCGATCGCGGTAGTTGAACACCCTCGCCAGAATTGGCCGGGGTGGGGCCCCAGGCCGAGGTCGTCCCCCCGGGACACGGTGGGCATGTTCAATGGAGAAACATTTTGAAAGGCCCCTTGGCTGAATCTGCTTGAGAATCAAGTCTTCCACATAGAGGTCGGTCGCCGGCCCCTCCGCCCGTTCTGGCACGCCTAAAATGCGAACATTATTGCGTCTCATCCGGCCTTCATAGTCATCGAGTTGCAGCGTTAGCGCCTCCTGCGCCGTTTGGAGCTCAGACACTTGGCGCTTGAGAAGCTCCGAATCAGCTTTAAGTTTGTTTGTGGTCACCTCAACGGTCCCTACTCGCTCTGACATTTTGTGCATGTCCGCCCGTATCAGGGACACCTCTGTCGCCACAGAGGCTATGCTGGCTTCAAGGGAGGTGCACACAGTTGTGATTGCTGAGAGGATGTCCTGCAATGTGGGCTCCGGTCGACTTCCTGGGGCTTTGGGATTAGACTGTTCCCCCACCTGACTCCCCTGCCATGCAAATTTATCGAGCTTGGCCTGAACTGCGTTGCGACCACTGCGGCCCGTCGCCATCTCGTTGGTCGTGAGTCACCGTCCGTAGCGTGATATTACTTGATTCTTGAGCTATAGTTAATCCTTGCTGTTCCTTAATTCCTGAACTATAGCTATTCCTTGTGCCTGAATTAGCACTGCCTGCAGTGCTACCTTGTTTCCTGAGTTCCTGAGCTATAGTTATTCTTTGTTCCTGTGCTTCAGCTATTTCTGGCTGCTGATTTGCACTGCTTGCAGTGCTCTCTTGACTCCATGTTTCTTGAGATGTAGCTATTTCCTGTTTCCTTGATCTAGCCCTGCCTACAGTGCTACCTTGACTCCTGAAGCTTTAGTAATTCTCTGTTCCTGAACCAGCACTGCCTGCAGTGCTACCTTGACTCCTGAGCCTTAGCTCAATTCTTGTTCCTGCACCATGACTGCCTTCAATGCTAATTTGTTTTCTTGATTCCTGAACCTGCACTATTCTAGTACACCCTTGTAGCCTCCCCTTCTGTATATCCTTTTCCAGTCCCTGCCTTTCTTCCCATTTCTTTGGTTCCAGTTCCTAGTTTGCAATCTTTCTATTCCTGCTGACTTGCTTCTAATTACCTTGTATATTTGTTACTTGCTTTCTGCCAAGTGTGTCCTGTGATTCCTTCCTTTCCTATTAAGCACTCCTCCTTGCTAGCTCCTTGTCTTCCTTTCCTATTAGGCACTCCTCCTTGCTAGTTCCTTGTCCATCGTGCTTGTGTTTAGTTCTACCCCCTTGCTGTTACTGCCTTGCGTGGTCCTGTTTGATTGCCAGGATCCGTGGGCACAGCTGACAACCTAGGTGGTGTTTCTTGTTCACTGTGAGTATTGTCTTTGAGTTACACTTATAACATCACCTTAGCTATCAGCTCCACAGACCCTACTTTTGCATGCATATCCGATATGTGGGTATTTGCAGTCAGTATCTGTAACAGCAATTGTGGGTGAGGAATTTACTGAGCTTCAGTCTTACCGTGTGGAGCTCCCGAGTAAATGTAAATGTATGTGTCTTGTAAAGCGCACTGCTGCCCTGAGGCGTCGTGGCGCTGTAGACCGCTGGGGAACCCGTCCTGGCTATCCCTGTGAGATGGTCCCTCCTGGGTATCTCCAAGGTGAAACCAGGCATCCCCGGCGAATGTGGGGGCCGTTGTGGAGATGAGGCAAGCTAATGCCCAGAGTTGCCGAGTGTGTTCCTGGTTAGAGTAGGTACCGAGGCGAGAATTATCGAGTCCGTTTTGACCCTGGTCCACGACCCTGCCGCGTCGGGAATTGAACCCTGGTCCCTGGCCGATTCTCTGCTTGCGGATCTGCCGCCTCTAACCAGTCAGCCACACCTCTCTACGAGTGCTTTACCCCACATTCCCTTTATTGGTTTTCTTTTTTAAAACAAACTTTATTGCCTTTTACATATCGCTCAGCTGCGTCGCTGATAGTTAGACAAGTAGATACATATAATTTCAAGAGCATTACATTCTGTTACATATAGTACATACATATGTCGGTATGGTCCTTGGGTCTGGCCCACATTCCCTTTATTGTTAATGTTGTTTTATATATATGTCTTGCATATCCGTCCTGTGTGTAGTTTTTCTGAATGCTAAATCACCTCTAAGGGCCTGTCCTTTCTGAGCCTTAACTCTCTTATTCTCTTGTACAGAGCTTTCTGTTAGGATTCCCTTTCTCCTTTGACTCGCTGTGTGACCTTGGGCAGCTCTGTACCCAGTATTCTGCCTACTTTGACTTCCATGGCACTAGTCGCTGCAAGAGTCCCTGACGCATGCGAGTGTCCTGAACTGAGTCCTGACAGTGTGAGGATAAACGAAGAGGGCTGCTGTTTCTACCAGTGTATTGGGTCTCAAGAGACCCAAAAGAAGAAGAGGCAATAGATAACTCTTGCTAGGCTGCTTCTCCTGA
Organism: Triturus cristatus; assembly: GCF_964204655.1. NCBI lineage: Eukaryota > Metazoa > Chordata > Amphibia > Caudata > Salamandridae > Triturus > Triturus cristatus. The sequence goes on from NC_140591.1 coordinate 836,841,671, forward strand.
TCCTTTATGTGTCTCTGGGTAATTCCACAAGCGTGAAAAAAACAGAAGAGATACTGTTGCTACTAAGCATTTTCGACCCTACATCAGGTTCAAAAGAAGGTAGATGGGGAACCACCCACAATAAAACATAATAGATAGGTAATTTTCACCAGGAACATTTCCTGGTTCTATTTTCTGATTGGCATAGAAAATATGTGCTATGCTTTCATTGTCTACTAGAACATTCATATATTGATCTCTCCATTGATGACAATTGAGTGGCTCAGGGCCAACAATGGTTGCTGCAGGCTTTTGCTCCAACATTCCTATGTTTGTTTTTCTGTATCACACTGTTAAGTTTAGAACATTTTACCTTTAGTGGATGGAATGTTCTAATAGTGTTATAGCGCTTCTGTCTCCAACCATACGGGTTGTTAAAGGCTCCCTCCCTCGTTATAGGGCCCTGCTTAAGGCTAGGGCCTATACTTCTGGTTTAGGGCCTTTAATAATAGAAATAGTCCTTGGCAGCGGGAAATAATGCTGTATTAAATCACAATATGTCAAAAAGGGGTTTTCCTATCATTTGTTTACCTAGGCCTCAGAGTAGACATAAACACCATCTTGTCCAAGATGGAAGTCACCCCTGTCACTCATGTTTCTACCCCCACCCAACTTTTCTTCTTGCAAACTCTGCAGCATGCAGTCATGCTGAGACGTACTGGCTTATTTCTACTGTTATTGTTGTCCTTTTCTTGATTAACTTTCAGTCACAACTTGAAACTTTTCATGGTCCTTCCATTGGTTCAATGTAGTCCATTCATTCACATAACACATTATTCTTCATTTATTTAGTTATGTTCTAGCATCTCTGGATGATATTAACATAGAGGGTGCTGAATAATATTATTGTAGTGGTATAGTGCTTAGGTGTTAAGGCAATGTGACATTTATTTTTGATATGCTTTGATTTGCTGATGAAAAGCTACATTTGCTCATACCACAGTAAGTATACAGATTTAATACTTAAATATGCTAAAATCATTTACAAATACCCTTGATTTTGGAGATGAGCCAGAAGACTTTCCTGTTCTACTAGGAATGCTGTCCATTTCTATCCTGATTTTGCTGCCCACTTGGTACTTAGAATAACTTCAGATATTTTTTGCTTTCTCTGAATAACTCTGCATCAAGGGCCTTCATGGCAATTACTCTGTAACATTATTTTTGAATTCTATAATAAAACTTTTAAACTTTTTGTTGATCGAGAGCTCAGTTACTGAGTGGGACACTCTCAATCAATTTAATTTAATTAATGAATTGTATTTCAGATTTTTGATGCTTTGGGAGGTGCCTTAACTCAAGGGCATATTTCTTCATGAAATTGAAGTTTAACACCGTCTCAGATCCAGTGAAATATGGGACCTCTGATTGAGATAAATTGTGGGTGTCTTAATTTTGGGTTGTCTTTTTGCTCCCACAGCTAATAGTTACCAAAGTACGATTCTACATTATCATGGCTATTTCACATAAAGTGTGTATATTTTGTGAATCTTTGAAGAACTGTAAATATGTATTTTATTTTTAAACACCCACAGAACCATATGTGTGTGGGAGAGTTTTAGAACAGAATGTGGAAGTGCAAGGGAATGCCAGTAATCAAACTGAGACACGCAAGGCCCAATTCCCATGGCAGGTACGTGAAAAAAATATGTGATGCCATAGATGTATGGTAACAATGTGTATTTATTTTAAAGACTTTCCAATCTTTTTATTTGGTTTCTTAACTACTGACGTAATACATTTCTTATGACACATCATTTACAGTAAGTATTTTGTGCCCTAAACATAATGTAACAGGCCATTGATGTTTACCTGTGGCACGAAAGTTTGTCTACTTTACAGTTAGTGTTTCTACTGGTCAGATAATGTAGTGGTATGCACATAAACATATTTGCTCTTGTAGAGAAATATCTATAATGGGTACTGTAGCCATGTTTTATTTTTTTACTCTGCATGTACAGTTTACTTTATAGAAGAAACGTTTAATAAATGTGCTTTATCCAGTACTGTTTGGTCACAACCCCTCAAAGCATGCCCGACACCATCATACAGCCACCAGAAAGGTTTGGTTGACTCTCTCAGTGATTGCGACTTGTGGACAAATGAGTTTTTGATGAAAATGTCCAGTTTTAGTGGCCGATTACGATGGCGGAAGGCCCGCCAAAGTCAGCCGGGCGGTGGCTGGCCCTCCGCCATCGGACTACGATTCCCTGCCCGCCAAGCCAAATTAGGTTGGCTGGGGGAATCGTACCGTGGCGGGCACAAAGACCGCCTACCATGGATCCACCACAGTCAATCGTTAGTATTGCCTGGCGGATGGTCCACATTGCGTAAAATGGTGGCGGTGCCTAGCAGTCACCGTCCGCCAAATTACGATGCCGGCCGCAGGCAGCTTTTCCGTGGTGGATAAACTACCATTGAAAGGCTGACGAAGATTGGTTTTGGGGGCCAGTTGCGGGCCCCCCATTTGTGGTGCACTGGGGGGGTGCCCATGGTACCCCCCCACATGTCCCTGCCACGTAGTGCAGCAAATGCACTTCATAAATTTTTAACATTGTGGACGGTGCTGCAGGTAGCAGCACCCACCACAATGGTAAAGATGCAAGATGCGACCCCCACGGTGGTGGTCGCATTATAATGCTACGTGCGGGACTGCCGCCATACAGGTGGGCGGTTGCAGGCACCGCTACGATAGCAGGTGGACTGAGTCAGCCTGCCATCGTAATCGGCCCCATAGTCCCTAATCACTGACACGTCCCTGATTCAGTGTTTAATTTGTACATAAATATGTGCAGGAGCCCAATTTGTTTGACGCTGGGAATGGCGTGGTCAAAAATCACCGAGGCCAAAATTTACTAAGGCTTTACACTGTCGCTGGCGCACAGTGATGCAAAGTGACACATTGTCATTTACTTTCTGAGTCGAAAGTTATTTTGCACTGGAAAGGAGTCCTTTTCTCAGTGCAGAAGCGATTTGCTCAGCTTTGGATCCCTGATAGGTTATCACGCAAAGCCCAATCTGCGAAGATATCCTGACCAGGTTTGTGTCAATAATTAATGTTTCCTTGAAACAGGGGTTACCAAAGGAAAATCTTTATTTTTCAAACAAACAAACCCATGCATCACTTGTTTGCTGAAGTGCACAGCACACATTCAGGGCCTCATTTACAAGGCCATTGGGCTGCCAGTGCGCTTGCCCATATTTACAAGGCCACATAAAATCACCCTGAGTGACCTTTCTTGGCCTTGTAAACATTGGGCGCTTTCACTCATTACCCTGCATGAAAGTGGTGTTCTATGGGTGTTGCCATGGGTGTTCCCACGCAACATCCTTGGAACCTGACACATTCCCAGCTTTACAAAGTTTTGTAAAGCTGGGAATGTGTCAGAATCTTACGCCCCCCCCCCCCCCTAAGGGAGAAGTAGGAGTAGTGCAGCGAGGAGAAATACTTTTATTTCTCCTCATTTGTTCCTCTTTCTATGTATGCTGCATTCTGCAGCACCCATAGAAAGAGGACAGTGATATCAATGATTGTTTTTGAGCAGGAAGGTGTCCCTTCTTGCACAAGAACAATCATCCCCGCAAAGCAGTCCCCCTTGCAACATGATGCAATGGTGCCTGTGCTCGAGCGTGGTATCCAATTGTGTGCCAGCACAGGGGAAGGCACACGGATGCGTTGTATTGTTGTTATTACAACACATCTCTGCTTTAAAAAATGACACAGCTCGTCGCAGCAAAATAGCTTGGGGCTCTGCTTCATTATTTTGTAAATTAGGCCCACAGTGCTTGAGATCCTTGTGAGTTTGTTTTGCTACCAGGAAAAACCCTAAGCAATACAGCACATGCTCATCTCTGCATTGTGATGTGAGGTTGTATATCATGCAAGGCACCCTAATAAGAGTGACAGCAGCAGCAAGCCAGTCTTAGTAGATGTGGCTCTGCACTTGATTGCCCCCTCTTGCAGAATACAGTGCAGCTCCAAAACATGTACTTGTAGCAAAATCTTTTTTTGTTCTGGAAAGACACCCTTTGCTCTACTTTGCATCACGCAACAGTCCATGGATGGTATTTTGGTGCTCCAACGCTACCACTCATGGTCATAAAGCCAGATCCACTCAGATTGCTCCACTGTGTTGTACTATAAATTAAATAAGAACTTCCAGAACATTCACACGCTACAGTTGAATTGGTTACTCACACTTGCCATTGATCGATCCAGACAATAGAAGATAATAGCAGCAAAATCCACTCCGCTCTAAATTGAATTGAGTGTTTGCATAGCACAAACCGAGCCAGAAGGCAGCTTTGTTAGAAACAAACTGAAACTGTACCCTTTCTAACCATCCTGTGACAGCTCTTCAACCATCAATCACTCAAAGCAATTCAGCTCAAATTGTTGCACTGAGCAAGCCTTCTCAGCCGCTCTCTGTGTGCCTCAAATAGTGGTATCTTTAGACACTGCTAGAACCAACGCTATTGTGCACTTGTAGAACTGATGCCAGTGCTCCTGATCACAGCAATTATAGTTCCAAATATTTCCAAATATTTGGAACTATATGAGAGTCATACATTTTCATCTTTAAAATGCAGTGTACTAGGTACAAGGGAAACAGCAGGACACTATCCACATCTTTACAAAACAGCACAAAGTGTGCAGTCTTACAACTGGTACTTTTGTGAATCTGTATAGGCAGTGCTGTCACTCTAGGATTGCAGAAATTGGTGATAAATATACACATATACCAGTTACCTATTTGCCCGATGCAAATACGTCCAGCACCTCAAAACTTGAGAGGAATGTGTCCTGTCCTCTGGAAGGATGGAACTCCCTGAAATCTTGGCGGGTTTGTTTTGGATGTGCTCCTAGTGCAAAGGAAACATACCAGCCTAACACCATCAACTGTCTGGACCAAGGCAACCAGAGGGCCTCCACTCAATGGCTAGATTACAGTAAGCTAACCGGGTTCTTCACTAGCTGAATACTCAGGAGTCAGTGGGCTCGTGAACTTACTTACTTATAAATAATTACAAAAAACACCCATGTGATCATGATCTGTAAAAGCTACCCTATGCTCCTGTACCTGCCCTTGTTCCCTAAACCAAACTCTGTGCAAAATGTACACCTCGCCTCTGTTGACTGATAAAGAGGTAGGGAATATGTACATGCACAATGGGAGCCACACTTAGAGCAAAACCAACTCTTGTAAGACTTAGTGAGATGATGCAAACAGGAGTTCTCCCTGTCTAAGAAGAATCTGGACATAGCTAGCACTGAAAACAGCTCAACCCCTCTAGTGACTGGTGACAGTGGTTATTACCTCACTATTTCAGCTTTTGGGATACGATGTGTTACCTTAGAAAACAAGAAGTGGCAGTAGAGTTCTACCAGATTGAAGGAAGCAAACTTAAGGAAAATACCAGCACCTGAGTCCCATGAAGGCTCTTACATCTCATGAACCCCAAACAGTTGTGTCTCTTCGTTCAAACAGGAAGATGCAGGGACAGATCACCCAATAGTATGTTTCGCTGCCATCCCACTTCTTTTTCCCCAATCCCTCCATGGGTCCAAAGATGTGAAATATTGACTGCAGCACACATGTGGAGTGAAGGTGGAGAAACTCACAAACTGTGCATGTCTGATTGACTGGCGTAAGATGTTCGACCCACCACACATGCACAGTTCATCTTGATTTAGACGGGGCTCTGCGTCAACAGCAGGCCCTGCATCACACTTGTGATCTGACAATGGAAGTGCACAACTAGGTCTTTCTCTGTTACCAAACGGTGTGTATTATTTGCATGCCATGTCATGGAAGATACAATTAGGCTCAAAAGGGAGGATCAGGGTGTTGAAGACCAATGGATTGATGAATCTGCCAGAGTGTGACTGTGCATAAATTCAACAGAAAGCCAGTAATAAAAATATAAATTGAGTGCTTCAGTGGTGGTAGTGTGTTTGTGCATGTACATTTGTTTGTGGTTGTTTGTGTGTGCATGTGTCTGTGGGTGCCAGCGTGTATGTGTACAACTGCATATGTGTGCACAAGTGTGGATGTTCTTCCAACTGTTGCTAGAATGATGGAACTAGAATAGTGGTGGTAACTATTAGTATCTTGTGCACGTCCATGGCATGAAGATGCCCACCCCTGGCAAGATACTGGCTGACCTGTGCAGACGGGCAGAAATTCTTGGCCTGTGGTAAGCATTTATGGCAAAACATTGTCCATGTTTTTAATGATACTGGCCCCAGCATAAGGATGATAACAATTGAGAGGTTTTGCACATCAATAGCATAATGGTGCCATCAATTTGCATACTGCTGGTCCTGGAATACTTGTGGGAAATCTCTGCAACTACCTCTGGTTTAGGAAAGATTTAAGAATAGCCATTAACATCGGTTACTACATGATAGTAATGGAGATCAGCCACATCAAACAAATGAACCAGCTACTGGTGCATGCTTATAAACTGCCTACCCAACACAGGGGCATATTTACAAGAGTTTATCGCCACAGGAATGTCACTTTTTATGACATTCCTATGGCGATCAACCCTTTGCCTTATTTACAAGGCAGCGTTAAGTCACTTAATGTGGCTTAATGCCGCCTTGTGAATGAGGCCCTCTTTCACACAGCACTTAGCGTGAAAGGGGCGGGCAATGGGTGTTGCTGTGGCCGTTCTGCCGCAACACCCATTGCTTTTTGAAACTGCCACCTATTTACAAGGGTGACGTAAATATGGGTGAGCGCCAAAATTAAGACCAAAAAAAGCTGGTCTTAACATGGCGAAATGAGAAGAAATTATTAATTTCTTCTCCTTTCTGCTGTTTCTATGTGTGCTACATTGTGCAGCACACATAGAAATAGCAAATCACCATGAATGATTGTTTATGTAAAGAAAGGTTTCCCTTCCTGCACATAAACAATCATTAACAAAATGACGATTTGCAACTTCTATGTATGCTGCACATTGCAGCACACATAGAAGTTACAAATCACCATTAGTGATTGTGTATGTGCAGGGAGGGACACCTTCCTGCACATAAACAATCATTCCCTCAACGCCTTATCAATGTAAATACGGCATATCCCTGAGATTTAAATTTTGGCTTAACGCAGCTGAAAGAGCCGGGTGCATAAGTTCTAGACCTGTTCTAGATCCACACTCGGATGGTTCTTTTTCGCAGCATGAAAGTGTAAAGAGGAGAAATGTTGTTAGAAAACATAATCAATTAGCCAATACTTCTCTAGGTACATAATAACCCACAGACAACTGCTGAAGGTTGAATAATTTATTACAAAGCCAAATATAACTGGACATAAAGACACGTCAACACCAGGGTGTGGAAATACACAGGAATTAGCATGAAGCCAAATCTGGGAATCCAGTTTAGATGGTGCAGCATAAGTAATACAATTAATTCAAGAAATAGAACACAGAAAATCAGGAAGCATTAGTCGAAATTTCCCTGCATCGAGGTTGGTGAGTGAAAAGCATTAAATCCATCCCTACTCTAACACCAAAGTACAATAAAGGTGTCAGCATGTGGAGTCTTCCTAGGAAGTCTCTCCACGATCAATAGGTCAAGTAGCATAAAGCTACTAAAGACAGAGCTCGTTCTAGGTTGCTCTCTCTCTGAAGGCAAGAAAGAAGTGACGCACTATCCCTAATTCTAACAACCAGTTATCCACAGGTAACGGTCCCGTGGTGCACATCGAATCTCACCATCCACCCTGGGTAGTTATGAAGGTATTTTTTCACGATGCCGACGGTGACCTCCCTTGTTAGAATTTGTCCTTGGTTTCTAGGCCTTCTCCTGTGTGAAGCACAACGACCTTCCTTTATCGACTCAAGCCATGTGATTGTAACTTCTTCTCTCCTGGCCCAACTAATAAATCAAAGACATTATTCTATGTAACAAGAGCGCTCCTTTCACCTGCAACACAAAACGTGAGATAGAACAGATTCCACTGCACACATGAAATTCAAACTGTTAATTCTAAAGCGAGAGTTTTCAGGATTTACTTGCATTTCAGGCCTACGGATTTCTAACAGAAGAAAGCACTTTATAAGCTTTGCGAGATCACATAACATTAAAGCAATTCCAAATAATGCATTTTCTTACATATGAAATGACATGATTAATATGTGCATCTAGTACATGAATAGTTGTCAGATGCACAACACAAGTTCTTCATGGTTATGGTTTCTGATGGTTACATTCTTTTTCTACATTCGTTCTCCATGCTAATTATCAGTGGCCTAAAATACGTCACGTTTCAGGTTCATACATTTCAAAATTCTAACACTTCACGTTAATACAACAAATGATTATATGCGGGTGCACCCCTACAAATGAAACAAGATCTCCACTCTATCACTGCGCTCTACCATTCTCTTGTAAATATGCCCCACAGCTTTTATAAGGCATGCCTATTTTGCTCGGGCCTTCCAATGTGCATTTACTTGAGTAGGTTAAAACGAACAGCATGTCATGGTCATTGCTTTTTTAATTTTGAAAAACAAAACGCCGATTTGGGGGTTTGCTTATGAAAATCAAATTGTATTGCAAGAAATGACAGCTGTCTAGCACTACATTTTCTCTGAAAGTGGTACTAATGTGCAGTGGGAACACTTTCAATGGGAAGATCCTTAACAACCTGGCAGAAACCCGACAATTAGTAGAACTGGAGATATGAATCACTGACAAAATATCGACTACCACAATATCGAGGTACAAAAATATTGTGACAAAAATATCGAACTCAAGAATATCGACATCCTATCTACATCATGATAAGTACAAAAATATAGGGAAAAAAATAGCGTTGTCAAAGATATCGTTGCTAAAAACATTGTTTTTTTATGTTAAAAAATAATGTAAAATAAAGTAAATAATACATATAATAAAAAGAAACATAGTTAAAAATATTTTAAAATGTTTAAAAATGATAACTAATACATATAATGTAAAAATAAATTAAACATATACATATAAAATATAATATACACGTACTTAATAATATTCATAAATAATTATGTTAATAACTTAATAATTGTTCAAACACATTTTATGAATTTTATATACATATATATACATACAACAGTAATATAAATAAAAATATTAAAAATATACATAACAAATCAAAACATTACAAGATTTGTAATCTTTTTAAAATAAACTATACACTACATTAACTAAAACAGTAGAGAAAACATTGGATAGCGGAGGGAATAAAATTACTATTCCAACTACAGAGAGTGCACCAGTAGGGAAAGTGTTGGATAGCGTAGGGGTAAAAATTACTATTGCCACACCAGTGATTGCAACAGTATTGAAAGTGTTGGATAGCGTAGGGGTAAAAATTACTATTCCCACTCCAGAGAGTGCAACAGTAGGGAAAATGTTGGATGGTGTAGGGGTAAAAATTACTATTCCCACTCCAGAAAGTGTAACAGTAGGGAAAGTGTTGGCTAGAGAAGGGGTAAAAATTACTATTCCCACTCCAGAGAGTGCAACAGTAGGGAAAGTGTTGGATAGCGTAGGGGTAATAAATATTATTCCCACTCCAGACAGTGCACCAGTAGGGAAAGTGTTGGATAGCAAAAGGGTTAACATTACTATTCCCGCTCCAGAGAGTGCTACAGTAGGGAAAGTGCTGGATAGAGTAGGGGTTAAAATTACTATTCCAACTCCAGAGAGTGCAACAGTAGGGAAAGTGTTGGATAGCGAAGGGGTAAAAATTACTATTCCCACTCCAGTGAATGCAACAGTAGGGAAAGTGTTGGATTGCGTAGGGGTTAAAATTACGATTCCCACTCCAGAGAGTCCAACAGTAGAGAAAGTGTTGGATAGCATGGGGGTAAAAAATACTATTCCTACTCCAAAGAGTGCAACAGTAGGGAAAGTGTTGGATAGCGAAGAAGTAAAAATGACTATTCCCACTCAAATCTGTGCAACAGTAGGGAAAGTGTTGGATAGAGTAGGGGTTAAAATTACTATTCCAACTCCAGAGTGTGCAACAGTAGGGAAAGTGTTGGATAGCGAAGGGGTAAAAATTACTATTCCTACTCCAGTGAATGCAGCAGTAGGGAAAGTGTTGGATAGTGTAGGAGTTAAAATTACTATTCCCACTCCAGAGAGTCCAACAGTAGGGAAAGTGTTGGATAGCGTGGGGGTAAAAATTACTATTCCCACTCCAATGAGTGCAACAGAAGAGAAAATGTTGGATAGCGAAGAAGTAAAAATGACTATTCCCACTCAAATCTGTGCAACAGTAGGGAAGGAGTTGGATAGTGTAGGGGTAAAAATTACTATTCCCACTCCAGAGAGTGTAACAGTAGGGAAAGTGTTGGTTAGAGAAGGGGTAAAAATTACTATTCCCACTCCAGAGAGTGCAACAGTAGGGAAAGTGTTGGATAACGTAGGGGTACAAATTACTATTCCCACTCCAGACAGTGCACCAGTAGGGAAAGTGTTGGATAGCGAAAGGGTTAAAATTACTATTCCCACTCCAGAGAGTGCTACAGTAGGGAAAATGTTGGATAGAGTAGGGGTTAAAATTACTATTCCAACTCCAGAGAGTGCAACAGTAGGGAAAGTGTTGGATAGCGTAGGGGTTAAAATGACTATTCCCACTCCAGAGAGTCCAACAGTAGGGAAAGTGTTGGATAGCGTGGGGGTAAAACTTACTATTCCCACTCCAATGAGTGCAACAGTAGGGAAAGTGTAGGATTGTGAAGAAGTAAAAATTACTATTCCCACTCAAATCTGTGCAACAGTAGGGAAGGAGGTGTATAGTGTAGGGGTAAATATTACTATTCCCACTCCAGAGAGTGTAACAGTAGGGAAAGTGTTGGTTAGAGAAGGGGTAAAAATGTATATTCCCACTCCAGAGAGTGCAACAGTAGCGAAAGCTTTGGATAGCGTAGGGGTTAAAATTACTATTCCAACTACAGAGAGTGCAACAGTAGGGAAAGTGTTGGATAGCGTAGGGGTACAAATTACTATTCTCACTCCAGACAGTGCAACAGTAAGGGAAGTGTTGGATACCGAAAGGGTTAAAATTACTATTCCCACTCCAGAGAGTGCAACAGTAGGGAAAGTGTTGGATAGCGTAGGGATAAAAACTACTATTCCCACTCCAGTGAGTGCAAAAGTAGGGAAAGTGTTGGATCGCGTACGGGTAAAAATTACTATTCCCACTCCAGAGAGTATAACTGTAGGGAAAGTGTTGGATAGCAGAGGGTTAAAATTAACATGCTTTTCAATTAAATATTTGTTTTAATTAAATAACAAATTAATAATTAAATAACAATAAATTGATTATGAATACCAATAAATTAAAATTGATAATTACTTTAATAACATTAAATTACTTACCACCCTATAAACCTACAACCTGCTCCTAAAATAAATTAACTCAATTAATATAATTATCACTTAATCAAATAATAAAAATTAATTACCAATTAATAATTAATTAACAATACATTAATTATCAATATCAACAAATAAAAATTAATAATTACTTAGTTATAATAAAATACTTCACACCCTATTCCCCTATAAACCCACAACCCACTCCTAAACGAAATTAACACAATATAATTATCCATTAATCAATTAATAAACATTAATTACCAATTAACAATTAATTAACAATAAATTATTTATCAATACCAAAAAATAAAATTTAATAATTACTTTATTATAATTAAATTACTTCCCACCCTATTCCTCTATAAACCCACAACCCGCTATGGAACTAAAACGCTAAATTTAATTAAAAATAATTAGGAATTTCTAAAAATTATTATTTAAATTACTATAATTAAATTACTTCCCACCCTATTCCCCTATAAACCCACAACCTGCTACGGTACTAAAATGCAAAATGTACTTTAAAAAAAAATACTAACTTCTAAAAATGTAATACATATACTTAAAATAAAATCCAAAACATAACAAAAATGTGGAGCATGTACATATAAAATACATACTTGAATACATACCACTAATATAAACATCGATATTATTAACAACGATATTTTTGCAAATGATATTACTAACTTCGATATTAACAGAACTTAGTGAAAAACGAATTTCGCATTTTTCCACTACCCGGACATATAAAACTTAAATGTACATGTCCAACTTTTTTAATATACTGCACTCTGAAAATTGGGCTTTTTATGGCCTACCCCAAGGGTGACTCATATCTATTAAAAAGGGTGTTTTAGTCCTGGCAAAAGGTTTATTTTGCAAGGTTGAAGTGGCAGTTTAAAACTGCACACACAGCCTGCAATGGCAGGCCTGAGGTATCTTTAAAGGGCTACTTAAGAGGGTGGCACAAACAGTGCTGTAGGGCCACTAGTACCATTTAATGTACAGGTTCTGTGTACATTTAGTACCATTTTACTATGGACTTACAAGTAAATTAAATGTGCCAATTAGGTGTAGCCCAATTTTCCCCTTTAAAAGCAGAGCGCACAAGCGCTTTAGTGCTGGTTAGCAGTGGTAAACCGTGCAATTTACTAAAGCCAACAAAAACGAATTCAGCAAAAACAGAAGAAGTTAGGCAAAACGTTTGGGAGAAGACCACCCTTAGGCTGACAGGTCTAATAGGCCCACTTTTATTTTGGTGCCTGATCCTATTTTCTGTTTCAGCGGACCCTGAAGACAGGTGAGAGATGCGACAGGCAGACAGATGAGAAAGACATTGCTAAGGAAGACAGAAATAGAGGTGAAGACAGGTGTGACAAAGGTGTTAAAGAGGCAGTCTAAAAACAGACAGGAGATAGGGCAGTCAGGTGAAAGAAAGGGGATATAAGTGAGAGATCAATGAGAAAGAGAGCACAAAGGGACAGAGTGGGAGGACAGGAAGCAGGTGTAAAAATGTAATAAAGAGATATTGCATGAGAGAACTCCCGGAGACAGAAGGAGGGGAAATTGCATGAGAGGTGTAGGGATAATGAGAAAAGCAGGATAGGAAGAAGAACTGAGAGTGTGTTCTTGTTGCAGAGCATGTCTAAGCATGCATCTATTGGGGAAATATGCATCTGAGGATATGTGCGTAAGTAAAAGTGAGTGAAAGAGAGTTAGTGATAAGTAGTGAGTGAGAGCAAGTGATACTAAGTCTCATTGTGTTATGTTATGTTTATTTAACTTAAAATGTGCATGAATCTCCCCAGGAGGGGTATCTCAGCGGCACAGTGAACTTGAGCAACGGCAGCACTAGTATAGAAATAGCTCAGTCTTGAGAAGCTTTCTAAATTGAAGGTGGTCCATGAACTTCCGTATGTGAGTGGGTAATTTATTCCAGTAGTAGGGGGCCATGTAAGAAAAGCTTTACCCCTAGAGCATGTTTTCCTATTTTGGGCAATATTAAGACATGATTTGACCATAGATCTTAAAGCTCTGCCCGGGTGGTAAGGAATAAGCTTCTCGGCCAGGCAGCTAGGTCCTTTGCCAATCAGTGATTTATGCACTATACAGCAGATCTTGAAAATTATTCTTTTGCGCACAGGAAGCCAATGAAATAAGTGTAACAAGCCGTTCTGGCAGGCAGATTTTTGGATGAGGCGGACCGCTGTATTTTGGATCACTTGAAGTTTGGCAAGTAGAGACTCAGTTGTGGTGGCTAGCAAGGCATTGCAATAGTCCAGGCGGCTAATCACTAGAGCTTGTACTAACGTTTTGTGCACCGAGAGTGGAAGTAGAGGAAAACCTCTGCGCAACAGACTCATCATATGAAAGAAAGTGCCAGTAGTAGCCACTACCTGATCTTTCATAGTTAGAATCTGGTCTAGGCAAAAGCCCAGTTTTTTTACTGTAGATTTGAGGGTAGGTGCTTCGCCTAATTCTGCCGGCCATCAGTCCGGGGACCAGAGCAGTTGGGCTCTGCCAAAGAGCATGATCTCAGTTTTGCTGGCATTCAACTGGAGAAAGTCCTCTGTCATCCAAGCAGAGATACCTTTCATGCCATCTGCAAAATGGGCTTTCATATTGTGGAGGTCTTTAACAAAAGAGATAAGAAGTTGGGTGTCATCTGCATATGAAAGAGGTGTGAACCCATATGCTCTGACGGTTTCAACAAGGGAAGATGTTAAATAGTGTGGGGCTGAGACATGAGCCCTGAGGCACCCCCTTGTTGACCTCTATGGTACAGGATCTAAACCGACCTGGATTGATGTTATGGTTTCTATGTGATAGGAAGCACGTGAACCATTGCAGAGCTACGCCACGAATACCTATTTCCTCTAGCCTCTGGAGCAATCAGTGATGAGACACCATGTCAAATGCTGCCGACAGGTCAAGCAACACTAACAGCAAGGGCTGATTTTCATCCAGAGAGCATCTGATGTAGTCCATGACCACTATGAGCGCAGTATCAGTGTTATGCTTGAGTTTAAACCCGGACAGGGAGTGCCCAGAATCCCATTAGATTCTACAAAACTCCATGAGGTGTATATTGATGTGCCCTTCAAGTAATTTACTCAGTACGGGGAGAAGCGAGATAGGACAATAATTAGATAGGTCAAAGACAGGAAGATTCGCTTTCTTATGGATGGGAATAACCTTGGCTTTCCAGTCTAATAGAATCCTTCCCAAGCTTATCAAGAGGTTTAGTAAAAAGCAGATGACCAGGGTGAGCTAATTAGACAGAGTTGCTAAGATCTTGCATGGAGCAGTGTCTATATGAGACCCTGATTTCTCTGCTTTCAGAGCTGTACGAAAGGAGTCTGGCTTAATAAGTAAACAATTCTCTAGGGTACAAGTACTTACAACATTAGAGAGGGTAGAATTGGATTCTAATCAATTTGACCCCTCAGTCAGAGAAAGTTGTTGTCAATCAAATTAACTTTCTTTTTAATGTGATTTACAATAACATCGCATAATGCTTGTGAAGGTAGGGTATCAGCTGAGCAGGCATGCTGGTTTACGAACGTTTTAAGGACTTTGTATCACTCTTTAGAGGAGCTCCCAGCCTGTCTAAGTTGTAGTGCAATGTGTGACTTGCTATTGCTTTTGCTATTTAGGTAATACTTGGCATATGGGGCAACCTGTGGAAAAAAGCTGGTGATGCCATACTGGAGGAAATTCTTGGCATGGGGCACCCATGGACAAATGCTAGTACTAGCACATTATTCTTGACATAAGGAAGGATAACCGTTGCATATTCGGGGGAGGGCAACCATGACAAATTGCTGACCTTGATATACTGGAGGTCATGTTTGACAGAAGGTTCACCCTCAGTACTAAATGGAAACATTCTATCACTGGCACATTGAAGGTCATTTTGTCGTAAGGGGTAACTCATGACATATGTGGCATATGTGGAAAGTGCGTGCGGGTGGGGCATTCATAACAAACTGCTGACCCTGGCATAAAGGTAGTAATTTTTTACATTTAGAGGTCTTCTCCCATCACCACTAGTATTGCAATAAGCATAATCACCTAAAGACAGTATTTTTAGCCTTTATTTATTTATTTGCAAAGATTTATATAGCGCTGGCTAGACCCGGAGGTATCAGAGCGCTTTACATGAGGATCAGCATGTTACAGGCTACATAATTACTTCAGTTACAGGTTCCAAGTCTAGACATAGGAGAAAGGTAGAGGGAAGGAAACATAGCGGGGAGACGAGGAAAACAATGTCAGATGTCCGGCTGGGTAGGTGATGGCCGAGGGGGTGAACCAGGGTCAAACTCCTCCATAGCTGCATGGGACAGCTCCACCGGGCATCGGCCAAGGTTGCTCGGACTCCGCGGTGAGAACAGACAGTAGAAAAACATGAGATTACACAATAACATCAGTTATTTTTGCGTTGCATAGCAAAGACAAAACGTCTTATGTGGAATGGAAAGTAGAGGGGGAAAGGTAAACAGCGGAAAGGAATGCAGATAGCGTATCTCTGTACATACTTCAAACAGCAAATAGAAATAGAACACACTTTTAAATGATTTCCAGAGCTGTGTTAATGCTTTACTAATAAAATAAATGAAGTAATAAAGTCATGTTACAAATGAATACATTCAATTTTCTATATAGTCCTATTTAGTATCCTATCCAGGCCTTTGCACACTCTTAAAACTACAACAAATGGCCGGTATTTTCTTTTGGAAAGGTGGCAACCCTAAAGCCAATGGAGATTTTCAGAAACTGTGACAGCCTTTTTCTGGCTTCATAATACACAATAGCTTACATCAGTGAATTTGTATAAAAAGATGCATGTAAAATCAGAATTGGTTTCTCTTTAAAAATATGAAAGATGACCGAAATCTATATCACGTAGATGACCATGTTGATGTAAAGTGTATGTCCCTTTCCCTGAAAAACTTTTTCTTAGTAAAAAAGGCACAATGTTATATTAATCACTCTAAAAATAAATGGTGAGTGTAATGTTGGGAGTGGTAAACATTATTACTCCAGTTCTGATGAGGGGTGTGTTTTTGTTCCCCTATATTGGGTAGCCTGAGTTGGTATAGCTCAAGTCAGGTGTTTGGGACATTAATAAAAAGGACCTGAGAACGAGGATTGAGGTGAAACCCAATACATCCTGCGTGCTAAGAGTTTTTCTGATGTGAGCCCGATAGTTTGAAGTGAGGCAGCATGTGCACTGGAGCCTTTGTGCTGCAACCCGTTATCGAGCAACATAACAATTGGTGATGAAGGTGGTTATACGCCACACCGCCTGCCAGAGGTGTTGCTATTTTTTGGTGGTGGTGCTTCATTACCTCAAACCGGCCCTGCTGGCCTGCGCTGATCCGATGCACCTGAGTGGTGGCAGCCCCAGCCATGTTTCACATATTCTTGTTGCTTGCTATCTGTTGCAGAGAGGGCCTGATCTGGCTCTTCTCCCCTGAGTTGCATATTTGTTTGTCCCGTGATGATGCAGAGCTGTTCCCGGGTGGGGCTCCTGTAATCTGCCTCAGCCCTGGTGGTGCAGATCCGCCCGACCATGCCTTTCCATCCAGCTGTGTTGGCCCCTATCATCGTGATGGCTGATATGTGTGGGGATTCCTCATTGTAACTTTGTCTTGTTGCCTGCACTCAGCGCCCTGTGTTGATGTGTTTTGTGAATGTGGTGGAACAACTGGAGCTACAACATCACACCAGTCATCACTGCGGCCACACCTGTTATTGCCTTCACGCACGCCATTTGAACTTTGCAGAACCTGCCCCACACTAGGGTGGTGTGCAATTAGTAGTGAGGATTGTATCAAGTTTGACTACAGCTGCAGTACCATTAAGACAGCATTGGGCTGTAAGTTGTTTGTCTGCGTCACTCCAGGGTGCTGTTTAGTGTGGGAACATATGAGTATATTTTTCAGCCACAGTAAAAGCCCCATCCCTGCAACCATGTATGGTTGACAGCCCCCTTGCCTCAGGCAGCAAAATGGAAGGTGTGGGTGAAGCAATATGCCGCAATCCACAAGATATCAAAGTCTTTTGTTGAAACCGGACTGCCATTTACTTACAACTCGTTGAAGGCTGCACTAGCAGAGAACTACATGCCTTCGGCAAATCCAGATTATAAGCGATTCTTTCTGTGTCTAGAGGAGTCTGTTGATGTATTCTACACATGATTGAAAGACCTTGCCAGCATGTGTACCCTTCCAGAGATTGACACTAAAATGTGTACACAGTTATTCCAGGGCTGCTTATTGGCTAAGTTGAGGGAGCAGGTACTGCAAACACCAGGTATCACAATGGCAAACATCCTGACCCTAGGGGGCTCTAAATAACTGTCAAAACACAATCCGCTCATATGGAACCTGCACTCCAATGCTCGGTTAAAATATAGCTTGTCAATCAGATATCAAGCCTACAAACCACCATGCAGAGTCCCAAGAAAGACCGCCAGAAGATGTCCTCCATGTCTAAAAAGTGTCGCTGGAATGCAGGGCTGTAACCTCATCAGGATGAGTGCCCAGCGTGAGAAAGGAAGTAATCATTGTGTGGTAAATTCAACCGCTAGGCAAAGGTGTGACTATGTGCACAACCAAGTCAGGGAGAAAATTTGACGGCAGTCAATGCGGTGAAAGGCCCTCCTCCAGTAGAGGAAGAAAGCGATATGGAAGATGATGATGTGGAAGGGGTGGTCCAAGTGATAGACGCCCTCAAGCCAAATCAACAGATGGACAGAGAGGCCCACGTTGCGATGTCACAGTAGTAGGTCGCAGAATGTCCTGGCCTATGATGTGTTCAATATTCTACCACACCAACGCAAGCACTGTGAGACAAGAAATAAGATGTACGCATTTGGCACTGCCACACCGCCCCACTGGTTGGTGTGTTCAGTACCGATATTGTCCAGGGGGCTGCATCAATATGCGTGAAAGTGTACGTTTTGGAAGGTGGAACTGGTATGCTTCTCAGCTGCCAGATGGTCAGACACCTGCATTTGGTATACAGTAGATTCAGCCTTCATGCAGTTGATGTTGCCTCTCTCCTAGAAGAGTTTGCACCCCTCTTTGATGGAATAGGGCTTTTGAAAGGAAGGATGGTCGGCCTCCACATAGACAAGTTCATACAACCAGTTTCCCTCTGCCATCAATGAGTGGCATTCCATATGCGTCCTAAAGTGGAGGCAGATTATCAGACGCTCGAGCAAGTGGACATTATTGAAAAGATGGAAGGGCCCACCCCATGGGTCTAACCCATTGTCATAACCCGAAAATCCAAACAGCTTGGAGAGGTCCAAATATTTGTAGATATGCGCCTACCTAATGTGGTAATTAAATGTGAGAGGCATTTAATGCCCACCATTGCTGATATTGTAGCAGAGGTCTCTGGCTCCTGGTGCTTTTCAAAGATGGATTTAAGAGCTGGATACATTCAAGTCATGCTTGCCCCGGATTCACTCTACATCTCAAAAAATGTGAGTTCCCACAGACTGAAATCTGTTTCTTTGAACACAGGATCATGCCCAGTCCAGCCAAGGTCCAGGACATACAAGCAGCCCCTGCCCCGGTAAACGTGACTGGTATCTGCAGTTTTATTGGGATGGTCATGCATGGTCAAAGTCACCAAGAATGTTTTATCTGATCACACCACATTGGCCAAATTTTAACTCAAAGAATGCATCTGAACTATCCGTAGACACGAGTTGTATGGACCTTGTTGGACAAGCCTATGGTGAATGGCATTTGTTGCATACTGGAGGATAACTGTTCCTATAGAAGAATACCGGCCTACTCAGTTCCGGATAGTGTAGGTAAAACAGAGTGTTCTATCTACACTATCCAGAACGAGTAGGCCAGTATTCTTCTACAGGTACAGTTACCCCCCAGTATAGTTGATACGTATCCTTGGGAGCACGGGTACTGGACCTCTCTTTTAACTTTTTGCTCCCCGTCCCTCTTTGATTGATTTATATATTTAGTACCGCAGCCAGCTGTGGGACATTGTATCTCTATCTTCTCCCTTCTACACACATTAGGACTCTCTACTATACCCACTCACCACATTTGAGCACAGGAACTCTACTTTCTGACCTAGAGCCCCACACCTATCATCTCCCGTATTCCCTTTTCTTGTTACAAACCCCCTACTACTCCCCATCGCCACCATAGTAGACAATCATGGCCTGAGGTTTGATGACGACACCATAGCAGAAATCCTCAGGGCACCTTCATTACTAACTACAGAAGACAACCTGGCTTCTGGTAGCAAAACTGAGGACTGGAAGGCCCTGCCAGCCATGAGGAAACAACAGGTCAAGAAAGCCCTCCATGGCTCCATTATCACGGAGTATCTCAGGGCAAACATAGCCCCTAATGGGCTATTAGTTCCCTGACACCCAGAATATTCCTAGAAGATATCACATTCTGTCGAGAATGGTCAAAAATTGCCTGGAAATGTACAAGCGACTAGATTGTCCTCATCATTAATACTGCGAAATGCCTTTAAGAATGCTCTCTTGATTCAGATAACAATAGCCAGAAAAACGCCCTTAAAACAGGCATTACCATCTCAGCTTTCAAAACTCATTTAGCAGAAATCAACGAAGAAATCAATGAGCACAAGGATTACCTCACACAATAAAAGTTTAATAATTTGCAGAATGATGTGACATTTTTTAACAGAGATAAGGTGTACCCTCACACCAGAGAGGACCACCAGATACCTGTGACTGACACCTCATCTGAAGAGGGGTATTCCACTTTTTCAAGAAGATCGGGCTCGGTCAGCAGAGACTCTAGCTATGAAAGCAGGGGCAACTTCAACAGACAGAGCTGCAACTTCACTAACAACCCCCCCCCCCCCAATGTTCCCCAATTTCTGGACTCAGTCATACCAGACCAACCTATACCCAGGTCCATAGATGGGACCACCACCTATGTGGAATATGCAACAAGGCCACTTACAACAGTTTCCTCCAATTTATCAACAATTCCAGAACCCCCCTTTTCTCAAGAGAGGGAGGGGCAGAGGAAGAGGTGGAGGAAGAGAACCAAACAAGAACGTACACTGGCAAGAACCAGAAGCGCAGATGATGCTGAGGAGCAAAACATTGGGACCTAAACACTCGTAGTCAACCTATCCTCATGCCAACTGAATGCCCTTGGTTTTGTACCTACTCCCAGATAGGACTCCTTTCATTTTACCCTTAAACGCCAACAATTTGTCCGTGAAATAAGGTTATGATCATTCTTTAAAGGAAAACCCTATATTCTTGTGGAAGACACAGGATTATGTAATCAATCCAGATTCACACCTCCATCTTCTACTATGCCAAGTGAAATACTAACTTTCGAGCAAGCAGTTGAATTGACAGGGGTACGCCTTTCTTTTAACAACATGTCTACTTATAAAAAAGACCTACTGAAAGGGATCATAGATAACCAAACCATTGTGATAAAACCAGCGGACAAGGGTGGCACCATAGTTCTCCAGGACCTCAGTACATATGGCAACGAATGCTTACGCCAAATCTCGGATACATGTTACCATCTTCCCATTGATACAGATCCCACAGGACGATTATCCACCACGGTCAAGGGTCTCATAACTGAGGCAGGGACCGAAGGTTGGTTCATCAAACATGAGGCTATGTTCCTGTACAACGATCAACCAAGGATTCCTTACTTCTACACCCTCCTGAAGATCCACAAGGGTGTCACCCCTCCACCAGGACCACCCATTGTCTATGGCATTGATTCGCTCCTGGAACCTCTCAGCAAGTTCTGTGATCATTTCTTGAGACCTATAGTGATGAAAACACCAACTTACTTGAAGGACACGACAGATGTGTTGAATCTCATACAGGCTTGCACTGAACCAGAAAAGATCGACCTTCTAGTGATTCTGGACGTCGAAGCATTGTACACAAATAGTCCCCAGGATGCAACCTTGGAAGTCCTTGATACCATTCTCATGGCAGAGAACCCATGGACATCAAACACTCCTACGTCCTTCACTGTCAAATGTGCCACCCTAGCCCTAAAGGAAAACTTTTTTTAATTCAAAGGACAACTCTGCCATCAAGTGCAGGGCACTTCCATGGGGAGCACTTTTATTCCCAGTCTGGCATGTTTGTACATGTCAGCTTTTGAGAGCACCTATATCCAGAATGATGGCAACCCTTTAAACAGCAATATCTTAATCTGGCGTAGATATATTGACAACATCCTTATCTTTTGGCATGGGGGCCAGGACACCTGCAGGGACTTCTGCAATTAGATGAACACTTTCAATCCCTACCTCAAATTCACCAGTACCATCTCTGCAGTATCTATATACTTCCTAGACCTTCCCATCTATAGAGAAGGCAGGCAATTACTCACGACCAACTACAAAAAAAACACCCCTAGGAATAGCCTGTTACTCTATGAGAGCCATCACCCCAAATCCCTCAGGAATAATTTACCAGTTGGCCAGTTCCTCCGTCTCTCGAGGAATTGTAACACCCTCAGGGAATACAAACAGCAGGCTTTTACTCTCAGATCCAACCTAGTGGATCATCACTATCTACACAGAATCATTCAACAGGCATATAAGAGAGCTAAAACCAACTATAGAGATAGCCTCCTGGAGAACAGAGAGACAGACCACCTACTGACAAACTCACATGTGTGACTACTTTCACCCCGACCTCTAACAAGATACAAAAAATCATTAAAAAACATTGGGCCGTCCTCAACACATGCTCTTTTGAAGCTGGGCCATCCCTCTTTTTGCATACATGCGTACACAGAATTCTAGGGACCTTCTTGTCCACACACGTCCAGCTGCACCACAAGAAACACAAATTACCCTACAGGGGTCCCCCGTGGATCGAGGGACATTTCCCATGTGGTTCATGCTCTGTGTGCCCCCTAACAGAGACCACAAAGACCTAAGACATGGGGTTACATAAACCATGGGAGCAAAGACGACACACTAACTGTAGTACGAAGAATTGTGTTTACTTGATCACATGTCTATGTAACCTCCGTTATGTGGGCATGACCACAAGACCTGTGAAGACATGGATTAATGAACAACGCAGTACGATATGCTACAAAAAGACTAACACCAAGATGTGCACACACTTTATTGACTCTAATCACACGCCCAATAGTTTGCATTGGACCATCAAAGAAGCTAACAACACCTGGAAAGCCAGCATTCTGTTTGCACGTGAACAACAATGGGTGTTCCGATTGAGGACACATACTCAGGGCATTATTGATGACATCCCAAGGTCTGAATGTGTCAACTAACCTTACATAGGTCTCCCTCCCTGGGTAGGCAACCATTACACCTTCCTTGACATTTTTTCATACCATGGGTTTTGTTCAATTATCCCTTCCCTTTCATAGTCTTGGGATTTCCCTAAGGCATTATCACCAGTGCATTACCCTACCAATGCTATCAGTGTATGAAGAGAATGTATTCTGGAGTGCTCGCTTACTTTAGGCCCTTCTCCCCCTCACCGCTTTTTCTGTCACCTAACAACCCATCGCTGGACCGATCCACACTTCGGTCCTGGTACATGCTGCCACACTGTTCAAAGGGAAAGAGGGGTTACCCACCACACTGGCACACTTTTAGGCAATGATGCCTTTCCTTTATCTACAACCCTCTCGTTTTTTTCCACGCCACTGAGCAGCACACCCTTAACATCGGGCTTCACAAGTATAACCATGGACAGATTCAACCCCGTAAACTTACTTGAATATGTATGTGTGCCGCCGCCCTTCTCTTATTCTGTATAACAATTTTCACAACTTTGAATCACAAAACTTTCCAACACCCTTCTGTTTCTTTCTGAGCCACGCACAGTTATCGACTGTGGACGTTTACCACTTTACCAACGGTTGGAGAGAGGGTAACTGTTATATGGTCCAAAATGATTAAGACGATTACAACGAGGTAAGAAGAAAGATTCTTAATTCCAGTCTTCCACTCCCCTCACTGCGGTGAACTCAACATTCTAAAGTGAAGTCCAGGGGGAAATTCCGTTGTAAACAGGGAGAAGGGGGAACAAGGGTAAGGGAGGAACCAAAGGGGAAAGGGGCAAAGACTCAAAGGGAAGCAGCATATAAATACAGGAAAGATTACAACACATCTCCCTTACTAGGGAGAAAAATAATTACGCTATATCTACAAGTCTGTCTCCGCTCCATGTTTGTCCATTTTCAAGTTGAACCAAGTTCCTGCTTACCTTAACCAATTGTTGAGGATGTTGAAATTTGCTCTGACCTATATGTGCTTTGGTGGGTTTCTTTACCGATACAGAGTTACCTGCCTTACAGTTAAGCTCTCTCACACCATGTTTCTGATCATACCCATTCTTATCTTTTAACTGGGGTTGTTGAATTTTCCTGTGACCCTCCGGACCATCTCTTACAACACTCTTACCTCTATCTAACCATAAAGGGTTCATCTTAGTGCTTGTTTCTCTCCCTATTAAGGACACAAACGGAAATATACCGGTGACAGGATTACGTGTAGTGTGGTATGACCATACACATTTCCTGAGAGAATCATCTATTCTATGGCCATTTAGGATGGCTAGTTGAATTTGTTCTTTTATCATTCTGTTGGTTCTTACTACAAGACCGTTGGCCTTGGGACAATAGAGTGCAGTTTTTTATGTTTAATGTTCAATTCCTCTAAGAACTCTTTCATCTACTCTGATGTAAATTGTACACCATTGTCCATGACTAAAATAGCTGGAATTCCTTTGTTGCAAAAACATTTCTTAAGAATGCAATAAGGTTGCTTGTTGTGGTAGATGGTGTAAACTTGAAATATATCCAGTGAGATGTATAGTCGACTAAAACAAACCTGAACCTCTTTTGGGGTTTCAAACTCTCCATGGGACCAATTATGTCAATAGCCAATTTTCTCTATGGCACGACATGTACCTCTAAAGGAGATAAGGGAACTCTACGCAAAATGTTGCTCTTATCACATTTTGCGCAGCTGATGCATTCCTTGACTTTTTGCTCCACCATTGAATCCATTCTGGGGAAGCAGAACCAGTTTCTTACCTTGTTCTTTGTGATGCTTCTGCCAAGGTTTCCTTCATGGGCCAAATGTATCACTTTGTTCCTGAGGTCAAAAGGGGGATGAATTTTCTCATTGCCATAAACTTTATCATCAATTAGAGTAATTTCAAACCTCACCTCTCAAAAATCTTTCATTTAATCTACAACATCTCTACATTTTTCAGGCAATCCATTTACAAGTAAGTTCTTGAGAATGTTCATATTGACATCCTTCTTCATGCTCTCCTCCCATTCCGCTTTAGTCAAGGCAGGAAGTTGAATGGCTAGAATGGGTATATCTAAGTGTTCTTCTTGAGTAGATTGTTCTAATGGAGACCTTGACAGGTAATCCGCCACTATATTTTTATCACCAGGCAAATATTCTACCTTAAATCCAAATTTTCCAACCCTAGGATCCACTTAGATATACGTGGAGAACTGCACTGAACCGTCTTGGATGAGAACATGAATATTAGGGGCTTATGGTCGGTGCGGATGGTAAATCTTGTACCCCATAGACAGAATTTAAAATGGTTAACAGCCTAAAAGCATGATAGGGCCTCTCTCTCGATGACTGTGTAATTACGTTCAGCGGGACTTAAGGAACGGGAAGCAAAAGCTATAATGGTTTTGCCACTCTCCCCTCACTGGGATAAAGAGAAGTGCCCAGACCTTTGTTGGATGCATCAGTGGCTAATATGGTTTTCTTTTTAGGATCAAAAGATCCCAAAGCTGGTGAACGAATGATCACTTTCTTTCACCTGTCCACCGTTCTGCTATGTTTCTCTTTCCAGGTGAATTCTTTGTTTTTCTTTAGTAACTCATGTAAAATTTCACACTTTTAAGAAAAATTCATAACAAATTTAGCCATGTATTTAATAAGGCCTAAACATAATTTTAGCTGCTCTTTGTTATTAGGATATGGAGCATCACTAACAGCCTGAATCAAACTGTATTTACGTCTACAAGCTTCTTGGGAAATGGTGTGACCAAGGTAGTCTACCGAGCTTATCCTTATCTTACACTTTTCAAGTTTTACTGTCAATCCAGCTTCAGAAAGTCTCTCATATACTGTCCTGAAAACTCTGTCATGTTCTTCAACAGATTACCCATGAATCAATATGTCATCCTGAAAACACAGTGAGTTAGTAATGCCCTTGATTACTTGCTGCATAATTTTTTGAAAAACTGCAGCTGAAGAGGCAAGTCCAAAAGGCATCCTCACAAACATATAAGCTCCAAAAGGAGAAGTGAAAGCCGTAAGTGGTTTAGACTCTGGGTGGAGTTCTACTTGGTGATACACCATGGATAAGTCAATGACCAAGAACATTTTGGCCTCCTCCATCATGCTCAGCATCTCGTTTATATTGGGGAGAGGAAATCTCTCCACCCAAATATTTTCATTGAGGCTGCGCAGGTCTACACAGAGGCGAAATCCTTCTCCACCAGCTTTGGCTGCTATAACTATGGGTGCCAACCACTCAGAGGATTCTATGGGTTGGCTGACACCCATCTCGCATAACTTGTCTAACTCCTTCGTGAGAGGCTCTCTCATAAGGAGAAGAACTGGACTTGGTTTATGTACAACAGGTTTAGCCCCATGTTTGACTTTTATCTTATGTTGAAAGTCTTTCAATAAGCCAAGATCATCAGCAAATTATTTAGGAAATTCATCACATAAAGTACTGTTAACAGTGGAACACTCGACAAGAATGACCTGGTCTTTTTTGTTAGAGTCAAGTATGATGCCTAACTCTTTCTGGTGTTGCCAGCCTAGAAGACTAGAACCTTTCTCAATAATGTACACTTTCCCCACAGTGGATCTTCCTTTAAAGTTTATGTGTGCTTTTATCATTCCCACCAAAGGAATGGGATCTTCAGTATATCCTTCTGGTGAAATACCTGGTTCACATATTGCTATATCTGAGACACCAAATACCTCTTTGTAATCAGAGTGATTCAGTAACGTGAATGGGGAACAAGAATCTGTGAACATATCTACCGGCTTATTATTAAGGAATACCGTGCCTTTGGGATAGTCAGGTTTGGACCTACACTCTTCATATTTCACTTGAAACACAAATTTCTGATGTTGTTCACCCTCCAAATGAATAACTTCAACTTGGTTGTTTTCCCCATCCCTACACACTCTGGCAAAGTGTCCTCTTATGGTGCATTTTTTACATGTAACACTACGGCCAGAAAACTGCACACTATTAGCCAGGTGGTTGCTACTACTACATCTGAAATATTTGAGACCGGTACTCTCCCTTACAGGTTTGCTAACAGGTACTTCTTTATTTTTTACTTTAAGTGCTTCTTTGTGTACTTCCCCTTCTTTGACAGAAGCTACTATCTCCTCAGTAATTTTCATTTCTTTCATGCATTTATCTGTGTGTTAAATAGATTGTGCTAAAGTAATTGCCTCTGAGAGTGGAGTTCTTCGCTAGTAATTTCTCATGGATCCTGCTGTTATTAGTACATCTAACTTATTGATCTCTTATAAGGGAATCCTTAAGCTCCCCATAGTCACAGAGATGAGTCAGTCCCCTTAATGCTGCTTCATAGTTATTAACAGACTTGTGTTTACCTTGCACCCGAGTAAAACATTTATGATGTTCTAGAACAACATTGACCTTGTCCCCAAAGTGTATTTCTAACTTCAGTAGAGTGACACTAAACACATCTTGTTCAACCTCATCCTAAACATCAGGTTCTGGTAATGTTTCATATATCTTGCGACCATGCACTCCAAGGTTATGTAACAAAATATGTTGCTTTCGCAGTGCAGAAAAACTTTCTCCACCCATAACAATTAAATAGGACTCAAAATATTTTATCCAATCTTTCCAATGAACTTCTGGTTCACCAATTTCATTAATAAAGGATGGGGGTTGACTAATTCCAGTATTTGCCATGCTTTACAATAGAATACACTGAATACACAGGACACAAAGGAATTATACAAAATCCAAACAAGGATGAGTGCTACTGTCTAATGGATAGATACTTTGCACAATGTAATCCAAAGAGTATTTTTTTTACGAACAGAAATGCACAATAGGAGGGAATAAGGAAGCTAAAACTAGACAAAATAGGCAGGGGAGGGGAATAGGTACAGAATAATACTTTTACCATGGAAAATATATGGTGTGTGTATCAGCGAGGAAAAAGTGACACACAGTTGAGGTGAGTGTGTCACCGAAGAAAAATAAGATTAGAGAAATTTAACCTAGTTCGCAGGACACACTAAATGGTGTGCGTCACCCTGCATTAATGGTGTGTGGTCACCAAAGAACAAGTGACACACAGTCAAGGTGAGTATGTTACCGAAGATAAGAAATAATTAGTAACTGCACCGTGTATACAGGACACACTAAGTGGTGGGTGTGTCACCGTGCAGATTGTGCCAAAAACATGGAGAATAATAAAGGTTACCATCTGTTGAATGTAGGAGGGTGGTGGCACGATCAGAAGAAGCAGGAAATCAATAGGGACTGAGTTGAGGAGGAGAGTCTCTGAGGCAATAGTACAGAGGAGAGGCTTTGTGAAGTGGCACCTGACAGGAAGCAGCCTGAGTGAGAAGCTTGAGTGCAGAAACAAAGCTTAGGCTCTTCAGAGGCAAAGCTGAGCGTGTGCTTAGGAGATTAGTATCGCCACAGGCAGTGGCACCTCACAGGAAGCAGCCATTGTGAGAAACAGGAACGCTGAAACAAGGCTGAGGCTTTTAAGAGGCAAAGCTGAGCGTGCACTTAGGAGATTAGCGTCGCCAGCCCTGAGCACAAGAAAGCAGCTGCGCGTAATAAAGACGCCCACTGCAACCGCCGATGAGTATTGTGGAGGCGGCGTCACAGCTGCAAGGAGATTAGGTGATTGGACACCAGCCCAGAGACACAGGAAAGCAACTGCGCGTACTAAAGACGCCTACTACAGTCGCTGCTGGATATCTTGGAAGCAACGTCACAGCTGGTCGAAGATAGGTGAACGACGTCCAGAGCAGCCTCCACACAGGAAATAAGGTGCCTGCAGTGCTTGAAGGGGATGCACTATATCCAACGAAGGGAACTCAAAGAGCTCTCCCAAGCAGAGATGTCCAGAGAGGAAGGGGGACACCTGCAGCCATAAGACTAAAAAATGAAGGTTCCATTAAGCGGAGCAGGAGGTGCAATGCTTAGTGGCAGACAGGAATGGCCAGAAGCTCTGCAATGACGGCTGAATGGAATGTTTTCCAATGTCCCAGCATAAACTAACAGACTTCAGAAATGGCAGGTAAAGCTATAGCTTGGAGAGAGCACTGAAAAGGGAGATGACCGGCTGCCCCCTGCGCAGGAATCGTCACCAGTGTTATATGGTCCAAAAAGATGAAGACGAATACATCGACATAAGAAGAAAGATGCTTTATTCCGGTCATCCACTCTCCTCACTGGTAAACTCAACATTCTAAAGTGAACTCCAGGGGTGGATTCCGTTGTTAACAGGAAGAAGGGGGAACAAGGGAAAGGGAGGAACCAAAGGGAAAAGGAAGAAAGAGTCAAAGGGAAGCAGTATATAAATACAGGAAAGATTACAGCAGTAACGTATTACCATCCATATACCAACTTTGCCATCCACGAGTTACTTGAATACCCGTTTAAGATGTTGGCCATAGTTGCAGGAGTATTGTGTGAGCAGTCTGTAACATTATCAACTACGTCACATCCGCCTCCTAGTGTTCCTCCCACTTTGGAACGTCATTAGTTTCCATTATCCGGCTCTACATAGAGCATGGCCATGGCAAACATTCCACCTCTGGTGGCCAGCAGACGTGGGTAGGTGCAACTGCAAGCAACCTCGAGGGTCAATGTGAGTATAGTTACCTGATAGCACATCACTCTCTATGGAAGTAATACACCCACTTCCCCATTTCCTTCGGTTGCCGCTCTCTTTTTTTTACCCCAGGTAACCCTTAGAAACACCTGCTTTCCCCCGCAGAAGCCTCCCCCTGCATCAACTGGGGTAAGCTATAATTCACCATACTTGTGTTTGAGTGCGATATATGATAATGTGTTCAACACTCCAATGGCTATGTTTATTTACAGCTCCATTTATTTATATTACTTTGTATGACTGTCATTTTTGGACGAAGTAGATAAAACTAGGATGCCCTAGACCACCTATCTGTACCATGAGTCTTATGTCTACACGTGGGTTCCACACCACTTTTTCACTTCAGTTTCAATTGGCATTGTTCATAGTTGTAAAACATTCACACCTTATTTGTATCTGTGCCTTAAGTTTGGATATATCCTTCACGTGGTCGTGGATCACTGGGCCATGACTTCACTACCTGCCTGATTGGGGCTTGTGTTACAGAGCATAATTTCTTCTTTATACCCTGTCTCTTTGCACAGTTTATACCTTCCTGTTGGTCCTGATGAAATGCCAAGGATCCAGTTTGACCACTTGTGCGTGTAACATGTCGACTCCTAGACCTTTATCACTATTTACCTTTTCTAAAACAAAAAATGAACTAACCCTGCTCATTGGTGGAATGTCTGATAGTTCTTACTGTTTTTAATCATATAGAACGGATCCTAGACTAAACACCTGTTGGGGTTTTGTCGCGATATTTTTAACTCACCCTTGCACTGACCCCACACAACCGCTCTCACAACTATGGCCTTCCTCAAAAAGATCACAGCTAAAGAGCCCTCTCGCAGGGCCCGGGGGACTGCACCGCCAACCCCACAAGGAGCAAAAACACCCTATGATGAAGCATGACACCTTAACAGGTGTGTGAAGGCAACACCAAAAATTTGAGGAATTTCCCAACTACCGCCACTATCGAACCTAAAACTTACTCTTCTATGATAAGCAACCTCTGTTCTATCTACACTATCCAAAACTGAGTAGGGCGGTATTCTTCTATAGGAACAGTTACCCCCCAGTATAGTTGATACGTATCCTTGGGAGCTTGGGTGCCGGACCTCTCTCTTTCCTTTTTACTCCCCAGCCCTCCTTGATTGATTTATACACCAGTTGTGTACTCCAGTTATGCCCTGACACACATGGATCAACTGTATTCTCATGTTGAAAAAGAGCAGATTGTGATACAGTGGGGCTTAAGGCATTTCCATATTTATGGGCATTGTTTCATAGTCCACACTGACCAAAAGCTGTTATTGCCTCTGTTTGAAAGGCTCATTGTCCAATCCACCCACAAGCATTCAAAAATGGATTCTTCAACTCCAAGAATACTGCTTCTCTGTGGAATACAAGACAGGCATCCACAACCTTACAGGCTATCTATCTCACCATGCAAGACTGGTGACCAACAAAGAAAAATTGGACGCAGAGGAAATGGAGGAGAATGTCAAGCTCATTGTGGAGCTGTAAAGGCCCCTTCCCATGTCTATAGTACAAATAGCGGGTGCCACCAAGGATGGTGAATGCCTGAAACTGACTGTAGAAGCAGTGAGGACAGGAAATTGGAAGACTCTGACCCAACATTTGGCACAGAGGATGAAGGAGGCCTGACAGACAGTACAGTACAGTTCCTTCACATCTAACAGATGAGTTGGCAGTGACACAAGCGGGGTGTCTTCTCCAAGGTCCCAGTTCGGTCATCCCAAGGCTCCTGGTGCAGAGGGTCATGGATCTGTCCCATGCAGCTCACCAGGGCATTGTCAAAACCTAAGCCTGGCTAAAGAGCAAAGTCTGCTTCCTGGGACTCGATGAAAGGGTGGCATACTTTGCTCCCCATTGTGCCATTTCGATCTGTTTATCTGTGAGATTGTATTCTGAAAACAGAGCCAACGTGTTGATAAAACGCCAAGGCACATAGCCTGCATGCAAGGATTGCAGCGTCCAACCTAATAACATAATAGAACGTAACTGAGTTTGGCCTTGTTGTAACATGGCTAAATCTTGTTCCAGTATGTCATTAGCAGAGGATACAATGTTGTCCAGTGAATATATTATGGATGACAAAGTTGTTAACCCATTGTCGACCACAGTGAGAGATTTCTCTAAGTTAATACGATCAAGCTCATGTATTCTTTCTGCGGCCTGTGAAACCTTCCATATTTCATTATAAGCAGCATAAATGCCGGCATATATGAAACGTTTTTGACGCGGTTTTCTCGGTCCTACCATGAAATCCCTAAGGTCTGCGTCTTCTTTAAGTAAAGATAAGAGTTGTTTCACATCCTCGAGTGTAGATATTTGTAGCCAGTTGAGGGACAATTTTCCTACACTGTATGTTGTTACTACCCCCAGATGCTGTCGTTGAACATAACGTGGGTCTGGCCTATGGATAGTAAAGCCCTATATTCTATTCAGGAATCTTTCTTGACAGATGTTTGTGTCTGTGGGCCAGAGCAACCATTTTTCCCAATCGGGATCTGATCTGTTGTTTTGTAGTATTGTATCTACTGTGACCGCTCCCTGTGTAGTGTCATAACTTGCAGGTGTTGGTACAGAAGGTGTGTTCATATCTTTGATCTTGGCTAATCCAAGGCAAGACGTTTGTTGCACAGTGTCATTCAAAAACATTATTTGCTGTGGGATGATACAGGCTCTAAACAAAGCTTCTATCCCCTGCACTTGCCAATCTTTAGAACCCCAGACAGATTTTGTGTTGATTGTGGCTTTCCAAAAGTCAAATCCTTGTCTAGACAGTTGGGCAATAAAGGCTGCAGAATAAATCTGTTTTGTATTAGTTAACATATTTTTCTGTCCTGTTGTGTTCACATTCTTATAGAAAAAATTTCTGGATCAGATATATTGTACCCTCAAAAATGTGGAAACTTATTTGCAAACGTTTTTTAACTACCCTTTGGTGGTGTAGGACAATGTTCCCATTGGTTAAACATAAATACATTTCTAGGTGTTGCAGATCTATGCAAGAAATGATGACCATAGTGGTTGTAACAAAAAAGCTGTTCATAGTCTGATGAACCCTCTAAGTATTCATTGTGAGAGAAAGTAGCAGACATTTCTAGATCAGACATCATGTTATTAACAGTCTCAAGGTCCCAATAACCAGAATAGGTACTGGAGGTAATAAAGTCACTTGATGAAATTTTAAATAAATGTGGAATCTTCAAAAGTTCAGTTGGGCCAAATATGTTGAAATCAGTTTTGTCCCAAACTATACCATCCTGTATAGGAACGGCTGTGCTGTTCAAGGCTGACAAGTTGAGTTCACTTCCTGCATCTCCTAAATTTTCCATGCCAAAATCTATGCACAGTAGGTCAGAACATCTACGTGGCTTCAGTGCCATTAATTGTTCGTTTGACCATACTGTTCTGAGCCGGAGATCGGGATCAATATGGGCAGCATGGCTGGCACTGGCCGCGTTCCTGACGTGGACGGGTGCAGACGGGATTGCCTTAGGCACGCCTTCGGCGCTCCAGCGGCGCGGCCGCTACACAGTCGCGTCATCCGCCTTTTTTATCTTGGGTAGCGTCTTGTGAGTAGACTGCTAACCTTGGTGCCAAAGAGTAGAAATGGCGCCCAGGAGCTATAACACAGCTCCGTTACAAAGTCAGTGCATGGTACAACACACACAGTACTTCAATTATAAAAGAAACTGTTTTCAATTTTAAAAAACAGGATTCAAATCTGCCAGTAATATGTACAGTTTAAGAAAAAAAGCAGCAGCAATGACCCCCCGAGCCTTAACACAGCAAAAACACTCAGCCGTGTCCCCGGCGCGGTTGCGTCATCCGCCCTTTTTATCTTGGGTAGCGTCTTATGAGTAGACTGCTAGCCTTGGTGCCAAAGAGTAGAAATGGCGCCCAGGAGCTATAACACAGCTCCGTTACAAAGTCAGTGCATGGTGCAACACACACAGTACTTCAATTTTAAAAGAAACTGGTTTCAATTTAAAAAAAAAACAGATTTAAAATCTGCCAGTAATATGTACAGTTTAAGAAATGCAGCAGCAATGACCCCCGAGCCTTAACACAGCAAAAACACTTAGCTGTGTCTCCATTCATACATCTGGAGCCAGATGTACGACCATTCTGTTCTGCCAGTTGCAAATTGCAATTTTTTGCGTTCACAAAACAGAATGTACTGATGTGTCTCAGACACATTTAGTGATTCCCAATGGGGTCCCAAATGACCTGCCTCATTAATATTCATGAGGCAGGTCGCAATTTGCGACCCATTGGGAATGGGCTACTATCCCAGGGATGGTGGCCTGCTGGGGACAGCAGACCACCATGTCTGTGGTTGCTTTTAAGTAAAGCAACTTTTCTTTTTAATGCAGCCCGTTTTCCTTAAAGGGAAATGGGATGCGTTTAGAAGAAAATAAATGAATAGTTTTCTTTTTATTAGGTCTCGCATTGGCAGCGCATGCGCTGCATGTGCTGTCTCAGCGAGCCATACAGTAATCTCTGTGTTGGGTGAAACTCCGTGTAATTTGTCATACCGCTTGCGATTCGTTTAACTGTGGCATTGCTGTTCTTATCTTGCTTTCTGTTGGCTGTTGAACCGATAGTAACTTCTTACCAGCGCGGCATCTGTTTCACGAGCACCGCGCTGGTTGTACTTTCATTCTCGTATCTTTTCCCAGCTGCTGCATCCCACTTTCTCTGCTCTCACTCCCTCGCAGCTCTCACTCCCTCGCAGCTCATCAAACTGTATTTTTTTAAACAACTGTTTACATACTTTACCAGCGAGGCGCCTGTTTCACGAGCACTGCGGTGGTTTTACTTTCATTCTCGGATGGGTGAACCTTGATGCAAAGCTATGGCTGCATGAGACCAGCAATCAATGGGAGTCGGAGCTCTGACCATGTGACAACCCCTTGCAGTGGTCGGTACAATAAGCTCTGGTGAGTTTATTTACAATCCGCCTTTTAGAGCAAAAGAAGGAACTCGCATCATGGGGCGAACATTAAATAAGCTGTGAAAACTTGGGTATAAAAAATAGAGTTGCGACCAGTTAAATGTGTTGCACAAAATTAGACATGTTCAACACAGAAAACACCCAGAAGCACGTGTACAAAATAGTTAATGACGTAGGCTGCTGTTTTTTTACATAATCCTTCCCATGTGTGTCTCGTGTCCCCTTTCATTCAGAATAACAAAACAGTATTCATTCAGCACTGGGACAAAGCTTTTCCTAACTATCCCTTCGATAAAAAGAAGCACATTACCTGCGCACGGTGTTCTGCAGGAGGCGGCCCAGGTGCCACCACCGTCTGCGTGCGGCACCCTTTAATAGTTACCACAATCAACGCCTCGGCACCCGTTGAGCCCCCTATGGTAGCACTGCAGCCAGTGGGTTAACCAGGGGTCTGGCTTCTATTTCCCACTTTCCATCACACGAGATGTGTGATTCTGGGCACCAAACGTCCCTGCGCCTCATTTATTTTATCTGCGGGATTTTGTAAAGCACATAGAAGAAAGACACTCCGATACTTGATTCATTTACAATCATATCAGGAAAGAAAGTTACAGTACAATGACGTACGATCGACTATCATTTCAGACTCTTTTTTTCCCCCTTTTTAGTGGCATCATGCTGTTTGCTAAAAGGAGTCATATAAAATACATCACACATGCCGTGTTATACGTAGAACCAAAATTGTGGCCCACCGATCGTCGATGTTGCCATAATATATATTGGCATCAGTTCTACACACGCCGTATGCTCTCCTCCTCTTGTAAACCCCCCTCTGATTACTTTGATGTTAATTGTCACATGCCATTGCCTAAAAACAACCCCTAATGTCTTACGTTCTCTCCCTCTGTTTGATGTCACATGCCTCAACACCTCTGATGAATGGAATAGGTCTCACATTTGTGACAGTTTGAACTATTAGCATTGTAAATGACAATGCCTTTTATTTATGTTTTAAAAACCAAAACGTAAATAAAAGGCATTGTCATTTACAACGCCAATAGCCCAAACTTGCGTAAATTCGAGACCTTTTGCATTGCAAATGCTTGTTTTTTTAAGGCTCACAGTGGTCCCGCTGCTAAAAAATATTTTCTCATACATTCGCAGAGGGAAAGGGATCTACAGGGACACCTTCCCGTTTGTGACTGGCTTTCCACCTACTTGAGATAGGTGGTAACTTGCGATTTTTTTGCAACAAAACATCGTACATTCCCCCTACGACCCTCAATTAGGAAGGGACGCCCTTGGCACACCCCTTCCTAATAGCGTTGCGCAAACAATATATATGGCCCTTAGTCCTGCTGTTGGGTAACCTGAGGTGGTAATAGCTCAGGTCAGGTGTTTGGGAAGTTTATAACAAGCATTGGCAAAGCCAATAGGTCTTGCGCCAGCCCTGGCCGTGTGACAGTTAAAGACATTGACAAAGCCAATAGCTCTCATATAGGTGCAACCTATTGGCTTTGCAAAAGCTTGGTAAATAGGGCTGAAGATCTGCCAAAGGACTGCTTCCCAACAACTGGAGCAAACACCTTTAAAATTTCCGCTCTAGAAGGGGAGTAGTCTAAGGGGTAAAAATTGAGGTTGTATCTGAGAAAAGATCTCTCAGCAGTACGTACCGGAGAGCAGGACAGAGATTGCTGCCTCAAGTAATCAAAGTAAAACGAAGAATAACACCAAGCACAAATAAAAACTAGTTTAAGAATCTTTAAAATCACTGGAAACCCAGTAGCTGCTCCGCAAGTCAATCCACACTCAGTCAGCAAGAATGTATAAGTGAAAAATGCAGAATAGAAGAAACATTCAATTTACATTCAGATGCGTATATGCATGCCAGCTGTTTCTAAAAAGAATTGCTTCCCAACAACTAACACGCTTTAAAAATGCCTACACATGTGTAGGAGCATCCAAGCAGTACATTATGGAATACAAAATGGAAAAGGCCAATAGATTAGGATATTTTTGTTTGGATGGAGTAGGGCAGGCGGGACGGGCAAGCAATTACAGGGGAAGGGAGTAGGGGTAAGGTTGCAAGCAACGACTACGTGAAGGGGTGGGAGGACAGGGGGCAGCAACACAGAGAAGGGGTGAGTGGGAGGGGGAAGAAGCAACAAGAAGAAGGGGTGGGTGGGTGGCTCTGAGGGTTCTTCCGGCAGAGATACAGTGCCATTTAGGCACTTTGTAGGGAGGGATGGGGCGCCAGGAGCTATCAAAGCAGCAATAAGCCATGAGAGGCTGTTCACCCCTGTACGCGATCAATTGTGCTCGTAGAAATGCTGTAGGGCACAGGGGAGTTGCCAAGTAAGTCATGTGGTTGGAGCCACTTTCTCCGGGCAGCAGATTGTACTTGAGAGTAGTATTGGCTGCTCTCCTTAACCTCTGCACCTTAGAGAGCAGACCAAGCTCTGTTATTAAACACTACCAGCACTGCTGTCCCTGACTCTGTCTGCCCCGAGCAGAACGCCATGCCTGGTGCCGATTTCTAGGAAGCTGTGCAGCACAGTCCTGTCCCTGGCTCTTACTTACAGGACTGCCCACTACACCTGACCTCGCTTTCATATGGCAGCACACCATGTCTCTCTCCTCTGGTCGTGAAATGCGTGGGAGAGTCGCTGAATTATCCTGGCTTCTTGCTACAGCAGTGCTGTGGGGGAGGGGAAGAATGAATGGAATGCGGCGCCCTGGCTAGTTAGGTGCTGCTCACTGCTTTCCGTAAAACACCCGGACTAACAACCAAAATGAAGACTGACCGCCACATCCACCCCATAGGAGGAATGCCTGCAGACAGTCTTGATCCCCTCCAATGGTGTATCACAGGGTAGGATGGGAGGGGTATTCTGTGCTCTGAGCCGGACATGATTTTGAGTGCCCGTCTTGTAATCACGCCTCTGACCTTCGCTAAAGTCGGTGCCTAATACTCTGGTGCTACACTAATACAGCAAAATAAGTAGTGAGAACATTCGGAAACCAAAAAAGCAGAACACACCGAGAGGTGGAAAAACAATGAGTGTGAAAGGGAGAATCAGGGAGAGATAACAAAATAGAGACAGAGCAGCTAGAGAAAGATAGGCAGAAATAAAAACAAGCAGCTCAATAGGAGTGGTGGGGGAGGGCACAGGGAGACAAGGGGGAGCGGGGCAGGGAAGACAAGGAGGCACTGCAGCTGCCGCCCTGCGCGTCACTTCTCGCTCCCGCAAGGAAAATGCTGTGGGAGTGAACCTTTGCAAAAGAGGTGGGACATGCACCCGCCTTTAGCCATTTGCAGGCTACGATGACAAAATGACACGGACAAAAACCAACCCAATGCGTTGGGTGGAGTCAGTCCCACACAGAGTAGTTTAGGGTGCTTACAAGAAGCCTCGCAGAGCAGCGCATGCACGTTGGCTCAGGCTCGACCTAAAAAGGACCAGAGAAGGAAGCTCGAGGTCACACACAATACATTCATCGTGCTGAGAGTTTTTCTGATGGGAGCCCGTTAATTTTGAAGTGGGACCCTTGTCATCTAGTGGCAAGATCTGTATTACAGCAGAGTTGCTCAACCAAAGTATTCCTTAGGCCCGGAGTCTAGTTGTGAGACTGCACGATTCAATTAGATCCATTAAAAGGCGCATAGGCGCCACTAGATTCTAATTACTCGATGTCATTTCAGCAGTGGATTCTGAAACAAAAGAAGTGAGGCAACAATGCAAGATGAGACGATTTTTTTTAACCTTCTGCTGCTTGTCCATGGGAACATTTTAGCCAGTGGGTTTAAAACACTCCCAGATAAGAGATGATCTGGCTTTAGACTTCTAATCGCACAAAAAGGCAGTTGTTAGGAAGGGGGCTTTGCAGTTCTCTGAGCAGCATTGACATACCCCGATCTCCCTATCTGTGCCCATGGGATAAAATATTTTGCAGGGACAATAACTGTGATATGAGAGCCCTTCATTTTCTACTCCCAAGCATAAAACGGTAACCAAAACACACAAACAGTTAGGTCTTTTAAAAAATGTTAGAATCCACAAAATTATTTTCTTGAAGTGCCCTGTGCTGACATCAAATAAGTCTTTGACCCCAATTTACGAAAGTTTGAGTAAGCATACATGAAACCTGCTGAGCTTGCTTGCATAAAATGTTTAAAATTGCAAAATCCCAGAACAGATTTTGAAAGAGTAGCATGCCAATATTGCTCAATAAAGCCATTTTGCTTAATAGACATTTCATCATAGTGGAAAGTCAGTCGAGAGGGGGCGTCAGAAATTAATTATGCTTCGGGGACACACTCATGTAAAAATGTTTGTGAGCTGACCACCGCCCAGGGGTAAATCTCATATCTCTTACTTTGCAGAAATTACATGTAGTATTAGTAACCTTAGGAAAATATTTTAATTTTCCTTTTAGCCTTTGCTTGTCAATTCTTTCATATGGCGCTAGGATTTCATACAATTCTGGTAGCTGTGGCTCATAGCATGTAATCCAAGAGATGTTTGCCCTGCTCCGCCCCATTACACCACCTTTTCATACATTACCAGGGATCTGTCTCTATCCAGTGCAAAGCCATTTTCCGATGCACTCGCGTCAACATATTAGTGCAAAAATACATTTGCACCAAAAAGTAGATCGATTCTGCCCCTTTGGCAGCTTTGTGTAGTGCGTGTGTAAATCTAGGCCTTAATTCTACATACTGTTGCAGAGGTGGAGCAAGGATATCTTGCGCCCTAATGCAAGGAAGGAGTATGGGCCTCCTACTCCCTCTTTGGGTTGTAAAAGACAGCCATAAATGGGGAGTAGTGGACCCTTCACACCCATGGGTCAAGGAGCCTCTGCACCTGCTACATTGGAAATATATGCTTCTGTGAGAAATTGCTGCTAGCACCCTACCTGCAACTGCAGTATATTTTTTATTGCTCCAACTTCTTGAGGAAAACTGATACTTTATTTGTTTATCCTTCATTGACGCGAGTTTTAATTAAGTATGTATTAACTGGCTTGATTGGGAAAAATGTTTTTTATGTGAAAATCTTTTTTAACTTGATTTTTGTGTAAAATAACGTGGATGCTCCTAACATTATTTTAATTCATTGTATTTGAGCAAGGACTAAGGAGTCAGATTTTAACGAGTATTTAATGTATGCAAGGGTTCTAATTAATCAGGCATAATAAAATTACCTTACTGATATGTCTTCAATGCTAGCCATCATCATTGGAGTCTGCTTTTTAGAGTCTGGTTTACAATTAATCTAAAGCCTCATTTATGGTCTAGGTGACGCGGTGATAATTATATAAGAAATGTGGATTATTTAAAATAGAAGAAATACACTGATTACCCCTTAATGAGTTATGGGGTTGATTTCATACAAACTGATTGGCTCGCAATATGTATAGTACTGGGCGTGTTCTGCATGAAACTGCTAAGTGTTCTTTTTTGTTGGGATCTAAAAGGTAGCAAAAACCGTATCCTGAAATTTAGTCACCCTAAAATCTACCATATTCAGTTCTCTCACAGTTTACTGAATTGGAGACGGTGGTAAAACTCAATGTTATGAGGCGATGTGTTCCCAAGCCAAGGCCCATACCAGAACATCAAATTAACAGTAAAAAAAGAACTGTTTAATAAGTAATGGGGCC
The DNA here is from genome assembly GCF_964204655.1 of Triturus cristatus. Classification (NCBI taxonomy): domain Eukaryota; kingdom Metazoa; phylum Chordata; class Amphibia; order Caudata; family Salamandridae; genus Triturus; species Triturus cristatus. The sequence goes on from NC_140591.1 coordinate 836,881,698, forward strand.
CACTCAATAACAGATTAAAGGGTTTTATTACAAAAATTCGAAACAAGCAGTACAGAGTCATGGTTTTATAGACACTCAAACACAAAGTAATGCAATGTATGTAAAATCATAAAACATTCTAAGTCCAAATAAGCAGCAAAATCAGAAATAATTTGGGCTACATTCCTAGTAGTATAGGAAAGCATTCTGGTTCGCCCCCACAATCAAGGGGTTCTTATACAGAATTCATGTACAGAAAATGAGTATTCTTGCAGAATCATCATGGTGTGAGCAATGGTGTTATTTCTTTAGCAACTCAGAACTTCAAACTGATACACATCATTACCTCAACACATAAGCACCATCCCAATTCTTAAAAGAAATGATTCAATGTCCTTTATGCTAATGTCACATGGTCATATATGACAAATATGAAACTTTAGACAATAAGACCTTCTCTAAGTGAACAAACCCAGTGCAGAGAAGAATGAGATAGATACTTATTGCAATCTTGCATCCGCACCATAGAATGTTAATCATCGCCTTGTATATGTTAGTTGTATGATGACATCTCAAACTCCAAGTCAGTAGCACCTGTAATGTTGGGTCTGACTCCAGCTCCTTACCTGGATCCCCCTACATCTTTACTATAGCTCTGGTTAACGCGGCATGGGTCAAAAATTGTCCCACCACAATATTGTGATCTGCTCTAAGCTTTTGAATTGGACGGGACCCCACTGCAGACGGCTGACCCAGCATGATAATTGAGGTGCATCCCCGCTGCGAGCATTGTGCCGTACATCAGACTGCAGCAAAGGCTAGCAGACACACTAGAGGAAGGACTGGCAAGTACACCATTCCTCCCCGTCGAAGGTACTGCCGTCAACAATACCAAGCAACCTGGGGTAGAATTGGAGTACGTTCATCGCCTGTGGACACCCCATTCAAGCTCCTATGGGCGTATTCATCCATTCTCCATGGCCAAAGATGGTCCACCTCTGGTGATATCTCGTGACTTGATATTTTATTGGTTACCTAGTCTTCGATTAATTTTGTCTTTTGCAGGTTGTGCCACTTTGTGTTGTGGTATTTTATTACATTGTAAATCATGCTGCTACTTTATATAGTGTATGTTATCTTACTCCATGGTGGTAATAATGATGAGACTATCGATTCTTTAAAAACTTTTTCATGATGAAAAGATTAATGTTTGTCCGTATTATCTGTACACACTGATACAAATTGACTTGTAAGATCTATCTAGTAAGTAAATTATGTATACTATGTTAAACTTGCTTTTATGACAATATTGTCCAAATAAAGCTTTTCGAAGTGAAGTGAAGGTAATCCACCTCTGGTGATATCTCCCAGGACATCCACATCATCAGCCAGTGCAGCTAGCAGGCCAGATAATACAGCTCATAGTCTAGCACCCCGATCCCCCAGCTGCCCGGGAAAGGCATAGTTTGGTCATAGCAACCTGCCATTGTCCTGTGGCCAATACCACCTCCGAAAGCCAGCTACTCATATCTAGCGACACCGTGGATGGCAACAGCAGTGGTACTTTAGCAAATGCATACAAAAGACACTGCAGAGTCCCCATCTTAACCAGGCCACACTGCTTATCAGTGGGAACGGTACTGGTTGCAAAACAGCAAGGATGCTCAAAACCACCTTCCACACATTGCCCTCTCTAACTTCCATTGGGTCTCTATATATTTGCACCCCCAAATAATGGAAGGTGTGTTCAGCGCCGGAGAGTAGTATATTATTGGAACCACCACGGAAGGCATGTACACCCCCGATCTGGCAGCAGGAAGAGGCACAACTTTGATGTGTTTATGCGCTGGGCTGACAGCACCCCTGAGTTGCTCAGGCATCTGCAGAATGGGTGGTAGAGCAGTGGCTGCATCACAAACATATATCAATATATCTTCTGCCTACAAAGATATAATGTGTGCCTGTCCATTCTGTGCTATTCTCCTCTCAGAGGGCCATGTGTGCAAGTTGCACACCAGCGGCTCCATGGTGAACGCAAAGAAATGAAATGAAATGAAAATTCAATTTGTATAGCGCATGGCTACCCTAAGGCCTCCCAGCACTAATTTGATAGAAGGACAGAAAAGCAAAAGCTGTGATGTTAAGGAAGCGTCTTGAAAAGATGGGTTTTTAAGAGCTTCCGGAAGGCCAGAAGATTATTGTTCTCTCGTAGGATAAGAGGGAGAGAGTTACATATTTTTGTGGCATTAAACGAGAGTGAGCGTTCACCCCATCTCGATCTTCGTATTTTCTTGGGGGTGGCCAGATATAGAAAACTGGAGGGCAGGGTTCTGTGAGGAAGATAAGGGGTGACCAGGGAATGAGTAATAGCCAGACCAGTCTTCCAGATTGCTTTGTGGGCCAGGCACATAGCTTTGAACTGTATCCTGGCTGGAATAGGAAGCCAATGAAGGCTCCTCAGTGATGGTTTTGCAGACTTCCACCGTGGCATTTGGAAAAGCAGGTGGGCTGCACAGTTTTGTGTTACTTGCAGTTTGTGAATGGTGAATTGAGGAGCTCCGAGGTATAGGGCATTCCCGTAATCAAGGCGAGAAAGTATAAGGGCCTGTACCATAATTCTTCTCACTTGGAAGGGGAGGAGGGGGATGATTTTCCGCAACATTCAACATTGCAAAGGGCAACGGCAACAGAGGGCAAACCTGCCTGGTACCCCTGTGTTTCTGCCACCAGTCTAAATACTGGTGGCTAATGAGGACCCTTGCCCGGGGATCTAAATATAGCACCTGAATCCAAGCTATGATGCTGTAGCTGAACCCCATACGTTACAGAACCATGAAAAGATAGGTACACAAGTTGCTTTCAAAGGCTTTGTCCATGTCCACTGACAGCGGTGCCGCTCAGCTGTGTTATGCTGGTATTGCAGCCATGAATTGGAAGAGGCATTGTACTTTGATAGAGTTTCTCTTTCCTGGAACAAAGCTGCACTGGTCTAGGTGGACCAGGATTTATAGGCAAATAAATGTAAATGTGTATGTACTTGTATAGCGCACTGCCACCCCCAACAGGGGTATCCTGGCGCTTTTACTCATGCCGCTGTGGAACCCTTCCTGGCCTTTCCCTGTGAAATGTCCACTCCTGGGCACCCCCATGGTGAAGCCAGGCATCCCAGCGCTGCTGGGGCCGTTGTGGAGATTAAGCAAGCTATTGCCCAGAGTTGCAGCGTGGGACCCATGATTAGAATAGGCACCGAGGCGAGAATTATCAGGTCCGAGGAAATTGAATCCAAGACCCGCCGAGGCAGGGGATTGAACTCCGGTCCCGGGCCAGAACTCTGCATCAGGGTCTGCCGCTCTAACCATTGAGCCACACTTCTCCACAACATGATTCTATATGTTATTATATTTCCTAATATCTTGCAATCTACGTTAAGGAGAGAAAACAGTCTATATGCTTTCCTGTCCGTTCTCCTCCGCGCTTCAGGACCAAGGCTATAAGAATAAAGAAAGAAACAAGAAACTCAAAATACTGTGTTAATATTTATGCATGCAATGTGCAGATAAATGTTTAGATACACTACAGACGTGTGCTGAGGATTTCTTTTGTGTATTCAGTGGCCTTGGCCGCAATTTTGAGGGAGGTTGGTGGTTCTTCTCACCTTACAGCACCATTCAGAATTTAGGATCTATTGAAACTAATAAATGTGTGATTTTCCTGAGTGGCGCGGTTTCACCTAAATCAATACCACTGTCCGTTCAAAGGTCAATGTATGGTGCTAGCCTGTGGCACGTGGGGCGCCAGGTCTCCCACCCATTGTTCCCACCCTCCATTTAAGAAAGAGTCTTTGTCCACCTGAAAGTACTCTGCATGCAGTACCTCTGTCTGTGTGCACTATAGTGTGCTTTCTCCCTGTGCAGTTCGTACATGTAGGAAGCTAGCTCTGTATATACTATACCAAAGTGACATTTGGTGTGCACAGAGTCCAGTGGAACCCCAAAAGTAGGCAGAGGTAAAAGTGAATAGCACCTTACTCTCTATTTGTGGTAGTGCGGGCGAGCAGTAAGGCTTTATTAGAGGGTAATGTTAAGCATTTGTTGTACACACTCAATCAGCAAATGATTGCACACACTCAAAGACTGAACTTCAGACCAATTGGTTTTGTATAAAAATATTCTTTTAGTTATTTTATTTCCTAGAACCAAGCAAGCCTGGCACAGGTAAGTGATTTATAATTTGCAGTAATAATACAGCTTGAATTGCAATTGTATATATACTTTGGTTTGATTACAGTAGAATTACTGGTAATGCAATGCTTTGAAATATTGTACATATACTTTGTATTGGCTTTTCAATAGGATGTCAAGTAAATTACTTTACAAATTACTTTTCTTACACAGGGTAGTATACCTGGATACTGCACTGGGACATTTCCTGTAAACAGGTAAGTAAAAGCGTTTTGGTTATGTGGTTACAGTTTAGAGACTTTAAAATAGTTTTTTCAACTCCACCCTTAAAAACTTTTTCATAGAAAAACAGTCAATGTTATCCTATTGGAGAAAATAGTGCTATCAGTTCAGAGGTAAGTACTTTGTTGTGGGAGTTGGGTTTCTGGGGTTAGACTCAGCGGTCCCCCAGGGTCGAGGATGCACTCTCAAAGCACCCTCAGTGGCACTAGGGCGGCCGGCTGTAGAGTGCTGAGGCCCATTGTTATCCAATGGGGGATAGGGGGCCTCCTGTTGGTGGCTGCTTACGAGCAGGTCATAAGGTTGGGGGAGCAGAGCGCCTGGACTTGAGCTTAGGGTAAATGGGGGTTCAAGATAGCACCAGAGGTACAACCTCAGCAGCACTAAGGTGGCCGGGTGCAGGGTGCTGGTTTGTCGTCTGGTGCCCTGTTACTTTCAAAGGGGAGTCTCGGGTTTGCAAACACACTGTAGGCTTGGGGACGAAGGTCTTCTGGGTGCGACCACCACTTGGAGGGTTAAGTTGAGATGCTGGGGGTTGGCTAGACACCATCGGTTGGGCCACCCAAGGCCGCGGGGTGTCGGGTGCAGGGGTGTCTTTTAGGGTCGGATCTTCAAACCAGCTACTGGTCGCGGTTGGGGGAACCTTCCGGATTGATGCTGCAGGCGTCGGCTGGAGGTTTGAGGCAGGTCAGGGATCACTGGTTATTTGGTCAGGATCGTTGGGCCATTCGAACTCAGGCCGTGGGCATTGGGTGCAGAGTGGGTGCAGAGTTGTGCAGACTTGCGGATTTCGCCGGAGTTGGAGTCTGTGGGTGAACAAATCAGGTGTTCAGTCGAGAAAAAGTATTTTCCTTGGAAGGTAGGGCAGGTCCTCTGGGTTCTTGAGGTTGCTGGCTGCAGGACACACCAGAGTTTTGCTTATGCAGGTTCGAGGTGGGGACAGGCCGGTGGGGCTGAGGCCAAGTCAGTGGGCGTCCTCCTCTTCTTAGCTGCGGCATGGGTGTTCGGTCCTTCTTCTTCTTTTCTTCTGGGTTGTTGCTTGTCTGAGGAGGCAAGGTTCAGGGGTGCCCCTAAATACTAGATTTATGGGCTTTACAAGTAAGTAAAAGGTTGAGACCAATGGGTCCCTTCCTTGGGGTGGGTACACCCCCTATTATGCCACCCTCCAGCCACTCAGCCTAGACATTACTGGTAGGTCGTGTTTCAGGGGGCATCTCTTAAATGCCCCCCTGTGTGAATTTTTCATTAAATTACACACTGGCATCAGTGTGGGTTTAATGTGCTGAGAAGTTTGATACCAAACTTCTAAGTTTTGAGCAAAGCCATTATGGTACTGTGAAGTTCGTAATGACAAACTCCCAGCACAATATACTCTTAATGGCATTACTGCACTTACAATGTCTAAGAATTGGCTTAGACACTGTAGGGGTACAGGGCTCATACACCTGTACCCTCACCACTGGTATAGTGCACCCAGCTAGAGGAGTGGCTGATCTATGCCAGGGCAGTGGGTTGTAAGCATGGCACACAGGAATGTGTGCCATGTCTACTCTTCACTTTGTTCTGCACCAAAACATGCAGCCTGCAAAGGCAGTGTGTGAGTGTAAAGGTACAGGGTCTCTAAGGGTGGCAAAACAAGTGCTGCAGCCCTTAGAGGCCTTCCCTGGTCACAGTGCCCTGGGTACCTGTGGTACCATTTACCAGGGACTGACCTGTAGCCAGAGAGTGCCAATTGGTTTGGTCTTCAATGCAGTTTTAGGGAAAGAACATAGGCACTATGTACCTGATTGGCAGGAGCCCAGGGCACACTCAGTCAAAGTACATCAGCAGTTCAGCAAAAAGTGGGGGCAACCGTGCAGAAACAGGGCACCTTCTCACAATACAATACAAGAGAAACCCAAGAACCAAACTCCCATGTTGAACTCTCCTCCCTGGGCTGTGACTAGAACATTGTCCTGCTCACAGAGTCTAGAACAAACGTTCAAAAACAGGAAACATAATTTCTCACCAAGGGGGCGTCCACAATCATACAAGACCACCAGTGTTGCAGTAGTAAGGTGGAAGTACAAGAACAAAGTTGGCAAAAATCCAGTAAGTTGGAGAGATAAAGAGCTCAGCAAAGAAAGGACAAAAATCATTGTAAAGGAAACAAACTAACATCCTTGGTGCCAATGGGGCATGTTGGAGGAAACCACTTGATTGCCTTTGTCTCGTGTAACCCAGATCCAATTCAGCAGTGTCAGCCCCACCCTCTGCGAGGAAGGGTCGTCGACTTCTACTGGCATGTCAAAGTAACCTACCAGGGGTTTGGTGTTATACCAACTTTTCAGCCGACTTGGGGGTGACTCATCCCCATTGCTGGTTTCTGAAGCAGTGTTAGTAAGAGACTCTGGGAATCACATAGCTGCCTGCAGTGCCGTGGCCCTTCCATTGTCTAAATGAATCTTGTCGGGGAGGTGGTACCCTGGGCGGGTCCCAATGCACCTTCCATAAGGGAAAAAGGTCAAAAGACCAGCAAGTGCCACTTTAGTCTTCTGCCTCCCCTCCACATATTTAAACATGTCCTGTCATTCTATGCCCTTGGGCAGGCCCACTGGTTAGATATTGTTGAGGCAAGCTCAGCCCTCGGCGTCCTCAGCCCTTTCTTCAAGACATCTCTGTCTCTCTGTCAGTTCGTGCATCTGCTGTTGAAGGTCTGATGGTTAGGGTTGCAATTGCCAGAGTAAAGTTTCTGTGAGGGTCACCCGCAACTTCTTTTGATCCTTGCGAAGGAGGCCCACCTCCAGGGCTACTATATCTATTCTGGTCTTCAAAGAAGTGCGGAGGAAATTCACCCCTGACAATATCTGTGCCACTCCATCTGTCCCGAGGGACTGGGTCATCGGCGGGTGCAAGAACAGGTCCCTTACCACTGCACCAACCTTGTGCAATATCACATCATCTGTGTCCAGGCCTGGCATTTCCTTTGCAGCCTGCATCATCACCAACCCTGGTGTCTCTCCGTCTGCCTACGGGTCTCCTCTAGATTATTATCGGGGGTCTCTGCTCACTCGTGGGGGGGCAGCACCCGTACTTCAGTACCTCTGTGTTGATGGCCTGCTTGCCTGCTGTGCACAGCACCGCAGCACAAGCAGCCATGCCGACTCCTTCTGTTTCCCAATGGCGCGGGAACTCCTCTTGCTGCGGGCACCCACGTTGGGTGGGAAGTGGTCTCCCAACACAACATGTTTACATCACATATCCTTCCAGCATACACCACAAACTTAAATGCACTGAAGTTGATTTCCATATGAACTGGATGGTGGGCATTCTGGAAATTAACATAGTGCACATGTGTGTACATAATTCTGAGCTTGTAGTAGCAATGAGACACCTCAGACAACCAAGGTATGATTTTTATACTACTTTTTAGTTGAAAGTTTAGAATGTATAGTACTTCTGGGTGTTACGTGTGAGCTGGCCATCATACAGATAATATGGCTGTCTTTTTTTAATGATTTTTATTATGTTTCATATAAAAGAAAAAATACAAGTGTTATAACAACAGAGGAAATTCCACAGCATGTTCCATTGGGTAACTGGATCTTTGTAATCCATATACCGTTATTAGCTTCAGCATTACCCTGCTCATTCAAATGGAGTTTAGGTCAAAAGTACGGTCTGCAGGCCTTATCTTCAAATATCCCACATCACGTTTCCCGTACTCCTTCAGATTTCTCCCTTAATTTTACATACAACTTATTCTGTCCCACTACAGAACTCTCTTCAGGACCCTCAGATTTTATTACATGTGAGTTGGCAGCATCTTACTTTAGACACCATTCCTCTACCTACATGCACAGTCCATATTTTTTGTCCCATTGGCTCATTACAGGAGTGTGTTGACAGCCCCATAGTCTAACAATGTATCTTTTTGCAACCACCATTGCGACATTACAGACCAACTTTGTGTATTTGTGAATTGTAAGATCACCCCTAATTAGTTATGGTCTTAATTCCAGAATTGCCCCTGTCACTGTGACTATCCGTTGGCTCTATAATTTTCAGTCTGATTGCATTTCAAAGTACACTTACACTCCCACATAGTATTAATAAATCATGTGTCATTATCTGCTCTGTCTATTTTCAGCGTGAAAACCCCAGTATAATACATTTTGTGTAATATCTTCCATTGAACCAGCCAGAAGCCTACTCTTATAGTCAATTCTTGTGGATGCCTACACGCATTACTTCTATATTTCTCCTCCTATGTTCTGATGTCTTCTTGCCATTTACTTTTGAGAAGGTCCCTGACACATATTCATCAGTGTCTTATTCACTTGGGATATGGCTTTGCTAAACAAAGGGCTGCCAACACTCTATATTCAAGTGGTGATTGTTCTATATAAACAACCCTAGATGTATTCCAGGTAGGAGAGCCACAGTATGTCACATGTTTTATAGCCGTAAAGATTTAACAGGTCTTGCAACAGTCTACCTCAGTGCCTTCAAATATCCCCTTAACCCCATCACCCATCTAACCAGTCTAACCACTGGTTCTTGCTGACCATTAATGATTCAGTCCTTAGTGATTACCTAGTGGAAGGCCCAATAGTACTTCCTCAGACCTAAGAGTGCTATCCCTCCTTCATAAATTTGTTAGAATCCGGGTTCTCTGGTTGGCACAGGTAGGTACTTGTGACAAGCAGGGAACCTTTCCTCTAGTCAGGGTAAGGGGTTACACTACTAAAACAACCCCTTGCTCACCCTCTAGGTAGCTTGGCGTGAGCAGACAAGGCTTATCTCAGAGCATTATAGGTTAAGCATTTGTGAACACATACAGTAACCAAGTGACAACACTATAAATGGACACCACACAGGTAGTTATATTAAAAATAAGGAATCTTTATATAGGATTATCACAAGACCATTAAACGATTAAAAATACACAATACGGTTGCTTAGTTGGTAGAAAATTGCTTAGTTTCTCTTAAGTTCTTAAATGCGACACTTTAAGTCAATGTACCTTAGATGCGACACACAGGGCAACAAAAGTGTTGCAGCGATGCAGATGCGTTGAAGTTCTTGGTGCAAAAGAAATAAAGACGGGATCTTTCAGATGCGTTACGCTTCTCCGATGTTGCGAGAAGGCTCGACTCGATGCGTCAGCTACAGCGGCGTCACCCTTGACGAGATGCGACGACAGCGGCCTTGGCAGCGGCACTCTTCTCCGACGTTGCGAGACGCTTCCGCTCGATGCGATGCTGCAGCGGCGACACCCCTTCTGCGAGATGCGACGACAGCGGCTCCGACGGCGGCACGCTTCTCCGTGGATGCGAGGCGCTTTTCTGGATGCGGTGCAATGCGACAACTACGATGGCTGCGATGGCGACACGCTTCCTCCTCGATGCGAGACTCTTCTCTCGATGCGGTGCAATGCGACAGCTGCGATGGCTGCGATGGCGACACGCTTCTTCGGCGTTGCGAGACACTTCCGGAATGATGCGAGACGCTTCCGCTCGATGCGATACTGCAGCGGCGACACTCTCTGCGAGATGCGACGACAGCGGCTCCGACGGCGGCACGCTTCTCTTCCTTGCGTCGCGCTTCCAGCACCTTGCGACACGCAGTCCCTCAGAAGGCCCAACAACAGCAGCAGGCACTTCCAAAAGACTCTGGGGAGCTGGGGGTGAAGTCCACTGGTCCTGGGACTTCGTTCAGGGGGCAAGCTCAGTTCAAGCCCTTGGAGATCTTTTCAAAGCACAAGTTGAAGCAAAGTCTTTAGCAGTCTTTCTCCTCTCCTTCAGCAGCAAGGCAACCACTGCAGGCCAATCCCCCAGGTCAGGGACAGTTACTCCTCCTACAGATTTCCTGGTTCCTTCTCTTCTGGCAGAGGTTCTTCTTGTTTCAGCAGGATCTGATCTAATTTCTTGGGAGCAGGGTCCCAATACATATACCCCTAATTCCTTTGTTCCTCTGGGGTTGAGGGGCCTTTGCCCAGTCCAAACCAGTTCTTGAGCACTCTGTTGACATGACTCTGCCTTTCTATTCAGGGTGCAGGGCAGAGACATCAGCCGCTCCGCAGGAGGTGGAGCCAGCATTGTGGTAGCAGAGCACAACCCTATTCAGAGCCCAGGTGTACTTCTCCCACCCATCTGACTGCCAATCTTCCTATTCACCACCAGGCTGCCTAGCCCTGCCCCTCTGGGTTTCCCCAGCCCTGTCACTCACACAACCAGACAGGCAGATACACATCACAGCAGAGGTGGGCTGAAATGGTCAAGCAAGCAAATACCAACTTTCTAAAAGTGGTATTTGCAAACACAGAATATTAAAATAAACTTTACTAAAAGATGTATTTTCTTATTCTGAGTTCAGACATACTAAACTCGAATTTCTACCATGTTCCCTGGGTCTGTTAGGATCATAGGATGTAACAATTCTAAAAGCCCATTCTGGCCTATGGAGAACAGGTAGCCTTACAATAGTGAAAAACGAAAATGGCTGTAATTCACTATTAGGACAAGCCACACACATCAGGGCTTGTCCTACCTTATGCTTACAATGCACCCTGCCCTAGGGCCTACCATAGGGGTGACTGATATGAAGTTAAGGGAAGGTTTAGGGACTGGCAAGTGGGTGCACTTGCCCAGTCAGCATAACAGTACCAGACTGCACGCAGGTTCTGCAATGGCAGACCCTAGATACATTTTACCAGGCCGCTTCTTTGGGTGGTACAACCAGTGCTGCAAGCCCACTAGCTACTAACCAAAACTGGGTCCTGGCTCAAACAAGCTCAGCTGAACTGAGCCCAATTAGCAGAAAAAACAAAACATATTGTTCAGACTGAGAATCACTACAAACTTCCTTTTTTAGCTCCTATCATGACAAATAAAACGTGAGAGGAGGGCTTTATGAATTTCCTTTTTCTCAGGAGAATATTTATTATTTATTTCTCATTTCTCTCATATTGTGCGCTAAACAATGATTCATTGCGCATTTACATTTTATAAAAAACAACATAATACAAATCCAAATACATTACATAACAATACACTATGGTCTTGATCCCCTATATGGAGATTACATACTACATTCACTCCTCAAACATTCGTGGCCAATACACTCTTACAAACAATCTACATGCACTGAACAAAGTGGTCCTAATGACACCTTTCCTTTTTTTACTAGATTGACTCCCAACTTCTATAGAAGTCAAAATACTTTCTCTCTTTTTTTATTTATTTTTTATACAATAAAGAAACAAAAAGACGTTGTTAGTAGGAACATCTCAAGTGGGTGCAAAAAGGACCAAACTGGTCGACGCGTTTCGAACCTCTATCTTTTTGGGTTCTCTTCAGGACCAATCAATTTCTGTAATAAAGAAACAACAAACCCTCTTTAGATAGTTAAAACAACTAGGGACCTCTAAAGAGCCATCAGCGACTGAGCACACCCACCTTAAACAAGTGCGTGAAAGTGGAATCTTAACTGTCTGCAACCAATCCAGCTTGCCCTGGGGCTGTGAAACACAAATGAAACCCACTTATATCATCATTCTTTCTGTCGACAAAGTTACAGAGAAACACAAAAAAGACACACAAAAAGACTACTGTAAGTGTCCATTTAACTCACCATTCGGAGCGAATCCGTTATCTGAATTGGACAGCCGCAAGCTAAAATGGAAATTGATTTTGAATAAATCGGAGTGTGAATGGGTACCCCCAACCACTTGGATCTAAAATGAAGCCCATGTTGGCTTACCGAATTATGAGACGGCTGACTTTTCACGATGGAAAGATTTATTTTCTTTCTAAAAGCGAAAGGAAACACTAATCGGTAACTTCTTTTTGAACACGACGGGCTACAGAAAAAAGCCATTGGATCCTGGGGGAGCCGCTTACCTATTTGAATTTGCCTGCTCATCTCACGTTGGAGTCCCGTGCCGGCATCTAAAACCCAAAGGCGTCGAAAATCGCCGTTAGTATTGCTCGGCTGGCCCTATCTATATACAACAAACTATGCGAAACTATCAGCGGGAGGAACTGCTTACCGAGATCACTCCATTTCTCCAGCGCTTCATGGCTGCATCAGTCCGTTCACGATACTCCTGGGAAACCTGGGGCGGTTAACAACTAAATGCTCCCGGGTCGTGAAATCCCGTTGACTCATGGGAATTGGAGTGTTAATGTACCGATGGTTCAGCACATGATGGAACATGAAGTTCTTTGATGGAATGCTAATTAGTAGCCTTATTGGTGTCTATATGCTATGTCATCATCATTAAATACGAACAGACGAAAAACGGGCACGTATGATAGAAAAACAGAGTATCACGCTATAAAACACGGAGTCTATACCACTGGTCTGAAGATCTCCGCTATCTCATTTAAACCGTTGATTGCCGTGTTAAATTTCATGATAAGCAATGCTTCACGCTGACTTAAATGGCCCTCCAAATCCCCCCCACGGGGGTCTCGCTCAATTTTCGAAATACTGTCCATTTAAAGTCTTCCTCCCTATGTGTCTTTGCGGCCCAGTGGCTGACTAGTGGGGCATTTTCCACTCGTCGTCGAATCCTCGACTTGTGCTGGGTAATACTCTGCCGTGCCTCCTGGGTGGTCTTCCCGATATAAAGCTTTGGACATGGGCAGGTGACTGCGTACACGACATTCCTGGTTTTACAATTTGTAAACGTGTTGTGTCTCCAATGAATGTTATTAAACGTGAAGACATCTCCTTCTATAGCTTGCTCACAGCATGTGCAGGTTCCGCATTTGTGGTGTCCTGCAATTGGTGGCAGATCTAACATGCTTCTCAAAGTCGGGGGTTGCTGTTTCGGTAAAGCCGCTCTCACAATGTAGTTGGCTATGCTTTTTTCTTTTTTATATGCAAACAAAGGAGGGATGGAAAATTCCTCATGAAGATCCTTGATCAAATGCCAGTTGGCGAGGATGAGTTTTCGAAGTTGGTGTGTGTTGGGGCAAAACGTTGTGACACAGACTGGTCTATTGGCCATTTTCTTTGTTCTTTGCTCCAACAGTGTTTCCCTTGGTGTCCACCAAGCTCTCTTGAGAGAATGTTTGAGTAATTTTTTGGGGTATCCCCTCGCTAATAAACGATCTTTTAATTTGTTCGCATGCACAAAATACTCCTCTTTATTTGAACAGTTCCTGCGAATCCGCAGGAACTGGCCGTACGGTAGGTTTTGTCTCAGACTTCGAGGATGATTGCTGGTGTAATGTAGCGCCTTATTCCTATCCGTCGATTTCCTAAAAAGTGTGGTCTCTAGATGTCCACCTGCAAGCCCACTAGCAGCATTTGTATATACAAGCCCTGGGCACTCCTGGTGCACTTTACTGGGGTCTGACAGTAAACCAAATAAACCAATCATGGAATCCAACCAACATATACATTTTTAAATAGGGAGCACTTGCACTGTGGCACTGGTTGGCAGTGGCACAGTGCTCTGAGCGGCCAACACCATAAAAACACATGAGGCACAGCGACAAAAAGCGGAAGGGAGACTCACGCTAAGGTGCCAGGTCTAACAATATTCCTATACACATTGTTGCTAGTGCTATTTTTGATGCACCCCCATTCAGGGGAAGGTATCAAGTCAGAGCATCCACTCTTGTGATGTATGAGTCTGGAATATTGTTAGAAATGGGTTGTCTGGTTGCATAGGGTTTGCACCTAAGCCAGGCAGAATCCACCACTCTAGTCAGCATAACGGGATTACACATCTAAAATAACCCCTGCTCACCCCCTTGGTAGCTTGGCATGAGCAGCCAAGCTTATCCCAGAGGCAGTGTGTAAAACATTTGCATTTAACAAAGAGTAATACAGTGAATACACTACAAAAGAACACCACACCATAAAATATTCCAAATTTCTCTGGGTAAAAAAAGACCAAAGTGATAAAAATCCACCATACAGTAATCAACATTGCCAATAAAGCAAAAATAGACTTTATATACAGTTCCTTGAAGTTGATACCTCCATCAGGGGCTTTCACAGCATAGTGAACAATAAATCCAACAGTTCTGGCCTATTGTGGTGTTGTGGGCCTGTAGTAGACCTGTAAAACAGTACCTTTGGAGATGCTGGGCGTCGGACCTTGTGGTGATCTGGAGGAGCGGCGCCGGCTGTCATCGGTTCTGGAAATTGGTGCAGGAGTCGTCTGGTCCTTGAAGTCACGGGTGTTGCCGGTCGAACTCCTTGAGTTTGAAGTCAGGAGCACCGGCGTTGGCAGGTGTCGGGCTGAGATGTGAAGTGGAGCAGTGTGATGTGTGGTGCCCTTAGGTCGCGGTGCAGATAGCAGCTCGGTGACGGTCATCCAGGTCACGGTGCAAGCAGCGTCGTCGTTGCTGAAAGGCTGTTGTCATTAGACCCAAGGCTGCAGTGCAAGACGGGACAATACAGTGTGCGGGCCCACAGGTCATGGTGTAAGCAGTGGTGTCGGTTGACGATCTAGAGTATATGGCGCTGGAGTCGGTGGGCCACAGCTGCAGTGTGGAATGGGACAGTCATCGTGTAACTTGCGAGCAGTGCCCCCAAAACACTGTGCAAGCAGCTGCATCGATGTCAGCTTGGAGAGTTGTCGGTGGTGGGGCCAGGACTGTGGTATAAAGCGGAACGGTGCTCTGCGTTCTCAACAAGCAGTGTCCACAGCTCACAGTGCAGGCAGTGGCATCGGTGACGGTGTTGGAGCATCTTCGGGGATACCAGTGCGGCAGTGTAAAGTGAGGCGGTGCAGAGTGTGGTGTCTACAGGTCACGGTGCAAGCAGAGGATCGGTGGTGGCATTTGACGCATCCTCGGTGAGACCAGGGTTGCAGTACAAAGTGCAGCGGTGCCCTCTGTAGTACCTTCAGGTCACGGCGCCGGCAGCATTATCGTTGACGGCGTCAGGTAACCTTTTTCCTCTGTGGCAGCTGAAACCTACAGTTCCAGAAGCCGGTACCCAGAAGATGTTGAAGTCTTTAATTTCCCTGAGAATTCCAACATGAGGGAAGGTCTACATCAAGCCCTTGGAGAAACTTAGAATGCAAAAAGAACAGTCCAGTCCTTTTCCTGCCCAACACAGAAGCAGCAACTGCAGGCCAGCTCAGCAAAGCACAGGGCGAAGTGGTAGTTTCTCCTCACAGTTCTTCCAGCACTTCTACCTGGCAGGTTCCTTAGTCCAGCAGTAATCTAAATTTCTGGGGTCAGGGCCCCTATATTTATGTCACATTTCCCTTTGAAGTTTGCACAAACAAAGTTGGCATACATAAACTATTTCTGCCAGGCTCCCTCCAGGGGGTGGAGATAGAATTGTGGAAAACAGACACATTCCATTCAGGTGCAGGCAACAACTCCTCCCACTAATCTAAATGCAGCCAGGACTATTCAGCCTGGTTATGAGTCACCCAGGAAAGGCAGGACTCACCTCATACCCCCCTTGTGTCTGTTTAGTGAGAATGCACAAACCAGCCCCTGGAAGTCTAACATCCAGACAGCGAATGCACAACAGACAGAAGCACATAGATGGTAAGCCACAAAATTACCCGCTTTCGACAAGTGATATTTGTCAAACACACAATATCAAAATCATCTTTACTAAAATATGAATTTTTAAATCTTAAGTTCAGGAAGCCTAAACTTCCTTTTGCTATCTTGTCCCAATGGAAAGTTATGCTTGTACGATGTTACAAAGCAACTCCCATGTCAGCCTAGGGGACAGATAGCCTTGCAATAGTGAAAAACGTTCACTAACAGGATATGTAAAACACACCAATCCATGTCATTGCTTTCACATACACTGCACTCTGCCAATGGGGGTACCTTGGCCCTAACTGAGGGGTTTGGGCCTGGCAAGTGAGTGCACGTGCCAGGTCGACATGGCAGTAAAAACTGTGCATAGACATTGAAGTGGCAAGTCTGAAACACCTTTGAAAGGCTGCCTGCACAATCAATGCTGGAGGCCCACTACCAGCATTTGATTTACAGGCCCTGGGAACACACAGGGAAATGTACTAGGGACTTAGTAGTAAATCAGATAAGTGAATCATGGAAATACCAATACATAAACACAATTTACATGGAGACCTTATGGACTTTAGCACTGAATAGCAGTGGTAAAGTACCCAGAGTCCTAAAACCAACAATAACAAGGTCAAAAACAGAAGACCAAAAAGCAAAAAGTCTGGGGGTAAACCCGCTGAAAAAGCCAAGTCAAGCAAATCTCAAAAAGGGTGTTTTGAATAACGAATAGGAAATTCTGTAGTGCATTCATCTTGTGTAATGCAGCATTGCCTAGCAATGAAATCAAAAGTTTCCAGTGTCCCATATCTGCCTTGTAATTGGCTACAAGTGTCATTAAATGTTCTTGTATAATTCTTCCTTGTTCCTGGTATTGTATATTCCTAACTATATAGACTCTTCCCTCATGGGCCCCAATCGATACATCCTGCCAGCAGGTCCTAGGTTGCGAGGGGATAATACGACTCATTTTGACCAAAATAAGTGTGGGCCTAAGAATTGACCAAACCAATGAATTATCGTTAAGATCCTAATGATCAATTGTTCAATGCTTACTCATATAAGAGGATATCCTCATCGGACACCGGAATTATGTCCTCCCAGTCATGGTCTCTTCTCCACCCTCTAGGGGAGAGAATGTGGCCTAACAGCTAGAGCGGTTGATCTTGAAGCTGGGGAACCAGGTTCAAGTTTCAGCAGCAACTCTCAACATTCTGTGATTCTAAGCAAATCACTTAATTTCCCCATGCCTAACAAAAGGAATGTGTCTGTCTGAAACGTAACTGGTGCTCGTGTAAAGCACCCAGATACCTTCAGGTCGAATTAGCGCTATATAAAAATCCCCCCTCAACAAAAAAACTCTAATACATCACAGAGGATCCAATTTACCAGCGGTTCAAGATCCAACATGAACAGGAAGGGCTGTGAGGATGGTCCTGTTTTTTTACCTGTTCCCAGGGTGAATTCTCTAGAGACCCCCCTACCCCAATAACTCTGACACTTGCCCTAGGTTCCATACAGGGGAGTATTATCCAAGATATAATACTAGGACTGAATCCCATTTTTCTTAACATATTTATCTGGTGAATCAAATGTTTTTTCACTGATTTTATCCTTGCTGGTTCTCGAATGATGTACACCCTTTGCAAGAAGGGTCTCCTTAGGTTATGTCTTGCAGACATACATGGCATGAAACCTGATTTATCAAGGTAGATCAACCTATCAATTACTGTATATGGGCAGTTCACTAGGACCTTGACAAGGATCCTCACCATCCTATTCAATATAGAAATTGGGCTATAGCAGGCACATTCCTCAGGCAGGTTACACTAATTGTTGACCAGCACAATGTTGGCCATCCTAAAATCTAAAAAGAACTTAAATTTTTCTTAAAATAATTATCTGATGAATCAAATGCTTTTTCAGTGTCCATTGAAATTATCACCGCTGGTCCTTGAATTATATTCACTCTTTGCAAGAAGAGTTTCCGTAAGTTATGTTTTTCCGACCTACATGGCTTGAAACCTGATTTATCATGGTGGATCAACCTATCAATGAATGCATATATTCAGTTCACTAGGACCTTGGCAAGGATTTTCACCTTCCTAACCAATAAATAGATTGGCCTATATGAGGCACATTCCTCGGGCAGCTTCCCCGTTTGTGAATCAACACGATGTCGACCGTTCTTTGAACAAAAAAGAACTTCCCCATTTCCCTGTTTTTTTTATAACATTTGACTAGTGGACTTCTCCAGCTTACTGTTCAAGCATATAAAGAATTCAGCTGCTAGCCAATTTGGGCCTGGAGTTTTGCCCTACTTGGGTTCTTTAATTATTCCCCCAATTTCTTCTGCCTTTAATTTCTCCTCAAGGGTCTCTCTGTCTTCTCGTTTGAGGGCTTCAATTGTGAAATCTTTAATTGTTTTGTCTATTTCCTTGGGTGAGAGCTCTATACAGTCCCCGCATCTGCAAAAGCAAAACTGGAGGTCGCGCATTCTCCTACATCGCACCGAGGACATGGACCAACCCCCCTCAATGCATCAGAACCTCCTCCTCACTTCTTGAGTTATGCAAGAATCTGAAGACCTGGCTCTTCCAGTAAGCACCTTGGGCACCTCACATCTACACATCTGCCCAAGGGCCTGGATACCTTCTTGCAGATTAGTGCACTATACAAATCAATATAACATAACATAACTCTGTATTTGTATAAAAGTATATTTAGAAATATCGCAGACTTTAAATCAATTTTGTCATGATAACATGGATTTATAATGTACACACACACTACATGCTTAAACAGTGCACAGCAAATACAGTTTAGGATTTGAGAACACAATACACAGGGGATCTAATGGACATAGATGATTGTCATGAAAACGCACTACTCTCTTCAAGGCACCTATTCTGTTTTCTACAGATGCTGTTGGACTTAGCCCTATCTGCAGGGTCAACCCCAAACGTTTTGCTTTCACCCTCCTGTTCTTTACACCTGTTTTTGTTGGCTTTTAGGATTCTCCACACTTTACCACTGCTATCCAGTGCTAAAGTGCTTGTGCTCTCTCCTTTAATCATGTTAAAAGTGGCTTACACCCAAATAGCACATTTAATTTAATTGTAAGTCCTTAGTAAAATGGTACTACATGTACCCAGAGCATATAAATGAAATGCTACTAGTGGGCCTGCAGCACTGATTGTGCCACCCACTTAAGTAGCCCTTAAACGTATCTCAGCCCTGCAATTGCAGCCTGTGTATGCAGTTTTAATCTGCCATTTCGTCCTTGCAAAACAAACCTTTTGCCAGCCTAAACCTTTGTTTTCAATACATATAAGTTACCCCTAGGGTAGGCCCTAAACAGCCCATAGGGCAGGGTGCAATGTATTAAAAACGTTGGCCGTGTACTCTTGACTTTTACATGTCCAGGCAGTGAAAAACTCTTAATTTGTTTTTCACTTCTGCAGGGACTGCCTCTTCCAAATTGGATTCCCTTATTACATTTAAAAAGTGGTAACTTTCAATTGGGAGCAAGTAGGAAAGTCGAGTTTGGTCTTTAAAAGAATTGTAATTTAAAACCCTTTTTTATGGTAAAGTTGGATTTTAAGTCACGGTTCTGAAAATGCCACTTTTAAAGAGTTGACATTTTCTTGAACCAACCATTTAGTGCCTGCAGGCTGTATCCTGGGTCACATGACTAGATATAGATGGCTGTTGGTCCTTTTGCATTACTCCTAGACAGTGAGACAAAGGGGGAATAGGTGTTGGCAAAATGGGCCATCTCTGACTTGATAGGGAGACAGAGCTGTCACCTACCACACTTGCACATCACAAAGACTGCCTTAGCACACTCACAAAGGGTTTCACGCTAGGCTATTGTGCCCCAGACAAACTGGGGTGAGGGCACGGAAGAGGACACTCCAAACTACTTTGGGGGTGAAAACCCCTAGAAACTTCTCCTACTTCTAAGTTGGCACCAGGGATAAATAGAGGACTCTCAGACCCAACTCTCTTGAGTACACATCTGGACTTGTAGAAGACTCAGGAGAAGAACTGCTGTGCTGCCCGCTGCAAGAAGGACAGCTACTGGGCTGCATTGGTGCCTGAGTAAGAAGATCTAGACCTGCATTTTGAACCCGGCACCACGAGTGTGTCTCCAAGGGCTAGTTAGCTGGCCTCCTGATCAGAGCCTCAGGGACAGAAAAGGCTCCAACTACCTTGAACCTAGAACCTAGAACCTGGACTATGTCTGCTGTGAGTCCTTCCAACAAAGTGGCACCACTCCAGTACTGGACCCTTAACGTGGGCCTGAAGGTTCTCTGCCAGCCCAACTATGGTCCAAGCAGGACCAACACAGCACGATGCATCACCTCGAAACTTCGCATTGGAACTGCAGCTGCATAATGCATCCCCAATGCAGGACCTTGCAGCTCCTCTGAACTGTCCCTGCGTGACACATCCTCAACGTAGGACCTCACTTTAGAGCCCCACAGCTCCTCGGAAACATCGCTGCACAACGCATCCTCAACACAGTACTCGCATTGCAGCCGCAGCTACAATGCACGGCAACCAGGATTTAAGGTACTTAGTTCAGTGGGCCTATCTTGGTACCTGTATCTGGCCCATGCTCCATCATACTGGGCCTGAACTTGTGCCTTTGTCCCGCTCTGGCACGAACAGATGACCACAGTTGACGCTTTGAGTTTTAAAGCAATATTTTAACCTAGACCTTTAAAATTGCATATTTCTGGTTCTACTAATTGGATTTTAGTCATTTTGGTATCCGATAAATTATTAAATTCTACTCTATTCCTTTAAATTACTGTGGGATTTATCTTGTGTTTTCACTTTATTATTGTTTGTGTGCAACATAAATACTATACACATTGCCTCAAAGTTAAGCCTGACTGCTTTTCTGCCAAGCTACTAGAGGGTTGAGCACAGGTTAATTTAGAGTTTGCTTTTGTTTCACCCTGACAAGAATTGTGGTTTCTCCTTAAGTTGGATTTTACGCCTTCAAACAGAAATTTCTTACAGATACACTAAGCCAATATTTGCCACATCATCTAATTATTTGCCTTCTCCAGGATGCTGCTTCTAGTGCATTCAATTCAATTCAGACCCCATAATACGGCTTTTGAGGGTCATAAAACAACATCCCGCTACTGTGCCTTATTGGAAGCCTTGATTCACCACCGGCAGTACTTCATTAAGGGTACAATGGTCACTAATACATCAAAGAATCATGGAAACATGGCCCTCGCCCCCTTGAATGCTAAACAACATCTATAACTTGATGTACTGGACCCCTTAGGGCCGTGAGCCCTAGTACCACTGCACCTGCTACACTAATGATAGCTATGCCACTGACCACTTGTCTCTCAATTACATGCAATAATAAAACAATCATTTGTAAAGCCAATAGGTCTGTTGTTATGTACCACTTTTTTGAGTTTGCAATGCTTGCTTTGTTTTGTCATGGTTTTTGTAAAAGGTTATTGTTGGGAAGCTGCTGGGTACTCGGCAATCATAATAAGAACATTGGCAAAAAGCCAAAATATGCTTTGGTCTCAAAAATCATACATTGTCATTCAGAGTAGTCCCTGGCACTGAAGGGTACTGTTTTGTGTGTGAATGCGCTCCTTGTGAAAGAACAGAATGCTGTCATTCACAGGGCAATTAGCCAGTGGTTGAAGTGGGCTGACCCTTTGTGCTGTATAACCTAGTGCACAGAAGAAAAATTTGAATGGCACAATACAAAAAAATGGATTGAGAGGGCTGGCGGAAAGTCCCTGCAAGTAACCATATTATACATATAATTTCAGTAAAGTCTAAGGGGCAGATTTACAAGCCCCATGCGCAACATTTACGCTGCCGTTGCGTCACTTCTGTGACGCAGCGGCGGCGTAAACCATGCGCCACGTTGCGCCACATTTACAACGTGACCCATCTAGGGAGATGCGTCACGTTGTAAAGCTCTACGCCACATGAAACCTGCATTAGGTTAAATGGGGGCGTTCCGGTGCAGGGTGGGCGTTCCGTAACAGGAACACCTCGTAAAAGTGACACGGTGAAATCTACAAGATTTCACTGAGTCACTTTTACGTCTATGCTACGTCAAAACCCTGCGCCTGCTTGAAGCAGGAGTAAGGAGTAGCGTAGCATGACAGGCATAGTGCGCCCCTGAGCATTGCTGGAGGCGCGTCGCTCTTGCAACACGACTCCAGCAATGCGCTGCCCTTACGCCACAGGATTCAACACGCATCGCCCTATCCTCGCGCCACGGTGCGCCGCATTGTAAATGCGACGCATTTGTGGTGGCGCAGGGAGGGCATTGCTTGTTGCGTTTTTTCTGGCGCATCCCTGCTGATTTGCAGAGATGCACCAGAACTCGTAAATCTGCCCCTCAATGTCTTGGTTGAAGTCAGACTTTAAAACATGAATATTCAGTCGTCTAAGGCCTGCATGAACTGAACCCTATGAGCCACAGATCAGAAGACCCTCACTCCCTTCACCCTGAATGTTAGTGCTGCTGTGACAACCCTGTAGAAGACAGAAACCAGACAAATGCACAAACAAGCAGAAACAAACAAATGCTCAAAGAAGTGGTTTTGAAACGAGTTTGTCCTGATCAGCACTCGAAAGCCATTTATTTTGCATTGTTTGTTTTGTAAAGTGCTGAGGCGCTGCAGGTAGGACACACGGCTATTCTGGCCTCCAGCTACAAAACCGGCACCTACCATCAATAAACAAGCATTGGCAATGCATCGGTTTTGCCTATTTAATTAATAAAGGGCTGTTTTCATAAATCATCTTCAGGAGAAGGAAAGAGCTCCCTAACAGATAACATGGGAGTGAAGAGGATGTGGCACAGCGACCAGAGCTGCTGGCTTAAGAGCTAGGGATCCCAGTTTGAGTCTCTGCAGCGCCACGCAACATCCTGTGATTCTATGCAAATCACTTAATCTCTCGAGGTGATAAATTGTTATATAAATATGCTGCAATATAAAAGGCAAAACTTTATGAAAATATAGTTCCACTTAAGCAGATGTTAACAGTATTTCGGCAGCAGGAAACTGATAAAAGAAGCAGATGAGGAACAAGCATTGATAAATGCAGGAAAATATGCTACAGCCAATAGAAATGGAGGAAAGGTTAGTATCACACACAGGAATCAACGAGAAGCAAGGGAAGAGAGGAGGCGAGATGTAAGTCTCTTTTAAGTTTATATTAAAAACCACAGATTTCTCAAGCACAGCGCAAGAGCTGTGCAGGCGAACCTTAAAAAGTGCCCCCAACCTGCCAGCCTACTTTGAAAACCCAGCCATTCCGAGCCTGTCGGTAATTTTGAAAATCTCTTATAGTGTAAATGTACTTTTACCATCGTTAACATGCTTTTGGATGTTAAGGACGATGTATGTTTTGTTTTTAAGGTCCTGTTAGTTGACTCAGGTGGCAAAGAGTTTTGCAGTGGTGCTATTCTAAATTCCCTATTCGTCCTGACTACCGCTGAATGCACTAGTATGCACCCCAATTTCAAGGTAGCAATTGGTAAGTGGGGACGCAATATTTCTTTCTGTTTCAATGTAGTGAAAGAATGTCATGGCTGTTAAGGCTATTCTGAGGTATTATTTACTTTTGTATCAGAGGAAATACGTAGGATTGTGTTCACTACCTTGACCATGATATATCAATGAGAAATCTATCAAAACGTGTCATAGCTGTCAACGGGTTCCATGACA
Organism: Triturus cristatus; assembly: GCF_964204655.1. Lineage (NCBI taxonomy): Eukaryota > Metazoa > Chordata > Amphibia > Caudata > Salamandridae > Triturus > Triturus cristatus. The sequence continues at coordinate 836,905,377 of NC_140591.1, forward strand.
CGAGGGTGATCTTTAAAAAAAAAAAAAAAAATTAATATCTTTTTATTGATGTTTATTATGCATTCCAGAGAATGTAATTTAATTGCAAAGCACAATATTAGCTGGTTGACAAAATAAAAAAACACATCCTATCGGAAAGATTTTCCATGACTTACTATGGCTTGCGACAGTTTTTAAATACATTTCGATATTCCAATGAGATACTTGTTAGTGCATCCCCCCATTCAAGAACCCATACAACAAACTCACATGAATATAAGCTTTCCTATTTACTAAAAGTGTATTTCATCCCAAAAGTGACGATGCACAACCTTCTTTAAAGGGTTATCATAAGACACCCATAATTATCCCTACCTCTTAAACACTATACTTCGCAGGCCCAAGATTTCCATTTCCTTCTATTTTAAGCCATGCAATTAACTATTGCATGGTACCAGGCTTCCCTCTGACTAACCTTTTACACTCATCCACCCCTGAGGCGACTGAGGATTTCTATTGAGAGGTAACATGAGAGATGGCGACTAACATCAGTATAAAAATAAAGTGTTCATCGCCAACATGTTCTGATTTCTCAAACTCCAAGAGAGGGAAGGATTTCCACCCAGATTATCTTTCCTACTACCTGAAACACCCCTCTCTAAAATATCTCTAACCAATAAAAGGACCAAAACATGTGAAACCACCCCCCTACCCCCTTTCGTCAGCACATTTTGAGAATTCCTAGATACGGAGGGGAATACCTTATTAGGTGTAAGGTACAACATCCAGCCATTATAAAAGGCCATGTGATGAAAATTGGCTCCTCTTAGACTAGAATAGCTGAGATCGTAATATTGACTGGTTTGACTCCTTCAATTAATCTAATTTCTTTACCAGTGTAATCCCATATTATTTCTCGGACAGTAAGTCATAAATCCTGAGGTAAGCTCTTTTTGTCAAAAATGGGAACAGCTCAACTCTCAAATCTTCTGAACTGAGTTTAAAAGCAGTGTCCTCGTCTTGTGTTTAAATTGTGACACCATCTGGTGTACAATAAATCACACAGTTCCGCATTACAATGCTGGCAGTAGGAAACTAAACCCCCTGGTCATTCTGGCTGGCTTCCAATGGGCACAAGGAGCCCATCGGGCAGTTGGAACCGGCTCGTAATCCTAAAGGGCGGGCATTTCTGCTCTTGGGATTATGATACACGGTTTCCATGCTGTCCTGCTCGACATAGAAACCATGTCGTAAAGTGTGTTTGAGGGCCCCTAGCCGAGCCCCCTTGGGTCGGGCTCTAACTTGGGGCCGAAGGGGCACCTATTGTGCCCCCTTGTTGATCCCTGTACCCCTTGACAGGCATCTTGAGGTGCCTGCCACGGGGAGCAGGGATGAACAGCACCTCCCATTTCCCTAGGGAAGCATGTATTACGGTCGGTTTATGGCCGTAATGTATGCTACCATAGGGAAATATAGGAATGCGATTGAACAGTGTTCGGTCGCATCCTAATTAGGCAGTCGGGACCGCCAATCAGAGGTCGGTTGGCCCCAGGACGGAGACGGTGTCGGACAGACTTAAGTCCGCCCAACATCGTAATTAGGCGCCTAATGTAACCTGATTAACAATTTGTTTATTACTGATCCATACAACTTGGACTTCTCTTCCCAAGAGGGGAAGGTTTGGAACCTCTGCAGACTGAACTGTACAGCAGGTAGCCCCATATAAATCAAAAATAAAAATGGGATGGCCATTCACTTCTCTATCAATATAGGGGCCACTTTGATCTAGCACTAGGACTGGTCCAAGCAAGCAATCCTCCCCGCTCCTCAGGCACTGTCATTGTTAACTACTACCCGCAATTTCTTAATTCAAAATCATCGTATTCTGTTGATACCCTGCATTATATGGCATTTGATTTATTATGTTTTTCGGCATTACTGTATCTGTTGTCATGGGCACTCAAAATGATTTCTAATTTTGCACATTCTGCTCTGAGTTCTACATAGTCGTCATCATGTTATTTCTCTGTATCTGTGAAATGTGTTCTTATTTTGCCTGAATCCTATTAGGATTCTGTTGACACTCCCTTTTGCAATACCCTATTCTTCCACAGAAATGACACGCTGTAATATTTTTCAAAATCTCAGCATTCACATTCATCCCATCACTTTTACCACCTTGCATTACCTGCTTCATTGAATTTGCAGAAAAGTCATATTTGGACCCATTTGATTCTGCAACACTTTCTCAAACTGCCTCATGTGAGCAATCATTATTTTTTCCTCTAGTGTCTTCTGCTTTGCCTCAAAGTAGTCACTACTATTTTTTACCAGCATTAACATCTCATCTAGCCCTTCATTGGCCAACACAATACACTCTTCTGAATATGATTACTAATCTCTGTCCACAATCCATTCACAAAACAGAAAAAAACACTAACTCTGGTTTCCTCTGGATTTGTAACTCCACAATTTTTCTTGTAAATATGCATCAACAGTTCATAAAAGGAATAGACTGACTCCTTTGGCTCCTGTGTGGTTCTCAAAATCTTAATATCTCACATAGGAGCAACTGGGCGAAAGGGCAGGGTCCAAAGAGGCCACTACTTTACTGTCTTCCAGCGGTATCAAAAGATTTTGGAATAGATGACTCACTCACTTTATCGTGACATGCTTCATCATCGGTGCCTATCCACACCCTGGTAGGGGGATACCACCAGTTCAGACTCAACCAAAGGAAGATTGTTGGGAGTTCCTAGATAACATGTGACTGGATAATACAGGGGTCCAGATGGGAAATTGAGTGAAAGATTTAAAAATACCACCCAGTATTCCCAAAGAAGGATTTTTTATTAGTAGGGCACTGAGGGTATAATTAAAAAAGATATTACAAGGTTATGATTGAGATTCTACTGTTCAATTCACCTTGGCATTTTGAACTGCTAGGATGTTTCGGTCAACACAACGAGTCCAATTGGATCTACGGCCTTCTTCAGGGCTGTATGTGTATCCCTGCTTAAAAATGACACATTTATTCCATGTGCATAAATGAGGCCTAAGGCTCTCACCTGGGTCTAAACTCCGTCAGTAGATTATACCCTAAATGCTGTTTGTTCTGGGGTCATGCGTATCTGGCACCTGGTGCCAACATATAGTCACACTTGCATCAAGGTACTGGCACCGCCTGTAACTTCAGGTCTCTGCTGCTCAGATCGCCGCTGAACCAAAATCCTATGCCAATTTATGTTTTTTCAGCAACAATTTTTAAAAAATATTTCTTCATCTTCTAAATCCATTTTAAAATGCTGTTTTATATTTTTCATCTTGCTGATATCTATCTCTAATTCATCAGCTAATTCTTCTTCAAATTTGTAATGTGCTTCATTCGGACACCTAGCACCTTCTTTTAACAAATACCTCATTAAATCAGAATTGTAAGTCAATAATCTGTTCATATCTACATTCCCTTGCATCATTTCGCCAAATGTAGTTTTTAGAATACCAATACTTACTTCTTTAGATTGTGGCTCTACCGTTACTGCCCTCACAGGTATAACCTGTGTCTGTATTCTGACAGCACATTTTCACTTGTACTAGTCACTGCCGCTATTACTGTAATCTCTGCTGATGCTCTCTGTACCCCTCGATTAACAGTCTGCATGATGGTACTATCTCTACCAGCACCCGACTGAACCCCTAAAGTAATATGGCTTGTGTTTCCTCACCTGACTATATATCGAGGCGATCTAAAATTCAAAAGCTCACTGATGAGTGTATCATCTGTCTCTTCATCTGTCTCTTCATCCTGTTCATACTTCCTTTTAATTTTATCTTTACCCTGCTCTTCTTCATCAGTAACTACACCAGGAAATGTTTTCACACATTCAATCATACACTCCTTCTAACTCTTCTCTTGTCTATCCAGTTGGCTCTCAAGCCAATGTCTAAATGAACTCTTTATCTCTTTAGAAGCTTTCTTTATCTCCTTCTCATTAGTCATGCAATCTCATTTATTAAGCGCCTCAAACTTTGTAGGTCTGGGCGTCTGTTTCAAATCATACATAGAATGTCTAAACAAATCAAACTTCTTAACAGTATAGGTACCCCTTAGTGGAAACTGTAGAACTTCATCATGGGCAGTATATTTATTCCATTCCGAAATCCATTGACAATTATAGCACCCAACCTATTTCATAATTTCATATGCTGGTGTTCCTTCAGCTGGCATTTTCTAACCCTCTCTAGGCATCTCTGTTCATTTAGGCTGTGTTACTAAAATTCACATTGTTTATTCCCACAAAAGCACACTACTAACTAAAACAAAAAAAACACTTCAAAACCAAAACAAGCAGTTTAGCAAAGAGTGACCAATTACTCCATGGCTGTCAAAGGTCAGCCTATTTCAGCACAACTTCATCAGTAAGAAACCAATCAGAGTGCTTCTTTGTGATGATGTATCACCAATCTTAGCATGACTCCATGGCTGTGTAACCAATAACAGCATGACTTAGCCGTGAAACAGGAAAACTATTTCAAAACCTCCCTTAAATCAAATAACTTTTTGTCTGTTTTCCCTAGAAAGGAATGAAAAGTCAAGTACAGCAAACAGAACCCTTTTATGCCCATACTAAGGATAAGAAACTGTGACTCAATTTAAACCTCTATTCAAACTAGGTAGACTCCGGTCCAGCAGTCATTGGTCAGTGCGCATGCTGCTGTGCACTCAAGAGCAAGTTACATTAATCAATATTAAACACACAACTTGGAAAAGAAATGTGTTAGCTCTACACACCGCTCTGACAGACAAATAATCAACATCTTGAGATCTTGGACCTATGATGAATCCAATAACCACCTCAATTCAATTTAATAAACAAATAAAACTTCAAATGTGATTACAAATATGGATGATACATCAACACAACAGTAATCAATCCACCAATTGAGCCACAATCAGCATTGCATACCCATCACCAGAATCTCATACTTTAATGCACATTCACAAACACAGTTTCACCCTATTCATACTTATACTCGAGTATTGTTCAGGAATGCACAGCCAATACAGCTAGTTACTTCCAGGGAAGATCCAGCATCAAAAGTTTGGCAAGATTCCCCAAAAACATTTTCTCCCTCGGACCAGGCATTAAAGACTCAAAAAATCACAGAAAATCCTTGAGGATCCTTTTAAAAAGGAGGTTCTCTTATTGTATGCTAACAAATGTTGTGGTACCCAAACCCCAATAATTTACTGAACCTCAATAATCTATACACCCTGATTTTCACCAGTTGTGGGTTCCAATACCACCATTGTGAGCTCCCAATGCCAGCCCAACTGTTCTCCTAGCCATCTTGTGGCCACGGCTTACAGAGACAACCACCAGGGCATCAGGGACAATGGGCAGCTGAATCCCCCACATCTCCTGCTAAACCTCTTTAATGTGTCTGTTACGACACATAGTCAACCAGCTGGTGGCAGGATCCAGCATTTTCTACAGGGGTGTTCCAAATTGGCCTTCCCTTCCTTTCTACCCCACTGTACCTTCTACCACCTTCAGGGTGACTGTCTGAGGACCATCAGTCCTTTTCACACACAGAAGTGTGGGTCTTTTGGTGAAAGAGAGTGTTCCGGCATCAGAAATTAGGGACTCTGTGTTATTCCCACTACTTGCTTGTGCCGAAAAAGGAAAGAGGCCTTAGTTCTATTTTAGATCTGTTCCCTCTCAGCACCTTCCTGTGGAAAGACACATTCAAGATGCTCAATCGAGAACAGGTCCTGTCTGCCCGGGACCCCGGAAACTGAATTGTAGTGTTGGTCCTGCAGGATATTTATTTCCAAATCCCTATTCTGTAGGCCGTCAGGCACTATCTAGGGTTCACAGAGGGCCAGGAGCTTTTTCAGTTGCTGTGCTCCCTTTTGGCCTCATCATTGCCCTTCCTATGTTCACAAAATTGATGGTGTGGTCTCAGCACATCTTCGAAGGTCAGGGGTCCCAGTGTTCCCCCCTACCTCGATGACTGGCTGAAGAAGGCGGGCTCACCCCAGGCAGTTGTCCACCACCTCCAGAGGACTGTAAACCTTCTAGCATCATTAAGGTTTACTATCAATGTTTTGAAGTCACACCTGACTCCTTCGCAAATGCTCCCATTTATCAGTCCCATTCTGGGTACGGTACAGTTTTGTTCTTTTCCCATAGAAAGTCCTGGACATTTGACCTGTGATCTTGATGTTCCAGTCTCTGCCCTGGATCTCCGAGCGAATGACTTTGCGGGTGCAGGGATTGTTGGCCTACTGCATCTTGCTGGTATGAATGTCAAATTGTATATGCTGGCTCTGTAGTGGGATTTCAAGCCCAGTGGGCACAGCACCAGGGGAATCTGTCAGACTGTATCCAGGTGTCGGAGGAGTGTGAAAAAACAAAGCTGGCTGCTGGACCGCAATTGATCATTGGCAGACCCTGTTCCTTACCCCACCCAGTATTGGAAGTGGTGTTGAATGCATCACTTTCGGGCTGGGGAGGCCTTCTGTGAGAAATGAAAATCAGAGGACTCTGGCCTGTGATGGGGGCTCAACTCCACATCAATCAGTTGGAGTTGTAGGCAATTCAGTTGATGTTGAAGGTGTTCCAGCACATCTTTATAGGAAAGAAGGAATAGGTGATTATGGACACCACCACCATATAATACTGCAAAAAGCAGGGTGGGATGGGTCTGAGTCCTGTGCCAGGAGGGACCACCTCCTAAAGTGGTGGAATGTCAAAGGATTTTTCTAATGTGAACCACCTGATGGGATATTTAAAACCAGGGTGGACAAACTCAGCCACCGATGCCTAGCAGACCACAAATGGAGCTACATCCAGAGATGACGCAGGGCATTTTCCAAGAGCTTAACCTAGGCTTCATCTTTTTGCTTCTGCAGAGAACACACAATGTCAGCATTTATGTGTAGGGGAGTTCCTGAAGAGGTGACCTTTCCCAAATGAAATATGCCTAGAGTGTTTCCAGTACACCTGTAGGCCTTCCTGACACTACCCATCCTGCCCAGATATCTGAAGATCAGGATAGACTGGGCCCAAAACATCCTAGTGGCAGTGTATTGGGCAAGGAGAGTGTGGTATCCAGAACTCCTGGGCATGATAATTTGTCCTCCAATGAAGCTAATGCTTTGTGTGTATCGCCTGTCGAAAAAAAAGGGCAGAGTCTTGCACCTGGGCCTGCAAGCCTGCACAATCTGCATCTCCATGCATGGAGACTGACTGGGGACACTTTGCTGCATTTGACCTTCCTCCTGAGGTTGTTGATGTCTTATTGGTGATGAGAAATTCCTCCACAAAATTGATATACACCAGCCATTTAGACAGATTTGTGACTTTTTGCAGCACCCACCAAATTGATGTACTACAACGTAAAGTCCTGATTCAAAAAGGTAAACTTATACCAAAAGTCTACGTCTTGACCAGAAATCTAAATTTAGACCTAAAGTCTAACTTTACTACCACTAAAGTTAGATTTTTGGTCTAACCTTATACAAAATGTCTGACTTTACTACTAGTAAAGTTTGACTTTCGGTCTAAACTTAGACTTCAGGACTAAACTTAGACTTTTGGTCTAAGTTTATCTTTGTGAATCGGATCCGAGTTGTCAGAAGTCCTGTTATTTGTTTAGTCCCTGAACAACACTGTTAAAGTTTATTTGCTTGCCTTTTCAGCTTTTTGCGGCTGCCTGATCAGCCTTCTTTATATAAATCACCTGTTGTGATAAGATTATTTAAATGTTGGCAACACTTGTTTCCAACAAAGCACCAAGTAATGCCACATTGGGACTTGAACTTGTCCCTAACCTTTTAGATATGCACTTGTTTTGAGCCACTACACAGCTGTCCATTAAGACTCTTTACATTAAAAACAGTCCTCCTCATCACCACAAAATCGGCTTGGCATGCGAGTGACCTGCAGGAGCTCTCCGTCAATCTAGTGTAGCCAACATTCTTCATAAACAAACTGGTGTTGAGGACCTGAGCTTCCTTTCTACCAAAAGCAGTCCCTCCATTTCAAGTCTGGCAGGCTATTTGGACCCCAAAAGAGCACTAAGCGTTTACACAAATCACACCAAAGAACATTGGGTAGACAATAAGCTCTTTGTGGGATTCTCTAGGGCAAAGAAGGACAAGGCAGTGCAAAAGCAGACTATCTCCTGAAGGATTGCTGTTTACATCAAGATCTGCTATAGCTGCAATCACAAAGAAGCACCTCCAGCAGGATTATGGGCTCATTCTACCAGACCCAAAGCTGCTACCACGGCATTGGCATGCAGAGAACTTGTCCTGGACATTTGTCAGGTGGCTAAGTGGAGGTTGGTATACACACTCAAGAAGTACTACTGCCTACTCAGGTCTGTAGAGAAGGGCATTTGGGCCACTTGGTCCTTCAGGACATTTTGGTCTGAGCCAGTTCACAGACCAACCACCGGGGCAGGTACTGATATGGTTTCTATTCACGAGGTGCGGAATCTGTGGTCAGAAGTATCTGACAGAAGAACAAGTTACAAATGTCAAGAATTCCTGTCATGCGAGGGGAGGAAAACGGTAACCAGCGAAAACGGACTACATTTCCCAGGATGCTTAGCGGTTGAGAGGTTATGTAAACAGGAGAGCTGTTACATAACTCAAGGAAAACACGCCCTTATGTAAACAGGAGAGCTGTTACATAACTCAAGGAAAACACGCCCTTATGTAAACAGGAGAGCTGTTACATAACTCAAGGAAAACACGCCCTATAAAGGGAGGAACCGGGAGGTACAACGCTGTCGGATATTGTGTTTACACCGACGTACCTGCTTAGTGAAGAGCAGTGTTCCGGAGTGGTGCTCCAGTAAGGCAAGAACGGAGGTAGGTCGAGTCGTTACTCCCTGGGCCGTGTCTTGCCCCATCGTCACCTGTGAAGGACCCGGAAGCTCTACCGGATAACCATTGAGCTTCGCTTTTTGACTCGGCTGAGTCAAAGCGCAGTGGCGCTTTTGCTGGTTGGTGTCGTAACTCCCAGCCCGACCAGAGATACAGGGACTGCCAGCTGTAACGCACACCAGGAGGTGTTTGCCGCGTTACAGACTCGGGAGTCCACAGGATCGATCGATCGAGCGGCTGCTCTCGGTTCAGTCTTCTTTGCTTGTGATTGGGGTATCGGTGACGCATCACCAGGAGGTGACTCCGCGTCCCGGTGCAGTCTGAGGAAGAGGTTGAGCGGCTGCTCCCTTCAGGTAGAGACCCCGGCTGGGTGTTTCCCTGACTCCTCGATTCTCCCCAACACTCTGCGTGCCCCTCACAGCCTACCGATTGGCATTGTCGGCCATTTCATTTCTGCCCTCTGTTGGCATACGCCGGGATCGGCGTATATGCAGAGGACGGTTAGGACCATCCGTGCTGTGGGCTGGTAACGTACTTAGCCTGGAGGATTCCAGTGACTATAACCTTTGTTTATTCCTTGTATTATTTTTGCCTTCATTAAAATAACTAAACCTTCACAAGTGGTTGCGTTCTCATTATCGTGTCTGTTAAACGATCCTGAGACGTTCAGGGCGTTACAACAAACCTTCGATAATGCTCTTTTTGTGGATATTCTATCTAACAGCAGATTCCTCACTGACCTTCTCACCCACCCATTCTGTGAACTGGACTGTTTTCTATCTACAAAGATTTAGAGATCTGCACACTGGTTATGTCAATTTGCCAATAGTCTCTGCATCTGAGGGCACAGAGAGCCTAATAAAGCAACTGACTTCACCATGCATGGGTGGTGCTTGTATGCGGCTCCGCTCATCACGTGTGGGCCAGAACGACATCAGCGCAGCATGTTACCATCAACCAGCATGGAGGAGTAATGGTTTAAAGTTCCTTTATGCAAGCAGATGCTTGAGGAATGATCACAAGGTAAGGAGCCTGTGGTTAGACAGAGTTTCCACCAGAAACAGTGTTACCAAAAACAAGTAACTTGTTGTTGAAGGCTAACAATCCTAAAGAACATGCTTGGATTTTGTTATAATGTATCACATAACATGCTCTAACACCTGTAACATTGTTTCTTCTTAGGAATTGTTGGAATGACCGCAGCTGATGACCAAAGACAGATGATTCCTGTGCTTCAAATGCATACACACAGAAGGTATTCTAAAGAGAAAGGAGAGAATGACATTGCATTGCTTCAACTGAGCAAGCCTATTGAGTACAACACGCACCGTCTGCCCATCTGCATTCCAGAGAAGGACTTTGCAGAGCACGTTTTGATTCCACAGCAAGTGGGCATCATCAGTGCCTTGCGACTTCAAGAGGAAGATGTCTTGGATTTATTACCGCTTCAGTTCCAAGTTACATATCTTCAAAAGGAGATGTGTGAAGCATTGCTGAACATTACCCACACCAACCGAATGTTCTGTGGGTATTCCCAGGAGATTATAAATGGCACACTGGCTGGTGGTGGTGTGTTTGCTGCTAAACAAAATGGCACTTGGTTTCTGACAGGCATCACAGGATCTTGGTCAATGCAAGGCAGTCACCTCAATGTGGTACTGTTCACCAAAGTCTCACGATACATCACTTGGATCAATGAAATAATGAAGTAAAACTCAGTCCAGACAGCCTAATTTGTTAAATTAAGGCTTCCACTGTTTCTGCAACTGTTTGATTTAGATGTCATACTGTTCATATTATATGTGCTATCATACACAGAATAGCGTATTTGTGAGTTTAAAGAATAGTCTTGTTTTGCCTTACCTATCCTCTAAAACTGCGTAATACATTGGACCATTGGGCCTACACGTCCCTAAACCATAACTAGAAGAGTTACATTTTGGTACTCATAAAGCATAACTTTTTTTTAGTTCTTTGGCACAAATCCTAAAGTATATGCTCTTAAAATTACGTCATGATCTGAAAGCTAGTTTGTGCTTCATGCTGTACAGTTAATCTGTGTAAAACTAGTTTTCCACATTCTTGAGACTCAGAGGTGCTCGTCAGTCCATTTGACTAGTACTGCCTTGTGCTTCTCATTGAAATGCCAAGTTTAGAGGCAGCCTCATGTAATCAAAATATCCATAAATAAAAACATAAGTACAATTTCTTGAGGGTGACCTAAAAAGAATTGCACTTGAGTGCCTGGATTAGTAGGCCAATACCTTAATTTCCCAATGGTTTTTTTCTTTCCACTCTTTATTCTATTTTATTACTCTAATCATTCCTCTGTTTTTAAGCTGTGTCTTCAGGTCACAGTGAGACAAAGCCAATTGTACCATTTTTTTGGGTCAATAAGAATCATATTTCCGCACGAAAATCAAAAACAGTTTCTACCTCTGCATGCTAAAAAGCATACACACTGATCGTTTAAACAAATTTGTGATGGTTATTTTATAGAGCTAGGCTTGTTTTTTGCTTAATTTTATTTCTTTTTTTTTTTGGCAGAGGCTTGCAATAATGCTAAAAAAGTGACCATTGCACCATCTTGCTTATGCCACACATGTAGGCTTTGTCAATGCTTGTTAAGATTCACAGTGGTGGCTCCTCCACAATGCCGGTGGAGAGTCGCCCCACTGCCTGGCTCAGAGCCAGCAAATGTAAACCAATGTTCTTGCATCATTTTAATTTACATTTTCCGGCTCTTATCCAGCCTGTTGGGAGGGGCGGGGCCAAGGTAGGGGAGGGGGGAGGAGGAGTGCTAGTGTACTCCACTCCCTAAGTGTGCATATGTGTTTTGGCCGGCCGTCTCATGCGACACATGCACACTTATGTTTTCTACAGCCCAGCTGCATTGAGCAGTTGGGCTGGAGAAACCACCACAGACTTCCTGGTCTGAACAGGGCGTCTTTCCTGCCTGCTCATACAAATCACCGTAATACTCTGCAGCACGGGGATTGGACAGGGAATCTGTCCCAGGGACTGCTTGGACCAGCAGGTAAGAAGACAGGAAGAGCTGAGGAAGCCGCGAGGAGGCGCGACGCTGGAACGACTGGTGGAAAAAGATACCACCCTTAGTTGATGGCAGCCACCGCTGCTGTAAGTGGAATATGAAGTTCAAGAAGTCAAGGCTTACTCTCGTGGGCTGGCTTGGGTTTAGAAACTGAGATTTAATCAATACATGAATAAAGTACAATAAATGAAGGTATGGTCAGGGCTGTTTCTTTTTTTTAAAGAAAAAAAGAGTAGTACTTTATTTACATAAAGCAAAAATGGTGGAGTAAAGAGGTGGTATCCTCTGCACAAGAAGTAGGCTAATGTACTTGAGCTGGTGATTTTGGAGCATGGCGGTACTTTTGGTCATCGTGCCACATACATGCAGTTGTGACAGAAGTCTTCATATTGATTCAACATATAGGTACCGGGAGGATGATCTGATTTGCAGAGATGATTATGGCATGCAGGGGGAGCCACTCCCATCCTAAGCAATCTCTGACATCCAAATAGCATCAGACACCTGCCAACAATAGCTTGATAGTGAATTCACTCCGTTCACTTTTTATCTCTTTGTATTTTGTCCATTTCCTTTGGGCATTTCATAATATAAGTGGTGTCGGTTGGTGTCTTAGAATCCCTGGTGATCTGAAGCACTTTGAGATTTTTGCTTTCAGTTCTGAACTATTTTCAGCCTCTCCGGGGATGTGTGGGTGTCTTATCTCTTCTCCTAAACCTGGACACAATATATTGGGGAGTTGGCACATGGCCGTGGCATTATCTAGGTTTGAACACATCACCTTAGCTGAGCCATTCTATAGCTATCTCACAAACGTGGGAGGGCATTGAAGTGTCTTTTTTCTAGCATTGCAAAGACAGACCTGCTGGTTGCTTCTCAAGTTCTCATGCTCGTGAACCCTTATGGCAGGCTAATTTTCACCATTATTGCATCTTTGTCTATAAAACTCAACCATTCACTAAACGTAGCTGAAGTAATCTTGTGAGTGATAGAGAGATGGGAATCATCTATAACATGCATGCGAGGAGATTAAGAACAGCTACTTTGTGGGTTAACAATTATCCTCAATAGCAACCCAGATTTGTAGGCCACACTCACCTGACACAAGAACATAGGTACCATATTCTTTACTGAAGAAAATAATATACATTGTGCATTTGTAACATACACAGGGGATGTAAGGAATCACGTTACAGAAGAATACACAGATGTACAGGTTGTTGTATGCAACTTTACCCCTGAACTACAAACAGCTAACACCAAGTACCAGTCTCATCATATGCCACTTGGGGTAGTAGTATTGCCTCTTTAGAGGAGAGTTTCACTTTGGAATAACCAGTTCCTCTGTGGACTGGTAAAGTTCGTAATAATTATGAAGTAATTGGAGCATGGCAACACTAGATTCCAAGCAAAGGAACTCCTCATACTTTAATCTGACACAGATTTAATCAGCAACTGTAGTTTCGTTACATTGCTGAATTTTTGTCTGTACCTGCTATTATTTTTACATAGCCTATAAAAATTCAATACAAAGAAGTAAACAAATCATTATTTTTGCAAGCACATCATTAGTACTGCATCATCCAGTATATGGCATTTCATTGTTACTATTGAGATGGGTCTTGCTAATAAGTTGTTTGTAGAAATCATTGTATTCTGTCTCATATATTTGTTGAATCTACCTCTTACCCATTTCCGTTTTCAAATAATTCTAGCAGCAGACATAGAATTGCCATGGTGGCACAGCCAATCAAAACCTAAATAGTGAGTAGTCATCATGATGTGCTGGTATCCACAAAGCAGGGATGGAAATTAACACGTTGATTTTAAAACTGAGTCTCCCAAAAACGTTTTTCTTCAAAGTCACCACCTGGGATCTGTGTTTTGATAAATTATTTTTATTGATATTCAACTGTGCTAAAACATTTATTTCAATACCACATATTAAAAAAGAATCAAAAAATTATACCATTATTTCAGTTTTAGTTCACTACCCAGAGTATATTGTGCCCACAATAAACTGTTATATGAGTTAACCTGTTTGTTCTTTTATTGTCAAATGTTAAATGTTCCCAGTGTATACTTGAGTGGGTCATACGTTTTAAAAAAATATCTTTTTCATTCAAGGAGGTTCTTGCAATTTCATGAACACAAATCAATAATTTGTATTTGATTCAGACCTCGTCTGAAGTCAACAAATTTCATTTGTTCAGTTTCCTTAGAATAATCCCTTCTTTCACTTTTATTGGTTGCCAAATTTTAATCTGTATATATTCCAGAGCATAAGATAGAAAAGGTGGAATTTGTGCGCTATAAACCTCTAGCAGGGATTTAAAGTGCCTCTTCCCTGTTGAGGAATTAAATCTCTTTGAGGCCCTAACATGGGAGTCGGCCTTTCCCCCAGGTGATGAAAGTGAGAAGCATTTTGGAGATTATATGAGAATATTCGGCCCAAGTAAACGTACACTTTCACTACCTCAATTGGTTTACCTCCCAAAAAACAAGTAAAGGGCGAAAATTTCCTTCTTCCTCTAAAAGGTAGAATTTTAGTTTTGGATATATTAGGGACCAAGAAGTTTTCTTTTGCATATCTATTTAATTCAGTTAGGTTTCTTTGTAATCCAACTGGGGTGCGATCAAATATGATGATATAGTTTGCGTACATTAGGATATTGATGTCACTTTGCGCTAGTTTCGGGGGGAAATTATTCATTTGGGAACACAAACAAACATTATTTACAAACAATTTAGTTGCATGATAAGGGTGCCATAGGCCCCAATTCAAGCAAAAACAATTGGGCATCCACACCATAGTTTGGTGATAAATAACAGCCACTAATCTGGATAGAGTAAACCCCTCACACCAATGGGCCCCAGTGCTATTGCACCTGCTGCAATATTAATTGTTAGGTCCCTGAAACCATTTCCCCATGGTCATGCGAGAGCAGTATTGTACCCCAGCACACGCCCTCCTGTTCTGCTTTTCTTGATCCGAGGTACTGTTGCGAAGGAGAGCTTGGCCGAGCAGAGAGAGCGCTGGGGAGCATGGAACACGAGGAGGTGGTTCAGGTTGGCGAATCCGGCATTGTGGAGGGCCTTGTGTGCGTGGGTGAGAAGCTTGAAGGTGATTCTCTTCTCGATGGGGAACCAATGTAGGGTCCATAGTTGGCTGATGTGGCAGTGGCACAGTAGATTGAGGACTAGTCTGGTGGTGGCATTCTGGACGTTCTGAAGTTTGCGGATGAGGTTATGTGGTAAAGAATAAATGCCATGAAGGATTCATGCAAAGTTATACAGAATAATCAAAAATCGGAAATCATTCTAATTCTCAATGACAAGCAAAATCAGGAAATAATCATCAATAGCATCCTTAATAGGAAAGGAAAGTGTCCTGGCTCACCCCCAAACCCAAGGAGTTATTATACATAATTCTAGCATAGCAAATTAGAGAAACAGCAGAATCGGGGTGGCTCAATTTAATTCAAAATAATTTTATTCTGAATCTTTTCTGTAGATCCATAAAAGTACATAAAAAAGTATAATTGAATCTAATAATAAACATGATTTCATACATTATATATTAAAAACTCATTCAATAAAATACATTATTAAAAGAAATCTCCTAGTATCTCAATGTTAAAAAAGCTTATTTTTCTAAAAACCATCTTTCAAACATCTTCATAAACCAGTTTTTCCAAATGTACAAGGGATATCCTTCTTTTTACAGCATCATGGTGGCATCAACATTCTTGGCAAAACAGAATTAAATATGTTACTACTTAAGTGCACAAGCACTATTCCATTGTAAGAAAGCATCCAGCATCCTTCATGCTACCTGCATATGGAGATGTTCAAAAGAATATGAAACATTTCAACAATGACCCTTAACACCACTAAGTAAAACTAGTACCAGCAGCTGAACTACAGTGGAAAGGCATTGAAAAATTCATTTTTTGGGGGAGTGGGAGTCAAGATGGCGTCTGAGTGAGACCGCTATCCCTCACCTCCGCTTCTCTCTGACCCTTGCTGGGCTCTCCTCCGACTACAGGTAGACTATGCAAGTGGGAATTTCTCGATGGGCTCAATGGAATGACGGAGGCCAGAGACAAGGCGACCACCGGCCCGAAAGCAAAAATAAAGGCTGCTGGGCGCGTTGGGAATCCTTTGCTCGGCTACTACTAACAACAGTTTCCGGGTTGGGAAACAGTGACGGCTGCAGGCTCGTGTTAACTACGACGGGGATGCTGGTGGAGCTTGCAGAGCTCGATCCACGGAGGCAATTGCAGCGTGGGGAGGACGAGGTAAAATGTGCTTGAACATCCAGCCGGCACCATCACAACGGGTTGATACTGACCCGAAGACTTACACTGACACCAAAAAACTAGAGCTTCGTACTGGTAAGGGAAGCAAATTGGACAGGGAAGAAACGGAGTCTAACAAAAGGACCATTCAGAAAGGGACACCTGCGGGGGAGCAGGGGAAAAAACAGATTGCTATTACAAGTTTGTTCCTACCCATAGACATGAGCAGAAATAAGAAGGAGAAGGAGAAGGGGGCGTGAGGGAAACAAGGTGACCGAAGCAGTATACCCAACAGCGAGGAAACAGCTGACACAGTGAATCTTCAAAGTATTTTACAGAACACAATATCGGAATTACGGGAGGAGGAATTATCATGGGGCTCAATCTGCGATAATACCATGTTGGGAACTGCAGAGGTACCAGTTAGCACCCAGCTAAAAGGGGACATTACTAAGGAAATTGGGCCGGACAAGGATAGTTTCCCAAAGGAATTAATTGGTAATCCAATAATAGCAACAGAGGCGATAAGAAGAGCACCTGATATGACACTGAGATAAAACAAAGTGCTGCCACAGAAGGGTGTACTCAGAAAAAAAGTCAGGAGGCGGGATACCTCTCCCCCGATTCTCTGGAAAAATTCTTCTCCTTGACTGAGGAATTGGAAGAGTCGGATATCGATGTGTCAAGCAGTAGCGATGATGACTGTGGGGACTCCCCAATAAGCAATAATATCCAACAAGGGGAGAGAAGGATGTCAAAGAGAACAAAGCGGATATCAGAAGGAAAAAGGAACAGTTGTAAGAGAATTCTTGGGGAGGAAGAGGAAGAACTTGGCTGGGATTACTCAGCCACCCAGTTATTACCCCTACTGGTTCAAATGAGAAAGGGAAAACTCCCAGAGAACAACCGGTGAGCATGACCGCTCAGAAAACTAGCGAACAGTTTGGAGAGCCATCCCTTTCTCTGCTCCCACAATCCCTAAAATCGTTTCAAGATGAGGTCAAAATAGAAAACCAACAAGCACGGCTTGCCTCCAAAAATTGCAAGGCTCAATGCGCAGGATTGGGAAAATATGTACAGAGATAGCAGAGAGGCTATGCATGGTGAAAACTAGCACAGAGGTGCTAGAAAATACGGTAGACACACTGAAAGTACAGGCTACTGTGCAAGAGAGCACACTGAGGGATGTGATGTGGAAGTTAGAAGAGGCAGAAAATTGCCAACGACGTAACAACCTGAGGCTGCTAGGGATACCCAAGAACTGTGAAGGCAGTGACATCAGAAAGTTCACAGTCAATATGCTGAAAAACTCTCTGCCAGAAGTAGCACACTGGGATTGGAATAGAGAAATCCAACGTGTACATAGATTCCCCTTAACAATATCAAAGCGCCCCTCAAACGCCCAGTCATATCAACGTGCAATATTAATCTATTTTGGAAATGTCCTGCTGCGTCAGGCCGTCTACGATCTGGGCAGGCCTAACACGAAAAGGAATTGGGAGAACTTCTCCTTTTTTGCAAAACTAGACTTCGCACATGCCACAGTGGAAAGAAGATGGAGGCTTAGGCACCTTTTAAAAAAACAGGAGCTACAGTGTTTTTACAGAATCCAGCTAAGTTAAAAGTTATTTTTCAAGGTTGGAACTATCATTTCAATTCAGAAATACAAGCACAGAAAGTACTGGAGGATATCTCAGCAGGGAATGTTGGGACTGCAGAGAGCAAATAACAAGCTTTAATATGGAAGGCATAATGATGGTTGAGACCAGGACATTTTTGACAAATTGGGGGATTGTCTGTTTTTCCCTGTTCCAGCCAGCGTTTTCCTTTTTTTCCTACCCTCTTTTGATTTTATGTTTTCTTTCTCTTGATTTTCCTTTCCTATGGACTTTTCAGTGTGACTTTTTCTTTATAATGGGTTTCATTGTTTGATTGGGATGGTTAAAATCATATTTGAGTACTGGTGGAGGGGAGGGAGGTGGAGAGTGGGAAAGAGCGGTTCAGACACTATCACGCAGGCTCAGGATTGAGCCTGATTGTCTAAAGTATGGTGGAGGGATAGTGGGATGGGGTGGGGGGGAAATCTCAGACAGGAGGTAGGAATAAGGGGTGCAACAAAGATGGGCGAATTAGGGAATAAGAAAGATAGAGAGTGTCAGGGAATGTCCAGGTGGAAGGTGGTCCAAGAGGAGAAATATATACATCCAGGTATTGATAAGAATCAACATGACTAGGTTGAAAATCTTTACCGTTAATATATGTGGCCTTAACGATTCAAAGAAAAGACAAAGAGTGGCAGCGGGATTGCATATGTCAGGGGCTAATGCTATTTGCATTCAAGAGTCACATGTCGAGGGGTCACAATGGTATTTGCTTAGTACACTCGGGTATAGATTGATCACTGCAAGTATGGGCGATGGGCTGTCACAGAATGTCAGTAGATTAATGATAAGAAAATGACATTATGTACAATATATGGAAGTATAAGTGATGATCCGAACGTACTGGATTATATTTCCAATGAGCTTGCTCACTGGCCCCTCCCATTGATAGTTTGTTGGGATAAAATATTAACCTACCCTCTGACTGGTCATTGGAACCTGGGTACAAATACCGGGGAAGGAAACCAAAAGTGTCAGACCCATGGCTTAATAGACTGTTGGCAAATAACGCACCCAAACGATCCAGGATTTACCTTGTTCTCTAATCCGCATTCAACATATGCGAGACTGGATTTCATGTTTGCTTCGAACATTGTGAGTTCAAATTGTTCGATAGAAAAATTACCAAGGGTCTAATCTGACCATAATCCCCTAGTTTTAAATATAGAAATGGAAGCAGTGAACCCCATGTGAAAGTGTGGACCTTTGAAAGAGCATTGTTGCTTAACAAGGAATATTGTAGACATATGAGTAAATGGATACCAGGGTTTTTGGAGGATAATATGGGCAGCGCTGCAATCAATGTGGTTTGGGACGCCCTGAAGGCAGGGATCGCAGGGGAAACTTTACGATTTTCACTAAATTTCAACAAGGAGGCCAAACAAAAAATAGCAGCACTGCAGAGAAATGTGGGAGTAGCCGAGGAAGGACTGATACGTGCTGTGCAGGAGGGACAGGAAATCGAAAGTGAACTAAGATTTATTTATTTATTTAGGAGTTTTATATAGCGCTGGCTGGACCCGGGGTATCAGAGCGCTTTACAGCATATACAATTATGAGCGAATAGACAGTACAGGTAATAGGTAGAGCAAGAGGGAACGCGCAGGGTGGGGAACAGGTACATAAGTAAAGGGGAGTGGGATGCAATAAAAACCAGATGATCATCATAGCGTATTCATTGTTCAATTGGTTCGTGCAAAGAAAGTTTTCATGATCCGTGACAGTGACATCGGTCCCACATTAAGGTAGGGTGGGGCATTGGCTGAGGAATATCCTATGCTCTATCAGTTCGTTCAAGAGTGGTCAAGGAAGAGGGCTTTGAGTAGTGTCTTGAATTTTGGAAACAAGGGGGTTGTTCTGATGTGGGGGGGATGGAGTTCCAGATTTTAGGTGTGTTTCCAGCAAATGATTTGGCTGCGTTTTTCTGCTTGCGAGTTTTTGGTGGGATGAGTAGTAAAGAGTTGGAGCTCCTGAGGTTTCTGGCCTGGCCGGCCCTTTTAAGTTTGGCGGCCAGGTATTCCGGTTTGCCTGTGTGTAGCGCTTTGTGCGTGATGCAGGCTGTTCTAATGCTGGCTCGCAACTCAACTGGGAGCCATTTAAGTTCTTGGAGAGCGGGAGAGATGTGTTCGAATTTCTTAGTACCCGTAACCATTCTGGCAGCTGCATTGAAGGTTGTCCTCAGGGGGGTGAGGAGAGATTTTGCTGTCCCTGTCAGGGTCGCAATCCCATAGTCTATTCTGGAGAGCACTAGTGCTTGTGTGGCTTGTTGAATGTCCTTGGGTAGGAGGAAAGGAAAGGTAGTAGTTTCAGGTTGAGAAAGGCACTTTTAGCGGTTCTTGAACTGTGTCATTTGCTTCCTGCGCAACGGAGAAGAAAGGTGGGTTTTGGGGCTGGGGAGGGGGGATTTGGACTCGGGCAATGTCCTCTTCTTTTTTGTGCTGGCAGCTGTCCCCCCCTCTCTTCCTATTATTCCCTCTCTTTCTGTCTTGCTCCTCATTTACTGAAAACCGTAACTTGAAACGGTTCACAACCTCTTTCATTTAGTTGCTTCCCTGTGAAATGGATCCAAAAAAGAAAAACACTTGCGGGAAATGCCCTTTTTCTGACATTTTTCTATTCCAAAGTTGAGCAGGATGGAGAGAAATAGAAGGTTTTAAATATGAAAAATAAATACATAACTAAGTAAAGCAAGACAGAGGGGTTGCAAAGTGGCCAGATTGGTTTTATTTACATCCAAATACATCAGCCTCACTTTACAGACTTTGCCAGTGAAGCGCTACTTTCGTTTTCTCGTCTTTCTTTGAACAGCATTGTTGTTCCCAGGTGGGAAAGTGTACCATTCCTGGAGGTACTGCAATACCTGGTTGATGGGTGGATTGGAAAACACAATGTGTACCATGGCTCTGTTTTTATGGATGTGGTCTTTTTATACCATACTGCTTACGTTTTGTAAGGATATAAGCAATGGACATTGAAACGGTTCCCTTCAGGGCCCTCTAGTCATGTCCATAACTTTTCAGGTAAAACCACTTGCTGATTTCCGAATAGTGAGTGAGAGATCGTTAAGGTAACCATGTTGTTTCTGCTTACATTTCACATGCTTTGCATTCCCCATGAGTGGTTGCTTTTATTTATTTTTTAGGCAGCATATTACTCTTATCAAGTGCATAATTTGAATTGAGCCACATCCAAGTGTTTATAGCGGGCACAATTAGGTTATAGCTTAAGGCAGTGCGAGTTTCACTCAGTGGGCAAGTATGGTGTTCAGTGGGGGAGAGGATGTGGCACTATGGCCAGAGCTGTCGAATTTGGAACTGGGGAACCGGGTTCAGCCTTCATGACCAGTCCACCAGACCACTGTACTGAGGGAGCACATTCCCATGCTAGACCTTAGAAGGCCCCACTAGAACTTAGAAGGCTTGATGTCTTAGCACAAGCAGGTGTACCCTAGTGGTGTCAATTGTGGGTTAACCTTGAAGGCCTGTCCACCACAATCCATACTGAAGTTCATCTCCAGTCTTGTGGGCAGGCCTACGAAGCAGCACACCCTAGAGCAACAGTGATCCAGTTGCTGTGACTCTGTCACTGAGGTCACATGAACCTTGAGGAGGTTAGGGCGATGTGAACGGTGTGACCTCACTGGGTACCTATTTCGGGTGGGTGCGTAGTGTTTGCAAGTATATTATGGTTTGCAAAAAACTTGCTGCCTCCTTCCTGGCCTCCAGCAATTTTCAGAAACAGTAAAAATGTCATGATAACTTTGGTGATTAATGTTCTTCCTGAAGAGAGATGGAGTTTTGTCTAGTGGAAGGGTTGACTCCTGGAAAGGTAGCACAGAGGGTTAATGTGCCTGCTGCAAAGAACATGTACCATGCAGATCACAAAGTGCACTGTTTTAATGGGGGACCATGATGAATGGTTATTTAATGTCAGCTGTAGATGATGGATCCCTGAACAGTGTCATGTATGTGCATGTTTGCATTGTGCGGAGGGGATTACCAGGTAATTATTCACGCAGATAGATCATGCAGTCTGTGTGTTCTCTTTTGTACTGCCAGTCACCGGTGTATTTAACTCTGTAGCCTTGGACCGTGTCATGTATGTGCATGTAACTTGCATGATCGAGGTAACTATTAGCGGCTATACTAAGTGTCTCTCGGACCTCTTTCAAGTGGTCGCCGTCCTTTTTCCCCCAGCAACCTCCCCCTCCCCAGGGCCGGCAATCTGAGAGATAGCCCCGGGCGCCACAAGCTCTAGCTACGCCTCTGCCCCCGATGTCTCTTTTATGCATTCCTGCTGCACGATCGTTCGATCGTGCAGCAGGAATGGCCACTAGCGCCAGGGTTTTTTTTCTTTTTTTAGGTTTGGGGTTGTTTGTGGGAGCGGCCCCTTAGGCAAGGGTCGGGCCCCTTATGGCCACATTATTTTTTAAATATTTTAAAGTGCAAACAAAATCAAAGAGGTAGCAGACGATACATTACAAGAGGAAAAAGTGATGTGTGCATGTTACAAAAGAGTACAAAATACAAGTAGAGGTAAAATACTGCAATAAATGGCAGACACTCAGAAAACAACAAACGTTACGTTACACGAGGCAATGGTGGTAATTGTGCATGTATCAAAAGCAAACAAAATACAAGAGGTAGCAAACAATATGTTACAAGAGGAAAAGTGACATGTGTGCAAGTTACAAAAGAGTACAAAGTACAACAAGAGGTATAAAAGTGCAACAAATGGCAGACACTCAAAACACAGGAACACACTGGGAAGGCCCTTCTATCGGCATGGAGAACAGAATTTCATATAATGTAAAGACTTCCCTCAGACAATAGAGAGGGTGTGAATTAAGTTTGGAAGTGTCTTTGCAGGAGGAGAACTTTGAGGTCAGTTTTGAAGGACTGGGAAGAGGGGGTGGTCCGGAGCTGAGGCTGAGTTCCAGATTCTCGCCGCGTTGCCTGTAAAGGATTGGGCCATCGATCTTTCCTTCTTGAAAGTGGGAGGTTCAAGCAATAAATCTTGCGCAGTACGTGATGGTCTAGAGCATTATATGCATATGTGACATTAATGTTTTGTTCTCCTTTTTATTCTAGTCTAAAGCTTTTGATTCCTGTTTCCGGTTTCAACAGTGGTTGTTCTGCAGTTTTGTGTAGTTGCATTTTTTTGGTAAGAATTTTTTTGTTGTTGTATTTACTCCAAATGAGTAATATTGTAATGTTTGAATGAATTTTTTTGTAAGTGATGTCATAATGGCAGCATATTTAGTTAGTGGTTTGAGCATGAAATTCTTTGCGATGTGTTTTGCATAGTCTTATGTGTAATTTCTTTTCTCTTTCTTTTTTAGTGGGATACTATTGATCCATACTGTGTCTGTGCAGAGTAGGTGGTGGTGAGTAGTTTAGCTGTCTCTGGCAAGTGAGTGGTATTATTTTGGAGTATATATGGAGTATATATGTGTTTTTGATAAAGGTTGCTTTTTGTTTATTACTTATTTTACAAAGCGTTTGTTGTTGTTGACTTGTTTGACAAGTTACCTTTATTAATAAGCATTATGGCTAGCCGTAGAATGACTGCTCAACAGGTGGTTGGTATGCTTCTTGAATCTTCCTCTGAGCATGATTATGAGACTGACAGTGCGTCTGAGGGAGAGGAGGGAGGGGAAGATTCTGGCAGTGAGTTTTCTCTCCACATGGAATCATCGGATGATGAAGGTACTCTCAGTGCAGATGAAGGTACTCTTGGTGTGGATGAAGCAACTCTCAGTGCGGATGAAGGGCCTGTCTTAGAGGAGGAAACTGCTGTGCCGATGGTGCAAGAGGCATCTGGATTGCAGTCTGAGGCTGCTAGGCTTCCTACTGGAAGTGCTGGACTTGGGTTGATCCAAACATGATTCAGCCGGTGTTGCCTGCCTTTAGCGGTGATGCAGGGTGTAGAGTGGATTGTGAACACTTTTTGCCTATACAGTTTTTTCAGTTGTTTATGGATGATGTATTTTTGGGTGAGATTGTTGAGCAGACGAATTTGTATGCTGAACAGTTTTTGAGGGACAACAGTGACAAACTTAGGCCCCAGTCTAGAGCTACCCGGTGGTCTCCCACATATCTGGAAGAGATTAAGAAGTTTTTGGGTTTGACTTTATTGATGGGTGTGGTAAGGAAGCCATATTGGTCTACTAGCCCCTTGTTGGCAACTGCCATATTTCCTGCAGTTATGACTCGTAATCGGTATTTACTTTTGCTACTTATGCAGCATTTTGTTGATAATTCTATGGGGTTGCCACAAGATCACCATGACTGTGACCGTCTTTTTAAGATTCGGCCTGTTCTTGATCACTTTGTAGATCAATTTTCTGAGATCTATACTCCAGGGAAAGAAATATCTATTGTTGAGTCTTTGGTCTTGTTCAAGGGCCGTTTGGTTTTTAGGCAGTACATCCCTAGCAAGAGGGCACGCTATGGAATTAAGCTGTATATGTTGTCTGAGAGTAGGTCAGGATATGTTTTTAATTTTCGTGTGTACACTGGTAGAGATTCTACTATTGACCCCCCAGGTTGTCCGTCCACTATTGGAGGTTCAGAGAAAATTGTGTGGGATCTTGCTAGAAGATTGTTTAACAGAGGCCACCATTTGTACCTTGATAACTTCTATACTGCTGTGCAACTATTTAAGGAATTGTATAAAGTGGACACTTTTGCATGTGGCACAATCCGCTCTAACCGTAAAGGTTATCCGAAAGAGCTTGTTTTAAAAAAACTTCAGAGGGGGCAGTGCAGTTCCTTGCGTAGTGATGAACTACTAGCTATAAAATTTGTGGACAGGAGGGATGTGTTCATGCTGACTACCATCCATGATGAGAGTACTTCGCCTGTGGCTGTTTGGGGTCAGGTTGCTGAAGTGCGCAAACCTGTGTGCATTGTAGACTACAATAAGCACATGGGTGGTGTTGACAGAGTAGATCAGAGGTTGGAACCTTACTCTATTATTCGGAAGGCTTATGTTTCGTATAAGAAGTTGGCCATCCATTTCTTCGAATTGACAAATTTCAATGCTTTTATTGTGTTCAAGGAGTGTTCTCCTCCTCCTTGACATTTCTTCAGTTTCAGCACTCTGTAATAGCTAGCCTTGTTGTTGTGGAACAGGTAAGTGTTCCTAGATTTGGAGTGGTGGAGGATGTGGCTCGATTGAAAGATCGCCACTTTCCTGATTACATCCCTCCCACACCTTCAAAAGATTTTCCCACTAGGAGATGTAGAGTCTGTTGGCGAAGAGATAAGCGGAAGGAGTCTCGTTATTTCTGTCCCGGGTGTCCTTCTAACCCTGGGCTGTGTATGCATGCTTGTTTTAGAGCGTACCACACGCAAAAGAAATTTTGGGAGCTTCCATGAGTGGTAAAGTGACCTGCCTGGTCTGTATTGTTTAAAAAAATTATACTGTTTCAAGGTTGGCATTAGTGCAATGTATTTAGTTTCAGATTTTGTGTTAGAAGATTTGTATCTATTTGCAATTTGTTTGTGTGTTTTTGTATATAAAATCCTAAATGTGATGGTGGTGTGTGTAGGTTGGTGCTTGGCTGGAGGTGTGTATGGACTGGCGCTTGGCTGGCGGTGTGTGTGTTCTGGTGCTTGGCTGGCGGTGTGCGTGGACTGGCGATTGGCTGGTGGTGTGCGTGGAGTGGCGCTTGGCTTGCGGTGTGCATGGAGTGGTGCTTGGCTGGAGGTGTGTGTGGACTGGTGCTTGGCTGGAGGTGTGCGTGGACTGGCGCTTGGCTGGTGGTGTGCGTGGACTGGTGCTTGGCTGGAGGTGTGCGTGGACTGGCGCTTGGCTGGCAGTGTGCTTGGAGTGGTGCTTGGCTGGTGGTGTGCGTGGAGTGGCGCTTGGCTAGCAGTGTGCGTGGAGTGGCGCTTGGCTGGGGGTGTGCGTGGACTGGTGCTTGGCTGGTGGTGTGCGTGGAGTGGCGCTTGGTTGGCGGTGTGCATGGAGTGGCGCTTGGCTGGCGGTGTGCGTGGAGTGGCGCTTGGCTGGCGGTGTGCGTGGAGTGGCGCTTGGCTGGAGGTGTGCGTGGACTGGCGCTTGGCTGGTGGTGTGCGTGGACTGGCGCTTGGCTGGAGGTGTGCGTGGACTGGCGCTTGGCTGGCAGTGTGCGTGGAGTGGTGCTTGGCTGGTGGTGTGCGTGGAGTGGCGCTTGGCTGGCGGTGTGCGTGGAGTGGCACTTGGCTGGAGGTGTGCGTGGACTGGTGCTTGGCTGGCGGTGTGCGTGGAGTGGCGCTTGGCTGGCGGTGTGCGTGGAGTGGCGCTTGGCTGGCGGTGTGTGTGGAGTGGCGCTTGGCTGGAGGTGTGTGTGGACTGGCGCTTGGCTGGAGGTGTGCGTGGACTGGCGCTTGGCTGACAGTGTGCGTGCACTGGCGCTTGGCTGGCGGTGTGTGTGGACTGGCGCTTGGCTGGTGGTGTGTGAGTAGTGACTTGGTGCTGGTCACTACACACACTGCTAGCTGAGCGCCACTCCACGCAATCCATCAGTTTGTGTAGTTGCTGTGTCAGGAATGTGGGCGTGTGGAAGTGATGGGCCCTTGAATGGCGCTGTCTGCATTTGTGTTGTAATGTGATGGGCCCGCGGCTGGCGGCATGAATGTTTTGTATGTGTCACACGTATGAAAGGTGTATGAATGGCCTGTAAATAGGTTGGTGCCTTGTCGTGGCTTTACAGCTCACGAGCTGTTAGTCAATGGTTCCGTTTCTCGTCCTTTCAATTATTAATAGTGCATTTCATTTTTGTGAAATCACTTGCTAATACAATTGTATATACTGAACCATTACTCACCCTCGTGCCAAATCCAACCAGTATGTGTGAGTTTCAGTTTATTTTATTTGTTTTGGTACTCTACTGAGGACCACAAATTTATACGATAAAATTCAGTTACATATACTTTTAGAATTTCATATTAATACAAAGCTAAAAAAGGTTTTAAAAATGTATAAAAGTTATAACAAACTAGTTCATTAGGAGGAAATTTGCATACTGTGATCAAATCCTTTACGGTGGTGATACGGCAGTTAATGTATATAGGATACAGATGTTTTGTCCTAGCTGCCACTACTTTTGGGTTAGGGCATATGAATAACAGATGTTCTACATCCTGCTCCCCTCCGTGGCAGAAGTTACATAATGAAGATCCGTTTGGGTGCCATCTTGATGTTGTGGTTAGCACTGGTAAAATGCCGAGCCTTAACAGGATAATTGATCTCCTTGCTCCGTGCGAGAGATTGAAGTATGTGTATTGTTGCACTTGCTTAGGTGCGATTGTTTCCGTGAAACTTTTATACAGAGTCAATTTCGCACAGTGTGAAAAATCAAGGTCATAACTGAGTCTGGGGGTGAAACATTTTAAAAAGAGTTTCAATTGTGACGGAGTCCACGTGAGCAACAGGTTAACATTAATCTCAGCTAGTTTAAATACAGTGGACATGTTGCTGAAGAATACTTGTTTCGGAGCGTCACATTCAAAGGTCTCGATTTTAAGTAGTGAACGGAGAGTTCCAGCCTTTGCGTGCAGCAGATTATATGCCCACCTAATGACGTTTGCGATAGCTCTTGAATAGGAGCTTGTGATAGAGAATTCGAGGCGAAGAGCTTGCACAGGGGTGGAATGTGATACCTTCAGCATTTTCCTCAGTATCTTCCCTTCTTTTTGGTCCAGGAATGACCACTGTTTTATTGGAATATATTCCAAAGCAAATGATAAAACTGGAGGTATCTTTGTACTATACACTTTGAGAAGGGATGAAAAATGTCTGTTGCCTGAAGCCACGTATAGTCTTTGAAGGGCTCCGGCATGCACCTCGGATTTCCAGACAGGTTATTAACCTGTAAATTGTTTTTTAATGTCTTAGTGAAAATCCTACCCAGGTATGTGTATTCCTCTGTCTCTTCTATTGTTCCAGCGCCGAGTCTCCAACAAAATTTGGTGCTTCTTTTTCTTCCTGAGAAGGAGACTATTTTTGTTTTGGTGAGATTCGGGATTAAGAAGTTTTCCTGGCTATATTTGTTCAGAGTGTCTAGAAGTCTTTGCAGGCCAAAGGGCGTAAGATCTAACATTACGATATCGTCTGCATATAAGAGGGCGTGAATATTATGGGCTGCGATCTTTGGAGGCAGACTTGGCGTTTGTTGCAAGTGCTGAGGCAAATCACTAAGATATAGTGAAAATAACAAGGGGGCTAAGAGACACCCCTGTTTAAGACCATTTGCTGTTGGAATTATATGGGTCAGGCCCTTTTCACTCCCCATTTGCACTTGACACCACGTGTGCGAATGCAGTGTAATTATAATTTGTAATAATTGTTCAGGGATTTTTAACTTCCTCAGTTTTTTCCAGAGTGATGGTCTGTCTACTCGATCAAATGCGGTAGAGAAATCGATGAATGCTGCGTATACCGGTTGGGATTTTCCTACAACGTATTTGTCGAGGATTGTTTGTAGTGTCGCGATGTTATCGATAACCGAATGGTTAGGCCTGAAGCCGGCCTGATATAAGGGGATTAGATCCTGAGAAAATGCCCAATTTTTAAGTTGGTCCAACACTTCGGCGGCGAAGATTTTCCCCGTGGCATCTAGTAATGCTATTTGGCGATAGTTGCCAGCCTGATGTCTTGACCCTTTTTTGAAGATCGGTATTATGATACTCCCCTTCCAGGATTTTGGCACTGATCCTGTTTTGAAGATGAAGTTAAAGAGGGGAGAGAGCATCTTACTCCAACCCTTAGGATCTGCCTGCAAGACCTTGATTGGGATTTGGTCTGGGCCGGAGGCTCCTGTGGATCTCGCATTTCAGATGTGCATTTCTATTGAGAACGGGGAGGCGGTTCCGATCAGAACGTTGTTACCTTCGCTGTTATTCCCAGGATTTACAGCCTCTTCGTTACTCGTGTTTGCTCTGTACAAAGCTGTCAGGTAGATTTCCCATTCTTGAGGTGGAACTGGAATGGGATGCAGGGCCTTTTTTGTTCCGGTTTCCTTCGCGATTAATGACCAGTATGATCGTTGGTTGTGCTGTTTTGCCGCAATTTGTAGATCGACCCAGTTTTTGTCCTGTGTTATTCTTTTTAAACGACACTTTTCTCGTTTAAGTTGATTTTTCAGTTTGTTAATTTCTGCCTGTCTTATGATTGAGCGGTCCACATATTGCGCTCTGATAAGTTTGTTTAATCTTTTTGTAGTTACGGAATTTGAGGTTTTATTTTTGTTTTTATTCGTTACTGGTGCGACTTGTTGCAATTTGTTTCGAAAAAATTGCTTTAAGTTCTCGATAATGGATTCAAAGTTTGTTATTACATCAGCGGAGAATTCTTTAATTAGGAGATGATTTGTATCGATTAGAGTAGTTATTTTATCTAACATAGATGAATTCCAGTAGAGCCTCCTTTGGTTTGTTTTTGCCTCCACAGTGCTATGTTTATACATGATTTGACTAGGAGAGCAGGTGCTTATCTTCCATTGCGTATGTAATAGCAAGATTGCGTGGTCACTCTCTTCTGTAAAGTAGATGCGGAGATGTGAGGCGGACTCAAATAACTCCATACTGCTGATCATATAATCTAGGATTGAGAGGGTACTATTTCCCCGTCTGGTATGTGATGCTGGAATGTCACCTTCCACGTTCCCATTCAAAATAATTCCATTTAGTATTGGAAGTGACGCTAATAGCATTTTCCCCCTTTTATCAGCCCTACTTCTAGTCGGGAATGTCGGCACCGGTATTTCTAGAACTTCATCTTTGTACCAGTTCACCCAGTTGGAGATTTCGTTGTTTGATATTTTTCCGTTGAGATCACCCATTATCAGGAATGGCGGGTAAGATTGAGCTTCGATTATTTGTTGAATAGTTTCAAAGGTTTCCTCGAATTGGACATCGTTCTTTGGTCCGGGAGGGACATATACATTGAAGAGTAATAAACCTTTTTGGGGGTCTGAGGAGTGAATCTCCAACCTGATTTTTATACACTGGAATTGCTTAGAATTGGTGTCAACGATCTCTTGAGCCCAGAGATACTCTTCCCTTGGTAGGATAGCTATCACTCCCTTTGCGTGTCCCCGTTTAGCTTCCTGCGCAGGGGTGTCATAAACGGAATATCCGTCCTGGTAAAAAGTTTTTATGGACCAAGTTTCCTGTAATGCCAGTATGTCCGGTCGATTTTTTAGGACTTCCGTCATTTTTTCTGTGGTTTTCCCTGCCATATTCCAGGATATTATCGAAAGGCCGTTGCTAAACGGGTTGAGTCGGGTGCTTCGCATTTTTCCTACCGTTAAGTGACTCTGAAATCCATGACCATGACTGGAACGAGTTTGCTTCTGCATCATGGCTCCAAACTTCTCTTTCTCCGTTCTTTACTGAGATCCTTAAATTTTGGTCTGAATTTGAGTTTGTTTCCGAGTCTTCAATGCTGTAGGGAGTTTTATATTGAGTTTGGGGGTTTTCCCGTAAGGGTCCTATGGACAATTTTTTCGGGTGGTTGACTGTGGTTTCCTGTGTAGGGACCAGATCATAGCCACATTTTTGTAAGGTCTCTTGTTCTCTTAGGATGATCCCTGGTAACACCGGTGACCGAAATGCTACCACCGCTATTTTGGTGTTTTCTTTGTTTGGGAATATTACTAAGTCGATCTCTTTTCTTGTTAGGGTTTGTAACGGAGTCGTATGTGTGAGTGCTTTAGGATTAGATGGCTGTGCAGTAATATTTGTCTTTTTTGTCTTCCTGAAGCAGGGTGTACCTTGTCCCTTTTTGTGAATGTTGTGATGTGTTGGTTTTGTGCCTGGTGGTGTGAATGGTGTTGTGTGTATCACGTATGAAAGGTGTGTGAATGGCCTGTAAAGCGGTTGGTGCCTTGCCGTGGCTTTACAGCTCACGAGCTGCGAGTCATTGGTTCAGTTTTTTGTCCATTTAATTATTGACAGTGCATTTCATTTTTGTGAAATCTCTTGTTAATAAAATTTCATATTCTGAACCATCACTCGCCCTCGTGCCAAATCCAACCAGTATGTGTGTGTGTTTGAGGAATAGATGGCTGTGCAGGAATCTTTGTCTTTTTAGTTTCTCTGCCAAGGTGTATGTTCCATGTAAGAATAACCCACCAACTGTAGATATTGTCGTAAACCCATGGGAGTTCATGGTGATGTCTCTCTTGTGAATTCCAACAAGTTATTTTATCCACAATGTCCTGCAAACCTCAAAATGTCTGTCACATTTTCCTTGCAATATTGTGCCGAAATTTTCACGCTGTAGAAATAAACAACTAGGCAATGTTGATGTCGCATCACTACGTTTTGGGCCCTTGCCTGACGCGGGTACTTGGGCCTCCCACACAAGTGAGGCACCATTTTTACCGGGAGACCCGGGGGAACGCTGGGTGGTGGGAAATTTCAGTGAGGCCAGTGATGCAACAACTTTCCCACACAAAAATGTGTGAAAAAAGTGATTGTTTCAGCTAAAATTGAGGTTTGCAGGGGATTCTGGGTAAGGAAACGTTGGGGGATCCATGCAAGCCATACCTCCCTGGAAGCCCCCGGGTGTCTAGTTTTCAGAAATGTATGGGTTTGGTAGGTTTCCCTAGATGGCCGCCGAGCACCGGGCCAAAAACCCAAGTGACCCCCCTTGCAAAACCAGGTGGTTTTGAGATAGGCAATTTTGATGTTGCCTCACTATGTTTTGGGCCCTTGCCTGTCGCGGGTACTTGGACCTCCCACACAAGTGAGGCACCATTTTTACAGGGAGACCCGGGGGAACGCTGGGTGGTGGGAAATTTGAGTGAGCCCGGTGATGCCACAACTTTCCCACACAAAAATGTGTGAAAAATGTGACTTTTTTCAGCTACAATTGAGGTTTGCAGGGGATTCTAGGTAAGGAAACGTTGGAGGATCCACGCAAGCCATACGTCCCTGGAAGAACACGGGTGTCTAGTTTTCAGAAATGTATAGGTTTGCTAGGTTTCACGAGGTGCCCGCAGAGCTAGGGTTAAAAAACTAGAGCTAGGCACTTTGCCGAAAAAGGGTCATTTTTCACTGCGAAATTGAGGTGTGACCATGTTGCGTTTTGCGCCGTTTCCTGTCGCGGGCACTAGGCCGACCCACACAAGTGAGGTACCGTTTTTCTCGTAAGACTTTAGGGAATGCGGGGTGGGTGGAAATTTGTGGATCCACGCAGATTCCGGAACTTTCCACCACAGAAATGTGGGGAAAATGTGTTTTTTTTGACAATTTTTTAGGTTTGCAAGGGATTCTGGGTAACAGACCCTGGTGGGAGGCAGTCAAGTCACCCCATCCTGGATTCCCCTGTGTGTCTAGTTTTAAAAAATGTATAGGTTTGCTAGGTTTCCCAAGGTGCCCGCAGAGCTAGGGTTCAAAAACTACAGCTAGACATTTTGCCAAAAAAGGGTCATTTTTCACTGCGAAATTGAGGTGTGACCACATTGCGTTTTGCGCCGTTTCCTGTCGAAGGCACTAGCACGACCCACATAAGTGAGGTACTGTTTTTCTCGTTAGACTTTGGGGAATGCGGACTTTGGGGAATGCGGGGTGGGTGGAAATTTGTGGATCCACGCAGATTCCGGAACTTTCCACCACAGAAATGTGGGGAAAATGTGTTTTTTTGACAATTCTTAAGGTTTGCAAGGGATTCTGGGTAACATACCCTGGTGGGAGGCAGTCAAGTCACCCCATCCTGGATTCCCCTGGGTTTCTAGTTTTCAAAAATGCATAGGTTTTCTAGGTTTCCCAAGGTGCCCGCAGAGCTAGGGTTCAAAAACTACAGCTAGACATTTTGCCAAAAAAGGGTCATTTTTCACTGCGAAATTGAGGTGTGACCATGTTGCGTTTTGTGCCGTTTCCTGCCGCGGGCACTAGGCCGACCCACACAAGTGAGGTACTGTTTTTCTTGTAAGACTTTGGGGAACGCGGGGGGGTGGAAATTTGTGGATCCACGCGGATTCCGGAACTTTCCACCACAGAAATGTGGGGAAAATGTGTTTTTTTTGACAATTTTTTAGGTTTGCAAGGAATTCTGGGTAACAGACCCTGGTGGGAGGCAGCCAAGTCACCCCATCCTGGATTCGCCTGAGTGTCTAGTTTTCAAAAATGTATAGGTTTGCTAGGTTTCCCAAGGTGCCCGCTGAGCTAGGGTTCAAAAACTAGAGCTAGGCACTTTGCCAAAAAAGGGTCATTTTTCACTGCGATATTGAGGTGTGACCACGTTGCGTTTTGCGCCATTTCCTGTCGCGGGCACTAGGCCGACCCACACAAATGAGGTACCATTTTTCTCTTAAGACTTTGGGGAACACGGGGTGGATGGAAATTTGTGGCTCCACGCAGATTCCGGGACTTTCCACCACAGACATGTGGAGAAAATGTTTTATTTTACAATTTTTTAGGTTTACAAGGAATTCTGGGTAACAGACCCTGGTGGGAGGCAGTCAAGTCACCCCATCCTAGATTCCCCTGGGTGTCTAGTTTTCAAAAATGTATAGGTTTGCTAGGTTTCCCAAGGTGCCCGCAGAGCTAGGGTTCAAAAACTACAGCTAGGCACTTTGCCAAAAAAGGGCCATTTTTCACTGCAAAATTGAGGTGTGACCACGTTGTGTTTTGCGCCGTTTCCTGTTGCAAGCACTAGGCCGACCCGCACAAGTGAGGTACTGTTTTTCTCGTAAGACTTTGGGGGACGCGGGGTGGGTGGAAATTTGTGGATCCACGCAGATTCCGGAACTTTCCACCACAGAAATGTGGAGAAATTATATTTTTTGGGACAATTTTTTAGGTTTGCGAGGTATTCTGGGTAACAGACCCTGGTGGGAGGCAGTCAAGTCACCCCATCCTGGATTCCCCAGGTGTGTCTAGTTTTCAAAAATGTATAGGTTTGCTAGGTTTCCCAAGGTGCCCGCAGAGCTAGGGTTCAAAAACTAGAGCTAGGCACTTTGCCAAAAAAGGGTAATTTTTCACTGCGATATTGAGGTGTGACCACGTTGCGTTTTGCGCCGTTTCCTGTCGCGGGCACTAAGCCGACCCACACAAATGAGGTACCATTTTTCTCGTAAGACTTTGGGGAACGCAGGGTGGATGGAAATTTGTGGCTCCACGCAGATTCCGGAACTTTCCACCACAGAAATGGGGAGAAAATATGTTTTTTTTGACAATTCTTTAGGTTTGCAAGGAATTCTGGGTAACAGACCCTAGTGGAAGGCAGTCAAGTCACCCCATCCTGGATTCCCCTGGGTGTCTAGTTTTCAAAAATGTATAGGTTTGCTAGGTTTCCCAAGTTGCCCGCAGAGCTAGGGTTCAAAAACTACAGCTAGGCACTTTGCCAAAAAAGGGCCAGTTTTCACTGCGAAATTGAGGTGTGACCACGTTGCGTTTTGCGCTGTTTCCTGTCGTGGGCACTAGGCTGACCCACACAAATGAGGTACCATTTTTCTCGTAAGACTTTGGGGAACACGGGGTGGATGGAAATTTGTGGCTCCACGCAGATTCCGGAACTTTTCATCACAGAAATGTGGAGAAAATATGGTTTTGTTGACAATTTCTTAGGTTTGCAAGGGATTCTGGGTAACAGACCCTGGTGGGAGGCAGTCAAGTCACCCCATCCTGGATTCCCCTGGGTGTCTAGTTTTCAAAAATGTATAGGTTTGCTAGGTTTCCCAAGGTGCCCGCAGAGCTAGAGTTCAAAACCTAGAGCTAGGCACTTTGCCAAAAAAGGGTCATTTTTCACTGCGAAATTGAGGTGTGACCACGTTGTGTTTTGCGCCGTTTCCTGTCACGGGCACAAGGCCGACCCCCACAAGTGAGGTACCATTTTTTTTGTAAGACTTTGGTGAACGCGGGGTGGGTGGAAATTTGTAGATCCACACAGGTTCCAGAACTTTCCACCACAGAAATGTGGGGAAAATGTGCTGTTTTTGACAATTTTTTAGGTTTGCAAGGGATTTTGGGTAACAGAACCTGGTGGGAGGCAGTCAGGTCACCCCTTCCAGGATTCCCCTGGGTGTCTAGTTTTCAAAAATGTATAGGTTTGCAACATTTCACTGGGTTCCGGCAGAGCTAGTGTTAAAAAACTACAGCTAGACACTTCGCAAAAAAAAAGGTACATTTTCATTGTGAAAATGTGGTGTGTTCACGTTGGGTTTTGAGCCATTTCCTGTTGTGGGCACTATGCCTACCCACACAAGTGAGGTACCATTTTTATCGGGAGACTTAGGGTAATTCAGGTTTGTAAAGGAACTGTTAATACCTATTGACTTTCGATGCATTTCTGCCTTCCAAATGAAAGACATTGTGTAAAAAAGAATTAATTCTAAAAAATGACTGATAATTCTCATGCTAGTATGAGTATTCCCAAATTCGGAAATGTGCAAATATCTACTTTTTCTAAACTCTATATTTTGTTCCCATTTCAGAAGTACATAGGTGTCTTTCATACCGATTTTTCCATGTGCACATTTTTACAGAATAATTACTATATACCCGGTACATAATAAAAAAACATTGCAAGTTGCTGCTCAGTTTTTGGCTCTGGGTTCGTCGGGTTCTTGGTAAACCTACAAGTCCTATATATCCCCACAACCAGTAATGTCCAGCGGATGTAACGGTATATTGCTTTCAAAGAGCTGTCATAATTAGAAGAAGTTACAGGTGAAAACGTTGACACAAAAGGCTGTTTTTTCAACTAATTTTCAATTTATCCTATATTTAACTATTAGTTTCTATAAAGAAACCTTGATGGATCTACACAAATGACCCCTTGCTGAATTCAGAATTTTGCCTACTTCTCTAAAATGTATAGCTTTCCAGGATCCATTATTGCTTTTGTACCCATTTCTACCATTAACTGGAAGGAGGTCGAAAGCACAAAAAAGAGCAAAAATAGGCTATGTCCCAGAAAAATGCCAAACTGTGTAAAAAATGTTGGGTTTCTGACAAAAGTCTGGTATCCCCTAAAAGCTGGGAAAATTATGATTTCAACCCCACAAACCCTTTTATGATAACATTTGCAGGGAAAAACCCAGATGCTTTCATTTGCAGCCCGTTTTTTCCCATTTCTCCGTAAAAAACCAAAATGTTGCTGTATTTTGGCTCATTTCTGTGACCCCTCCAGGGGAATCCACAAACCCTGAGTACCTTTAGAATCCCCATGATGTTGGAAGAAAAGGACGCAAATTTGACGTGGATACCTTATGTGGTCAAAAAGTTACAGGGGCCTCATCGCGCACTACCCCAAATAGCCAAAAAAAGGCTTGGCACAGGAGGGGGAAAAGGCCTGGCAGCGAAGGGGTTAAGAAACAATCAACATCTTTTGCAATTTATATAGTTCTTATTCTTGATTTGTCATACTGTAATGCACAATATTTCTCCATTCAGTGGGACCAAATTGTTTCCAGCCTTATGAGCAACACACTTGATCACTACAATCTCCTTTGGCTGCAGTAATGCTTTCAGTAAATCCAATATGTAAACACTATTTAGCATAGGAGCTCCAGAAGATGTAATAAAGCCCGTCCGTGACCACAGTTGACCGAAGTCATGAACCACTCCAAAATTATATTGGCTGTTTTTCTAAATTGTCACATTCAAAGACTTGGACAACCAGCAACCTCTTTTTAATGCAACCAATTCTGCTGAAAGTACATTTGGCAGAAAAGATGCTTTGAACGTCTCAGAAATGGAACATACTGCATAGCCAGCAGCTCTCAATGCTCCATAGTGAGAACCATCAACAAATAATGTCAGATCATCCATCTCCAAAAGGAGCTTCTTTAATATTTGGTCTTGGTTTGGTATTTAACTCAGAGACTTCAATAAAGTCATGCCCTGGTTCATTATCAGTTTTACCAATCTCCCTGTCATCATAGCTCACGTCTGAAATGGGAAGTAGTGTTGATGGGTTCAAAGAGTTACATCTTCTAATAGAAAATTTCTCAGCTGTAAGGATAACGTGCTCATAATGACCCAGGCTACTGTTTGTCATTGGTGAGTTCTTGCTCAGATCAACAGAATCTCCACCTCATGTGGAACATATACAATTAAGGTATGAGCCATCGCTATTCCAACACAAACAGCTGCAACCAATTTCAACTTGGAAGACGTACAGCTACAGGATCCAATACAGCTTTTAGGTATGCCACTGACATGATCAATCCCCCATGTTTCTTCACCTCTTTCATGACAGAACAGAAATAAAGTTACATTATAATATGGCATTCCACAAGTGCTGGGACATGAGAAAGACTCTCTCTTAACACTTTGAATGCTTAAGAACATTCTTTGGCACATGGTACCTGATTTTGTATGTTACTGTAGGTCAGCCTTACTAAAGGCTTTGCAATCATGGAGAGGTTAAGAATCTACGAACATTAGTAGCCAACAATTCCAAGAAACATCCGAACCTCCCTCCGGGTGGTAGGTGGGTCATTTTTAGAATTGCAGAAACATGTTCTTTTGAGACTTTCCTCATATTTCAATGCAGTATCCAGGATAAATTACTTCGGGCCCGATTCACAGAACAAACTTAAGACTAAATCCTAAACTTACTACCATTCTGGTATTCACAGAATGCACCTACTACTTCTGGTATTCACAGAATTAACTTACTACTTTTGCTATTCACAGAATGAACTTAGAACTTTTGCTATTCACAGAATGCATTTACGACCACTAAACTTACGTCCGCACTCGGGCCGGAATTTCCGCCCCCGGAGCGGAATGTCCGCACCCGGAGCGGAAAGTCCGCTCACGGGCCGGAGAGTCCGCCTACGGGCTGGAAAGTCCGCATACGGGCCGGAAACTCCGCTCTCGGGACGGAAATTCCGCTCTCAGGCTAGAAAGTCAGATTTGGGGCCAGAATACTTTAACTGTGGCCATTGATCATTTGAGCCAAGGGTAAACACCTGTCCAAGTCCCTACCATCCCCCACCATGCATCAGCTGACACACTCCAGCCAATCCTAGCTCTGCAGCACGTATAACTGCAGAGCAGACACACACACAAACCCTTACAACATGTCACTGAATTTGTTTGTTGCACTGCCCCTTGCCATGCAGCAAAAC
This sequence comes from Triturus cristatus, assembly GCF_964204655.1. Taxonomy (NCBI): domain Eukaryota; kingdom Metazoa; phylum Chordata; class Amphibia; order Caudata; family Salamandridae; genus Triturus; species Triturus cristatus. Next base: position 836,943,349 of record NC_140591.1, read on the forward strand.
CACTTGAGGAGGAGGAGGAGAGCAGAGAGGATCTACAGACAGAGGATCAACCTATTTGGAATTTCCAGTCAAGATGTAAGGGCCAGGTACCGTTTCCCTCCAGAAGTCATCTTGGATATGGTATGTGAGTGGGAGCAGGAACTTGACTCTGTGACCTGCTGCTCCCATGCAATCCCAGCATATCTCAAGATCCTCTCTGCGCTCCATTTCTTTGCCACTGGCTCTTTCCAAAGGGTCTCCAGTGACCATGTGGGCATATCCCAGGCGAGCCAGTCGTGGTGCCTGCATCAGGTACTGAGATGCATCACTGCAAGATCCCACAACCACATACAAATGCCACGTACACTGGCCCTGAGACAAAGGGCAGCACGAGATTTCTATCTCATTGCACAATTCCCACGTGTGCTGGGTGCAATTGATTGTACCCATGTGGCTCTTCAGTCACCCCGCCACATTGCACACATCTTCTGCAACAGACACCGATGGCATTCCATCAACGTGCAAGCTGTCTGTGATGCCAGGGGGAGGTTCATTAATGTGCATGCGGTGTTCCCAGGCAGTACCCATGACAGCTTCATATTCCGCATGTCACCTCTTGCCCGGCGGATGGCTGCGGAAGAATTTGGCAACATGTGGATACTGGGTAAGTACCAAGCGTTAGAAATGAGGGAGATGTGTTTTGCAAATGTCTGAATGCCCCCCAACATTAACCATTGTACAATAAGAATCATAAAGCTACATACATGGCCCAACAGATACTGCATGTAATACAGTATAGATCATGTCCTGTGCAAGTCAAAGAGGGAAATGTAACCAACTGCCCTTTCCCCTCTCCTCAGGTGACGCTGGGTATGCACTCACCCCACATCTCCTCACCCCTTACAGGCATGCAAACACTGTACCACAGCGTAGGTACAATAGGGCACACATACGGACTCGAGCCATCATAGAGCGCACTTTTGGTCTGTTGAAGTCGCGATTCAGATGTCTCAACCGTACAGGGGGGGTGCTGCAGTACTCCCCAGAAGTCGTGTGCAAGATCATATTAGCCTGTTGTGTCTTGCACAACATTGCCTTACGCATGGCTTACACATACCGCTGGGTCATTTTCTGAGTTTACGGTCCGCGAGCGCAGTTTCCGGTTCGCGGATCGTAAACTCCGAAAATGACCCGGAACACATTATTTCATTCAGGAAATGTTTTACAGGAAGTTGGAGGCAGGAAATACATCACAGGAAATAGTTGGCAGCCATTTTGTGTTCATTCTGAGTCATCCTCACTCACAGATTAGATCCTCTGACAGCCTGCTGCTCTCATCATTCTTATTATCCCCATAATGGCTGAGGGTTATGAAGAGAAGGCACCCCCTTTCACTGAAAGTGAGTTAGACATCTTGGCTGAGGGGGTGCTGGCCAAATATCCTCAGCTATATGGGGACCCTGAACACCAGCTGAGCAATGCAGCCCGGGCCAGGCTGTGGGCCAACATCGGGGAGCGCAGCAGTGCAGTGGGAGTCCACACCAGGAGTGCGAGGGCATGCCGCAAGCACTGGGAGGACCTGAAATGGTGGTCCCGGCACAAGGCTGAGGAGCTGGTGGGCCAGTCTTCCCAGCACCATGTGCATCGTCCTCGCCTATCCCCACTGTACAGGAGGGTCCTGCGAGCAGCTTGGCCGACCCTCCATGCTCAGCTGGAGGAGCATGAGCAGCAGGGACATGGTAAGTGCATCATATGCTAAATGTGTCTGGGAGTATGATGTGAGTGAAACAGTGCTGTACCATTGTGTGTCCGATGCCTCCATTCACAGATTCTGTGTCCATGCAGCAGTCACCAAGCATAAAAAGGCACACTGTGGCATATGGACTGTACAGGGCAGAGTGCATTTTGGGAGTTGTAGTTTCGTCATGACAACTGGCTAAATGATTCTGATAGCTAGGGGTATACCCAACAATTACACCATCCATTACCTGGGTAAAGTGAACACAATATATGAAGAAACGTGGTATGGAGGAAAAGATATAACAATATTTGTGAACAAGGACACTTTTAATGATCCTTTCACATGTGATTAAATTCACTTCTCATTTTCTTTGTATTTGTGCTGAGCATATACAAAAACATATATTTACAAAACATAACCTCTGCACACAAGTACGCTACTGTCCTAAACATTAATTTTCAATTGTGGGTCCACCCTTCAATAGTGTGGACAACCCCAGAGGGCATATACATTGCATGAGAAGTATCAATGTCCCCATAAATTCTAAGGCAATGCAATGCTAAGGCTACGCGAGTTTGTTCAGGAGAGCACTATCGGCAGCATATGCTGCAGATAGTGCTCTCCTGAACAAACTCGCGTAGCGAGAGTTAGCACCGATAGATGCGGAAGAGCTATCAAGGAGAGGCTAGAGAAGCAAGCGTGTAATCACGACGGAAGAAATCTTGACTTTAGAACACGAACAGGGGGCCCAGCTGACTTTTCAATAAAGAGATGGAATAGGACGTGGATCCCCTGCGTCCCACTCCTGGCTATTGTACAGTACTTACGCTTGGTATGCTGAGTAGAGGGACCAGCCTAAGATTGCAGTGGTTTTCCTTGCCCTGAAGAGGCCAAAAAGAATTGATTGGCTGAAACGCGACCGCGTCGACATTTTGGTTTTACAGAGGGACCTAAAAGATTTTGATTGTGTTGGCATTCAACAACCTTGCATTGCCTTAGAATTTATGGGGACATTGATACTTCTCATGCAATGTATATGCCCTCTGGGGTTGTCCACACTATTGAAGGGTGGAGCCAAAATTGAAAATTAATGTTTAGGACAGTAGCGTAGTTTTGTTATATGTACAGAGGTTTTGTTTTGTAAATATATGTTTTTGTATATGCTCAGCACAAATACAAAGAAAATGAGAAGTGAATTTAATCACATGTGAATGGATAATTAAAAGTGTCCTTGTTCGAATATATTTGTACATCCTTTCCTCCATACCACGTATCTTTATAAACTGGCAAAATGAGCCATAATAGTGCATTTATACTGAAATCTGCTCCTCCCGCACCACTACAATTGGCACTAGGAAATCATGTGTGCATTGGATGAGCAATGGTACAGACACTGTCCAGTGTGAGCATGGCAGGCCAAAGGGCATTGGATGCTATGACTTGCATTGCATTTGTAGAGTTTGGGTTCCAATTGTGACAAATCATCATGTGACATGGAGTCAAGACAGACTTTGACATCCTTGCATCACTCTTAAGCGCTTCTAAATTTGCAAGGGGTGTCCACTGACAGACGTCTCACCCTCAGTGGGCTGTTTGACATTTCACATGTACAGGTAGCTGTCACAACAATCCCCCACTGTTCAGCGGTGTACTGCATTACCATATCAGTCACCAAAGCCAATATGTGCCACTGGATTGTCAGATCATGTGTGGGGACAGCCCAAGGCTAGACTCACAATGTAGCTACACAAATAGCCCAGAGCCTCAGTGGATGTGTGACCCCCATTCGCCACTTGTCTTGTCCCATACAATGACACAAAGCAGATGACACTTGTTCAGACCTTAAATAGCTGCGACTCCCTATGAATGGCCAAAATCCGAGAAATCAGGACTCTTCATGTTCTTCATTGGTGGACTGCTTTTGGAACCTGCACATGTAGCAGTGGCAGGACACACAGATCACCAGAATGCCAGGTTGAGGGTTGGCCAATGCAGTTGTGTAAGCCACAAACATCCAAGTGAGATGGCCATGTCAGACTCAATCCAGTAAATGACAGTGAACATACACGACGTAATGTCAGCTCATAGACGCTGACAACTATAGAGTGTGATCAGAGGAAAATAAGTCTGAGCTTGGCTCCTCTATGTATGTGTCTGGTCCTGCATGACACAACCATAACATTAGGATTTTGCTTACATTTCTGCAGGCACAGCTGGCGAAACGGAAGGGCAGCAGGACCAGGTCTGGAGCGCGAAGCCGCCAGTGCGGCGGCGGCTACACCCTCTTTCCACCAGCGAGGAAGAGGAGGATGAGGAGGGACCCTCAACATCAAGAGGCAAGGGGATTGCGCCCACCCGGACTGACAAGGGACACCCAGATGCTGGTGCTACATCCCGGGTGGAGGCTGAAGACATTGAAGGGGGGGGGGTGAACCCGACACCTCGGACCGTGATGTGTTGGAGAGCTACTCTCCCCATGACTCTTCACCTGTGGGCCCTGAAGAGGTGTCCTTGGGGCAGGCCAACACACAACCTGGGCCTGCCATCAGCCCCTCCCTACTTCTAGAGTCCCCCATGCCATTGGGGGCTCCAGCTGAATCCCCTGCAACAAGAAGTCCCCCTCATCGTCGCCGCCAGCTCCACAACATCATTGGCTCCGGACCTCAGGCACCACATCCCTCCTGTCCCCCCCCAGGCCCCTCCCGGTGTTGTTCCTCCTGTGGCTGTGCCAGTGGACTTGATGTGGATGTGTGAGGGTCAGCCAGACATGTCCGCTCGCATCATGCTACAAGTGTGTATGGAGGTACGCATGATGCGAGAGGACATGCTCCGATCTATGGCCACCCTCGCCACCAGCAACAATTCACTGACCACAGCCATGTCGTCTGTTGTCTCCCCAATCCCTTCCCATACCACCGTCAATGTCTCTCCCTGTTCGTTGCCCCACACTGTTTCCCCCCATACTCCTCGTGTGTCACGAACACATGTGGTGCCTGTTACTGCACCTGCCAGACGTGTGCCTGCATCGGACTCAGAGGATCTGGACATTGTGGTCCTAGAGGATGACCAGAAGGACACTTGACTTTTGACGGAGACATTGACGTGAAGAATTATTTCAGTTTCCCCTTGTAAATAGACTGTTTTCCCTGACGCTCCCTGACGTGTTATATTTTTGTTGCCCCACCCCAATCCAGGTTCCCTTCTCCCTCTACATCAAGACCATCATTTGTTTTCCTTCCTCCCTTCCAAAAGGACGGTTGTTCTGTTCATACCTAAATATATTTGAGGAATTCTAATTACTTCTACTTGTTTGACTTCATTTAGAATGTTGGGTTCTGAATAAGGACACATATTTGGTGAGTCATCTGCTATGCACATAATGGCTTGTTGCAATGATGGGTTACACTTGTAACTGTGTCACACACACACATACCTTCTCACATCTCGAGGCCACCTACATCGTTACACAGGACATGAGACACAACAGATTTCTTTTTTTTTAGGTCTTTATTTGGTGAACACACAATCACGTGGTTACATTGTCCTGGGTTCCTGTCACTGGCGATTGTGCTTGCGACATCGCAATTTGGGGGGGGGGGACCGCTCAGAGTGCTCAGCTCTGGCTCGCCGCCTACGTGGAGGTGGGTACTGTCCAAGGGACTGTTCAGGGTCATCTACATGTGCTGGGGCAGATGGTGTATGCACACTTGATGGTTGTGCCTGGACAAGGGCCGGTTGTGCACGTGGTGGGAGTGCCTGTACAGGGGTTGGTGGTGGTTGTGCAGGTGGTGGGAGTGCCTGTACAGGGGTTGGTGGTGGTTGTGCAGGTGGTGGCAGTGCCTGTACAGGGGTTGGTGGTGGTTGTGCAGGTGGCGGGAGTGCCTGTACAGGTGTTGGTGGTGGTTGTGCAGGTGGCGGGAGTGCCTATACAGAGGTTGGTGGTGGTTGTGCAGGTGGCGGGAGTGCCTGTACAGAGGTTGGTGGTGGTTGTGCAGGTGGGGGGAGTGCCTGTACAGGGGTTGGTGGTGGTTGTGCAGGTGGCGGGAGTGCCTGTAAAGGGGTTGGTGGTGGTTGTGCAGGTGGTGGCAGTGCCTGTACAGGGGTTGGTGGTGGTTGTGCAGGTGGCGGGAGTGCCTGTACAGGTGTTGGTGGTGGTTGTGCAGGTGGCGGGAGTGCCTGTACAGAGGTTGGTGGTGGTTGTGCAGGTGGCGGGAGTGCCTGTACAGGGGTTGGTGGTGGTTGTGCAGGTGGGGGAGTGCCTGTACAGGGGTTGGTGGTGGTTGTGCAGGTGGCGGGAGTGCCTGTACAGGGGTTGGTGGTGGGATTGGCAGTTCAGCCCGCTGGTGTGGATGTCTCCCTTTGCTCTGTTGCTGTGCTGTTGGTACAGGTGTGGGGATGTGCTGTCCTGTGGGCAGATATGATGGCTCCCCTCCCTGCGTTGACCGTGAAGGGAAAGTTTGGCTCACTTTCAATATGCCCTCCATCATCTTCATGGCCAAGGCATGGTGTCTTGCACCCTCTTCCCTTTGGATGGATAGCATGTCTCGCATATTTCTGGGCATGTCCTGCCAAGTCCTATCCATCCTATCCAACACTTGGCTCAGCCTATCCACCACCTGAGGGAAGTGGACCATGTCCTGCAGGGAGTCCGACATGTCGGACAGGGTAGCCCCTATGGCACAAATGTCCTGCCTCACATCGCTCTGCTGTTGGTAGAAGTCCTGCTCCCACTGGCCATCACAGCCAGGTGCAGGCCCTCTCTGCAGCTGTCTGCCATGGATGGGACGAGCAGGTCCTAAAGCAGGGGGGGGTGGCAGGTGGGAGCCTGTGGGCAGGTGAATGGTGCCCAGGGGATTCCGGCAGCACAACAGGGCTGGTACTACCCCCAGATGGTGGAGAGGATGGCAGGGATACACTGTCTAGGGAAGAGCGGGTAGGGGAACCACCATGTTGGTCCTGGACGTGAGGACTGTGAGGGAGTGATGTGTGGGTGCTGTGGCTGGCTTGCTCGAGGCTGGGGACAGGCCATGCTATGCTTGGGAGGAGGCTGACGAACGTTGCTTGGCAGAGGATGTGATGCCCTGACCGATTTAGCCAATCTGGCACGATAGCGCGCATTGGCATCTTCATCAGACATGTAGTCCTCATCATCCACCAAGTAGAGGTCCTCAGGAAATTCATCCTCCTCCTCTTGAGCAGTACTTGCAGCCGACATCACAGCTTGGAGGATCAGGGGATTCTCCCCTCTGATTCCCCGTCGGCCCGCACTGGTCATAGGCCTGTCATCCTCGTCCTCAGCATCCCCTGGAATAGAGGTTGCAACCGTATTAGGGATTGACCTGGTATAACATGTGGTGCAACACAAGGGTTTGTATTAACTGTACTTTGCATCAACAGATGAGGATCATGTGGCCTGTGTAGGGTACCACCACAAATTACAGCTCACACCATAGCACTGAGGTGTTACACAGATACAGGCAAACTCACCATCTCCAGGCACAACTCTCTGTCCCTTGGTGTTCCCCCCTAGTGTCACCTGCTGGACCTGTCTCCTCACGGCTTTTGTAGGCATAGCTGTCCCTGAACCAGCAGCTGTAGAGGGAAGTGACAACATTCTCAATTATCTGCATCACCAATTGACAGACAGGCACATGACACTCCTGATTTGTATTTCACTTTGTACACAACAACTGCTGATTACATGTAGTGGGGAATCAGGATCTCTGTCATGGCTTTGGAGTCGAAGCCAGTGACACACCTCATGCCAGAATTACCTGAAGGACAGGTGCGCGAGGGTTGAACTGCTGCAGCCAGGATGTCATGCAGTCCCCGGGATGGTGCACGCTGCTGTGGCGTCATCCAGTCAGCAGCTGTGATAAGACGTACAGGTCTATATTTTTCAACCACAGATGGTAGCTCTGAGCCAACATGTCATTCTCAATGACCATTTGTGGGTAATCCTGAACAATGTGCAGCATGTTTAGCTCCTGAACTTTACATTTGGGCACCTGCTCACATGCAGCAGTTGCCAGCTGTTTCCTCCACACAGCAGTGACATCAATAAGATGACACATCAACAGACACACCTCATGCTAGAATTACCTGAAGGACGGGTGCGCGAGGGTTGAACTGCTGCAGCCAGGATGTCATGCAGTCCCCGGGACGGTGTCCGCTGCTGTGGTGTCATCCTGTCAGCAGCTGTGATGAGACATACAGGTCTATATTTTTCAACCACAGATGGTAGCTCTGAGCCAACATGTCATTCTCAATGACCATTTGTGGGTAATCCAGAACAATGTGCAGCATGTTTAGCTCCTGAACTTTACATTTAGGCACCTGCTCATATGCAGCAGTTGCCAGCCATTTCCTCCACACAGCAGTGACATCAATAAGATGACACATCAACAGACACACCTCATGCTAGAATTACCTGAAGGACGGGTGCACGAGGGTTGAACTGCTGCAGGCAGAATGTCATGCAGTCCCCGGGACGGTGTCCGCTGCTGTGGTGTCATCCTGTCAGCAGCTGTGATGAGACATACAGGTCTATATTTTTCAACCACAGATGGTAGCTCTGAGCCAACATGTCATTCTCAATGTCCATTTGTGGGTAATCCAGAACAATGTGCAGCATGTTTAGCTCCTGAACTTTACATTTGGGCACCTGCTCACATGCAGCAGTTGCCAGCCGTTTCCTCCACACAGCACTGACATCAATAAGATGACACATCAACAGACACACATGTATGAGAAGGTTACTGAAAGGAAGGGATAAATGACCCGGAATCCTCCCCATTACACTGCTTTCACCTTTGCCATTCAGACTTAAATATTTCCAGAGTCTCATGTTGTTTGTTGTCAAGTCAGAAAGGGTTTCATGTGTGAGATTTGCAATAGTCAGGGACATGATGTTGCTCATTTGTGCTTCCCCACGCATGAAGTCACACATATTTGTATGAGAGAACACAGATGTCTTATGGCCATCCTGTGAGTGTCCTCTCTTTGCATACTCTATTTCCAAGATCATGGTACTACTTAGCTGACGACGATTGGTGTCTTGTACAGCAGACATCCAAACCTCATATGTCAAACACTCACCTATACATGTGAATACGGTAGGAGAGGAGGCAAGCAGAATGTAACATTTGGTTTATACTCACACATTGCGGATAGGCTGAGAAGCTTTGATGCCTTCCGCCTGCACTGGATTAGCGTGTTGCTCTTCAGCCTAGTCATTTTGCAGGTGTAACTGCATGAAGATTCACCTTAGCAGCCCCTACATTCATCTCAAAGGTACACTACTGGCATCAGTGTTGGCCTTAGCCATGCTATTTTCATCATGGTGTTTCCGATAATTGAATTGCAAGCCGGTTGTGTTTTGGTCACTTCATATGACTCATGGTACTATTGAATGTCCATTCTGCACTCACTTGGCATACATTTTGTGTCATCCTTTCATTAGCCACCAGGGTCTGATCTTGCATGGGTTCAAATGCCATATGTGAGCATATTGTGATGCAGGACAACAGTGTTGTACAACACATACAACATACGGCGGACGTAAAAGGCACATTTAATGAGCAGTCAGCCTGATATATTATTGGGTCCACTTCCTTTGGCCCAGCACCGGAACAGTTTGTGGGCCCTGAACAGATGTCACAGCCAACCTTGTAGCAGAAGTCAGTCTGTGTCCTTGATTCTGGGAGGACCTCGTTGTACCTACAATGATAAGTGTGTTTTGCTACCTTACATTCCTGCAGCCACATGTGATGCACTAGATTTCTGGCACAAAGGATGAGCACAAGCAGTTGTGGGCACCAGCGTTGCTGAAGTGTGTTATACGTAATATCATGATTGCTCCCACATAACTTCGAATGGGCCCACTACCTGGATGCAACCAATATCACAATGACATGTCTACGGATCCTGATGTGAGGTCTACTATCGTGTTTTGTTGATGGGCAACACAAAAGCCAGACAATGTAAGTGGTACATGACCAGCTGTGTGGACTGGGAATTTGATCTATATTGGAAACATTCAAAGTTGGACTGTGTATGCATTGTCAATACTAATGACCCTGGGATCTCACTTGTTCATCATTGCCATATTTCTGTCAATTAGATTTATTGATTACGTCTACAGACACCATTACAACATAGTGGGGACACCCTTTTGAGTAGGTGTGGCACTCGATAACAGGATTGGATTGCCAAGTCTGGGGCTGTTGCTGAAAAACATGTCATGTTCCGTAATTACGAAGGTTTGATGAGCCAAGGCATGTAATATATTGTCTTCAGCTGTTCACAATTATAATTAGCTAAAGGTGGATGTCCATTGAGAACTCCAATAGTAATGCAGCTATTTGTTCATCTCTGGTTGACTTTCATATGTGGGCACTATATGTCCCTCGGTCACTCCTGACAATTTATGCATTTTCACCATCTCCTGGCCACTTTGACTTACCAGTCGGTGAGGGTGGTATGCCTATCACTGTACGGTGGCGATTCCTTCCAGTCGATGCAGGGACCTCTGCTGCGGCAGTTGTCTGTGCTCTGGCTGAATGTGTCAATGGGTGAGAAGAGAGAAAACTAAACATATGGGATATGTGCTTGTGGAACATTTCTGCGATTTCCCCATTTCTTCTGCATGCTAACAGTGTTATGCAGTACTGCCGCAGACTGGGCAGGGAGGAGCAGTGGTGCATTGGGGACGTAATGGCGTGGCAGGGTGGGAAATGTACAACAGAATAGGTGTATGACTTTTTAGATCTGATGATTCTCTCACCTTCTGCTTTGTGCTTTAAGCTGGCACGGGGTGATTTACTTAGTTGATTTTTTGTGGCAGGTTTACACGCCCCTTGTAATACATTTACACCGCAGTTGCGTCACTTCTGTGACACAGCGGTGGGGTAATACAGGTGACACATTTAGACTTATTCACAATGTTATGCATCTATGGGGATGCCTCACGTTGTGCGGTCCTGCGCAACATTAAACATGCATCAGCTGTGATGTAGGCAGGGTGTGCGTTTCTTTGGTTATGCCTCATACAAGTGATGCATTGTAATCGACGGCATTTCACGTAGTCACTTTTCATAGGGTGGTGCCATGCAAACTTACACCAGCTTGAGGCACATGTAATGAGTGGCCCAGAACGTTAGGTGTAGGCGGTCCATGGACATTGTTGGAGTTGCGTCACACTTGCGACACTACTCCAGCAGAGCACCCCCCTAATGCCATCAGTTGCGACACACATCTGTCTATCCCAGCGCCACAGTGCACCGCATTGTAAATGTGACGCATCCGCGGTTGCACAAGAGTTGGATTGCGTGTCGCATTGTTACTGGCGCATCTCTGCTGATATTTGTCAATTGCTACTTAGCGGGCTGGTGTATTACTGCAACAGGACAGTGCCCATGTTTTCTAAAGTGGGGGAGGGATTTGCCATTTCCATCGCTAAGGATTGTGGGACTTGTAGTGCTACATACAGAGGGTGACACAGGAGTCTCTGACTGACGGATTTTTTTATACACTTAGGACTACTTCCTTATTCACAATGACAGTGCAACACAGACAATCTTTTCATGCACTTTTTATTTTCATCCCACTTACCTGGTACCACGTAGCGGACGTCACTGACAGGCAGCCCATGGATCAAGTGGGGGTGTATCGTGGTCAGGATATCCTCCTCCAGTGGGGTGAGGCGGATGCGTGGTCCAGAGTATGCGGCTGGGAGGATCCGATGTAATTCAATCCGGGAGTATTTCTCCTTTACCCTCAGCCGCTCATCCTGCCATTTTTTTTTTAGGTCCTGGACTGTGCGCCTCTCCTCCCCCAATGCTGTGACAGCAGTGGATAATTGCTGCCACAGGGCTGCCTTCTGTGTCCCACTGGTGCAGTAGGGTGGGAGTCCATAGAGGCGTTTGTGGTGCCTGACAGTGAACTCCACAAGCATGGTGGTCTCCTCTGCTGTGAAATTCCTCTTTCTTTTCAGTAGGTCCATTGTTCTCAGCCGGTGTCAGCTTGCAAAGACAAACTCTGTGTGGCCAAACCTGTTCCTTCACTGTGTGCTGCTTTTAAATGGTTTTTGCTGCTGGTCAATGAGTGTTAATTGGCTTCAGCTGGTTGGCGGTGGGGGATGGTAGGCTCTTGCAACATGATGGCTAACTGGAGCTGTTGGCTGGGATTGGCTGGAGTGTGTCAGCTGATGCATGGTGGGGGATGGTAGGGACTTGGACATGTGTTTACCCTTGGCTCAAATGATCAATGGCCACAGTTAATGTAGTCTGGCCCCAAATCTGACTTTCCGGCCCGAGAGTGGAATTTCCGGCCCGAGAGCTGAGTTTCCGGCTCGTATGCGGACTTTCCGGCCCGTAGGCGGATTCTCCAGCTTGTGAGCGGACTTTCCGCTCCGGGTGCGGAAATTCCGCTCCGGGGGCGGAAATTCCGGCCCGAGTGCGGACGTAAGTTTAGTGGTCGTAAATGCATTCTGTGAATAGCAAAAGTTGTAAGTTCATTCTGTGAATAGCAAAAGTAGTAAGTTCACTCTGTGAATACCAGAAGTAGTAGGTGCATTCTGTGAATACCAGAATGGTAGTAAGTTTAGGATTTAGTCTTAATGTTTGTTCTGTGAATCGGGCCCTTCCTTTCTACAGAGCTGCATTTTAATTGGAGAGACCTTACATACACTGCCAGCTAGATGATTTAAAAAGGCAACTGTATCAAGTTTACAATCCTCTTTTGTCTTAGAGGCATGTTCAAAAAGTGATCAATACACTGCACTAAAACAGATTTAAACGGCAACCTCAAACTTTTTAGTTTGTTCTTCAGGGTTAGACTAAAAATCGAAGGACTTTCTGTTTACCATTGCTGAGTCCTACATTTCATGAGAACTTCATTTAAAAAATTGAATTAAAAAAGAAATTGGCTTTCCGCGTGTAAAGGAATTGGGAAGAAATCATTGCATATGTCAATGACTGTATGCCAGTGTGCATAAGAAATTTGAAACACAGTTACAGCTGAATTTGGTGCCACAGGACAAGATGAGCCTCAGACCTGAGACAAATTAATAAAACAACAGTTGTATTAATCTTCTCAGGTCCTGAACTATGCGCTGCTATCCATTAGGTTTCTATATCCCCATCACAGGATAGTTACCAAGTCCTACCAGGAGGATTCTCTGTTCAATCATTTTTTTAATCACTTGCTCCATTACCTCTTCTGCTTCTTTTGTATGTCTGTACTGTTTAGTTTTAGGGAATATTGCATCTGGCCTTACTTTTATTTTAATTGACTTTGCTCTTTTAATCAATCCAATCTCTTTTCCAGGAAAATCTCATACCTCATCTTTGGCAGTATGTCTTAAATCCAGAGGTAGGTTCTCTTTTCTTAAAGCCGGGAACAACTGAATGTTAGTGTCATGTGAATCTATTTTAAACACTGACTCTTCATTTTGTGTCTCAATTTCAACACCATTCAGTGTGCAATAAATTACACAATTTATTTTGAAAAGCAAGTCATTATCCAATAGTTTCACAATACTTGAATCAGACAAAATGAACTGGTATTTGTTTTCGACTGGCCAATTTTAACTGGGGCATCTCCTGTAGGCTGGTTAACAATGGGTGTATTACTAACCCCTACAACTAGGACTTCTCTTTCTGACAGGGGTATGTTTGGAACTTTCACAGAACTGTAGCACGGGGAGCACCTGTATCAATTAAAAGTGAAACAGGAAGGCCATTGACTTCTCCGTATACATATGGGCCACTCTGGTCTACCTCTAGGACTGCTCCAAGTATGAAATACTCGGGGCGTGGCCAACCGCCATGAGAAATGGCCACTCTCTAAGGCGGCTCTTTCCAAGGGCGCCAGATCCCAGCAAAATCCGCTCAACAAAATCCTGTAACTGGTCTGAAAAATCTGTGAGAAGCACCGGAACTCACTGTGCCCTGAATGGACCGAGTCACCGCTGGTTCCTGTTAGCAGTTCTGGCGTTTGGCCCACCGCTCCGTTCTGCGGCTCGGCAGTGGGGCTGCGCAACACGTACTGCGTGGAGGCTTGGGCTGCAATCTGGGGCTCTGGCCCGCGTGACTGCTCCTCCCGGAGGGGACCGAGTCCCTGCCTCCCTGTGGGGCCGTTGAGCCTCTTTAAACTAAACAGTGCCCCTGAGGACTGCGGTGTGCGGGGCAGGCAGAAAGGTGAGAAGCGCTCTGTGGGATAGGAGGCCGTGCGAGCCTCGGACCATTGCAGCACGTCGCCGGGGCGCCCCCTGTGGTGCCAGGTGCCGAGGCAGCCTGCGGCTCGGCCGTCCCTGAAGGGAGGCCCTGAAACCAACGACTGGGCCCCGGGGAAAGACTTGTAGCCGATCGTCATTGGGACAGGCCGGCTTAATCCTGTGAGATGCCTGCCAATCACCTGCAGGAGCTAAATCAATCGCGACGTCCCCCTGCCGTCCCTTGTTTCTTGGGACCCCTTGTTGTCGCCCTGAGGGGGAAGGGCCCGATCTGATGCCCTTGGTGCGCTTGGGGGCTGCTGCTGCTAGCTGTGGCCCACAAAGGGGAATCCTCCCCCCCACCCTTTTTTGGTAGCTAAGAAGGAAGCAACGGGTAGCTTGGCGACCAGATGGGGGTCTGAGCCAGTATCGATGGGACATTGATGTGAGAGATCGGGCGACCGTCACTGTCACTGCACTACTGCCGCATTTGCCACTCAGTCCAGGCTGGGGCTGTGAACCAGTGAAACTGCGGAGGGCTGGACAATTTGCCCCTCGGAGAGTGGTGCACAGGGTGGCGATCGTTGTCTGGGCCTTGGTGGCTCTCGACCCACGGCAGTACATCCTGTCCTGCAGAAGAAGCACTACCAACACCTGGGGCCGATCTCTGGAGGCGTCCTCGCTATGGCTGGAGGTTGTAGTTCCAAGGCGGTGGTCCAGGCCAAATTGAATAAGTTTGCTTGGGAAAAAGGCACAGGTGCAAGTCCGAAAGGAGGTACGGCCACTTCAGAAAAGCACCAATCTGGAGAGGAGGCAAAGGAACCTACGCTACAAGACATTCTCACCGCCATCACAACTGTTCGCACATCGCTGGAGTGGCGAATCAATGCTGTGTCCACGGAAGTCTCCCTCATCCGGGCTGATATGCGCTCCATGAATACGCGCCTAAAAGAGGTAGAAATAAAGGCAAGCTCCCTGGTTGATGACACCTCCAAACTACAGTGCAAGATGGAGGATCTTCAGGCCCACACTTCCAAATTAGAGGCGCAGCTGGATGATTATGAAGGGCGCTCTAGACGCAACAACGTCCTCATCTTGGGGGTTCCGGAAAAAGCAGAGGGGCCAGCAGCAGACTTGGAAGAACTGGTTACCACCTACCTCAAGCCAAACGGTCTATCCAATTTATTCTTCGTGGAAAGAGCGCACTGGGTGCTGGGTGGCAGGCTGAAACCGGGAGCCCCCCCTCGGCCCCTGCTGGCTAGGGTATTTAATTTCAGAGATAGAGACACCATCCTACAGGAGGCTCGATTAGCATCCCCATTGGAATTCCAAAACAGCCGAATCACCTTCTTCCCGGACTACACCTCCAGGGTGCAGCGACAGCGACGCAGCTTCCTAGATATCAAGAAGGCACTTCGAGAGGGAGTTCTGAAATACGCTATGCTTTTCCCGGCCAAGCTGAGAGTGGAATCTGATGGAAAGGCTTGGTTCTTCACCACTCACGAGGAGTCCTGGGACTGGTTGGACGGATGGCACATTTCAGGCCGCAAGGGTAACTGAGTCCGGGAGGCGAGGAATGAGAGTGGCACTGAAGAATCCAGTGGGGGCTCCCCGGCAGGCGAGCAGGAGGCAGCGACAGGAGGGTCTGAATAATCGGTCCGTAAGTTGCCTTTATCATGGGGGGAGACTTGCCTCTTTGCCGACTGACTGGGTTGGGAACCCTGCCCTCTTAGAACTTGAACTCTTTGGCGAACTGTTCTTTTGGGACCTCAACGGACATACTGTGAGTTGGGCACTGAGTCATTGTTGTATGCCCATATCTTGAGCCCATAATATGTCTACCAGTTACTTTGGTCTTTGGGATGGGTGCCTGGTTGGACGCACGCACGTTCCTGTGCCAAGTGTCGATCCGTTATGACTCAATGCCAGATTATTATTCTGTTTGTTCTCTCTGGCACAGGAGAAGGGGGTGGAGAGGGGGGGGTTTGTTCAGTTTTGTTTTGTATTTTGTAAGTGTGACGACAATGTCTGCACTCGAGTGTTGACAGCCACTATGCAACTGTTTTGTCCTACTGAGCCAGACAGAGGAGGGGATTTCGCCCTACCGACTCAGCCTGACAATACCTGGGGAAGGGGCCCCCTGTGCTCATGCTACCTGACTTTAGACAATGGGTGACAAATGAGTTTGGCCTGGGCTTACATTTTTGTCCTGGAACGTTAACGAACTGGGGGACAAGATCAAGCAGGGTGTAGTCCTGCAGTTCCTCAAGAGTCATTCCTCAGACGTTGTCCTCTTGCAGGAAACACATTTGCAAGGTAACGCATGCAAAGCCATGACTAGGTGGGGTTTCAAATTAGTGGCTCTTTCGGTGTTTGGGTCTGGCTCCCGGGGAGTGGGTGTGATGGTGCGGAGGTCGTTCCCCATAGTGACAGAAAAGGTCCATACAGACAACCTCGGCAGGTTCGCTGCCCTCACTGGGACTTAGGAGGGGGAAACACTGAACCTCCTCTCTGTTTCTAATCCACTGGGTTTGCAGGCCCAGACTTTTAGGGATCTGGGAGATCTCCTCCTAGCTCTACCAGAGGGCAGACTGTGGATCGGGGGTGATTTGAACTCGATTGTCTCAGACGCGATGGACCGATGGCCCCAAAGGACGTTACCGCCCTCTAGAACACAGATCCACGGCTTCCTTGGAGCCATGGGCCTGGTAGATATTTGGTGGAGATTGCACCCCAATGAACAACAGTACGCGTATTATTCAGGTGCCAACCGCAGTATGTCTAGAATAGACTATGTCCAAGTGTTAGAAAACAAAGTCGTTAGCGTCAAAGAGATTCAACACTTAGCCAGGGGCATCTCTGATCATTCACCGATACTTTGCCGGTTGGAGGTTGGGGAACCTATGGTTGGCCCCATGGCCCCAATCAATCCCTGGTACCTCAAGAATTCCCAAGTTAGTGACAAGATATTGAGCGACTCCGAATTATATTTCCAGGACAATGCAGGGTCGGTTGAGTCATCAGTGGAGCTATGGGAGGCTTATAAAACGGATGACAGGGGGGTAGCCTTGTCCCAAATAGCGGGCTTATGGAGGGGAGAAGCGAGCTGCACTGACTCGACTGGAGGGGGAAGTCTTGCAACTGGAAGAGATGCTGAGAGAGCAGTAGGAGGGTGAGGCACGTCAGCAACTCCGCATTAAAACTAAGGAGTGCACCGACCTTGCAACAGAAGTCGTCAGATTGTATCACAGAGCCACACTTAGCAGAATATACGATGTCGGCGCTAAAGCGGGTTGGTTGCTGGCTTGGTTAGACAGACGGGAGCAGGCACACCGGGTGGTGGTTGAGATCGAGATTAACTCGGACACCAGCCTAACAGCCCCTCAAGACATAGCAGATGCATTTGGGCAATATTGTCAGTCCATTTACACAGCATTTACATTTACACAGAAAACTCCGTATTCGGAAGAGGAGGCTCCTCCTTCGTGAGGGACATCTCACTGCCGATCTAAAAATTACGGACAGTGAGGTGGGGAAAGCTATCCACGACTTGCGGGGTGGGAAAGCGACGGGCCCTAATGGATTACCCATAGAGCTATTTAAACTCACTTCAAGTACAATCGCACCGTATCTTACTAACATTTTTTTGACAAGGAAAGAACAGGGACTACTACCGGTTGACCAACGACTAGCTAACACCGTGGTTATTCATAAAGAGGGCAAGCCAAAGCATAAATTCTCCTCTTACAGACCAATTTCACTGTTGAATGGAAAAGCTAAGATCTTGGCAAAACTGTTGGCCTCCCGACTGCTGCGGGTCATTACCCGCCTGGTCCATCCGGACCAGTCTGGGTTCATGCCCGCAGGTAACACCGCCCTCAATCTGCGCCGGCTTTATGGCATGCTAGGTCAAGCGGACACGATAGAGGAAGATGCAGTAGTAGTGTCACTAGACGCTGCTGCAGCCTTTGACACCATTAAATGGCCATTTATGTTTACCGTGCTTTGTAAATTGGGAATGGGACCGGAATTCATTTGGTGGGTTCAACTTCTCTACCATAAACCTCTGGCCCGGGTAGTAGTTAATAATAGGACTTCCTCCACCTTTGTTCTCAGCCGGGTCACCAGGCAGGGGTGCCCTTTGTCCCCGCTTCTTTTCGCCTTGACTCTCGAGCCACTGGCTATGTGGATTCGTAAAGATCCCATTGTCAGAGGCCTTAAATGGGCTCCGGGATGGGAGGATCGCATTTCATTGTATGCAGATAACATCTTGCTCTACTTGGCTTAGCCGGCTGCCTCCCTTAACATGATTCTCGATATCTTTCGGGTCTTCCGGGATTTTGCCGGCTACAGGATCAGCTTGCCAAGTCAGTGATATACTTCCTTAACGGGAGGCTACCGCCGTTCCTGCGCGGATTACCAATGGTTGAA
Source organism: Triturus cristatus (assembly GCF_964204655.1). NCBI lineage: Eukaryota > Metazoa > Chordata > Amphibia > Caudata > Salamandridae > Triturus > Triturus cristatus. The sequence continues at coordinate 836,961,714 of NC_140591.1, forward strand.
GCAGTCAACAGTTTCAAGTACCTGGAAATTAGGGTCTCCAAGGATCCCACCAGATTCTATTAACTAAATCTCCCACCGCCTTTGACACATCTCAAATCAGGCGTCAGGCATTGGAAGATGCACCCTCTCTCTCTGCTAGGTCGTGCTGCCCTCTTTAATATGATGTCCCTTCCCCACTTTCTTTACGTTCTGCAGAACACCACAAACTATGTTAACCCCTTTGTATTTCAAAGAAATTGACAGCCTCCTGGGAGACCTGCTCTGGGAGAGTAGGCCTCCGAGCATAGCTCTCCATAAACACACACGGGGATGGTTCGATGGGGGAATTGGGTTACCAGATATAAAGCCCTATTATTGGGCCTCTCACGTTGCAGCTATCAATCAATGCATGTACTGACCCCAGGATGATCCAGCCTTTCAGATGGACAGGTGGTTGTTGCTGCGTGGGAGTTTCGAGGGAGCAATCTTTGCTCACGCGGCGGGCCCCAACTTGACGGGTCCCACTGCGCACGCGGTGCGAATATGGTAGACTGCCTTGCAAAGACTGGGGTGGGATGGCAGGATCACGAAAGCCACGCCGCTCTGGTGATGCGACAAACTAGGACGCTTGATTCGCTCGAAGGGCTTTGATCGGTGGGATCTTATTGGAATCTCCAGGGTGGGTGACCTGTGGAGATCCGGGGTTGTGGTCACGTTTGACCAGCTGCAACAGGAATATGAAATGGCGGGCTCCGAACACTTTAGATTCCTGCAAATAGGGCATGCCCTTCTTGCAAAACTCCCCAGAGGAGAACCAATCCCTGAATCCTCTCCATTGGAAGACAGAGTGCTAGATGGAGACCTGAGGTAAAAAGCCATATTGCTCATTTACAAAAAGCTGATGAATAACTTACCGGACCCACTAGACCATCTGCGTGCTAAGTGGGATCATGATGTGGCAGGTCTGTAAGATGATGAATGGTTAGCGGCGGTGGCTTCTCCTCGCGAGTTGTCCATCTCTTCTAGGTTGCGTTTAGTGCAGCTCAAGATGCTGCATAGATCGTACCTTGCAAGATCAGTCCTGGTCTGAATGGGGTATAGCTCTGATGAGACTTGCACTCAACGATGTGGACAGGCAGGCACATTCATACATATGATTTGGGAATGCACGTTATTCGAAGATATTGGGCGGGAATTGTGGGACGTATGGAAAGTGTATTGTGCCAAAAAATTGATGGAAATACAAAACTAGCTCTTCTGAACACCTGGGGGCCAATGGACCTTACCGCCAAAGGGCGCCTGTGGGTTACCTTGGGACTGATAATAGCGAAACATAACATAGTAAGGCTGTGGAAGGCCCAGGAACTGCCCAGATTAGTGGATTGGAGCAAGGACATGGGCTGGTGCATGGTCACTGAGAAAACAATTCACATGGCTAGAGGGTGGCCCGAAAAGTGGACCCAGATCTGGGAGAGCTGGAACACATATAGGGGCGGGATCTGTGAACCCCCGTTGTCCAAGGATTATACCATCGCACAACGACTAAGCACACTGCAACTGTAATAAATATGACCGATGTTGCTCGGGGAAGGTGCACCTCCTCTGGCGCTTTTTTGCAGTATCACTACGATAATATGTGGTTGTAATGATTGTTGTCTATATGTCACACCTGATTTCAATAAAAAGATTTAATTAAAAAAAATAAAGTATGCAATTCTCATCCCCCTCAGGCACCGTCATTGTGAATTGTTCCCTGCTGATTTATCATTTAGAATCAATGGATTCCGTTGGTACCCTACCGTATATTTTATCTTATTTCTGATGTTATGCTGCATCACTGGTGCAAAAGGCATCACATTTGAAATGATTCCTGTTTCTACACATTTTGCTCACAATTTTGCAATCAGGACCATTAAATTTTTCTGCATCTGGGAAACAACTTCACCTTGAATTCCATTTGGATTCAGGTGACACTCACGTTCCAAGTACCCTATTCTCCTACAGAAGTGACAAGCAGTGTTTATTTTCATCATTTCAATATTCACATTCATGCCATCATTATTCTTCATTCCCCTTCGTCACCTTGCATGTGCTTTGCTCCATTTCCCATTTGCCCTTCTTGCATTTGATTCACCCCATTCATTCCAGCTGAACATAATTCATATTTGAACCTATTTTGTTTCCAGAAGCTCCCTCAAACTGCTTTGTCTGAGCAATCATCAGCTTCTCTTTAATCTTTTTCTTCCAGTCAAAATAATCACTACTGTATTTTGCCAGCTTCAAAATCTCATCTATGGTTTTTCTCTGCCAACAAAATTAATTTTGCTGTATATGATTGGTAAGCTTTAGTTTCAAACCCATAACGAAAGCTGAAAAGAAACCACTGACACCATCATTCTCAGGATCATCAACTCCATCGCGCTTCTTGAAAATCTACATAAGTCTCTCATTACAGTATGCCCTGACTCTTTCGGTTCCTGGAAGTTCTCAAGCTATTTACCCGTTGTATATCCTTTTAAGGTACTCTTTCCTCCAAATGTTCAATTACCAGTCTACACCTATTGGTTACTTCCTCATAAGGATCATTTTTAGGAACAACACTAACGGGCTCTTCAGTTGGCCATGGAACTACTAGTCTACACACAGTCAACAAATCACTAGGAACCACAATCTCAAATAATGAATTCAAAGCAGCCCAACACATCTACAAAATGGTAGTCATCCTGTGCATCTCTTTCCACTTTCCAAGTTTTTCCATACATTTTGAAAAGTTAGTAGTAAAAGCATAAAGATCAGATTGTGCCCGTGGCACATGCACTAGATTTCCTCCATGCACTTCCCTTAAAGGAAATTCTACCTTCAAAATCACTTACACTGCGCTCAGCCCCCTTCACTTCCTTCTTAGTTGCTGTCCATCTCTTCCACCTTTCTCTGTACTTCTTCAATCACTCCATTCGCTTGTTTTTTCAACTAAATCCTTAAAATGGGCGGTCAGTGATTAAACCCATTTCATTAATTTCATTATGAGTCACATCCTTTTTATAATTTCTTTTCCCATTTTTCATTCAACTGATGTCAACTGCACACTCATCAGCTAACTTTTCTATTTTATTATGTGCTTCTGCTTCTTTGACACAAAAATGGTAATATTAATTTCTCCAAGAGGCTCTTCAATCAGCACTGTCCTTATAGGTGGGGTGACTTGTACCGGAGTGTCAGGTTGTGTATCCTTGCTTGTGCCAGGCAATGCTGTCATTCTGTCTTAGTTGATACACTTTAGAAGCATTATACTGTACTACTATCTCGTTCAGCTCCCAAATCAGGTCATGAACCAGAATTTTTCATACCTGTTACTCTAGCTGTATATGGAGGAGGTCTAGAATTCAAAAGATCATTCAGAAATTATCCTCCTCATCAGAATCATTGGTCTGCTTCTCTCTCTCGGTTGACTTGTCTTTTCATTTGTTTCTTTAGCTATAGCAGGATGGACTCATACACCTTTCATCATATCCACTCTCTAACATTTCTTTTGTCGGTGCTACATACTCTCTAGCGACTGTCCAAATTATCCCTTCACTTGCTTGGGCATTCTCTTTCTCTGTTGCCATTTGATCCCATTTATTTAGTGCTTCAAACTGTGTAGGTCTGAGCATCAGCTTCATGTCATTCATAGTTTGCCTTAAGAAGTCCTGCTTTCTAATGTTAAAAGTACCCTCTAACGAAATAGTAATTGTTTGTCAGACACAATATGTACATTCCATTCAGAAATCCAAGTACATGGATAGAATCCAAGGTCTGTCTCCATTTCATATGCCAGTGATCTCTCAGCAGGATAAAGCCTAAAGTTTCTGTGTAGTCACAACAGAAACTATTTTTGCTTACAACAATCTCAAAATGACCACAAACAAACTAGTAGACAACATCCAATTTCATTGTGGCTCTGTCAAAGGGCACCCTTTCACAGGGCAGTTTGGTCAGCAACCAACCAATGAAATGACAGGATGGCTTTGTGGAGACGTCTCATCTATCCCAGCATGGCTCCCTGGTTGATAAACCAATCACAGTGCGACTTCTTCATTAACAAAGAAGACAATCGCAAAACCTTTCAAAGTCAATTTAAACTAAAGAAACCTGTGTCTGCTAAATCTTAATGAAATAATTCAGTAAGTCTAGGCAGGGCAAAATTTGCGATAGAAAACCAGAATAACAAACAGCACCTTTTCCGGTACCATTTAAACTCTCAAGTCTCCCTCATCCAGTGACAATCCACCCATGACTCCTGTGCACTTAGGAGCACGGTACACCAACCTAAATTAAATATACAATCCTGAAAAGTAAAACTCATTAGTTCAGAAACCCCTGTCTGTGTGTATACAAATCCAATAACCAAACCAACCAATAAATGAACAACAAAAATTTGATTACAACTATGAATAGTACATCAACCAAATAGTGATCAATCTACCAATTGATCAAACAATCAGCATTGCATCAATCATCTCACAAAGATCATAGCAATTCATTCCTCTAAATCTTACTTCAACACCCGAATAATACATACACCATTCACAAATCAATTCACCCTGTTCATACATTCACTCCAAATCGTTCAGTAATGTACTGCATGTTACCCCCCAGGAACTCCGGCACTGGAACCACTTGCAGAGTACAAAAAATTCACTGTGCTCTTGAACTGGGAACCAGGAATAATCTCTTGGGGACCCGATTAAAAAGAGAAGGTGTTTTTTAGCATGCAACCATCCGTTGCTAATAATGTTGTGGGAGTAATACCATGCCCCACTTTCAGGACACCCCAAAATTCAGATTACCTAAATTTCACTTTAAACGGTTGTCCCCGGGATTGTTCTTGCACTAAAGGGTACCCTCCTAACATGAATTTAGCAGAGTATCTGCAATCAATAATTTCAACGCTCCATAATTCAGTTTTAGATCAAGGGAAAGTTAAAGCGAAATTATGTGGTACAGAATAAATGTCATGAAGGCCTCAATGCAAATAGTAAAAATTCAGCAATCAGTGTAACACTCAAAGAGCAGCAAAATTAGGAAAGAATCAAGCAGTATCCCTGGTAGGAAAGGTAAGTATGCTGGCTTACACCCAAAACTAAAGGAGTTCTTATACACAATTCTTGCAAAACAAATTAGAGAAATAGCAAAATGATGGTGGCATGATCGCAACTGACTATTTTGCCATAAGCACTATCCTATTTTAAGAAAGCATCTTCCATGCTACCTCCATCCACAGCTGAAAAAAAGACTAGGCCCAGTGACGGAACAACAGCGGACGGGCCTTAAAAAATGCAACAGTTAGGAACACTAGGAAGTTTATGCAAAGCACAATAAAAATCTATTAGATCAGGTTGTCTCCACTTCTGAAGAGCTTGTGAGGAGTGAGGAGAGAAGATGAGACAGGGAGACAGGAAGGGAGGGGTGTATACAGAAGTAAATGACACAACAGTTTCAAAACTAGGCCAGGGCGGAATTATAATTCCGCTTGTGGGGTTGGCAAAATTTGGTAACTCCTTGCTACATGTGTAATGTGAGTTCCTGCCCAATTCCGCCATCTGGCAAGTGGTAGAATTATAATCTTGTTAGTGTATGCTGGACTTCTGTTAGCGCGCACAGGTGAGCGCAACAAGAATTGCCAGCTATTAGCTAGCACAGGCAAGATTTGCTAACAGCTAGTATGGCTGCCGGTCACCATGAATCCTTCCAGCACCATTTTTGTGATGCTGGCGAGCGCAAGCAGCAGCAGCTGCTTCTAGAGCAGATTTTGTACTCGAGAAGTAGCTAAATCCACTTCACAATCCACAAAATATGTTTTCAAGTGAATATTCTACACTTTCTTCAGCCTGTTTTTAGTGAGAAAAGACTTTTTTTATTTTACTTTTTTTCTGAACAAGAAGGAAGTGCCCCCGAGACTTCAACGTCCTCATCCTGCCCAGCCTCCTCCCAGTGCTTTTTCTATCTCCTGGTCACTTTCATTTTGATTTTGAGGTGCAAGGATCACTCTCTTTGTCTGAAATTCCTGCTGCATAAACTCCATTGGATTTTTGACGAATTTGCTTTTATGATATCACAAGTCAGTTCAAAAATATTTTTGTATAAGTGTGTTGTTTGTATGATAGAGGGTATGCACCAGTATTTATTTGTACTTTTATTCGATTTTTGAATTTGATTGTGGTTGTGGTGGGTGGCCTGGAGTTGCAGTAGGGGCTTAGTTATTTTTTTGCATTTAATTCTTTATCTTTTGTAAGGCAAAACGGTTGCACAGTTCAGTACATTTTCTCCATGCTTGTTAAATTTGCACTATTTCACTATGTCTTATATATATATATATATTACCTACTGGCGGTTGCCAGTAGGTAGTTATAGTTAGGACCAAGTTTCCATAGGAAGAGCATTTTTTGTTTTGCTTATAACATTGGCGTCGTTTGATGAATCTTCATGAAATTTTACAAACTACTTTTTTGTTGATATCAGCTCCTATGTTGAATGTTTGGGGGTGAGTCGTCAAGGGGGCGCCGAGAAAAAAGGGGGGTCCCAAAACGTGTTTTCTCCATGTTAATTTCCATAGGAAACTTTAGACAAGGCTACAGGTCGAACGGTTGAACGGAATTACCCCATATTTGGTAGGGAGAAGCGTCTTGGTCTAGAAAGCACGGTTTTGTTTACTTGGTGTAAATCCGTTCAGTAGTTTTGGAGAAATATCAAAATTTACAGATATCGATATTTGGGAATTCTGCCATTTGATTGGCAGAGGCGTTACGAGCACGAGCTTGCTGCTTATTGGCTGCGAGTGGTGCGAGCGGTTGCAACTAGGAAGTGTTGGCAGCCATTTTGTGATTCTGTTGAAGCGAGTAAGGGCAAAAAAGGGCAAAAAGAGTAGGAAAGAGGAGGGTAGGAATGCTGTGAGCTCTGTGGGGTGGTTAGGGTGTGCTATACAGGGAGTGTGGAGCGAAGTATTCACCCCTACCGGTGTGAAAGTGCTGTTTTGCCCAGAGTTAGATGGTGCTTAGATGAGGTGCCGGTACACTCGAGGATGAAACTGTGAGCTGATTGCAAGTGGTGTTAGTACGCGTTAAGACTATAGCAGGAGTGGGAAGCAAACTGCTCATTCCTACCGGTCTGAAGACTCGGGGATCAAACCATGAGCCTAAGCCATGAGCTGATTGATGTAAAGTGATGTGCTGTGGGCGCTGTAGGATACTGGCCGCTGTACCATAGCTGTGCAAGTGGTGTTAGTATGGGTTTAGACTATAGCGGGAGTGGGAAGCAAACTACTTACCCCTACCGGTCTGAAGACTTGAATGGAGTGTTTTAGCAAGCATGAATAAAGAAATAATCGTGAAGAATATAATGCAGTTTGTTGCAATGCCACAGAAGACAAATAGTGAAATCAGATGTGTTTAGGAAAGTGGCTGTGTGGGATAAACCGATGGAGTCTGCAAGTTATATAAAAAGTGTCGTTATTTAAGTGCCATAAATGGACCCACTGGTGCAAGAGCTAAGGCATCCAGCTGAGGCAAACTCCAACAGCTTCTGCTGTATTCAAACCTAAGCTCCTGCATCAGTCAATACCACATTACATGTTGCAGTTATATATGACATAAACAATACCTATTAGACATGAATGACTGTAAATTGTAGAATGAAAATAAAGGTAGGATACGATTACCACACTGTGCCAACCAGTTCCTGAACAATGCCGTGTTTTTTTATCTAGATCACCAGCTCGTGAGCAGAGGCTGAGGATGACCTAATTTGTGTGAAAGGGCTTTGTGGATAACAGGCAGGCAGAGAGACGTGTGTACAAAGAATAGACATGGTTTCAAAATGGATGTCGGGTTTAAGCTAATTTAGCAAGTAAATAGCGTATTTGCATAGGCCATACATCACACATCCCTGGTTAGTCTGGAGACGTAAGGGGCAAAAATGAAAACAGAGTTCAAATGTCTAAGCATACTTAGAAAGTTATTATATGAAAATAGTTCAATTGAAGTGTATTAAAAAAATGTATTGGAAAAAGTCAAAAACGTTGGAAAAAATAAATCCAAGAATAAAGTGAATATCTTACAGGTCTTGGAGATTGCAGTCCGGAAGTTCTTCAGTGGCTTGAGATGCGTAATGTTCCAAGAGGCGATTGTCGCCATCGTGTGAGAAAAGCGAAGCGATCCAATTCATATCCTCGAAGGGACAGTAATGTTCCTCGAATGTTGGAGCGGCAATTTGAATTGGCAGGCAATCTACGATGTTGTCAAAGGTCGCACATTGCAGAAGATCTTTCACGGCTGCGCAGAAATCCCATTCCGCCAGGATACCTTTTTGCGTTGCATCCGCCATTGCTCCACTGCCCGAACAATCAAGTTCATGGTTTTCAAGATACTCCATTACCTGCTGGATATCAGGAGTGATTGTTGGGATGTTGGCAAAGCATCCATTCACCAGTTGAATGGGCAAGTTTTGTAATAAAAAGATGGTTGCACGCAGATTGCATATGTGTAAATAAATGTCATGTTGTAGCTGGCTCCGATAATAGATAGTGGCAGACAGCAGAAAAGTTGTTCCATTTTTTCACGGTATTGATGTAGCTTCACGTAGAGGCGTATTCTGTCGGACATGATTGTAACCACAGGGAGCACAGCCATTTTTTACAAGCAAAAATAGTAGTAGGATGGCTGCAAACAGAGCGAGAATTATGGGCACTGTTCCTGTTATTCCAGAGATGATTGAATGAATGAAATCTGGTATTATACCAAAACCAGTTTGAAAGCCTGTGAAAAGGCCGGAGGAGACAGTGTTAAAAAAGTGTGCCAGAGCTTAAATGTCAGATGTGTTGAAAATTGTGTAACAATTCACAAAGTGTAATGGGAGGTTCGTATTTAAAAGGGAGTGTATTTTACTTGAAGTTCGTGCTATCTGCAGTCGATTAATTACTTTTGGAGAAGTGAGGGACACATCTGTTTGAAACAAAAGCGCTTTCAGTTTGCTCTGTTTAATAAAATCTGTTTTCAAAAAAGGTATTGAAGGCCAAGTTGAACTTTGGGAGTTACTTTGTGCGGGTGGGGATAGAGATTGCCACAGGAAGTTATCCGGTTTGAAACAGTAAGGACATACGGTATGCCAGCTCACATTGCGTAGCAGTCCATGTTATTAAGAAGCAGATAACTGCCGTTAGAAAGCTGTGTGAATGTTGATCTGATTGTGGGAGTTGGCGTGCTTTTAAGAAAGCATGCAAGATTAGGGGCTGTAAGGTTAGAAGCGTCGTGCAGTTGGACATTCTTGCATAGTAATGAATGACTGCCATTGTGGTCCCACTTTTCACCTGTGAGAAAGTTCTGTATCCTCTTTAACACGACGATATGTAAATGGGAGAAACCACTGCTCGTAAATAAATGCGCTACCTTATATAATCAAATACAACATGACAAACAACATGTACACCTAGCAGACACAACGACACTACATACTGTGGGAACCGTGGCTAGTCATGTACAGATACCAAACATAGCACCTCTGCCACACAATGCAGAATGCGGGGAGAGATGGGGGAAAAGTATGTGCGAAGGTGGCAAGTGATTCTCGATTATAAAAGTATACAATGCAAAGTGTTGAAGGGATGTGCCGGACAGACTTGAATATGCAGAGCACAGACATGTACATGTCAACAGACACTGAAGGTCTATTGAGTGAAGTGGACAGTGGACGCAACCATGATAGTACAGTCAGTAGGGAAGATTACGAAAACATAGCGCGTATATGCCCCATCCCCCCCAAAATCTTTAGCGTAGTGGGCTGGCTCGGCAAATGCAAATCTAGCGTAGGGGTATGAATAAAAGGCACATTTCTGTGGGTGTGGTTTTCTTCCGGAATGGCGAACATGTCTGTCAGGTCTGCGCAGCTTATACCACCACAAGGCTGACGCCGTGAGCGAAGGTAGCTGTTGGAATAATGCTCTCAGCCTGCTGGTACCCAGAAAGCGTCATGGCCGCTGCGACGCACATATGCACCACAGTTGACCTTTTGACACCGCCGTATGTGAAAGAGGGCGACCACATGCCAGCGGAAGCTTTTGGGCCGAGGTCTGCAAGCTGGAAAGGCTCCTGAGATCAACGATGGCTACCGCGACACAGGCAGACAGCGCCCAGCCTGAGGCCCAGCACCGTGAAGTGCTCTGTCTACTACTAACACAGTAGTCCAACAGGTACCAACAGTGGAACAGTGTCTTGATCCCACAATGGACGATGTTAGAACTATATCTGAGAGTGCAGATGAAGGTACTCCCTTCGATCAGGTGTAACAAACTCTAGGTCCCAACAGTGGAACGGTGTCTTGATCCCACAATGGACGATGTTAGAACTGTATCTGAGAGTGGAGATGAAGGTACTCCCTTCGACCAGGTGCAAGCAACTCTAGGTCCCAAATAGTGGAACGGTGTCTTGATCCCAGAATGGACGATGTCCAATATTACCTGCTGCTGGTTGTTTTTTACAGAACTCCCTCCCTGGAGGTGCATCAGACTCTGTGCTTCCGTAGTTAATTGTTGCACATGATTATTGGGTTGGCTGAGTGCAGTTGCTGGAGTACACCGCGGTACAGCAGGTACGAACAGTGAAACGGGGTCTTGATCCCACAATGTATGATGTTAGAACTGCATCTGAGAGTGGAGATGAAGGTACTCCCTTCGACCAGGTGCAACCAACTCTAGATCCCAACAGTGGAACGGTGTCTTGATCCAACAATGGACGATATCCGATATTACCTGCTGCTTGGTTTTCACAGAACTCCCTCCGTTGAGGTGCATCAGACTCTGTGCTTCCGTAGCTAACTGCTGCACATGATTATTGGGCTTGGCTGACTGCAGTCGGTGGAGTACACCGTGGTACAGCAGGTCAGAACAGTGAAACGGGGTCTTGATTCTGTGATTGAGGATATCAGAAGTTAAAGTCTGTGATGGTTTGTGTGTACCCCTCCAATCAGGTGCAACCAACTCCGTGCTTTCGAATCCAATGGCACGTGGCTGTAAGGCGCTAATGACCACTGCCTCTGGCCTACACTGCGGTCAGCAGGGCTCACAATTCAGATCAAGTGGTGACTGTTTAATTACAGAATCCAGTAGGCAACTAACTACAATGTCTATTGAAATATACACAATAGCCTTTTAGTATACTTGGTTGAAGAACTTTTTTTTATATGACTTATAGGTCTAGTACAATGACCAAATTCTTCTTGGTAGTGGTAAAGAACACTGAATAACAGTCTACACAGTGGACAGCAGAGATCACAATTGGAATTGTTTTGATTTATTTATTGCAGAGTTTTTTGTAATTTATGTTGTATTTTGTGAAGAGGAAGTGAGAAAAAGTATTCATGGATGACTGTGCTCACTACTGCCTTCAATTTACACTGCAGACAGCAGTGTTCACAATTCAGATCAAGTTGCTATTGTAGATGATGCAGTCATGTAGGCAAAAGACATTGCTCCAGTGCGCTCTGTCCGCACCACGCATACGCATCATCGCAGGGTCCGCACATGGTTTTTCTTGCTTTGCGTATGACAAACTGGGCAGCTCAAGTCAACGCCACGTGGCTGTGGGCCCTTGCTGACTGCTCTCTGGCCTACACTGCAGACAGCAGTGTTTATAATTCAGATTGAGTCTCTATTGCAGATGAGGCAGTCCTGTAGGCAAAAGACATTGCTGCAGTGCACTCTGTCTGCACTACGCATATGCATCATCGCAGGCTTCGCATACGCCTTTGTTGCTTTGCGTTCTGCAAACAGGACAGCTCAAGTCAACGCCACGTGGCTGTGGACCCTTGCTGACCGCTCTCTGGCCTACACTTCAGACAGCCGTGTTTACAATTCAGATCGAGTTGCTATTGCAGATGAGGCAGTCCTGTAGGCAACAGACATTGTTACTAGTACGGCCCGTCCACAGCACGCATCATCGCTGGCTGTGCACATGGTCAATACTTTTGATGTGGCTATCTGAGTGCACTAGACCACAGCACGCATCATCGCTGGCTGTGCACATGGTCAATACTTTTGATGTGGCTATCTGAGTGCACTAGACCTGATGGACCCTTTATGATACAATCCTTTTGTGTATTATTTCAGATCTACTGCCTGTATCTCAGTATACTGCAAGTTATGGTTCTTTTACGATAGAATCTTTTCTGTATTATTACACATCAAGTGTCCCTACCTTACTGCAGCCCAAACTATTGACCCTTTTATTATTGAATCTCTGTGAGCCAATGATTACTGTTGTAGTTGATGCTAGCAGCAACCATTCCCTGAGGGCTGGTTTACACTCACCCCACACGCATTCAGCACAAACGTAACTGGATATGTGAACCTAGTAATAAAAAAGAGTCGAGCACATGTGCCCATATCCACTTCCACTATCTATCTGTGTCCGTGTGTTCAATATCTATGCATGATACTGCCTCTGGGCCATACCACATTACATTGTGCTGTGGACAGCGTATGCAATCATGTTAGCTCTGGCAGTGGGGAAAACTTCTGTTATGTAGCTTTTAGATGCATGGCTATCACAGGTGGAAGGCTACTTTACAGAGCATGAATATTGATGAAGATGATGGTTGCATGTTGTGTGTAGTGTCAGATATGTGTACAGAGCAAAAAAGCTCTCTAAGCAGAAGAGGAGTCTCTCATCAAACACTGTAGAGAGAATGACTAAAATGGGTGGGGTCCTCCAACTGTTACAATGGGAAATGGTATGAACCAATCAAATGCTTGCCTTTAAGGTCACATGGCAATCGCAAACTGAGCGCGCAAGGAGGCCGCACCCGACGTGATTTTGAGAAAGCATATTTACCATAATATAAGTTTATTACAGTTGGAAATATATAAATGTTTAAAATATTTAAGATTATCGCTTGTTCTCATACACACTTTAAACTTAATTAGATATAGTTTGAGTAAAAAAAAAATTAGGGAATGGCGTACCCGGTGCGACACCATATGTCTATGACGTAATACAGGGCCTGGCAGCGTGCGCTTATCGCATACCCAAAGCGCAGAGGGCGCAACCCCATATGTACATGACAGAAGGCGCTGCTTGGGACTGCGTACCCATCGCATACCAAAGTAGCAGCTGGAGCGACCACATACATAAGTGATGTTAAGCGGGAAGCTGTGCCACGAACCCGTCGGATACGAAATGTGCATCCTTTACAAGTTTAGAAATATGGCGGATAGGATTTGCGTGCTGATGGAGCTTTGTACACTTCCGGTACGGGACTTCAGTTTTCTCAAAGAAAAAAAAAAGATATAGATACCTTTTTTTGAAGATATAAAACATTATTTTTTTTTTTTTTATTAATTTTAAAAAAGGATTATAGAGTTACAAAATATTACAAAAAAAATAAAAAAAAATAGGTTTTATAAATATTAAAATATGAAATTAACATTTAAAAAACTTTCGAAATTCACTGAAAAAAACTCATAGGTTTTACAGACATTATAGTTAGGAATTAGCAGTTTAAAAACCTTAGAAATTCACTGAAAAAACCATAGGTTTCAGGGACGTTATAGTTAGTTGGACATTTGACTCATATAAAACCAGAGAAATTCGCCCGTTATAGTTAGTTGAGCTAACTATAACTCGCGTGCCCGCAATGCACTGGTGATGACGTCACATATTACATCACTCATGACATGGTCAGTGACATTACTGATGACATCTCAAATGACATATATTTATATGAGTCAAATGTCCAACTAACTATAACGTCCCTGAAACCTATGTTTTTTTCACTGAATTTCTAAGGTTTTTTAAATGCTAATTCCTAAATATAACGTCTGTAAAACCTATGGTTTTTTCAGTGAATTTCAAAGGTTTTTTCAATTCTAATTCCTAACTATAACGTCTGTAAAACCTATGTTTTTTTCAGTGAATATATATATATATAATTCAGTATAGTATATATATTATATATGTATTTATTTATTTTAGCCTGCCCATGGGCCTCCCAGCCAGTGCAAGTCATTGGGTACATGGAGCAACTGTTTCTGTGGTCTATGTTGTTAAACATCATTTAGCCAGAGATGGCATTGGATTAAATTAAAAATGTGGGTATTACTTTTCTTTTTTTGTATTTCATGTTTTATAGCTTACTTAATTTTTGTTTTTTGCATTGCTGAATGAATGGTATAGTTTTCATCATTGTTTAGATGGCTCTTTTGTCTGCCCTGTGTGTGTTTGCTATAGGCACCATTTGTCTTCGTTCTCCATGCCATGTGGCCGGTGGCCATTTTGTGAGCTCAGTGTCCATAGACCTGCTAGTGCGCTTTTGCCATAGGCCTGCATGTGTTCTTTGTTGTCCATTCCTCCTTGCTTGTAGTTGTTGTTTGACCATGTGGTTGGTGGGCATTGTGTGCTGCCAGCCAGTGTGTTAAATCAATTTTTCCAGTTTTCAAAGCAATTTTTCAGGAAGATTGATAGAAGAGGGCTATGCCTCTCTGTTTTTGGTAATTTTCTTACCATTCCCAGAAATCAGTTTATTGTGCTTAAGGATCATTATGGTGTGTGAACAGTATTATGCATTTTTTCCCAGCACCTCCTTGCCTCCCAATGGGTTGATCATAGTCCCCTAGGACACGAGCAGTTCATGTTTTTTTATTTAATATTTTATTATTTTTCTCTTTTTTTGTTGTAATTAGTTTTTTACATTCTCCCTCCGCCCCCTGTCTGCAATAGGTGCTTGACACACACCAGCATTGATTTTTTAAGGATTATCATTACTCATTGTCCCCTAGAATCCCTGCCTGCCATAGGTACACTGGCATTCATTTTTTAAGGGTTATTCCATTTTCCTCTGCACCCCCCTGCTTGTCATAGGTGGGTCTCCTTAGATGCACATAAAGCAAACAGTTACATCTGAATTTTGTTATCTTGATCGAAATATTATGTTATGGTGGTGTGGTTTGACCTTCAAATGGATAAACTAGTGTTGTTAATTATTTGTGATAACCTCACTAAAATATAATTTCTGTACTATAAATAATTAAAACTGCAAAAATGCCACGTTTCAATAAATAGGTTTTTGCTTGTCTGCTTTTAGGTGCACAGGAGACGTCACGCACAGTACTGCCAAACAGAAGGCCGGCACAAAGTGATGTGACAACAAGAGTGAGTCCTACTTTCTTCTGCTTGTGCAACTAAATGC
This sequence comes from Triturus cristatus, assembly GCF_964204655.1. Taxonomy (NCBI): domain Eukaryota; kingdom Metazoa; phylum Chordata; class Amphibia; order Caudata; family Salamandridae; genus Triturus; species Triturus cristatus. The sequence continues at coordinate 836,976,906 of NC_140591.1, forward strand.
CAACTGACAGAGCTTGAAGGTGGCCCCAAAGAAAGGTGCTGCCAAGAAAGTGACCTGTGAGGAGGAGATGAAGAAGCAGATTGCCAGTGCCACCACTGGCATGCAGCCCCTCACCTTTTTGAGAGATGTGGTGTGCCTACTGCACACCCCTCCAGGCAGGAAGCTGAGAGCAGCACTCCTGCATCAACCGCACCACCCAACCTAAGCCCAAGACCAGGTCACTCAGTGAGGCAGTCACTGCAATCATGGCCACAAGCAGTGAGCCTCAATTGGATTTTTCTCAGCTGCAAACTAGTACCCAATTGTTGCAGGAAACGTATCCAAGTGGACAGCAGGAGCCGCAGCCAGCAATAAATCTTCCTGATGTAGGAGCAGAACAGGAGGTTGACTTCCTGCTGAGTAGATGTACCTCTTGTTAGGGTCCCGATTTCCAGCAAAAGAAAGAAATGGTACTCCACCATCTTCTCCAAGCCCTCCTTCTGAGGATGTGGACATGGATTGGACCCTGGCTGAGTCTGAAACTCCGCATCAGAGACAAGGGAAAAGGAAAGCTCCTGAAACCCTTAGAATACTGGCAGGAGATGAGGAGGACGAGCCAGTCATTGTCATGGAAGCTGTCTCGGAACACAAAGACATTACCCCTCCTGTTCAACCTACTCCAAGGGATGTTGCACTGGTACCACCACCGACAGCCGAAGTACGTACTGAAGAGAGGCAATCGATGACACACCCACTTACCTCCAGTTCTTCTAAGAAAGCTCTCCTTTTCAGTTTTGGACTCGTTTACAATTAGCAAGCAGGAGTATAACATTGCAATATGCTCCATTTGCCATGCTAGTGCTTGTCGAGGTAATCCTGGTTCAGACTATGGTACTGGAGGACAAATACTCATATGAAAAAACATCACACAATCCGTTGGGGGGAGCACTTTAAAAAAATTGCTGATGGTGGTCGTGATGAGAAAGGGAAATCAGTTCCGATCATGGTGATAAGAAGTGATGAGTAGATTTGGACGATAGCTTTACAGCACAAAGTATCCCTGCCCCCAGAAGTGTGCCAGCATCACCCGCATCAGCAACCTCCTCATGGCAGAAGACTCAGATGCCACCACCCCATACAGTGCAATTCCCCCAATATGCACATTGAGTCTACCACCTCCTGGTTCTGTCCGGGATTCTTCTGTGTCAGTAGCACCACAAATTTAAAAAACTGTCAAAGCTACTGTTACGAGCATGTTTAGGCTGGAGGGGCCGTAGGAATGCAACCACCCAATAGCACATTTGTAAAGTGAGATGCTAGATAAAATATTAGTGCTGGACCTCCTCCTGTTTTCTTTGGTGGAAGGAGTGGGATTTTTAGAATTTGTGGATGCCATCCGCCAAAAATGGAATTTTCCAACCGGAACTATTTTACCAGAGTTGCTGTTCCAGTGCACCATTGTGATGTGCGATTGATGGACAAGCTTTGCAGCAAAGTGCTGTTCACACTATCCACCTGGCGACGGACATGTGGACCAGTTGAATGATTCCATGTGAATTACTGCATGTTGGATCTCCTTTGTGGGTGTTAGGCAACAGCTATCTGCAGGTCTCATTGCTGAAGAAAGTTTTTAGGGAGTTTGGCAGCATACAACAGTAGCAGTGTTCATTGTGGAGAAATCCCATGCAGTTGCAAACATCTTGGAGGACTTTAACAACAAGGATCTGGAATGGCTGCGACCCAGAGATCTCAGAATTGGATTTGTTGCCACGGAAAATGGCATTCATATAATCAAGGCCATGGCAGATAGAGGATATTTCAGGGTCCTATGTTTGGCACATTGCATCAACCTGATTGTGCAGGACTTTCTGAAAAAAGAAGACATAGTTAGCAGCAAGCTGGTTACCTGTAGAAGGATATACACTTTTTCAGTCATTCTTTTACAGCCCAGAAGCAGTTGACGACCATCCAGCGTGCTCCTGGAGTACTGATTAACGTCCTCATACACGAGGTGCCATGCAACACTACATGTTGCGATGTCTGTTTGAGCAGTACAAACCAATCAATTATTATGTCCTTTAAAGAGGTGGGGATGCAACTGGGAAAGTCATGACCATACAGTTGGACAAATGGAGGTAGTCAAATGCCTAACACAAATGCTACATTTTTTTGAGGTTTTCACATGGGAAGTCAGCAAAGAGGACAGTATGATGGGGCAAGCTATCCCGTTGTTGCATCAGCTAAAGGATTAGTTAAAAAAGGTGTAACAAAGGTTTGCCGTGTGAACCAAGAAGCGTATGAGTTGGTTGAGAGCTTAATCCTTCACTTGTCTGTTAATCCAAGGCTCCAAAGAGTACAACTATGCCATAATACTTGATCCACGCTACAAAAAACTACTGGTCAATTTCATTCCTTTTTTAGAAGGGGATGTGTCACCCTACAAGATATGGTTTGTTCAGCAAGTAAGAGACCTGGAAGAAGAACAGCTGGACGTTACAGTGCCAGGCAGAAATTCTGCCATGCAGACTTGAGCCTCTGAGTCCAGAGAGGGCAGTGCTGTTGTCTCACAGCATCCAACACAAGCAAAAACAACAGCACCAGAAGATTTGGACCAAACCTTGGTAATGGCTTTGCTTTAATTGGCAGGGCATAAGTCGAGTGAAGAGACAAAGGCAACAGAGGTCGAACAAGTGGCAGCACCAATGAGCAACTACTGGGCAAACTCCTCGAGTACAAACTCTACATTCCTGACTGAGTAGGCCATCATAGAACTTTCAGATTATCAACGTATAGCTGTCTTGCCAAAAGAAAATGAAACATTAAAAAAATTGATCTAGCTAGAGGAACATCATATATTTTATGTCGAATGTTTGCAGCCTCAACATTTATTCACATGTATGGCCAGATTAGAGTTGGACCAATATTCAGTTAGGATGCCTCCGTCCCATGCCCATCCTTCTCTTTTTTCATTCCCAAGCAGGGCTGCCCCAGTAAATATCATTAGTTTACAAGTCCTTCAATGCTTTGCATCCATGGGAAAGAGGAGATACAACAATATGACTATTGTGTATCACTGTGCTTACATTGAACAGGTAACTAACAATTGCACTAAGGAGTGATATACTATTGAGTGAGTGTGCATGATGATTCATGTGGTGGCAGACAGTGAGGGTGTTCAACTAATTTGTAAGCTTGAATTCAGTGATTTGCTATGTTTGCGGGCTGATGAGTGATTTTGCCTGAAGGGGATTGGCCCTTTCACCCTAGGCTAGATTAATTTGCATAGTCTACTCTTTGCTGTACTTTGTTTCTGGTTCTTCAGAGACCAGACCAGTCTGTTTAGTTAACAAATACACATTTACACAGCATTTCCAAATTCTTTTGCTCTTCTTGTTTATCAGCAGTGTACTACAGGTCTATCTCTCTCAATCTCATTTGGGTCCGGAGTCTGACTGATTCGTTACTCATAGTCAGGACTTGTGGTGGGAGTTGGACTACCTCAAGAACAGCCAGAAGAAGGAAGTTATCTACTTCAAAGGGAAATCAGCTGGATGATGACTCTAAGAGTACTACTCAGCCCTGAGGACTGAAGAGAGATGTGTTGATTTGGGAAATACTGAGTAGTGTACTGTCAAATGTAAAACTTCTTTATGAGGTGGTTGTGGTGGGGAGGGCGTAACTGGAGACAAACTTGATATCATGTCACATCATCACATGATTGACACCCGGCTAAATGTTAGGACAGTTGTGAGATTGATCAGCCAGGTACAGCCAGATACTTGTCTGGGATTAGTTGTAAAATGGCTCTAACTTCTTCGGCAGTCACACATGAGTCGTCATGAATGGTTGCAGCAGTTGAAGCTCTTGCTCTGCCTCTTCTTGGATCACTCAAGATGAAGCTTACCTCCTCTGTCCTTATCCTTGACTCTGCAATATTGTTACTGTTTTACAATCCACAGGCCTTCTCTTCTCCTGCATGAAAGGTGAAAGATGTATAACACTCCTGTTTACCTTACAGGACCTTTTAAGCCAGGTACCCAAGATGGACATCTGGAGAAGAATGCAGATGCACTGCCCAGTTTGGCACTTATATATACACTATCATTTTTCTTTTAACAATCATAATTTTCAGAACTGCGTAGGTTCACGCCTCCATAAATTTGTATTTTTCAAACCTAGATGACAGAACATTTAGATATATAATAACTTGGGTCTCTGGGCCTCAAAGACTGTTTGCAATGTATTTAATTCAACTGGTATTCCTTCATATTCTTCCACAACAGATTTGATGATGATGATGTGCTGTTCCTCCACCTGATGAATATTGTGGCTTTGTAGTATTTAGCTTTGTCACACCTTTCCCTAACTACCCCTTCCCATACATTTATCGAACCACTAACCCTCTTCCTCCAGGCTCTGTGATATGTATTGAGGTTGACTTATGAATATACACCATAAATAAATCACATACTTGATGGGGCTGATGTAGTGAAAGTGACACCAACCACTGTGGGATCTTCTATTACCTGAGCTATTTAATAGCCCACAACAGCTCCATCATTAACTCCTTGTATTGCATGTATGCTTAACCTTGTCCCGAGTCTACTCTCCTGACTCAAGGATTTCATAAGCTTTGTTTTCATTGTTTTAACAAATTAATTAAATACTAGCCCCCCCATTGCTCAGAAGACATTTCTACTGCTAGTCTTTTTTTTTTATAATAGCAGGTCTGCAATATAAATAACCCACTAACTCTGTTTTCTTTCAATTTCAATTTCCCAAAGTTGGAGTTCACCTATGTGAGAGGGGGACCTAGCTTGTAATGTCTTTCCTGTTAGCGCGCTAGCCTGATACTACTACTTCCACAATTAGGAAAAATGTATTTGGGGCTGGGGGCTATGAACTATCCTAAGCCTGGGAACAGCACAAGGGATCTTTTTAAATGCAAACCGAATTGACATTCTGATGTCCACGTGAGGGCAATTACTTATTAGCATGCAGAGGGGAGAAGAGGGTGTGTTACTGCTTCTATGGACTGTTAGCAAACCTCTGATGAAAGAGCAGGAGCTCTGAAATGCATCAGGCTATGAAAAATGCTTGGAATGGAATACCGGTTTGAAAGTAAAGTTTCTGATTAAACATCCCTTGCTGAGTGCATCTTCAATTTTTGGGTAACACTTTGGAAACATAAATCAGGGCAGTCCAGCTGTGTGTTATGAAAAACCTGAGCTCAGTATCAAAAGATTCCCTACATGCTGTTTATGAATAATGTACATCCTGTTTTGAGAGTTAACTGTGTTACCTCTTAGGTTTCCTTGTTGTGATGGGTTACCAAACATTGTTAATAAATAAATTGTTCATAAGTAGCCAAAGTTCATAAACTGCCACATTGTAGAAAACATCTCAAGACATGTTTCAGTGTTTCTATTGAAAGACGATAAATCTAAGTCTTAAAATGCAGTTGCCAATGCTTGTTGGTTTTGGTAGCTGTCTTTAGGAAACGGAATCACGAGGCAGCAGTTGGTACACGTTTCAAATCACATGGGGCACACTTGCAAACTGCCTTGCCAAACAAACGTGATATGTGAATTAGGAGCGATCCCGGGACACGTGTAAACTGCCTTCGTGATCGCGTGTTCAGCAGCTATTTAAACCCCACCCGCTTTGTCCCGATGCTTCGCTTTTCGAAAGCAGCACTCACCTGACTCCGTTCCCGTTTGGCTCCGGTTCCAAGACTCCTCTTCTTCCAGGACTCCTGTTCTTGTTCCCTCACTCGGCAGTCGCTTCCCAGCCTCCTTGAAGGCTCCTCGAGGCAAGAGATCCGGCTTGTTCGTTTTCTGCTCACTCGGCACCTCACTTCCGACATCCTGCAAAACAAAAAGGACAGATCAACAATTGCGAGACACAGTAACATTTCTTGGCATTTTCAGCACATGGTAAGAGCTCTTACGATATTCCTATTAAGGACTCATCAAAACGAGCCTTATTAACCGTTAACAGATGGCTTGAATTTCACAAGAAAAGAAACAGCAAGCTAAATGACAAAGAGCTGTCAGAGAACGATTTACAATGTTAAAGCAAGAAGTTTAACGAACAATTTGTCACAAACTCAGTGTTCTTGTAAAAGGCTAATATTGCTTGATGCAAGATCTTTTGTTTATTTATTGTTTGTTTTTGTTGAACCTTTTTGTAAGCAGCGACCTGGAACTTACTAGGTATGATATATATATTTTGAGAAATACTGTAATAGACAACCTTTAGTCAAACTCATAGACAACCTTTTGGTCAAACTCAACACAATGTTCATAGCATCATTATCTGTTTATATTTTGAAAGGACAATACAGAGGGCTAAAGAAATAATTCACTATTACATAATCTAGGAGGTGACTCAAACATCCGGATTCTTCCTGTTGGTATGTTAAGTGAAAGTAGCAATAGAGTTAATGTTAAGATGTTTGCATACAGTGCACAGTAGGTGTATTTATATCTGTCCATTCTTTATAGGTGAATATTCCAGAGTGCTTGAAGGTAAGATCCAGCAATCCAGCCCATTCCCATTTCCTGAGAAGACAAATGGTAGATCCAGTTTGTGGGACAGACACCAGGTTTCCAGTGTTGTCTTCTTCTCTCTCATTCCCATTCCCCCCTTCCCCCGGGAGTCAGGCGGAGTCACAAGTGAATTCTTTCCTTGTTGTTCCAGTTGATTTCAGGGGGAGTCGGGGACCAGCAGTATCGAGGAAGGAACAAACCGGAATCAAGGTGGGTGACTTCGTAACACTGTGGAAGATTGCACCACCAAGAAAAAGGTATTTGGGGCTGGGGGCTCTGAACTGTTCTAAGCCTGAGAACAGCACAAGGGGTCTTTTTCAATGCAAACCAATTTGACATTCTGAGGCCCACTGGAGGAAAAGGACAATGTTTTAAATAAAGGTGTAACAAGAACACAGATCCCACTGGAGGGAAATACTGGTGCACAACACATACCACAACTCTCAGCATGCACATGCACTGGAACTCACTTGGGAGGCTCACCTCAGGGCAATTACTTACTAGCATGCAGAGGGGAGAAGAAGGTGTGTTACTGCTTCTGTGGACTGTTAGCAAGCCTCTGATGAAAGAGCAGGAGCTCTGAAATGTGTCAGGCTATGAAAAATGCTTGGACTGAAAGGCCGGTTTGAAAGTAAAATTTCTGATGAAAAATCCCTTGCTGAGTACATCAGATGTGTCCCTTGTGTAGACCCGGGATTTTAATAGTTATGGTTGGTCCAGCAGTAAGAGCTTTCACCCCACATGCCTATTCCTTTGATCATATTGTAATCTTGATTTAGAATATGGCCTGTTTCGCAACGTCCATTCCTTTCATGCCTCCTCCTCCTCCAAAGCTACTAGCAGGCAATATTTGCCTAGATGGTCTCCATCTAGGAACGCCGCAGCCAGGCAGCTATCCCCTGCCAAAATTGTGGACCAGCAGGAGGAGCTATATCAAGAAAGAAAAAACTAAAAGCACGAATTGGAATGCTCAGTGCAAACACTTGTTTATATAGTGGTGGCACAGCAGCAGAACATTGCTGGTCCCCTAGGGCCATTGGAAGTTTTGATGTGATTAGTCACAGGACCATGTTTTCACCACCGATGCATCACATAAAATGCACTGACTGCAAGGATTTAAGCCAGAATATCACCAGATTAAAACTAAGTGATTTATTTCTTTTACAGGATTTCCTAGTAAAAAAACTAAACACACACTTAGGTGCCGATCACGATCCGGTAAAAACCGGGTACGAACCGTCGGACGGAGCATATTCTCCGTCCGATGCGTACCAGGTCGTCAAAATATACAAACATGGAATTACGATTCGCACGGAAACACCATTTCCGTACGAATCGTACAAAACACCGACCGACGAAAATAAACGTACAAATGCGATCCGGGAAAGCGCCGACGTGACGTCGGGACGCACGCAGCCTGCCATTCACGAACCAGGAATCAGGATTCGCACCGACGTCATCCCGCACGGTGAATATTTTCCGGCTGCCAAAAACTGCCGGGAAATCAGGACGATGCGAACAAGGAGTACCTGTACGCGACGGACAGACATGGACCCGAACCTACGTGTCATCCCGGCCCTCATAGCAGTCGACCTCCTCTACAGGTTCGGACACAGACGCCGCAGAAGGTTAGAACAACAAAGGGAGGGGGGAAAGGGGGGGGTGGCAGGACATGGGGCAGGCCACAAAACCCCCACCAAAGTCACACAGCCCACATGCCCTGGACATACCTGACCCTCAGGCCCTGGTCACTACGAGGGGGTGGGGGCGTGTCCAGCTAAGCCAGCGACCGCCACAACGGAAGTTCTTGACGACGCGAACCGGCAACACAACAATACAGGTACGTCCCGTACCCACGCCTTAAGAGCGTGGGTATGAGTCGTACCACGCCCACACCTACGTCACCCCAACAATGGCGGGACGGCTCGTACCCACGTGGCAAAGGCCTGGGTACGGCCCGCACAAGCATTCCACAGCGTGGGTACGGATATGTACGGACCGTACCCCCACCCGCGTATGCATGAAGTGTACCCCCACCCCAACAATGTAAGTACGACCCGTACCCTCACACGCGTATGCATGGAGCGTACCCCCCACCCCAACAGTGTAAGTACGACCCGTACCCTCACCCGCGTATGCATGGAGCGTACCCCCCACCCCAACAGTGTACGTACGGACCGTAACCCCACCCGCGTATGCATGGAGCGTACCCCCACCCCAACAGTGTAAGTACGACCCGTACCCTCACCCACATATGCATGGAGCGTACCCCCCCATGCCAACAGTGTACGTACGGACTGTAACCCCACCCGCGTATGCATGGAGCGTACCCCCACCCCAACAGTGTAAGTATGACCCGTACCCCCACCCGCGTACGTATGGAGCGTACCCCCCACCCCAACAGTGTAAGTACGACCCATACCCTCACCCGCGTACGCATGGAGCGTACCCCCCACCCCAACAGTGTAAGTACGACCCATACCCCCACCCGCGTACGTATGGAGCGTACCCCCCACCCCAACAGTGTAAGTACGACCCGTACCCTCACCCGCGAACGCATGGAGCGTACCCCCACCCCAACAGTGTAAGTACGACCCGTACCCCTCCGCGTACGTATGGAGCGTACCCCGCACCCCAACAGTGTAAGTACGACCCGTACCCTCACCCGCGTATGCATGGAGCGTACCCCCCACCCCAACAGTGTAAGTACGACCCGTACCCTCACCCGCGTACGCATGGAGCATACCCCCCATGCCAACAGTGTACGTACGGACCGTAACCCCACCCGCGTATGCATGGAGTGTACCCCCACCCAAACAGTGTAAGTACGACCCGTACCCCCACCCGCGTACGCATGGAGCATACCCCCCATGCCAACAGTGTACGTACGGACCGTAACCCCACCCGCGTATGCATGGAGCGTACCCCCACCCCAACAGTGTAAGTACGACCCGTACCCCCACCCGCGTACGTATGGAGCATACCCCCCACCCCAACAGTGTACGTACGGACCGTAACCTCACCCGCGTATGCATGGAGCGTACCCCCCACCCCAACAGTGTAAGTACGACCCGTACCCTCACCCGCAGACGTATGGAGCATACCCCCCATGCCAATAGTGTACGTCTGGACCGTAACCCCACCCCGTATGCATGGAGCGTACCCCCACCCCAACCGTGCAGAGTCCTCCCAGCAGTGCACAGAGACAGGAGGGGTGGGTGCAGAGTCCTCCCAGCAGTGCCCAGAGACAGGAGGGGTGGGTGCAGAGTCCTCCCAGCAGCGCACAGAGACAGGAGGGGTGGGTGCAGAGTCCTCCCAGCAGTGCCCAGAGACAGGAGGGGTGGGTGCAGAGTCCTCCCAGCAGTGCCCAGACACAGGAGGGGTGGGTGCCTAACACTCCCAGCAGTGTCCAGACACAGGAGGGGTGTGTGCAGAGTCCTCCCAGCAGTGCACAGAGACAGGAGGGGTGGGTGCAGAGTCCTCCCAGCAGTGCCCAGAGACAGGAGGGGTGTGTGCAGAGTGCTCCCAGCAGTGCCCAGAGACAGGAGGGGTGGGTGCCTAACACTCCCAGCAGTGCCCAGACACAGGAGGGGTGTGTGCCTAACACTCCCAGCAGTGCCCAGAGACAGGAGGGGTGGGTGCCTAACACTCCCAGCAGTGCCCAGACACAGGAGGGGTGTGTGCCTAACACTCCCAGCAGTGCCCAGAGACAGGAGGGGTGTGTGCAGAGTCCTCCCAGCAGTGCCCAGAGACAGGAGGGGTGGGTGCAGAATCCTCCCAGCAGTGCCCAGACACAGGAGGGGTGGGTGCCTAACACTCCCAGCAGTGTCCAGACACAGGAGGGGTGTGTGCAGAGTCCTCCCAGCAGTGCACAGAGACAGGAGGGGTGCTCGTTTTCCAGGATCAGCACACGATGTCTACATCATGAGGCGTAGCAGGATGCCTGAAATGATGACGCAGCTGCGCAACGAACGAGCATGTGTTGTTGGTGGGTACAGTCTGTCTGTCCTGTATCTTGCGTAGACTTCCAGCACGACCGCTTCTCCTGTCCTACTTATGTCCATGTGATTTCCATGTAGGGGACGCTGGCTATCCCAACATGCCATGGCTGATCACACCTCTCCGCAACCCCATCACGCCGGCCCAGCTCCGCTACAACACTGCCCATGGCCGGACAAGGCGAGTGATAGAGAGGACGTTTGGCCTCCTGAAGAGCCGATTCCGATGCCTCCACAAGACCGGCGGCGCCCTCCCATATGCCCCGGCGAAGGTCTGCAAAATCTTCATGGTCTGCTGCATGCTGCACAACATGGCAGTTGAGAAAGCTGTGCCACTCATCCTGGATCAAGATGATCAGGACCATCCACCCGTGGAGGACGAAGGGCTTGGCAATGGGGCTAGTGATGTGGAGGACGTGGTTCCGCAAGAGGACATCCGGACTCGGCTCATACGCGACTTCTTTGCTTAGTGGTGAGTACCAGTGTCTGTGTGTGCACGCATTGGTCCCCGTGTGGCATGTGTTGTGATGTGTGTGTCCATCTGCATGTATGGCACGGGAGTCAGAGGTGTGTGTGGATGTGTCACTGGGGTGATGGTGGCAGTGATGTGTATTTCTCCAGTCATAATTGTGACCTGGCATGTTGTCATCCTTACATGTGTCGAGTACATGCACATGCAAGTGGCTGTGCTTTTTGTGGCTGACTTCTTGTGTCTCTCATATCCCCAGGTACTTGCGCATGCCGTCTGCTGGTTGCATTGTTGTGGCACTGCTATTCCTCATGGACACGTCATTGTGTGCTGACTCAGCGTTACACGCACGGACAAGTTTGGAAGTCTCCTTAGGGTAAGGGATGCATCAGGGGTGTATTGGGTGTGGCAGTAGTTCACGATGTATGCACACTGCCCCTGTCGATGTTTGTTTCCTCTGCAGACATGTTGCATCACCATGGTACACATGACATGCAGATGGGTACACCTGAATAGATGGTCAGACTTGTTGACAGTCATCAGTGATGGGATTGTGGAATGTGATGATGGCATCAATGTGTGTAACACTGCCCTCGGACACATACGGTTTGCATTGGCTTGACATGGTGTGGGACTTCCACATCAGCGGATCAATGGTGTATGGCAGGCTCTCCGTGAGCAGCAGGGGGTGTTTAGCTGTTAGCCGACACTTGTGTGCCAGTTCCATGGATATCACGCATTTGTGGTGCAGAAGGGGGGTGCCAGTGTTGGACCCACATGTTACTCCACATGACCCGTTCATGTGTACTCCGACTTGCCTCTGCAATCCAAAATACATGACTAATAAAGGTGTCCCTATGCCTCCAAGGTGCCTCTTCTCTGTCAATGCTGGTGTGTTGCCACGGTGCATCCGGCATGTCTGGCATGGTTTTCTGTGATAGTGGCTATGTGTCTATGTGTAGAGTAGCAAGATGCAAGCTGTTTGTGTGGGATTAGACCGTGTATTGGTCATGATGTCCATGACTGTGTGGGTATTGTGACATGTGCCATCCCCATGCATCCAACTTTGGCCAGGCCACCATTCTCTGCATCCACCTGACTCAAGCTTGCAGGACATGGTTCTGCCACCTGTCTACACATACCTAGGTGCCCCCCAGGACACTCAACATGATCCCTGACCTCTGCGCATGCACTGTTGCTGTACTCAATATGTCTGTCGGCACGGTTGTGCGGCCACCCCCTCAGCTGGTTGGGCCCATCACGGGTGTGTATGGTGCTCCATGTCTGTCTTGCCTAATACACTGTGACCCGTGTGTCCTGTGCCAGACTCAGGCCCCAGGGTGTGGATGGTTGAAGTCAAATGAGAACTCAGGCATGTTTAGACTTTACAAGACACATGTAAGGTAATAATGCAACCAGCAGGCATCTTCTCTTCATGGTGTGACTTTTTATTTTAGTGAGGGGGGGGAGGGTTTGACATGAGGCGCTTTCCGGGTGTGTGGAATCCAAAGTTCACTAGGGGAGTTGGTGTCCTTGCCATTTGAAATCCTCAGAGTCCATGCCACAGTCTTTGTCAACATTGGTCAGACAGTGACCAGCAACTCCATGTGGCAGAGAATGTCTTTTGATGCTGTGCTGCTGTTGCTCCAGTGGGCCAGGTGCCAGGCCAGGTGTCCTGGGAGATGGCGCTGTTGCGCCGACCCTCACGGTCTTTTCCGTGGACAACCCGCCCTCCTGCGGGGACCCTCAGAAGCAGGCCATGACGATGTTTGGGATGCTCCGTCGGATGTCTCCTCCTCCTCCTCATCCCTCCGTGTGGGTGGTGATGTTCTACGCCTGCTGGCACAGGGAGGGTTGCCCATGTTGTCGGCCATCCGATGGAGTGTACTGTGAATTCCAGTGAACACCGTCACGAGCTCAGCCTGTCTGTCCTCCATCCGCCGTTGGTGTCGCAGTAGAGACATGTTGCTCCGCATGTTGCTGGGCCTGCTGGGTCTTGATCTCATCGAGGGTCCCCTTCATCTCATTGAGGGTGGACACAACCTGGGCCATGCCCGTGGTGTCCTGCCGGTATGTGTCCAGGATGTTACGGACATGGGAATATACCGGTTTCCCAGCCAACTGGTCAGGCTCGCGCCTCCACCGTGCTCCACTCCCACCACCCCTGCACACTTGCACCTGGCCTGCCCTTGTGGGCACATCGGGTCTCCGGGACCCCTGAGGGGTGGCATTGGCGTTGTCGCCTGCCTCCTCCTGGGTGCCCGGGACACCGTGTCCCTCCTGGCCAGCCTGGCTGCATTGTGGTGTTGGGGCAGGGATCCTGGGTGTCTCCTGGGATGTGGCAGGAGTGGGGGTGGTGGTTGGCCCAGTTGTACCTGACGCAGGTGCTGCAGGTCATTGGACACCAGAGGGGCCAGGTTGGTCGGGGTCGGGTTCGTCCACGGAGTGGTGAGAGTCGTCGCTGCCGGTGGCTCCGTCATCCCGCCGAGCCGGGTCCTGTGAGTCTTCCCCCCCAGTGTTGGGGGTGATCCACGACGTTGACCTGTGTGTGAGAGACAATGTTAATTTTGTTCCATGCAACATCCATGTTTCATTCGTTTCTAAGTTGGCACATTTCCTCTGGGAATTTGGATATGTCTTGCATTCCACTCACAGTGCACTTGTACATGGGTATGTCCCTTGGCCACAGCTTTAGCAACTTTACCTATGTGTGGCACAGTCTTACTTGCTGCGTCAATTGTGACTGCAGTCAGCAGTGGAGTGGGCAGGTGTGGCGATCCATGCATTGGCGCCTTCTGTGTTGCACTGTACGTGGGCACATGGAGTGGTTCCACACACTTAGATAATGCAGGTAGCTGTCGTTGTGCTCGTGCACAGGTTGTGACATGGCCCTGTGTTTAGCCAACTAGAAGAGGGGGGGTTCTGGCACTGGCCACCCTTGTCTACATGCACGCAGTCCACCTGCTGATGAGCAGACATTCCCACACCCCACAAGGCTGATTTGCCCTCCCTGTGTGTCCCTTTCTTGCTCCCTCTCTGTCCCCCTCTCCCTCCCTCCGTGTGTCAGCCTCCTCCCTCTGTCCGTCTCCCTCTGTCTCCCTCCCTCTGTCAACCTCCTCCCTCTGTCCGTCTCCCTCTGTCTCCCTTTCTCCCTCCCTCTGTCAACCTCCTCCCTCTGTCCGTCTCCCTCTGTCTCCCTTTCTCCCTCCCTCTGTCAGCCTCCTCCCTCTGTCCGTCTCCCTGTGTCTCCCTCCCTCTCTGTCCCCCTCTCCCTCCCTCTGTGTGTCACCCTCTGTCACCTCAGCCCAGCTTCCTGGGCACAGACTGTTAGCAGATCTTTGAATGGCCCTTGGATTGTTGATGTGAGTTTGTTTCTGATCTCCAGGCACCCATTGTGTGTAGTGTGTGTGTCTGCACTGCTGCTGTGGTGGTGTGTGCTGCCACTCTTTCACAGTGTTGGCTGTTCATTAGCTGCTGTCATGTGCAAGAACGTGCCGTCACCCCCATGTGTTGATGCAAGGCGTCCGCCACTTGCTGGCGAGTCTTTCCTGTGTGGGGACACACTGTTTGTCTGGCTGTGACCTAGGCCATATGGGCAGAGGGCATTGTTGTCTGCTTCTGAGTTGCACTATGTGATTTTTGGGGCCCACACTCCCGCCATCCGGGTTACCGTGTCTTGTGTTGGTGTTTTCTGTGGCCTGTGACTTGACATTGTCTAGCTGGGTGCATGGGGCATGGTGGCGCTAGTGGCATGTGCGTGTTCATGGAGTGTGGTTGAGTCATGCGATAGCTTGGGGTGGTTGCGTGCCTGTTTGTGAGTTTGGTTGTGGATGACGTTCCCCCCATGTGAGGTGAGTTGTTTGTGTACTCACCCGGGTCTCGGACTCCTTCTAATCCGTCCTCTGCCACCACCGGCAGTATGGCCATCACCCTCTCCTCCCAGGGATGGTATTCTACGCGTCTGCGGGCCGGCCCTCCTCCAGTGACGTTGGCCTGGTTGTGTTCGTCCGTCATTTTGGCTCTGACCCTCCTCCGCAGATCGTACCACCTGGCTTGGCATTCATGCCTGGTCCTTCTGGTGTCCGCAACAGCATTCACAGCATCGACGATGGTCTGCCACATGGATGTTTTTTCAGAAATGCTGGTCTGTCTGACCAATGTTCCAAAGAGGTGTGGCTCAACTCTGAGGATTTCATCGACAAGGACCTCCAACTCTCGGCTAGTGAACTTTGGATTCTTGTTAGTGGGCATGGTGAGGGGTGGGGGTGTGGATGGGGGGGGTTGTGTGGATGGTTGTGGGTGTGTGGGTGTGGTTGTGCAGGTGTGTGTGTGAATGTGATGTGTGGGTGTTTGTGAAGGTGTGTGTGTGAAGGTGTGCAAGTGTAAGGTGTGGTCAAGCTTCTAGTATGGTGCTGTGGGTTGTCTGTGGGGTCTGGCAGCAGTGAGTCTGTTGCAAAGGCTCATGGTTTGTGTGTGTGGGCCCTTTATATTGGTCCATTGGTGGGTGTGGCTGTGTTTGAAGTTTGGGTGGGTGTGTTATAATGAGTGGTTGTGTTTTGGGCCTCTGTTTTGGATTTTGGCAGTTGCAGGTCAGTGATTGTGTTGTTTTTGAGCTTGTTGGACATGTTTAGTGGCTTTGTGCCATTCGAATGGTGTATTCTTGTGTTGTTTTGCTTTGTCCTGGTTGTGTACGTGCGTTTTTAACGTGTGTACGGTGTGTACTTCGGCCATTTGGTTGTACAGTGCTGTCCTTGTGTCTGGCTTGGAACGACTCGTACATGCGCGATGTTGTGTGAAGGTGCTGGTGTTGGGGCCTGGGGTACGCTCCATACGTCCGCGGGTGAGGGTACGGTTCGTACATACACGGGGTACAACACGTACATGGGTGGGGGTACGACTCGAACGTAAACGGGTGTACATACACGGGTGGGGGTGCGACACGTACATGGGTGTACATACACGGGGGGGTACGACACGTACACGGGTGTACATACACGGGTGGGGGTACGACTCAAACGTACGGGGGCTGGGGGGGTGTTCGGCACGTATGCAGGCACATGTCGCCATGGTTGCTATGGGAGTTCGGCGCGGACGGTGTTTTTTCCATACGGTTGTAACATCGGACGCACGGGATGGATCGTGATTCCGCGGTCGGACTTCACTTTTCACATTTGTACGGTAATTCCAAAGGCCTTGCTCTCCTCCGACTGCCTTTCAATTCTACCCTGACTCCAAAGAGGCAGATGAATAATGATAATACTACATCACACATATCACATATAATGCGGATATCCTATTTGCCATAAGTAGACAGTGGATTAAAGGACGCACACCAGTACAGGGAAGGGAGAGGGATATAGATTTTGTTTGGCATGCTCATCACAGAGTTTCCCATCTGCCAGACTCTAAATCAAGCACTTAGTTCCACTTTACTTCCTAACCTTGCCCTCCACCCAAAACTATTTTCAACAAATACGTTCACTTGCCAGTAAGTAAAGTTACTGTACTGCAGGGTAAGTTAGCAGTATTAGGCTAGGTAGAGGTTTTGCTATAAAATAGTGGGGTGTCACTGATCATCATGTTCTAAGAATTCGCCCAGTCAGTCACCGTAGTTAATGAATGACGAAAGTGAAAAATTTGAGCAAGCGTAAATTTGTCATGGAAGCCATGAAATATATATGCATAGAACACTTGGCCAGAAAAATGTGGCACATGCCAAGAGTTGATTTTTCAATTTTTTGGTAGGCTAGAATAGAACTTAGGAAAGAATAATGGAGTGAAGTACTAGTAGGAGGTGACTGAGTGGGCACTGGGAAGCACATCTTGCTGCAGTTAGGTCACAGGTGGCAAACTGCCATAGACAGGGAGGTGATGAATGATGATGGGTGGGATATCTGCCTTGCTTAAAAAAAAAGTATACTTGATTTGTAAATAAGCAATCAACGTAACTTACCACCACCCGTCCCTGCCACCGCTGGGACTTCTCCTCTTCCAACCACCTCCTGGGATGCCTCTGTCGCACTGGCCCTGACTATGCTGGCCCCGGCACTGGTGGTTTGTGTGGCTAGAAAAAGAAAATACACATTTCAGATACCAGATTCACCTCCTCAGTAATTATTATTATTTTTTAACTAAGTACTACAGCAATACCTTATTACAGTTTCGGTTAGCAGTATCTTCAATTGAATCTATCGATTTAGGATGTTTGTTGGATGACAATCTTTGAAAAGCAAGGTAGTCAAGCCAACCAAAATATTTTCATAATAGTGAAGCAGAGCTCTGATGTGTCTGAGGCATTGAAGCACAATGAAGGGGTGGAATGGTCATTGAAGGATATATGGACTTGGTTGGCAAATGCAATGGGATATCATACTTTCCTGCCAAGCTGCACTGCCATGGAAGCTGCTGGTATACTGTATAAATGAATGATAACACAACATTGTGGGGTCCATGACTATATGAGCTACATAAAGAAAGGCACAGAGAATGCTATCTCCCTGATATACTACTATCTTAGTCACAGGACAGACTCTGCATGTTCTGCACCATTTTCTGCATATTTGATATTGCATTATTTGTTTTGCACCGTTTGTTCTATACTGTCCTGGATTCTTTCTACATTCCCCCTTCCAATGCCTGAACCACCCACATAAATGGCAAGCTGTAGTCCCTTTCAACATTCCCAATCATACCATTTACTTTGTCACCCTGCACCATTCTATACATCCCATTCATTCCATTCGTCCCATTTCCAACAAAATTTTTATTTGAACCCATCTGACCGTCTTCAAATTGCAATCCTTCAGCCTTTTCCGCTTCTTTTCAAGATAATCACTACAGTCTTTTGCCAACTAAAAAATCTCATCAGTCCCCTTTGTCGACCAACACAATTCACTTTGCTGAATGTGATTGCTAATCTCTGATCTCAAACCATTTGTGAAAACAGAAATGAAACCTTCAACAGCATCTTTCTCTGAACAACAAACAATCGCAGCACAGCTCTGTCAAAGGTCAACCTATCACAGCATGACTATACCAATCTAGATATATTCAGAGCACAGCTACTAGTGATGTATCACCAATCACAGTGCGGTTTCTTGGCTGAGCAGCCAACCACCATGCAGTTTCTCTGTGAACCGGGAAACAACTACAGAACTACAAAACACCTTTAGAAATCTATAAACTCTATAAACTCCTTGTCTGTTTACCCTAGAAAGAAAATGAATCAATCAATTAAAGCTTTATTTCGGCATCAAGAAGCATCCAGAAGCAGCCATAAAAGCACAATACAAAAACGACTAAAATATAATCACATCATTGCAAATTTGCATAAATACATAAACAAAATATAAAAAACACATCTTAAAATTATTAATACATTTGTAAAAATCTTTAGACAAACCATTCAGAGTGGGTGTCCTATAGGAATATTTATCCTAGGGTTAAATCAACTCACCTAACAGTCTTGCCCAAAATGCTCCTTTATAAAGTGTCCCTGTGCAACCAAAATTTACTGAGATCTAAAATAAAATTGACTTTCTTTTCACAAAGTTCACTTTAAAAGGAACAAATGTTGATACAGACAGTAGGAGAGTTTAGCCATTGCCGGGAAGTCAGGGTGTCAACACATCTTCTCAAACCACTCTTTGTTAAAGTGGGGATTGAAAACCTCTTGGAGTAAACATTAAAGTGGCAGAAGAGGGTAAAATGGAGCAGGCTCTGGGGGAGGACTGGTCACATAGACAGATTAGCACTCTACTTGGATCAACTTGGCACACATGAAAGACTAGGAGCCAGCTCACAAACCAAAGTCTAAATCTTGTTAAAATAATTATTTCCCAGGTATTATCAATACATTCTAAATACAGCTCCATGACAAGAGGAGTCTGAAGGGTCACATAGTCCTTGACAGCTATCTTTAGTGTCTTAGTTTCCGCTCTATGTCGGTGTTTCATAATTGTAAATAACTTCTTGGCCCAAAGAAGGTCAGATTTAGAGGTAGCCGAGGAGTTGGAAAAGAGTTCAGACCTCCTATGTTAGTCAATTCACTCTTTACATATTGGAGCCAAGGGATTTTCAGACCTCTCTCACAAGCGGCACAATCAAGTATGACCTCCCTTTAAAACCAGCCTGCTGATTTGCCCAAACTGCACACGAGGGGGGGCCAATTTTTTGCTGTCCTCTACATACTTGACTCCAAGCTCTTGGTTCACAACAAAGGTTGAGCAAGCCATGGGGATTCCCAAAAGGCAGGGCAGGACCCAATTTTCTTCACCCTGAAGAGAGGTGATGTTTAAGTCCAGCCCTGTATGTGAAAATGGGGAGACATTTGCTCCTGTAGACCTCCACCAAGGGGGCCACTGGTTTTCTTCTGATGCAACAAGTTAGGTTGTAAATATAACCAGCCGCACCAACAAGTTTCTGGTCATCGTTGCGCTTACAGGGTCCCCAGTTCCCTCTTGCATCAAATACTACGCCCAAGTATGGGAAGTCCTGGGTGAAGGGGACAGGATGGCCCTGGAGATACACACTCTACAACTTGTGTGACTTGGGGCCACAGACCATATTCATAGTTTTTGGGCGGTTAGTAACAAGACCCGGGATCCCATTAAGTTAACGAATTCTTGAAACAGGCTATATAAGCCATTAAGAGTTCTCCCAAGTAGCACAGTGTCATCCACATAAAGTGATGCTGGAACCCTTTTTCCACCAATCTGGGGTACATCCACTAGGCTTACAGAAAGGGCTGTGCCCAAGCCATTGATGTATAATAAGAACAAAACTGAGGCCAAGACACAGCCCTGGTTCACCCCCTTCTCCAGTTTAAATTCCACTGTTCGCTCATAGGCTGGGCCAAATCTAACAGACACCGAGAGGTCTTAGTGCAAGGCCCGTAAGAAATCAACAAGTCTTACGTCCACCCCCAGGTCAGTCAATATGGACCACCATTTGGATCTTACCATGCCACCGAAGGTGCAGGACAGCTCTATGAAGGCCAGGCAGATGGTGCCCTGTTTGATTATAGTATATTTGTTAACAAGCAAATACACGCTTGGGCACTGCTCCACCATGCCTAGCCCCACCCGAATTCCGTACTGCACCTCCGACAGCTTATTCGATTTGTTGACCCATATCAAAAGGCAATCCAGAACAACTCTCCCTGCAATCTTGACTGCAAAATCCAGGAGGAAGAAAGGCCAATAACAAATTGGAGAATGGGGGATCTCCTTTTTTAAAAATAGGAACAATGGTAGTAGTGTGCCAGGAATCTGGGAGGCAAGTTTAAGTAAAGACATTGAAGCAGTTACATAACAGAGGGGAACTAAATTTTGGTAGTGCTGTATGCAAATCCATAGGAACCCCATCCGGTCCTGGGGCCTTGTGAGCTGGAGATTTCATAATGGCCTCCCAGATCTCTTCTAAGGTGAACTCCATGGTTAGAGGAAAAACCAACCCTATTTCATTGCTAACCTGGGGCAGCCTGGAGCCATATAGTATGCTAAAATGATTGACCCAGGCCTCTGGGCTAATGGTGGTAATAATGGAATTATCATTACGCTACACCAGGGCCAATGTAGTTAACCACCTTTCAGAAGGCCCTGGAGTCTTTCTATTTGCAAGCTAAGACCAGCCTCCCCCAGGAGGCCATTTGGATCTCCTTGCGCCTAACGTTCAAGGCGGCTTTATATTCAGCTCTACGCTGCTGGAACAGGGATCTATAACTCAGTGTCTTTTTCAGGGCCTTATGGAGTTTAACCGAGGACTTTCTACATGATGGGTCAAATCATTTTTCCTCAGGATTATCAGATCAAAGGGGCTTTATAAGTAACTCGCTGACGATGACCCCCCTTGTACAAATTGATTTGCTACAGTCTGCTAACCACCCAAGGAAGAAAGGCAGTTATTCAAGGTGTCCAAGTGGTTGACACACAAACTTTGCATAAGTTCCTTTAGATTTGCACTCCTCCAAGTCAATTGCAGCCCTTTTGATCTGAGCACTAAAGTGGACATGGGGCACCTTTAGGTTCACTACTCCACTTGCAGATGCTCTATCCCAACCATAGGGGGTTGTGGTCACTAAAAGGGGAGTCCTCTATTCTGCCCCTAATCACCCAGCCCATGAGTGATCTAGCGACAAATATATAATGAATATTTGATTCGTAGTCCCCCCAAAATAAGTGGCCTTTGTAGAATAAGAAGGGTCTATTACTTCATAGGCATTAATAATGTCAACCCTGTGCATCAAATTTAGAAGGGCTTTAGCTCTCTGGTCCATACCTGCAAAAATAAAACAGTATTTCATAAGTCGGAATTCTCTTAATTATAGAAACTCAATTTCATGCAACAGAAGAAAAACAGTACCAGAAAATAATATTGATTATCAAACAGCCTACAGAGTTCTCCCTTGGCAAACTTCTGACCACCAGATTGGTCTTCAAGGCAACACATTTGGATACCATAGCCATTTAAGAATATGCACACATTGAGATGTCACATGGTATGCGGTACTAAATATTGAGGTTACATAACCTTGAGGTACATGCAAGTATTTGAAAACACATTAATAAAACTGCTGTGCTTATATTATTCAATGCTACTGCGTAATATAACCAACTTTAAATTATTAACAATAAATGCCTTGAAAATTAACAGGACCAGACTACCTTATGTATTTTATCTTTACGTGTTTATTACATCATGATGTAGTGTGCAGTGGATCAGGTAACATGTATAATGGTATTAGCTCACAGAACTAACTCCAACACGTCTTCAGAGGAACTAGCAGCAGAAGGCCTTGAAAGTGGCACTTTGGGTACATCATAGAAGCTTCATTCACAATACACGTTCTCTAAAAAATATTGTACATTGCAAATACATTGACATCTTTCACTTGATGTTCTGTGGAAACCAGGGGAGAGAAGACTTTGATGCAGGACACTGGTTAGGAGGGAGAATGAGTATGAGGGGTTGAATAGAACACAAGAAACTGCTCTATTTTCAAAACAATGGCCTACTACATAAAAACGTAGCCTAACTATTCATATAATTATTTACAATTGTAAGTGACCTAGGAAACTCTTTCAAGTGCAACCTTATTAGTTCATCAGTTGTGACTCTATGTATCATTAATACTCAAATTATTCAAAAATCGCATTCACACAGTATTTGGAATTTATGCATATTTCAAAAAGTGCTATAACACGTTTGTGAATATTGTTTAGCATTGCAAGATTTTTATGTGTGTTCTATTCGTGACTTATAGTTGCATATTCATTGATAGGTAGTGCTGGCACAAATGATTTGTAGATCCACACCAACAGCGCCATCTACTGACTTTTTTCATCATCAAACTGTGTGTTGGATAATGTCTTTCAGTAGTTACATGCTTTGGGGGTTATTTTAATCTGAAATTATAGGCCTTATTTATGTCCAGGTCATGCAGTGCAGTGCAGCGCAGCAAGTCACCTTGATGTGCTGCATGACAGGGATACGCCATATTTAAGGCAATACAGCCCATTCCTGTCCATTCCCTTATGCTGGCTGGCACCCTTTTGGCAGCCTAGCGCCAACGTAGAAGGTGCCTGTGTTGCATGCAGGATTGTTTTTATGCAGGAAGGGACACCTTCCTGCACAAAGAAATATCCTGGTAGGCATATTCCTCTTTTATGTGTGCTGCACAATACAGCGCACATAGATAGAGGAAGAAACTATCAGAAATAGAGATTTTTCTCCTTGTTACGCCTCCCCTGGGAAGGTGTAAGATTTTGGCACATTACAAGGTTTCCAAGTTCTTGTAAATCTGGGGATGAGTCAAAATCCATGGGATATGTGTGGGAACAAACATGCAATGCCCAAGGAATGCCTGTCCTAGGCAGAGTAACGTAATTCAGAGATTTGCACTACGTTGCGTTGCTCCATATTTTTGAAGACACTCAGAACCACGCAAAACTTTGCGTGGCTCCAATAATCTGACTTAGATGCTTGCGTCATGCATGCGCCATGTTGCGTGGTGCAAACTTGATGCAACCCTCACATAAATATGCTGCCATATGTATTCCATGGCTCACTTGTAGGTAGGTAATATGTTTATTTCGGAAGACAAGTTTCATTAAAAAAAAGTACACGATTAAAAAACACACATTCACATTAAAAACCAGACATTCACATTAGTTAAAATAAATAGCTGGCTGAAATTATCAGTGACACCATTTTCTTAAATGTTTTCTTGCAAGCTTGAGAAAGTCTCTGTTAGGCCAAAACATGTCCTAACTGTTTTTAGTGAAATACAAAAATATTTGTTATATTAACAAAACGACATCAAAGCGTTGGAGGTAATTCATGTTAAGTTTACTGATTAACTTTATTGTGCAAGATGTAGGAGTTAAAAAACAATGTTTTTCATCATAGCGCAAGAGAAGTGCTATCTTATCTTATTTTATCTTAGGTGCAATTTGTAAAGCGCACTGACGCCGAAGCTTCCTGGCGCTGATAGACAGAATGAGAGAGGAGGGAGCATGAATGGCGGGATTCTAGCTAGGGGGAGGGAAGAGGTGAGTTTTTAGCAATTTCCGAAGGGAAGAGGAGGATTTGATTGAAAGATGAAGGAGATTCCAAAGCACGGGAGCCAGGTAGGAGAAACGGCGACCGCCGAATTTCTTGGTTTTATTTTTAGGAGTGACTAGCAGATGACGGTGAGCTGATCGGAGGTTACGTATTGGACAATGAGGACGGATGAGAGATTTGAGGAACGCGGGGCCAGAGCAGTGAAGTGCTGTTGGTTACGCCTGTCACCATTCCAAGTAAGGCATATCTCAGTCTACAGCCCGACAGGTGAAAGAACTCTCTGTGGGATGTGTTTGCTTAAGCAGAGAGCCAGTGCACAGATTCCAGGACAAAAAATAGCAAATTTCCCTGAAAGAGGCGCTCCTGATAAGAGCCCATGATGGGAAATCTTTGTTTATTCTTCTCTATTGCTGAATAAATCAAGGTTTTAGTGACATCGTCTGTTTATTGTTGTTGGAACTGCAGAAAGGAGAACTGCATTTTCATTTAAAAGAAGACACGATGGGTTGTCGTTTGTGGACAGCGCTATTTCTCTTTTTCGACCTGGTTCTGCTCCAAGCTGAAAAGAATGGTAAGAAAATGCGCACTCGCTATTGCTTCTGTTTTTATTTACATTAACATAGATCTGGAGACATCTACATACAGCATTGGACAAAAACTGCATTTAACAAACATACTGCTTCTAGCTTATGCGAGTTGATTAAATGTTCCCAATAGGGTGATGATCACCGGGCAAATTCAGGACAAAGAGTCAAAATAAAATTCCGGTCAAAGCAGGAGAGTCTTTGTAAACTCGATCTTGAACCATTCTTGGGATCTTTTTAAGGATGATAGTTATGATTTCTGCAGTAAAAGAGAAGGCCCTTTCTTCTGCTGACATGCATCTCACATACAGGATTGGCATTCATAGCTCCTTCCTAGATTGAAATTGATTCAGTTTGATAGGCAGTACAGACTGCACCAAGTTGAAGTAGGGAAGCATGGTGGTGGGGATTCCTTGCCTCAGGCCAGCATGGCTTTTTGTTAAGGTTCAGAGACTGACTATGTACAACATGCAGTGTAGGAAACGTCATTACTATCCCACTCAATGTGTGTAAGGATGAGGGGGAATGGGAGCTTAACGTAGAAATCTGTGGCATCATCGTGTGATAATTGCTTACTTCTTAGGGCACACTAAGGGGAACAACTTGTAATCCTAGAGAATTTGAGCATCCCAAAATCACTGAGGGCCCGATTATGACTTTTGGCGCAGCTGAAGCAGGCGGGACGCCATCGCCACGCTCCTACTGCGCCAAAGCGGTGGTCGGGCCGCCCACTAATTAGGAGTTTCCTCCTGTCTGGCGGGCTGCTTTTTGGCGTTCCTACAGTGGTGCCTCTTAAAATGGGCACCGCACTGGGAACGCCAAAAACAGTTCTGCCACACTCATAACCAGGCCCTTAGAGTGAGATATTGCATTAAAATTATAGAGCAAGATGGACTCGAGCCCTAGATTACGTTAATGGTGCTGTAAAGAGGCAAAGTGTTGGGGTTGATTTCAGGCTCCCAGATATATTTCCATTGGTTCTGCATTCAATCTGAAATCAATGTCACCACCACTGCATGATTTAACAATCTCTTCACCCTTCCCACAACACTCCTGCAGCTACAACAAGAAATTCACCATGAAGAAGTAGTGCAAATTAGCATCACTTTCACCTCAGAGTACTCAGTGTAGGGCATTGATTATGATCTGGTCAAACAATTCCGACTCTTACACAAAAGCTTGTTTGTGCAGAGGTCAGAATTATGAGTAGTGAGATCAAATCCACACCCCTGTGATTTTCCACATGTACATATTGGCAAGAGGTCAATCCTACCGATAAATGTGGGGGACAATGTCCATTAAATACCATTCCATACAGATATTGGTGCAGAAAGCACCAAAATCAAATACTTATGGCTGATATTTAAGGGCAAAACACATATTAGGTTCTATTTATTACACCTAATACATGTTCAGTCCCATTATATCAAGTCAAGTCAAACATGACGTTTATTTAGACCATAAGGTCTTTAAACCCATAAAAACATCACCCTTCACAATAAATCTAAAAAAGTGCTCAATTCATCATAACTTCCAATACAAATTTCCAATATCCATGAACCTTTTCCCTAGTTTACTCGGTGTTAAAACTGTAATACATACAGACATCTATCTAATGGCATAAAAATTTTAAAATCGATAAAAATTTCTATTGTACAATATAGTCCTAAAACAATATGAGACACATAAGGCTTTGTCGAACAAGAAAACTATCCTAACTTCCATCATATCTCTCAGCCATCCGTTACCCTTTCCACGAGAAACCTTTTTGCTACGTCCATGTACTTTGCAATGGCTAATGAAATTTCAAGATTTGTCATATCAGTGAGAAGTTTGATTGCTTGTGCGTGTGAAACGGTCCCATATTTTAAAAAAATCAGAAGAAAAAACTGTTTCCGCAAGGCTAGCAGTTTTGGGCAGTGCACTAAAATGTTTAAATTATCAAATTTTGCCCAGCGGTCATGAACGTTTACCACCGGGTTGCCTCATTTCTGCTTTGACTTTCCCGTTAATCATACCAAAATGACCACCCATTATATCGGTTTTTAATGGAAGCAATAACAGTGGCAGCTGGCATGTCCCGAGGGCGGTAGGGCGGGTGGGACATTAGAAACAAAAAATGTTATTACATTAAAACAACTTACCTGCGAGCGTGACGCGAAGTCCTCTGCCTCCTTGGTGGTCTTCCCTCCTTCAGGCAGGCAGGCAGGCAGGCTACAATCTCTCTTCACCAATCCTAGTGCTGCTCTCACCAGCATGAGAGCAGTGCTAGGATTGGTAGGGGCAGCCTCGCTCTGTGCTCCACAGCACTATGGAGGCTTTGGCTTTCTGTAACCTAGCTGTCTTAAGACAGCTAGGTTAGAGAGGTTCAAAGCAAAACGGCCCGCCAAAAAGACATGCACATTTTAAACTGAAAGTGCCCTGCTCTTTCTGCTGCTATCATTCAGCAAAACAAACAAGGTGATGGACGGAATGTTGCACATTGGCAAAACATTCACCCCCAGTCACAGATCTGGGTTTAATCCATCGTTATTTTGCTCACCACGCCACCCCAGTTCAGACATGGCCATATGCAAATCAGTCTTGACCCTGTGTCTCATGGGAACAGTCCAGCCCAAACTGCCAAGCCATGTCTTCCCTGGACCGGAATCATGCATCCTAGGACCGGTTTTGGGGTTTCACCCCTCTTCAGCCAGGATAGCTTGACTCCAGTGGCGTAGTGAGCATGGGACCCACGTCTGGGCTGTCATTCAGCAGCAGCCCTGCCCCTGTCCTGATGCTCGGTTCGGAATAGGGTGAAGAAAATAAAATGATAAGGAATTAACTTCACCACCATTTTATTTTTCTGTCAGGGGGCATTTCAGGGGGCAACACTTTTCCGCTCCTCCGTAATAAATATTGCACAACACCCTTTTGGGCTCTCATGATGAGGACCTAGCTTGTATTATTCACATTGTTCTTTCAAGAAAGTGGGCATGTATACAGACACATAGTCCAGTTATTTAATTCCAGGTCAATTCAATTACTATGCATTACTGAGTTGAAAAAAAATATGGAACGAAAATATCTTTGCAGGTATATGTCCGAATGACGTTTAAAGCTGGATACAATTCACAGTTCCCATACCCATGGGCAAATATTTAATATAGCAGGGCCTCCTTTACAAATACTAAAATAGCATTGGCAAGGCAATAGGTCTTGACTGGTAAAACTATTGGCTTTGACAATGTTTATTTTTTTTATTCTGGATAGCCACAGCAAATGCACATGCATTCACGGCAGCCATCTTGGGCCAGGATTTGTAAAAATATCACAAACTGCATTTATAGACGGCCACAACGGATGCATGCTTATGCTCAGAGGCCATCTATGAATATCTTTTGTTAAATGTTTTTAATTTAAAAAAATCTAATTCACAGATGGACACCCTGAATGCATTAGTATCCACATTGGCCATCTCTGAATGGGATTTCCTAACATAAAAATAAAGCCATTGGAAGATAATGGTTGACTCTGCGTATTCATGCACAAGCGCTTATGGTCATCTTGAAATTATCACAAAAATAATTTCAGATAACTGAAACTGTGACGGGCAGTGCAGGAATAAGCAAGGGGGTGAGGGAAAGAGGATGCTGGGTGAGGTGTGAGAAAAAAAGGTGGAAAGGGCATGGACAGTGAAAGAGAGATGAAGGTGGAGCAGGGAAAGGCAGCGAGGGAGAGAAAATAGTCCCTCCCACGAACCACAAAGCAAGGACTAACATCAGCAGTGCAAGGATAAATAATCCAATTAGAACCAAAATGCGCCTGTGTGAGACAAATGCAAGAATGGGAAGGAAGCCATCAAATCAGGAGCAGGAAAGACAGACTGACAACAAAGCCATCCAATTATGAGCAATGGCTAACCTAACGTATAATGTAAATATAAATAGTGTATTGGAAACAATAGTTCTCCAATAGACAGCTAAAGCTGCATGTAGTCGGTACCTATAAACAGGCAACATACTATAAAATGCCGCAGGTAATAAATTGACAACACTAGGCTTGTGTCAGCAAAGTATTGTATTAAAAAGGGAGCAGCAGCAGACCTTTTAATGTCTTTCCGAAGGACTCCATGAACATTTACAGTGTTCCACGAGTAATTGTTACAATAGACTGAACAGCGGCCCAAAGGGCCTTAAACATTAACATGTTCAGTGAAATATATCCTGTCCAGGAGCTTTAAGGTTTGAGTGGGTGTAAAGCACCAAGTCCCAGATTTACAAACATTTTGCACTCGATTTGCACCGCAAACATGACGAAAACCTGCAAAAAATGTTTTTTTAGATTTACTTTCCAGCGCAAAACTTGTTTTTTGCTGAAAGTTGCCTCTAAGTAATGCAAAACAATGCTTTACATTATTCTACATAAAGTATGTGTTTCTTGGGTGGTACGTGGTCATTCCCATGGGCACCCATGGGCAAAATCCTATCTAGCAACAATAGTAAACGGTTTTGCACCAAAAAATAATGCCACTATGAAGCAAGCATTGAAAAGGAGAAATGCTTTCAATTCTTCTAACCTTTCTTATTTTGCATGTGTGCTGCACTGTGCTGCGCACTTCGAAAGTGGGACAAGTTTTAAAAGTAGTGACAGCATAGTATTTTGTACTGGAGGTGTACCGTTCCAGTACAAAACCTATGCTAGACCTGAGGCAAACACCCTTGCACTATGGTGCAAAGGGGTGTGCGTGGCGCTAGGTGGCCTAATTGTGCGCCATCAGAGTCGATTGTGACATTACTTAGTAGATAAGGCACATTTCTGCTCTCTCCCTCTCAAGCAAAGAAGCGCTGCGACTTTGGTTGCTGACCCGCGCAGTGTGACACCTTTGTAAATCTGGTGCCAAATGTACTCCCTTCAGAGAAAATTTTTTTATGAAATTGTCAGAGTGCTGTATCCCTGCTAATAGGGTGAGAGAGAAATCAGATGAGAAATTGTACAAGTTAAAAGAATGCTCTTTCTATATCATTGCTGGGACCTTGGTCTCCCTATGCCACGAGATACTAGATATCACTTGACTTGTCTTTTATACGATTACAATATATCTTCTTTGTATCCTGTTGGTGTTTGTGCAATTGTAATATTTAATGTGTTTTCTCTAGTATGCTTCTATGGTTTTAATTAACCGAATAAAGTGAATTTGACTGACTGACTGATATCACTCCATCTCAAGTAACTAATTCCCAAAATGACGATGAGCCCCTACCACCCCTAGGATCGCCTAGATTAGTTCAGACATCTCTCTGAAGTGCATTATTTGTATTGTAATATTAGATACCTATGTTCAATTCATACTTGTGCCATAGGAATGTGCAAACACGTAGATTAGGGTTGGTTACCGAACAAAAATTTAATTTGGCCCATTTGGAAGAATTGTTAAATCGACTTCTCATCTTTGGACCAGAGCGGTGCCCTATTAAAGATGAGAGAATTAAGGAACCTCAAGGCTTTTTCGCTTTTGCAGCTTACTCAACTCCTTTCTTTATCAATCCCTTCGAATTGCAAGAGGACTATGGAGTTTTTCCTTTAAGCTTCCCGTTACCACAGTAAGACGTTCTACATTCAGAAAGCTATACAGAATAAAGGGGTATATGCCAGACAAGGGCAGCAGAGTCTAAAGCCTCTGTGCCCCAATAGGAGGCCCCGGCAAGAAGATTGTCAGTGGTAGATTAAGGACCCATCTAAACTGCTAGATCAATGAGCGGTTGACAGACATTTGTTGTAATTGTGGTGATTATAGAGGCAATAGGTGCACACAGATTTAGACCTGAAAGGAAAAAGTTTTTACTGCTACATTCCTTAGGGTTTGAAGGTAGGGATACGCTCAAGCATCTACCTGAAGCTGAAAGTGTAGAAGGAGAGGAAGAAGATGAGTATAAAAGCACTGTCAGGAAATTAGCAAAGAGGTACGATAAACCGCCCAGCGTAGTTGTTTTGCGACACAAATTCTTCAATAGAGAACAAAAGAATGATGAAGACGTTGACACTTACATCACTGCCCTCAGGAAAAGGGTCGCAGGATGAGAATTTGAGAATTTCAGTGAACAACTGGTCCGTGACCAATTTATAAGCAAATGCTCAGACAAATCTATCAGACAAAAACTACTTTATTTAGAAAACCCATCTCTTGATGAATCTATAAGGGAAGCTAACAGTTTAGAAACGTCACAAGCGTCTATAAAAGAACTTGAAAAAAAAAACACTGAAGTGGTTACTCCTGTGCGTCTTCAACATCTTTAAAAAAAAGAGACATACCACAAAATTGTTTCTTTAAG
Source organism: Triturus cristatus (assembly GCF_964204655.1). Classification (NCBI taxonomy): domain Eukaryota; kingdom Metazoa; phylum Chordata; class Amphibia; order Caudata; family Salamandridae; genus Triturus; species Triturus cristatus. The sequence continues at coordinate 837,007,362 of NC_140591.1, forward strand.
AGAACTGACATTTGTTTTAGGTGTGGCAACCCGTTTCACGTGAAAAATGGAAGACCGTGCCCAACTAAAAATGTAGTATGTCGTTCATGTGGAAAAATTGGCCACTTTGATAAAGTGTGTCAGAGTTACAAGAGAGGAAAAGTACGTATTGGATGCATCAAAGAAACCAGTGACAGCGAGAATGAGGATACGCTAAGCGAATTAAAAGACATGGTACTCGTTGTGGAAGACGGAGAGTTTAAAACTGGTGATCCTAGGTGTTGGAGAAAACGTTTTGCACCTTCTAGTGGACTCTGGTGCGCGTATCACCATGATCACTGAATCTCTCTTTAGAGCAAACTGGGGTGAAAGAGAGCTTCTTACTCCGGATCGCGCACCCGTGTCTTACGAAGGACGCAACATTGATCTTCTAGGTTACTTTGAGGATGTTATGAAATTCAAATATAGGCACATTCATGGTAAGATATATATGTTGCAGTACATGGTTTGAACATATTAGGGTGGTTCCATCAAGGATTATTTAACATGATGTTATGTCCAGGCGCTAAGGAACAAGTTTTGGCCATCCGTGATGATGTTCATGTCGAAGATCTCCTCAATAAATATCCCAAAATATTTTCTGGCGAGTTGGGCTGAATAAAAGGTCTCAAACATGAAATAAAGGTTAGAAAAGACGCTATCCCGGTGAGACATAAGATCAGAAGCGTACCTTTCAGCATAAGGGAAGACCTAGAAAAATAACTCATGACTATGCACAAAAGAGGTGTAATTGAACCAATTGAATCGTCTGACTGGTCTTCATTCCTAGTTGTAGCACGGAAAAAAAATAATGAATTGAGAATTTGCATTGACTTACGCAGTCTAAATAAAGTGATTTGGGTTGACGCACACCCCTTACCCAACATCAATGAAATGCTAGGTGTGATAGCGGGGTCTCAAGTGTTTTCGAAATTAGACCTGGCCTCTGCATACCACCAGATAGAACTAGATAAGGACTCGCGTCATTTCACTGCTTTCAACTCAACTTTTGGCATGTTTCAATTCTGCCACATGCCGTTTGGCCTGGCCTCGGCGGCCTCGGTCTTTCAGCGAGTGATGGTCAATTTGCTAAAAGGGATAAAAAATGTTGCTATCTTTCAGGATGACATCCTTATATTTGCTAAAGATCAAGCAGAACATGACAAGACCTTGAATTAGATTCTCTCCATCTTCCAAGAGCATGGTGTAGTCCTCAAACGTGACAAGTGTGTGTTCTCAAAAGACTCTGTAGAATATCTGGGTCACACCATCTCCAGTGCGGGAATCACTCCTAAACCAAGTCTCGTACAGGCCATACTGGACGCCACTGCTCCTAAAGACAAAGTAGGAGTGAAATCTCTACTAGGACTGTCTGAGTTTTATGCTCGCTTTATTCCGGACTATGCTACAAGGGTACGACCCATTTCAAAATTACTTAAACACCAAAATGAATTTGTGTGGGACGATGATTGTGAACAAGCATTTTCCTGTTTAAAAGAACAATTAAGCACTGTTAAAGCATTGAAACCTTTTGAACCTTCTGTACCATGCAGGTTGACTGTAGATGCTAGCAGTTATGGTCTAGGTGCAATATTGACCCAGGAAGTTCAACATCAGGAACATACCATTGGTTTTGCATCAAGAGTATTGAGGGACTCAGAAACACACTACTCAGTCATTGAAAAAGAACTGCTGACATGTTGGTGGGGCATTGAAAAGTTCAAGAGTTACTTATGGGGCACGACATTTACGTTACAACACAGTGCTATGGAGACATGGAGCCCAATTCAACTCTAATTCTGCAAGGAAATCAAGTAGCTAAACAAAGATTTCATTTGATGAGAGGCCTCAGATTCATATTCCTACACCACCCATACCGATTTCCCTCAAAATGTCAAGCTCCCATCACATTGCTACTCTGCCATTTGCCATAGTGATTATGCCAATGGGCTATAATTTAGAACTACCCTATTTATACTTTCGAAATTACACCTGGTCTCATTTCCCTTCAGTGGCTTGCAATAGTTAGATAGATCATCTTTGGAACTATGGGCATAGTTCAACTAAAAAACCATAGGAACTGACTTCTCTTCCACCATCAAAAACTCTTCATCTGTCACCAAGCAAAACATTTGAGGCCTTGAGATCAGTCCTAGCTCCATTACTGACTGTCTCCCTTTAAAAATATGTGAACTGGAGGAACATCCTTGCCCATCAAGTATTTTTAATCGTATATAGTGCAAACTCCACCCAATGTGTGTCAGAGCACTTTACAGAGACTCAAGTTAGATAGAGAACATCAAGAGGGATAAAACCCGTATATAGTAACACAGATTCACATTGAAATTAGGTAGATGGAGCACATGCTGTAATCTTCTCAGGTGCAATCCGAGGAATAGCAACGTATTTGGGACAGGTACAATCCCTTATATTGTTCCCAGTTTTGCAGTAAATGTCAGGCTACAAAGAGACGGTAACAGGGCCTGCTAGGGCAATTCTTGAAACAGTAGTCTTTACATCTCAATCTTGGAGGAACCAGGAGAAGGGTTCAATCTGATTGATGGGCTGGGTGGAGTTCTACAACTTGGGTATACTTCTAGTGAAAGATTCTTTACTTTAAAGTTCATTGTTATTTTTCAGATGGGGACTTCCAGTAAAAGAGTTGTTTTGTGCTGGGAAGAAGGTACCCTGCAGAGATAACCAGTTTTTTAAAGCTATTCCTAGGTCTTCGAGTGAAGAGATTTGTGAATAATGCATGCCAATTTCAAGATTCTTCTTGCTTCAATTGAGAACCAATTTAAGGAAATGAACATAGGTGTGATGTGGTCATACTTCCTGGAACTTACAACTACCCAAGTAGTAGAGTGGAATGCAACATTCAAGGACATGAAGTAGAGTTTAGTGGTTTGAGTTAACAAGATGTTGCCATAATCTATTTTTGACTAGTCATTGAACAACTTGTTTAAAATCTTCAGTTGGGAAAAGTGGCTCATTACAAAACACGACGACAAACACATCCTATCCAACATTTACAAACTGCTAAGAGACTAGTGTCAGTGACAGGCCACCCACCCAGAGGAGGTAAGGAATCTGGACTGGGGTGTTCCATGTCCAGCAGGGAGTGGGCAGACATCTACACTAGGATGCAAATTTCAACAAACAGAAGGACAAATTAAGACGCCCTATAAATGGACACTTTATTGGGACTAGATGCCTGAATGGGTCCACAAATGGTGCCCAACTAAATCCCCCCAATTGCTGGAGGATCTGTGGAAGTGTGGGTACACTGATGCACCTTGTGTGGGACTGTCCCAAACTAGCTCTCCGTTGGGAAGAAATTATCAATAACATTAATGATATGTTCAACACTGACGTACGAGGTTCTGGGCATATACCATACTAGGACTTCTAAATCAATTGACAAATACACTAAGATAAAATTGGGGCAAAGCCATGACTATGGTGCTGTGGCCCGCCATACAGGTGGTAACGGTACGCTGGTGTAGTAAGTGGACATCAGAATATGGAAACTAGCTCCAACAACTCTGGAACTTACTGGGTATGGAGAAACTCACAGCCTCCCTAGATAAGAGAGAAACACAGTTTCAGAAGACATGGGGACCATACATTAACTTCTTGTCCCAGGAATAAAGAGAAGTAACATGCCCCAGACAACTGAGAATACTAAAACTGATGGAAACACATCCTGAATGGAGCGCACTTTTGATTTACCATACAGAAATCAGGGTGCTATCAATCAATCAGGATTTATAAAGTGCAGCTAATCACCCAATAGGGTTATCCAGGTGCTTGAAGGCCCCGGAGGCTTATTCGAACAGCCAGGTCTTGAGGGCCATTCTGAATTCCGGAAGTGAGATGATGGTCCGGAAGTGCATGGTCCAGGTCTTTGCTGCGATGTGGGAATTTGAGCGTCTTCCACTTCTGCTTCGGTAGACGCAGGGAGAAAGGGCAAGTGAAAGGGAGGTGGAGCGTAGTCTTCTTGATGAATTGGTGCACAACTGGACAAATATCCAGATGCACAACATCAAGGAGAATATGCTAATGCATGTTGCTGATACTGCTTTCACTATACAGTAAAACTCAATAAAATAAATATAAAACATAAAATCTTCAGTTGGGACCAACTGTTTCATTCCACACAGGAGATGCATTTGTAGTTGAGTTACTTTTATAAAGTTGTATATGTGGTATTGAACATTAAGGTTCTTGTCTAATTGGCAGCCTAGAGATTTTAAGCGTTCAATGAAGGGGTTCTGGCTCTTTCATTGGTGTTATGAATGCCAAAGTGTTTGTCCAGCATCCATGGTTTGCATTATTTATTAGCAAGTTGGGTTTGTGTTACAGTGTATTGCCAGCATTGCTTCCGCCTCTCTTTTTTTCTGGAGCCCTGCCTGGTCTATGTGCCATATGTGGCTTCACTGCCAGCTGTTGGTTCGATGTGACCAATGCAGGTGCAGGAGACATCTATGTTTTGTCTTTATAAAGTAACACGTAGAGTTAATGTGAATGCTCCAAAGCACAAGGTGCAACATACAGATCACAGATGTGTATTGTATGTAGATGGCTCAGTGAGTTACTGCTTTTATCAATCAATCAATCAATCAAAGCATTTATATAGCGCACTACTCACCCAGAGGGTCTCAAGGTGCTAGGGGAGGGGGGTCCGCTACTGCTCGAACAGCCAGGTCTTGAGTTGCTTCCTGAAGGCGAGGTGGTCCTGGGTCAGGCGGAGGTGGGTCGGGAGGGAGTTCCACGTCCTGGCGGCGAGGAAGGAGAAGGGCCGTCCCCCTGTGGTGGCTCTTCGGATGCGGGGGACGGTGGCGAGGGCGTGGCCGGTCGATCGAAGCTGGCGTTTGGGAGCGTAGAAGTTGAGGCGGCTGTTGAGGTATCCTGGGCCTTGGTTGTGTAGGGCTTTGTGTGCATGGTGACCGGGAGCCAGTGCAGGTCTCTCAGGTGTCCGGAGATGTGGCTGCGACGGGGGATGTCCAGGATGAGTCGTGCTGAGGCGTTCTGGATCCGCTGAAGTCTTTTCTGGAGTTTGGCGGTGGTTCCGGCGTAGAGGGAGTTGCCGTAGTCCAGACGGCTGGTGACGAGGGCCTGGGTGACCGTCTTCCTGGTCTCGGTGGGGATCCACCGGAAGATCTTTCGTAGCATGCGCAGGATGTTGAAGCACGACGAGGAGACGGCGTTGACTTGTCTGGTCATGGAGAGGGTGGAGTCCAGGATGAAGCCCAGGTTGCGTGCGTGGTCTGTTGGTTTGGGTGCGCTGCCTGGGGCGGGGGGCCACCAGGAGTCGTCCCAGGCGGAGGGTGAGGATCCCAGGATGAGGACTTCCGTCTTGTCCGAGTTCAGTTTCAGGCGGCTGTTCTTCATCCATTCGGCTACCTCTTTCATCCCTTCGTGGAGGTTGGCTCTGGCGGTGGCGGGGTCGTTGGTGAGGGAGAGAATCAGCTGGGTGTCATCGGCGTAGATGATGTTGAGGTTGTGCTGGCGTGCGATGTCTGCGAGGGGGCTCATGTACACGTTGAAGAGGGTTGGACTGAGCGAGGAGCCTTGAGGGACGCCGCAGATGACTTCGGTGGCTTCAAATCTGAACGGGGGGAGGCGGACTCTCTGTATCCTTCCGGCGAGGAAGATGATCCACTCCAGTGCCTTCTCCTGGATTCCGACGTTGCTGAGACGCTGCACTAGTGTACGGTGGCAGACAGTGTCGAAGGCCGCGGAGAGGTCTAGGAGGATGAGGGCCGCTGTTTCTCCGTTGTCAAGCAGAGCTCGGATGTCATCGGTGGCTGCGATCAGGGCGGTCTCGGTGCTGTGGTTGGCCCGGAAGCCAGACTGCGAGAGGTCGAGGGATCCGTTCGTCTCGAGGAAGGCGGCCAGCTGCTTGTTGACGGTCTTCTCGATGACTTTTGCAGGAAACGGGAGCAGCGAGATGGGGCGGTAGTTCTTGAGGTCGGAGGGCGTGCTTCCAGCTCTCCAGGAAGGTAGCGGTGTCGAAGGAGGTGTTGATGATGTCCCGCAGGTGGGGTGCGATGACAGCGTCGGCCTTGTTGAAGACGTGGTGAGGGCAGGGGTCGGTAGGAGATCCGGAGTGGATGGAGTTCATCGTGCGGACGGTGTCTTCGGTGCTGATCGGGGTCCAGGCGCGGAGGGTGGTGGTGGGGGGCGGTGGTTCGGTCGTGGCGTGCGTCGGTTGAGTGCTGAAGCTGTTGTGTATGTCCGCGATCTTGTTGTGGAAGTAGGAGGCGAGGGAGTTGCAGAGGTCTTGTGAAGGGGTGATGTCGTTGTTACCGGCGTTGGGGTTGGAGAGCTCTTTGACGATGTTGAAGAGTTCCTTGCTGTTGTGTGCGTTGTTGTCCAGTCGTTCCTTGAATGCGGTTTTCTTGGTGGCGTGGATGAGTTGGTGGTGTTTTCGGGTGGCGAGCTTGAGGGCAGTCATGTTGTCCGGTGTTGGGTCTCTGCGCCAGGTTCTCTCGAGGGCTCGGCAGTTCTTCTTGGAGCTCTTGAGTTCGTCGGTGAACCATGGGGCTTTCTTGCTACCGGGTCTGCTAGTCGGGGTCTTCAGAGGGGCGAGGTCGTCTGCGCAGTCGCTGATCCACTTCGTGAGGTTGGTGGCCGCTTGGCTGGGGTTCGTTGCGCTGGTGGGTGGGTTCTTGCTCAGGGCGGTTGCGAGCTGGTCGGCTGTGATCTTGTTCCAGCTTCTGCGTGCAACCTGTTGCTGGTGGTGGTGGATCGTGGTCCTTCTGAAGCTGAAGTGGACGGAGCTGTGGTCCGTCCAGTGGAGTCCGGTGGCGTGGCTGAAGGCGATGTACTTGCTGGATGCGAAGACGGGGTCGAGCGTGTGGCCGGCGTAGTGGGTGGGGGTGGTGACCAGCTGCTTGAGTCCGAGGTTGGCGAGGTTGTCCAGCAGGGTGGTGGTGTTGCGGTCGTTGTTGTCCTCCAGGTGGAAGTTGAGGTCCCCGAGGAGGATGTAGACAGCGGAGGGGAGGGCGTGCGGGCTGATGAAGTCGGCGATGTCTTCGCTGAATTGTGTGCGTGGTCCCGGGGGTCTGTAGATGAGGGTGCCTCTGAGGGTGGTCTTGGGGTTGATGTGGACCTGGAAGTGCAGGTGCTCGGCGGGTGCGAGGGTGTCGTCGGTGTTGGTCGTGATGGTGTTCCTGTGGATGATGGCGATGCCTCCTCCGGTGTGGTTGATGCGGTCCCTTCGGATGATCTTGTAGCCGTCTGGGATGGCGATGGCAATGTCGGGCGTTGAGGAGGTGTTCATCCAGGTTTCCGTGAGGAAGGCGACGTCTGGGGCTGTGGTGTCGAGCAGGTTCCAGAGCTCGACGGCGTGTCTGTGGACGGAGCGGGTGTTGAACAGGATGCATTTCAGGTGGCTGCTGCTGTTGCTCGTCTTGGTCTTGGTTGGTGCTGGAGTAGTGCAGGTCCGGATGCAGGTGAACTTGCAGGAGTTGCAGCAGAAGGGTCCGTGGGTGCGTCTCGGGGTGGCTCGGTAGCATCCTGGGCTTCGGCCGGCGTTGAGTGCGTTGAGGGTGGCGGCGTCGTACGTCCGGTGGGTGGGCTGGGGTCTGCGGGGGCCAGGGGTCCTGGCGCTGGGCGCGGTCCAGGCGTGGACGGGCGTAGACGGGCTTACCTTTGGCGCACCTTCGGCGCTCAATTGGTGCTCCCGCTGCACGCGTCCGCTGCGCGCGTCCGCTGCGCGGTCGCTCTGGGGACGTCATAAGAAGGGAGCCGGTCGGGAGGGTCTGCGGGGAGGCGGGAGCGCGAGCCAATCGGCTGGCGGGGGGGCGGGGCCATGGGCTGGGGCGGCGGGAAAGCTGGAGCGGGCTTGGCGGCCCTCAGGTGGCTGGGGCTGCGGGAGGCTGGTGTGGGCTCGGTGGCCCTCGGGTGGCTGGGGCTGCAGGAGCAGGCACAGGCACAGGAGCGTGGGGGTGACCAGGCCGGAAGGCGCAGTGGTCACTCCCTGGTTCTGGTCAGGCTCCCCTTAAGAAGGGAGCCGGTCGGGAAGGTCTGCGGGGAGGCGGGAGCGCGAGCCAATCGGCTGGCGGGGGGGCGGGGCCACGGGCTGGGGCGGCGGGAAAGCTGGAGCGGGCTTGGCGGCCCTCGGGTGGCTGGGGCTGCGGGAGGCTGGTGTGGGCTCGGCGGCCCTCGGGTGGCTGGGGCTGCGGGAGCAGGCACAGGCACAGGAGCGTGGGGGTGACCAGGCCGGAAGGCGCAGTGGTCACTTCGATTATCACACAGATCATTTTATTACTTGCATTAAAAAGTTTTAATTCTAATATGGAGTAGTGAGCAATGAACTGGAATCAAACAGCTGTATGCAAACCTCAAGGCATAGGTTCAGAATCTTATTTCTTCTAAATGTTTCGTTATTCTAAGGTCCCTAGAGGAAATTCTGATTAGTATAGACAACTCCAATCATAGAGTTTCGTTTTAAATTTGGGTTTGTCTTTCTCCAGACCAAGCACTCTTAACACATAATGCCTACCAGTATAGATAACTTGTGGCCTTTATTGTCTTATGTAACATTTCCTATACATTGATTTACACTCCTGTATGATTCATTGTTGCTGTATAATATTTAGGTGTAATTTAAAGCTCGCTAACACCCTAAATAGGGATGAGTAGCACTATAGAAGAAATTAAATAAATGTGAGAGAGGAGGCATTGAGAGATCAGGGACACAGTTGGAGGGTGGAAGTGCGGTAATTCATGAAGAAAGAGGTCATATAGGGTGGAAGAACATCAACACATTTTTGTTTCTCTTGGCACCAACAACTCTAAAGCTGGCCCTTTGTTGCTTGGTGCAAGTTTCAAACTCATTGTTTCGATAAATACATTGCTAAAGCAGGGAAATAGTAAGCCTATTGTACAATAAACAGATAGTGCAAGAGACGGCAAGAATATGGATTATGATTTAAATTATGTCACAGATATCATCCCTCTACACATAACAACAACTGGAAGCTGGTGAACCTTATTAGCAGAAAACAAAATGCATATTTTACCAAAGTTTGCTTAAAAATTCTGTCCTTTGTCATTTGTATTGCCGCATCACAACTGTTGGACTTGGCCCTTTTTGCAGGGTCATCCCTGAACTTTTTGCCTTCCTCCTATATTTTTTCTGACCTGTTGTTGGCTGTTTTATGACTCCGGGCACTTTACCACTGCTGATCAGTGCTAAAGAGCATATGCTCTCCCTATGGTAAATTAATGTATGATTTGTGATTCCATGACTGGTTGGTTTGGTTTACTTGTCAGACCCTAGTACAGTGCACCAGGAGTGCCCAGGGCTTGTAAATCCAAATGCTGCTGGTGGGCTTGCAGCACTGGTTGTGCCACCCACAGAAGCAGCCTGTAAACATGTATCTAAGGTCTGCCATTGCAGAGCCTGCGTGCAGTCTGGTACTGTCATGCTGACTGGGCAAGTGCACCCACTTGCCAGTCCCTAAACCTTCCCTTTTCTTCATTTCAGACACCCCTATGGTAGGCAGGGTGCATTGTAAGGATAAGGTAGGACATGCCCTGGTGTGTGTGGCATCTTCTAATAGTGAATTACAGCCATTTTCGTTTTTCACTATTGCAAGGCTACCTGTTCTCCATAGGCTAGAATGGGCAGTTTGGTTATTAAATTTTATAATCCTAACTGACTCAGGGAACATGGTAGAAATTCGAATTTTGTATGCCTGAACTCAGAATGCTAAAATACATCATTTAGTGAAGTTGGTTTTAACATTCTGTGTTTGAAAATGCCACTTTTAGAAAATAGGCATTTTCTTGTCTAACCATTCAAACTTGCCTCTGCTAGGCTGTGAATTTCCTGTCTGGAGTTTGAGTGACAGGGCTGGGGAATTCCCGGAGACAGGGTGAGTCCGCCCAGTGGTGAATAGAGAGATCTGCATCTAGATGGGAGGGAGGAGTTGCACCTGGGACCTGAATAGGACAGTGCCTGCCCCCCACAGTGCTGGCTCCACCCACTGTGGTGCGTCTGATGTCTCTGCTCTGCACAGTGAAGGAAGAGAAGGAATCCTGTCAACAAAGTGCTCCAGGGCTGTACTTGCCTTCCACAATGCTGGCTCCACCTCCTGTGGGGCGTCTAATGTTTCTGCCCTACACTGTGAAAGGAAAGGAGAAGTCTGGTAAACAGAGTGCTCAGGAACTGGTTTGGACTGGGCAAAGACCCCTCTGCCTTCAGAGGACAAAGGATTTCTGGGTATAAATATTGGGACCCTGATCCCAAGAATTTAGATCACTTTGGGAAAAACCTCTGTTGAGGGAGGAACCAGAAGAAGCTGAGGAGGAAACTATCCCTAAACCTGGGGGATTGGCCTGCAGTGGTTGCCTTACTGCCAAAGAGAGGAGAAAGGAACTTTGTGTGTACTTTTGCTCAACTTGTGAAGGATCTCCAAGGGCTTGGAAAAGAGCTTGCCTCCTGCTGAAGTCTCAGGAACAACAGACTTCACCCCCCAGCTCCCCAGAGTTCTTTGGAAGTGCCTGCTGCTATTGTTAGGCCTTCTGAGGGACTGCGTGTCGCAAAGAGCTGGAAGCGCGACTCCAGAAGGAGAAGCGTGCCGCCGTCAGAGCTGTTGTCATCACATCTCGTAAAGTGTGTCTCCGCTGCAGCATCGCATCGAGCGGAAGCGTCTCGCATCATCCAGGAAGTGTATCGCAACGCCGAAGAAGCGTGTCGCCATCGCAGCCATCGTAGCTGACACATTGCACCGCATCATGAGAAGAGTCTCGCATCGAGGAAGAAGCGTGTCGCCATCGCAGCCATCGTAGTTGTCGCATTGCACCGCATCAAGAAAAGCGCCTCGCATCCACAGAGAAGCGTGCCGCCATCGCAGCTGATGTCATCGCATCGCGTAAAGGGGTGTCGCCGCTGCAGCATCGCATCGAGCGGAAGCGTCTCGCAAACGTAGGAGAAGAGGGCCGCTGCCAAGGCCGCTGTCGTCGCATCGCGTAAAGGGTGTTGCCGCTGCAGCTGAAGCATCGAGTCGAGTCTTCTCGCAACATCGGAGAAGCGTACTGCATTTGGAAGATCTTCACGTCTTTATTTCTTTGCACCATAATGTAATCGCGTCAACATCGTTGCAACACTTTTGTTGCCCTGCGTGTCGCATCTAAAAGGTACATTGACTTAAAGTGTCGCATCTAAGAACTTAAGAGAACTAAGCAAAATTCTACCATCTAAAGTAACAGAATTGTGTGTTTTTGTCGTTTAATGGTCTTGTGGTAAATCTATATAAAGAATACTTATTTTTGATATAAAACCTGTGTGGTGCCCATCTGTAGTGTTGTCACTTGGTTACTGTATGTGTTCACAAATGCTTTACACACTGCCTCTGAGATAAGCCTGTCTGCTCGTGCCAAGCTACCAAGGGGGTGAGCAGGGGGTATTTTAGGAGTGCACCCCCCTTACCCTGACTAGAGGAGAGGGTCCCTATTTGTCACAAGTGCATAGCTGTGCCAACTAGAGACCACCAAGTCTAACAACAACGTAATGTAACATTTTCATAACAGGTGTCAAAAACATGGATATGTGAAATGAGAGTAAGTGGAAGCATCAGCTGGGGATTTTTAGTCTTAATAATCCCGATCAGTACTGAGATGCTCTCCTCAAGCCACCTGTACTGAACATGTCCCAGCTGAAATACAAAACCATGCACACCGTCCTCTAAATTATCAACCTTAACTGGTAAGATTTCTGAAAAAAGAAAAGATCCAGGGCCCTCTTCAGGTGGTCACTGTAGCTTGTACCACCCATTGCCACTGTCAGCGCTGCAAAGGCGGTGCCAGCACAGCTACTAACTATCTCACTCCTGCAAGTGTGACAATTCAGATTATTCCAGCCCACCAAAGCAATAAGAATGGCTTGGGCAGCAGGTCTGAGTAACTTTTAATGTATATTGCCTTAATAAACATCTGTTGTTGTGCTCATCTCTAAATTGGACAAACAGAACCACCATGTGGCAGTCATAAATGCCATAGTTGAGAATTAGGTGCCGGTGCCCAGCACCGGAAACCTCAGGCTCAAATTAAGCACTGCATTAACCCTGAATTTGGTGGCTCCATTACTCTTCAATTGTTGAGCAGCGGTACCTAGTACTTGTTTTACATGTGCACATGATTTTAGATGTGACCTGCGCAGCTTGATGTAGAGCTCCATAGTAATCGGACTGAACCAGTTTAGCACTAAGATGATAATCAGTGTCAAACTACGACATCGACTGTTGTAATCGTACAGGTCCTCGAAAGGTCCCGTACAGTGGCGCTGCAATATCTGTGGGTGAAGAAAAGAGGTCTGGGGTTTGTAGCCAAGAGTGCCTGCTCTCCTCAAATTCCATACTTTCACTCACCACACACTCTGCTGGTCACTGTTTCACTCATCTTCACCATCTTTCCCCAGCACTACCCTTTCATCTCTTGCTGTGACCCTTACACAACTCACCCTCTTTTTTGCCATCACCAATGATGTCAAATGGAACAAAACACCAAATCCTGCCTTCTTGACTTATAGCCCAAGGCCATGGGGCGTGCTAAACAGCCCTTTGGATTACCACACTCTGTGCAATGCTTAAGGAAAGAGCAAGAACCCACGCCCTCTTCCTCCACTGATCTCTCCCTCACCCTGCAAGTCACTCTCTTCCTCATCCTCCGCAAGCAGGTCACCTCCTCCCTGTTGAAAAATATATATATATGTCCATATAAATTCATGTGTATGCACTTCAAAGATATCATGCTTGGATATATCAAACTACCATGAGGCCTAGTGCTCCAAAGGGTTTCCTATCTGACCTTGCCTGGACAAGCTTCAACAGCAATTTTGAACCCCCTTAGAGGTCACTTTGCTTGTCCTGACTTCAGGATAGTTTCCTTATCTGGTTCTGGAAGTTGCTAACACAGTGCTGAGCCAGCCTTTCTGGTCTGCCCATATCTAGCTGTTTATAATTGGCATGGTGCAGATCTTGCACATCCCTGTTAGCCATATTTGTCTTGGTGCCATATTCCCGTTCAGCTGACATGGCATTACTAAATGTATATAGCACCCAGAAACCAGTCACTCTGAGAAGAAGCAGTCTGAGAGCCCCTAAGGAAGGAGACCTGACTTCTTTCTTTCTAATTAGCAATGATGCATGCAGTTGGTACCAATAAAATACATTCCGCTCTGTTTCTGAGAAAACCTGCTAAGTCTGGTGAGTTTCATTCATTTGCTCCTGGGAGGGTGCCAGTATTCCCCATCACTCCTTCTCCGCCCTCACTCATTTTCAACAGTTCCCTGTCTCAGCAAAGCTCTGCACTATGGCTGGAGTGGAGTACGTGATTCTGTGTGCTGCAGGAACTGGCATCAAACTGGAAACATATTGGTTATTTAGGTTCAGTGCAGGTTGCCTATGTGGGTGCTTATGGGACATAAAACAAATGTCACGTGCACCCACGCAACCCTTATTAAATCTGGTACAGTGCGTGGTCTATTAGTCTAAGCATTCACACAATCCAGACTATTTTAGTGTTAAAATCTCCATATATATGGAGGCTACAGTATAATACAAAACGTTTCTATTACAAGGCTAGAAATACAGAAGGAATTAAAACAAAACATAAAAACAGGCCTTGTATGCCTATGTCTAAAGACTGTGGAACCAGATGTCCTATCTCTTCAATCTTCCCAATGCCCTAAAGCGCTGCAAGAAATAGCAGCTTCTCCCATCTGTTGTACCATACGTTACCCATAACCATTTACACCTGTGAGGGTCCCCACTAGCTCTTACCTCTCCTATCATGTAGAAAACTACAGAAAACTGCTATGTAAATGCCCTCAATGAAATAGAAATCTCTGGCCCTGCCTTTTTAACCATTAATATGCTTAGAGAAGAGGCTTTTTAACCCCAAACATACATAAGGACCTGGGAGTCCTCCCCAAGCCCAGCTGCTAGACATTAATGTAGGAAACAACAACAGGAGTATAACCCATAAACCCATAAACCTAGTTGAGATAGGCAATGATTTCCAGCGTTTTCCGAGAACCAAAGTACGGGGTGCGCTAAAGGATTTTGGCTGATGTGGGAGGATCAGGACCGGGTGGCTAAGTTGAAGGGTGCTGTGGCACGAGGAAAACAGTGCACGCGGGAAGATGGGCCGAGACACCGGCTGTATCCCGCACACTTCGTTGGCGGCCCGGCGATACTCGTCTACCATAATCCTTTGGATTGATTCCTTCGCCCAACTACACCCTACCGAGAATTCTTCCCGGTTCCTATGCAGCGGATTGGGGGCTCCGACCCTGCTACCACATTTCTAATTCTGTATACCTTCTCCTCCACCAGATGATTTCACTCGCACGATCAGCGCTGACATCCCTAGACGCCTTCCTGGCCTCCTAAATTGGCCCATCTTCCCGCGCGCACTGATTTCCTCGTGCCACAGCACCCTTCAACTTGGCCACCCGGTCCTGATGATGATCCTAACTTGAAAGGATCGAAACGCCGTCGACCCTCCCACATCAGCCAAAATCTTTTGGCGCACACCATACTTTGGTTCTCGGAAAACGCTGAAAATCATTGCCTATCTTTTCGAATTAATCATGTTGTGAACCAATAATTTTGTACATATTATATCTTAACCTTCACCTTGAGCCCTGCGCTGTGTTTTTCTCACGTTGTCACTTGCGCCGTCACTTTTTCTATCACAAGCACAATGTGCACTTCTCTTGGGTTGCCACTGCATACATGCTCAACAGTGCTGTTATAACTGTTATGTATATTTCAATATATGATGCCTAAGAGCACAATCAGCAAATAACTTGGAGTCTCTCATCTTTGTTCTCCTATTGTAATGTCTTGTACATACAAACATAATTATTTTGAATGAACCCGGTTGAGATATTTTTACAGATTTGTAAGACATTAATGTAGGCACTTAGATGCGGAGTGATAGGAGTTGCAACCTCACATTTTACTACCCTGTAAAGCTCCAAGTAAAATTCCTGCTCAAGGAGTGAAACACTTACAGGCTCAAAGGTCTATGAATCGGAATGACTGGCTGGGGTTCTATGAACTGATGGACATCTAAAGTTAACAAAGCCAGGAGATACTGATCGATAAAGATATATGAAATTGATTAAACATATTTATCGAGTAAAACACAAGGATTTGATTAAAGACTTAAAAGCTGCCAAAGCCTACCAGCCCTGGAGGATTACGAATAATTTTTTGAAAACCTACCCTAAAATACTGTGTACTAATGCTGTGTTTTACTGTACTTGAAAGGAATGACCTTGGAATGACCTCTACTGGCCAGCAGAGTTAGGTCTTGCTCCAAAACCAAGTTTGAATGTAAAGAGTCTGGGGATTAAACTGGACTGTGATCTCTCAATGTCCAGTCAAATCTCCTCTGTGGTGGGAAGCTGCATAAATGTGATCCGTCAACTGCGGAAGCTAGCCCCTGTCCTCTCTCAATCAATGATGCGCTCAATCGTAGCAGCAACTGTTATCTCAAGGCTAGATTATGGGAATGCCCTCTATCTGGGACTCCCCAAAACCCTGACAAATAGACTACAGGTCGTGTTGAATGACGCCGCACGACTGATTTTTAGACTCCCACGGAGAACTAAGGCCTCCCCTCTGCTTCATAGCCTGCACTGGCTCCCCATTAAAGAGCGTGTGGAATTTAAGAGCCTATGTACGGCCCATAAGGCAATTTATGGCCAGGCTCCCGCCTATATTGCAGATCGTTTGGTTGTGTACAGCCCAGTGAGAACACTTAGATCTTCAGATTCTCAGCTACTGGTCTGCCCCCGTTACAAATTAGTAACCAAGGGAGGCAGAGCCTTCTCTGTGTTAGTCCCTCAGCTATGGAACACGCTGCCTGAGATGCTGCGCAGGGAAGGGAACCTCCTGCGGTTTAGGAAGATGCTAAAAACACTGATGTTTAGAAGGATTCTGAGTGTCAGCTAGACCAGGGAGTGTTTTCTTGCAATGTCTGCCAAGCTTATTGTTGTAACTAGAGATTTCGAGCGCCTAGAGACCTGCAGGTGATTGGGCGCGATATAAATCCAAAATAACAATAACAATAACAATAACAATGAATTAAATAAAGAATACAAAAATGAAAACATATCCTTAACTGTACCCGCTCGATATTACAGGACAATTCTCTAACTATTACCTCATCTTCATTTTTATCATTTTGTTCTTAATATGTACATTATCACTTTGTTCTTAATATGTAAAATAACTCAATTCCTTCACCTAGTGATAGGATTTACCTCATCATTGGTCCCTTCCCTTTACTCCTACCCTGCAACTTACCTTACCCTCACCCTACCCCAGCCCTAAACCTCACTCTGGCTCTGACCCTAAACCTGGTCCCTTGCCCTAACCTGACTAGGGGTTTGGCAATGTAAGAGTTGGTGGGGGCTGCAGCATCCGTAGAAATAAGAGCATTGCACTTCACACAAAGGCCCTGGACAGTGCACCAATCCACATGGACTACATCACTGCAAGTCAAAGTGTGATCTCTGACTCTAACCAATAAAATACAATGCATGAAAAAGTTACTTTTCTCTTTAGTGTTTTTAGAGCATGAAAGCGCCACCACAATCCTCGGGAGAGGAAAACGAGCTAACTCCGGTTACTTAGTTGAAGAGCTCTGGCAAGGCAATTTGGAAAGGGAGTGTAACGAAGAACTCTGCTCATTCGAAGAAGCCCAGGAATACTTTGAAAATTACATCGAAACTGTAAGGAAATCTTTACATTCATTTCTATTATTTTACCGAACCTACTCATTGTAAAATCACAGACCTAGCTTTCATGAGAATGTCGCTGATGCTTGCCTCCCATTGAACCCTTTCTACAAATACTGTCACCAGCTAAAATAGGTATTGGTTGGTTAGCAAATTGCAATAAAAACCATTGTGTGTATCTCGTCTAGCTTCAGAGGGAATTATAACATAGTCTAACCCTGGGCGTAGTTCACAAAGTGCAGTTCGCACTACGCGAGCTACGCGTAGCGCTTCGCGAACTGCGTAGTACCTTGTTCGCACTGTGCCAGATGTCGTTTTCAATGATTGCACAGTGCGGACAAGCAACCGGCACTGTGCAATCATTGAAAATGACATCTTGCACAGTGCGAGCTGTAGTTTTCTGCTGCTCGAGTAGATTTTTACTCGAGCGGCAGCTTTCTCAACGCGAACTGGTAGTTTCTCATCGCGAGCGGTCGCGAGCATACGCGACCACTCGCAATGAGAAACCTGACCTCCTCGCGTTAAGAATCTCGCCGGGAGGTTTATTTTCCATGCTCGCGATCGGCAACTTGATGTTGCTGATCGCGAACAAGGAAAAAGTCTCGCCGGGATGTCATTTCGCTTGCTCGCAGTCGCCAACTTGACGTTGAGGACCGCGAACAAGCAAAAAATGACCGCAGCACTACGCAACACTACGCTACGCGTGTTCGCACTGTGCTACGTGCAATTCACGTAGTGCGAAGTAGCGCGAACTTCACAAACTACGCGAGCGTAGCGTAGTGCTTTGCCCAGGTAGTATCTTAACAACATGCTGCTTTAGCTGTCTTGGAGAGTACATCTAAGAAGTAGAGCAGGGAGTGGGGGCTTTGGGTAAGCTCACTTCAGTCATTGGCTTTCATGGGTTTCACATTGTTTGCCATTGCATGGGTGTGGTGTCCATCAAGGCCGTGGCTTGTCGAGGAAAGTTTCATTGTCCCTTTTGTGTTCCCAGTGGCTTTTGGTGACATTCTCAAATAGACCTTTTGTTAGGCTGCTGAAGAAACACGACATGGAGCTTGTAACTCAGAGTTAGTGTGTGCTCTTTAATGAATTTGTGTATTGCCATGATGACCTTTTAATTGCTAGATTATGGCTTTTTGTTTAGGAAGTGGGTCTTCTTCGTCTTTACAACAGGGTACAGTTATTCACTAATCATCCATGCACATTCATTTGCTTTACTTTGCTGTCATGATAAAATATTGTTGGATTTACAGCCTGTTTTTTTTTCTTGCAAATACGTCAGCATAGACATTATTGGCCTTTGTCAAAAGTATCTACACAGCAATATTTACTGTCCAAGCCTTTTAATGTAATTAATGCAGACATCATGGTGTAAGTCTTTTTAACACCACTCTTGAAATGTAGACTAACAAATTACCAGTTACCTCCTGATGGACCCTTACACCAGTGGCGGTTGGTGGCAAATCACATGGGGAGGCAAAAAATATACACATAACAAATACAATACACATAACATATACACATATATACACATACACGTATATACATATACACTTACATATACACACACACATACACCTAACACATACACATAATACACATGAGAAATACACAATAATATACACATTAACATATATATATACACATCAAAAAATCACTTCCCTTACACTGCCGCTCGATGTTCTGCAGTACGTACTCGTTGTTCTGCAACACGTCCGAGCGTGAAGCCCACAGCTAACTCTCTCCAATCAAGACACTGTTCTAAAGCGTCTTGATTGGCTGGGTCATGCTGGCTCCAAAAGGCACTGTAGGTCTGCGCCTGATCTTTAACCCAGCTGTCCAGGACAGCCCGGTTGGAGAGGTTTGAATTGCGCATGTCGGTTTGGCCATAGTATGGTAGCCGGCCAAACCAAAATTTGTGCAATGCAAACTGGTGGCAGTTAACACTAGTTCTGCCCTACCCTCATACTCCATTTGCTGGCAGAAAGTGTAAAAAATAAAATGGTAATAAAATACTGTTATTACAATTTCATTTTTTATGCTTTCTGTCCAGCGGGGTGGCGCTTCTTTGCTGCCACGGAGGAACCGTCTCTGCTAGTGGCATTTTGTGGTAGATCACATTGGGGCGGCACAAACAATATACACATACACATATATACACATATATACACATATATACACATACACATACATATATACACATAATACACATAACAAATACACAATAATATGCACATTAACATATATATATACACATAAAAAAACACATACCTTAAAAGGCCACTCAATGTTCAGCAGTATGTCCTCATTGCTCTGCAGCACGTCATCCTAGTGCTAAGCCCACAGCCAACTCTCTCATTCAATCAGATACTGTTCTAAAGCATCTTGATTGGCTGGAGCGGGCTAGGTTTACGCTCCAAAAGGTACTGTAGGCCTGTACCGTCTCACCCAACTTAGCTGCCGAAGACAGCCGGGTTGGTGATGTTTGAATTGCGCATGTTGGTTTGGCCGTAGCAAGGTAGCCAGCCAAACCAACATGTGTAATGCAAACTTAAGTGGCCACTCCACACTGCTGCCAATCATTGGCAGCTGTGACGCACTGGCTCGCCCTACTCTCACACACTGTTTGCTGGCAGAAAGTGTAAAAAAGAAAATGCTAATAAAAACATTTTATTACCATTTCATTTTTGACCTTTTCTGTCCAGCAGAGTGGGGAGGCGACGCTTTTCCACTCCCACGGAGGAACCGCCGCTTCCTTATTTTCTAGCTTCCAAATCCGCTGTACTCTTAGTTTCTCATGGAACTTTACCTGCCCCCTGCTCAACCTGTCTCTATGTACTTAAATGTCATATGCTTGCACACTTTTCTTAGTTTCTCAATTATCGGATTTTGTGAACCTCAACGGTATCATGCATATATGCTCTTTAAAGCTCCGAATTGTCCACACTCTAGAGCAAGCTTCATAAATAACCCAAATTAATAAAAGTTGTCTATACATGTTGCTGAGAGCAGAAACATGTGAGCACAGACTACATTGTGATAAGTCACGGCAGAAGGTGAAATGTACATACTCCCATGTGCCTGCTCCTGGAAATCCAGAATAGGAGTGCACTGCCTGTTCCCTTGTCAGCACTAAGACCATCTGCCACTAACATCACCAGCAGAGTTCTTCCCTTACGCCTATTGAAGCAACCAGGAAGGATCCCTGCACCCGGTGGCAGGCACCTTGGGCTGCCGGCCACAGGGTGCAGGGATGAACTGCACCCCTGCTTTTCGCACTGCAAGCATGCATTCCGCTCGGAATGCATGCTTGCATTGTGAAGTATACGAATGCGACCGAACCCTGTTCGGTCGCATCGTACTTGCAGGGCCGTAACCAACGACAACAGGTCGGTCGGTTATGGCTCCTGACCGATGTCGGACGGACCTGAGTCTGTTCGAAATCGGAATCAGCCCCTAAATAGAGCAGAAGGCCTGTGCATTTGGTAGTCATGGGTACCCCACCAGAGAGTACCCTCTCCTCCACATTCTAAAAAAGCCCCAAAGTCTTATGTCATGTATGGCCCTAATTGAGCTTTTTCTTCTTCTGTTCTTTATCTGTGTCCTTTAGGTGTTTCCTTCAATTTTGGTTCATCATTTATGGATAGCCTTCCACGAGATAAAAACTGTTATTTCTAAATGAATAGCAGATAGTAACCATTTAATTTTGGGAAATCTTATCCTTACTGCTTTTTACTTACCATCTGGAATCATATTTAGTTTCTTTCATTATCTCCTAATATTACTCAAATGCTTTTAAGCCTCCTCACCTTTTAAATATTAAAGTTGTTACATGTTTTATCTTTTAAAAAGTTAAGACTTCTAAATAGTAACCAACTGGTGTAGACTGAAGCAGAAATTAGGTAACTTAGCCAGACAAGTAAAATGGATGGTATCATGTCTTGAAGTACTATGCAACCACTTTTAAAAATACCAAATAGACAAGTAATGATGATGCACAATGAACACTGTAGAGTAGTAGGCCACAGTGAGGTCGGATAACAAACATGATTTGGCAATGCCAACAGGTCTCGCCTTTGAGAGCTATTGGCTTTGGCTATTGGCAATGTTTTGTAGCCATGCTGTACAGCAGCACAGATGCCTTTCAGTGTGGCTAAAACTAATTTTAAAAAGCGGTATGATCCAGTCAGGGCTAATACTTTTTTTAAGTGTGCTTTTTTTTTAAAAAAAAAAAGCTCATTAGAACTGAATGCATCCTAGTCCTTTTTAGAAAATTATTTTTAGCCATGCTGCACAGCAGCCACACTGCTACACAGCATGGCTACAGATCATTGTCAAAGTTAGCAAATGCCCACAAGCGGCAATGGCAAAGTCGATAGTCTCAAAGGTGCAAGCTATTGGTTTTGCCAATATTTGTTAGGCCTCTGCAAAACACCACTGTGATTCTGAGCTAATTGATTTATCTCCCCATGCGTGAAAAAGAAAAAAATATGACATTTGGCAAAAAAATCCTATCACATGCAGAAAGCAATTGCGCCCTTGTCTTAGTGAAAATACATTTGGAAACAGATAATGTCTGTTGCCACAATGAAAGCAGATAATCTCTGTTGTCGCAATAGCCATCCATTTCAAAGGGGAAGAGGGCTTTTTGAAGTGTGTGTTGCATAGTAAAACATAGCTACAAGAGGTTCGACAAGTATGACAGGGAAGAAGAAGAAATAAAAGTATTGCTTCAAACACAGGGCGATTAGCGGAAGGACAGCAATCAAGCTGAAGCAGTCACTACTTGGTTCATGCTCCAGCCGAAAGAAGAGGAAGTGAAGCCAGCATGCTCTGGCCAATTAAAAGGCAGCAAAGAAAAGTGTCATTGAAGCCAACAAATAGTAAGCAATGGGTGAGATGCAAGCCCCTTGTTGTATACAATGCCGCTTGCAAACGAGAGCACATGCAGCACATGTGCGGTCGTTGGCAAGACCTAAAAAGTGTTACGAAAAAAGAGACATGGATTTTCATCAATGTCCTTTATCACAGCAAAGTACTGTAAATCGTATGACATACTCATACAAGTGCCACAAACATTTTAGTCATTAAAATGATATATTGGTAACTCAAGGAAATTATGTGTCAGAAAATAAATATTATGAATGGGATTTGTCCAAACAGTGAGCCAAAATATGTTAACGGCGTCGTCGCAAATTAATGGTTTAGGTATATGTGGGGTAAAGCAGTATTTTTCTGCCGTCTGCTGGCTTCGTTCAGCAAAAGGGATGTGGAAAAAGCATACAGTGCTTTGCTGGTTTCACCTATTACCTTTATGCGAGAAACTACAAAACAGGGCAACAAGGCAGTTGTGCCCTGGAAAAAAGAGAGAGAGCTTGAAAAAGTGGCAGCAAGTTGAAAACAAAAATGTATTTTTGTATACTTCCGTCAACAAAATGGCATCTGTTCTCTTTGTCCTGTGTCTCTCTCCCAACAGTAGTATTTCTGATTAACTTAAGGTTGCGAGAAAAGCAGACATGGTTCTGCCATTTGTTAATTTGCTCTTTATCAGCTAACTGCTGCAGTTCACGTATTTCTATTCCACAGACCCCTTACAGTTGTGATTTCTTTTCCCAACAGGAAAGGTTCTGGAAAACATACAAAGGTAAGAAATGCTTACTCTGTCTCTCTGCTTCTTGTTATTATCACTGTTTTAAACTGCAAAGTGCTATCATGTATTGAATACCAGCACTTCTTTAATTTGAAACAGAGAGTACCTTCGTTTCTCATCCAGGGTCTAGTACTTTTAATTGGAGAGTGTCAGCACTTCTCAGTACGATATAGGTACGTTGGGATAGTGAGTACCTGCACTTGTGTATTTCCATTTCAAGCACTAGTTGAAATATAGCGTAGTTATTGTTTCTAATTTATAGTCCATCTTTAAATATGAGTGTGATTTCCCAGAAATAAATTAGCCTCAAGTCTGCTATTTAAATCTATTGCAATTGCATATCTAATCCTACACGTCAATCAATCAAAAGCACTTTATTTGGTTATCAAAAGCATCAAAGCATAAAAATATAAAAATACATAGGATTCAAATATAGGATAATCACATGTTATATATAAGATAAGAGTTTTATTTTGTTTCAAAAATTGGTTGTGAATAGTAATTGTGCAAAAGAAGCTTATAATAAAACACCACACATTTTTCTCTGAGGTCTGACCAAGCATTATATTCACATACTTGCGGTCTGCCTTCAGGACTAAGTTTAAAATTTCTCATCATAATGTAAAAACGGTATATATTTAAGACAGCCGAGCAGTATGACCTGAAATAAAAAGGAATTACAGGTCTTGCTAAAGTGCAAGATCATATAAGTGCATTAGATTTAATAATCTCTCAGTGCATTATCAGAAGGTGACAATCGTCTAGGATGCAATATATTAGATTTGATCCAAAATTGATTGTTAATAATGAAGGAGCCGGTTCCACGTTCTAGACTTACTCTGGAACCTCTGCCCGATGATTTTGTTGCCTGCTTTGCAATTGTGGAGGGTAGGAATATCATTAGCCAATTACTTTACCATTTCCCAAAACCCCAAAGGACCACCGACTTCTAATCCAAATTTGTATTTATTTATTATGAAGCCAAGAACAGTTGAACATAAAAACACCTGAAAACAAGAGTGTAAATACATGGGCACTAATACAAAACGAAATCTATGAAAAAACTGTAAGCGGTGCAACATGCACAGAATAGCCAATTCCAAAATCAAGATACAAATGATTATAGAAACTACATCCAGAGCCTTCTTCATTGGTGAATAATAAACAAGAACATTATCTGTCCCTACACTAGTTCTACCATGACATCCCTACTTAGCATTCTCCAGGCAAGCTCCCAAAAGGTGTCAGCTTGTGAAATCTTCCTAAGTAGCTCACTCACGTTGAATGGGTCGAGTAGCATAAAGCTACAGAGCTCGTTCTAAAATCCTTTCCCTTCTCCAGGTAAGGCAGAAGTCCCCTGGGGTCTGTCCCTATCCTCAATATAAAGTCGAAAATGATGCCCCCAATTACATCACTTGACCACTTCATCCAGTTGTGCGCCGCCTTGTAGATAGCTTTCCATGAAGTAACAATACATTCAAACTCTTGCTCAGTGAATTTGGTTCCCAGACCTTTCCAGACACTGAAGACATCCTCCTTTATTTTCAGCTCTGCTTGTTCAACGGCATCCTCTACTCCCTATGTCTGACTGACTCCTAAACAAAGATGTTATTCCAACTAACGAGAATGGATTCTTGCACCTGCAACAGAGGTGTGAAAAGAAAATATTCCACGGACACATAAACTCTAATTAACAGTTTTGCTTAGAGCAATCAGGGAGAAAGAAAAATGTTAGGCCTATCAAGTTCAGCTAACATAAGAACAGCACCCACATTTAAAATACAAGCATATATGAGCCATTAATATACACACATTATATGAACCTTTATATGAAAAATTAATTTAGTCATGAATACACTTCATGTGTATATGATTCATCTAATCGTGTAAATTTGCTATGTTAATTCTTGATTACATGAAGAAAATATCTATCACTTCACTTACGTTATTACAATTCACATTCTAATGCCTTATTGTTAATACAACAATAAATTATATGTGGATGCGGACTAACCATGGTTATAATGCACCCCTACAAATAAAAGAGCAATGTTGCACTCTATCAATAATAATTATGCAAGAGAAACTTCTCATAAGACAACCACAAATTATTCTCTAAAGGTCTGGCCAAGCATTATATTCGCATACTAGATGATCTGCCTTTAAAACAAAAACAGGTTTAAGATTCCTCAAGATAATATAAAACAGTACATATTTACAGCAGCTAATAGATAAGCCTGAGAGAAGAAGGTAATTGCAGATTCCTCAAGATAATATGAAACAGTGCATATTTACAGCAGCTAATAGATAAGCCTGAGAGAAGAAGGTAATTGCAGAATTTACTAAAGTGAAGAGTGCTGAGTCAATCTAACAGAGAGTGTAAAATATATAAGGTGCAAGATTTGCTCAGACTATTTAACCATAAACAGTACAGAAATAAATGTGTTTTCAACTGGTCCATTGCTCATGATAAAAGCTTTGCAAGCTAATACCATACATTTGTTGAAAAGCGGGTAGCAATCAACACACTTATGGTTGAGGTGTCGCTTTTCAAAGTTCTCTGGGAGATTAGATAACTGGTCATCCCCAGTTCAAACAGACAAGGTGTATCCACTTTCAGTGTGGCCGCGGGTATACCAGGCAGAAGTACAAAATGTGCTCTTCTGTCTAGGAAACCAGACCACAGGCTGTGCACAGGTTAGGAGCCTGGTTTTTCTTCCATCTGCTTGTAAAAGCTTTCAGTGGCAAATTACCCAACTGGAAGAGCACATATAAGCTCTTTGCTGATGATGTTGTGATACTGCCCTAAAATGGTTTGAAGCACGGAGTGATCTTAAACTCGAAGAATTGGTTTGTTCGATGCCCTTTTAAACCTCTCACGGCAAATTGTTCATAGACATAATAGCAGTAGCAGGTTTTTAGACCGCTAACCACTGATTTACAAGCAGTTTCATGGTCATCCCACAATCTCTGCAAGCCTAGCCTTTTGAACCAGCTAGATGCATGTTTGAGCCAAGGAACATGAATAGCAGTGTTCATCTTCACCAATACCCCAAGAGAATCCCCATATTTCATTACGTTTGGCATAGACCAAAGCCGTACCGAATAAACTAAGGACTTCAGTGATGCCAGGTCTAGAATTCTGTTTATGCCTATGTTGAAAAAAGTGGAATAAGGCGAGTACTAACCTAGGACTGAGACAATAGATCTTACAATGTTGTTTCTGCTATGGCCCACTGCTGAATGTAAGCACATCCGCATACCTCAGTTCCAAAAATTGTAGCACTCTGTGCATTGGTGGTGTAAATTTCAAGTGTGGGGGATATCGAATGAGAACACATTCTTTTGTGCAGTCACAGAATTGCTTTAGATCTATATTGCATTAGCAATGAAGTTTTGTGAAGTTGAGGTTCCTTCTTTAACTTATCTAATGGTTTGATCCCTAAATAATCGAAACAGTGAACTCTTTCCAAAGAGTTCATTGCCCGCCCTTACTGCACAGTTTCTGGCTATACTATTTCATTCAGCTCAAGACCTCTAGTTTTGCAGAACCCCATAAACTTATCAGTTAGGATCTGGAGCCCCATAGGGGTTTGGGAAATAAGAAGTGAGTTGTCGGCAAAAAGAAATATTAGGACCTTCTTGCCATTTAAGACGGATGAATCATTTATACAATCTATAAGTTCATTCACCACATCATTTAAGTATAATGTGAACAAGGTGGGAGCAAGAACGCACCCTTTGCAAGTACCTTGTAAGATTGGGATGTGATCTTTCAGCTCTCCCTTGCTACCCCAGCGGGCCTAAGCATAGTTTTCATCATGAAACCTTGCCTTACACCTGATCAAATTTCCCGGGAGCCCAATTTCAACCAAAACTCTCCATAGATTTTCCCAGGGACCAAGATCAAATGCAGCTTGGAGATCAACAAAAGCCACATATAATCTTTGTTTAAACAGCAATGCATATTTCCAATAAAGAAGGACAAATCTGAAGCCCTGATCAGAGATGGTAGTTTTCGTACAAAAGCTAGCTTAAAGTGGAGACAGGATATGTTGTTCTTCTATCCACCTAACTTATGAAGGACCTGCCTTGAAAAAGGTTTCTGCAAGTTATCTATAAGGCTTATGGGTCTATAGTTAGATGGAGTTCAGACATCGCTCTATTTCTAGACAGGAATTATCTCCTCCCCCCTTCATGAGGCAAGGATTTCCCCCGGCCGATATGACTTTAGATAGCAGGTTAACTTAACTGACCCAAACTTGGGACTCTGACTTAAACAAATCACCTGCCATTTTGTCTGGATGAGGGGCATTTGCTGGATTTAGAAGACAAATTGCAATAGCGTTATCCTCAAAACTAAAATATATTGTACTATTCACCCCTGCATCTGATGAATCCTTAATAAGGGTTCTAGACCTGGGGCTCGAGAGCATGTCATCGGAGTTCTCAAGCGTACAGCGTAGTAAAATGGCTAATCCATCTTTCAAGCTGGATATGGTGGTGGTTTGTTCTTGTGTTGTTAATACTTCCGAATGATATTATACGTAAGAAGGATCTATTGTCATTTAATTTGATAGCCCACAACAAATCCTGCCAACTCTTATCACCCCAGTTTTTCTTAGCTTTATTGTTCCACCTAGTCTCCATGATCTCTGAACGTGCACATCTTATAACAGCTATCCTTAATGCCTGTTTGGTTATTTTACACTCCGAGTTAAACCATTTTACCTCCTAGCATGAACTAGTTGCTTTTGTCCAGCTTGCTTATAAAAAATGGCAACTTAAAACTGTTGATGAATATCTAAAATAGGGATTGCAGTGCTTGGAAAACCTACATATTCAGAGAAAAAAGCCATAAACAGGCCATATATCTCTGAGTATAGTTTGTGATTAGACATTACATGTGGCCAGAAAACTCACCCATGGTTATTTGCTAATACAGGTTCCGGTACTAAATTATGAGAGTTAGTTGGGGCCCTCCTGAAGGCTTCCCCAGAAAAACTGTAATCAAAGGATTATGATCGCCGTCTGTGTGAGTTCCAACTTTCATATCAACAAATAGCGGCCAAAGCATTAGGTCTAAAAAGACATAATCAATGACACTCCGATAGGCACCTCTTTTAAAGGTAGGTGCCCACTCGGGATCTGAACGATTGTGTCTGTTTCAGGCACTTAGGCCCCGGCCAACAGATATGGTAGTTAGTTGGAAAACAGTGCCAGAAAAGTTACTCTGGTGTTTCCCCATTACGTTTTAAATATTCCATTGTTCATCCTCTAGTTCTATTAGTGCGGTAATCTATGGCAAAGGCTCACAGCAAACATTAAATCTCCTGTCATTATTACCTTTCCATGTTGCTGATGTGATTCAATTAATTGATCTAAAAGAGCGAAAACAGGAGAGTCTCTACTAGCATGAACAGACCTTGCATAGGTTTTAATTAGGACCATGTATTCAAGCCAAAGAGAAATTGGAGTGTAATTCCAATTAAAGCTGGTGAATCAACCATCAGAGTTGTATACAAACTTGCAAGATCATTCTTTACTAATATGAACAGCCCTCCAACTGCCTGTCCACATTTCCCTGGGGACTTAACTTGAACGCCATAGGTCATGAAGCTATTGATGAACACCCTGTTCTCTGCCCACGTTTCCTGAAACACACATAAATCGTGATCCTCTATATAGGAAATTTACACAGAATCAATTAAGTTAAGTTTGATATGTGCCATGTGATCATGGAAATGCCAGTTCGAAGGTCATAATTACCTCTGGAATAATGGTCTTTACCCAGTTGTACACTTAAGTACCAAATCAGTGCCATTTTTTTGCCATTAGATCCCTATCTGCTTGTGGCTTCAAATGATCAAATCCAATTATAGTAGGATTACTGTCAGGGCTGCAATATCTGACTTAATGCAAATGTCCAGTATAGTAAGCTCAGCTTGATGGTTCAGTCAATTGACTGCGTTCAGGTTGGATGCCTCAGGGGGTACACCAAAACAGGGATCTTGGGGACACAGGTTAGGAAGATGCTTCGGATTGTCAGGAATAGACTTGGTAATTGGAGTTGTTAATTTTAGCCTGACTTCAGTCTTGGCAGGTCTTCTACATATCATTTACATAGTTTTAAACTGATATGGCAAATTTGCTGAGCTAAATCCAACATTATACATCATTTAAAAAATAAACATTTGCAAAGCTAATAGATCCGGTGTTGCCCGACAGCCTTTAGGCGTTGTCAATTATTGATTTGTTCTGTCATGGTTTTTGACAGACTTTACTGTTGGGGAAGTGCAATCTAAAAAAGAAATTGGCTAAAGGCAAAATAAGTTTCCTCTCAAAAAAGCACACATTACCATACTAGTCCCTGGCACTGAAGGGAACGACTTTGGGTGTGGATGTGCTCCTTGTGAAAGGACAGCATGTTGTAACTCGCAGTGAAGTCAGCCAATGGCTGAAGTGAGCTGACCTATTGCTCCATGATGCATGCTGGAGTGGGTGAAAAATAAATGTGACTTACATAACTGCAGACTAATGGATGAAGTCTGGGTGAAACCCTATAAGAAACTATGAAACACTCATAACATTTGCAAAATCAAAAGGCCCTCAAAGGACCTAAAAATACACAATCCGTCTGGTGCTTCCTGCCTTTGCTAATGCTTTTTTGTAAATATTTATTACAAATAGAGATAGATAAATGAAGAAGGTTGAAAAGACAGAGAGGATTAAATACTACATACCAGCATGACATATAGAAGTGCAGTTATAAACACACTTCATTGTCCGTGTACTAGAAAGAGAATAACTTTATGAAGAACTGTTTCAGGTCAATATCAGAACAGAAACATGGGAGCAACCAGTATTGGACGGTAAATCATGGTTTAATATGTATGTTATATAGGTCCCTGTATGTCAGGACACTATAGCACAGAAACTACTGGATATAAATTAGGATACTACCAAGGCTGCTATTGAGCACCATCGCGAGATCAGTTTAAAGATCCATGCTCATTTAGGATCATACGGTAAATGCTTGCGGTGGTGAAAGCTTGCAATCTCGTTTGCAAGAGATATTGTAGACAACTTTCACCTGAGCAAGCATCTATTGCACGTCCAATAGTGGTTGCTACCATGTTTCTGTCCTGATGATGACCCTGTTTAACCCTTTCCATGTGTTGGACGGCTCCCTGTCCATCCGACGTCATGGTGGGCGTGTGCGGAGGATACCCGGGGACCGTCCAAACCCCGCCCACTCATTCATTCGCCCGTACAGCGGGAGAATTCCACGCACGTTCAAGGGGTTAAATTTATTTCTGCTGGGTCAAAATGTCAACAATTGAACTAGTCGGCTGATATTAATTATAATGAGGTACACATTGTACTCTTGTTAGAAATTGGATTACCAGTTGACTCTGGTATGAGCCCTGGTCAAGTAGCAACCAAAATCCTAGTCAGGGTAAACCCTTAATTAACCTCTGCTCACCCTCTGGTAGCTTGGCATAGAGCAGTCAGGTCAATCTTATAGGCAATGAGTAAAGTATTTGTGCAACAGTTCAAACAATAATACAGTGAAAGCACCACACAAAAAGATCCCACACCAGGTTTAGAAAATGAGAGTAGATTTTATTAAATAAAACAAGACTGAAAAGGATAAAAATCCAATCAGGGAAATCGGACGTATTGAATTTGAAAATGTTAGAGTAAAATAGAGCCAAAAACACACAAAGCGCCAACAAGGGATAACTGGTTGCACATGACCAGGACAAAGTCACAAGTTCAGGCCAATCGCAATGGAGCACAGCCCACTACAGGGACCCAGTTAGTCCCATTGAACAATGTATCTTAAATCTTGGTTGCAGAGTGTTGCATGGGTCCGAAGTGAAGAAGTGTCGCACAGCCAAAGCAATGTGTCGGGTCCAAGAAGCAGTGAGGCTGCATTGCTAGATCCAGTTTCGTCATTGTCAAGGATCCTGTCGATGGGTTTGCGATGCAAAGTCCACGTGTCGAAGATGCAACATGCATCTGTAGGTGTGTCAGTTGCAAGACTGTGATGTAGAGGCTGGCATTGTCATTTAGCTACCGTCAACAAGAGAGGCAAGAACCTGGGTCGGAAATGCGCTGCAGCATCAGCGATGAGTGCCTTCTGAAGGCTATGATGTGGACTCTCTGCGCTAGGCCCAATCCACACAGCAGTGGTGATGTATTGGTTATGCTTGAGGATGTGCTGCTCAGCCGAAGAGATGCGTCTGGTTTGGCTCAAGGATGCGCCGCTCAACAGAGAAGATGAAATGATCCCACTGGTTAGCACGTTAGGCCCACTTCCAGTGGTCTAGGACTGGGGGGCACCACTTGCCAGGGTAGACTCCCAGATGGCAGAGTGCAGCTGCAAGGTTGTTGGAAGCCTGTTATGCCCCTGAGGCTTCATAAAAGGAGACCAGCCAACAAGCCCTTGGATTTACTCTGCTTTCTGTTTTCAAGAGGGCAGCAGGTCAGCAGGGCAGCAATTTTCAGATCAGCAGCCTAGCAAAGCAGCAGTCCTTCAGCAACACAGCAGTCCTTCTTCCTGCCAGAGTATCCACAGGTCCAGAAGTGTACTGTAGTGGTGGTGTCTGAGGTCCAGTATTTATACCCAATAGTCCCTTTGAATGAAGGAGACTTCAAAGACAAGCCTTTGAAGTGCACAGATGTTCTACCTTGTCACCACTGGTGCCAGACTAACTACAGTGGACCAGACTGTTCTTTGTGTGAGGAGAGGACACAGTCCATTCAGGTGTAAGTGATACATGGTCCAGCTCCTCCCTCCCATCCTGTCAGGATTGCCTACTCAGTCACACCTAAGCTTCCATTGTGTGTGGCTGTCTAGGTGGAATACACAAAGCCAACTACACCCAGTGATTTGACCAGAGGCAGGCTGTAGACATCAAATGGCTGAGGCAAGAAAATGTTAAACTTTCTAAATGTGACATTTTCAGAATTGTAATTTAAAATCCGACTTCACCATAAGTTAGGATTTTAAATTAAGATTCCAGAGACACCAAATTTTCCTGTTTGGAAATTACATGAATAAAATGTAATAAAGTGATCCCAATGTTAACCTAAGGGAGACATAGGCCTTGCAGTAGTGAAGAATGAATTTAAGAGTTTTTCAGTAACAGGACATGTAAAACTTATACGTACTGCCTTTTAAATACATTGCACCCTGTTCTCTGGGTTGTCCAGAGCCTACTATACGGTTGACTTATGTGTATAAAAAGGCAAGGTTTGGACCTGGCAAAAGGTTTATCTTGCCCGGTTGACATGGCAGTTTAATACTGCACACACAGGCTCTGCAATGGCAGGCCTGAGACATGTTTAAAAGGCTACTTAAGTGGGTGGCACAAGCAGTGCTGCAGGCCCACTAGTAGCATTTAATTTACAGGCCCTGGGCACATGCAGTGCACTTTACTAGGGACTTATAAGTAAATTAAATATGCCAGTTGGGTATAAGCCAATTTCACCATGTTTTAAGGAGAGAGAACAAGCACTTTAGCACTGTTTAGTGCACAGAATCCTAAAGCCAACAAAAAACAAATTCTGGGGAGGAGGAAGGCAAAAAAGGTTTGGGGGTGACCCTGCAGAGAGGGCCATTTCCAACAACTCCTATTTGGACTCACGCTGGAAACTTTACAGTTATATCAGTCCCTAGTATAGTATATATTTTGACTACAGCACCAGCGCACAACTTTTCACATTTGTCATTCCCCACCTTTGCTACATCGTTATATTGAAGCAGCTGCAATTTGATAAAATACATCTTTTGCATACTAGCAAAATGTTTACACAGTAAATAAAATAATTTTCTGTGATTCTATTTGTAGCAAGGAAGGCTAGGCTTATATTTCCTCCAAGGGAACTATTGCCCCTGGTAACATTGATCTGCAAAGGTTCCCAGGGATACTAGGTCATTGTTACTGTTATTTTGATTTATTACGTACACGAATCACCCCCAGAGGCATATCTCGGCGCGAGACCAAGACAACAGATAAAGGGGGATACCTTTAGAATAGGTGAGTCTTGAGTAATTTCCTGAAGTGAAAGTGGTTCTCACAGATACATAATTGCAGTGGCAGATTATTTCAATAGCAGGGGGCAAGGAATGAAAACGTCCTGCATCCTGATCTGGACTTTCTGAACCCTGGGACTTTAAGCAAAGCCTTGTCGCATGATCTTAAGATTCTAGAGGGCGTATAGTGAGTTAGCTTTGATGAGATATAGGTAAGTCCTTTATCATATAGAGCTTTGTGAGTTAAACAGCAGATCTTAAAAATAATTCTGCTTCTCAAAGGTAGCCAATGGAAGGTCTGTAGAAGAGGGGCAGATGCCGTTCCAGAGGGGAGGTTACAAATAAGACGTGCAGAGGAGTTCTGTACTACCTGAAGCTTAGATAGCAACTTCTCACTGGTGGATGTCAAAAGTGCATTGCAATAGTCTAGACAGCTGATGATCAGTGCCTGGACTAAAGTTTTTCTTGTAGAAAGTGATATTAGAGAAAATACTCTTCTCAGCAGATGCATCATGTAAAGGCATGAGCATGTAGTGGCCGATGTTTGTTCTTTCATAGTAAGGGATTGAGCCAGCTGGACTCCCAGATTTTTTACAAGCAGTTTGGGTGAGGGGGCGACACTCAGTTCCGGGGGCCACCAATCCGGTGACCAAAGTTATTGGGCCCTCCCAAACAACATAATCTCTGTTTTTGTGGCGTTTAGCTGGAGTCTATTTTCGGACATCTAGGTAGCGACGGCTTTCATCCCAGCTGAAAAAGATTCTTTATTTTTAGTCAGAATTTTCTCAAAGGAAGAGAGTAGCTGGGTATTGTCCCCATATAATCTCAAAGTCAAAAGCTCTAACACTTTTGTCGAGGGGAGCCGCATAAATGTTGAAAAGAGTGGGGCAGAGAGAAGAGTCCTGTGGTACTTCTCTATCCAGTACTGGTTCGAGACTTATAAGGGTCCAGAATGACCATTTGGGTCCTATTAGAGAGGAAGTCAGACAGCCATTGTAAAGCTATTCCTTGGATACCAATCTCTTGTAGCCTACCAAGAAGCCTTATATGGGATACTGTATCAAATGCTGCTGACAAATCCAGCAGCACCAGCATTGAAGGTACATTTGCATTGAGAGAGCATTCAATGCGGTCAAAGCCGTCTCTGTGCTGTGTGATGGTCTAAAACCAGACTGAGAAGGATCTAATAAACAAATTGACTCCAGATAGCCTATGAGTAGTTTGTTTATGTGCTTCTCTAGCAAAGTCCCAGGCAGAGGGAGGAGCAAGATAGGTCGGTAGTTGGCAAGATCCATCGGTGCCAGATTGGCCTTTTTTTAATCGGTTTAATCTGAGCCGTCTTCCAGTCTAATGGGATTTTTCCCATGTTGATAGATTAAATACAGAGCAGATTGAAGAGGCCAGCTCATATGAGAGTCTGCCATTGTTCTAGGAAGGCAGACATCCAGGGGGGGGGGGGGGGGGGCAGATTTTGCTGGGATCAAAAGATTCTGAATTGTTTCTAGCAAAGCTTCTTCAAATCTACCTAGACTGGTAACACAGTTAGGCAGTTGTGTACAGACTACCTGCTTCTCGCCGGGCTGATCAGGAGAGCTGTGAGTTTTGATAAATCACTTTGATTTTATCTCCAAAGTGATTAGCTAAAGCATCGCAGGGTGGTTGCGACACATTTAATTCTAGAGAGCATGCATCTGGATGTATTAAGGATTTGAGTAATTTAAAATGGGCTTTGGAGGAGTTTTTAGCCTCAGTGATTTGATTCCCTATATATGGTTTGCAAGCATCTTGATATTGCGATGATAAGAGGTTAAGGCAAGCTTATATGTATTTTTGTAGGTTGGGTGATTAGGTTGCCCTATAATAGTTTGTCTAGGGCCAATTAGGAGACAGCAAAAAAGAGTGACAATAAAGCCAGGGAATGGGAAGCAATGGGTGTGCTCCTGTTGGCAGAAAAAACACCTAAAACACACCCTAAGCTCCACTTTCTGTAGTTATAATATTGACTTGTAAGCAGGGGAATAGTTAGATGCAGGATAGAGATTAGATAGGGAAGGAGTGGGGGTAATATAGGACTTCCAGGGCATAGGGTGTGTTTGTGTGAGTGTGTGAGTGTGTTTGGGTGTGTTTGCGTGAGCATTGTAATTATCGCTTCAATGGATGGAGTTTTGACAAATGTTAGTGTGGTCTACACCACTGCCATCCTGTTGAGAGGTCAACCCTCTGCCTTTTCGTCACTTGAACCATCATTTGCCTAGTTTTCCCCATCGGGTCTAGGCACATGATGCAATTTAGCCACATTAGGCTGCACAGGAATGTTTGGCATTTCCGTTTGGGCCCAAGGTGGGTCTTCATTGTTAAGATGCAGCCATTTAAAGCAATCCCTTCAACAGTACTGGTGGAATCTGACACATGTTCAAAGGATTTTTTTTAAATTAGAAAATGCTATGTCAGTGCTAACTATAGTTCCCCCTTGTTCAGCAATCTGGGGCGCATTGATTATGATCTGCATTTAGATTTTGAAGGGTTGTTCATTCTTTTATATTTAAGATGGCACGAAGTGTGGATTTGTATTGAATCTTGAATGCCAAAGTTATCTCTTCGTTAATGACTGGAATTTCAATAAAGGTTTTAATTACTCAAATTATCTTTCTCAGCAGGTTTGTCTGTGAACCCCTTTTTCTAACAAATATTTCAGTCACATCACTCACTGTTAGAAATTGGGTTACAGATTGAGGGTGGTGACACCCTTCTCAAGCAGCAACCACAAGTGTAAGAAATTGGATTGTTGGTTGACTGGGGTGTGAGCCCTGGTAAACAGTAACTACAATCCTTGTCAGGGCAAGGCACAAGCAAACCTCAAATGAACCTTTGCTCATTGTCACAGAGAAGTAAGGCTTAACTGAGAGACAATATGTAAAATATTTGTGCAACACTTCAAACAGTAACACAGTGAAAACATACCAAAAAAGGAGCCCACCATAGCGTTAGAAAATATAGACATTTTTAATAAATAAAACAAGACCGAAATGACAAAAGTCTAATTACTAATACTGGAGATATTGAATTTCAAAGATTTTAGAGAAAATAGCGCCAAAAGGCGTAAAGCGCCAACTGTGTAGCGCCAGAGCGGGGCATAGTCACAAGTTCAGGCCGACCGTGATGGAGCGCCGGCTGCTACAGGGATTAAGTTGGGCCCGCTAAACTAATGTACCTTTAATCCTGGTTTGCAGAGCGTTGCGTGGATCCGTGTTGAAGATGCATCGCTCAGCTGAAGCGATGCATCTGTTTTCAGAGGCTGCAGTGCAGAGTCCGGCATTAGCATCAGGTTGCCGTCGATAAGAGATGTGACAGCCTGCCCTGAGGATGCATCTCACAGTGGCGGTTTTGACGGCAAATGGGCCGCAGCGGTGATGCAAGTCTTTGCACAGGTTCAATCAGCGTTCTTGAAAGTACCTAATTGTAAGTTCTGATGCAGCTTTTGGATCATGGACATGTGTCATTAGCCAACCAGAGAGAGATTACCAGATTTGCCTGCAGGCAACATGAAAGATCTTTAAATCACTTAGGAATAAAGTAAGGATGATAATAGTTAGAACATTATGGTAACTACCATTTAACAACCCCCACTTTGACTGCCATGCAAAGTGTCTGAATCAGAAGGTTTCTATTACTTGGTAAGTGTTGGGATGGAAATGTCCCCTGCCATGAATGGCCCATCTGCAGTGATCTCTGGATGCTTGGTACAGATTGTTTTCATCATGGGTGAACATGGATCAAGTGTGTGTGTGGATAACTAAGGCCTGTCTCAAGGATTGTGGTTTTGTTAGACTGGGAGGGGTGCACAAAGCATTAACCTGGTTGGGGCAAAGGGCTACTTCCCTTACCCAGTGTTAGGAAGCACAAGTGTGGTGGTGGCACATACCGTTTTTTTACATTGAAGCAGTAGAGTGAACATGCCTTTTTACCTGTGTCTCTGGAGGGGGCCTACCAGCCACCACCTGTAAAGTTCCACTGCAGTGTACATCATGTTAGTATGCAGTGCTGTGCAGCACATGTGTGAGTGTGTCAGCATGTTGTAATGTATGTGTGCCTGTGTATGGTACGGTACATGGAGGCCTGTAGATTCCATATTGGAATCCCATTGCCTTTGAGAGACATGTGGAGGTGGAGGAGCTACCCCAGACATATTTGTGGATTGCCTGCTTCCCTGAGAGCTGGGTGGGACATTTGCTGAAGGAAGAGAGAGCAAGGCTCTCATGTGCACGTCTGAAGGGTTCTTTGATTCTGTCTGTAAAGATCATTGTTGAGTGGGGCCTGGGCACATCTCAGAAAAGAGATGGGATTGATAACCTCTTGGTAGGCATATAGCAATGAAGGTAATATCCAGGTGTGATCACCTAGTCAATCCCATCTGCTGTGTGTGTCAGGCTCTTGCTTTGCAGGATCCAGATGTAACAAGTAATGGTCCACCTCCTGATATCACCAACACCCCGGGTTATACCTATAGGTACGGGGAGTTCGAGGGATCAGGCGAGGGAAGGGTAGAAGGGAAGGAACAGTGTGGGATTTGAAAGGACC
Source organism: Triturus cristatus (assembly GCF_964204655.1). NCBI lineage: Eukaryota > Metazoa > Chordata > Amphibia > Caudata > Salamandridae > Triturus > Triturus cristatus. The sequence goes on from NC_140591.1 coordinate 837,044,421, forward strand.
TGCAACAACAAACAACACAGTATAAAAATGGTGCATTCAATGGTCTACTCTCATTAAGTCTCGCTAGGTGGCTTATATACCTTTCTTGGCTTATGAGAATTCCTCAAGCACTCCAAGGCCTTCTGTAGTTCATGGCAGCCATCTAGAACACAGAACTCATTAATGTACTGCTCAACCTATGATGCGAGTCATCTACATAATTATCACTCATCCCCTGCATCATACATACCCAGGGTTCCGGCCACCTCAAACGCTGACTGGCTTGAATCAGGTGATAACCAAAAGACCACCAGTAGCGCTCCTCCCTAATACCCTTAAAGAATAATGACCAAGTCCGTGACAAAAAAGAAGGATGACATAGGTTCCAGCAGTGATCAGTATAGTCTGATGTTAGATTTCACATCCGCTCTACTGTGCTGATCTATCATCCACAATAGTTATTTCCCCTGCAAGTGTTATCAAAGAGCGCCAAAGCGTGGTTGCATTCACCACCTCGCTCCGATAGTGGAAAAGTCAAACTTCTGGCCATATACGGCAACGCGTGGTTATAGGTCACCACTGCGCTCCGCTATGGGCTGTCCTCGCGTCGTTCAATATACGGCCACGCACCACTGCGCTCCGCTATGTAAAACACGGAATCCAAAGCTCGTTACCCCCACAAGCAGCAAAGATCACAGCCCTACTCCTGAAACGGTAATGTGCGGCTCCAACACTTACACTGCTGCATTCCGCTCATGGAGTCATGAACCTAATCTGCACTCTAGTCCGCTTTCATTACCTTCAGCCAGCGAATTCCAGCGCCGAGGCCGAGGAACACACAACGGCCGTAACCCAGGACGAGGAAAACAAAACGGCTCCAGGCTCGCCGCGGGAAACCCTCTCACTCCGCAGAGCGAAAGAGGAACGTCAGGAACGGAATTACGCACCCGGACGACCGCGCTGTGGCATCTGAAGTACTTCCTCCCGCCGACGGCCTTCTGGGAAGTGTAGTTCCGGGGCAATGTAGGCACCGTTATGCTGGAATCCTGACAGTGTGTGGGACCATCAAGTCTTGAGGTGCTCCTACAGTGGCAGGCTGATTCCTGGATAAAGGACAGGACAGAGGAATGAGTACTTCCAAGATGGCACACCCAAATCACAAGCTTCAAAGACTAAGATGCAAAATCACATCTGTGCCTCGAAATGGATTATAAAGGAGACTGAAGCACAAGCATCTGCTTGACTGCCAACCACAGAGGGTCCTGTGAGGAGGAGAAGAGGGGGGCAAGGCCCAGTGGGGGTCCTGTCGAGTGGATCCCTGAAGCAGAGTGTGAGATTCTGGTTCTACATTGAGGACAGTTGTACTGATTGGGCCGTCTGCTTGAGTGCTGCTATTCCCGAAACCCATAAATGTGTGGGGACCATGGTGAAGATAGGGGCCATTGTCCTGGTACAGCATTGCGGTTAAGAAGCAAGCCATCAGCTTTGTGCAGTGTTGCGATCCAGGCGACAGTCATCTGGAGTGCACTGTTGGCAAACCCCATTGCCAGGTGGGGGCACTGCGGTGAAGAGAGGGCCATCTCCGTGGAGCAGCATGCACTATAGCAGTGTAGCAGGTTGTGACCCAGAGGAGAAGAGCACCGATTAGATCACCAGAACCCATGAGCACCCAACAACGGCTATCAGAGTCAGGAAGACTTACCCACAAGTGGAGGAGTGACGTGGATGTCCGCCTCATCATCAAGACTTCTGCTTGCCGCCAGGCCGCAGATGCATTGGGGCCAGCTGGACCACAGCTCCACTCAAGAGTGGGTCAGACTGAATGCCGGGCCAACCAGCCTAAGGGAAACTTGCTCTGACTACAAGCGCCACTGCTCTGGGACACTTTGACTGTTTAAGAAGCTATTGTGGAACTTCTGGAATTCTGGAATTGTACTGTCTAACCTGAATGACCTCCTCACATGACTGGGAAATAACCACCATCCTTAGACAAGGGAATGGAACTCAGGGACCTACAACACTAGAGTGCGGGCCTTACGAAGGCTCTGTGTATTATTTGTTTTGTGCCATATTTCACTTTGTGATCGTATATAAATACTGATTATTTCATATAATCATGTATCAGGCTGGATATTCATCTATTGCTATTGCTGGACATGTGTTGAGTATGTTCTTCTTGCATCTACCTCCTCTCTGAAAAGACTTGGTCTGCTCCACCCGCGCCACCCCTGAGAGTTAAGTGCTGAAGGGGTAGTACATGGTCCAGTTACTTAGGACCCATAGTAGGACAGGTCACAGGACATCAGGAGTAAAAGGCCACAACCCCCACAGTTGGGCGCAGTAGCTGCGGCTTGCCCCAGGGCCCTCTAAAAGGGATTTTGATTATGGATGGGTGGAACTCGCAGAGTTTCACTCAACAGAAATCCACGGAGTTACATAAAAACTCTGCAAGATTCCGCAGAGTTCTGCTAGCTAGTGGGAGAAATTGGCACGTCATACTGATTTTTAGAGCTGGGAGCTTGTTCTGTGCTAGAAAATCAGCACGAATGGCACCAGGCAGAGCGCCAGAAAGCGCTGCTTTATTATTGCTGCTCGAGTAGATTTTCTACACCAGTGGCAGCTTTCTCACCGCGTGCGGTAGCTTTCTCACCACGAACGGTTGCAACGGCCTGCAGCTGACCACTTTGAGAAAATGTCTCTACAGGTAGATCATTTCACAGTTCCATTTTAATACTCATTTTTCAGACAGGGGATGTGGGTCCAATATTGAGGTTTCAGAACTCATTTGGGGGTAGTTCTCTTTCAATGATCATTTTCTTGGCTCTAGCTCAGACACAGCGTATATGCTATGTGAAGGCTCTTACTGCGGTAGCAATGGTGCTGACTCCAAGAAGAAGTAGCCAAAAAAAGGACACAATGAAGCATGAGATCTCAGAACCTGGCTGTCATCAGCCTGTCTAAGAAGTCATTAGGCACAGACAAAAGGGCAGCCCTGCTTAGAAAAGTTGACACATTTAACAAAAAGAAACCTATAACCTACCCCTTACTTCTATCATCTATTGTATGTTGTCACTCAGGAAGAAATAATAAGCAGCCCTTTGCTAACAAGGCTCTTGCAGACTTTCTTTGTATAGCCTTTTCACCAATTCAGATCGGGCTGTCTACCCTACATCCACAGGGCTGCAATCAGAACAAGCCCACTGTGTAGAAAAGCTGTATATGCTCTCCATCACGTCATGCAAAATGCGCCCCACTGGTCCATACACTTAGAAAATCATCACACAAGGAGTCTTACTACTATTCACTTTCCACATACCCATTGCACATACACACACATGGAATGTCTGTGCAAACTTCTGGGGGGAGAGTCAAACAGAATCCCACTTTGGGCCATCTGGGATGATCTATCTGGAGCCTCCATCATCCCCTCTTCTACACATCAGAGCCTTCTTATGATTCTGAGCACCCCTTTGCTGATTGCCATAGCCCTTTGACCCCTTTCTTAGCCATTTGTCCTGACTTCAACCATCTGAGGTTCTCAAACCCTTTCTGCTATCCTTCACAGACCACACTCATTTTCACCCATCCACCTTTAAACTCCTTTGCCAAGCTTCAGTCCCTATGTTCTCAGATCTGCCCTCAGACTACTTTGCCAGCCCAGACAACATCTTCTATCACTTAGAGGTCAGAATGTAACAGTTGTGGCTTTTTATTCACTTTGTAAGCTGTGTTTTTTCAGCAAATGCTTAGCAGTTCTGTATGTGGGCTGAAAAGGTCTGAGTTGGCAGCATAAGAAGTATGAATAAGAACCATTTACAAAAGGGAAATCCTAATACATGTGACCTAGACTCACATAGGTGTCCTCCTGCTCCCAGTCTTCTTTCTTCTCTTCCAGATACTTCTGTACCTTTAGGCGTTGGCCCTCCTCCCAGTCCTGTTCCAAGTCCCAGAAAACAGGGACTGGTCCTCCTGATCCTCATCCTGGTCCTGGTCTAACCAATTCTGGTCATCCTGGTACTGGTTTCCTGAATCTGGTGCTCCTGATTGTAGTCCTTCCTGACCATGGTCTTCTTGGTCCTGCTCCTGACTCATTCTTGTATTAGCCCTTCCTGGTCCTGATCCTGGGACTACTGATTCTCACCCTGATCCTGGTGGTCTGCTGAGTCCTTATCCAGCTACCCTTGTTGTCTGCGTTCTCTTAGGGCTGGCACTCCTAGTCTTCTTGGTTTGGGTCATCTAAAATTTCCTTGACCTGGTCCTTGTGTTCCACCTGGAACTTCATCCACTGGTCCAGGTTTTCCTTATTAGATCCTCTTGGTCTGATTTCCTTGATCTTCATCAGCCTGATCCCCAGTTCCTAGACCTCCTTCTCCACTTGGAACCCCAGTTCCTAGTCCTCCTGCTCTATTTGGAACTTCAGGTCCTGATCGCTTTGGTTCTGACCTTCTGACTAGAAGGTGTCCTCCTATCCCTGTTCTCTGTCCTGCTTATTCTTATCAATCTAGTCCACCTAATCCTCTCCATCTTGTATCTTGTCCCTGGCCTTAAAGGCCTTAGCCCACTTGATCCTTACCTGACTTGTTCTCCCTGTCCTCCTCCAACATGTCATGATACTCTTGGCCTTGATCTTCCTGCTTGTTGTCATTGTGGACTAGTTTGTCCACTTTGTCCTGATCTTCCTTGTTAAGGTCATCCGGTTCTTAGCCACCTGGCTTGGTCATCAAAGTTCATGTCACCCTGGCTTTCCAAGTAGTGCTCCTCATTTCCCTCCTTGTCCTGGTCCTGTTTGTTCTGATATAGCAGTAACTGATACCCATGGGCCTGTGGAACTTGGGCTTCCTTTTCCCCTTGGTGGTGGTCCCACTGGTCCTCCTCGTCTTGGTCTTAACTCTTGCCCTGCTGGTTCTGGTAGCCTGGCCATCTCCTCTTGAGTCTTCAGGTCCTGTCCTCCAAGTCTTTCTCACTCTCGGCCTGGTTTGCATATCAATGGTCTTCCTAGTTCTGGTCCTCACAGTCCGTGTTTTTATCCTGGTTTTGTGCTCACTAGACTTGAACCTTTTGCTTTTGGTCCTCCATGTTTGGGTGTTTGTATGCCTAATCTCTTGGTTCTGGTCCTTCTGGCCATCCTGGTCCTTTCAGGCCCCCTTCTTCTAGCTCTTCATTTTCTTTCTTGATCCTCTTGACCCTCATCCATTTGACTTGGTTCTTCTGATCCTTCTCACCCCACTCATCTGATTCATAGTACATCACTTCCTGGTCCTGCTGGTCCCCTCAGGCTGCCTGGTCTATTCTAGCTCTCTTAGTCCTTACCCTATTAGCTGTTGTCTTCCAGATTTGGCTCACTTTTGTCCTCCTGGCCCTGAGCCTTGTCCTCATTGTCCTCACTGCATCCAATGGTCTGGCACCTCTTGGTCCTGGTTTTCTTTTTATGGGTCCTTCAGACCCTTGTCATTGTGGTCCTTATCCTCCTGAACATGCAGGCCCAGTCCCCTTCCTGGCCCTGGCTGTTCTGGTTTTCCTGGTCTTCTCCATCCTTGTCCGGCTACCCCCAGGTCCTGTCTTTCTCCTCCAATTGGCACTCTGGTCCCTGGGCCATTAATTTTGAGCCCACTGGCACTCCTAAGCCTGTTCCCGGCCTTCTTGGTGCTGAACATTCTAATCCTCCTTGCTCTAGTCCTGGTCTTCCTAGCTCTGGCCCTCCTGGCATTCATTGTACTGCCCCCTCATTTTCCTTGCTTATTCTAGCACCCAGGTACTATTGACCTTGATGTGGTCTTCCTTGCTCTGGTCTTGATCCTTCTGACCCTGGTCTTCCTGATCCTTGTCATCATGGCTCTACACAAACTCATCATGGTCCTGTTTTATTTGGTTCTCCTGGGTCTGGTCATCCTGTTGCTCATCTTCCTGGCCACCCTTCCCCTGGGGTGTGGCCTGAACCTCAAGGCTGTAATCATCCTGGCCCTGATGTCCGAGAGTTCTGACCCTCCTTACCCTGGTCCTCCTGGTCCTGGTACTCAAGGTCATGATCCTCTTTGTCCTGATCTTCTTGGTCCCCTCGTCCTTTGTTTCCTGGCCCTCTTAGAACTCTTCCTTCTGGTTCTGGCTGCTTGTGCCCCTGGACTCACCTTTCTGGCACTACTGCTATTCCTGTTTTTATTAGTCCTTGAAAGTCTCGAGAATATGTGCCTGTTGGTCCTGATCTTTTGGTTTCACTTGGGCTTAGTGCTCATGGATCTGGTTCACCGACCATCCTTGCCTTGATCTCCTTGGTCCTTGTCATCTTGGTCCTTCTTTTCCTATTGTGCTTGTTATCATAAACTTTGCCTCTTGCCCATCTTGGTTCCCCCCAGCCTAGGCACATCTGGTTCTGTTTCTTGCTGGTCTTCTTGGTCACCTAGTCCTGGTTCTTTTCACCTGAAACCTCCTAGCCCTGGTACATCAGGTCCATGTCCATCTGGTCTCTTGTGCTGAAGACTTTTAGTTTGTGTCTGCCTGGTTTGGGTTGTCCTGGTCCTCCTGGATCTTCTCCTTGTCATTTTAGTCCTACAGGAAAATCAGCAGTTGATCCTGGACCTCTTGATTCAGGTTCTCCTTGTTCGGATCCTCTTGAAAGTGGTCACTATGGTCCTGGTCCTCTTGGCCACCAATGTCTAGTCCCCTTAGTCTTCCAGATTTTGGCTGACCTGCTGACATGTGATTGTCCTCACCTTGGTCGTGCTACCGTTAATGATTGTCCTGACCCACTTGGTAATCTGAGCTTTGGACTCCTAGGTCCTAACCTTCATGGTCCTATTAGCCCTGTTTCTGGTCTTTATGGTCATGGTCCTTTTAGTTCAACTAGTCTTCTGTGCCCTGATCTTCTGAAAGCCCTTGGTACTGGTCCCCTTGGTCTTCTTAGTCCGTGTCCTGCTTATCCTGGTTTCCTGGTACTCTGGCCATGGCTCTCCACATCATGAACATCGTAGTTCTAATCAATCTGGTCTTGATCCTCCTGGCCCTAGTCCTCCTGCTCCTTGCCCTCATGGTACTGCATGCTCACCTTAGTACTTATTCACCCTGTACTTCCTGGTGTATCTGGTTATCATTCCCATGTACTTCTACACCTAGTCCTTTGCATCCTGGGTCTCCTGGTTCACAGGCTCTGGTCCTGAACCTTTTCACCCTCTTCACCTTAATTTTCATCCATCAGTTCTCCTGCTCCTGCTCCTCTGGTTCATCAATTCACTTGGTTTGCCTGTCCCAATCCTTCTGCTCCTAGATCTACTGCTCCATGTAGTCCTGGTCTTAGTTGTGGTACTCCTTTGTGGCCTTTGTAACAGGTCTTCAGGTGCTGGTACCATTGGCCTTGGTTTCCACACAGGCTGCAGGCCTAGGACATGTTTAAAAAGTCTACTTAAGTGGGTGGTACAATAAGTGCTGCAAGCCCGCTAATAGAATTTAATTACCAGGCCCTGGGTACATGTAGTACAAGTTTACTAGGGACGTATTAGTAAATTAAATGTGCCAAGAGGGGGTAAGACAATGTGACCATGTTTACAGGAGACAACACAACCACTTTAGCACTGGTTAGAAGTGGTAAAGTGCAGAGAGTCCTAAAATCCAACAAAAACAGGTTCATAAAACAGGAGGGGTGAAGGCTAAAGGTTTGGGGGTGACCCTGCAGAGAGGGTCAAGTCTAACAGAAGGTGAGATGTAGGTGTGTGAAACTGATCTCATAGACCAGAATGTGAGTCGTGCATATCTTTATCAGAGGCGCGCTGAAGGAGAAACTTTCAAAATATTGTGGAAGCTGACAGAAACTGAAGGCCCAACCACTTGGCTATTGTCCGATACCCCAAAGGGCATGGGTTAGCTTGTGGAGCATAGTGAAAGTGAGTGAAGAGCTGGAGCGGTATTTGGTTGAGGGTCTACAAAAGCCAAATTGTGAATCTGCTCGATGCAACACTTTATCAAGTTGGAGCTCCTTGTACTTAACATGCTTAACAAAGCGGCTGTAACTGGTCTTTATTTTTGGAGCCAATTTTTAGAATAAATGGATTCCCACACATCACTCTTTAACAAAGATGTACATAAAAAAGTAATTGTTGTGTTTACCCCATTTTAATGGAATGTCAGGAATGTCATGTCATAGAACGGAATGTCATGTCTTTTTCTGGAATGTCAGGAATGTCATGTCTTTTAATGGAATGTCAGGAATGTCATGTCTTGGAATGGAATGTCAGGAATGTCATGTCTTTTAATGGAATGTCAGGAATGTCATGTCTTTTAATGGAATGTCAGGAATGTCATGTCATAGAATGGAATGTCATGTCTTGGAATGTCATGTCTTGGAATGGAATGTCATGGCTTGGAATGGAATGTCAGTCAGGAATGTCATGGAAAGTCAGGAATGTCAGGAATGTCATGTCTTTTAATGGAATGTCAGGAATGTCATGTGTTTTAATGGAATATCAGGAATGTCATGTCATAGAATGGAATGTCATGTCTTGGAATGGAATGTCATGTCTTGGAATGGAATGTCAGGAATGTCATGTCTTTTTTAATGGAATGTCAGGAATGTCATGTCGTTTAATGGAATGTCAGGAATGTCATGTCTGTTAATGGAATGTCAGGAATGTCATGTCATAGAATGGAATGTCATGTCTTGGAATGTCATGTCTTGGAATGGAATGTCATGGCTTGGAATGGAATGTCAGTCAGGAATGTCATGGAAAGTCAGGAATGTCAGGAATGTCATGTCTTTTAATGGAATGTCAGGAATGTCATGTGTTTTAATGGAATATCAGGAATGTCATGTCATAGAATGGAATGTCATGTCTTGGAATGGAATGTCATGTCTTGGAATGGAATGTCAGTCAGGAATGTCAGGAATGTCATGTCTTTTTTAATGGAATGTCAGGAATGTCATGTCTTTTAATGGAATGTCAGGAATGTCATGTCATAGAATGGAATGTCATGTCTTTAATGGAATGTCAGGAATATCATGTCATGGAATGAAATGTCAGGAATGTCATGTCTTAGAATGGAATATCTAGAATGTCATGTCTTTTAATGGAATGTCAGGAATGTCATGTCTTTTAATGGAATGTCAGGAATGTCATGTCATAGATTGGAATGTCAGGAATGTCATGTCATAGAATGGAATGTCATGTCTTTTAATGGAATGTCAGGAATGTCATGTCTTTTAATGGAATGTCATGTCTTGGAATGGAATGTCAGGAATGTCATGTCTTTTAATGGAATGTCAGGAATGTCATGTCATAGAACGGAATGTCATGTCTTTTAATGGAATGTCAGGAATGTCATGTCTTTTAATAGAATGTCAGGAATGTCATGTCTTTTAATGGAATGTCAGGAATGTCATGGAATGGAATGCCATGGCTTGGAATGGAATATCAGGAATGTCATGTCTTTTAATGGAATGTCATATCTTAGAATGGAATGTCATGTCTTTTAATGGAATGTCATGTCATAGAATGGAATGTCATGTCTTGGAATGTCATGTCTTGGAATGGAATGTCAGGAATGTCATGTCTTTTAATGGAATGTCATGTCATAGAATGGAATGTCATGTCTTGGAATGGAATGTCTGGAATGTAATATCATGGAATGGAATGTCAGGAATGTCATGTCTTGGAATGGAATGTCTGGAATGTCATGTCTTTTAATGGAATATCAGGAATGTCATGTCTTTTAATGGAATGTCAGGAATGTCATGTCTTCATGGAATGTCATGTCATAGAATGGAATGTCAGGAATGGCATGTCTTTTAATGGAATGTCAGGAATGTCATGTCATAGAATGGAATGTCATGTCTTGGAATGGAATGTCTGGAATGTCATGTCTTTTAATGGAATGTCAGGAATGTCATGTCATAGAATGGAATGTCAGGAATGTCATGTCTTTTAATGGAATGTCAGGAATGTCATGTCATAGAATGGAATGTCATGTCTTTTAATGGAATGTTAGGAATGTCATGTCATGGAATGGAATGTCAGGAATGTCATGTCTTAGATTGGAATGTCTGGAATGTCATGTCTTTTAATGGAATGTCAGGAATGTCATGTCTTTTAATGGAATGTCTTTTAATGGAATGTCAGGAATGTCATGTCTTTTAATGGAATGCCATGTCATGTCTTGGAATGGAATATAAGGAATGTCATGCCTTTTAATGAAATGTCTTCATGCCATAGAATGGAATGTCATGTCTTTTAATGGAATGTCAGGAATGTCATGTCTTTTAATGGAATGTCATGTCATGTCTTGGAATGGAATATCAGGATTGTCATGTCTTTTAATGGAATGTCAGGAATGTCATGTCATAGAATGGAATGTCATGTCTTAGAATAGAATGTCAGGAATGTCATGTCTTTTAATGGAATGTCAGGAATGTCATGTCTTTTAATGGAATGTCATGGATTGTCAGGAATGTCATGTCTTTTCATGGAATATCAGGAATGTCATGTATTTTAATGGAATGTAAGGAATGTCATGTCATAGAATGGAATGTCATGTCTTAGAATAAAATGTCAGGAATGTCATGTCTTTTAATGGAATGTCAGGAATGTCATGGAATGTCATGTCTTTTAATGGAATGTCATGGAATGTCAGGAATGTCATGTCTTTTAAAGGAATATCAGGAATGTCATGTCTTTTAATGGAATGTCAGGAATGTTATAACTTTTAATGGAATGTCAGGAATGTCATGTCTTTTAATGGAATGTCATGTCTTGGAATAGAATGTCAGGAATGTCATGTCATAGATTGGAATGTCAGGAATGTCATGTCTTTTAATGGAATATCAGGAATGTCATAGAATGGAATGTCAGGAATGTCATGTCTTTTAATGGAATGTCAGGAATGTCATGTCATAGAATGGAATGTCATGTCTTGGAATAGAATGTCAGGAATGTCATGTCTTTTAATGGAATGTCAGGAATGTCATGTCATAGAATGGAATGTCAGGAATGTCATGTCTTTTAATGGAATATCAGGAATGTCATGTCTTTTAATGGAATGTCAGGAATGTCATGTCATAGAATGGAATGTCAGGAATGTCATGTCTTTTAATGGAATGTCAGGAATGTCATGTCTTTTAATGGAATGTCATGTCTTTTAATGGAATGTCAGGAATATCATGTCTTTTAATGGAATGTCAGGAATGTCATGTCTTTTAATGGAATGTCAGGAATGTCATGTCATAGAATGGAATGTCAGGAATGTCATGTCTTTTAATGGAATGTCAGGAATGTCATGTCTTTTAATGGAATGTCATGTCTTTTAATGGAATGTCAGGAATGTCATGTCTTTTAATGGAATGTCAGGAATGTCATGTATTTTAATGGAATGTCAGGAATGTCATGTCTTTTAATGGAATGTCATGTCTTTTAATGGAATGTCAGGAATGTCATGTCTTTTAATGGAATGTCAGGAATGTCATGTCATAGAATGGAATGTCAGGAATGTCATGTCTTTTAATGGAATGTCAGGAATGTCATGTCTTTTAATGGAATGTCAGGAATGTCATGTCATAGAATGGAATGTCAGGAATGTCATGTCTTTTAATGGAATGTCATGTCTTGGAATGGAATGTCAGGAATGTCATGTCTTAATGGAATGTCATGTCTTTTAATGGAATGTCAGGAATGTCATGTCTTTTAATGGAATGTCAGGAATGTCATGTCATAGAATGGAATGTCAGGAATGTCATGTCTTATAATGGAATGTCAGGAATGTCATGTCATAGAATGGAATGTCATGTCATAGAATGGAATGTCAGGAATGTCACGTCATAGAATGGAATGTCAGGAATGTCATGTCTTTTCATGGAATGTCAGGAATGTCATGTCTTTTAATGGAATGTCAGGAATGTCATGTCATAGAATGGAATGTCAGGAATGTCATGTCTTTTAATGGAATGTCAGGAATGTCATGTCATAGAATGGAATGTCAGGAATGTCATGTCTTTTAATGGAATGTTAGGAATGTCATGTCATAGAACGGAATGTCATGTCTTTTAATGGAATGTCAGGAATGTCATGTCTTTTAATGGAATGTCAGGAATGTCATGTCATAGAATGGAATGTCAGCAATGTCATGTCTTTTAATGGAATGTCAGGAATGTCATGTCATAGAATGGAATGTCATGTCTTGGAATGGAATGTCAGGAATGTCATGTCATAGAATGGAATGTCATGTCATAGAATGGAATGTCAGGAATGTCATGTCTTTTCATGGAATGTCAGGAATGTCATGTCATAGAATAGAATGTCATGTCATAGAATGGAATGTCAGGAATGTCATGTCAGAATGGAATGTCAGGAATGTCATGTCTTTTAATGGAATGTCAGGAATGTCATGTCTTTTAATGGAATGTCAGGAATGTCATGTCATAGAATGGAATGTCAGGAATGTCATGTATTTTAATGGAATGTCAGGAATGTCATGTCATAGAATGGAATGTCAGGAATGTCATGTCTTTTAATGGAATGTCAAGAATGTCATGTCATAGAATGGAATGTCATGTCTTGGAATGGAATGTCAGGAATGTCATGTCTTTTAATGGAATGTCAGGAATGTCATGTCATAGAACGGAATGTCATATCTTTTAATGGAATGTCAGGAATGTCATGTCTTTTAATGGAATGTCAGGAATGTCATGTCATAGAATGGAATGTCAGGAATGTCATGTCTTTTAATGGAATGTCAGGAATGTCATGTCTTGGAATGGAATGTCAGGAATGTCATGTCTTTTAATGGAATGTCAGGAATGTCATGTCATAGAATGGAATGTCCTGAATGTCATGTCTTTTAATGGAATGTCATGTCTTGGAATGGAATGTCAGGAATGTCATGTCTTTTAATGGAATGTCAGGAATGTCATGTCTTTTAATGGAATGTCAAGAATGTCATGTCTTGGAATGGAATGTCAGGAATGTCATGTCTTTTAATGGAATGTCAGGAATGTCATGTCTTTTAATGGAATGTCAGGAATGTCATGTCTTGGAATGGAATGTCAGGAATGTCATGTCTTTTAATGGAATGTCAGGAATGTCATGTCATAGAATGGAATGTCAGGAATGTCATGTCTTTTAATGGAATGTCAGGAATGTCATGTCTTTTAATGGAATGTCATGTCTTTTAATGGAATGTCAGGAATGTCATGTCTTTTAATGGAATGTCAGGAATGTCATGTCTTTTAATGGAATGTCAGGAATGTCATGTCTTTTAATGGAATGTCATGTCTTTTAATGGAATGTCAGGAATGTCATGTCTTTTAATGGAATGTCAGGAATGTCATGTCATAGAATGGAATGTCAGGAATGTCATGTCTTTTAATGGAATGTCAGGAATGTCATGTCTTTTAATGGAATGTCAGGAATGTCATGTCATAGAATGGAATGTCAGGAATGTCATGTCTTTTCATGGAATGTCAGGAATGTCATGTCATAGAATGGAATGTCATGTCATAGAATGGAATGTCAGGAATGTCATGTCATAGAATGGAATGTCAGGAATGTCATGTCTTAATGGAATGTCAGGAATGTCATGTCTTTTAATGGAATGTCAGGAATGTCATGTATTTTAATGGAATGTCAGGAATGTCATGTCTTTTCATGGAATGTCAGGAATGTCATGTCTTTTAATGGAATGTCAGGAATGTCATGTCTTGGAATGGAATGTCAGGAATGTCATGTCTTTTAATGGAATGTCAGGAATGTCATGTCTTTTCATGGAATGTCAGGAATGTCATGTCATAGAATGGAATGTCAGGAATGTCATGTCTTTTAATGGAATGTCAGGAATGTCATGTCTTTTAATGGAATGTCAGGAATGTCATGTCATAGAATGGAATGTCAGGAATGTCATGTCTTTTAATGGAATGTCAGGAATGTCATGTCATAGAATGGAATGTCATGTCATAGAATGGAATGTCAGGAATGTCATGTCATAGAATGGAATGTCAGGAATGTCATGTCTTTTCATGGAATGTCAGGAATGTCATGTCTTTTAATGGAATGTCAGGAATGTCATGTCATAGAATGGAATGTCAGGAATGTCATGTCTTTTAATGGAATGTCAGGAATGTCATGTCATAGAATGGAATGTCAGGAATGTCATGTCTTTTAATGGAATGTCAGGAATGTCATGTCATAGAATGGAATGTCATGTCTTGGAATGGAATGTCAGGAATGTCATGTCTTTTAATGGAATGTTAGGAATGTCATGTCAGAACAGAATGTCATGTCTTTTAATGGAATGTCAGGAATGTCATGTCTTTTAATGGAATGTCAGGAATGTCATGTCATAGAATGGAATGTCAGGAATGTCATGTCTTTTAATGGAATGTCAGGAATGTCATGTCATAGAATGGAATGTCATGTCTTGGAATGGAATGTCAGGAATGTCATGTCTTTTAATGGAATGTCAGGAATGTCATGTCATAGAACGGAATGTCATGTCTTTTAATGGAATGTCAGGAATGTCATGTCTTTTAATGGAATGTCAGGAATGTCATGTCTTTTAATGGAATGTCATATCTTGGAATGGAATGTCAGGAATGTCATGTCTTAATGGAATGTCATGTCTTTTAATGGAATGTCAGGAATGTCATGTCTTTTAATGGAATGTCAGGAATGTTATGTCTTTTAATGGAATGTCAGGAATGTCATGTCTTTTAATGGAATGTCATGTCTTTTAATGGAATGTCAGGAATGTCATGTCTTTTAATGACATGTCAGGAATGTCATGTCATAGAATGGAATGTCAGGAATGTCATGTCTTTTAATGGAATGTCAGGAATGTCATGTCATATTATGGAATGTCAGGAATGTCATGTCTTTTAATGGAATGTCAGGAATGTCATGTCATAGAATGGAATGTCAGGAATGTCATGTCTTTTAATGGAATGTCATGTCATAGAATGGAATGTCATGTCTTGGAATAGAATGTCAGGAATGTCATGTCTTTTAATGGAATGTCAGGAATGTCATGTCATAGAACGGAATGTCATGTCTTTTAATGGAATGTCAGGAATGTCATGTCTTTTAATGGAATGTCAGGAATGTCATGTCTTTTAATGGAATGTCATGTCTTGGAATGGAATGTCAGGAATGTCATGTCTTAATGGAATGTCATGTCTTTTAATGGAATGTCAGGAATGTCATGTCTTTTAATGGAATGTCAGGAATGTCATGTCTTTTAATGGAATGTCAGGAATGTCATGTCTTTTAATGGAATGTCATGTCTTTTAATGGAATGTCAGGAATGTCATGTCTTTTAATGGAATGTCAGGAATGTCATGTCATAGAATGGAATGTCAGGAATGTCATGTCTTTTAATGGAATGTCAGGAATGTCATGTCTTTTAATGGAATGTCAGGAATGTCATGTCATAGAATGGAATGTCAGGAATGTCATGTCTTTTCATGGAATGTCAGGAATGTCATGTCATAGAATGGAATGTCATGTCAGAATGGAATGTCAAGAATGTCATGTCATAGAATGGAATGTCAGGAATGTCATGTCTTTTCATGGAATGTCAGGAATGTCATGTCTTTTAATGGAATGTCAGGAATGTCATGTCATAGAATGGAATGTCAGGAATGTCATGTCTTTTAATGGAATGTCAGGAATGTCATGTCATAGAATGGAATGTCAGGAATGTCATGTCTTTTAATGGAATGTCAGGAATGTCATGTCATAGAATGGAATGTCATGTCTTGGAATGGAATGTCAGGAATGTCATGTCTTTTAATGGAATGTCAGGAATGTCATGTCATAGAACGGAATGTCATGTCTTTTAATGGAATGTCAGGAATGTCATGTCTTTTAATGGAATGTCTGGAATGTCATGTCATAGAATGGAATTTCAGGAATGTCATGTCTTTTAATGGAATGTCATGTCTTGGAATAGAATGTCAGGAATGTCATGTCTTTTAATGGAATGTCAGGAATGTCATATCATAGAATGGAATGTCAGGAATGTCATGTCTTTTAATGGAATGTCAGGAATGTCATGTCTTTTAATGGAATGTCAGGAATGTCATGTCTTTTAATGGAATGTCATGTCTTTTAATGGAATGTCAGGAATATCATGTCTTTTAATGGAATGTCAGGAATGTCATGTCTTTTAATGGAATGTCAGGAATGTCATGTCATAGAATGGAATATCAGGAATGTCATGTCTTTTAATGGAATGTCAGGAATGTCTTGTCTTTTAATGGAATGTCATGTCTTTTAATGGAATGTCAGGAATGTCATGTCTTTTAATGGAATGTCAGGAATGTCATGTCTTTTAATGGAATGTCAGGAATGTCATGTCTTTTAATGGAATGTCATGTCTTTTAATGGAATGTCAGGAATGTCATGTCTTTTAATGGAATGTCAGGAATGTCATGTCATAGAATGGAATGTCAGGAATGTCATGTCTTTTAATGGAATGTCAGGAATGTCATGTCATAGAATGGAATGTCAGGAATGTCATGTCTTTTCATGGAATGTCAGGAATGTCATGTCATAGAATGGAATGTCATGTCATAGAATGGAATGTCAGGAATGTCATGTCATAGAATGGAATGTCAGGAATGTCATGTCTTTTCATGGAATGTCAGGAATGTCATGTCTTTTAATGGAATGTCAGGAATGTCATGTCTTGGAATGGAATGTCAGGAATGTCATGTCTTTTAATGGAATGTCAGGAATGTCATGTCTTTTCATGGAATGTCAGGAATGTCATGTCTTTTAATGGAATGTCAGGAATGTCATGTCATAGAATGGAATGTCAGGAATGTCATGTCTTTTAATGGAATGTCAGGAATGTCATGTCTTTTAATGGAATGTCAGGAATGTCATGTCATAGAATGGAATGTCAGGAATGTCATGTCTTTTCATGGAATGTCATGTCATAGAATGGAATATCATGTCATAGAATGGAATGTCAGGAATGTCATGTCATAGAATGGAATGTCAGGAATGTCATGTCTTTTAATGAAATGTCAGGAATGTCATGTATTTTAATGGAATGTCAGGAATGTCATGTCTTTTAATGGAATGTCAGGAATGTCATGTATTTTAATGGAATGTCAGGAATGTCATGTCTTTTAATGGAATGTTATGTCTTGGAATGGAATGTCAAGAATGTCATGTCTTTTAATGGAATGTCATGTCTTTTAATGGAATGTCAGGAATGTCATGTCTTTTAATGGAATGTCAGGAATGTCATGTCTTTTAATGGAATGTCAGGAATGTCATGTCTTTTAATGGAATGTCATGTCTTTTAATGGAATGTCAGGAATGTCATGTCTTTTAATGGAATGTCAGGAATGTCATGTCATAGAATGGAATGTCCGGAATGTCATGTCTTTTAATGGAATGTCAGGAATGTCATGTCATAGAATGGAATGTCATGTCATAGAATGGAATGTCAGGAATGTCACGTCATAGAATTGAATGTCAGGAATGTCATGTCTTTTCATGGAATGTCAGGAATATCATGTCTTTTAATGGAATGTCAGGAATGTCATGTCATAGAATGGAATGTCAGGAATGTCATGTCTTTTAATGGAATGTCAGGAATGTCATGTCATAGAATGGAATGTCAGGAATGTCATGTCTTTTAATGGAATGTCAGGAATGTCATGTCATAGAATGGAATGTCATGTCTTGGAATGGAATGTCAGGAATGTCATGTCTTTTATGGAATGTCAGGAATGTCATGTCATAGAATGGAATGTCAGGAATGTCATGTCTTTTAATGGAATGTCAGGAATGTCATGTCTTTTAATGGAATGTCATGTCTTTTAATGGAATGTCAGGAATATCATGTCTTTTAATGGAATGTCAGGAATGTCATGTCTTTTAATGGAATGTCAGGAATGTCATGTCATAGAATGGAATGTCAGGAATGTCATGTCTTTTAATGGAATGTCAGGAATGTCATGTCTTTTAATGGAATGTCATGTCTTTTAATGGAATGTCAGGAATGTCATGTCTTTTAATGGAATGTCAGGAATGTCATGTATTTTAATGGAATGTCAGGAATGTCATGTCTTTTAATGGAATGTCATGTCTTTTAATGGAATGTCAGGAATGTCATGTCTTTTAATGGAATGTCAGGAATGTCATGTCATAGAATGGAATGTCAGGAATGTCATGTCTTTTAATGGAATGTCAGGAATGTCATGTCTTTTAATGGAATGTCAGGAATGTCATGTCATAGAATGGAATGTCAGGAATGTCATGTCTTTTAATGGAATGTCATGTCTTGGAATGGAATGTCAGGAATGTCATGTCTTAATGGAATGTCATGTCTTTTAATGGAATGTCAGGAATGTCATGTCTTTTAATGGAATGTCAGGAATGTCATGTCTTTTAATGGAATGTCAGGAATGTCATGTCTTTTAATGGAATGTCAGGAATGTCATGTCTTTTAATGGAATGTCAGGAATGTCATGTCATAGAATGGAATGTCAGGAATGTCATGTCTTTTAATGGAATGTCAGGAATGTCATGTCTTTTAATGGAATGTCAGGAATGTCATGTCATAGAATGGAATGTCAGGAATGTCATGTCTTTTCATGGAATGTCAGGAATGTCATGTCATAGAATGGAATGTCATGTCAGAATGGAATGTCAAGAATGTCATGTCATAGAATGGAATGTCAGGAATGTCATGTCTTTTAATGGAATGTCAGGAATGTCATGTCTTTTAATGGAATGTCATGTATTTTAATGGAATGTCAGGAATGTTATGTCTTTTCATGGAATGTCAGGAATGTCATGTCTTTTAATGGAATGTCAGGAATGTCATGTCTTGGAATGGAATGTCAGGAATGTCATGTCTTTTAATGGAATGTCAGGAATGTCATGTCTTTTCATGGAATGTCAGGAATGTCATGTCTTTTAATGGAATGTCAGGAATGTCATGTCATAGAATGGAATGTCAGGAATGTCATGTCTTTTAATGGAATGTCAGGAATGTCATGTCTTTTAATGGAATGTCAGGAATGTCATGTCATAGAATGGAATGTCAGGAATGTCATGTCTTTTCATGGAATGTCATGTCATAGAATGGAATGTCATGTCATAGAATGGAATGTCAGGAATGTCATGTCATAGAATGGAATGTCAGGAATGTCATGTCTTTTAATGGAATGTCAGGAATGTCATGTATTTTAATGGAATGTCAGGAATGTCATGTCTTTTAATGGAATGTCAGGAATGTCATGTATTTTAATGGAATGTCAGGAATGTCATGTCTTTTAATGGAATGTTATGTCTTGGAATGGAATGTCAGGAATGTCATGTCTTTTAATGGAATGTCATGTCTTTTAATGGAATGTCAGGAATGTCATGTCTTTTAATGGAATGTCAGGAATGTCATGTCTTTTAATGGAATGTCATGTCTTTTAATGGAATGTCAGGAATGTCATGTCTTTTAATGGAATGTCAGGAATGTCATGTCATAGAATGGGATGTCAGGAATGTCATGTCTTTTAATGGAATGTCAGGAATGTCATGTCATAGAATGGAATGTCATGTCATAGAATGGAATGTCAGGAATGTCACGTCATAGAATGGAATGTCAGGAATGTCATGTCTTTTCATGGAATGTCAGGAATGTCATGTCATAGAATGGAATGTCATGTCTTGGAATAGAATGTCAGGAATGTCATGTCTTTTAATGGAATGTCAGGAATGTCATGTCATAGAACGGAATGTCGTGTCTTTTAATGGAATGTCAGGAATGTCATGTCTTTTAATGGAATGTCAGGAATATCATGTCTTTTAATGGAATGTCAAGAATGTCATGTCTTGGAATGGAATGTCAGGAATGTCATGTCTTTTAATGGAATGTCAGGAATGTCATGTCTTTTAATGGAATGTCAGGAATGTCATGTCTTTTAATGGAATGTCAGGAATGTCATGTCTTTTAATGGAATGTCATGTCTTTTAATGGAATGTCAGGAATGTCATGTCATAGAATGGAATGTCAGGAATGTCATATCTTTTAATGGAATGTCAGGAATGTCATGTCATAGAATGGAATGTCAGGAATGTCATGTCTTTTAATGGAATGTCAGGAATGTCATGTCATAGAATGGAATGTCATGTCTTGGAATGGAATGTCAGGAATGTCATGTCTTTTAATGGAATGTCAGGAATGTCATGTCATAGAATGGAATGTCATGTCTTTTAATGGAATGTCAGGAATGTAATGTCTTTTAATGGAATGTCAGGAATGTCATGTCATAGAATGGAATGTCAGGAATGTCATGTCTCTTAATGGAATGTCATGTCTTGGAATAGAATGTCAGGAATGTCATGTCTTTTAATGGAATGTCAGGAATGTCATATCATAGAATGGAATGTCAGGAATGTCATGTCTTTTAATGGAATGTCAGGAATGTCATGTCTTTTAATGGAATGTCAGGAATGTCATGTCTTTTAATGGAATGTCATGTCTTTTAATGGAATGTCAGGAATATCATGTCTTTTAATGGAATGTCAGGAATGTCATGTCTTTTAATGGAATGTCAGGAATGTCATGTCATAGAATGGAATGTCAGGAATGTCATGTCTTTTAATGGAATGTCATGTCTTTTAATGGAATGTCAGGAATGTCATGTCTTTTAATGGAATGTCAGGAATGTCATGTCATAGAATGGAATGTCAGGAATGTCATGTCTTTTAATGGAATGTCAGGAATGTCATGTCTTTTAATGGAATGTCAGGAATGTCATGTCATAGAATGGAATGTCAGGAATGTCATGTCTTTTAATGGAATGTCATGTCTTGGAATGGAATGTCAGGAATGTCATGTCTTAATGGAATGTCATGTCTTTTAATGGAATGTCAGGAATGTCATGTCTTTTAATGGAATGTCAGGAATGTCATGTCATAGAATGGAATGTCAGGAATGTCATGTCTTATAATGGAATGTCAGGAATGTCATGTCATAGAATGGAATGTCATGTCATAGAATGGAATGTCAGGAATGTCACGTCATAGAATGGAATGTCAGGAATGTCATGTCTTTTCATGGAATGTCAGGAATGTCATGTCTTTTAATGGAATGTCAGGAATGTCATGTCATAGAATGGAATGTCAGGAATGTCATGTCTTTTAATGGAATGTCAGGAATGTCATGTCATAGAATGGAATGTCAGGAATGTCATGTCTTTTAATTGAATGTCAGGAATGTCATGTCATAGAATGGAATGTCATGTCTTGGAATGGAATGTCAGGAATGTCATGTCTTTTAATGGAATGTTAGGAATGTCATGTCATAGAACGGAATGTCATGTCTTTTAATGGAATGTCAGGAATGTCATGTCTTTTAATGGAATGTCAGGAATGTCATGTCATAGAATGGAATGTCAGCAATGTCATGTCTTTTAATGGAATGTCAGGAATGTCATGTCATAGAATGGAATGTCATGTCTTGGAATGGAATATCAGGAATGTCATGTCATAGAATGGAATGTCATGTCATAGAATGGAATGTCAGGAATGTCATGTCTTTTCATGGAATGTCAGGAATGTCATGTCATAGAATAGAATGTCATGTCATAGAATGGAATGTCAGGAATGTCATGTCAGAATGGAATGTCAGGAATGTCATGTCTTTTAATGGAATGTCAGGAATGTCATGTCTTTTAATGGAATGTCAGGAATGTCATGTCATAGAATGGAATGTCAGGAATGTCATGTATTTTAATGGAATGTCAGGAATGTCATGTCATAGAATGGAATGTCAGGAATGTCATGTCTTTTAATGGAATGTCAAGAATGTCATGTCATAGAATGGAATGTCATGTCTTGGAATGGAATGTCAGGAATGTCATGTCTTTTAATGGAATGTCAGGAATGTCATGTCATAGAACGGAATGTCATATCTTTTAATGGAATGTCAGGAATGTCATGTCTTTTAATGGAATGTCAGGAATGTCATGTCATAGAATGGAATGTCAGGAATGTCATGTCTTTTAATGGAATGTCAGGAATGTCATGTCTTGGAATGGAATGTCAGGAATGTCATGTCTTTTAATGGAATGTCAGGAATGTCATGCCATAGAATGGAATGTCCTGAATGTCATGTCTTTTAATGGAATGTCATGTCTTGGAATGGAATGTCAGGAATGTCATGTCTTTTAATGGAATGTCAGGAATGTCATGTCTTTTAATGGAATGTCAAGAATGTCATGTCTTGGAATGGAATGTCAGGAATGTCATGTCTTTTAATGGAATGTCAGGAATGTCATGTCTTTTAATGGAATGTCAGGAATGTCATGTCTTGGAATGGAATGTCAGGAATGTCATGTCTTTTAATGGAATGTCAGGAATGTCATGTCATAGAATGGAATGTCAGGAATGTCATGTCTTTTAATGGAATGTCAGGAATGTCATGTCTTTTAATGGAATGTCATGTCTTTTAATGGAATGTCAGGAATGTCATGTCTTTTAATGGAATGTCAGGAATGTCATGTCTTTTAATGGAATGTCAGGAATGTCATGTCTTTTAATGGAATGTCATGTCTTTTAATGGAATGTCAGGAATGTCATGTCTTTTAATGGAATGTCAGGAATGTCATGTCATAGAATGGAATGTCAGGAATGTCATGTCTTTTAATGGAATGTCAGGAATGTCATGTCTTTTAATGGAATGTCAGGAATGTCATGTCATAGAATGGAATGTCAGGAATGTCATGTCTTTTCATGGAATGTCAGGAATGTCATGTCATAGAATGGAATGTCATGTCATAGAATGGAATGTCAGGAATGTCATGTCATAGAATGGAATGTCAGGAATGTCATGTCTTTTAATGGAATGTCAGGAATGTCATGTCTTTTAATGGAATGTCAGGAATGTCATGTATTTTAATGGAATGTCAGGAATGTCATGTCTTTTCATGGAATGTCAGGAATGTCATGTCTTTTAATGGAATGTCAGGAATGTCATGTCTTGGAATGGAATGTCAGGAATGTCATGTCTTTTAATGGAATGTCAGGAATGTCATGTCTTTTCATGGAATGTCAGGAATGTCATGTCTTTTAATGGAATGTCAGGAATGTCATGTCATAGAATGGAATGTCAGGAATGTCATGTCTTTTAATGGAATGTCAGGAATGTCATGTCTTTTAATGGAATGTCAGGAATGTCATGTCATAGAATGGAATGTCAGGAATGTCATGTCTTTTAATGGAATGTCAGGAATGTCATGTCATAGAATGGAATGTCATGTCATAGAATGGAATGTCAGGAATGTCATGTCATAGAATGGAATGTCAGGAATGTCATGTCTTTTCATGGAATGTCAGGAATGTCATGTCTTTTAATGGAATGTCAGGAATGTCATGTCATAGAATGGAATGTCAGGAATGTCATGTCTTTTAATGGAATGTCAGGAATGTCATGTCATAGAATGGAATGTCAGGAATGTCATGTCTTTTAATGGAATGTCAGGAATGTCATGTCATAGAATGGAATGTCATGTCTTGGAATGGAATGTCAGGAATGTCATGTCTTTTAATGGAATGTTAGGAATGTCATGTCATAGAACAGAATGTCATGTCTTTTAATGGAATGTCAGGAATGTCATGTCTTTTAATGGAATGTCAGGAATGTCATGTCATAGAATGGAATGTCAGGAATGTCATGTCTTTTAATGGAATGTCAGGAATGTCATGTCATAGAATGGAATGTCATGTCTTGGAATGGAATGTCAGGAATGTCATGTCTTTTAATGGAATGTCAGGAATGTCATGTCATAGAACGGAATGTCATGTCTTTTAATGGAATGTCAGGAATGTCATGTCTTTTAATGGAATGTCAGGAATGTCATGTCTTTTAATGGAATGTCATATCTTGGAATGGAATGTCAGGAATGTCATGTCTTAATGGAATGTCGTGTCTTTTAATGGAATGTCAGGAATGTCATGTCTTTTAATGGAATGTCAGGAATGTTATGTCTTTTAATGGAATGTCAGGAATGTCATGTCTTTTAATGGAATGTCATGTCTTTTAATGGAATGTCAGGAATGTCATGTCTTTTAATGGCATGTCAGGAATGTCATGTCATAGAATGGAATGTCAGGATTGTCATGTCTTTTAATGGAATGTCAGGAATGTCATGTCATATTATGGAATGTCAGGAATGTCATGTCTTTTAATGGAATGTCAGGAATGTCATGTCATAGAATGGAATGTCAGGAATGTCATGTCTTTTAATGGAATGTCATGTCATAGAATGGAATGTCATGTCTTGGAATAGAATGTCAGGAATGTCATGTCTTTTAATGGAATGTCAGGAATGTCATGTCATAGAACGGAATGTCATGTCTTTTAATGGAATGTCAGGAATGTCATGTCTTTTAATGGAATGTCAGGAATGTCATGTCTTTTAATGGAATGGCATGTCTTGGAATGGAATGTCAGGAATGTCATGTCTTAATGGAATGTCATGTCTTTTAATGGAATGTCAGGAATGTCATGTCTTTTAATGGAATGTCAGGAATGTCATGTCTTTTAATGGAATGTCAGGAATGTCATGTCTTTTAATGGAATGTCATGTCTTTTAATGGAATGTCAGGAATGTCATGTCTTTTAATGGAATGTCAGGAATGTCATGTCATAGAATGGAATGTCAGGAATGTCATGTCTTTTAATGGAATGTCAGGAATGTCATGTCTTTCAATGGAATGTCAGGAATGTCATGTCATAGAATGGAATGTCAGGAATGTCATGTCTTTTCATGGAATGTCAGGAATGTCATGTCATAGAATGGAATGTCATGTCAGAATGGAATGTCAAGAATGTCATGTCATAGAATGGAATGTCAGGAATGTCATGTCTTTTCATGGAATGTCAGGAATGTCATGTCTTTTAATGGAATGTCAGGAATGTCATGTCATAGAATGGAATGTCAGGAATGTCATGTCTTTTAATGGAATGTCAGGAATGTCATGTCATAGAATGGAATGTCAGGAATGTCATGTCTTTTAATGGAATGTCAGGAATGTCATGTCATAGAATGGAATGTCATGTCTTGGAATGGAATGTCAGGAATGTCATGTCTTTTAATGGAATGTCAGGAATGTCATGTCATAGAACGGAATGTCATGTCTTTTAATGGAATGTCAGGAATGTCATGTCTTTTAATGGAATGTCTGGAATGTCATGTCATAGAATGGAATTTCAGGAATGTCATGTCTTTTAATGGAATGTCATGTCTTGGAATAGAATGTCAGGAATGTCATGTCTTTTAATGGAATGTCAGGAATGTCATATCATAGAATGGAATGTCAGGAATGTCATGTCTTTTAATGGAATGTCAGGAATGTCATGTCTTTTAATGGAATGTCAGGAATGTCATGTCTTTTAATGGAATGTCATGTCTTTTAATGGAATGTCAGGAATATCATGTCTTTTAATGGAATGTCAGGAATGTCATGTCTTTTAATGGAATGTCAGGAATGTCATGTCATAGAATGGAATATCAGGAATGTCATGTCTTTTAATGGAATGTCAGGAATGTCTTGTCTTTTAATGGAATGTCATGTCTTTTAATGGAATGTCAGGAATGTCATGTCTTTTAATGGAATGTCAGGAATGTCATGTCTTTTAATGGAATGTCAGGAATGTCATGTCTTTTAATGGAATGTCATGTCTTTTAATGGAATGTCAGGAATGTCATGTCTTTTAATGGAATGTCAGGAATGTCATGTCATAGAATGGAATGTCAGAAATGTCATGTCTTTTAATGGAATGTCAGGAATGTCATGTCATAGAATGGAATGTCAGGAATGTCATGTCTTTTCATGGAATGTCAGGAATGTCATGTCATAGAATGGAATGTCATGTCATAGAATGGAATGTCAGGAATGTCATGTCATAGAATGGAATGTCAGGAATGTCATGTCTTTTAATGGAATGTCAGGAATGTCATGTATTTTAATGGAATGTCAGGAATGTCATGTCTTTTAATGGAATGTCAGGAATGTCATGTCTTTTCATGGAATGTCAGGAATGTCATGTCTTTTAATGGAATGTCAGGAATGTCATGTCTTGGAATGGAATGTCAGGAATGTCATGTCTTTTAATGGAATGTCAGGAATGTCATGTCTTTTCATGGAATGTCAGGAATGTCATGTCTTTTAATGGAATGTCAGGAATGTCATGTCATAGAATGGAATGTCAGGAATGTCATGTCTTTTAATGGAATGTCAGGAATGTCATGTCTTTTAATGGAATGTCAGGAATGTCATGTCATAGAATGGAATGTCAGGAATGTCATGTCTTTTCATGGAATGTCATGTCATAGAATGGAATGTCATGTCATAGAATGGAATGTCAGGAATGTCATGTCATAGAATGGAATGTCAGGAATGTCATGTCTTTTAATGAAATGTCAGGAATGTCATGTATTTTAATGGAATGTCAGGAATGTCATGTCTTTTAATGGAATGTCAGGAATGTCATGTATTTTAATGGAATGTCAGGAATGTCATGTCTTTTAATGGAATGTTATGTCTTGGAATGGAATGTCAAGAATGTCATGTCTTTTAATGGAATGTCATGTCTTTTAATGGAATGTCAGGAATGTCATGTCTTTTAATGGAATGTCAGGAATGTCATGTCTTTTAATGGAATGTCAGGAATGTCATGTCTTTTAATGGAATGTCATGTCTTTTAATGGAATGTCAGGAATGTCATGTCTTTTAATGGAATGTCAGGAATGTCATGTCATAGAATGGAATGTCAGGAATGTCATGTCTTTTAATGGAATGTCAGGAATGTCATGTCATAGAATGGAATGTCATGTCATAGAATGGAATGTCAGGAATGTCACGTCATAGAATTGAATGTCAGGAATGTCATGTCTTTTCATGGAATGTCAGGAATATCATGTCTTTTAATGGAATGTCAGGAATGTCATGTCATAGAATGGAATGTCAGGAATGTCATGTCTTTTAATGGAATGTCAGGAATGTCATGTCATAGAATGGAATGTCAGGAATGTCATGTCTTTTAATGGAATGTCAGGAATGTCATGTCATAGAATGGAATGTCATGTCTTGGAATGGAATGTCAGGAATGTCATGTCTTTTATGGAATGTCAGGAATGTCATGTCATAGAATGGAATGTCAGGAATGTCATGTCTTTTAATGGAATGTCAGGAATGTCATGTCTTTTAATGGAATGTCATGTCTTTTAATGGAATGTCAGGAATATCATGTCTTTTAATGGAATGTCAGGAATGTCATGTCTTTTAATGGAATGTCAGGAATGTCATGTCATAGAATGGAATGTCAGGAATGTCATGTCTTTTAATGGAATGTCAGGAATGTCATGTCTTTTAATGGAATGTCATGTTTTTTAATGGAATGTCAGGAATGTCATGTCTTTTAATGGAATGTCAGGAATGTCATGTATTTTAATGGAATGTCAGGAATGTCATGTCTTTTAATGGAATGTCATGTCTTTTAATGGAATGTCAGGAATGTCATGTCTTTTAATGGAATGTCAGGAATGTCATGTCATAGAATGGAATGTCAGGAATGTCATGTCTTTTAATGGAATGTCAGGAATGTCATGTCTTTTAATGGAATGTCAGGAATGTCATGTCATAGAATGGAATGTCAGGAATGTCATGTCTTTTAATGGAATGTCATGTCTTGGAATGGAATGTCAGGAATGTCATGTCTTAATGGAATGTCATGTCTTTTAATGGAATGTCAGGAATGTCATGTCTTTTAATGGAATGTCAGGAATGTCATGTCTTTTAATGGAATGTCAGGAATGTCATGTCTTTTAATGGAATGTCAGGAATGTCATGTCATAGAATGGAATGTCAGGAATGTCATGTCTTTTAATGGAATGTCAGGAATGTCATGTCTTTTAATGGAATGTCAGGAATGTCATGTCTTTTAATGGAATGTCAGGAATGTCATGTCATAGAATGGAATGTCAGGAATGTCATGTCTTTTCATGGAATGTCAGGAATGTCATGTCATAGAATGGAATGTCATGTCAGAATGGAATGTCAAGAATGTCATGTCATAGAATGGAATGTCAGGAATGTCATGTCTTTTAATGGAATGTCAGGAATGTCATGTCTTTTAATGGAATGTCATGTATTTTAATGGAATGTCAGGAATGTCATGTCTTTTCATGGAATGTCAGGAATGTCATGTCTTTTAATGGAATGTCAGGAATGTCATGTCTTGGAATGGAATGTCAGGAATGTCATGTCTTTTAATGGAATGTCAGGAATGTCATGTCTTTTAATGGAATGTCATGTCTTTTAATGGAATGTCAGGAATGTCATGTCTTTTAATGGAATGTCAGGAATGTCATGTCTTTTAATGGAATGTCATGTCTTTTAATGGAATGTCAGGAATGTCATGTCTTTTAATGGAATGTCAGGAATGTCATGTCATAGAATGGGATGTCAGGAATGTCATGTCTTTTGATGGAATGTCAGGAATGTCATGTCATAGAATGGAATGTCATGTCATAGAATGGAATGTCATGTCATAGAATGGAATGTCAGGAATGTCACGTCATAGAATGGAATGTCAGGAATGTCATGTCTTTTCATGGAATGTCAGGAATGTCATGTCATAGAATGGAATGTCATGTCTTGGAATAGAATGTCAGGAATGTCATGTCTTTTAATGGAATGTCAGGAATGTCATGTCATAGAACGGAATGTCATGTCTTTTAATGGAATGTCAGGAATGTCATGTCTTTTAATGGAATGTCAGGAATGTCATGTCTTTTAATGGAATGTCAGGAATGTCATGTCTTTTAATGGAATGTCATGTCTTGGAATGGAATGTCAGGAATGTCATGTCTTAATGGAATGTCATGTCTTTTAATGGAATGTCAGGAATGTCATGTCTTTTAATGGAATGTCAGGAATGTCATGTCTTTTAATGGAATGTCATGTCTTTTAATGGAATGTCAGGAATGTCATGTCTTTTAATGGAATGTCAGGAATGTCATGTCATAGAATGGAATGTCAGGAATGTCATGTCTTTTAATGGAATGTCAGGAATGTCATGTCATAGAATGGAATGTCATGTCAGAATGGAATGTCAAGAATGTCATGTCATAGAATGGAATGTCAGGAATGTCATGTCTTTTCATGGAATGTCAGGAATGTCATGTCTTTTAATGGAATGTCAGGAATGTCATGTCATAGAATGGAATGTCAGGAATGTCATGTCTTTTAATGGAATGTCAGGAATGTCATGTCATAGAATGGAATGTCAGGAATGTCATGTCTTTTAATGGAATGTCAGGAATGTCATGTCATAGAATGGAATGTCATGTCTTGGAATGGAATGTCAGGAATGTCATGTCTTTTAATGGAATGTCAGGAATGTCATGTCATAGAACGGAATGCCATGTCTTTTAATGGAATGTCAGGAATGTCATGTCTTTTAATGGAATGTCAGGAATGTCATGTCATAGAATGGAATGTCAGGAATGTCATGTCTTTTAATGGAATGTCATGTCTTGGAATAGAATGTCAGGAATGTCATGTCTTTTAATGGAATGTCAGGAATGTCATATCATAGAATGGAATGTCAGGAATGTCATGTCTTTTAATGGAATGTCAGGAATGTCATGTCTTTTAATGGAATGTCATGTCTTTTAATGGAATGTCAGGAATATCATGTCTTTTAATGGAATGTCAGGAATGTCATGTCTTTTAATGGAATGTCAGGAATGTCATGTCTTTTAATGGAATGTCATGTCTTTTAATGGAATGTCAGGAATGTCATGTCTTTTAATGGAATGTCAGGAATGTCATGTCAGAATGGAATGTCAGGAATGTCATGTCTTTTAATGGAATGTCAGGAATGTCATGTCATAGAATGGAATGTCATGTCATAGAATGGAATGTCAGGAATGTCATGTCATAGAATGGAATGTCAGGAATGTCATGTCTTTTCATGGAATGTCAGGAATGTCATGTCTTTTAATGGAATGTCAGGAATGTCATGTCATAGAATGGAATGTCAGGAATGTCATGTCTTTTAATGGAATGTCAGGAATGTCATGTCATAGAATGGAATGTCAGGAATGTCATGTCTTTTAATGGAATGTCAGGAATGTCATGTCATAGAATGGAATGTCATGTCTTGGAATGGAATGTCAGGAATGTCATGTCTTTTAATGGAATGTTAGGAATGTCATGTCATAGAACGGAATGTCATGTCTTTTAATGGAATGTCAGGAATGTCATGTCTTTTAATGGAATGTCAGGAATGTCATGTCATAGAATAGAATGTCAGGAATGTCATGTCTTTTAATGGAATGTCAGGAATGTCATGTCATAGAATGGAATGTCATGTCTTGGAATGGAATGTCAGGAATGTCATGTCTTTTAATGGAATGTCAGGAATGTCATGTCATAGAACGGAATGTCATGTCTTTTAATGGAATGTCAGGAATGTCATGTCTTTTAATGGAATGTCAGGAATGTCATGTCTTTTAATGGAATGTCATGT
This sequence comes from Triturus cristatus, assembly GCF_964204655.1. Taxonomy (NCBI): domain Eukaryota; kingdom Metazoa; phylum Chordata; class Amphibia; order Caudata; family Salamandridae; genus Triturus; species Triturus cristatus. The sequence continues at coordinate 837,074,925 of NC_140591.1, forward strand.
CTTGGAATGGAATGTCAGGAATGTCATGTCTTAATGGAATGTCATGTCTTTTAATGGAATGTCAGGAATGTCATGTCTTTTAATGGAATGTCAGGAATGTCATGTCTTTTAATGGAATGTCATGTCTTTTAATGGAATGTCAGGAATGTCATGTCTTTTAATGGCATGTCAGGAATGTCATGTCATAGAATGGAATGTCAGGAATGTCATGTCTTTTAATGGAATGTCAGGAATGTCATGTCATATTATGGAATGTCAGGAATGTCATGTCTTTTAATGGAATGTCAGGAATGTCATGTCATAGAATGGAATGTCAGGAATGTCATGTCTTTTAATGGAATGTCAGGAATGTCATGTCATAGAATGGAATGTCATGTCTTGGAATAGAATGTCAGGAATGTCATGTCTTTTAATGGAATGTCAGGAATGTCATGTCATAGAACGGAATGTCATGTCTTTTAATGGAATGTCAGGAATGTCATGTCTTTTAATGGAATGTCAGGAATGTAATGTCTTTTAATGGAATGTCATGTCTTGGAATGGAATGTCAGGAATGTCATGTCTTAATGGAATGTCATGTCTTTTAATGGAATGTCAGGAATGTCATGTCTTTTAATGGAATGTCAGGAATGTCATGTCTTTTAATGGAATGTCAGGAATGTCATGTCTTTTAATGGAATGTCATGTCTTTTAATGGAATGTCAGGAATGTCATGTCTTTTAATGGAATGTCAGGAATGTCATGTCATAGAATGGAATGTCAGGAATGTCATGTCTTTTAATGGAATATCAGGAATGTCATGTCTTTTAATGGAATGTCAGGAATGTCATGTCATAGAATGGAATGTCAGGAATGTCATGTCTTTTAATGGAATGTCAGGAATGTCATGTCTTTTAATGGAATGTCATGTCTTTTAATGGAATGTCAGGAATATCATGTCTTTTAATGGAATGTCAGGAATGTCATGTCTTTTAATGGAATGTCAGGAATGTCATGTCATAGAATGGAATGTCAGGAATGTCATGTCTTTTAATGGAATGTCAGGAATGTCATGTCTTTTAATGGAATGTCATGTCTTTTAATGGAATGTCAGGAATGTCATGTCTTTTAATGGAATGTCAGGAATGTCATGTATTTTAATGGAATGTCAGGAATGTCATGTCTTTTAATGGAATGTCATGTCTTTTAATGGAATGTCAGGAATGTCATGTCTTTTAATGGAATGTCAGGAATGTCATCGCATAGAATGGAATGTCAGGAATGTCATGTCTTTTAATGGAATGTCAGGAATGTCATGTCTTTTAATGGAATGTCAGGAATGTCATGTCATAGAATGGAATGTCAGGAATGTCATGTCTTTTAATGGAATGTCATGTCTTGGAATGGAATGTCAGGAATGTCATGTCTTAATGGAATGTCATGTCTTTTAATGGAATGTCAGGAATGTCATGTCTTTTAATGGAATGTCAGGAATGTCATGTCTTTTAATGGAATGTCAGGAATGTCATGTCTTTTAATGGAATGTCATGTCTTTTAATGGAATGTCAGGAATGTCATGTCTTTTAATGGAATGTCAGGAATGTCATGTCATAGAATGGAATGTCAGGAATGTCATGTCTTTTAATGGAATGTCAGGAATGTCATGTCTTTTAATGGAATGTCAGGAATGTCATGTCATAGAATGGAATGTCAGGAATGTCATGTCTTTTCATGGAATGTCAGGAATGTCATGTCATAGAATGGAATGTCATGTCAGAATGGAATGTCAAGAATGTCATGTCATAGAATGGAATGTCAGGAATGTCATGTCTTTTAATGGAATGTCAGGAATGTCATGTCTTTTAATGGAATGTCATGTATTTTAATGGAATGTCAGGAATGTCATGTCTTTTCATGGAATGTCAGGAATGTCATGTCTTTTAATGGAATGTCAGGAATGTCATGTCTTGGAATGGAATGTCAGGAATGTCATGTCTTTTAATGGAATGTCAGGAATGTCATGTCTTTTCATGGAATGTCAGGAATGTCATGTCTTTTAATGGAATGTCAGGAATGTCATGTCATAGAATAGAATGTCAGGAATGTCATATCTTTTAATGGAATGTCAGGAATGTCATGTCATAGAATGGAATGTCAGGAATGTCATGTCTTTTAATGGAATGTCAGGAATGTCATGTCATAGAATGGAATGTCATGTCTTGGAATGGAATGTCAGGAATGTCATGTCTTTTAATGGAATGTCAGGAATGTCATGTCATAGAACGGAATGTCATGTCTTTTAATGGAATGTCAGGAATGTAATGTCTTTTAATGGAATGTCAGGAATGTCATGTCATAGAATGGAATGTCAGGAATGTCATGTCTCTTAATGGAATGTCATGTCTTGGAATAGAATGTCAGGAATGTCATGTCTTTTAATGGAATGTCAGGAATGTCATATCATAGAATGGAATGTCAGGAATGTCATGTCTTTTAATGGAATGTCAGGAATGTCATGTCTTTTAATGGAATGTCAGGAATGTCATGTCTTTTAATGGAATGTCATGTCTTTTAATGAAATGTCAGGAATATCATGTCTTTTAATGGAATGTCAGGAATGTCATGTCTTTTAATGGAATGTCAGGAATGTCATGTCATAGAATGGAATGTCAGGAATGTCATGTCTTTTAATGGAATGTCAGGAATGTCATGTCTTTTAATGGAATGTCATGTCTTTTAATGGAATGTCAGGAATGTCATGTCTTTTAATGGAATGTCAGGAATGTCATGTATTTTAATGGAATGTTAGGAATGTCATGTCTTTTAATGGAATGTCATGTCTTTTAATGGAATGTCAGGAATGTCATGTCTTTTAATGGAATGTCAGGAATGTCATGTCATAGAATGGAATGTCAGGAATGTCATGTCTTTTAATGGAATGTCAGGAATGTCATGTCTTTTAATGGAATGTCAGGAATGTCATGTCATAGAATGGAATGTCAGGAATGTCATGTCTTTTAATGGAATGTCATGTCTTGGAATGGAATGTCATGTCTTAATGGAATGTCATGTCTTTTAATGGAATGTCAGGAATGTCATATCTTTTAATGGAATGTCAGGAATGTCATGTCTTTTAATGGAATGTCAGGAATGTCATGTCTTTTAATGGAATGTCATGTCTTTTAATGGAATGTCAGGAATGTCATGTCTTTTAATGGAATGTCAGGAATGTCATGTAATAGAATGGAATGTCAGGAATGTCATGTCTTTTAATGGAATGTCAGGAATGTCATGTCTTTTAATGGAATGTCAGGAATGTCATGTCATAGAATGGAATGTCAGGAATGTCATGTCTTTTCATGGAATGTCAGGAATGTCATGTCATAGAATGGAATGTCATGTCAGAATGGAATGTCAAGAATGTCATGTCATAGAATGGAATGTCAGGAATGTCATGTCTTTTAATGGAATGTCAGGAATGTCATGTCTTTTAATGGAATGTCATGTATTTTAATGGAATGTCAGGAATGTCATGTCTTTTCATGGAATGTCAGGAATGTCATGTCTTTTAATGGAATGTCAGGAATGTCATGTCTTGGAATGGAATGTCAGGAATGTCATGTCTTTTAATGGAATGTCAGGAATGTCATGTCTTTTCATGGAATGTCAGGAATGTCATGTCTTTTAATGGAATGTCAGGAATGTCATGTCATAGAATGGAATGTCAGGAATGTCATGTCTTTTAATGGAATGTCAGGAATGTCATGTCTTTTAATGGAATGTCAGGAATGTCATGTCATAGAATGGAATGTCAGGAATGTCATGTCTTTTCATGGAATGTCATGTCATAGAATGGAATGTCATGTCATAGAATGGAATGTCAGGAATGTCATGTCATAGAATGGAATGTCAGGAATGTCATGTCTTTTAATGGAATGTCAGGAATGTCATGTCTTTTAATGGAATGTCAGGAATGTCATGTATTTTAATGGAATGTCAGGAATGTCATGTCTTTTAATGGAATGTTATGTCTTGGAATGGAATGTCAGGAATGTCATGTCTTTTAATGGAATGTCAGGAATGTCATGTCTTTTAATGGAATGTCAGGAATGTCATGTCTTTTAATGGAATGTCATGTCTTTTAATGGAATGTCAGGAATGTCATGTCTTTTAATGGAATGTCAGGAATGTCATGTCATAGAATGGGATGTCAGGAATGTCATGTCTTTTAATGGAATGTCAGGAATGTCATGTCATAGAATGGAATGTCATGTCATAGAATGGAATGTCAGGAATGTCACGTCATAGAATGGAATGTCAGGAATGTCATGTCTTTTCATGGAATGTCAGGAATGTCATGTCATAGAATGGAATGTCATGTCTTGGAATAGAATGTCAGGAATGTCATGTCTTTTAATGGAATGTCAGGAATGTCATGTCATAGAACGGAATGTCATGTCTTTTAATGGAATGTCAGGAATGTCATGTCTTTTAATGGAATGTCAGGAATGTCATGTCTTTTAATGGAATGTCATGTCTTGGAATGGAATGTCAGGAATGTCATGTCTTAATGGAATGTCATGTCTTTTAATGGAATGTCAGGAATGTCATGTCTTTTAATGGAATGTCAGGAATGTCATGTCTTTTAATGGAATGTCATGTCTTTTAATGGAATGTCAGGAATGTCATGTCTTTTAATGGAATGTCAGGAATGTCATGTCATAGAATGGAATGTCAGGAATGTCATGTCTTTTAATGGAATGTCAGGAATGTCATGTCATAGAATGGAATGTCATGTCAGAATGGAATGTCAAGAATGTCATGTCATAGAATGGAATGTCAGGAATGTCATGTCTTTTCATGGAATGTCAGGAATGTCATGTCTTTTAATGGAATGTCAGGAATGTCATGTCATAGAATGGAATGTCAGGAATGTCATGTCTTTTAATGGAATGTCAGGAATGTCATGTCATAGAATGGAATGTCAGGAATGTCATGTCTTTTAATGGAATGTCAGGAATGTCATGTCATAGAATGGAATGTCATGTCTTGGAATGGAATGTCAGGAATGTCATGTCTTTTAATGGAATGTCAGGAATGTCATGTCATAGAACGGAATGCCATGTCTTTTAATGGAATGTCAGGAATGTCATGTCTTTTAATGGAATGTCAGGAATGTCATGTCATAGAATGGAATGTCAGGAATGTCATGTCTTTTAATGGAATATCATGTCTTGGAATAGAATGTCAGGAATGTCATGTCTTTTAATGGAATGTCAGGAATGTCATATCATAGAATGGAATGTCAGGAATGTCATGTCTTTTAATGGAATGTCAGGAATGTCATGTCTTTTAATGGAATGTCAGGAATGTCATGTCTTTTAATGGAATGTCAGGAATGTCATGTCTTTTAATGGAATGTCATGTCTTTTAATGGAATGTCAGGAATATCATGTCTTTTAATGGAATGTCAGGAATGTCATGTCTTTTAATGGAATGTCAGGAATGTCATGTCTTTTAATGGAATGTCATGTCTTTTAATGGAATGTCAGGAATGTCATGTCTTTTAATGGAATGTCAGGAATGTCATGTCATAGAATGGAATGTCAGGAATGTCATGTCTTTTAATGGAATGTCAGGAATGTCATGTCATAGAATGGAATGTCATGTCATAGAATGGAATGTCAGGAATGTCATGTCATAGAATGGAATGTCAGGAATGTCATGTCTTTTCATGGAATGTCAGGAATGTCATGTCTTTTAATGGAATGTCAGGAATGTCATGTCATAGAATGGAATGTCAGGAATGTCATGTCTTTTAATGGAATGTCAGGAATGTCATGTCATAGAATGGAATGTCATGTCTTGGAATGGAATGTCAGGAATGTCATGTCTTTTAATGGAATGTTAGGAATGTCATGTCATAGAACGGAATGTCATGTCTTTTAATGGAATGTCAGGAATGTCATGTCTTTTAATGGAATGTCAGGAATGTCATGTCATAGAATAGAATGTCAGGAATGTCATGTCTTTTAATGGAATGTCAGGAATGTCATGTCATAGAATGGAATGTCATGTCTTGGAATGGAATGTCAGGAATGTCATGTCTTTTAATGGAATGTCAGGAATGTCATGTCATAGAACGGAATGTCATGTCTTTTAATGGAATGTCAGGAATGTCATGTCTTTTAATGGAATGTCAGGAATGTCATGTCTTTTAATGGAATGTCATGTCTTGGAATGGAATGTCAGGAATGTCATGTCTTAATGGAATGTCATGTCTTTTAATGGAATGTCAGGAATGTCATGTCTTTTAATGGAATGTCAGGAATGTCATGTCTTTTAATGGAATGTCAGGAATGTCATGTCTTTTAATGGAATGTCATGTCTTGGAATGGAATGTCAGGAATGTCATGTCTTAATGGAATGTCATGTCTTTTAATGGAATGTCAGGAATGTCATGTCTTTTAATGGCATGTCAGGAATGTCATGTCATAGAATGGAATGTCAGGAATGTCATGTCTTTTAATGGAATGTCAGGAATGTCATGTCATATTATGGAATGTCAGGAATGTCATGTCTTTTAATGGAATGTCAGGAATGTCATGTCATAGAATGGAATGTCAGGAATGTCATGTCTTTTAATGGAATGTCAGGAATGTCATGTCATAGAATGGAATGTCATGTCTTGGAATAGAATGTCAGGAATGTCATGTCTTTTAATGGAATGTCAGGAATGTCATGTCATAGAACGGAATGTCATGTCTTTTAATGGAATGTCAGGAATGTCATGTCTTTTAATGGAATGTCAGGAATGTAATGTCTTTTAATGGAATGTCATGTCTTGGAATGGAATGTCAGGAATGTCATGTCTTAATGGAATGTCATGTCTTTTAATGGAATGTCAGGAATGTCATGTCTTTTAATGGAATGTCAGGAATGTCATGTCTTTTAATGGAATGTCAGGAATGTCATGTCTTTTAATGGAATGTCATGTCTTTTAATGGAATGTCAGGAATGTCATTTCTTTTAATGGAATGTCAGGAATGTCATGTCATAGAATGGAATGTCAGGAATGTCATGTCTTTTAATGGAATATCAGGAATGTCATGTCTTTTAATGGAATGTCAGGAATGTCATGTCATAGAATGGAATGTCAGGAATGTCATGTCTTTTCATGGAATGTCAGGAATGTCATGTCATAGAATGGAATGTCATGTCAGAATGGAATGTCAAGAATGTCATGTCATAGAATGGAATGTCAGGAATGTCATGTCTTTTCATGGAATGTCAGGAATGTCATGTCTTTTAATGGAATGTCAGGAATGTCATGTCATAGAATGGAATGTCAGGAATGTCATGTCTTTTAATGAAATGTCAGGAATGTCATGTCATAGAATGGAATGTCAGGAATGTCATGTCTTTTAATGGAATGTCAGGAATGTCATGTCATAGAATGGAATGTCATGTCTTGGAATGGAATGTCAGGAATGTCATGTCTTTTAATGGAATGTCAGGAATGTCATGTCATAGAACGGAATGTCATGTCTTTTAATGGAATGTCAGGAATGTCATGTCTTTTAATGGAATGTCAGGAATGTCATGTCATAGAATGGAATGTCAGGAATGTCATGTCTTTTAATGGAATGTCATGTCTTGGAATAGAATGTCAGGAATGTCATGTCTTTTAATGGAATGTCAGGAATGTCATATCATAGAATGGAATGTCAGGAATGTCATGTCTTTTAATGGAATGTCAGGAATGTCATGTCTTTTAATAGAATGTCAGGAATGTCATGTCTTTTAATGGAATGTCATGTCTTTTAATGGAATGTCAGGAATATCATGTCTTTTAATGGAATGTCAGGAATGTCATGTCTTTTAATGGAATGTCATGTCTTGGAATGGAATGTCAGGAATGTCATGTCTTAATGGAATGTCATGTCTTTTAATGGAATGTCAGGAATGTCATGTCTTTTAATGGAATGTCAGGAATGTCATGTCTTTTAATGGAATGTCAGGAATGTCATGTCTTTTAATGGAATGTCATGTCTTTTAATGGAATGTCAGGAATGTCATGTCTTTTAATGGCATGTCAGGAATGTCATGTCATAGAATGGAATGTCAGGAATGTCATGTCTTTTAATGGAATGTCAGGAATGTCATGTCATATTATGGAATGTCAGGAATGTCATGTCTTTTAATGGAATGTCAGGAATGTCATGTCATAGAATGGAATGTCAGGAATGTCATGTCTTTTAATGGAATGTCAGGAATGTCATGTCATAGAATGGAATGTCATGTCTTGGAATAGAATGTCAGGAATGTCATGTCTTTTAATGGAATGTCAGGAATGTCATGTCATAGAACGGAATGTCATGTCTTTTAATGGAATGTCAGGAATGTCATGTCTTTTAATGGAATGTCAGGAATGTCATGTCTTTTAATGGAATGTCATGTCTTGGAATAGAATGTCAGGAATGCCATGTCTTAATGGAATGTCATGTCTTTTAATGGAATGTCAGGAATGTCATGTCTTTTAATGGAATGTCAGGAATGTCATGTCTTTTAATGGAATGTCAGGAATGTCATGTCTTTTAATGGAATGTCATGTCTTTTAATGGAATGTCAGGAATGTCATGTCATAGAATGGAATGTCAGGAATGTCATGTCTTTTAATGGAATGTCAGGAATGTCATGTCATAGAATGGAATGTCATGTCAGAATGGAATGTCAAGAATGTCATGTCATAGAATGGAATGTCAGGAATGTCATGTCTTTTCATGGAATGTCAGGAATGTCATGTCTTTTAATGGAATGTCAGGAATGTCATGTCATAGAATGGAATGTCAGGAATGTCATGTCTTTTAATGGAATGTCAGGAATGTCATGTCATAGAATGGAATGTCAGGAATGTCATGTCTTTTAATGGAATGTCAGGAATGTCATGTCATAGAATGGAATGTCATGTCTTGGAATGGAATGTCAGGAATGTCATGTCTTTTAATGGAATGTCAGGAATGTCATGTCATAGAACGGAATGTCATGTCTTTTAATGGAATGTCAGGAATGTCATGTCTTTTAATGGAATGTCAGGAATGTCATGTCATAGAATGGAATGTCAGGAATGTCATGTCTTTTAATGGAATGTCATGTCTTGGAATAGAATGTCAGGAATGTCATGTCTTTTAATGGAATGTCAGGAATGTCATATCATAGAATGGAATGTCAGGAATGTCATGTCTTTTAATGGAATGTCAGGAATATCATGTCTTTTAATGGAATGTCAGGAATGTCATGTCATAGAATGGAATGTCAGGAATGTCATGTCTTTTCATGGAATGTCATGTCATAGAATGGAATGTCATGTCATAGAATGGAATGTCAGGAATGTCATGTCATAGAATGGAATGTCAGGAATGTCATGTCTTTTAATGGAATGTCAGGAATGTCATGTCTTTTAATGGAATGTCAGGAATGTCATGTCATAGAATGGAATGTCAGCAATGTCATGTCTTTTAATGGAATGTCAGGAATGTCATGTCATAGAATGGAATGTCATGTCTTGGAATGGAATGTCAGGAATGTCATGTCATAGAATGGAATGTCATGTCATAGAATGGAATGTCAGGAATGTCATGTCTTTTCATGGAATGTCAGGAATGTCATGTCATAGAATAGAATGTCATGTCATAGAATGGAATGTCAGGAATGTCATGTCAGAATGGAATGTCAGGAATGTCATGTCTTTTAATGGAATGTCAGGAATGTCATGTCTTTTAATGGAATGTCAGGAATGTCATGTCATAGAATGGAATGTCAGGAATGTCATGTATTTTAATGGAATGTCAGGAATGTCATGTCATAGAATGGAATGTCAGGAATGTCATGTCTTTTAATGGAATGTCAAGAATGTCATGTCATAGAATGGAATGTCATGTCTTGGAATGGAATGTCAGGAATGTCATGTCTTTTAATGGAATGTCAGGAATGTCATGTCATAGAACGGAATGTCATATCTTTTAATGGAATGTCAGGAATGTCATGTCTTTTAATGGAATGTCAGGAATGTCATGTCATAGAATGGAATGTCAGGAATGTCATGTCTTTTAATGGAATGTCAGGAATGTCATGTCTTGGAATGGAATGTCAGGAATGTCATGTCTTTTAATGGAATGTCAGGAATGTCATGTCATAGAATGGAATGTCCTGAATGTCATGTCTTTTAATGGAATGTCATGTCTTGGAATGGAATGTCAGGAATGTCATGTCTTTTAATGGAATGTCAGGAATGTCATGTCTTTTAATGGAATGTCAAGAATGTCATGTCTTGGAATGGAATGTCAGGAATGTCATGTCTTTTAATGGAATGTCAGGAATGTCATGTCTTTTAATGGAATGTCAGGAATGTCATGTCTTGGAATGAAATGTCAGGAATGTCATGTCTTTTAATGGAATGTCAGGAATGTCATGTCATAGAATGGAATGTCAGGAATGTCATGTCTTTTAATGGAATGTCAGGAATGTCATGTCTTTTAATGGAATGTCATGTCTTTTAATGGAATGTCAGGAATGTCATGTCTTTTAATGGAATGTCAGGAATGTCATGTCTTTTAATGGAATGTCAGGAATGTCATGTCTTTTAATGGAATGTCATGTCTTTTAATGGAATGTCAGGAATGTCATGTCTTTTAATGGAATGTCAGGAATGTCATGTCATAGAATGGAATGTCAGGAATGTCATGTCTTTTAATGGAATGTCAGGAATGTCATGTCTTTTAATGGAATGTCAGGAATGTCATGTCATAGAATGGAATGTCAGGAATGTCATGTCTTTTCATGGAATATCAGGAATGTCATGTCATAGAATGGAATGTCATGTCATAGAATGGAATGTCAGGAATGTCATGTCATAGAATGGAATGTCAGGAATGTCATGTCTTTTAATGGAATGTCAGGAATGTCATGTCTTTTAATGGAATGTCAGGAATGTCATGTATTTTAATGGAATGTCAGGAATGTCATGTCTTTTCATGGAATGTCAGGAATGTCATGTCTTTTAATGGAATGTCAGGAATGTCATGTCTTGGAATGGAATGTCAGGAATGTCATGTCTTTTAATGGAATGTCAGGAATGTCATGTCTTTTCATGGAATGTCAGGAATGTCATGTCTTTTAATGGAATGTCAGGAATGTCATGTCATAGAATGGAATGTCAGGAATGTCATGTCTTTTAATGGAATGTCAGGAATGTCATGTCTTTTAATGGAATGTCAGGAATGTCATGTCATAGAATGGAATGTCAGGAATGTCATGTCTTTTAATGGAATGTCAGGAATGTCATGTCATAGAATGGAATGTCATGTCATAGAATGGAATGTCAGGAATGTCATGTCATAGAATGGAATGTCAGGAATGTCATGTCTTTTCATGGAATGTCAGGAATGTCATGTCTTTTAATGGAATGTCAGGAATGTCATGTCATAGAATGGAATGTCAGGAATGTCATGTCTTTTAATGGAATGTCAGGAATGTCATGTCATAGAATGGAATGTCAGGAATGTCATGTCTTTTAATGGAATGTCAGGAATGTCATGTCATAGAATGGAATGTCATGTCTTGGAATGGAATGTCAGGAATGTCATGTCTTTTAATGGAATGTTAGGAATGTCATGTCATAGAACAGAATGTCATGTCTTTTAATGGAATGTCAGGAATGTCATGTCTTTTAATGGAATGTCAGGAATGTCATGTCATAGAATGGAATGTCAGGAATGTCATGTCTTTTAATGGAATGTCAGGAATGTCATGTCATAGAATGGAATGTCATGTCTTGGAATGGAATGTCAGGAATGTCATGTCTTTTAATGGAATGTCAGGAATGTCATGTCATAGAACGGAATGTCATGTCTTTTAATGGAATGTCAGGAATGTCATGTCTTTTAATGGAATGTCAGGAATGTCATGTCTTTTAATGGAATGTCATATCTTGGAATGGAATGTCAGGAATGTCATGTCTTAATGGAATGTCATGTCTTTTAATGGAATGTCAGGAATGTCATGTCTTTTAATGGAATGTCAGGAATGTTATGTCTTTTAATGGAATGTCAGGAATGTCATGTCTTTTAATGGAATGTCATGTCTTTTAATGGAATGTCAGGAATGTCATGTCTTTTAATGGCATGTCAGGAATGTCATGTCATAGAATGGAATGTCAGGAATGTCATGTCTTTTAATGGAATGTCAGGAATGTCATGTCATATTATGGAATGTCAGGAATGTCATGTCTTTTAATGGAATGTCAGGAATGTCATGTCATAGAATGGAATGTCAGGAATGTCATGTCTTTTAATGGAATGTCATGTCATAGAATGGAATGTCATGTCTTGGAATAGAATGTCAGGAATGTCATGTCTTTTAATGGAATGTCAGGAATGTCATGTCATAGAACGGAATGTCATGTCTTTTAATGGAATGTCAGGAATGTCATGTCTTTTAATGGAATGTCAGGAATGTCATGTCTTTTAATGGAATGTCATGTCTTGGAATGGAATGTCAGGAATGTCATGTCTTAATGGAATGTCATGTCTTTTAATGGAATGTCAGGAATGTCATGTCTTTTAATGGAATGTCAGGAATGTCATGTCTTTTAATGGAATGTCAGGAATGTCATGTCTTTTAATGGAATGTCATGTCTTTTAATGGAATGTCAGGAATGTCATGTCTTTTAATGGAATGTCAGGAATGTCATGTCATAGAATGGAATGTCAGGAATGTCATGTCTTTTAATGGAATGTCAGGAATGTCATGTCTTTTAATGGAATGTCAGGAATGTCATGTCATAGAATGGAATGTCAGGAATGTCATGTCTTTTAATGGAATGTCAGGAATGTCATGTCATAGAATGGAATGTCAGGAATGTCATGTCTTTTAATGGAATGTCAGGAATGTCATGTCATAGAATGGAATGTCATGTCTTGGAATGGAATGTCAGGAATGTCATGTCTTTTAATGGAATGTCAGGAATGTCATGTCATAGAACGGAATGTCATGTCTTTTAATGGAATGTCAGGAATGTCATGTCTTTTAATGGAATGTCTGGAATGTCATGTCATAGAATGGAATTTCAGGAATGTCATGTCTTTTAATGGAATGTCATGTCTTGGAATAGAATGTCAGGAATGTCATGTCTTTTAATGGAATGTCAGGAATGTCATATCATAGAATGGAATGTCAGGAATGTCATGTCTTTTAATGGAATGTCAGGAATGTCATGTCTTTTAATGGAATGTCAGGAATGTCATGTCTTTTAATGGAATGTCATGTCTTTTAATGGAATGTCAGGAATATCATGTCTTTTAATGGAATGTCAGGAATGTCATGTCTTTTAATGGAATGTCAGGAATGTCATGTCATAGAATGGAATATCAGGAATGTCATGTCTTTTAATGGAATGTCAGGAATGTCTTGTCTTTTAATGGAATGTCATGTCTTTTAATGGAATGTCAGGAATGTCATGTCTTTTAATGGAATGTCAGGAATGTCATGTCTTTTAATGGAATGTCAGGAATGTCATGTCTTTTAATGGAATGTCATGTCTTTTAATGGAATGTCAGGAATGTCATGTCTTTTAATGGAATGTCAGGAATGTCATGTCATAGAATGGAATGTCAGGAATGTCATGTCATAGAATGGAATGTCAGGAATGTCATGTCTTTTAATGGAATGTCAGGAATGTCATGTCTTTTCATGGAATGTCAGGAATGTCATGTCATAGAATGGAATGTCATGTCATAGAATGGAATGTCAGGAATGTCATGTCATAGAATGGAATGTCAGGAATGTCATGTCTTTTAATGGAATGTCAGGAATGTCATGTATTTTAATGGAATGTCAGGAATGTCATGTCTTTTAATGGAATGTCAGGAATGTCATGTCTTTTCATGGAATGTCAGGAATGTCATGTCTTTTAATGGAATGTCAGGAATGTCATGTCTTGGAATGGAATGTCAGGAATGTCATGTCTTTTAATGGAATGTCAGGAATGTCATGTCTTTTCATGGAATGTCAGGAATGTCATGTCTTTTAATGGAATGTCAGGAATGTCATGTCATAGAATGGAATGTCAGGAATGTCATGTCTTTTAATGGAATGTCAGGAATGTCATGTCTTTTAATGGAATGTCAGGAATGTCATGTCATAGAATGGAATGTCAGGAATGTCATGTCTTTTCATGGAATGTCATGTCATAGAATGGAATGTCATGTCATAGAATGGAATGTCAGGAATGTCATGTCATAGAATGGAATGTCAGGAATGTCATGTCTTTTAATGAAATGTCAGGAATGTCATGTATTTTAATGGAATGTCAGGAATGTCATGTCATAGAACGGAATGTCATGTCTTTTAATGGAATGTCAGGAATGTCATGTCTTTTAATGGAATGTCAGGAATATCATGTCTTTTAATGGAATGTCAAGAATGTCATGTCTTGGAATGGAATGTCAGGAATGTCATGTCTTTTAATGGAATGTCAGGAATGTCATGTCTTTTAATGGAATGTCAGGAATGTCATGTCTTTTAATGGAATGTCATGTCTTTTAATGGAATGTCAGGAATGTCATGTCATAGAATGGAATGTCAGGAATGTCATATCTTTTAATGGAATGTCAGGAATGTCATGTCATAGAATGGAATGTCAGGAATGTCATGTCTTTTAATGGAATGTCAGGAATGTCATGTCATAGAATGGAATGTCATGTCTTGGAATGGAATGTCAGGAATGTCATGTCTTTTAATGGAATGTCAGGAATGTCATGTCATAGAATGGAATGTCATGTCTTTTAATGGAATGTCAGGAATGTAATGTCTTTTAATGGAATGTCAGGAATGTCATGTCATAGAATGGAATGTCAGGAATGTCATGTCTCTTAATGGAATGTCATGTCTTGGAATAGAATGTCAGGAATGTCATGTCTTTTAATGGAATGTCAGGAATGTCATATCATAGAATGGAATGTCAGGAATGTCATGTCTTTTAATGGAATGTCAGGAATGTCATGTCTTTTAATGGAATGTCATGTCTTTTAATGGAATGTCAGGAATATCATGTCTTTTAATGGAATGTCAGGAATGTCATGTCTTTTAATGGAATGTCAGGAATGTCATGTCATAGAATGGAATGTCAGGAATGTCATGTCTTTAATGGAATGTCAGGAATGTCATGTCTTTTAATGGAATGTCATGTCTTTTAATGGAATGTCAGGAATGTCATGTCTTTTAATGGAATGTCAGGAATGTCATGTATTTTAATGGAATGTCAGGAATGTCATGTCTTTTAATGGAATGTCATGTCTTTTAATGGAATGTCAGGAATGTCATGTCTTTTAATGGAATGTCAGGAATGTCATGTCATAGAATGGAATGTCAGGAATGTCATGTCTTTTAATGGAATGTCAGGAATGTCATGTCTTTTAATGGAATGTCAGGAATGTCATGTCATAGAATGGAATGTCAGGAATGTCATGTCTTTTAATGGAATGTCATGTCTTGGAATGGAATGTCAGGAATGTCATGTCTTAATGGAATGTCATGTCTTTTAATGGAATGTCAGGAATGTCATGTCTTTTAATGGAATGTCAGGAATGTCATGTCTTTTAATGGAATGTCAGGAATGTCATGTCTTTTAATGGAATGTCATGTCTTTTAATGGAATGTCAGGAATGTCATGTCTTTTAATGGAATGTCAGGAATGTCATGTCATAGAATGGAATGTCAGGAATGTCATGTCTTTTAATGGAATGTCAGGAATGTCATGTCTTTTAATGGAATGTCAGGAATGTCATGTCATAGAATGGAATGTCAGGAATGTCATGTCTTTTCATGGAATGTCAGGAATGTCATGTCATAGAATGGAATGTCATGTCAGAATGGAATGTCAAGAATGTCATGTCATAGAATGGAATGTCAGGAATGTCATGTCTTTTAATGGAATGTCAGGAATGTCATGTCTTTTAATGGAATGTCATGTATTTTAATGGAATGTCAGGAATGTCATGTCTTTTCATGGAATGTCAGGAATGTCATGTCTTTTAATGGAATGTCAGGAATGTCATGTCTTGGAATGGAATGTCAGGAATGTCATGTCTTTTAATGGAATGTCAGGAATGTCATGTCTTTTCATGGAATGTCAGGAATGTCATGTCTTTTAATGGAATGTCAGGAATGTCATGTCATAGAATGGAATGTCAGGAATGTCATGTCTTTTAATGGAATGTCAGGAATGTCATGTCTTTTAATGGAATGTCAGGAATGTCATGTCATAGAATGGAATGTCAGGAATGTCATGTCTTTTCATGGAATGTCATGTCATAGAATGGAATGTCATGTCATAGAATGGAATGTCAGGAATGTCATGTCATAGAATGGAATGTCAGGAATGTCATGTCTTTTAATGGAATGTCAGGAATGTCATGTATTTTAATGGAATGTCAGGAATGTCATGTCTTTTAATGGAATGTCAGGAATGTCATGTATTTTAATGGAATGTCAGGAATGTCATGTCTTTTAATGGAATGTTATGTCTTGGAATGGAATGTCAGGAATGTCATGTCTTTTAATGGAATGTCATGTCTTTTAATGGAATGTCAGGAATGTCATGTCTTTTAATGGAATGTCAGGAATGTCATGTCTTTTAATGGAATGTCATGTCTTTTAATGGAATGTCAGGAATGTCATGTCTTTTAATGGAATGTCAGGAATGTCATGTCATAGAATGGGATGTCAGGAATGTCATGTCTTTTGATGGAATGTCAGGAATGTCATGTCATAGAATGGAATGTCATGTCATAGAATGGAATGTCATGTCATAGAATGGAATGTCAGGAATGTCACGTCATAGAATGGAATGTCAGGAATGTCATGTCTTTTCATGGAATGTCAGGAATGTCATGTCATAGAATGGAATGTCATGTCTTGGAATAGAATGTCAGGAATGTCATGTCTTTTAATGGAATGTCAGGAATGTCATGTCATAGAACGGAATGTCATGTCTTTTAATGGAATGTCAGGAATGTCATGTCTTTTAATGGAATGTCAGGAATGTCATGTCTTTTAATGGAATGTCAGGAATGTCATGTCTTTTAATGGAATGTCATGTCTTGGAATGGAATGTCAGGAATGTCATGTCTTAATGGAATGTCATGTCTTTTAATGGAATGTCAGGAATGTCATGTCTTTTAATGGAATGTCAGGAATGTCATGTCTTTTAATGGAATGTCATGTCTTTTAATGGAATGTCAGGAATGTCATGTCTTTTAATGGAATGTCAGGAATGTCATGTCATAGAATGGAATGTCAGGAATGTCATGTCTTTTAATGGAATGTCAGGAATGTCATGTCATAGAATGGAATGTCATGTCAGAATGGAATGTCAAGAATGTCATGTCATAGAATGGAATGTCAGGAATGTCATGTCTTTTCATGGAATGTCAGGAATGTCATGTCTTTTAATGGAATGTCAGGAATGTCATGTCATAGAATGGAATGTCAGGAATGTCATGTCTTTTAATGGAATGTCAGGAATGTCATGTCATAGAATGGAATGTCAGGAATGTCATGTCTTTTAATGGAATGTCAGGAATGTCATGTCATAGAATGGAATGTCATGTCTTGGAATGGAATGTCAGGAATGTCATGTCTTTTAATGGAATGTCAGGAATGTCATGTCATAGAACGGAATGCCATGTCTTTTAATGGAATGTCAGGAATGTCATGTCTTTTAATGGAATGTCAGGAATGTCATGTCATAGAATGGAATGTCAGGAATGTCATGTCTTTTAATGGAATGTCATGTCTTGGAATAGAATGTCAGGAATGTCATGTCTTTTAATGGAATGTCAGGAATGTCATATCATAGAATGGAATGTCAGGAATGTCATGTCTTTTAATGGAATGTCAGGAATGTCATGTCTTTTAATGGAATGTCATGTCTTTTAATGGAATGTCAGGAATATCATGTCTTTTAATGGAATGTCAGGAATGTCATGTCTTTTAATGGAATGTCAGGAATGTCATGTCTTTTAATGGAATGTCATGTCTTTTAATGGAATGTCAGGAATGTCATGTCTTTTAATGGAATGTCAGGAATGTCATGTCATAGAATGGAATGTCAGGAATGTCATGTCTTTTAATGGAATGTCAGGAATGTCATGTCATAGAATGGAATGTCATGTCATAGAATGGAATGTCAGGAATGTCATGTCATAGAATGGAATGTCAGGAATGTCATGTCTTTTCATGGAATGTCAGGAATGTCATGTCTTTTAATGGAATGTCAGGAATGTCATGTCATAGAATGGAATGTCAGGAATGTCATGTCTTTTAATGGAATGTCAGGAATGTCATGTCATAGAATGGAATGTCAGGAATGTCATGTCTTTTAATGGAATGTCAGGAATGTCATGTCATAGAATGGAATGTCATGTCTTGGAATGGAATGTCAGGAATGTCATGTCTTTTAATGGAATGTTAGGAATGTCATGTCATAGAACGGAATGTCATGTCTTTTAATGGAATGTCAGGAATGTCATGTCTTTTAATGGAATGTCAGGAATGTCATGTCAGAATAGAATGTCAGGAATGTCATGTCTTTTAATGGAATGTCAGGAATGTCATGTCATAGAATGGAATGTCATGTCTTGGAATGGAATGTCAGGAATGTCATGTCTTTTAATGGAATGTCAGGAATGTCATGTCATAGAACGGAATGTCATGTCTTTTAATGGAATGTCAGGAATGTCATGTCTTTTAATGGAATGTCAGGAATGTCATGTCTTTTAATGGAATGTCATGTCTTGGAATGGAATGTCAGGAATGTCATGTCTTAATGGAATGTCATGTCTTTTAATGGAATGTCAGGAATGTCATGTCTTTTAATGGAATGTCAGGAATGTCATGTCTTTTAATGGAATGTCATGTCTTTTAATGGAATGTCAGGAATGTCATGTCTTTTAATGGCATGTCAGGAATGTCATGTCATAGAATGGAATGTCAGGAATGTCATGTCTTTTAATGGAATGTCAGGAATGTCATGTCATATTATGGAATGTCAGGAATGTCATGTCTTTTAATGGAATGTCAGGAATGTCATGTCATAGAATGGAATGTCAGGAATGTCATGTCTTTTAATGGAATGTCAGGAATGTCATGTCATAGAATGGAATGTCATGTCTTGGAATAGAATGTCAGGAATGTCATGTCTTTTAATGGAATGTCAGGAATGTCATGTCATAGAACGGAATGTCATGTCTTTTAATGGAATGTCAGGAATGTCATGTCTTTTAATGGAATGTCAGGAATGTAATGTCTTTTAATGGAATGTCATGTCTTGGAATGGAATGTCAGGAATGTCATGTCTTAATGGAATGTCATGTCTTTTAATGGAATGTCAGGAATGTCATGTCTTTTAATGGAATGTCAGGAATGTCATGTCTTTTAATGGAATGTCAGGAATGTCATGTCTTTTAATGGAATGTCATGTCTTTTAATGGAATGTCAGGAATGTCATGTCTTTTAATGGAATGTCAGGAATGTCATGTCATAGAATGGAATGTCAGGAATGTCATGTCTTTTAATGGAATATCAGGAATGTCATGTCTTTTAATGGAATGTCAGGAATGTCATGTCATAGAATGGAATGTCAGGAATGTCATGTCTTTTAATGGAATGTCAGGAATGTCATGTCTTTTAATGGAATGTCATGTCTTTTAATGGAATGTCAGGAATATCATGTCTTTTAATGGAATGTCAGGAATGTCATGTCTTTTAATGGAATGTCAGGAATGTCATGTCATAGAATGGAATGTCAGGAATGTCATGTCTTTTAATGGAATGTCAGGAATGTCATGTCTTTTAATGGAATGTCATGTCTTTTAATGGAATGTCAGGAATGTCATGTCTTTTAATGGAATGTCAGGAATGTCATGTATTTTAATGGAATGTCAGGAATGTCATGTCTTTTAATGGAATGTCATGTCTTTTAATGGAATGTCAGGAATGTCATGTCTTTTAATGGAATGTCAGGAATGTCATGTCATAGAATGGAATGTCAGGAATGTCATGTCTTTTAATGGAATGTCAGGAATGTCATGTCTTTTAATGGAATGTCAGGAATGTCATGTCATAGAATGGAATGTCAGGAATGTCATGTCTTTTAATGGAATGTCATGTCTTGGAATGGAATGTCAGGAATGTCATGTCTTAATGGAATGTCATGTCTTTTAATGGAATGTCAGGAATGTCATGTCTTTTAATGGAATGTCAGGAATGTCATGTCTTTTAATGGAATGTCAGGAATGTCATGTCTTTTAATGGAATGTCATGTCTTTTAATGGAATGTCAGGAATGTCATGTCTTTTAATGGAATGTCAGGAATGTCATGTCATAGAATGGAATGTCAGGAATGTCATGTCTTTTAATGGAATGTCAGGAATGTCATGTCTTTTAATGGAATGTCAGGAATGTCATGTCATAGAATGGAATGTCAGGAATGTCATGTCTTTTCATGGAATGTCAGGAATGTCATGTCATAGAATGGAATGTCATGTCAGAATGGAATGTCAAGAATGTCATGTCATAGAATGGAATGTCAGGAATGTCATGTCTTTTAATGGAATGTCAGGAATGTCATGTCTTTTAATGGAATGTCATGTATTTTAATGGAATGTCAGGAATGTCATGTCTTTTCATGGAATGTCAGGAATGTCATGTCTTTTAATGGAATGTCAGGAATGTCATGTCTTGGAATGGAATGTCAGGAATGTCATGTCTTTTAATGGAATGTCAGGAATGTCATGTCTTTTCATGGAATGTCAGGAATGTCATGTCTTTTAATGGAATGTCAGGAATGTCATGTCATAGAATGGAATGTCAGGAATGTCATGTCTTTTAATGGAATGTCAGGAATGTCATGTCTTTTAATGGAATGTCAGGAATGTCATGTCATAGAATGGAATGTCAGGAATGTCATGTCTTTTCATGGAATGTCATGTCATAGAATGGAATGTCATGTCATAGAATGGAATGTCAGGAATGTCATGTCATAGAATGGAATGTCAGGAATGTCATGTCTTTTAATGGAATGTCAGGAATGTCATGTATTTTAATGGAATGTCAGGAATGTCATGTCTTTTAATGGAATGTCAGGAATGTCATGTATTTTAATGGAATGTCAGGAATGTCATGTCTTTTAATGGAATGTTATGTCTTGGAATGGAATGTCAGGAATGTCATGTCTTTTAATGGAATGTCATGTCTTTTAATGGAATGTCAGGAATGTCATGTCTTTTAATGGAATGTCAGGAATGTCATGTCTTTTAATGGAATGTCATGTCTTTTAATGGAATGTCAGGAATGTCATGTCTTTTAATGGAATGTCAGGAATGTCATGTCATAGAATGGGATGTCAGGAATGTCATGTCTTTTAATGGAATGTCAGGAATGTCATGTCATAGAATGGAATGTCATGTCATAGAATGGAATGTCAGGAATGTCACGTCATAGAATGGAATGTCAGGAATGTCATGTCTTTTCATGGAATGTCAGGAATGTCATGTCATAGAATGGAATGTCATGTCTTGGAATAGAATGTCAGGAATGTCATGTCTTTTAATGGAATGTCAGGAATGTCATGTCATAGAACGGAATGTCATGTCTTTTAATGGAATGTCAGGAATGTCATGTCTTTTAATGGAATGTCAGGAATATCATGTCTTTTAATGGAATGTCAAGAATGTCATGTCTTGGAATGGAATGTCAGGAATGTCATGTCTTTTAATGGAATGTCAGGAATGTCATGTCTTTTAATGGAATGTCAGGAATGTCATGTCTTTTAATGGAATGTCAGGAATGTCATGTCTTTTAATGGAATGTCATGTCTTTTAATGGAATGTCAGGAATGTCATGTCATAGAATAGAATGTCAGGAATGTCATATCTTTTAATGGAATGTCAGGAATGTCATGTCATAGAATGGAATGTCAGGAATGTCATGTCTTTTAATGGAATGTCAGGAATGTCATGTCATAGAATGGAATGTCATGTCTTGGAATGGAATGTCAGGAATGTCATGTCTTTTAATGGAATGTCAGGAATGTCATGTCATAGAACGGAATGTCATGTCTTTTAATGGAATGTCAGGAATGTAATGTCTTTTAATGGAATGTCAGGAATGTCATGTCATAGAATGGAATGTCAGGAATGTCATGTCTCTTAATGGAATGTCATGTCTTGGAATAGAATGTCAGGAATGTCATGTCTTTTAATGGAATGTCAGGAATGTCATATCATAGAATGGAATGTCAGGAATGTCATGTCTTTTAATGGAATGTCAGGAATGTCATGTCTTTTAATGGAATGTCAGGAATGTCATGTCTTTTAATGGAATGTCATGTCTTTTAATGGAATGTCAGGAATATCATGTCTTTTAATGGAATGTCAGGAATGTCATGTCTTTTAATGGAATGTCAGGAATGTCATGTCATAGAATGGAATGTCAGGAATGTCATGTCTTTTAATGGAATGTCAGGAATGTCATGTCTTTTAATGGAATGTCATGTCTTTTAATGGAATGTCAGGAATGTCATGTCTTTTAATGGAATGTCAGGAATGTCATGTATTTTAATGGAATGTTAGGAATGTCATGTCTTTTAATGGAATGTCATGTCTTTTAATGGAATGTCAGGAATGTCATGTCTTTTAATGGAATGTCAGGAATGTCATGTCATAGAATGGAATGTCAGGAATGTCATGTCTTTTAATGGAATGTCAGGAATGTCATGTCTTTTAATGGAATGTCAGGAATGTCATGTCATAGAATGGAATGTCAGGAATGTCATGTCTTTTAATGGAATGTCATGTCTTGGAATGGAATGTCATGTCTTAATGGAATGTCATGTCTTTTAATGGAATGTCAGGAATGTCATATCTTTTAATGGAATGTCAGGAATGTCATGTCTTTTAATGGAATGTCAGGAATGTCATGTCTTTTAATGGAATGTCATGTCTTTTAATGGAATGTCAGGAATGTCATGTCTTTTAATGGAATGTCAGGAATGTCATGTCATAGAATGGAATGTCAGGAATGTCATGTCTTTTAATGGAATGTCAGGAATGTCATGTCTTTTAATGGAATGTCAGGAATGTCATGTCATAGAATGGAATGTCAGGAATGTCATGTCTTTTCATGGAATGTCAGGAATGTCATGTCATAGAATGGAATGTCATGTCAGAATGGAATGTCAAGAATGTCATGTCATAGAATGGAATGTCAGGAATGTCATGTCTTTTAATGGAATGTCAGGAATGTCATGTCTTTTAATGGAATGTCATGTATTTTAATGGAATGTCAGGAATGTCATGTCTTTTCATGGAATGTCAGGAATGTCATGTCTTTTAATGGAATGTCAGGAATGTCATGTCTTGGAATGGAATGTCAGGAATGTCATGTCTTTTAATGGAATGTCAGGAATGTCATGTCTTTTCATGGAATGTCAGGAATGTCATGTCTTTTAATGGAATGTCAGGAATGTCATGTCATAGAATGGAATGTCAGGAATGTCATGTCTTTTAATGGAATGTCAGGAATGTCATGTCTTTTAATGGAATGTCAGGAATGTCATGTCATAGAATGGAATGTCAGGAATGTCATGTCTTTTCATGGAATGTCATGTCATAGAATGGAATGTCATGTCATAGAATGGAATGTCAGGAATGTCATGTCATAGAATGGAATGTCAGGAATGTCATGTCTTTTAATGGAATGTCAGGAATGTCATGTCTTTTAATGGAATGTCAGGAATGTCATGTATTTTAATGGAATGTCAGGAATGTCATGTCTTTTAATGGAATGTTATGTCTTGGAATGGAATGTCAGGAATGTCATGTCTTTTAATGGAATGTCATGTCTTTTAATGGAATGTCAGGAATGTCATGTCTTTTAATGGAATGTCAGGAATGTCATGTCTTTTAATGGAATGTCATGTCTTTTAATGGAATGTCAGGAATGTCATGTCTTTTAATGGAATGTCAGGAATGTCATGTCATAGAATGGGATGTCAGGAATGTCATGTCTTTTAATGGAATGTCAGGAATGTCATGTCATAGAATGGAATGTCATGTCATAGAATGGAATGTCAGGAATGTCACGTCATAGAATGGAATGTCAGGAATGTCATGTCTTTTCATGGAATGTCAGGAATGTCATGTCATAGAATGGAATGTCATGTCTTGGAATAGAATGTCAGGAATGTCATGTCTTTTAATGGAATGTCAGGAATGTCATGTCATAGAACGGAATGTCATGTCTTTTAATGGAATGTCAGGAATGTCATGTCTTTTAATGGAATGTCAGGAATGTCATGTCTTTTAATGGAATGTCATGTCTTGGAATGGAATGTCAGGAATGTCATGTCTTAATGGAATGTCATGTCTTTTAATGGAATGTCAGGAATGTCATGTCTTTTAATGGAATGTCAGGAATGTCATGTCTTTTAATGGAATGTCATGTCTTTTAATGGAATGTCAGGAATGTCATGTCTTTTAATGGAATGTCAGGAATGTCATGTCATAGAATGGAATGTCAGGAATGTCATGTCTTTTAATGGAATGTCAGGAATGTCATGTCATAGAATGGAATGTCATGTCAGAATGGAATGTCAAGAATGTCATGTCATAGAATGGAATGTCAGGAATGTCATGTCTTTTCATGGAATGTCAGGAATGTCATGTCTTTTAATGGAATGTCAGGAATGTCATGTCATAGAATGGAATGTCAGGAATGTCATGTCTTTTAATGGAATGTCAGGAATGTCATGTCATAGAATGGAATGTCAGGAATGTCATGTCTTTTAATGGAATGTCAGGAATGTCATGTCATAGAATGGAATGTCATGTCTTGGAATGGAATGTCAGGAATGTCATGTCTTTTAATGGAATGTCAGGAATGTCATGTCATAGAACGGAATGCCATGTCTTTTAATGGAATGTCAGGAATGTCATGTCTTTTAATGGAATGTCAGGAATGTCATGTCATAGAATGGAATGTCAGGAATGTCATGTCTTTTAATGGAATATCATGTCTTGGAATAGAATGTCAGGAATGTCATGTCTTTTAATGGAATGTCAGGAATGTCATATCATAGAATGGAATGTCAGGAATGTCATGTCTTTTAATGGAATGTCAGGAATGTCATGTCTTTTAATGGAATGTCAGGAATGTCATGTCTTTTAATGGAATGTCAGGAATGTCATGTCTTTTAATGGAATGTCATGTCTTTTAATGGAATGTCAGGAATATCATGTCTTTTAATGGAATGTCAGGAATGTCATGTCTTTTAATGGAATGTCAGGAATGTCATGTCTTTTAATGGAATGTCATGTCTTTTAATGGAATGTCAGGAATGTCATGTCTTTTAATGGAATGTCAGGAATGTCATGTCATAGAATGGAATGTCAGGAATGTCATGTCTTTTAATGGAATGTCAGGAATGTCATGTCATAGAATGGAATGTCATGTCATAGAATGGAATGTCAGGAATGTCATGTCATAGAATGGAATGTCAGGAATGTCATGTCTTTTCATGGAATGTCAGGAATGTCATGTCTTTTAATGGAATGTCAGGAATGTCATGTCATAGAATGGAATGTCAGGAATGTCATGTCTTTTAATGGAATGTCATGTCATAGAATGGAATGTCAGGAATGTCATGTCTTTTAATGGAATGTCAGGAATGTCATGTCATAGAATGGAATGTCATGTCTTGGAATGGAATGTCAGGAATGTCATGTCTTTTAATGGAATGTTAGGAATGTCATGTCATAGAACGGAATGTCATGTCTTTTAATGGAATGTCAGGAATGTCATGTCTTTTAATGGAATGTCAGGAATGTCATGTCATAGAATAGAATGTCAGGAATGTCATGTCTTTTAATGGAATGTCAGGAATGTCATGTCATAGAATGGAATGTCATGTCTTGGAATGGAATGTCAGGAATGTCATGTCTTTTAATGGAATGTCAGGAATGTCATGTCATAGAACGGAATGTCATGTCTTTTAATGGAATGTCAGGAATGTCATGTCTTTTAATGGAATGTCAGGAATGTCATGTCTTTTAATGGAATGTCATGTCTTGGAATGGAATGTCAGGAATGTCATGTCTTAATGGAATGTCATGTCTTTTAATGGAATGTCAGGAATGTCATGTCTTTTAATGGAATGTCAGGAATGTCATGTCTTTTAATGGAATGTCAGGAATGTCATGTCTTTTAATGGAATGTCATGTCTTGGAATGGAATGTCAGGAATGTCATGTCTTAATGGAATGTCATGTCTTTTAATGGAATGTCAGGAATGTCATGTCTTTTAATGGCATGTCAGGAATGTCATGTCATAGAATGGAATGTCAGGAATGTCATGTCTTTTAATGGAATGTCAGGAATGTCATGTCATATTATGGAATGTCAGGAATGTCATGTCTTTTAATGGAATGTCAGGAATGTCATGTCATAGAATGGAATGTCAGGAATGTCATGTCTTTTAATGGAATGTCAGGAATGTCATGTCATAGAATGGAATGTCATGTCTTGGAATAGAATGTCAGGAATGTCATGTCTTTTAATGGAATGTCAGGAATGTCATGTCATAGAACGGAATGTCATGTCTTTTAATGGAATGTCAGGAATGTCATGTCTTTTAATGGAATGTCAGGAATGTAATGTCTTTTAATGGAATGTCATGTCTTGGAATGGAATGTCAGGAATGTCATGTCTTAATGGAATGTCATGTCTTTTAATGGAATGTCAGGAATGTCATGTCTTTTAATGGAATGTCAGGAATGTCATGTCTTTTAATGGAATGTCAGGAATGTCATGTCTTTTAATGGAATGTCATGTCTTTTAATGGAATGTCAGGAATGTCATGTCTTTTAATGGAATGTCAGGAATGTCATGTCATAGAATGGAATGTCAGGAATGTCATGTCTTTTAATGGAATATCAGGAATGTCATGTCTTTTAATGGAATGTCAGGAATGTCATGTCATAGAATGGAATGTCAGGAATGTCATGTCTTTTCATGGAATGTCAGGAATGTCATGTCATAGAATGGAATGTCATGTCAGAATGGAATGTCAAGAATGTCATGTCATAGAATGGAATGTCAGGAATGTCATGTCTTTTCATGGAATGTCAGGAATGTCATGTCTTTTAATGGAATGTCAGGAATGTCATGTCATAGAATGGAATGTCAGGAATGTCATGTCTTTTAATGAAATGTCAGGAATGTCATGTCATAGAATGGAATGTCAGGAATGTCATGTCTTTTAATGGAATGTCAGGAATGTCATGTCATAGAATGGAATGTCATGTCTTGGAATGGAATGTCAGGAATGTCATGTCTTTTAATGGAATGTCAGGAATGTCATGTCATAGAACGGAATGTCATGTCTTTTAATGGAATGTCAGGAATGTCATGTCTTTTAATGGAATGTCAGGAATGTCATGTCATAGAATGGAATGTCAGGAATGTCATGTCTTTTAATGGAATGTCATGTCTTGGAATAGAATGTCAGGAATGTCATGTCTTTTAATGGAATGTCAGGAATGTCATATCATAGAATGGAATGTCAGGAATGTCATGTCTTTTAATGGAATGTCAGGAATGTCATGTCTTTTAATAGAATGTCAGGAATGTCATGTCTTTTAATGGAATGTCATGTCTTTTAATGGAATGTCAGGAATATCATGTCTTTTAATGGAATGTCAGGAATGTCATGTCTTTTAATGGAATGTCATGTCTTGGAATGGAATGTCAGGAATGTCATGTCTTAATGGAATGTCATGTCTTTTAATGGAATGTCAGGAATGTCATGTCTTTTAATGGAATGTCAGGAATGTCATGTCTTTTAATGGAATGTCAGGAATGTCATGTCTTTTAATGGAATGTCATGTCTTTTAATGGAATGTCAGGAATGTCATGTCTTTTAATGGCATGTCAGGAATGTCATGTCATAGAATGGAATGTCAGGAATGTCATGTCTTTTAATGGAATGTCAGGAATGTCATGTCATATTATGGAATGTCAGGAATGTCATGTCTTTTAATGGAATGTCAGGAATGTCATGTCATAGAATGGAATGTCAGGAATGTCATGTCTTTTAATGGAATGTCAGGAATGTCATGTCATAGAATGGAATGTCATGTCTTGGAATAGAATGTCAGGAATGTCATGTCTTTTAATGGAATGTCAGGAATGTCATGTCATAGAACGGAATGTCATGTCTTTTAATGGAATGTCAGGAATGTCATGTCTTTTAATGGAATGTCAGGAATGTCATGTCTTTTAATGGAATGTCATGTCTTGGAATAGAATGTCAGGAATGCCATGTCTTAATGGAATGTCATGTCTTTTAATGGAATGTCAGGAATGTCATGTCTTTTAATGGAATGTCAGGAATGTCATGTCTTTTAATGGAATGTCAGGAATGTCATGTCTTTTAATGGAATGTCATGTCTTTTAATGGAATGTCAGGAATGTCATGTCATAGAATGGAATGTCAGGAATGTCATGTCTTTTAATGGAATGTCAGGAATGTCATGTCATAGAATGGAATGTCATGTCAGAATGGAATGTCAAGAATGTCATGTCATAGAATGGAATGTCAGGAATGTCATGTCTTTTCATGGAATGTCAGGAATGTCATGTCTTTTAATGGAATGTCAGGAATGTCATGTCATAGAATGGAATGTCAGGAATGTCATGTCTTTTAATGGAATGTCAGGAATGTCATGTCATAGAATGGAATGTCAGGAATGTCATGTCTTTTAATGGAATGTCAGGAATGTCATGTCATAGAATGGAATGTCATGTCTTGGAATGGAATGTCAGGAATGTCATGTCTTTTAATGGAATGTCAGGAATGTCATGTCATAGAACGGAATGTCATGTCTTTTAATGGAATGTCAGGAATGTCATGTCTTTTAATGGAATGTCAGGAATGTCATGTCATAGAATGGAATGTCAGGAATGTCATGTCTTTTAATGGAATGTCATGTCTTGGAATAGAATGTCAGGAATGTCATGTCTTTTAATGGAATGTCAGGAATGTCATATCATAGAATGGAATGTCAGGAATGTCATGTCTTTTAATGGAATGTCAGGAATATCATGTCTTTTAATGGAATGTCAGGAATGTCATGTCATAGAATGGAATGTCAGGAATGTCATGTCTTTTCATGGAATGTCATGTCATAGAATGGAATGTCATGTCATAGAATGGAATGTCAGGAATGTCATGTCATAGAATGGAATGTCAGGAATGTCATGTCTTTTAATGGAATGTCAGGAATGTCATGTCTTTTAATGGAATGTCAGGAATGTCATGTCATAGAATGGAATGTCAGCAATGTCATGTCTTTTAATGGAATGTCAGGAATGTCATGTCATAGAATGGAATGTCATGTCTTGGAATGGAATGTCAGGAATGTCATGTCATAGAATGGAATGTCATGTCATAGAATGGAATGTCAGGAATGTCATGTCTTTTCATGGAATGTCAGGAATGTCATGTCATAGAATAGAATGTCATGTCATAGAATGGAATGTCAGGAATGTCATGTCAGAATGGAATGTCAGGAATGTCATGTCTTTTAATGGAATGTCAGGAATGTCATGTCTTTTAATGGAATGTCAGGAATGTCATGTCATAGAATGGAATGTCAGGAATGTCATGTATTTTAATGGAATGTCAGGAATGTCATGTCATAGAATGGAATGTCAGGAATGTCATGTCTTTTAATGGAATGTCAAGAATGTCATGTCATAGAATGGAATGTCATGTCTTGGAATGGAATGTCAGGAATGTCATGTCTTTTAATGGAATGTCAGGAATGTCATGTCATAGAACGGAATGTCATATCTTTTAATGGAATGTCAGGAATGTCATGTCTTTTAATGGAATGTCAGGAATGTCATGTCATAGAATGGAATGTCAGGAATGTCATGTCTTTTAATGGAATGTCAGGAATGTCATGTCTTGGAATGGAATGTCAGGAATGTCATGTCTTTTAATGGAATGTCAGGAATGTCATGTCATAGAATGGAATGTCCTGAATGTCATGTCTTTTAATGGAATGTCATGTCTTGGAATGGAATGTCAGGAATGTCATGTCTTTTAATGGAATGTCAGGAATGTCATGTCTTTTAATGGAATGTCAAGAATGTCATGTCTTGGAATGGAATGTCAGGAATGTCATGTCTTTTAATGGAATGTCAGGAATGTCATGTCTTTTAATGGAATGTCAGGAATGTCATGTCTTGGAATGAAATGTCAGGAATGTCATGTCTTTTAATGGAATGTCAGGAATGTCATGTCATAGAATGGAATGTCAGGAATGTCATGTCTTTTAATGGAATGTCAGGAATGTCATGTCTTTTAATGGAATGTCATGTCTTTTAATGGAATGTCAGGAATGTCATGTCTTTTAATGGAATGTCAGGAATGTCATGTCTTTTAATGGAATGTCAGGAATGTCATGTCTTTTAATGGAATGTCATGTCTTTTAATGGAATGTCAGGAATGTCATGTCTTTTAATGGAATGTCAGGAATGTCATGTCATAGAATGGAATGTCAGGAATGTCATGTCTTTTAATGGAATGTCAGGAATGTCATGTCTTTTAATGGAATGTCAGGA
Source organism: Triturus cristatus (assembly GCF_964204655.1). Taxonomy (NCBI): domain Eukaryota; kingdom Metazoa; phylum Chordata; class Amphibia; order Caudata; family Salamandridae; genus Triturus; species Triturus cristatus. Next base: position 837,105,650 of record NC_140591.1, read on the forward strand.
ATGTCATGTCATAGAATGGAATGTCAGGAATGTCATGTCTTTTCATGGAATGTCAGGAATGTCATGTCATAGAATGGAATGTCATGTCATAGAATGGAATGTCAGGAATGTCATGTCATAGAATGGAATGTCAGGAATGTCATGTCTTTTAATGGAATGTCAGGAATGTCATGTCTTTTAATGGAATGTCAGGAATGTCATGTATTTTAATGGAATGTCAGGAATGTCATGTCTTTTCATGGAATGTCAGGAATGGCATGTCTTTTAATGGAATGTCAGGAATGTCATGTCTTGGAATGGAATGTCAGGAATGTCATGTCTTTTAATGGAATGTCAGGAATGTCATGTCTTTTCATGATATGTCAGGAATGTCATGTCTTTTAATGGAATGTCAGGAATGTCATGTCATAGAATGGAATGTCAGGAATGTCATGTCTTTTAATGGAATGTCAGGAATGTCATGTCTTTTAATGGAATGTCAGGAATGTCATGTCATAGAATGGAATGTCAGGAATGTCATGTCTTTTAATGGAATGTCAGGAATGTCATGTCATAGAATGGAATGTCATGTCATAGAATGGAATGTCAGGAATGTCATGTCATAGAATGGAATGTCAGGAATGTCATGTCTTTTCATGGAATGTCAGGAATGTCATGTCTTTTAATGGAATGTCAGGAATGTCATGTCATAGAATGGAATGTCAGGAATGTCATGTCTTTTAATGGAATGTCAGGAATGTCATGTCATAGAATGGAATGTCAGGAATGTCATGTCTTTTAATGGAATGTCAGGAATGTCATGTCATAGAATGGAATGTCATGTCTTGGAATGGAATGTCAGGAATGTCATGTCTTTTAATGGAATGTTAGGAATGTCATGTCATAGAACAGAATGTCATGTCTTTTAATGGAATGTCAGGAATGTCATGTCTTTTAATGGAATGTCAGGAATGTCATGTCATAGAATGGAATGTCAGGAATGTCATGTCTTTTAATGGAATGTCAGGAATGTCATGTCATAGAATGGAATGTCATGTCTTGGAATGGAATGTCAGGAATGTCATGTCTTTTAATGGAATGTCAGGAATGTCATGTCATAGAACGGAATGTCATGTCTTTTAATGGAATGTCAGGAATGTCATGTCTTTTAATGGAATGTCAGGAATGTCATGTCTTTTAATGGAATGTCATATCTTGGAATGGAATGTCAGGAATGTCATGTCTTAATGGAATGTCATGTCTTTTAATGGAATGTCAGGAATGTCATGTCTTTTAATGGAATGTCAGGAATGTTATGTCTTTTAATGGAATGTCAGGAATGTCATGTCTTTTAATGGAATGTCATGTCTTTTAATGGAATGTCAGGAATGTCATGTCTTTTAATGGCATGTCAGGAATGTCATGTCATAGAATGGAATGTCAGGAATGTCATGTCTTTTAATGGAATGTCAGGAATGTCATGTCATATTATGGAATGTCAGGAATGTCATGTCTTTTAATGGAATGTCAGGAATGTCATGTCATAGAATGGAATGTCAGGAATGTCATGTCTTTTAATGGAATGTCATGTCATAGAATGGAATGTCATGTCTTGGAATAGAATGTCAGGAATGTCATGTCTTTTAATGGAATGTCAGGAATGTCATGTCATAGAACGGAATGTCATGTCTTTTAATGGAATGTCAGGAATGTCATGTCTTTTAATGGAATGTCAGGAATGTCATGTCTTTTAATGGAATGTCATGTCTTGGAATGGAATGTCAGGAATGTCATGTCTTAATGGAATGTCATGTCTTTTAATGGAATGTCAGGAATGTCATGTCTTTTAATGGAATGTCAGGAATGTCATGTCTTTTAATGGAATGTCAGGAATGTCATGTCTTTTAATGGAATGTCATGTCTTTTAATGGAATGTCAGGAATGTCATGTCTTTTAATGGAATGTCAGGAATGTCATGTCATAGAATGGAATGTCAGGAATGTCATGTCTTTTAATGGAATGTCAGGAATGTCATGTCTTTTAATGGAATGTCAGGAATGTCATGTCATAGAATGGAATGTCAGGAATGTCATGTCTTTTCATGGAATGTCAGGAATGTCATGTCATAGAATGGAATGTCATGTCAGAATGGAATGTCAAGAATGTCATGTCATAGAATGGAATGTCAGGAATGTCATGTCTTTTCATGGAATGTCAGGAATGTCATGTCTTTTAATGGAATGTCAGGAATGTCATGTCATAGAATGGAATGTCAGGAATGTCATGTCTTTTAATGGAATGTCAGGAATGTCATGTCATAGAATGGAATGTCAGGAATGTCATGTCTTTTAATGGAATGTCAGGAATGTCATGTCATAGAATGGAATGTCATGTCTTGGAATGGAATGTCAGGAATGTCATGTCTTTTAATGGAATGTCAGGAATGTCATGTCATAGAACGGAATGTCATGTCTTTTAATGGAATGTCAGGAATGTCATGTCTTTTAATGGAATGTCTGGAATGTCATGTCATAGAATGGAATTTCAGGAATGTCATGTCTTTTAATGGAATGTCATGTCTTGGAATAGAATGTCAGGAATGTCATGTCTTTTAATGGAATGTCAGGAATGTCATATCATAGAATGGAATGTCAGGAATGTCATGTCTTTTAATGGAATGTCAGGAATGTCATGTCTTTTAATGGAATGTCAGGAATGTCATGTCTTTTAATGGAATGTCATGTCTTTTAATGGAATGTCAGGAATATCATGTCTTTTAATGGAATGTCAGGAATGTCATGTCTTTTAATGGAATGTCAGGAATGTCATGTCATAGAATGGAATATCAAGAATGTCATGTCTTTTAATGGAATGTCAGGAATGTCTTGTCTTTTAATGGAATGTCATGTCTTTTAATGGAATGTCAGGAATGTCATGTCTTTTAATGGAATGTCAGGAATGTCATGTCTTTTAATGGAATGTCAGGAATGTCATGTCTTTTAATGGAATGTCATGTCTTTTAATGGAATGTCAGGAATGTCATGTCTTTTAATGGAATGTCAGGAATGTCATGTCATAGAATGGAATGTCAGGAATGTCATGTCATAGAATGGAATGTCAGGAATGTCATGTCTTTTAATGGAATGTCAGGAATGTCATGTCTTTTCATGGAATGTCAGGAATGTCATGTCATAGAATGGAATGTCATGTCATAGAATGGAATGTCAGGAATGTCATGTCATAGAATGGAATGTCAGGAATGTCATGTCTTTTAATGGAATGTCAGGAATGTCATGTCTTTTAATGGAATGTCAGGAATGTCATGTCTTTTCATGGAATGTCAGGAATGTCATGTCTTTTAATGGAATGTCAGGAATGTCATGTCTTGGAATGGAATGTCAGGAATGTCATGTCTTTTAATGGAATGTCAGGAATGTCATGTCTTTTCATGGAATGTCAGGAATGTCATGTCTTTTAATGGAATGTCAGGAATGTCATGTCATAGAATGGAATGTCAGGAATGTCATGTCTTTTAATGGAATGTCAGGAATGTCATGTCTTTTAATGGAATGTCAGGAATGTCATGTCATAGAATGGAATGTCAGGAATGTCATGTCTTTTCATGGAATGTCATGTCATAGAATGGAATGTCATGTCATAGAATGGAATGTCAGGAATGTCATGTCATAGAATGGAATGTCAGGAATGTCATGTCTTTTAATGAAATGTCAGGAATGTCATGTATTTTAATGGAATGTCAGGAATGTCATGTCTTTTAATGGAATGTCAGGAATGTCATGTATTTTAATGGAATGTCAGGAATGTCATGTCTTTTAATGGAATGTTATGTCTTGGAATGGAATGTCAAGAATGTCATGTCTTTTAATGGAATGTCATGTCTTTTAATGGAATGTCAGGAATGTCATGTCTTTTAATGGAATGTCAGGAATGTCATGTCTTTTAATGGAATGTCAGGAATGTCATGTCTTTTAATGGAATGTCATGTCTTTTAATGGAATGTCAGGAATGTCATGTCTTTTAATGGAATGTCAGGAATGTCATGTCATAGAATGGAATGTCAGGAATGTCATGTCTTTTAATGGAATGTCAGGAATGTCATGTCATAGAATGGAATGTCATGTCATAGAATGGAATGTCAGGAATGTCACGTCATAGAATTGAATGTCAGGAATGTCATGTCTTTTCATGGAATGTCAGGAATATCATGTCTTTTAATGGAATGTCAGGAATGTCATGTCATAGAATGGAATGTCAGGAATGTCATGTCTTTTAATGGAATGTCAGGAATGTCATGTCATAGAATGGAATGTCAGGAATGTCATGTCTTTTAATGGAATGTCAGGAATGTCATGTCATAGAATGGAATGTCATGTCTTGGAATGGAATGTCAGGAATGTCATGTCTTTTATGGAATGTCAGGAATGTCATGTCATAGAATGGAATGTCAGGAATGTCATGTCTTTTAATGGAATGTCAGGAATGTCATGTCTTTTAATGGAATGTCATGTCTTTTAATGGAATGTCAGGAATATCATGTCTTTTAATGGAATGTCAGGAATGTCATGTCTTTTAATGGAATGTCAGGAATGTCATGTCATAGAATGGAATGTCAGGAATGTCATGTCTTTTAATGGAATGTCAGGAATGTCATGTCTTTTAATGGAATGTCATGTCTTTTAATGGAATGTCAGGAATGTCATGTCTTTTAATGGAATGTCAGGAATGTCATGTATTTTAATGGAATGTCAGGAATGTCATGTCTTTTAATGGAATGTCATGTCTTTTAATGGAATGTCAGGAATGTCATGTCTTTTAATGGAATGTCAGGAATGTCATGTCATAGAATGGAATGTCAGGAATGTCATGTCTTTTAATGGAATGTCAGGAATGTCATGTCTTTTAATAGAATGTCAGGAATGTCATGTCATAGAATGGAATGTCAGGAATGTCATGTCTTTTAATGGAATGTCATGTCTTGGAATGGAATGTCAGGAATGTCATGTCTTAATGGAATGTCATGTCTTTTAATGGAATGTCAGGAATGTCATGTCTTTTAATGGAATGTCAGGAATGTCATGTCTTTTAATGGAATGTCAGGAATGTCATGTCTTTTAATGGAATGTCAGGAATGTCATGTCTTTTAATGGAATGTCAGGAATGTCATGTCATAGAATGGAATGTCAGGAATGTCATGTCTTTTAATGGAATGTCAGGAATGTCATGTCTTTTAATGGAATGTCAGGAATGTCATGTCATAGAATGGAATGTCAGGAATGTCATGTCTTTTCATGGAATGTCAGGAATGTCATGTCATAGAATGGAATGTCATGTCAGAATGGAATGTCAAGAATGTCATGTCATAGAATGGAATGTCAGGAATGTCATGTCTTTTAATGGAATGTCAGGAATGTCATGTCTTTTAATGGAATGTCATGTATTTTAATGGAATGTCAGGAATGTCATGTCTTTTCATGGAATGTCAGGAATGTCATGTCTTTTAATGGAATGTCAGGAATGTCATGTCTTAGAATGGAATGTCAGGAATGTCATGTCTTTTAATGGAATGTCAGGAATGTCATGTCTTTTCATGGAATGTCAGGAATGTCATGTCTTTTAATGGAATGTCAGGAATGTCATGTCATAGAATGGAATGTCAGGAATGTCATGTCTTTTAATGGAATGTCAGGAATGTCATGTCTTTTAATGGAATGTCAGGAATGTCATGTCATAGAATGGAATGTCAGGAATGTCATGTCTTTTCATGGAATGTCATGTCATAGAATGGAATGTCATGTCATAGAATGGAATGTCAGGAATGTCATGTCATAGAATGGAATGTCAGGAATGTCATGTCTTTTAATGGAATGTCAGGAATGTCATGTATTTTAATGGAATGTCAGGAATGTCATGTCTTTTAATGGAATGTCAGGAATGTCATGTATTTTAATGGAATGTCAGGAATGTCATGTCTTTTAATGGAATGTTATGTCTTGGAATGGAATGTCAGGAATGTCATGTCTTTTAATGGAATGTCATGTCTTTTAATGGAATGTCAGGAATGTCATGTCTTTTAATGGAATGTCAGGAATGTCATGTCTTTTAATGGAATGTCATGTCTTTTAATGGAATGTCAGGAATGTCATGTCTTTTAATGGAATGTCAGGAATGTCATGTCATAAAATGGGATGTCAGGAATGTCATGTCTTTTAATGGAATGTCAGGAATGTCATGTCATAGAATGGAATGTCATGTCATAGAATGGAATGTCAGGAATGTCACGTCATAGAATGGAATGTCAGGAATGTCATGTCTTTTCATGGAATGTCAGGAATGTCATGTCATAGAATGGAATGTCATGTCTTGGAATAGAATGTCAGGAATGTCATGTCTTTTAATGGAATGTCAGGAATGTCATGTCATAGAACGGAATGTCATGTCTTTTAATGGAATGTCAGGAATGTCATGTCTTTTAATGGAATGTCAGGAATATCATGTCTTTTAATGGAATGTCAAGAATGTCATGTCTTGGAATGGAATGTCAGGAATGTCATGTCTTTTAATGGAATGTCAGGAATGTCATGTCTTTTAATGGAATGTCAGGAATGTCATGTCTTTTAATGGAATGTCATGTCTTTTAATGGAATGTCAGGAATGTCATGTCATAGAATGGAATATCAGGAATGTCATATCTTTTAATGGAATGTCAGGAATGTCATGTCATAGAATGGAATGTCAGGAATGTCATGTCTTTTAATGGAATGTCAGGAATGTCATGTCATAGAATGGAATGTCATGTCTTGGAATGGAATGTCAGGAATGTCATGTCTTTTAATGGAATGTCAGGAATGTCATGTCATAGAATGGAATGTCATGTCTTTTAATGGAATGTCAGGAATGTAATGTCTTTTAATGGAATGTCAGGAATGTCATGTCATAGAATGGAATGTCAGGAATGTCATGTCTCTTAATGGAATGTCATGTCTTGGAATAGAATGTCAGGAATGTCATGTCTTTTAATGGAATGTCAGGAATGTCATATCATAGAATGGAATGTCAGGAATGTCATGTCTTTTAATGGAATGTCAGGAATGTCATGTCTTTTAATGGAATGTCATGTCTTTTAATGGAATGTCAGGAATATCATGTCTTTTAATGGAATGTCAGGAATGTCATGTCTTTTAATGGAATGTCAGGAATGTCATGTCATAGAATGGAATGTCAGGAATGTCATGTCTTTTAATGGAATGTCAGGAATGTCATGTCTTTTAATGGAATGTCATGTCTTTTAATGGAATGTCAGGAATGTCATGTCTTTTAATGGAATGTCAGGAATGTCATGTATTTTAATGGAATGTCAGGAATGTCATGTCTTTTAATGGAATGTCATGTCTTTTAATGGAATGTCAGGAATGTCATGTCTTTTAATGGAATGTCAGGAATGTCATGTCATAGAATGGAATGTCAGGAATGTCATGTCTTTTAATGGAATGTCAGGAATGTCATGTCTTTTAATGGAATGTCAGGAATGTCATGTCATAGAATGGAATGTCAGGAATGTCATGTCTTTTAATGGAATGTCATGTCTTGGAATGGAATGTCAGGAATGTCATGTCTTAATGGAATGTCATGTCTTTTAATGGAATGTCAGGAATGTCATGTCTTTTAATGGAATGTCAGGAATGTCATGTCTTTTAATGGAATGTCAGGAATGTCATGTCTTTTAATGGAATGTCATGTCTTTTAATGGAATGTCAGGAATGTCATGTCTTTTAATGGAATGTCAGGAATGTCATGTCATAGAATGGAATGTCAGGAATGTCATGTCTTTTAATGGAATGTCAGGAATGTCATGTCTTTTAATGGAATGTCAGGAATGTCATGTCATAGAATGGAATGTCAGGAATGTCATGTCTTTTCATGGAATGTCAGGAATGTCATGTCATAGAATGGAATGTCATGTCAGAATGGAATGTCAAGAATGTCATGTCATAGAATGGAATGTCAGGAATGTCATGTCTTTTAATGGAATGTCAGGAATGTCATGTCTTTTAATGGAATGTCATGTATTTTAATGGAATGTCAGGAATGTCATGTCTTTTCATGGAATGTCAGGAATGTCATGTCTTTTAATGGAATGTCAGGAATGTCATGTCTTGGAATGGAATGTCAGGAATGTCATGTCTTTTAATGGAATGTCAGGAATGTCATGTCTTTTAATGGAATGTCAGGAATGTCATGTCATAGAATGGAATGTCAGGAATGTCATGTCTTTTAATGGAATGTCAGGAATGTCATGTCTTTTAATGGAATGTCAGGAATGTCATGTCATAGAATGGAATGTCAGGAATGTCATGTCTTTTAATGGAATGTCATGTCTTGGAATGGAATGTCAGGAATGTCATGTCTTAATGGAATGTCATGTCTTTTAATGGAATGTCAGGAATGTCATGTCTTTTAATGGAATGTCAGGAATGTCATGTCTTTTAATGGAATGTCAGGAATGTCATGTCTTTTAATGGAATGTCATGTCTTTTAATGGAATGTCAGGAATGTCATGTCTTTTAATGGAATGTCAGGAATGTCATGTCATAGAATGGAATGTCAGGAATGTCATGTCTTTTAATGGAATGTCAGGAATGTCATGTCTTTTAATGGAATGTCAGGAATGTCATGTCATAGAATGGAATGTCAGGAATGTCATGTCTTTTCATGGAATGTCAGGAATGTCATGTCATAGAATGGAATGTCATGTCAGAATGGAATGTCAAGAATGTCATGTCATAGAATGGAATGTCAGGAATGTCATGTCTTTTAATGGAATGTCAGGAATGTCATGTCTTTTAATGGAATGTCATGTATTTTAATGGAATGTCAGGAATGTCATGTCTTTTCATGGAATGTCAGGAATGTCATGTCTTTTAATGGAATGTCAGGAATGTCATGTCTTGGAATGGAATGTCAGGAATGTCATGTCTTTTAATGGAATGTCAGGAATGTCATGTCTTTTCATGGAATGTCAGGAATGTCATGTCTTTTAATGGAATGTCAGGAATGTCATGTCATAGAATGGAATGTCAGGAATGTCATGTCTTTTAATGGAATGTCAGGAATGTCATGTCTTTTAATGGAATGTCAGGAATGTCATGTCATAGAATGGAATGTCAGGAATGTCATGTCTTTTCATGGAATGTCATGTCATAGAATGGAATGTCATGTCATAGAATGGAATGTCAGGAATGTCATGTCATAGAATGGAATGTCAGGAATGTCATGTCTTTTAATGGAATGTCAGGAATGTCATGTATTTTAATGGAATGTCAGGAATGTCATGTCTTTTAATGGAATGTCAGGAATGTCATGTATTTTAATGGAATGTCAGGAATGTCATGTCTTTTAATGGAATGTTATGTCTTGGAATGGAATGTCAGGAATGTCATGTCTTTTAATGGAATGTCATGTCTTTTAATGGAATGTCAGGAATGTCATGTCTTTTAATGGAATGTCAGGAATGTCATGTCTTTTAATGGAATGTCATGTCTTTTAATGGAATGTCAGGAATGTCATGTCTTTTAATGGAATGTCAGGAATGTCATTTCATAGAATGGGATGTCAGGAATGTCATGTCTTTTGATGGAATGTCAGGAATGTCATGTCATAGAATGGAATGTCATGTCATAGAATGGAATGTCATGTCATAGAATGGAATGTCAGGAATGTCACGTCATAGAATGGAATGTCAGGAATGTCATGTCTTTTCATGGAATGTCAGGAATGTCATGTCATAGAATGGAATGTCATGTCTTGGAATAGAATGTCAGGAATGTCATGTCTTTTAATGGAATGTCAGGAATGTCATGTCATAGAACGGAATGTCATGTCTTTTAATGGAATGTCAGGAATGTCATGTCTTTTAATGGAATGTCAGGAATGTCATGTCTTTTAATGGAATGTCAGGAATGTCATGTCTTTTAATGGAATGTCATGTCTTGGAATGGAATGTCAGGAATGTCATGTCTTAATGGAATGTCATGTCTTTTAATGGAATGTCAGGAATGTCATGTCTTTTAATGGAATGTCAGGAATGTCATGTCTTTTAATGGAATGTCATGTCTTTTAATGGAATGTCAGGAATGTCATGTCTTTTAATGGAATGTCAGGAATGTCATGTCATAGAATGGAATGTCAGGAATGTCATGTCTTTTAATGGAATGTCAGGAATGTCATGTCATAGAATGGAATGTCATGTCAGAATGGAATGTCAAGAATGTCATGTCATAGAATGGAATGTCAGGAATGTCATGTCTTTTCATGGAATGTCAGGAATGTCATGTCTTTTAATGGAATGTCAGGAATGTCATGTCATAGAATGGAATGTCAGGAATGTCATGTCTTTTAATGGAATGTCAGGAATGTCATGTCATAGAATGGAATGTCAGGAATGTCATGTCTTTTAATGGAATGTCAGGAATGTCATGTCATAGAATGGAATGTCATGTCTTGGAATGGAATGTCAGGAATGTCATGTCTTTTAATGGAATGTCAGGAATGTCATGTCATAGAACGGAATGCCATGTCTTTTAATGGAATGTCAGGAATGTCATGTCTTTTAATGGAATGTCAGGAATGTCATGTCATAGAATGGAATGTCAGGAATGTCATGTCTTTTAATGGAATGTCATGTCTTGGAATAGAATGTCAGGAATGTCATGTCTTTTAATGGAATGTCAGGAATGTCATATCATAGAATGGAATGTCAGGAATGTCATGTCTTTTAATGGAATGTCAGGAATGTCATGTCTTTTAATGGAATGTCAGGAATGTCATGTCTTTTAATGGAATGTCATGTCTTTTAATGGAATGTCAGGAATATCATGTCTTTTAATGGAATGTCAGGAATGTCATGTCTTTTAATGGAATGTCAGGAATGTCATGTCTTTTAATGGAATGTCATGTCTTTTAATGGAATGTCAGGAATGTCATGTCTTTTAATGGAATGTCAGGAATGTCATGTCATAGAATGGAATGTCAGGAATGTCATGTCTTTTAATGGAATGTCAGGAATGTCATGTCATAGAATGGAATGTCATGTCATAGAATGGAATGTCAGGAATGTCATGTCATAGAATGGAGTGTCAGGAATGTCATGTCTTTTCATGGAATGTCAGGAATGTCATGTCTTTTAATGGAATGTCAGGAATGTCATGTCATAGAATGGAATGTCAGGAATGTCATGTCTTTTAATGGAATGTCAGGAATGTCATGTCATAGAATGGAATGTCAGGAATGTCATGTCTTTTAATGGAATGTCAGGAATGTCATGTCATAGAATGGAATGTCATGTCTTGGAATGGAATGTCAGGAATGTCATGTCTTTTAATGGAATGTTAGGAATGTCATTTCATAGAACGGAATGTCATGTCTTTTAATGGAATGTCAGGAATGTCATGTCTTTTAATGGAATGTCAGGAATGTCATGTCATAGAATAGAATGTCAGGAATGTCATGTCTTTTAATGGAATGTCAGGAATGTCATGTCATAGAATGGAATGTCATGTCTTGGAATGGAATGTCAGGAATGTCATGTCTTTTAATGGAATGTCAGGAATGTCATGTCATAGAACGGAATGTCATGTCTTTTAATGGAATGTCAGGAATGTCATGTCTTTTAATGGAATGTCAGGAATGTCATGTCTTTTAATGGAATGTCATGTCTTGGAATGGAATGTCAGGAATGTCATGTCTTAATGGAATGTCATGTCTTTTAATGGAATGTCAGGAATGTCATGTCTTTTAATGGAATGTCAGGAATGTCATGTCTTTTAATGGAATGTCAGGAATGTCATGTCTTTTAATGGAATGTCATGTCTTTTAATGGAATGTCAGGAATGTCATGTCTTTTAATGGCATGTCAGGAATGTCATGTCATAGAATGGAATGTCAGGAATGTCATGTCTTTTAATGGAATGTCAGGAATGTCATGTCATATTATGGAATGTCAGGAATGTCATGTCTTTTAATGGAATGTCAGGAATGTCATGTCATAGAATGGAATGTCAGGAATGTCATGTCTTTTAATGGAATGTCAGGAATGTCATGTCATAGAATGGAATGTCATGTCTTGGAATAGAATGTCAGGAATGTCATGTCTTTTAATGGAATGTCAGGAATGTCATGTCATAGAACGGAATGTCATGTCTTTTAATGGAATGTCAGGAATGTCATGTCTTTTAATGGAATGTCAGGAATGTAATGTCTTTTAATGGAATGTCATGTCTTGGAATGGAATGTCAGGAATGTCATGTCTTAATGGAATGTCATGTCTTTTAATGGAATGTCAGGAATGTCATGTCTTTTAATGGAATGTCAGGAATGTCATGTCTTTTAATGGAATGTCAGGAATGTCATGTCTTTTAATGGAATGTCATGTCTTTTAATGGAATGTCAGGAATGTCATGTCTTTTAATGGAATGTCAGGAATGTCATGTCATAGAATGGAATGTCAGGAATGTCATGTCTTTTAATGGAATGTCAGGAATGTCATGTCTTTTAATGGAATGTCAGGAATGTCATGTCATAGAATGGAATGTCAGGAATGTCATGTCTTTTCATGGAATGTCAGGAATGTCATGTCATAGAATGGAATGTCATGTCAGAATGGAATGTCAAGAATGTCATGTCATAGAATGGAATGTCAGGAATGTCATGTCTTTTAATGGAATGTCAGGAATGTCATGTCTTTTAATGGAATGTCATGTATTTTAATGGAATGTCAGGAATGTCATGTCTTTTCATGGAATGTCAGGAATGTCATGTCTTTTAATGGAATGTCAGGAATGTCATGTCTTGGAATGGAATGTCAGGAATGTCATGTCTTTTAATGGAATGTCAGGAATGTCATGTCTTTTCATGGAATGTCAGGAATGTCATGTCTTTTAATGGAATGTCAGGAATGTCATGTCATAGAATGGAATGTCAGGAATGTCATGTCTTTTAATGGAATGTCAGGAATGTCATGTCATAGAATGGAATGTCAGGAATGTCATGTCTTTTCATGGAATGTCATGTCATAGAATGGAATGTCATGTCATAGAATGGAATGTCAGGAATGTCATGTCATAGAATGGAATGTCAGGAATGTCATGTCTTTTAATGGAATGTCAGGAATGTCATGTCTTTTAATGGAATGTCAGGAATGTCATGTATTTTAATGGAATGTCAGGAATGTCATGTCTTTTAATGGAATGTCAGGAATGTCATGTCTTTTAATGGAATGTTATGTCTTGGAATGGAATGTCAGGAATGTCATGTCTTTTAATGGAATGTCATGTCTTTTAATGGAATGTCAGGAATGTCATGTCTTTTAATGGAATGTCAGGAATGTCATGTCTTTTAATGGAATGTCATGTCTTTTAATGGAATGTCAGGAATGTCATGTCTTTTAATGGAATGTCAGGAATGTCATTTCATAGAATGGGATGTCAGGAATGTCATGTCTTTTGATGGAATGTCAGGAATGTCATGTCATAGAATGGAATGTCATGTCATAGAATGGAATGTCATGTCATAGAATGGAATGTCAGGAATGTCACGTCATAGAATGGAATGTCAGGAATGTCATGTCTTTTCATGGAATGTCAGGAATGTCATGTCATAGAATGGAATGTCATGTCTTGGAATAGAATGTCAGGAATGTCATGTCTTTTAATGGAATGTCAGGAATGTCATGTCATAGAACGGAATGTCATGTCTTTTAATGGAATGTCAGGAATGTCATGTCTTTTAATGGAATGTCAGGAATGTCATGTCTTTTAATGGAATGTCAGGAATGTCATGTCTTTTAATGGAATGTCATGTCTTGGAATGGAATATCAGGAATGTCATGTCTTAATGGAATGTCATGTCTTTTAATGGAATGTCAGGAATGTCATGTCTTTTAATGGAATGTCAGGAATGTCATGTCTTTTAATGGAATGTCATGTCTTTTAATGGAATGTCAGGAATGTCATGTCTTTTAATGGAATGTCAGGAATGTCATGTCATAGAATGGAATGTCAGGAATGTCATGTCTTTTAATGGAATGTCAGGAATGTCATGTCATAGAATGGAATGTCATGTCAGAATGGAATGTCAAGAATGTCATGTCATAGAATGGAATGTCAGGAATGTCATGTCTTTTCATGGAATGTCAGGAATGTCATGTCTTTTAATGGAATGTCAGGAATGTCATGTCATAGAATGGAATGTCAGGAATGTCATGTCTTTTAATGGAATGTCAGGAATGTCATGTCATAGAATGGAATGTCAGGAATGTCATGTCTTTTAATGGAATGTCAGGAATGTCATGTCATAGAATGGAATGTCATGTCTTGGAATGGAATGTCAGGAATGTCATGTCTTTTAATGGAATGTCAGGAATGTCATGTCATAGAACGGAATGCCATGTCTTTTAATGGAATGTCAGGAATGTCATGTCTTTTAATGGAATGTCAGGAATGTCATGTCATAGAATGGAATGTCAGGAATGTCATGTCTTTTAATGGAATGTCATGTCTTGGAATAGAATGTCAGGAATGTCATGTCTTTTAATGGAATGTCAGGAATGTCATATCATAGAATGGAATGTAAGGAATGTCATGTCTTTTAATGGAATGTCAGGAATGTCATGTCTTTTAATGGAATGTCAGGAATGTCATGTCTTTTAATGGAATGTCATGTCTTTTAATGGAATGTCAGGAATATCATGTCTTTTAATGGAATGTCAGGAATGTCATGTCTTTTAATGGAATGTCAGGAATGTCATGTCTTTTAATGGAATGTCATGTCTTTTAATGGAATGTCAGGAATGTCATGTCTTTTAATGGAATGTCAGGAATGTCATGTCATAGAATGGAATGTCAGGAATGTCATGTCTTTTAATGGAATGTCAGGAATGTCATGTCATAGAATGGAATGTCATGTCATAGAATGGAATGTCAGGAATGTCATGTCATAGAATGGAGTGTCAGGAATGTCATGTCTTTTCATGGAATGTCAGGAATGTCATGTCTTTTAATGGAATGTCAGGAATGTCATGTCATAGAATGGAATGTCAGGAATGTCATGTCTTTTAATGGAATGTCAGGAATGTCATGTCATAGAATGGAATGTCAGGAATGTCATGTCTTTTAATGGAATGTCAGGAATGTCATGTCATAGAATGGAATGTCATGTCTTGGAATGGAATGTCAGGAATGTCATGTCTTTTAATGGAATGTTAGGAATGTCATTTCATAGAACGGAATGTCATGTCTTTTAATGGAATGTCAGGAATGTCATGTCTTTTAATGGAATGTCAGGAATGTCATGTCATAGAATAGAATGTCAGGAATGTCATGTCTTTTAATGGAATGTCAGGAATGTCATGTCATAGAATGGAATGTCATGTCTTGGAATGGAATGTCAGGAATGTCATGTCTTTTAATGGAATGTCAGGAATGTCATGTCATAGAACAGAATGTCATGTCTTTTAATGGAATGTCAGGAATGTCATGTCTTTTAATGGAATGTCAGGAATGTCATGTCTTTTAATGGAATGTCATGTCTTGGAATGGAATGTCAGGAATGTCATGTCTTAATGGAATGTCATGTCTTTTAATGGAATGTCAGGAATGTCATGTCTTTTAATGGAATGTCAGGAATGTCATGTCTTTTAATGGAATGTCAGGAATGTCATGTCTTTTAATGGAATGTCATGTCTTTTAATGGAATGTCAGGAATGTCATGTCTTTTAATGGCATGTCAGGAATGTCATGTCATAGAATGGAATGTCAGGAATGTCATGTCTTTTAATGGAATGTCAGGAATGTCATGTCATATTATGGAATGTCAGGAATGTCATGTCTTTTAATGGAATGTCAGGAATGTCATGTCATAGAATGGAATATCAGGAATGTCATGTCTTTTAATGGAATGTCAGGAATGTCATGTCATAGAATGGAATGTCATGTCTTGGAATAGAATGTCAGGAATGTCATGTCTTTTAATGGAATGTCAGGAATGTCATGTCATAGAACGGAATGTCATGTCTTTTAATGGAATGTCAGGAATGTCATGTCTTTTAATGGAATGTCAGGAATGTAATGTCTTTTAATGGAATGTCATGTCTTGGAATGGAATGTCAGGAATGTCATGTCTTAATGGAATGTCATGTCTTTTAATGGAATGTCAGGAATGTCATGTCTTTTAATGGAATGTCAGGAATGTCATGTCTTTTAATGGAATGTCAGGAATGTCATGTCTTTTAATGGAATGTCATGTCTTTTAATGGAATGTCAGGAATGTCATGTCTTTTAATGGAATGTCAGGAATGTCATGTCATAGAATGGAATGTCAGGAATGTCATGTCTTTTAATGGAATATCAGGAATGTCATGTCTTTTAATGGAATGTCAGGAATGTCATGTCATAGAATGGAATGTCAGGAATGTCATGTATTTTAATGGAATGTCAGGAATGTCATGTCTTTTAATGGAATGTCATGTCTTTTAATGGAATGTCAGGAATATCATGTCTTTTAATGGAATGTCAGGAATGTCATGTCTTTTAATGGAATGTCAGGAATGTCATGTCATAGAATGGAATGTCAGGAATGTCATGTCTTTTAATGGAATGTCAGGAATGTCATGTCTTTTAATGGAATGTCATGTCTTTTAATGGAATGTCAGGAATGTCATGTCTTTTAATGGAATGTCAGGAATGTCATGTATTTTAATGGAATGTCAGGAATGTCATGTCTTTTAATGGAATGTCATGTCTTTTAATGGAATGTCAGGAATGTCATGTCTTTTAATGGAATGTCAGGAATGTCATGTCATAGAATGGAATGTCAGGAATGTCATGTCTTTTAATGGAATGTCAGGAATGTCATGTCTTTTAATGGAATGTCAGGAATGTCATGTCATAGAATGGAATGTCAGGAATGTCATGTCTTTTAATGGAATGTCATGTCTTGGAATGGAATGTCAGGAATGTCATGTCTTAATGGAATGTCATGTCTTTTAATGGAATGTCAGGAATGTCATGTCTTTTAATGGAATGTCAGGAATGTCATGTCTTTTAATGGAATGTCAGGAATGTCATGTCTTTTAATGGAATGTCATGTCTTTTAATGGAATGTCAGGAATGTCATGTCTTTTAATGGAATGTCAGGAATGTCATGTCATAGAATGGAATGTCAGGAATGTCATGTCTTTTAATGGAATGTCAGGAATGTCATGTCTTTTAATGGAATGTCAGGAATGTCATGTCATAGAATGGAATGTCAGGAATGTCATGTCTTTTCATGGAATGTCAGGAATGTCATGTCATAGAATGGAATGTCATGTCAGAATGGAATGTCAAGAATGTCATGTCATAGAATGGAATGTCAGGAATGTCATGTCTTTTAATGGAATGTCAGGAATGTCATGTCTTTTAATGGAATGTCATGTATTTTAATGGAATGTCAGGAATGTCATGTCTTTTCATGGAATGTCAGGAATGTCATGTCTTTTAATGGAATGTCAGGAATGTCATGTCTTGGAATGGAATGTCAGGAATGTCATGTCTTTTAATGGAATGTCAGGAATGTCATGTCTTTTAATGGAATGTCAGGAATGTCATGTCATAGAATGGAATGTCAGGAATGTCATGTCTTTTAATGGAATGTCAGGAATGTCATGTCTTTTAATGGAATGTCAGGAATGTCATGTCATAGAATGGAATGTCAGGAATGTCATGTCTTTTAATGGAATGTCATGTCTTGGAATGGAATGTCAGGAATGTCATGTCTTAATGGAATGTCATGTCTTTTAATGGAATGTCAGGAATGTCATGTCTTTTAATGGAATGTCAGGAATGTCATGTCTTTTAATGGAATGTCAGGAATGTCATGTCTTTTAATGGAATGTCATGTCTTTTAATGGAATGTCAGGAATGTCATGTCTTTTAATGGAATGTCAGGAATGTCATGTCATAGAATGGAATGTCAGGAATGTCATGTCTTTTAATGGAATGTCAGGAATGTCATGTCTTTTAATGGAATGTCAGGAATGTCATGTCATAGAATGGAATGTCAGGAATGTCATGTCTTTTCATGGAATGTCAGGAATGTCATGTCATAGAATGGAATGTCATGTCAGAATGGAATGTCAAGAATGTCATGTCATAGAATGGAATGTCAGGAATGTCATGTCTTTTAATGGAATGTCAGGAATGTCATGTCTTTTAATGGAATGTCATGTATTTTAATGGAATGTCAGGAATGTCATGTCTTTTCATGGAATGTCAGGAATGTCATGTCTTTTAATGGAATGTCAGGAATGTCATGTCTTGGAATGGAATGTCAGGAATGTCATGTCTTTTAATGGAATGTCAGGAATGTCATGTCTTTTCATGGAATGTCAGGAATGTCATGTCTTTTAATGGAATGTCAGGAATGTCATGTCATAGAATGGAATGTCAGGAATGTCATGTCTTTTAATGGAATGTCAGGAATGTCATGTCTTTTAATGGAATGTCAGGAATGTCATGTCATAGAATGGAATGTCAGGAATGTCATGTCTTTTCATGGAATGTCATGTCATAGAATGGAATGTCATGTCATAGAATGGAATGTCAGGAATGTCATGTCATAGAATGGAATGTCAGGAATGTCATGTCTTTTAATGGAATGTCAGGAATGTCATGTATTTTAATGGAATGTCAGGAATGTCATGTCTTTTAATGGAATGTCAGGAATGTCATGTATTTTAATGGAATGTCAGGAATGTCATGTCTTTTAATGGAATGTTATGTCTTGGAATGGAATGTCAGGAATGTCATGTCTTTTAATGGAATGTCATGTCTTTTAATGGAATGTCAGGAATGTCATGTCTTTTAATGGAATGTCAGGAATGTCATGTCTTTTAATGGAATGTCATGTCTTTTAATGGAATGTCAGGAATGTCATGTCTTTTAATGGAATGTCAGGAATGTCATTTCATAGAATGGGATGTCAGGAATGTCATGTCTTTTGATGGAATGTCAGGAATGTCATGTCATAGAATGGAATGTCATGTCATAGAATGGAATGTCATGTCATAGAATGGAATGTCAGGAATGTCACGTCATAGAATGGAATGTCAGGAATGTCATGTCTTTTCATGGAATGTCAGGAATGTCATGTCATAGAATGGAATGTCATGTCTTGGAATAGAATGTCAGGAATGTCATGTCTTTTAATGGAATGTCAGGAATGTCATGTCATAGAACGGAATGTCATGTCTTTTAATGGAATGTCAGGAATGTCATGTCTTTTAATGGAATGTCAGGAATGTCATGTCTTTTAATGGAATGTCAGGAATGTCATGTCTTTTAATGGAATGTCATGTCTTGGAATGGAATGTCAGGAATGTCATGTCTTAATGGAATGTCATGTCTTTTAATGGAATGTCAGGAATGTCATGTCTTTTAATGGAATGTCAGGAATGTCATGTCTTTTAATGGAATGTCATGTCTTTTAATGGAATGTCAGGAATGTCATGTCTTTTAATGGAATGTCAGGAATGTCATGTCATAGAATGGAATGTCAGGAATGTCATGTCTTTTAATGGAATGTCAGGAATGTCATGTCATAGAATGGAATGTCATGTCAGAATGGAATGTCAAGAATGTCATGTCATAGAATGGAATGTCAGGAATGTCATGTCTTTTCATGGAATGTCAGGAATGTCATGTCTTTTAATGGAATGTCAGGAATGTCATGTCATAGAATGGAATGTCAGGAATGTCATGTCTTTTAATGGAATGTCAGGAATGTCATGTCATAGAATGGAATGTCAGGAATGTCATGTCTTTTAATGGAATGTCAGGAATGTCATGTCATAGAATGGAATGTCATGTCTTGGAATGGAATGTCAGGAATGTCATGTCTTTTAATGGAATGTCAGGAATGTCATGTCATAGAACGGAATGCCATGTCTTTTAATGGAATGTCAGGAATGTCATGTCTTTTAATGGAATGTCAGGAATGTCATGTCATAGAATGGAATGTCAGGAATGTCATGTCTTTTAATGGAATGTCATGTCTTGGAATAGAATGTCAGGAATGTCATGTCTTTTAATGGAATGTCAGGAATGTCATATCATAGAATGGAATGTCAGGAATGTCATGTCTTTTAATGGAATGTCAGGAATGTCATGTCTTTTAATGGAATGTCAGGAATGTCATGTCTTTTAATGGAATGTCATGTCTTTTAATGGAATGTCAGGAATATCATTTCTTTTAATGGAATGTCAGGAATGTCATGTCTTTTAATGGAATGTCAGGAATGTCATGTCTTTTAATGGAATGTCATGTCTTTTAATGGAATGTCAGGAATGTCATGTCTTTTAATGGAATGTCAGGAATGTCATGTCATAGAATGGAATGTCAGGAATGTCATGTCTTTTAATGGAATGTCAGGAATGTCATGTCATAGAATGGAATGTCATGTCATAGAATGGAATGTCAGGAATGTCATGTCATAGAATGGAGTGTCAGGAATGTCATGTCTTTTCATGGAATGTCAGGAATGTCATGTCTTTTAATGGAATGTCAGGAATGTCATGTCATAGAATGGAATGTCAGGAATGTCATGTCTTTTAATGGAATGTCAGGAATGTCATGTCATAGAATGGAATGTCAGGAATGTCATGTCTTTTAATGGAATGTCAGGAATGTCATGTCATAGAATGGAATGTCATGTCTTGGAATGGAATGTCAGGAATGTCATGTCTTTTAATGGAATGTTAGGAATGTCATTTCATAGAACGGAATGTCATGTCTTTTAATGGAATGTCAGGAATGTCATGTCTTTTAATGGAATGTCAGGAATGTCATGTCATAGAATAGAATGTCAGGAATGTCATGTCTTTTAATGGAATGTCAGGAATGTCATGTCATAGAATGGAATGTCATGTCTTGGAATGGAATGTCAGGAATGTCATGTCTTTTAATGGAATGTCAGGAATGTCATGTCATAGAACGGAATGTCATGTCTTTTAATGGAATGTCAGGAATGTCATGTCTTTTAATGGAATGTCAGGAATGTCATGTCTTTTAATGGAATGTCATGTCTTGGAATGGAATGTCAGGAATGTCATGTCTTAATGGAATGTCATGTCTTTTAATGGAATGTCAGGAATGTCATGTCTTTTAATGGAATGTCAGGAATGTCATGTCTTTTAATGGAATGTCAGGAATGTCATGTCTTTTAATGGAATGTCATGTCTTTTAATGGAATGTCAGGAATGTCATGTCTTTTAATGGCATGTCAGGAATGTCATGTCATAGAATGGAATGTCAGGAATGTCATGTCTTTTAATGGAATGTCAGGAATGTCATGTCATATTATGGAATGTCAGGAATGTCATGTCTTTTAATGGAATGTCAGGAATGTCATGTCATAGAATGGAATGTCAGGAATGTCATGTCTTTTAATGGAATGTCAGGAATGTCATGTCATAGAATGGAATGTCATGTCTTGGAATAGAATGTCAGGAATGTCATGTCTTTTAATGGAATGTCAGGAATGTCATGTCATAGAACGGAATGTCATGTCTTTTAATGGAATGTCAGGAATGTCATGTCTTTTAATGGAATGTCAGGAATGTAATGTCTTTTAATGGAATGTCATGTCTTGGAATGGAATGTCAGGAATGTCATGTCTTAATGGAATGTCATGTCTTTTAATGGAATGTCAGGAATGTCATGTCTTTTAATGGAATGTCAGGAATGTCATGTCTTTTAATGGAATGTCAGGAATGTCATGTCTTTTAATGGAATGTCATGTCTTTTAATGGAATGTCAGGAATGTCATGTCTTTTAATGGAATGTCAGGAATGTCATGTCATAGAATGGAATGTCAGGAATGTCATGTCTTTTAATGGAATGTCAGGAATGTCATGTCTTTTAATGGAATGTCAGGAATGTCATGTCATAGAATGGAATGTCAGGAATGTCATGTCTTTTCATGGAATGTCAGGAATGTCATGTCATAGAATGGAATGTCATGTCAGAATGGAATGTCAAGAATGTCATGTCATAGAATGGAATGTCAGGAATGTCATGTCTTTTAATGGAATGTCAGGAATGTCATGTCTTTTAATGGAATGTCATGTATTTTAATGGAATGTCAGGAATGTCATGTCTTTTCATGGAATGTCAGGAATGTCATGTCTTTTAATGGAATGTCAGGAATGTCATGTCTTGGAATGGAATGTCAGGAATGTCATGTCTTTTAATGGAATGTCAGGAATGTCATGTCTTTTCATGGAATGTCAGGAATGTCATGTCTTTTAATGGAATGTCAGGAATGTCATGTCATAGAATGGAATGTCAGGAATGTCATGTCTTTTAATGGAATGTCAGGAATGTCATGTCATAGAATGGAATGTCAGGAATGTCATGTCTTTTCATGGAATGTCATGTCATAGAATGGAATGTCATGTCATAGAATGGAATGTCAGGAATGTCATGTCATAGAATGGAATGTCAGGAATGTCATGTCTTTTAATGGAATGTCAGGAATGTCATGTCTTTTAATGGAATGTCAGGAATGTCATGTATTTTAATGGAATGTCAGGAATGTCATGTCTTTTAATGGAATGTCAGGAATGTCATGTCTTTTAATGGAATGTTATGTCTTGGAATGGAATGTCAGGAATGTCATGTCTTTTAATGGAATGTCATGTCTTTTAATGGAATGTCAGGAATGTCATGTCTTTTAATGGAATGTCAGGAATGTCATGTCTTTTAATGGAATGTCATGTCTTTTAATGGAATGTCAGGAATGTCATGTCTTTTAATGGAATGTCAGGAATGTCATTTCATAGAATGGGATGTCAGGAATGTCATGTCTTTTGATGGAATGTCAGGAATGTCATGTCATAGAATGGAATGTCATGTCATAGAATGGAATGTCATGTCATAGAATGGAATGTCAGGAATGTCACGTCATAGAATGGAATGTCAGGAATGTCATGTCTTTTCATGGAATGTCAGGAATGTCATGTCATAGAATGGAATGTCATGTCTTGGAATAGAATGTCAGGAATGTCATGTCTTTTAATGGAATGTCAGGAATGTCATGTCATAGAACGGAATGTCATGTCTTTTAATGGAATGTCAGGAATGTCATGTCTTTTAATGGAATGTCAGGAATGTCATGTCTTTTAATGGAATGTCAGGAATGTCATGTCTTTTAATGGAATGTCATGTCTTGGAATGGAATATCAGGAATGTCATGTCTTAATGGAATGTCATGTCTTTTAATGGAATGTCAGGAATGTCATGTCTTTTAATGGAATGTCAGGAATGTCATGTCTTTTAATGGAATGTCATGTCTTTTAATGGAATGTCAGGAATGTCATGTCTTTTAATGGAATGTCAGGAATGTCATGTCATAGAATGGAATGTCAGGAATGTCATGTCTTTTAATGGAATGTCAGGAATGTCATGTCATAGAATGGAATGTCATGTCAGAATGGAATGTCAAGAATGTCATGTCATAGAATGGAATGTCAGGAATGTCATGTCTTTTCATGGAATGTCAGGAATGTCATGTCTTTTAATGGAATGTCAGGAATGTCATGTCATAGAATGGAATGTCAGGAATGTCATGTCTTTTAATGGAATGTCAGGAATGTCATGTCATAGAATGGAATGTCAGGAATGTCATGTCTTTTAATGGAATGTCAGGAATGTCATGTCATAGAATGGAATGTCATGTCTTGGAATGGAATGTCAGGAATGTCATGTCTTTTAATGGAATGTCAGGAATGTCATGTCATAGAACGGAATGCCATGTCTTTTAATGGAATGTCAGGAATGTCATGTCTTTTAATGGAATGTCAGGAATGTCATGTCATAGAATGGAATGTCAGGAATGTCATGTCTTTTAATGGAATGTCATGTCTTGGAATAGAATGTCAGGAATGTCATGTCTTTTAATGGAATGTCAGGAATGTCATATCATAGAATGGAATGTAAGGAATGTCATGTCTTTTAATGGAATGTCAGGAATGTCATGTCTTTTAATGGAATGTCAGGAATGTCATGTCTTTTAATGGAATGTCATGTCTTTTAATGGAATGTCAGGAATATCATGTCTTTTAATGGAATGTCAGGAATGTCATGTCTTTTAATGGAATGTCAGGAATGTCATGTCTTTTAATGGAATGTCATGTCTTTTAATGGAATGTCAGGAATGTCATGTCTTTTAATGGAATGTCAGGAATGTCATGTCATAGAATGGAATGTCAGGAATGTCATGTCTTTTAATGGAATGTCAGGAATGTCATGTCATAGAATGGAATGTCATGTCATAGAATGGAATGTCAGGAATGTCATGTCATAGAATGGAGTGTCAGGAATGTCATGTCTTTTCATGGAATGTCAGGAATGTCATGTCTTTTAATGGAATGTCAGGAATGTCATGTCATAGAATGGAATGTCAGGAATGTCATGTCTTTTAATGGAATGTCAGGAATGTCATGTCATAGAATGGAATGTCAGGAATGTCATGTCTTTTAATGGAATGTCAGGAATGTCATGTCATAGAATGGAATGTCATGTCTTGGAATGGAATGTCAGGAATGTCATGTCTTTTAATGGAATGTTAGGAATGTCATTTCATAGAACGGAATGTCATGTCTTTTAATGGAATGTCAGGAATGTCATGTCTTTTAATGGAATGTCAGGAATGTCATGTCATAGAATAGAATGTCAGGAATGTCATGTCTTTTAATGGAATGTCAGGAATGTCATGTCATAGAATGGAATGTCATGTCTTGGAATGGAATGTCAGGAATGTCATGTCTTTTAATGGAATGTCAGGAATGTCATGTCATAGAACAGAATGTCATGTCTTTTAATGGAATGTCAGGAATGTCATGTCTTTTAATGGAATGTCAGGAATGTCATGTCTTTTAATGGAATGTCATGTCTTGGAATGGAATGTCAGGAATGTCATGTCTTAATGGAATGTCATGTCTTTTAATGGAATGTCAGGAATGTCATGTCTTTTAATGGAATGTCAGGAATGTCATGTCTTTTAATGGAATGTCAGGAATGTCATGTCTTTTAATGGAATGTCATGTCTTTTAATGGAATGTCAGGAATGTCATGTCTTTTAATGGCATGTCAGGAATGTCATGTCATAGAATGGAATGTCAGGAATGTCATGTCTTTTAATGGAATGTCAGGAATGTCATGTCATATTATGGAATGTCAGGAATGTCATGTCTTTTAATGGAATGTCAGGAATGTCATGTCATAGAATGGAATATCAGGAATGTCATGTCTTTTAATGGAATGTCAGGAATGTCATGTCATAGAATGGAATGTCATGTCTTGGAATAGAATGTCAGGAATGTCATGTCTTTTAATGGAATGTCAGGAATGTCATGTCATAGAACGGAATGTCATGTCTTTTAATGGAATGTCAGGAATGTCATGTCTTTTAATGGAATGTCAGGAATGTAATGTCTTTTAATGGAATGTCATGTCTTGGAATGGAATGTCAGGAATGTCATGTCTTAATGGAATGTCATGTCTTTTAATGGAATGTCAGGAATGTCATGTCTTTTAATGGAATGTCAGGAATGTCATGTCTTTTAATGGAATGTCAGGAATGTCATGTCTTTTAATGGAATGTCATGTCTTTTAATGGAATGTCAGGAATGTCATGTCTTTTAATGGAATGTCAGGAATGTCATGTCATAGAATGGAATGTCAGGAATGTCATGTCTTTTAATGGAATATCAGGAATGTCATGTCTTTTAATGGAATGTCAGGAATGTCATGTCATAGAATGGAATGTCAGGAATGTCATGTATTTTAATGGAATGTCAGGAATGTCATGTCTTTTAATGGAATGTCATGTCTTTTAATGGAATGTCAGGAATATCATGTCTTTTAATGGAATGTCAGGAATGTCATGTCTTTTAATGGAATGTCAGGAATGTCATGTCATAGAATGGAATGTCAGGAATGTCATGTCTTTTAATGGAATGTCAGGAATGTCATGTCTTTTAATGGAATGTCATGTCTTTTAATGGAATGTCAGGAATGTCATGTCTTTTAATGGAATGTCAGGAATGTCATGTATTTTAATGGAATGTCAGGAATGTCATGTCTTTTAATGGAATGTCATGTCTTTTAATGGAATGTCAGGAATGTCATGTCTTTTAATGGAATGTCAGGAATGTCATGTCATAGAATGGAATGTCAGGAATGTCATGTCTTTTAATGGAATGTCAGGAATGTCATGTCTTTTAATGGAATGTCAGGAATGTCATGTCATAGAATGGAATGTCAGGAATGTCATGTCTTTTAATGGAATGTCATGTCTTGGAATGGAATGTCAGGAATGTCATGTCTTAATGGAATGTCATGTCTTTTAATGGAATGTCAGGAATGTCATGTCTTTTAATGGAATGTCAGGAATGTCATGTCTTTTAATGGAATGTCAGGAATGTCATGTCTTTTAATGGAATGTCATGTCTTTTAATGGAATGTCAGGAATGTCATGTCTTTTAATGGAATGTCAGGAATGTCATGTCATAGAATGGAATGTCAGGAATGTCATGTCTTTTAATGGAATGTCAGGAATGTCATGTCTTTTAATGGAATGTCAGGAATGTCATGTCATAGAATGGAATGTCAGGAATGTCATGTCTTTTCATGGAATGTCAGGAATGTCATGTCATAGAATGGAATGTCATGTCAGAATGGAATGTCAAGAATGTCATGTCATAGAATGGAATGTCAGGAATGTCATGTCTTTTAATGGAATGTCAGGAATGTCATGTCTTTTAATGGAATGTCATGTATTTTAATGGAATGTCAGCAATGTCATGTATTTTCATGGAATGTCAGGAATGGCATGTCTTTTAATGGAATGTCAGGAATGTCATGTCTTGGAATGGAATGTCAGGAATGTCATGTCTTTTAATGGAATGTCAGGAATGTCATGTCTTTTCATGGAATGTCAGGAATGTCATGTCTTTTAATGGAATGTCAGGAATGTCATGTCATAGAATGGAATGTCAGGAATGTCATGTCTTTTAATGGAATGTCAGGAATGTCATGTCTTTTAATGGAATGTCAGGAATGTCATGTCATAGAATGGAATGTCAGGAATGTCATGTCTTTTCATGGAATGTCATGTCATAGAATGGAATGTCATGTCATAGAATGGAATGTCAGGAATGTCATGTCATAGAATGGAATGTCAGGAATGTCATGTCTTTTAATGGAATGTCAGGAATGTCATGTATTTTAATGGAATGTCAGGAATGTCATGTCTTTTAATGGAATGTCAGGAATGTCATGTATTTTAATGGAATGTCAGGAATGTCATGTCTTTTAATGGAATGTTATGTCTTGGAATGGAATGTCAGGAATGTCATGTCTTTTAATGGAATGTCATGTCTTTTAATGGAATGTCAGGAATGTCATGTCTTTTAATGGAATGTCAGGAATGTCATGTCTTTTAATGGAATGTCATGTCTTTTAATGGAATGTCAGGAATGTCATGTCTTTTAATGGAATGTCAGGAATGTCATGTCATAGAATGGGATGTCAGGAATGTCATGTCTTTTAATGGAATGTCAGGAATGTCATGTCATAGAATGGAATGTCATGTCATAGAATGGAATGTCAGGAATGTCACGTCATAGAATGGAATGTCAGGAATGTCATGTCTTTTCATGGAATGTCAGGAATGTCATGTCATAGAATGGAATGTCATGTCTTGGAATAGAATGTCAGGAATGTCATGTCTTTTAATGGAATGTCAGGAATGTCATGTCATAGAACGGAATGTCATGTCTTTTAATGGAATGTCAGGAATGTCATGTCTTTTAATGGAATGTCAGGAATATCATGTCTTTTAATGGAATGTCAAGAATGTCATGTCTTGGAATGGAATGTCAGGAATGTCATGTCTTTTAATGGAATGTCAGGAATGTCATGTCTTTTAATGGAATGTCAGGAATGTCATGTCTTTTAATGGAATGTCAGGAATGTTATGTCTTTTAATGGAATGTCATGTCTTTTAATGGAATGTCAGGAATGTCATGTCATAGAATGGAATGTCAGGAATGTCATATCTTTTAATGGAATGTCAGGAATGTCATGTCATAGAATGGAATGTCAGGAATGTCATGTCTTTTAATGGAATGTCAGGAATGTCATGTCATAGAATGGAATGTCATGTCTTGGAATGGAATGTCAGGAATGTCATGTCTTTTAATGGAATGTCAGGAATGTCATGTCATAGAACGGAATGTCATGTCTTTTAATGGAATGTCAGGAATGTAATGTCTTTTAATGGAATGTCAGGAATGTCATGTCATAGAATGGAATGTCAGGAATGTCATGTCTCTTAATGGAATGTCATGTCTTGGAATAGAATGTCAGGAATGTCATGTCTTTTAATGGAATGTCAGGAATGTCATATCATAGAATGGAATGTCAGGAATGTCATGTCTTTTAATGGAATGTCAGGAATGTCATGTCTTTTAATGGAATGTCAGGAATGTCATGTCATAGAACGGAATGTCATGTCTTTTAATGGAATGTCAGGAATGTCATGTCTTTTAATGGAATGTCAGGAATGTAATGTCTTTTAATGGAATGTCATGTCTTGGAATGGAATGTCAGGAATGTCATGTCTTAATGGAATGTCATGTCTTTTAATGGAATGTCAGGAATGTCATGTCTTTTAATGGAATGTCAGGAATGTCATGTCTTTTAATGGAATGTCAGGAATGTCATGT
This sequence comes from Triturus cristatus, assembly GCF_964204655.1. Lineage (NCBI taxonomy): Eukaryota > Metazoa > Chordata > Amphibia > Caudata > Salamandridae > Triturus > Triturus cristatus. The sequence goes on from NC_140591.1 coordinate 837,134,470, forward strand.
CTTTTAATGGAATGTCATGTCTTTTAATGGAATGTCAGGAATGTCATGTCTTTTAATGGAATGTCAGGAATGTCATGTCATAGAATGGAATGTCAGGAATGTCATGTCTTTTAATGGAATATCAGGAATGTCATGTCTTTTAATGGAATGTCAGGAATGTCATGTCATAGAATGGAATGTCAGGAATGTCATGTCTTTTCATGGAATGTCAGGAATGTCATGTCATAGAATGGAATGTCATGTCAGAATGGAATGTCAAGAATGTCATGTCATAGAATGGAATGTCAGGAATGTCATGTCTTTTCATGGAATGTCAGGAATGTCATGTCTTTTAATGGAATGTCAGGAATGTCATGTCATAGAATGGAATGTCAGGAATGTCATGTCTTTTAATGAAATGTCAGGAATGTCATGTCATAGAATGGAATGTCAGGAATGTCATGTCTTTTAATGGAATGTCAGGAATGTCATGTCATAGAATGGAATGTCATGTCTTGGAATGGAATGTCAGGAATGTCATGTCTTTTAATGGAATGTCAGGAATGTCATGTCATAGAACGGAATGTCATGTCTTTTAATGGAATGTCAGGAATGTCATGTCTTTTAATGGAATGTCAGGAATGTCATGTCATAGAATGGAATGTCAGGAATGTCATGTCTTTTAATGGAATGTCATGTCTTGGAATAGAATGTCAGGAATGTCATGTCTTTTAATGGAATGTCAGGAATGTCATATCATAGAATGGAATGTCAGGAATGTCATGTCTTTTAATGGAATGTCAGGAATGTCATGTCTTTTAATAGAATGTCAGGAATGTCATGTCTTTTAATGGAATGTCATGTCTTTTAATGGAATGTCAGGAATATCATGTCTTTTAATGGAATGTCAGGAATGTCATGTCTTTTAATGGAATGTCATGTCTTGGAATGGAATGTCAGGAATGTCATGTCTTAATGGAATGTCATGTCTTTTAATGGAATGTCAGGAATGTCATGTCTTTTAATGGAATGTCAGGAATGTCATGTCTTTTAATGGAATGTCAGGAATGTCATGTCTTTTAATGGAATGTCATGTCTTTTAATGGAATGTCAGGAATGTCATGTCTTTTAATGGCATGTCAGGAATGTCATGTCATAGAATGGAATGTCAGGAATGTCATGTCTTTTAATGGAATGTCAGGAATGTCATGTCATATTATGGAATGTCAGGAATGTCATGTCTTTTAATGGAATGTCAGGAATGTCATGTCATAGAATGGAATGTCAGGAATGTCATGTCTTTTAATGGAATGTCAGGAATGTCATGTCATAGAATGGAATGTCATGTCTTGGAATAGAATGTCAGGAATGTCATGTCTTTTAATGGAATGTCAGGAATGTCATGTCATAGAACGGAATGTCATGTCTTTTAATGGAATGTCAGGAATGTCATGTCTTTTAATGGAATGTCAGGAATGTCATGTCTTTTAATGGAATGTCATGTCTTGGAATAGAATGTCAGGAATGCCATGTCTTAATGGAATGTCATGTCTTTTAATGGAATGTCAGGAATGTCATGTCTTTTAATGGAATGTCAGGAATGTCATGTCTTTTAATGGAATGTCAGGAATGTCATGTCTTTTAATGGAATGTCATGTCTTTTAATGGAATGTCAGGAATGTCATGTCATAGAATGGAATGTCAGGAATGTCATGTCTTTTAATGGAATGTCAGGAATGTCATGTCATAGAATGGAATGTCATGTCAGAATGGAATGTCAAGAATGTCATGTCATAGAATGGAATGTCAGGAATGTCATGTCTTTTCATGGAATGTCAGGAATGTCATGTCTTTTAATGGAATGTCAGGAATGTCATGTCATAGAATGGAATGTCAGGAATGTCATGTCTTTTAATGGAATGTCAGGAATGTCATGTCATAGAATGGAATGTCAGGAATGTCATGTCTTTTAATGGAATGTCAGGAATGTCATGTCATAGAATGGAATGTCATGTCTTGGAATGGAATGTCAGGAATGTCATGTCTTTTAATGGAATGTCAGGAATGTCATGTCATAGAACGGAATGTCATGTCTTTTAATGGAATGTCAGGAATGTCATGTCTTTTAATGGAATGTCAGGAATGTCATGTCATAGAATGGAATGTCAGGAATGTCATGTCTTTTAATGGAATGTCATGTCTTGGAATAGAATGTCAGGAATGTCATGTCTTTTAATGGAATGTCAGGAATGTCATATCATAGAATGGAATGTCAGGAATGTCATGTCTTTTAATGGAATGTCAGGAATATCATGTCTTTTAATGGAATGTCAGGAATGTCATGTCATAGAATGGAATGTCAGGAATGTCATGTCTTTTCATGGAATGTCATGTCATAGAATGGAATGTCATGTCATAGAATGGAATGTCAGGAATGTCATGTCATAGAATGGAATGTCAGGAATGTCATGTCTTTTAATGGAATGTCAGGAATGTCATGTCTTTTAATGGAATGTCAGGAATGTCATGTCATAGAATGGAATGTCAGCAATGTCATGTCTTTTAATGGAATGTCAGGAATGTCATGTCATAGAATGGAATGTCATGTCTTGGAATGGAATGTCAGGAATGTCATGTCATAGAATGGAATGTCATGTCATAGAATGGAATGTCAGGAATGTCATGTCTTTTCATGGAATGTCAGGAATGTCATGTCATAGAATAGAATGTCATGTCATAGAATGGAATGTCAGGAATGTCATGTCAGAATGGAATGTCAGGAATGTCATGTCTTTTAATGGAATGTCAGGAATGTCATGTCTTTTAATGGAATGTCAGGAATGTCATGTCATAGAATGGAATGTCAGGAATGTCATGTATTTTAATGGAATGTCAGGAATGTCATGTCATAGAATGGAATGTCAGGAATGTCATGTCTTTTAATGGAATGTCAAGAATGTCATGTCATAGAATGGAATGTCATGTCTTGGAATGGAATGTCAGGAATGTCATGTCTTTTAATGGAATGTCAGGAATGTCATGTCATAGAACGGAATGTCATATCTTTTAATGGAATGTCAGGAATGTCATGTCTTTTAATGGAATGTCAGGAATGTCATGTCATAGAATGGAATGTCAGGAATGTCATGTCTTTTAATAGAATGTCAGGAATGTCATGTCTTGGAATGGAATGTCAGGAATGTCATGTCTTTTAATGGAATGTCAGGAATGTCATGTCATAGAATGGAATGTCCTGAATGTCATGTCTTTTAATGGAATGTCATGTCTTGGAATGGAATGTCAGGAATGTCATGTCTTTTAATGGAATGTCAGGAATGTCATGTCTTTTAATGGAATGTCAAGAATGTCATGTCTTGGAATGGAATGTCAGGAATGTCATGTCTTTTAATGGAATGTCAGGAATGTCATGTCTTTTAATGGAATGTCAGGAATGTCATGTCTTGGAATGAAATGTCAGGAATGTCATGTCTTTTAATGGAATGTCAGGAATGTCATGTCATAGAATGGAATGTCAGGAATGTCATGTCTTTTAATGGAATGTCAGGAATGTCATGTCTTTTAATGGAATGTCATGTCTTTTAATGGAATGTCAGGAATGTCATGTCTTTTAATGGAATGTCAGGAATGTCATGTCTTTTAATGGAATGTCAGGAATGTCATGTCTTTTAATGGAATGTCATGTCTTTTAATGGAATGTCAGGAATGTCATGTCTTTTAATGGAATGTCAGGAATGTCATGTCATAGAATGGAATGTCAGGAATGTCATCTCTTTTAATGGAATGTCAGGAATGTCATGTCTTTTAATGGAATGTCAGGAATGTCATGTCATAGAATGGAATGTCAGGAATGTCATGTCTTTTCATGGAATGTCAGGAATGTCATGTCATAGAATGGAATGTCATGTCATAGAATGGAATGTCAGGAATGTCATGTCATAGAATGGAATGTCAGGAATGTCATGTCTTTTAATGGAATGTCAGGAATGTCATGTCTTTTAATGGAATGTCAGGAATGTCATGTATTTTAATGGAATGTCAGGAATGTCATGTCTTTTCATGGAATGTCAGGAATGTCATGTCTTTTAATGGAATGTCAGGAATGTCATGTCTTGGAATGGAATGTCAGGAATGTCATGTCTTTTAATGGAATGTCAGGAATGTCATGTCTTTTCATGGAATGTCAGGAATGTCATGTCTTTTAATGGAATGTCAGGAATGTCATGTCATAGAATGGAATGTCAGGAATGTCATGTCTTTTAATGGAATGTCAGGAATGTCATGTCTTTTAATGGAATGTCAGGAATGTCGTCATAGAATGGAATGTCAGGAATGTCATGTCTTTTAATGGAATGTCAGGAATGTCATGTCATAGAATGGAATGTCATGTCATAGAATGGAATGTCAGGAATGTCATGTCATAGAATGGAATGTCAGGAATGTCATGTCTTTTCATGGAATGTCAGGAATGTCATGTCTTTTAATGGAATGTCAGGAATGTCATGTCATAGAATGGAATGTCAGGAATGTCATGTCTTTTAATGGAATGTCAGGAATGTCATGTCATAGAATGGAATGTCAGGAATGTCATGTCTTTTAATGGAATGTCAGGAATGTCATGTCATAGAATGGAATGTCATGTCTTGGAATGGAATGTCAGGAATGTCATGTCTTTTAATGGAATGTTAGGAATGTCATGTCATAGAACAGAATGTCATGTCTTTTAATGGAATGTCAGGAATGTCATTTCTTTTAATGGAATGTCAGGAATGTCATGTCATAGAATGGAATGTCAGGAATGTCATGTCTTTTAATGGAATGTCAGGAATGTCATGTCATAGAATGGAATGTCATGTCTTGGAATGGAATGTCAGGAATGTCATGTCTTTTAATGGAATGTCAGGAATGTCATGTCATAGAACGGAATGTCATGTCTTTTAATGGAATGTCAGGAATGTCATGTCTTTTAATGGAATGTCAGGAATGTCATGTCTTTTAATGGAATGTCATATCTTGGAATGGAATGTCAGGAATGTCATGTCTTAATGGAATGTCATGTCTTTTAATGGAATGTCAGGAATGTCATGTCTTTTAATGGAATGTCAGGAATGTTATGTCTTTTAATGGAATGTCAGGAATGTCATGTCTTTTAATGGAATGTCATGTCTTTTAATGGAATGTCAGGAATGTCATGTCTTTTAATGGCATGTCAGGAATGTCATGTCATAGAATGGAATGTCAGGAATGTCATGTCTTTTAATGGAATGTCAGGAATGTCATGTCATATTATGGAATGTCAGGAATGTCATGTCTTTTAATGGAATGTCAGGAATGTCATGTCATAGAATGGAATGTCAGGAATGTCATGTCTTTTAATGGAATGTCATGTCATAGAATGGAATGTCATGTCTTGGAATAGAATGTCAGGAATGTCATGTCTTTTAATGGAATGTCAGGAATGTCATGTCATAGAACGGAATGTCATGTCTTTTAATGGAATGTCAGGAATGTCATGTCTTTTAATGGAATGTCAGGAATGTCATGTCTTTTAATGGAATGTCATGTCTTGGAATGGAATGTCAGGAATGTCATGTCTTAATGGAATGTCATGTCTTTTAATGGAATGTCAGGAATGTCATGTCTTTTAATGGAATGTCAGGAATGTCATGTCTTTTAATGGAATGTCAGGAATGTCATGTCTTTTAATGGAATGTCATGTCTTTTAATGGAATGTCAGGAATGTCATGTCTTTTAATGGAATGTCAGGAATGTCATGTCATAGAATGGAATGTCAGGAATGTCATGTCTTTTAATGGAATGTCAGGAATGTCATGTCTTTTAATGGAATGTCAGGAATGTCATGTCATAGAATGGAATGTCAGGAATGTCATGTCTTTTCATGGAATGTCAGGAATGTCATGTCATAGAATGGAATGTCATGTCAGAATGGAATGTCAAGAATGTCATGTCATAGAATGGAATGTCAGGAATGTCATGTCTTTTCATGGAATGTCAGGAATGTCATGTCTTTTAATGGAATGTCAGGAATGTCATGTCATAGAATGGAATGTCAGGAATGTCATGTCTTTTAATGGAATGTCAGGAATGTCATGTCATAGAATGGAATGTCAGGAATGTCATGTCTTTTAATGGAATGTCAGGAATGTCATGTCATAGAATGGAATGTCATGTCTTGGAATGGAATGTCAGGAATGTCATGTCTTTTAATGGAATGTCAGGAATGTCATGTCATAGAACGGAATGTCATGTCTTTTAATGGAATGTCAGGAATGTCATGTCTTTTAATGGAATGTCTGGAATGTCATGTCATAGAATGGAATTTCAGGAATGTCATGTCTTTTAATGGAATGTCATGTCTTGGAATAGAATGTCAGGAATGTCATGTCTTTTAATGGAATGTCAGGAATGTCATATCATAGAATGGAATGTCAGGAATGTCATGTCTTTTAATGGAATGTCAGGAATGTCATGTCTTTTAATGGAATGTCAGGAATGTCATGTCTTTTAATGGAATGTCATGTCTTTTAATGGAATGTCAGGAATATCATGTCTTTTAATGGAATGTCAGGAATGTCATGTCTTTTAATGGAATGTCAGGAATGTCATGTCATAGAATGGAATATCAGGAATGTCATGTCTTTTAATGGAATGTCAGGAATGTCTTGTCTTTTAATGGAATGTCATGTCTTTTAATGGAATGTCAGGAATGTCATGTCTTTTAATGGAATGTCAGGAATGTCATGTCTTTTAATGGAATGTCAGGAATGTCATGTCTTTTAATGGAATGTCATGTCTTTTAATGGAATGTCAGGAATGTCATGTCTTTTAATGGAATGTCAGGAATGTCATGTCATAGAATGGAATGTCAGGAATGTCATGTCATAGAATGGAATGTCAGGAATGTCATGTCTTTTAATGGAATGTCAGGAATGTCATGTCTTTTCATGGAATGTCAGGAATGTCATGTCATAGAATGGAATGTCATGTCATAGAATGGAATGTCAGGAATGTCATGTCATAGAATGGAATGTCAGGAATGTCATGTCTTTTAATGGAATGTCAGGAATGTCATGTATTTTAATGGAATGTCAGGAATGTCATGTCTTTTAATGGAATGTCAGGAATGTCATGTCTTTTCATGGAATGTCAGGAATGTCATGTCTTTTAATGGAATGTCAGGAATGTCATGTCTTGGAATGGAATGTCAGGAATGTCATGTCTTTTAATGGAATGTTAGGAATGTCATGTCTTTTCATGGAATGTCAGGAATGTCATGTCTTTTAATGGAATGTCAGGAATGTCATGTCATAGAATGGAATGTCAGGAATGTCATGTCTTTTAATGGAATATCAGGAATGTCATGTCATAGAATGGAATGTCAGGAATGTCATGTCTTTTCATGGAATGTCATGTCATAGAATGGAATGTCATGTCATAGAATGGAATGTCAGGAATGTCATGTCATAGAATGGAATGTCAGGAATGTCATGTCTTTTAATGAAATGTCAGGAATGTCATGTATTTTAATGGAATGTCAGGAATGTCATGTCATAGAACGGAATGTCATGTCTTTTAATGGAATGTCAGGAATGTCATGTCTTTTAATGGAATGTCAGGAATATCATGTCTTTTAATGGAATGTCAAGAATGTCATGTCTTGGAATGGAATGTCAGGAATGTCATGTCTTTTAATGGAATGTCAGGAATGTCATGTCTTTTAATGGAATGTCAGGAATGTCATGTCTTTTAATGGAATGTCATGTCTTTTAATGGAATGTCAGGAATGTCATGTCATAGAATGGAATGTCAGGAATGTCATATCTTTTAATGGAATGTCAGGAATGTCATGTCATAGAATGGAATGTCAGGAATGTCATGTCTTTTAATGGAATGTCAGGAATGTCATGTCATAGAATGGAATGTCATGTCTTGGAATGGAATGTCAGGAATGTCATGTCTTTTAATGGAATGTCAGGAATGTCATGTCATAGAATGGAATGTCATGTCTTTTAATGGAATGTCAGGAATGTAATGTCTTTTAATGGAATGTCAGGAATGTCATGTCATAGAATGGAATGTCAGGAATGTCATGTCTCTTAATGGAATGTCATGTCTTGGAATAGAATGTCAGGAATGTCATGTCTTTTAATGGAATGTCAGGAATGTCATATCATAGAATGGAATGTCAGGAATGTCATGTCTTTTAATGGAATGTCAGGAATGTCATGTCTTTTAATGGAATGTCATGTCTTTTAATGGAATGTCAGGAATATCATGTCTTTTAATAAAATGTCAGGAATGTCATGTCTTTTAATGGAATGTCAGGAATGTCATGTCATAGAATGGAATGTCAGGAATGTCATGTCTTTTAATGGAATGTCAGGAATGTCATGTATTTTAATGGAATGTCATGTCTTTTAATGGAATGTCAGGAATGTCATGTCTTTTAATGGAATGTCAGGAATGTCATGTATTTTAATGGAATGTCAGGAATGTCATGTCTTTTAATGGAATGTCATGTCTTTTAATGGAATGTCAGGAATGTCATGTCTTTTAATGGAATGTCAGGAATGTCATGTCATAGAATGGAATGTCAGGAATGTCATGTCTTTTAATGGAATGTCAGGAATGTCATGTCATAGAATGGAATGTCAGGAATGTCATGTCTTTTAATGGAATGTCATGTCTTGGAATGGAATGTCAGGAATGTCATGTCTTAATGGAATGTCATGTCTTTTAATGGAATGTCAGGAATGTCATGTCTTTTAATGGAATGTCAGGAATGTCATGTCTTTTAATGGAATGTCAGGAATGTCATGTCTTTTAATGGAATGTCATGTCTTTTAATGGAATGTCAGGAATGTCATGTCTTTTAATGGAATGTCAGGAATGTCATGTCATAGAATGGAATGTCAGGAATGTCATGTCTTTTAATGGAATGTCAGGAATGTCATGTCTTTTAATGGAATGTCAGGAATGTCATGTCATAGAATGGAATGTCAGGAATGTCATGTCTTTTCATGGAATGTCAGGAATGTCATGTCATAGAATGGAATGTCATGTCAGAATGGAATGTCAAGAATGTCATGTCATAGAATGGAATGTCAGGAATGTCATGTCTTTTAATGGAATGTCAGGAATGTCATGTCTTTTAATGGAATGTCATGTATTTTAATGGAATGTCAGGAATGTCATGTCTTTTCATGGAATGTCAGGAATGTCATGTCTTTTAATGGAATGTCAGGAATGTCATGTCTTGGAATGGAATGTCAGGAATGTCATGTCTTTTAATGGAATGTCAGGAATGTCATGTCTTTTCATGGAATGTCAGGAATGTCATGTCTTTTAATGGAATGTCAGGAATGTCATGTCATAGAATGGAATGTCAGGAATGTCATGTCTTTTAATGGAATGTCAGGAATGTCATGTCTTTTAATGGAATGTCAGGAATGTCATGTCATAGAATGGAATGTCAGGAATGTCATGTCTTTTCATGGAATGTCATGTCATAGAATGGAATGTCATGTCATAGAATGGAATGTCAGGAATGTCATGTCATAGAATGGAATGTCAGGAATGTCATGTCTTTTAATGGAATGTCAGGAATGTCATGTATTTTAATGGAATGTCAGGAATGTCATGTCTTTTAATGGAATGTCAGGAATGTCATGTATTTTAATGGAATGTCAGGAATGTCATGTCTTTTAATGGAATGTTATGTCTTGGAATGGAATGTCAGGAATGTCATGTCTTTTAATGGAATGTCATGTCTTTTAATGGAATGTCAGGAATGTCATGTCTTTTAATGGAATGTCAGGAATGTCATGTCTTTTAATGGAATGTCATGTCTTTTAATGGAATGTCAGGAATGTCATGTCTTTTAATGGAATGTCAGGAATGTCATGTCATAGAATGGGATGTCAGGAATGTCATGTCTTTTGATGGAATGTCAGGAATGTCATGTCATAGAATGGAATGTCATGTCATAGAATGGAATGTCATGTCATAGAATGGAATGTCAGGAATGTCATGTCTTTTAATGGAATGTCAGGAATGTCATGTCATAGAATGGAATGTCAGGAATGTCATGTCTTTTAATGGAATGTCATGTCTTGGAATAGAATGTCAGGAATGTCATGTCTTTTAATGGAATGTCAGGAATGTCATATCATAGAATGGAATGTCAGGAATGTCATGTCTTTTAATGGAATGTCAGGAATGTCATGTCTTTTAATGGAATGTCAGGAATGTCATGTCTTTTAATGGAATGTCATGTCTTTTAATGGAATGTCAGGAATATCATGTCTTTTAATGGAATGTCAGGAATGTCATGTCTTTTAATGGAATGTCAGGAATGTCATGTCATAGAATGGAATGTCAGGAATGTCATGTCTTTTAATGGAATGTCAGGAATGTCATGTCTTTTAATGGAATGTCATGTCTTTTAATGGAATGTCAGGAATGTCATGTCTTTTAATGGAATGTCAGGAATGTCATGTCTTTTAATGGAATGTCAGGAATGTCATGTCTTTTAATGGAATGTCATGTCTTTTAATGGAATGTCAGGAATGTCATGTCTTTTAATGGAATGTCAGGAATGTCATGTCATAGAATGGAATGTCAGGAATGTCATGTCTTTTAATGGAATGTCAGGAATGTCATGTCTTTTAATGGAATGTCAGGAATGTCATGTCATAGAATGGAATGTCAGGAATGTCATGTCTTTTCATGGAATGTCAGGAATGTCATGTCATAGAATGGAATGTCATGTCATAGAATGGAATGTCAGGAATGTCATGTCATAGAATGGAATGTCAGGAATGTCATGTCTTTTAATGGAATGTCAGGAATGTCATGTCTTTTCATGGAATGTCAGGAATGTCATGTCTTTTCATGGAATGTCAGGAATGTCATGTCTTTTAATGGAATGTCAGGAATGTCATGTCTTTTAATGGAATGTCAGGAATGTCATGTCATAGAATGGAATGTCAGGAATGTCATATCTTTTAATGGAATGTCAGGAATGTCATGTCATAGAATGGAATGTCAGGAATGTCATGTCTTTTAATGGAATGTCAGGAATGTCATGTCATAGAATGGAATGTCATGTCTTGGAATGGAATGTCAGGAATGTCATGTCTTTTAATGGAATGTCAGGAATGTCATGTCATAGAATGGAATGTCATGTCTTTTAATGGAATGTCAGGAATGTAATGTCTTTTAATGGAATGTCAGGAATGTCATGTCATAGAATGGAATGTCAGGAATGTCATGTCTCTTAATGGAATGTCATGTCTTGGAATAGAATGTCAGGAATGTCATGTCTTTTAATGGAATGTCAGGAATGTCATATCATAGAATGGAATGTCAGGAATGTCATGTCTTTTAATGGAATGTCAGGAATGTCATGTCTTTTAATGGAATGTCATGTCTTTTAATGGAATGTCAGGAATATCATGTCTTTTAATGGAATGTCAGGAATGTCATGTCTTTTAATGGAATGTCAGGAATGTCATGTCATAGAATGGAATGTCAGGAATGTCATGTCTTTAATGGAATGTCAGGAATGTCATGTCTTTTAATGGAATGTCATGTCTTTTAATGGAATGTCAGGAATGTCATGTCTTTTAATGGAATGTCAGGAATGTCATGTATTTTAATGGAATGTCAGGAATGTCATGTCTTTTAATGGAATGTCATGTCTTTTAATGGAATGTCAGGAATGTCATGTCTTTTAATGGAATGTCAGGAATGTCATGTCATAGAATGGAATGTCAGGAATGTCATGTCTTTTAATGGAATGTCAGGAATGTCATGTCTTTTAATGGAATGTCAGGAATGTCATGTCATAGAATGGAATGTCAGGAATGTCATGTCTTTTAATGGAATGTCATGTCTTGGAATGGAATGTCAGGAATGTCATGTCTTAATGGAATGTCATGTCTTTTAATGGAATGTCAGGAATGTCATGTCTTTTAATGGAATGTCAGGAATGTCATGTCTTTTAATGGAATGTCAGGAATGTCATGTCTTTTAATGGAATGTCATGTCTTTTAATGGAATGTCAGGAATGTCATGTCTTTTAATGGAATGTCAGGAATGTCATGTCATAGAATGGAATGTCAGGAATGTCATGTCTTTTAATGGAATGTCAGGAATGTCATGTCTTTTAATGGAATGTCAGGAATGTCATGTCATAGAATGGAATGTCAGGAATGTCATGTCTTTTCATGGAATGTCAGGAATGTCATGTCATAGAATGGAATGTCATGTCAGAATGGAATGTCAAGAATGTCATGTCATAGAATGGAATGTCAGGAATGTCATGTCTTTTAATGGAATGTCAGGAATGTCATGTCTTTTAATGGAATGTCATGTATTTTAATGGAATGTCAGGAATGTCATGTCTTTTCATGGAATGTCAGGAATGTCATGTCTTTTAATGGAATGTCAGGAATGTCATGTCTTGGAATGGAATGTCAGGAATGTCATGTCTTTTAATGGAATGTCAGGAATGTCATGTCTTTTCATGGAATGTCAGGAATGTCATGTCTTTTAATGGAATGTCAGGAATGTCATGTCATAGAATGGAATGTCAGGAATGTCATGTCTTTTAATGGAATGTCAGGAATGTCATGTCTTTTAATGGAATGTCAGGAATGTCATGTCATAGAATGGAATGTCAGGAATGTCATGTCTTTTCATGGAATGTCATGTCATAGAATGGAATGTCATGTCATAGAATGGAATGTCAGGAATGTCATGTCATAGAATGGAATGTCAGGAATGTCATGTCTTTTAATGGAATGTCAGGAATGTCATGTATTTTAATGGAATGTCAGGAATGTCATGTCTTTTAATGGAATGTCAGGAATGTCATGTATTTTAATGGAATGTCAGGAATGTCATGTCTTTTAATGGAATGTTATGTCTTGGAATGGAATGTCAGGAATGTCATGTCTTTTAATGGAATGTCATGTCTTTTAATGGAATGTCAGGAATGTCATGTCTTTTAATGGAATGTCAGGAATGTCATGTCTTTTAATGGAATGTCATGTCTTTTAATGGAATGTCAGGAATGTCATGTCTTTTAATGGAATGTCAGGAATGTCATGTCATAGAATGGGATGTCAGGAATGTCATGTCTTTTGATGGAATGTCAGGAATGTCATGTCATAGAATGGAATGTCATGTCATAGAATGGAATGTCATGTCATAGAATGGAATGTCAGGAATGTCACGTCATAGAATGGAATGTCAGGAATGTCATGTCTTTTCATGGAATGTCAGGAATGTCATGTCATAGAATGGAATGTCATGTCTTGGAATAGAATGTCAGGAATGTCATGTCTTTTAATGGAATGTCAGGAATGTCATGTCATAGAACGGAATGTCATGTCTTTTAATGGAATGTCAGGAATGTCATGTCTTTTAATGGAATGTCAGGAATGTCATGTCTTTTAATGGAATGTCAGGAATGTCATGTCTTTTAATGGAATGTCATGTCTTGGAATGGAATGTCAGGAATGTCATGTCTTAATGGAATGTCATGTCTTTTAATGGAATGTCAGGAATGTCATGTCTTTTAATGGAATGTCAGGAATGTCATGTCTTTTAATGGAATGTCATGTCTTTTAATGGAATGTCAGGAATGTCATGTCTTTTAATGGAATGTCAGGAATGTCATGTCATAGAATGGAATGTCAGGAATGTCATGTCTTTTAATGGAATGTCAGGAATGTCATGTCATAGAATGGAATGTCATGTCAGAATGGAATGTCAAGAATGTCATGTCATAGAATGGAATGTCAGGAATGTCATGTCTTTTCATGGAATGTCAGGAATGTCATGTCTTTTAATGGAATGTCAGGAATGTCATGTCATAGAATGGAATGTCAGGAATGTCATGTCTTTTAATGGAATGTCAGGAATGTCATGTCATAGAATGGAATGTCAGGAATGTCATGTCTTTTAATGGAATGTCAGGAATGTCATGTCATAGAATGGAATGTCATGTCTTGGAATGGAATGTCAGGAATGTCATGTCTTTTAATGGAATGTCAGGAATGTCATGTCATAGAACGGAATGCCATGTCTTTTAATGGAATGTCAGGAATGTCATGTCTTTTAATGGAATGTCAGGAATGTCATGTCATAGAATGGAATGTCAGGAATGTCATGTCTTTTAATGGAATGTCATGTCTTGGAATAGAATGTCAGGAATGTCATGTCTTTTAATGGAATGTCAGGAATGTCATATCATAGAATGGAATGTCAGGAATGTCATGTCTTTTAATGGAATGTCAGGAATGTCATGTCTTTTAATGGAATGTCATGTCTTTTAATGGAATGTCAGGAATATCATGTCTTTTAATGGAATGTCAGGAATGTCATGTCTTTTAATGGAATGTCAGGAATGTCATGTCTTTTAATGGAATGTCATGTCTTTTAATGGAATGTCAGGAATGTCATGTCTTTTAATGGAATGTCAGGAATGTCATGTCATAGAATGGAATGTCAGGAATGTCATGTCTTTTAATGGAATGTCAGGAATGTCATGTCATAGAATGGAATGTCATGTCATAGAATGGAATGTCAGGAATGTCATGTCATAGAATGGAATGTCAGGAATGTCATGTCTTTTCATGGAATGTCAGGAATGTCATGTCTTTTAATGGAATGTCAGGAATGTCATGTCATAGAATGGAATGTCAGGAATGTCATGTCTTTTAATGGAATGTCAGGAATGTCATGTCATAGAATGGAATGTCAGGAATGTCATGTCTTTTAATGGAATGTCAGGAATGTCATGTCATAGAATGGAATGTCATGTCTTGGAATGGAATGTCAGGAATGTCATGTCTTTTAATGGAATGTTAGGAATGTCATGTCATAGAACGGAATGTCATGTCTTTTAATGGAATGTCAGGAATGTCATGTCTTTTAATGGAATGTCAGGAATGTCATGTCAGAATAGAATGTCAGGAATGTCATGTCTTTTAATGGAATGTCAGGAATGTCATGTCATAGAATGGAATGTCATGTCTTGGAATGGAATGTCAGGAATGTCATGTCTTTTAATGGAATGTCAGGAATGTCATGTCATAGAACGGAATGTCATGTCTTTTAATGGAATGTCAGGAATGTCATGTCTTTTAATGGAATGTCAGGAATGTCATGTCTTTTAATGGAATGTCATGTCTTGGAATGGAATGTCAGGAATGTCATGTCTTAATGGAATGTCATGTCTTTTAATGGAATGTCAGGAATGTCATGTCTTTTAATGGAATGTCAGGAATGTCATGTCTTTTAATGGAATGTCATGTCTTTTAATGGAATGTCAGGAATGTCATGTCTTTTAATGGCATGTCAGGAATGTCATGTCATAGAATGGAATGTCAGGAATGTCATGTCTTTTAATGGAATGTCAGGAATGTCATGTCATATTATGGAATGTCAGGAATGTCATGTCTTTTAATGGAATGTCAGGAATGTCATGTCATAGAATGGAATGTCAGGAATGTCATGTCTTTTAATGGAATGTCAGGAATGTCATGTCATAGAATGGAATGTCATGTCTTGGAATAGAATGTCAGGAATGTCATGTCTTTTAATGGAATGTCAGGAATGTCATGTCATAGAACGGAATGTCATGTCTTTTAATGGAATGTCAGGAATGTCATGTCTTTTAATGGAATGTCAGGAATGTAATGTCTTTTAATGGAATGTCATGTCTTGGAATGGAATGTCAGGAATGTCATGTCTTAATGGAATGTCATGTCTTTTAATGGAATGTCAGGAATGTCATGTCTTTTAATGGAATGTCAGGAATGTCATGTCTTTTAATGGAATGTCAGGAATGTCATGTCTTTTAATGGAATGTCATGTCTTTTAATGGAATGTCAGGAATGTCATGTCTTTTAATGGAATGTCAGGAATGTCATGTCATAGAATGGAATGTCAGGAATGTCATGTCTTTTAATGGAATATCAGGAATGTCATGTCTTTTAATGGAATGTCAGGAATGTCATGTCATAGAATGGAATGTCAGGAATGTCATGTCTTTTAATGGAATGTCAGGAATGTCATGTCTTTTAATGGAATGTCATGTCTTTTAATGGAATGTCAGGAATATCATGTCTTTTAATGGAATGTCAGGAATGTCATGTCTTTTAATGGAATGTCAGGAATGTCATGTCATAGAATGGAATGTCAGGAATGTCATGTCTTTTAATGGAATGTCAGGAATGTCATGTCTTTTAATGGAATGTCATGTCTTTTAATGGAATGTCAGGAATGTCATGTCTTTTAATGGAATGTCAGGAATGTCATGTATTTTAATGGAATGTCAGGAATGTCATGTCTTTTAATGGAATGTCATGTCTTTTAATGGAATGTCAGGAATGTCATGTCTTTTAATGGAATGTCAGGAATGTCATGTCATAGAATGGAATGTCAGGAATGTCATGTCTTTTAATGGAATGTCAGGAATGTCATGTCTTTTAATGGAATGTCAGGAATGTCATGTCATAGAATGGAATGTCAGGAATGTCATGTCTTTTAATGGAATGTCATGTCTTGGAATGGAATGTCAGGAATGTCATGTCTTAATGGAATGTCATGTCTTTTAATGGAATGTCAGGAATGTCATGTCTTTTAATGGAATGTCAGGAATGTCATGTCTTTTAATGGAATGTCAGGAATGTCATGTCTTTTAATGGAATGTCATGTCTTTTAATGGAATGTCAGGAATGTCATGTCTTTTAATGGAATGTCAGGAATGTCATGTCATAGAATGGAATGTCAGGAATGTCATGTCTTTTAATGGAATGTCAGGAATGTCATGTCTTTTAATGGAATGTCAGGAATGTCATGTCATAGAATGGAATGTCAGGAATGTCATGTCTTTTCATGGAATGTCAGGAATGTCATGTCATAGAATGGAATGTCATGTCAGAATGGAATGTCAAGAATGTCATGTCATAGAATGGAATGTCAGGAATGTCATGTCTTTTAATGGAATGTCAGGAATGTCATGTCTTTTAATGGAATGTCATGTATTTTAATGGAATGTCAGGAATGTCATGTCTTTTCATGGAATGTCAGGAATGTCATGTCTTTTAATGGAATGTCAGGAATGTCATGTCTTGGAATGGAATGTCAGGAATGTCATGTCTTTTAATGGAATGTCAGGAATGTCATGTCTTTTCATGGAATGTCAGGAATGTCATGTCTTTTAATGGAATGTCAGGAATGTCATGTCATAGAATGGAATGTCAGGAATGTCATGTCTTTTAATGGAATGTCAGGAATGTCATGTCTTTTAATGGAATGTCAGGAATGTCATGTCATAGAATGGAATGTCAGGAATGTCATGTCTTTTCATGGAATGTCATGTCATAGAATGGAATGTCATGTCATAGAATGGAATGTCAGGAATGTCATGTCATAGAATGGAATGTCAGGAATGTCATGTCTTTTAATGGAATGTCAGGAATGTCATGTATTTTAATGGAATGTCAGGAATGTCATGTCTTTTAATGGAATGTCAGGAATGTCATGTATTTTAATGGAATGTCAGGAATGTCATGTCTTTTAATGGAATGTTATGTCTTGGAATGGAATGTCAGGAATGTCATGTCTTTTAATGGAATGTCATGTCTTTTAATGGAATGTCAGGAATGTCATGTCTTTTAATGGAATGTCAGGAATGTCATGTCTTTTAATGGAATGTCATGTCTTTTAATGGAATGTCAGGAATGTCATGTCTTTTAATGGAATGTCAGGAATGTCATGTCATAGAATGGGATGTCAGGAATGTCATGTCTTTTAATGGAATGTCAGGAATGTCATGTCATAGAATGGAATGTCATGTCATAGAATGGAATGTCAGGAATGTCACGTCATAGAATGGAATGTCAGGAATGTCATGTCTTTTCATGGAATGTCAGGAATGTCATGTCATAGAATGGAATGTCATGTCTTGGAATAGAATGTCAGGAATGTCATGTCTTTTAATGGAATGTCAGGAATGTCATGTCATAGAACGGAATGTCATGTCTTTTAATGGAATGTCAGGAATGTCATGTCTTTTAATGGAATGTCAGGAATATCATGTCTTTTAATGGAATGTCAAGAATGTCATGTCTTGGAATGGAATGTCAGGAATGTCATGTCTTTTAATGGAATGTCAGGAATGTCATGTCTTTTAATGGAATGTCAGGAATGTCATGTCTTTTAATGGAATGTCAGGAATGTCATGTCTTTTAATGGAATGTCATGTCTTTTAATGGAATGTCAGGAATGTCATGTCATAGAATAGAATGTCAGGAATGTCATATCTTTTAATGGAATGTCAGGAATGTCATGTCATAGAATGGAATGTCAGGAATGTCATGTCTTTTAATGGAATGTCAGGAATGTCATGTCATAGAATGGAATGTCATGTCTTGGAATGGAATGTCAGGAATGTCATGTCTTTTAATGGAATGTCAGGAATGTCATGTCATAGAACGGAATGTCATGTCTTTTAATGGAATGTCAGGAATGTAATGTCTTTTAATGGAATGTCAGGAATGTCATGTCATAGAATGGAATGTCAGGAATGTCATGTCTCTTAATGGAATGTCATGTCTTGGAATAGAATGTCAGGAATGTCATGTCTTTTAATGGAATGTCAGGAATGTCATATCATAGAATGGAATGTCAGGAATGTCATGTCTTTTAATGGAATGTCAGGAATGTCATGTCTTTTAATGGAATGTCAGGAATGTCATGTCTTTTAATGGAATGTCATGTCTTTTAATGGAATGTCAGGAATATCATGTCTTTTAATGGAATGTCAGGAATGTCATGTCTTTTAATGGAATGTCAGGAATGTCATGTCATAGAATGGAATGTCAGGAATGTCATGTCTTTTAATGGAATGTCAGGAATGTCATGTCTTTTAATGGAATGTCATGTCTTTTAATGGAATGTCAGGAATGTCATGTCTTTTAATGGAATGTCAGGAATGTCATGTATTTTAATGGAATGTTAGGAATGTCATGTCTTTTAATGGAATGTCATGTCTTTTAATGGAATGTCAGGAATGTCATGTCTTTTAATGGAATGTCAGGAATGTCATGTCATAGAATGGAATGTCAGGAATGTCATGTCTTTTAATGGAATGTCAGGAATGTCATGTCTTTTAATGGAATGTCAGGAATGTCATGTCATAGAATGGAATGTCAGGAATGTCATGTCTTTTAATGGAATGTCATGTCTTGGAATGGAATGTCATGTCTTAATGGAATGTCATGTCTTTTAATGGAATGTCAGGAATGTCATATCTTTTAATGGAATGTCAGGAATGTCATGTCTTTTAATGGAATGTCAGGAATGTCATGTCTTTTAATGGAATGTCATGTCTTTTAATGGAATGTCAGGAATGTCATGTCTTTTAATGGAATGTCAGGAATGTCATGTCATAGAATGGAATGTCAGGAATGTCATGTCTTTTAATGGAATGTCAGGAATGTCATGTCTTTTAATGGAATGTCAGGAATGTCATGTCATAGAATGGAATGTCAGGAATGTCATGTCTTTTCATGGAATGTCAGGAATGTCATGTCATAGAATGGAATGTCATGTCAGAATGGAATGTCAAGAATGTCATGTCATAGAATGGAATGTCAGGAATGTCATGTCTTTTAATGGAATGTCAGGAATGTCATGTCTTTTAATGGAATGTCATGTATTTTAATGGAATGTCAGGAATGTCATGTCTTTTCATGGAATGTCAGGAATGTCATGTCTTTTAATGGAATGTCAGGAATGTCATGTCTTGGAATGGAATGTCAGGAATGTCATGTCTTTTAATGGAATGTCAGGAATGTCATGTCTTTTCATGGAATGTCAGGAATGTCATGTCTTTTAATGGAATGTCAGGAATGTCATGTCATAGAATGGAATGTCAGGAATGTCATGTCTTTTAATGGAATGTCAGGAATATCATGTCTTTTAATGGAATGTCAGGAATGTCATGTCATAGAATGGAATGTCAGGAATGTCATGTCTTTTCATGGAATGTCATGTCATAGAATGGAATGTCATGTCATAGAATGGAATGTCAGGAATGTCATGTCATAGAATGGAATGTCAGGAATGTCATGTCTTTTAATGGAATGTCAGGAATGTCATGTCTTTTAATGGAATGTCAGGAATGTCATGTATTTTAATGGAATGTCAGGAATGTCATGTCTTTTAATGGAATGTTATGTCTTGGAATGGAATGTCAGGAATGTCATGTCTTTTAATGGAATGTCATGTCTTTTAATGGAATGTCAGGAATGTCATGTCTTTTAATGGAATGTCAGGAATGTCATGTCTTTTAATGGAATGTCATGTCTTTTAATGGAATGTCAGGAATGTCATGTCTTTTAATGGAATGTCAGGAATGTCATGTCATAGAATGGGATGTCAGGAATGTCATGTCTTTTAATGGAATGTCAGGAATGTCATGTCATAGAATGGAATGTCATGTCATAGAATGGAATGTCAGGAATGTCACGTCATAGAATGGAATGTCAGGAATGTCATGTCTTTTCATGGAATGTCAGGAATGTCATGTCATAGAATGGAATGTCATGTCTTGGAATAGAATGTCAGGAATGTCATGTCTTTTAATGGAATGTCAGGAATGTCATGTCATAGAACGGAATGTCATGTCTTTTAATGGAATGTCAGGAATGTCATGTCTTTTAATGGAATGTCAGGAATGTCATGTCTTTTAATGGAATGTCATGTCTTGGAATGGAATGTCAGGAATGTCATGTCTTAATGGAATGTCATGTCTTTTAATGGAATGTCAGGAATGTCATGTCTTTTAATGGAATGTCAGGAATGTCATGTCTTTTAATGGAATGTCATGTCTTTTAATGGAATGTCAGGAATGTCATGTCTTTTAATGGAATGTCAGGAATGTCATGTCATAGAATGGAATGTCAGGAATGTCATGTCTTTTAATGGAATGTCAGGAATGTCATGTCATAGAATGGAATGTCATGTCAGAATGGAATGTCAAGAATGTCATGTCATAGAATGGAATGTCAGGAATGTCATGTCTTTTCATGGAATGTCAGGAATGTCATGTCTTTTAATGGAATGTCAGGAATGTCATGTCATAGAATGGAATGTCAGGAATGTCATGTCTTTTAATGGAATGTCAGGAATGTCATGTCATAGAATGGAATGTCAGGAATGTCATGTCTTTTAATGGAATGTCAGGAATGTCATGTCATAGAATGGAATGTCATGTCTTGGAATGGAATGTCAGGAATGTCATGTCTTTTAATGGAATGTCAGGAATGTCATGTCATAGAACGGAATGCCATGTCTTTTAATGGAATGTCAGGAATGTCATGTCTTTTAATGGAATGTCAGGAATGTCATGTCATAGAATGGAATGTCAGGAATGTCATGTCTTTTAATGGAATATCATGTCTTGGAATAGAATGTCAGGAATGTCATGTCTTTTAATGGAATGTCAGGAATGTCATATCATAGAATGGAATGTCAGGAATGTCATGTCTTTTAATGGAATGTCAGGAATGTCATGTCTTTTAATGGAATGTCAGGAATGTCATGTCTTTTAATGGAATGTCAGGAATGTCATGTCTTTTAATGGAATGTCATGTCTTTTAATGGAATGTCAGGAATATCATGTCTTTTAATGGAATGTCAGGAATGTCATGTCTTTTAATGGAATGTCAGGAATGTCATGTCTTTTAATGGAATGTCATGTCTTTTAATGGAATGTCAGGAATGTCATGTCTTTTAATGGAATGTCAGGAATGTCATGTCATAGAATGGAATGTCAGGAATGTCATGTCTTTTAATGGAATGTCAGGAATGTCATGTCATAGAATGGAATGTCATGTCATAGAATGGAATGTCAGGAATGTCATGTCATAGAATGGAATGTCAGGAATGTCATGTCTTTTCATGGAATGTCAGGAATGTCATGTCTTTTAATGGAATGTCAGGAATGTCATGTCATAGAATGGAATGTCAGGAATGTCATGTCTTTTAATGGAATGTCATGTCATAGAATGGAATGTCAGGAATGTCATGTCTTTTAATGGAATGTCAGGAATGTCATGTCATAGAATGGAATGTCATGTCTTGGAATGGAATGTCAGGAATGTCATGTCTTTTAATGGAATGTTAGGAATGTCATGTCATAGAACGGAATGTCATGTCTTTTAATGGAATGTCAGGAATGTCATGTCTTTTAATGGAATGTCAGGAATGTCATGTCATAGAATAGAATGTCAGGAATGTCATGTCTTTTAATGGAATGTCAGGAATGTCATGTCATAGAATGGAATGTCATGTCTTGGAATGGAATGTCAGGAATGTCAGGTCTTTTAATGGAATGTCAGGAATGTCATGTCATAGAACGGAATGTCATGTCTTTTAATGGAATGTCAGGAATGTCATGTCTTTTAATGGAATGTCAGGAATGTCATGTCTTTTAATGGAATGTCATGTCTTGGAATGGAATGTCAGGAATGTCATGTCTTAATGGAATGTCATGTCTTTTAATGGAATGTCAGGAATGTCATGTCTTTTAATGGAATGTCAGGAATGTCATGTCTTTTAATGGAATGTCAGGAATGTCATGTCTTTTAATGGAATGTCATGTCTTGGAATGGAATGTCAGGAATGTCATGTCTTAATGGAATGTCATGTCTTTTAATGGAATGTCAGGAATGTCATGTCTTTTAATGGCATGTCAGGAATGTCATGTCATAGAATGGAATGTCAGGAATGTCATGTCTTTTAATGGAATGTCAGGAATGTCATGTCATATTATGGAATGTCAGGAATGTCATGTCTTTTAATGGAATGTCAGGAATGTCATGTCATAGAATGGAATGTCAGGAATGTCATGTCTTTTAATGGAATGTCAGGAATGTCATGTCATAGAATGGAATGTCATGTCTTGGAATAGAATGTCAGGAATGTCATGTCTTTTAATGGAATGTCAGGAATGTCATGTCATAGAACGGAATGTCATGTCTTTTAATGGAATGTCAGGAATGTCATGTCTTTTAATGGAATGTCAGGAATGTAATGTCTTTTAATGGAATGTCATGTCTTGGAATGGAATGTCAGGAATGTCATGTCTTAATGGAATGTCATGTCTTTTAATGGAATGTCAGGAATGTCATGTCTTTTAATGGAATGTCAGGAATGTCATGTCTTTTAATGGAATGTCAGGAATGTCATGTCTTTTAATGGAATGTCATGTCTTTTAATGGAATGTCAGGAATGTCATGTCTTTTAATGGAATGTCAGGAATGTCATGTCATAGAATGGAATGTCAGGAATGTCATGTCTTTTAATGGAATATCAGGAATGTCATGTCTTTTAATGGAATGTCAGGAATGTCATGTCATAGAATGGAATGTCAGGAATGTCATGTCTTTTCATGGAATGTCAGGAATGTCATGTCATAGAATGGAATGTCATGTCAGAATGGAATGTCAAGAATGTCATGTCATAGAATGGAATGTCAGGAATGTCATGTCTTTTCATGGAATGTCAGGAATGTCATGTCTTTTAATGGAATGTCAGGAATGTCATGTCATAGAATGGAATGTCAGGAATGTCATGTCTTTTAATGAAATGTCAGGAATGTCATGTCATAGAATGGAATGTCAGGAATGTCATGTCTTTTAATGGAATGTCAGGAATGTCATGTCATAGAATGGAATGTCATGTCTTGGAATGGAATGTCAGGAATGTCATGTCTTTTAATGGAATGTCAGGAATGTCATGTCATAGAACGGAATGTCATGTCTTTTAATGGAATGTCAGGAATGTCATGTCTTTTAATGGAATGTCAGGAATGTCATGTCATAGAATGGAATGTCAGGAATGTCATGTCTTTTAATGGAATGTCATGTCTTGGAATAGAATGTCAGGAATGTCATGTCTTTTAATGGAATGTCAGGAATGTCATATCATAGAATGGAATGTCAGGAATGTCATGTCTTTTAATGGAATGTCAGGAATGTCATGTCTTTTAATAGAATGTCAGGAATGTCATGTCTTTTAATGGAATGTCATGTCTTTTAATGGAATGTCAGGAATATCATGTCTTTTAATGGAATGTCAGGAATGTCATGTCTTTTAATGGAATGTCATGTCTTGGAATGGAATGTCAGGAATGTCATGTCTTAATGGAATGTCATGTCTTTTAATGGAATGTCAGGAATGTCATGT
Organism: Triturus cristatus; assembly: GCF_964204655.1. Taxonomy (NCBI): domain Eukaryota; kingdom Metazoa; phylum Chordata; class Amphibia; order Caudata; family Salamandridae; genus Triturus; species Triturus cristatus. The sequence continues at coordinate 837,158,761 of NC_140591.1, forward strand.
CTTTTAATGGAATGTCAGGAATGTCATGTCTTTTAATGGAATGTCAGGAATGTCATGTCTTTTAATGGAATGTCATGTCTTTTAATGGAATGTCAGGAATGTCATGTCTTTTAATGGCATGTCAGGAATGTCATGTCATAGAATGGAATGTCAGGAATGTCATGTCTTTTAATGGAATGTCAGGAATGTCATGTCATATTATGGAATGTCAGGAATGTCATGTCTTTTAATGGAATGTCAGGAATGTCATGTCATAGAATGGAATGTCAGGAATGTCATGTCTTTTAATGGAATGTCAGGAATGTCATGTCATAGAATGGAATGTCATGTCTTGGAATAGAATGTCAGGAATGTCATGTCTTTTAATGGAATGTCAGGAATGTCATGTCATAGAACGGAATGTCATGTCTTTTAATGGAATGTCAGGAATGTCATGTCTTTTAATGGAATGTCAGGAATGTCATGTCTTTTAATGGAATGTCATGTCTTGGAATAGAATGTCAGGAATGCCATGTCTTAATGGAATGTCATGTCTTTTAATGGAATGTCAGGAATGTCATGTCTTTTAATGGAATGTCAGGAATGTCATGTCTTTTAATGGAATGTCAGGAATGTCATGTCTTTTAATGGAATGTCATGTCTTTTAATGGAATGTCAGGAATGTCATGTCATAGAATGGAATGTCAGGAATGTCATGTCTTTTAATGGAATGTCAGGAATGTCATGTCATAGAATGGAATGTCATGTCAGAATGGAATGTCAAGAATGTCATGTCATAGAATGGAATGTCAGGAATGTCATGTCTTTTCATGGAATGTCAGGAATGTCATGTCTTTTAATGGAATGTCAGGAATGTCATGTCATAGAATGGAATGTCAGGAATGTCATGTCTTTTAATGGAATGTCAGGAATGTCATGTCATAGAATGGAATGTCAGGAATGTCATGTCTTTTAATGGAATGTCAGGAATGTCATGTCATAGAATGGAATGTCATGTCTTGGAATGGAATGTCAGGAATGTCATGTCTTTTAATGGAATGTCAGGAATGTCATGTCATAGAACGGAATGTCATGTCTTTTAATGGAATGTCAGGAATGTCATGTCTTTTAATGGAATGTCAGGAATGTCATGTCATAGAATGGAATGTCAGGAATGTCATGTCTTTTAATGGAATGTCATGTCTTGGAATAGAATGTCAGGAATGTCATGTCTTTTAATGGAATGTCAGGAATGTCATATCATAGAATGGAATGTCAGGAATGTCATGTCTTTTAATGGAATGTCAGGAATATCATGTCTTTTAATGGAATGTCAGGAATGTCATGTCATAGAATGGAATGTCAGGAATGTCATGTCTTTTCATGGAATGTCATGTCATAGAATGGAATGTCATGTCATAGAATGGAATGTCAGGAATGTCATGTCATAGAATGGAATGTCAGGAATGTCATGTCTTTTAATGGAATGTCAGGAATGTCATGTCTTTTAATGGAATGTCAGGAATGTCATGTCATAGAATGGAATGTCAGCAATGTCATGTCTTTTAATGGAATGTCAGGAATGTCATGTCATAGAATGGAATGTCATGTCTTGGAATGGAATGTCAGGAATGTCATGTCATAGAATGGAATGTCATGTCATAGAATGGAATGTCAGGAATGTCATGTCTTTTCATGGAATGTCAGGAATGTCATGTCATAGAATAGAATGTCATGTCATAGAATGGAATGTCAGGAATGTCATGTCAGAATGGAATGTCAGGAATGTCATGTCTTTTAATGGAATGTCAGGAATGTCATGTCTTTTAATGGAATGTCAGGAATGTCATGTCATAGAATGGAATGTCAGGAATGTCATGTATTTTAATGGAATGTCAGGAATGTCATGTCATAGAATGGAATGTCAGGAATGTCATGTCTTTTAATGGAATGTCAAGAATGTCATGTCATAGAATGGAATGTCATGTCTTGGAATGGAATGTCAGGAATGTCATGTCTTTTAATGGAATGTCAGGAATGTCATGTCATAGAACGGAATGTCATATCTTTTAATGGAATGTCAGGAATGTCATGTCTTTTAATGGAATGTCAGGAATGTCATGTCATAGAATGGAATGTCAGGAATGTCATGTCTTTTAATGGAATGTCAGGAATGTCATGTCTTGGAATGGAATGTCAGGAATGTCATGTCTTTTAATGGAATGTCAGGAATGTCATGTCATAGAATGGAATGTCCTGAATGTCATGTCTTTTAATGGAATGTCATGTCTTGGAATGGAATGTCAGGAATGTCATGTCTTTTAATGGAATGTCAGGAATGTCATGTCTTTTAATGGAATGTCAAGAATGTCATGTCTTGGAATGGAATGTCAGGAATGTCATGTCTTTTAATGGAATGTCAGGAATGTCATGTCTTTTAATGGAATGTCAGGAATGTCATGTCTTGGAATGAAATGTCAGGAATGTCATGTCTTTTAATGGAATGTCAGGAATGTCATGTCATAGAATGGAATGTCAGGAATGTCATGTCTTTTAATGGAATGTCAGGAATGTCATGTCTTTTAATGGAATGTCATGTCTTTTAATGGAATGTCAGGAATGTCATGTCTTTTAATGGAATGTCAGGAATGTCATGTCTTTTAATGGAATGTCAGGAATGTCATGTCTTTTAATGGAATGTCATGTCTTTTAATGGAATGTCAGGAATGTCATGTCTTTTAATGGAATGTCAGGAATGTCATGTCATAGAATGGAATGTCAGGAATGTCATGTCTTTTAATGGAATGTCAGGAATGTCATGTCTTTTAATGGAATGTCAGGAATGTCATGTCATGGAATGTCAGGAATGTCATGTCTTTTCATGGAATGTCAGGAATGTCATGTCATAGAATGGAATGTCATGTCATAGAATGGAATGTCAGGAATGTCATGTCATAGAATGGAATGTCAGGAATGTCATGTCTTTTAATGGAATGTCAGGAATGTCATGTCTTTTAATGGAATGTCAGGAATGTCATGTATTTTAATGGAATGTCAGGAATGTCATGTCTTTTCATGGAATGTCAGGAATGGCATGTCTTTTAATGGAATGTCAGGAATGTCATGTCTTGGAATGGAATGTCAGGAATGTCATGTCTTTTAATGGAATGTCAGGAATGTCATGTCTTTTCATGATATGTCAGGAATGTCATGTCTTTTAATGGAATGTCAGGAATGTCATGTCATAGAATGGAATGTCAGGAATGTCATGTCTTTTAATGGAATGTCAGGAATGTCATGTCTTTTAATGGAATGTCAGGAATGTCATGTCATAGAATGGAATGTCAGGAATGTCATGTCTTTTAATGGAATGTCAGGAATGTCATGTCATAGAATGGAATGTCATGTCATAGAATGGAATGTCAGGAATGTCATGTCATAGAATGGAATGTCAGGAATGTCATGTCTTTTCATGGAATGTCAGGAATGTCATGTCTTTTAATGGAATGTCAGGAATGTCATGTCATAGAATGGAATGTCAGGAATGTCATGTCTTTTAATGGAATGTCAGGAATGTCATGTCATAGAATGGAATGTCAGGAATGTCATGTCTTTTAATGGAATGTCAGGAATGTCATGTCATAGAATGGAATGTCATGTCTTGGAATGGAATGTCAGGAATGTCATGTCTTTTAATGGAATGTTAGGAATGTCATGTCATAGAACAGAATGTCATGTCTTTTAATGGAATGTCAGGAATGTCATGTCTTTTAATGGAATGTCAGGAATGTCATGTCATAGAATGGAATGTCAGGAATGTCATGTCTTTTAATGGAATGTCAGGAATGTCATGTCATAGAATGGAATGTCATGTCTTGGAATGGAATGTCAGGAATGTCATGTCTTTTAATGGAATGTCAGGAATGTCATGTCATAGAACGGAATGTCATGTCTTTTAATGGAATGTCAGGAATGTCATGTCTTTTAATGGAATGTCAGGAATGTCATGTCTTTTAATGGAATGTCATATCTTGGAATGGAATGTCAGGAATGTCATGTCTTAATGGAATGTCATGTCTTTTAATGGAATGTCAGGAATGTCATGTCTTTTAATGGAATGTCAGGAATGTTATGTCTTTTAATGGAATGTCAGGAATGTCATGTCTTTTAATGGAATGTCATGTCTTTTAATGGAATGTCAGGAATGTCATGTCTTTTAATGGCATGTCAGGAATGTCATGTCATAGAATGGAATGTCAGGAATGTCATGTCTTTTAATGGAATGTCAGGAATGTCATGTCATATTATGGAATGTCAGGAATGTCATGTCTTTTAATGGAATGTCAGGAATGTCATGTCATAGAATGGAATGTCAGGAATGTCATGTCTTTTAATGGAATGTCATGTCATAGAATGGAATGTCATGTCTTGGAATAGAATGTCAGGAATGTCATGTCTTTTAATGGAATGTCAGGAATGTCATGTCATAGAACGGAATGTCATGTCTTTTAATGGAATGTCAGGAATGTCATGTCTTTTAATGGAATGTCAGGAATGTCATGTCTTTTAATGGAATGTCATGTCTTGGAATGGAATGTCAGGAATGTCATGTCTTAATGGAATGTCATGTCTTTTAATGGAATGTCAGGAATGTCATGTCTTTTAATGGAATGTCAGGAATGTCATGTCTTTTAATGGAATGTCAGGAATGTCATGTCTTTTAATGGAATGTCATGTCTTTTAATGGAATGTCAGGAATGTCATGTCTTTTAATGGAATGTCAGGAATGTCATGTCATAGAATGGAATGTCAGGAATGTCATGTCTTTTAATGGAATGTCAGGAATGTCATGTCTTTTAATGGAATGTCAGGAATGTCATGTCATAGAATGGAATGTCAGGAATGTCATGTCTTTTCATGGAATGTCAGGAATGTCATGTCATAGAATGGAATGTCATGTCAGAATGGAATGTCAAGAATGTCATGTCATAGAATGGAATGTCAGGAATGTCATGTCTTTTCATGGAATGTCAGGAATGTCATGTCTTTTAATGGAATGTCAGGAATGTCATGTCATAGAATGGAATGTCAGGAATGTCATGTCTTTTAATGGAATGTCAGGAATGTCATGTCATAGAATGGAATGTCAGGAATGTCATGTCTTTTAATGGAATGTCAGGAATGTCATGTCATAGAATGGAATGTCATGTCTTGGAATGGAATGTCAGGAATGTCATGTCTTTTAATGGAATGTCAGGAATGTCATGTCATAGAACGGAATGTCATGTCTTTTAATGGAATGTCAGGAATGTCATGTCTTTTAATGGAATGTCTGGAATGTCATGTCATAGAATGGAATTTCAGGAATGTCATGTCTTTTAATGGAATGTCATGTCTTGGAATAGAATGTCAGGAATGTCATGTCTTTTAATGGAATGTCAGGAATGTCATATCATAGAATGGAATGTCAGGAATGTCATGTCTTTTAATGGAATGTCAGGAATGTCATGTCTTTTAATGGAATGTCAGGAATGTCATGTCTTTTAATGGAATGTCATGTCTTTTAATGGAATGTCAGGAATATCATGTCTTTTAATGGAATGTCAGGAATGTCATGTCTTTTAATGGAATGTCAGGAATGTCATGTCATAGAATGGAATATCAAGAATGTCATGTCTTTTAATGGAATGTCAGGAATGTCTTGTCTTTTAATGGAATGTCATGTCTTTTAATGGAATGTCAGGAATGTCATGTCTTTTAATGGAATGTCAGGAATGTCATGTCTTTTAATGGAATGTCAGGAATGTCATGTCTTTTAATGGAATGTCATGTCTTTTAATGGAATGTCAGGAATGTCATGTCTTTTAATGGAATGTCAGGAATGTCATGTCATAGAATGGAATGTCAGGAATGTCATGTCATAGAATGGAATGTCAGGAATGTCATGTCTTTTAATGGAATGTCAGGAATGTCATGTCTTTTCATGGAATGTCAGGAATGTCATGTCATAGAATGGAATGTCATGTCATAGAATGGAATGTCAGGAATGTCATGTCATAGAATGGAATGTCAGGAATGTCATGTCTTTTAATGGAATGTCAGGAATGTCATGTCTTTTAATGGAATGTCAGGAATGTCATGTCTTTTCATGGAATGTCAGGAATGTCATGTCTTTTAATGGAATGTCAGGAATGTCATGTCTTGGAATGGAATGTCAGGAATGTCATGTCTTTTAATGGAATGTCAGGAATGTCATGTCTTTTCATGGAATGTCAGGAATGTCATGTCTTTTAATGGAATGTCAGGAATGTCATGTCATAGAATGGAATGTCAGGAATGTCATGTCTTTTAATGGAATGTCAGGAATGTCATGTCTTTTAATGGAATGTCAGGAATGTCATGTCATAGAATGGAATGTCAGGAATGTCATGTCTTTTCATGGAATGTCATGTCATAGAATGGAATGTCATGTCATAGAATGGAATGTCAGGAATGTCATGTCATAGAATGGAATGTCAGGAATGTCATGTCTTTTAATGAAATGTCAGGAATGTCATGTATTTTAATGGAATGTCAGGAATGTCATGTCTTTTAATGGAATGTCAGGAATGTCATGTATTTTAATGGAATGTCAGGAATGTCATGTCTTTTAATGGAATGTTATGTCTTGGAATGGAATGTCAAGAATGTCATGTCTTTTAATGGAATGTCATGTCTTTTAATGGAATGTCAGGAATGTCATGTCTTTTAATGGAATGTCAGGAATGTCATGTCTTTTAATGGAATGTCAGGAATGTCATGTCTTTTAATGGAATGTCATGTCTTTTAATGGAATGTCAGGAATGTCATGTCTTTTATTGGAATGTCAGGAATGTCATGTCATAGAATGGAATGTCAGGAATGTCATGTCTTTTAATGGAATGTCAGGAATGTCATGTCATAGAATGGAATGTCATGTCATAGAATGGAATGTCAGGAATGTCACGTCATAGAATTGAATGTCAGGAATGTCATGTCTTTTCATGGAATGTCAGGAATATCATGTCTTTTAATGGAATGTCAGGAATGTCATGTCATAGAATGGAATGTCAGGAATGTCATGTCTTTTAATGGAATGTCAGGAATGTCATGTCATAGAATGGAATGTCAGGAATGTCATGTCTTTTAATGGAATGTCAGGAATGTCATGTCATAGAATGGAATGTCATGTCTTGGAATGGAATGTCAGGAATGTCATGTCTTTTATGGAATGTCAGGAATGTCATGTCATAGAATGGAATGTCAGGAATGTCATGTCTTTTAATGGAATGTCAGGAATGTCATGTCTTTTAATGGAATGTCATGTCTTTTAATGGAATGTCAGGAATATCATGTCTTTTAATGGAATGTCAGGAATGTCATGTCTTTTAATGGAATGTCAGGAATGTCATGTCATAGAATGGAATGTCAGGAATGTCATGTCTTTTAATGGAATGTCAGGAATGTCATGTCTTTTAATGGAATGTCATGTCTTTTAATGGAATGTCAGGAATGTCATGTCTTTTAATGGAATGTCAGGAATGTCATGTATTTTAATGGAATGTCAGGAATGTCATGTCTTTTAATGGAATGTCATGTCTTTTAATGGAATGTCAGGAATGTCATGTCTTTTAATGGAATGTCAGGAATGTCATGTCATAGAATGGAATGTCAGGAATGTCATGTCTTTTAATGGAATGTCAGGAATGTCATGTCTTTTAATAGAATGTCAGGAATGTCATGTCATAGAATGGAATGTCAGGAATGTCATGTCTTTTAATGGAATGTCATGTCTTGGAATGGAATGTCAGGAATGTCATGTCTTAATGGAATGTCATGTCTTTTAATGGAATGTCAGGAATGTCATGTCTTTTAATGGAATGTCAGGAATGTCATGTCTTTTAATGGAATGTCAGGAATGTCATGTCTTTTAATGGAATGTCAGGAATGTCATGTCTTTTAATGGAATGTCAGGAATGTCATGTCATAGAATGGAATGTCAGGAATGTCATGTCTTTTAATGGAATGTCAGGAATGTCATGTCTTTTAATGGAATGTCAGGAATGTCATGTCATAGAATGGAATGTCAGGAATGTCATGTCTTTTCATGGAATGTCAGGAATGTCATGTCATAGAATGGAATGTCATGTCAGAATGGAATGTCAAGAATGTCATGTCATAGAATGGAATGTCAGGAATGTCATGTCTTTTAATGGAATGTCAGGAATGTCATGTCTTTTAATGGAATGTCATGTATTTTAATGGAATGTCAGGAATGTCATGTCTTTTCATGGAATGTCAGGAATGTCATGTCTTTTAATGGAATGTCAGGAATGTCATGTCTTAGAATGGAATGTCAGGAATGTCATGTCTTTTAATGGAATGTCAGGAATGTCATGTCTTTTCATGGAATGTCAGGAATGTCATGTCTTTTAATGGAATGTCAGGAATGTCATGTCATAGAATGGAATGTCAGGAATGTCATGTCTTTTAATGGAATGTCAGGAATGTCATGTCTTTTAATGGAATGTCAGGAATGTCATGTCATAGAATGGAATGTCAGGAATGTCATGTCTTTTCATGGAATGTCATGTCATAGAATGGAATGTCATGTCATAGAATGGAATGTCAGGAATGTCATGTCATAGAATGGAATGTCAGGAATGTCATGTCTTTTAATGGAATGTCAGGAATGTCATGTATTTTAATGGAATGTCAGGAATGTCATGTCTTTTAATGGAATGTCAGGAATGTCATGTATTTTAATGGAATGTCAGGAATGTCATGTCTTTTAATGGAATGTTATGTCTTGGAATGGAATGTCAGGAATGTCATGTCTTTTAATGGAATGTCATGTCTTTTAATGGAATGTCAGGAATGTCATGTCTTTTAATGGAATGTCAGGAATGTCATGTCTTTTAATGGAATGTCATGTCTTTTAATGGAATGTCAGGAATGTCATGTCTTTTAATGGAATGTCAGGAATGTCATGTCATAGAATGGGATGTCAGGAATGTCATGTCTTTTAATGGAATGTCAGGAATGTCATGTCATAGAATGGAATGTCATGTCATAGAATGGAATGTCAGGAATGTCACGTCATAGAATGGAATGTCAGGAATGTCATGTCTTTTCATGGAATGTCAGGAATGTCATGTCATAGAATGGAATGTCATGTCTTGGAATAGAATGTCAGGAATGTCATGTCTTTTAATGGAATGTCAGGAATGTCATGTCATAGAACGGAATGTCATGTCTTTTAATGGAATGTCAGGAATGTCATGTCTTTTAATGGAATGTCAGGAATATCATGTCTTTTAATGGAATGTCAAGAATGTCATGTCTTGGAATGGAATGTCAGGAATGTCATGTCTTTTAATGGAATGTCAGGAATGTCATGTCTTTTAATGGAATGTCAGGAATGTCATGTCTTTTAATGGAATGTCATGTCTTTTAATGGAATGTCAGGAATGTCATGTCATAGAATGGAATATCAGGAATGTCATATCTTTTAATGGAATGTCAGGAATGTCATGTCATAGAATGGAATGTCAGGAATGTCATGTCTTTTAATGGAATGTCAGGAATGTCATGTCATAGAATGGAATGTCATGTCTTGGAATGGAATGTCAGGAATGTCATGTCTTTTAATGGAATGTCAGGAATGTCATGTCATAGAATGGAATGTCATGTCTTTTAATGGAATGTCAGGAATGTAATGTCTTTTAATGGAATGTCAGGAATGTCATGTCATAGAATGGAATGTCAGGAATGTCATGTCTCTTAATGGAATGTCATGTCTTGGAATAGAATGTCAGGAATGTCATGTCTTTTAATGGAATGTCAGGAATGTCATATCATAGAATGGAATGTCAGGAATGTCATGTCTTTTAATGGAATGTCAGGAATGTCATGTCTTTTAATGGAATGTCATGTCTTTTAATGGAATGTCAGGAATATCATGTCTTTTAATGGAATGTCAGGAATGTCATGTCTTTTAATGGAATGTCAGGAATGTCATGTCATAGAATGGAATGTCAGGAATGTCATGTCTTTTAATGGAATGTCAGGAATGTCATGTCTTTTAATGGAATGTCATGTCTTTTAATGGAATGTCAGGAATGTCATGTCTTTTAATGGAATGTCAGGAATGTCATGTATTTTAATGGAATGTCAGGAATGTCATGTCTTTTAATGGAATGTCATGTCTTTTAATGGAATGTCAGGAATATCATGTCTTTTAATGGAATGTCAGGAATGTCATGTCTTTTAATGGAATGTCAGGAATGTCATGTCTTTTAATGGAATGTCATGTCTTTTAATGGAATGTCAGGAATGTCATGTCTTTTAATGGAATGTCAGGAATGTCATGTCATAGAATGGAATGTCAGGAATGTCATGTCTTTTAATGGAATGTCAGGAATGTCATGTCATAGAATGGAATGTCATGTCATAGAATGGAATGTCAGGAATGTCATGTCATAGAATGGAGTGTCAGGAATGTCATGTCTTTTCATGGAATGTCAGGAATGTCATGTCTTTTAATGGAATGTCAGGAATGTCATGTCATAGAATGGAATGTCAGGAATGTCATGTCTTTTAATGGAATGTCAGGAATGTCATGTCATAGAATGGAATGTCAGGAATGTCATGTCTTTTAATGGAATGTCAGGAATGTCATGTCATAGAATGGAATGTCAGGAATGTCATGTCTTTTAATGGAATGTCAGGAATGTCATGTCTTTTAATGGAATGTCAGGAATGTCATGTCATAGAATGGAATGTCAGGAATGTCATGTCTTTTAATGGAATGTCATGTCTTGGAATGGAATGTCAGGAATGTCATGTCTTAATGGAATGTCATGTCTTTTAATGGAATGTCAGGAATGTCATGTCTTTTAATGGAATGTCAGGAATGTCATGTCTTTTAATGGAATGTCAGGAATGTCATGTCTTTTAATGGAATGTCATGTCTTTTAATGGAATGTCAGGAATGTCATGTCTTTTAATGGAATGTCAGGAATGTCATGTCATAGAATGGAATGTCAGGAATGTCATGTCTTTTAATGGAATGTCAGGAATGTCATGTCTTTTAATGGAATGTCAGGAATGTCATGTCATAGAATGGAATGTCAGGAATGTCATGTCTTTTCATGGAATGTCAGGAATGTCATGTCATAGAATGGAATGTCATGTCAGAATGGAATGTCAAGAATGTCATGTCATAGAATGGAATGTCAGGAATGTCATGTCTTTTAATGGAATGTCAGGAATGTCATGTCTTTTAATGGAATGTCATGTATTTTAATGGAATGTCAGGAATGTCATGTCTTTTCATGGAATGTCAGGAATGTCATGTCTTTTAATGGAATGTCAGGAATGTCATGTCTTGGAATGGAATGTCAGGAATGTCATGTCTTTTAATGGAATGTCAGGAATGTCATGTCTTTTCATGGAATGTCAGGAATGTCATGTCTTTTAATGGAATGTCAGGAATGTCATGTCATAGAATGGAATGTCAGGAATGTCATGTCTTTTAATGGAATGTCAGGAATGTCATGTCTTTTAATGGAATGTCAGGAATGTCATGTCATAGAATGGAATGTCAGGAATGTCATGTCTTTTCATGGAATGTCATGTCATAGAATGGAATGTCATGTCATAGAATGGAATGTCAGGAATGTCATGTCATAGAATGGAATGTTAGGAATGTCATGTCTTTTAATGGAATGTCAGGAATGTCATGTATTTTAATGGAATGTCAGGAATGTCATGTCTTTTAATGGAATGTCAGGAATGTCATGTATTTTAATGGAATGTCAGGAATGTCATGTCTTTTAATGGAATGTTATGTCTTGGAATGGAATGTCAGGAATGTCATGTCTTTTAATGGAATGTCATGTCTTTTAATGGAATGTCAGGAATGTCATGTCTTTTAATGGAATGTCAGGAATGTCATGTCTTTTAATGGAATGTCATGTCTTTTAATGGAATGTCAGGAATGTCATGTCTTTTAATGGAATGTCAGGAATGTCATTTCATAGAATGGGATGTCAGGAATGTCATGTCTTTTGATGGAATGTCAGGAATGTCATGTCATAGAATGGAATGTCATGTCATAGAATGGAATGTCATGTCTTTTAATGGAATGTCAGGAATGTAATGTCTTTTAATGGAATGTCAGGAATGTCATGTCATAGAATGGAATGTCAGGAATGTCATGTCTCTTAATGGAATGTCATGTCTTGGAATAGAATGTCAGGAATGTCATGTCTTTTAATGGAATGTCAGGAATGTCATGTCATAGAATGGAATGTCAGGAATGTCATGTCTTTTAATGGAATGTCAGGAATGTCATGTCTTTTAATAGAATGTCAGGAATGTCATGTCATAGAATGGAATGTCAGGAATGTCATGTCTTTTAATGGAATGTCATGTCTTGGAATGGAATGTCAGGAATGTCATGTCTTAATGGAATGTCATGTCTTTTAATGGAATGTCAGGAATGTCATGTCTTTTAATGGAATGTCAGGAATGTCATGTCTTTTAATGGAATGTCAGGAATGTCATGTCTTTTAATGGAATGTCAGGAATGTCATGTCTTTTAATGGAATGTCAGGAATGTCATGTCATAGAATGGAATGTCAGGAATGTCATGTCTTTTAATGGAATGTCAGGAATGTCATGTCTTTTAATGGAATGTCAGGAATGTCATGTCATAGAATGGAATGTCAGGAATGTCATGTCTTTTCATGGAATGTCAGGAATGTCATGTCATAGAATGGAATGTCATGTCAGAATGGAATGTCAAGAATGTCATGTCATAGAATGGAATGTCAGGAATGTCATGTCTTTTAATGGAATGTCAGGAATGTCATGTCTTTTAATGGAATGTCATGTATTTTAATGGAATGTCAGGAATGTCATGTCTTTTCATGGAATGTCAGGAATGTCATGTCTTTTAATGGAATGTCAGGAATGTCATGTCTTAGAATGGAATGTCAGGAATGTCATGTCTTTTAATGGAATGTCAGGAATGTCATGTCTTTTCATGGAATGTCAGGAATGTCATGTCTTTTAATGGAATGTCAGGAATGTCATGTCATAGAATGGAATGTCAGGAATGTCATGTCTTTTAATGGAATGTCAGGAATGTCATGTCTTTTAATGGAATGTCAGGAATGTCATGTCATAGAATGGAATGTCAGGAATGTCATGTCTTTTCATGGAATGTCATGTCATAGAATGGAATGTCATGTCATAGAATGGAATGTCAGGAATGTCATGTCATAGAATGGAATGTCAGGAATGTCATGTCTTTTAATGGAATGTCAGGAATGTCATGTATTTTAATGGAATGTCAGGAATGTCATGTCTTTTAATGGAATGTCAGGAATGTCATGTATTTTAATGGAATGTCAGGAATGTCATGTCTTTTAATGGAATGTTATGTCTTGGAATGGAATGTCAGGAATGTCATGTCTTTTAATGGAATGTCATGTCTTTTAATGGAATGTCAGGAATGTCATGTCTTTTAATGGAATGTCAGGAATGTCATGTCTTTTAATGGAATGTCATGTCTTTTAATGGAATGTCAGGAATGTCATGTCTTTTAATGGAATGTCAGGAATGTCATGTCATAGAATGGGATGTCAGGAATGTCATGTCTTTTAATGGAATGTCAGGAATGTCATGTCATAGAATGGAATGTCATGTCATAGAATGGAATGTCAGGAATGTCACGTCATAGAATGGAATGTCAGGAATGTCATGTCTTTTCATGGAATGTCAGGAATGTCATGTCATAGAATGGAATGTCATGTCTTGGAATAGAATGTCAGGAATGTCATGTCTTTTAATGGAATGTCAGGAATGTCATGTCATAGAACGGAATGTCATGTCTTTTAATGGAATGTCAGGAATGTCATGTCTTTTAATGGAATGTCAGGAATATCATGTCTTTTAATGGAATGTCAAGAATGTCATGTCTTGGAATGGAATGTCAGGAATGTCATGTCTTTTAATGGAATGTCAGGAATGTCATGTCTTTTAATGGAATGTCAGGAATGTCATGTCTTTTAATGGAATGTCATGTCTTTTAATGGAATGTCAGGAATGTCATGTCATAGAATGGAATATCAGGAATGTCATATCTTTTAATGGAATGTCAGGAATGTCATGTCATAGAATGGAATGTCAGGAATGTCATGTCTTTTAATGGAATGTCAGGAATGTCATGTCATAGAATGGAATGTCATGTCTTGGAATGGAATGTCAGGAATGTCATGTCTTTTAATGGAATGTCAGGAATGTCATGTCATAGAATGGAATGTCATGTCTTTTAATGGAATGTCAGGAATGTAATGTCTTTTAATGGAATGTCAGGAATGTCATGTCATAGAATGGAATGTCAGGAATGTCATGTCTCTTAATGGAATGTCATGTCTTGGAATAGAATGTCAGGAATGTCATGTCTTTTAATGGAATGTCAGGAATGTCATATCATAGAATGGAATGTCAGGAATGTCATGTCTTTTAATGGAATGTCAGGAATGTCATGTCTTTTAATGGAATGTCATGTCTTTTAATGGAATGTCAGGAATATCATGTCTTTTAATGGAATGTCAGGAATGTCATGTCTTTTAATGGAATGTCAGGAATGTCATGTCATAGAATGGAATGTCAGGAATGTCATGTCTTTTAATGGAATGTCAGGAATGTCATGTCTTTTAATGGAATGTCATGTCTTTTAATGGAATGTCAGGAATGTCATGTCTTTTAATGGAATGTCAGGAATGTCATGTATTTTAATGGAATGTCAGGAATGTCATGTCTTTTAATGGAATGTCATGTCTTTTAATGGAATGTCAGGAATGTCATGTCTTTTAATGGAATGTCAGGAATGTCATGTCATAGAATGGAATGTCAGGAATGTCATGTCTTTTAATGGAATGTCAGGAATGTCATGTCTTTTAATGGAATGTCAGGAATGTCATGTCATAGAATGGAATGTCAGGAATGTCATGTCTTTTAATGGAATGTCATGTCTTGGAATGGAATGTCAGGAATGTCATGTCTTAATGGAATGTCATGTCTTTTAATGGAATGTCAGGAATGTCATGTCTTTTAATGGAATGTCAGGAATGTCATGTCTTTTAATGGAATGTCAGGAATGTCATGTCTTTTAATGGAATGTCATGTCTTTTAATGGAATGTCAGGAATGTCATGTCTTTTAATGGAATGTCAGGAATGTCATGTCATAGAATGGAATGTCAGGAATGTCATGTCTTTTAATGGAATGTCAGGAATGTCATGTCTTTTAATGGAATGTCAGGAATGTCATGTCATAGAATGGAATGTCAGGAATGTCATGTCTTTTCATGGAATGTCAGGAATGTCATGTCATAGAATGGAATGTCATGTCAGAATGGAATGTCAAGAATGTCATGTCATAGAATGGAATGTCAGGAATGTCATGTCTTTTAATGGAATGTCAGGAATGTCATGTCTTTTAATGGAATGTCATGTATTTTAATGGAATGTCAGGAATGTCATGTCTTTTCATGGAATGTCAGGAATGTCATGTCTTTTAATGGAATGTCAGGAATGTCATGTCTTGGAATGGAATGTCAGGAATGTCATGTCTTTTAATGGAATGTCAGGAATGTCATGTCTTTTCATGGAATGTCAGGAATGTCATGTCTTTTAATGGAATGTCAGGAATGTCATGTCATAGAATGGAATGTCAGGAATGTCATGTCTTTTAATGGAATGTCAGGAATGTCATGTCTTTTAATGGAATGTCAGGAATGTCATGTCATAGAATGGAATGTCAGGAATGTCATGTCTTTTCATGGAATGTCATGTCATAGAATGGAATGTCATGTCATAGAATGGAATGTCAGGAATGTCATGTCATAGAATGGAATGTTAGGAATGTCATGTCTTTTAATGGAATGTCAGGAATGTCATGTATTTTAATGGAATGTCAGGAATGTCATGTCTTTTAATGGAATGTCAGGAATGTCATGTATTTTAATGGAATGTCAGGAATGTCATGTCTTTTAATGGAATGTTATGTCTTGGAATGGAATGTCAGGAATGTCATGTCTTTTAATGGAATGTCATGTCTTTTAATGGAATGTCAGGAATGTCATGTCTTTTAATGGAATGTCAGGAATGTCATGTCTTTTAATGGAATGTCATGTCTTTTAATGGAATGTCAGGAATGTCATGTCTTTTAATGGAATGTCAGGAATGTCATTTCATAGAATGGGATGTCAGGAATGTCATGTCTTTTGATGGAATGTCAGGAATGTCATGTCATAGAATGGAATGTCATGTCATAGAATGGAATGTCATGTCATAGAATGGAATGTCAGGAATGTCACGTCATAGAATGGAATGTCAGGAATGTCATGTCTTTTCATGGAATGTCAGGAATGTCATGTCATAGAATGGAATGTCATGTCTTGGAATAGAATGTCAGGAATGTCATGTCTTTTAATGGAATGTCAGGAATGTCATGTCATAGAACGGAATGTCATGTCTTTTAATGGAATGTCAGGAATGTCATGTCTTTTAATGGAATGTCAGGAATGTCATGTCTTTTAATGGAATGTCAGGAATGTCATGTCTTTTAATGGAATGTCATGTCTTGGAATGGAATGTCAGGAATGTCATGTCTTAATGGAATGTCATGTCTTTTAATGGAATGTCAGGAATGTCATGTCTTTTAATGGAATGTCAGGAATGTCATGTCTTTTAATGGAATGTCATGTCTTTTAATGGAATGTCAGGAATGTCATGTCTTTTAATGGAATGTCAGGAATGTCATGTCATAGAATGGAATGTCAGGAATGTCATGTCTTTTAATGGAATGTCAGGAATGTCATGTCATAGAATGGAATGTCATGTCAGAATGGAATGTCAAGAATGTCATGTCATAGAATGGAATGTCAGGAATGTCATGTCTTTTCATGGAATGTCAGGAATGTCATGTCTTTTAATGGAATGTCAGGAATGTCATGTCATAGAATGGAATGTCAGGAATGTCATGTCTTTTAATGGAATGTCAGGAATGTCATGTCATAGAATGGAATGTCAGGAATGTCATGTCTTTTAATGGAATGTCAGGAATGTCATGTCATAGAATGGAATGTCATGTCTTGGAATGGAATGTCAGGAATGTCATGTCTTTTAATGGAATGTCAGGAATGTCATGTCATAGAACGGAATGCCATGTCTTTTAATGGAATGTCAGGAATGTCATGTCTTTTAATGGAATGTCAGGAATGTCATGTCATAGAATGGAATGTCAGGAATGTCATGTCTTTTAATGGAATGTCATGTCTTGGAATAGAATGTCAGGAATGTCATGTCTTTTAATGGAATGTCAGGAATGTCATATCATAGAATGGAATGTCAGGAATGTCATGTCTTTTAATGGAATGTCAGGAATGTCATGTCTTTTAATGGAATGTCAGGAATGTCATGTCTTTTAATGGAATGTCATGTCTTTTAATGGAATGTCAGGAATATCATGTCTTTTAATGGAATGTCAGGAATGTCATGTCTTTTAATGGAATGTCAGGAATGTCATGTCTTTTAATGGAATGTCATGTCTTTTAATGGAATGTCAGGAATGTCATGTCTTTTAATGGAATGTCAGGAATGTCATGTCATAGAATGGAATGTCAGGAATGTCATGTCTTTTAATGGAATGTCAGGAATGTCATGTCATAGAATGGAATGTCATGTCATAGAATGGAATGTCAGGAATGTCATGTCATAGAATGGAGTGTCAGGAATGTCATGTCTTTTCATGGAATGTCAGGAATGTCATGTCTTTTAATGGAATGTCAGGAATGTCATGTCATAGAATGGAATGTCAGGAATGTCATGTCTTTTAATGGAATGTCAGGAATGTCATGTCATAGAATGGAATGTCAGGAATGTCATGTCTTTTAATGGAATGTCAGGAATGTCATGTCATAGAATGGAATGTCATGTCTTGGAATGGAATGTCAGGAATGTCATGTCTTTTAATGGAATGTTAGGAATGTCATTTCATAGAACGGAATGTCATGTCTTTTAATGGAATGTCAGGAATGTCATGTCTTTTAATGGAATGTCAGGAATGTCATGTCATAGAATAGAATGTCAGGAATGTCATGTCTTTTAATGGAATGTCAGGAATGTCATGTCATAGAATGGAATGTCATGTCTTGGAATGGAATGTCAGGAATGTCATGTCTTTTAATGGAATGTCAGGAATGTCATGTCATAGAACGGAATGTCATGTCTTTTAATGGAATGTCAGGAATGTCATGTCTTTTAATGGAATGTCAGGAATGTCATGTCTTTTAATGGAATGTCATGTCTTGGAATGGAATGTCAGGAATGTCATGTCTTAATGGAATGTCATGTCTTTTAATGGAATGTCAGGAATGTCATGTCTTTTAATGGAATGTCAGGAATGTCATGTCTTTTAATGGAATGTCAGGAATGTCATGTCTTTTAATGGAATGTCATGTCTTTTAATGGAATGTCAGGAATGTCATGTCTTTTAATGGCATGTCAGGAATGTCATGTCATAGAATGGAATGTCAGGAATGTCATGTCTTTTAATGGAATGTCAGGAATGTCATGTCATATTATGGAATGTCAGGAATGTCATGTCTTTTAATGGAATGTCAGGAATGTCATGTCATAGAATGGAATGTCAGGAATGTCATGTCTTTTAATGGAATGTCAGGAATGTCATGTCATAGAATGGAATGTCATGTCTTGGAATAGAATGTCAGGAATGTCATGTCTTTTAATGGAATGTCAGGAATGTCATGTCATAGAACGGAATGTCATGTCTTTTAATGGAATGTCAGGAATGTCATGTCTTTTAATGGAATGTCAGGAATGTAATGTCTTTTAATGGAATGTCATGTCTTGGAATGGAATGTCAGGAATGTCATGTCTTAATGGAATGTCATGTCTTTTAATGGAATGTCAGGAATGTCATGTCTTTTAATGGAATGTCAGGAATGTCATGTCTTTTAATGGAATGTCAGGAATGTCATGTCTTTTAATGGAATGTCATGTCTTTTAATGGAATGTCAGGAATGTCATGTCTTTTAATGGAATGTCAGGAATGTCATGTCATAGAATGGAATGTCAGGAATGTCATGTCTTTTAATGGAATGTCAGGAATGTCATGTCTTTTAATGGAATGTCAGGAATGTCATGTCATAGAATGGAATGTCAGGAATGTCATGTCTTTTCATGGAATGTCAGGAATGTCATGTCATAGAATGGAATGTCATGTCAGAATGGAATGTCAAGAATGTCATGTCATAGAATGGAATGTCAGGAATGTCATGTCTTTTAATGGAATGTCAGGAATGTCATGTCTTTTAATGGAATGTCATGTATTTTAATGGAATGTCAGGAATGTCATGTCTTTTCATGGAATGTCAGGAATGTCATGTCTTTTAATGGAATGTTAGGAATGTCATGTCTTGGAATGGAATGTCAGGAATGTCATGTCTTTTAATGGAATGTCAGGAATGTCATGTCTTTTCATGGAATGTCAGGAATGTCATGTCTTTTAATGGAATGTCAGGAATGTCATGTCATAGAATGGAATGTCAGGAATGTCATGTCTTTTAATGGAATGTCAGGAATGTCATGTCATAGAATGGAATGTCAGGAATGTCATGTCTTTTCATGGAATGTCATGTCATAGAATGGAATGTCATGTCATAGAATGGAATGTCAGGAATGTCATGTCATAGAATGGAATGTCAGGAATGTCATGTCTTTTAATGGAATGTCAGGAATGTCATGTATTTTAATGGAATGTCAGGAATGTCATGTCTTTTAATGGAATGTCAGGAATGTCATGTATTTTAATGGAATGTCAGGAATGTCATGTCTTTTAATGGAATGTTATGTCTTGGAATGGAATGTCAGGAATGTCATGTCTTTTAATGGAATGTCATGTCTTTTAATGGAATGTCAGGAATGTCATGTCTTTTAATGGAATGTCAGGAATGTCATGTCTTTTAATGGAATGTCATGTCTTTTAATGGAATGTCAGGAATGTCATGTCTTTTAATGGAATGTCAGGAATGTCATTTCATAGAATGGGATGTCAGGAATGTCATGTCTTTTGATGGAATGTCAGGAATGTCATGTCATAGAATGGAATGTCATGTCATAGAATGGAATGTCATGTCATAGAATGGAATGTCAGGAATGTCACGTCATAGAATGGAATGTCAGGAATGTCATGTCTTTTCATGGAATGTCAGGAATGTCATGTCATAGAATGGAATGTCATGTCTTGGAATAGAATGTCAGGAATGTCATGTCTTTTAATGGAATGTCAGGAATGTCATGTCATAGAACGGAATGTCATGTCTTTTAATGGAATGTCAGGAATGTCATGTCTTTTAATGGAATGTCAGGAATGTCATGTCTTTTAATGGAATGTCAGGAATGTCATGTCTTTTAATGGAATGTCATGTCTTGGAATGGAATATCAGGAATGTCATGTCTTAATGGAATGTCATGTCTTTTAATGGAATGTCAGGAATGTCATGTCTTTTAATGGAATGTCAGGAATGTCATGTCTTTTAATGGAATGTCATGTCTTTTAATGGAATGTCAGGAATGTCATGTCTTTTAATGGAATGTCAGGAATGTCATGTCATAGAATGGAATGTCAGGAATGTCATGTCTTTTAATGGAATGTCAGGAATGTCATGTCATAGAATGGAATGTCATGTCAGAATGGAATGTCAAGAATGTCATGTCATAGAATGGAATGTCAGGAATGTCATGTCTTTTCATGGAATGTCAGGAATGTCATGTCTTTTAATGGAATGTCAGGAATGTCATGTCATAGAATGGAATGTCAGGAATGTCATGTCTTTTAATGGAATGTCAGGAATGTCATGTCATAGAATGGAATGTCAGGAATGTCATGTCTTTTAATGGAATGTCAGGAATGTCATGTCATAGAATGGAATGTCATGTCTTGGAATGGAATGTCAGGAATGTCATGTCTTTTAATGGAATGTCAGGAATGTCATGTCATAGAACGGAATGCCATGTCTTTTAATGGAATGTCAGGAATGTCATGTCTTTTAATGGAATGTCAGGAATGTCATGTCATAGAATGGAATGTCAGGAATGTCATGTCTTTTAATGGAATGTCATGTCTTGGAATAGAATGTCAGGAATGTCATGTCTTTTAATGGAATGTCAGGAATGTCATATCATAGAATGGAATGTAAGGAATGTCATGTCTTTTAATGGAATGTCAGGAATGTCATGTCTTTTAATGGAATGTCAGGAATGTCATGTCTTTTAATGGAATGTCATGTCTTTTAATGGAATGTCAGGAATATCATGTCTTTTAATGGAATGTCAGGAATGTCATGTCTTTTAATGGAATGTCAGGAATGTCATGTCTTTTAATGGAATGTCATGTCTTTTAATGGAATGTCAGGAATGTCATGTCTTTTAATGGAATGTCAGGAATGTCATGTCATAGAATGGAATGTCAGGAATGTCATGTCTTTTAATGGAATGTCAGGAATGTCATGTCATAGAATGGAATGTCATGTCATAGAATGGAATGTCAGGAATGTCATGTCATAGAATGGAGTGTCAGGAATGTCATGTCTTTTCATGGAATGTCAGGAATGTCATGTCTTTTAATGGAATGTCAGGAATGTCATGTCATAGAATGGAATGTCAGGAATGTCATGTCTTTTAATGGAATGTCAGGAATGTCATGTCATAGAATGGAATGTCAGGAATGTCATGTCTTTTAATGGAATGTCAGGAATGTCATGTCATAGAATGGAATGTCATGTCTTGGAATGGAATGTCAGGAATGTCATGTCTTTTAATGGAATGTTAGGAATGTCATTTCATAGAACGGAATGTCATGTCTTTTAATGGAATGTCAGGAATGTCATGTCTTTTAATGGAATGTCAGGAATGTCATGTCAGAATAGAATGTCAGGAATGTCATGTCTTTTAATGGAATGTCAGGAATGTCATGTCATAGAATGGAATGTCATGTCTTGGAATGGAATGTCAGGAATGTCATGTCTTTTAATGGAATGTCAGGAATGTCATGTCATAGAACGGAATGTCATGTCTTTTAATGGAATGTCAGGAATGTCATGTCTTTTAATGGAATGTCAGGAATGTCATGTCTTTTAATGGAATGTCATGTCTTGGAATGGAATGTCAGGAATGTCATGTCTTAATGGAATGTCATGTCTTTTAATGGAATGTCAGGAATGTCATGTCTTTTAATGGAATGTCAGGAATGTCATGTCTTTTAATGGAATGTCAGGAATGTCATGTCTTTTAATGGAATGTCATGTCTTTTAATGGAATGTCAGGAATGTCATGTCTTTTAATGGCATGTCAGGAATGTCATGTCATAGAATGGAATGTCAGGAATGTCATGTCTTTTAATGGAATGTCAGGAATGTCATGTCATATTATGGAATGTCAGGAATGTCATGTCTTTTAATGGAATGTCAGGAATGTCATGTCATAGAATGGAATGTCAGGAATGTCATGTCTTTTAATGGAATGTCAGGAATGTCATGTCATAGAATGGAATGTCATGTCTTGGAATAGAATGTCAGGAATGTCATGTCTTTTAATGGAATGTCAGGAATGTCATGTCATAGAACGGAATGTCATGTCTTTTAATGGAATGTCAGGAATGTCATGTCTTTTAATGGAATGTCAGGAATGTAATGTCTTTTAATGGAATGTCATGTCTTGGAATGGAATGTCAGGAATGTCATGTCTTAATGGAATGTCATGTCTTTTAATGGAATGTCAGGAATGTCATGTCTTTTAATGGAATGTCAGGAATGTCATGTCTTTTAATGGAATGTCAGGAATGTCATGTCTTTTAATGGAATGTCATGTCTTTTAATGGAATGTCAGGAATGTCATGTCTTTTAATGGAATGTCAGGAATGTCATGTCATAGAATGGAATGTCAGGAATGTCATGTCTTTTAATGGAATATCAGGAATGTCATGTCTTTTAATGGAATGTCAGGAATGTCATGTCATAGAATGGAATGTCAGGAATGTCATGTATTTTAATGGAATGTCAGGAATGTCATGTCTTTTAATGGAATGTCATGTCTTTTAATGGAATGTCAGGAATATCATGTCTTTTAATGGAATGTCAGGAATGTCATGTCTTTTAATGGAATGTCAGGAATGTCATGTCATAGAATGGAATGTCAGGAATGTCATGTCTTTTAATGGAATGTCAGGAATGTCATGTCTTTTAATGGAATGTCATGTCTTTTAATGGAATGTCAGGAATGTCATGTCTTTTAATGGAATGTCAGGAATGTCATGTATTTTAATGGAATGTCAGGAATGTCATGTCTTTTAATGGAATGTCATGTCTTTTAATGGAATGTCAGGAATGTCATGTCTTTTAATGGAATGTCAGGAATGTCATGTCATAGAATGGAATGTCAGGAATGTCATGTCTTTTAATGGAATGTCAGGAATGTCATGTCTTTTAATGGAATGTCAGGAATGTCATGTCATAGAATGGAATGTCAGGAATGTCATGTCTTTTAATGGAATGTCATGTCTTGGAATGGAATGTCAGGAATGTCATGTCTTAATGGAATGTCATGTCTTTTAATGGAATGTCAGGAATGTCATGTCTTTTAATGGAATGTCAGGAATGTCATGTCTTTTAATGGAATGTCAGGAATGTCATGTCTTTTAATGGAATGTCAGGAATGTCATGTCATAGAATGGAATGTCAGGAATGTCATGTCTTTTAATGGAATGTCAGGAATGTCATGTCTTTTAATGGAATGTCATGTCTTTTAATGGAATGTCAGGAATGTCATGTCTTTTAATGGAATGTCAGGAATGTCATGTCATAGAATGGAATGTCAGGAATGTCATGTCTTTTAATGGAATGTCAGGAATGTCATGTCTTTTAATGGAATGTCAGGAATGTCATGTCATAGAATGGAATGTCAGGAATGTCATGTCTTTTCATGGAATGTCAGGAATGTCATGTCATAGAATGGAATGTCATGTCAGAATGGAATGTCAAGAATGTCATGTCATAGAATGGAATGTCAGGAATGTCATGTCTTTTAATGGAATGTCAGGAATGTCATGTCTTTTAATGGAATGTCATGTATTTTAATGGAATGTCAGCAATGTCATGTATTTTCATGGAATGTCAGGAATGGCATGTCTTTTAATGGAATGTCAGGAATGTCATGTCTTGGAATGGAATGTCAGGAATGTCATGTCTTTTAATGGAATGTCAGGAATGTCATGTCTTTTCATGGAATGTCAGGAATGTCATGTCTTTTAATGGAATGTCAGGAATGTCATGTCATAGAATGGAATGTCAGGAATGTCATGTCTTTTAATGGAATGTCAGGAATGTCATGTCTTTTAATGGAATGTCAGGAATGTCATGTCATAGAATGGAATGTCAGGAATGTCATGTCTTTTCATGGAATGTCATGTCATAGAATGGAATGTCATGTCATAGAATGGAATGTCAGGAATGTCATGTCATAGAATGGAATGTCAGGAATGTCATGTCTTTTAATGGAATGTCAGGAATGTCATGTATTTTAATGGAATGTCAGGAATGTCATGTCTTTTAATGGAATGTCAGGAATGTCATGTATTTTAATGGAATGTCAGGAATGTCATGTCTTTTAATGGAATGTTATGTCTTGGAATGGAATGTCAGGAATGTCATGTCTTTTAATGGAATGTCATGTCTTTTAATGGAATGTCAGGAATGTCATGTCTTTTAATGGAATGTCAGGAATGTCATGTCTTTTAATGGAATGTCATGTCTTTTAATGGAATGTCAGGAATGTCATGTCTTTTAATGGAATGTCAGGAATGTCATGTCATAGAATGGGATGTCAGGAATGTCATGTCTTTTAATGGAATGTCAGGAATGTCATGTCATAGAATGGAATGTCATGTCATAGAATGGAATGTCAGGAATGTCACGTCATAGAATGGAATGTCAGGAATGTCATGTCTTTTCATGGAATGTCAGGAATGTCATGTCATAGAATGGAATGTCATGTCTTGGAATAGAATGTCAGGAATGTCATGTCTTTTAATGGAATGTCAGGAATGTCATGTCATAGAACGGAATGTCATGTCTTTTAATGGAATGTCAGGAATGTCATGTCTTTTAATGGAATGTCAGGAATATCATGTCTTTTAATGGAATGTCAAGAATGTCATGTCTTGGAATGGAATGTCAGGAATGTCATGTCTTTTAATGGAATGTCAGGAATGTCATGTCTTTTAATGGAATGTCAGGAATGTCATGTCTTTTAATGGAATGTCAGGAATGTTATGTCTTTTAATGGAATGTCATGTCTTTTAATGGAATGTCAGGAATGTCATGTCATAGAATGGAATGTCAGGAATGTCATATCTTTTAATGGAATGTCAGGAATGTCATGTCATAGAATGGAATGTCAGGAATGTCATGTCTTTTAATGGAATGTCAGGAATGTCATGTCATAGAATGGAATGTCATGTCTTGGAATGGAATGTCAGGAATGTCATGTCTTTTAATGGAATGTCAGGAATGTCATGTCATAGAACGGAATGTCATGTCTTTTAATGGAATGTCAGGAATGTAATGTCTTTTAATGGAATGTCAGGAATGTCATGTCATAGAATGGAATGTCAGGAATGTCATGTCTCTTAATGGAATGTCATGTCTTGGAATAGAATGTCAGGAATGTCATGTCTTTTAATGGAATGTCAGGAATGTCATATCATAGAATGGAATGTCAGGAATGTCATGTCTTTTAATGGAATGTCAGGAATGTCATGTCTTTTAATGGAATGTCAGGAATGTCATGTCATAGAACGGAATGTCATGTCTTTTAATGGAATGTCAGGAATGTCATGTCTTTTAATGGAATGTCAGGAATGTAATGTCTTTTAATGGAATGTCATGTCTTGGAATGGAATGTCAGGAATGTCATGTCTTAATGGAATGTCATGTCTTTTAATGGAATGTCAGGAATGTCATGTCTTTTAATGGAATGTCAGGAATGTCATGTCTTTTAATGGAATGTCAGGAATGTCATGTCTTTTAATGGAATGTCATGTCTTTTAATGGAATGTCAGGAATGTCATGTCTTTTAATGGAATGTCAGGAATGTCATGTCATAGAATGGAATGTCAGGAATGTCATGTCTTTTAATGGAATATCAGGAATGTCATGTCTTTTAATGGAATGTCAGGAATGTCATGTCATAGAATGGAATGTCAGGAATGTCATGTCTTTTCATGGAATGTCAGGAATGTCATGTCATAGAATGGAATGTCATGTCAGAATGGAATGTCAAGAATGTCATGTCATAGAATGGAATGTCAGGAATGTCATGTCTTTTCATGGAATGTCAGGAATGTCATGTCTTTTAATGGAATGTCAGGAATGTCATGTCATAGAATGGAATGTCAGGAATGTCATGTCTTTTAATGAAATGTCAGGAATGTCATGTCATAGAATGGAATGTCAGGAATGTCATGTCTTTTAATGGAATGTCAGGAATGTCATGTCATAGAATGGAATGTCATGTCTTGGAATGGAATGTCAGGAATGTCATGTCTTTTAATGGAATGTCAGGAATGTCATGTCATAGAACGGAATGTCATGTCTTTTAATGGAATGTCAGGAATGTCATGTCTTTTAATGGAATGTCAGGAATGTCATGTCATAGAATGGAATGTCAGGAATGTCATGTCTTTTAATGGAATGTCATGTCTTGGAATAGAATGTCAGGAATGTCATGTCTTTTAATGGAATGTCAGGAATGTCATATCATAGAATGGAATGTCAGGAATGTCATGTCTTTTAATGGAATGTCAGGAATGTCATGTCTTTTAATAGAATGTCAGGAATGTCATGTCTTTTAATGGAATGTCATGTCTTTTAATGGAATGTCAGGAATATCATGTCTTTTAATGGAATGTCAGGAATGTCATGTCTTTTAATGGAATGTCATGTCTTGGAATGGAATGTCAGGAATGTCATGTCTTAATGGAATGTCATGTCTTTTAATGGAATGTCAGGAATGTCATGTCTTTTAATGGAATGTCAGGAATGTCATGTCTTTTAATGGAATGTCAGGAATGTCATGTCTTTTAATGGAATGTCATGTCTTTTAATGGAATGTCAGGAATGTCATGTCTTTTAATGGCATGTCAGGAATGTCATGTCATAGAATGGAATGTCAGGAATGTCATGTCTTTTAATGGAATGTCAGGAATGTCATGTCATATTATGGAATGTCAGGAATGTCATGTCTTTTAATGGAATGTCAGGAATGTCATGTCATAGAATGGAATGTCAGGAATGTCATGTCTTTTAATGGAATGTCAGGAATGTCATGTCATAGAATGGAATGTCATGTCTTGGAATAGAATGTCAGGAATGTCATGTCTTTTAATGGAATGTCAGGAATGTCATGTCATAGAACGGAATGTCATGTCTTTTAATGGAATGTCAGGAATGTCATGTCTTTTAATGGAATGTCAGGAATGTCATGTCTTTTAATGGAATGTCATGTCTTGGAATAGAATGTCAGGAATGCCATGTCTTAATGGAATGTCATGTCTTTTAATGGAATGTCAGGAATGTCATGTCTTTTAATGGAATGTCAGGAATGTCATGTCTTTTAATGGAATGTCAGGAATGTCATGTCTTTTAATGGAATGTCATGTCTTTTAATGGAATGTCAGGAATGTCATGTCATAGAATGGAATGTCAGGAATGTCATGTCTTTTAATGGAATGTCAGGAATGTCATGTCATAGAATGGAATGTCATGTCAGAATGGAATGTCAAGAATGTCATGTCATAGAATGGAATGTCAGGAATGTCATGTCTTTTCATGGAATGTCAGGAATGTCATGTCTTTTAATGGAATGTCAGGAATGTCATGTCATAGAATGGAATGTCAGGAATGTCATGTCTTTTAATGGAATGTCAGGAATGTCATGTCATAGAATGGAATGTCAGGAATGTCATGTCTTTTAATGGAATGTCAGGAATGTCATGTCATAGAATGGAATGTCATGTCTTGGAATGGAATGTCAGGAATGTCATGTCTTTTAATGGAATGTCAGGAATGTCATGTCATAGAACGGAATGTCATGTCTTTTAATGGAATGTCAGGAATGTCATGTCTTTTAATGGAATGTCAGGAATGTCATGTCATAGAATGGAATGTCAGGAATGTCATGTCTTTTAATGGAATGTCATGTCTTGGAATAGAATGTCAGGAATGTCATGTCTTTTAATGGAATGTCAGGAATGTCATATCATAGAATGGAATGTCAGGAATGTCATGTCTTTTAATGGAATGTCAGGAATATCATGTCTTTTAATGGAATGTCAGGAATGTCATGTCATAGAATGGAATGTCAGGAATGTCATGTCTTTTCATGGAATGTCATGTCATAGAATGGAATGTCATGTCATAGAATGGAATGTCAGGAATGTCATGTCATAGAATGGAATGTCAGGAATGTCATGTCTTTTAATGGAATGTCAGGAATGTCATGTCTTTTAATGGAATGTCAGGAATGTCATGTCATAGAATGGAATGTCAGCAATGTCATGTCTTTTAATGGAATGTCAGGAATGTCATGTCATAGAATGGAATGTCATGTCTTGGAATGGAATGTCAGGAATGTCATGTCATAGAATGGAATGTCATGTCATAGAATGGAATGTCAGGAATGTCATGTCTTTTCATGGAATGTCAGGAATGTCATGTCATAGAATAGAATGTCATGTCATAGAATGGAATGTCAGGAATGTCATGTCAGAATGGAATGTCAGGAATGTCATGTCTTTTAATGGAATGTCAGGAATGTCATGTCTTTTAATGGAATGTCAGGAATGTCATGTCATAGAATGGAATGTCAGGAATGTCATGTATTTTAATGGAATGTCAGGAATGTCATGTCATAGAATGGAATGTCAGGAATGTCATGTCTTTTAATGGAATGTCAAGAATGTCATGTCATAGAATGGAATGTCATGTCTTGGAATGGAATGTCAGGAATGTCATGTCTTTTAATGGAATGTCAGGAATGTCATGTCATAGAACGGAATGTCATATCTTTTAATGGAATGTCAGGAATGTCATGTCTTTTAATGGAATGTCAGGAATGTCATGTCATAGAATGGAATGTCAGGAATGTCATGTCTTTTAATAGAATGTCAGGAATGTCATGTCTTGGAATGGAATGTCAGGAATGTCATGTCTTTTAATGGAATGTCAGGAATGTCATGTCATAGAATGGAATGTCCTGAATGTCATGTCTTTTAATGGAATGTCATGTCTTGGAATGGAATGTCAGGAATGTCATGTCTTTTAATGGAATGTCAGGAATGTCATGTCTTTTAATGGAATGTCAAGAATGTCATGTCTTGGAATGGAATGTCAGGAATGTCATGTCTTTTAATGGAATGTCAGGAATGTCATGTCTTTTAATGGAATGTCAGGAATGTCATGTCTTGGAATGAAATGTCAGGAATGTCATGTCTTTTAATGGAATGTCAGGAATGTCATGTCATAGAATGGAATGTCAGGAATGTCATGTCTTTTAATGGAATGTCAGGAATGTCATGTCTTTTAATGGAATGTCATGTCTTTTAATGGAATGTCAGGAATGTCATGTCTTTTAATGGAATGTCAGGAATGTCATGTCTTTTAATGGAATGTCAGGAATGTCATGTCTTTTAATGGAATGTCATGTCTTTTAATGGAATGTCAGGAATGTCATGTCTTTTAATGGAATGTCAGGAATGTCATGTCATAGAATGGAATGTCAGGAATGTCATGTCTTTTAATGGAATGTCAGGAATGTCATGTCATAGAATGGAATGTCAGGAATGTCATGTCTTTTCATGGAATGTCAGGAATGTCATGTCATAGAATGGAATGTCATGTCATAGAATGGAATGTCAGGAATGTCATGTCATAGAATGGAATGTCAGGAATGTCATGTCTTTTAATGGAATGTCAGGAATGTCATGTCTTTTAATGGAATGTCAGGAATGTCATGTATTTTAATGGAATGTCAGGAATGTCATGTCTTTTCATGGAATGTCAGGAATGTCATGTCTTTTAATGGAATGTCAGGAATGTCATGTCTTGGAATGGAATGTCAGGAATGTCATGTCTTTTAATGGAATGTCAGGAATGTCATGTCTTTTCATGGAATGTCAGGAATGTCATGTCTTTTAATGGAATGTCAGGAATGTCATGTCATAGAATGGAATGTCAGGAATGTCATGTCTTTTAATGGAATGTCAGGAATGTCATGTCTTTTAATGGAATGTCAGGAATGTCGTCATAGAATGGAATGTCAGGAATGTCATGTCTTTTAATGGAATGTCAGGAATGTCATGTCATAGAATGGAATGTCATGTCATAGAATGGAATGTCAGGAATGTCATGTCATAGAATGGAATGTCAGGAATGTCATGTCTTTTCATGGAATGTCAGGAATGTCATGTCTTTTAATGGAATGTCAGGAATGTCATGTCATAGAATGGAATGTCAGGAATGTCATGTCTTTTAATGGAATGTCAGGAATGTCATGTCATAGAATGGAATGTCAGGAATGTCATGTCTTTTAATGGAATGTCAGGAATGTCATGTCATAGAATGGAATGTCATGTCTTGGAATGGAATGTCAGGAATGTCATGTCTTTTAATGGAATGTTAGGAATGTCATGTCATAGAACAGAATGTCATGTCTTTTAATGGAATGTCAGGAATGTCATTTCTTTTAATGGAATGTCAGGAATGTCATGTCATAGAATGGAATGTCAGGAATGTCATGTCTTTTAATGGAATGTCAGGAATGTCATGTCATAGAATGGAATGTCATGTCTTGGAATGGAATGTCAGGAATGTCATGTCTTTTAATGGAATGTCAGGAATGTCATGTCATAGAACGGAATGTCATGTCTTTTAATGGAATGTCAGGAATGTCATGTCTTTTAATGGAATGTCAGGAATGTCATGTCTTTTAATGGAATGTCATATCTTGGAATGGAATGTCAGGAATGTCATGTCTTAATGGAATGTCATGTCTTTTAATGGAATGTCAGGAATGTCATGTCTTTTAATGGAATGTCAGGAATGTTATGTCTTTTAATGGAATGTCAGGAATGTCATGTCTTTTAATGGAATGTCATGTCTTTTAATGGAATGTCAGGAATGTCATGTCTTTTAATGGCATGTCAGGAATGTCATGTCATAGAATGGAATGTCAGGAATGTCATGTCTTTTAATGGAATGTCAGGAATGTCATGTCATATTATGGAATGTCAGGAATGTCATGTCTTTTAATGGAATGTCAGGAATGTCATGTCATAGAATGGAATGTCAGGAATGTCATGTCTTTTAATGGAATGTCATGTCATAGAATGGAATGTCATGTCTTGGAATAGAATGTCAGGAATGTCATGTCTTTTAATGGAATGTCAGGAATGTCATGTCATAGAACGGAATGTCATGTCTTTTAATGGAATGTCAGGAATGTCATGTCTTTTAATGGAATGTCAGGAATGTCATGTCTTTTAATGGAATGTCATGTCTTGGAATGGAATGTCAGGAATGTCATGTCTTAATGGAATGTCATGTCTTTTAATGGAATGTCAGGAATGTCATGTCTTTTAATGGAATGTCAGGAATGTCATGTCTTTTAATGGAATGTCAGGAATGTCATGTCTTTTAATGGAATGTCATGTCTTTTAATGGAATGTCAGGAATGTCATGTCTTTTAATGGAATGTCAGGAATGTCATGTCATAGAATGGAATGTCAGGAATGTCATGTCTTTTAATGGAATGTCAGGAATGTCATGTCTTTTAATGGAATGTCAGGAATGTCATGTCATAGAATGGAATGTCAGGAATGTCATGTCTTTTCATGGAATGTCAGGAATGTCATGTCATAGAATGGAATGTCATGTCAGAATGGAATGTCAAGAATGTCATGTCATAGAATGGAATGTCAGGAATGTCATGTCTTTTCATGGAATGTCAGGAATGTCATGTCTTTTAATGGAATGTCAGGAATGTCATGTCATAGAATGGAATGTCAGGAATGTCATGTCTTTTAATGGAATGTCAGGAATGTCATGTCATAGAATGGAATGTCAGGAATGTCATGTCTTTTAATGGAATGTCAGGAATGTCATGTCATAGAATGGAATGTCATGTCTTGGAATGGAATGTCAGGAATGTCATGTCTTTTAATGGAATGTCAGGAATGTCATGTCATAGAACGGAATGTCATGTCTTTTAATGGAATGTCAGGAATGTCATGTCTTTTAATGGAATGTCTGGAATGTCATGTCATAGAATGGAATTTCAGGAATGTCATGTCTTTTAATGGAATGTCATGTCTTGGAATAGAATGTCAGGAATGTCATGTCTTTTAATGGAATGTCAGGAATGTCATATCATAGAATGGAATGTCAGGAATGTCATGTCTTTTAATGGAATGTCAGGAATGTCATGTCTTTTAATGGAATGTCAGGAATGTCATGTCTTTTAATGGAATGTCATGTCTTTTAATGGAATGTCAGGAATATCATGTCTTTTAATGGAATGTCAGGAATGTCATGTCTTTTAATGGAATGTCAGGAATGTCATGTCATAGAATGGAATATCAGGAATGTCATGTCTTTTAATGGAATGTCAGGAATGTCTTGTCTTTTAATGGAATGTCATGTCTTTTAATGGAATGTCAGGAATGTCATGTCTTTTAATGGAATGTCAGGAATGTCATGTCTTTTAATGGAATGTCAGGAATGTCATGTCTTTTAATGGAATGTCATGTCTTTTAATGGAATGTCAGGAATGTCATGTCTTTTAATGGAATGTCAGGAATGTCATGTCATAGAATGGAATGTCAGGAATGTCATGTCTTTTAATGGAATGTCAGGAATGTCATGTCTTTTCATGGAATGTCAGGAATGTCATGTCATAGAATGGAATGTCATGTCATAGAATGGAATGTCAGGAATGTCATGTCATAGAATGGAATGTCAGGAATGTCATGTCTTTTAATGGAATGTCAGGAATGTCATGTATTTTAATGGAATGTCAGGAATGTCATGTCTTTTAATGGAATGTCAGGAATGTCATGTCTTTTCATGGAATGTCAGGAATGTCATGTCTTTTAATGGAATGTCAGGAATGTCATGTCTTGGAATGGAATGTCAGGAATGTCATGTCTTTTAATGGAATGTTAGGAATGTCATGTCTTTTCATGGAATGTCAGGAATGTCATGTCTTTTAATGGAATGTCAGGAATGTCATGTCATAGAATGGAATGTCAGGAATGTCATGTCTTTTAATGGAATGTCAGGAATGTCATGTCTTTTAATGGAATGTCAGGAATGTCATGTCATAGAATGGAATGTCAGGAATGTCATGTCTTTTCATGGAATGTCATGTCATAGAATGGAATGTCATGTCATAGAATGGAATGTCAGGAATGTCATGTCATAGAATGGAATGTCAGGAATGTCATGTCTTTTAATGAAATGTCAGGAATGTCATGTATTTTAATGGAATGTCAGGAATGTCATGTCATAGAACGGAATGTCATGTCTTTTAATGGAATGTCAGGAATGTCATGTCTTTTAATGGAATGTCAGGAATATCATGTCTTTTAATGGAATGTCAAGAATGTCATGTCTTGGAATGGAATGTCAGGAATGTCATGTCTTTTAATGGAATGTCAGGAATGTCATGTCTTTTAATGGAATGTCAGGAATGTCATGTCTTTTAATGGAATGTCATGTCTTTTAATGGAATGTCAGGAATGTCATGTCATAGAATGGAATGTCAGGAATGTCATATCTTTTAATGGAATGTCAGGAATGTCATGTCATAGAATGGAATGTCAGGAATGTCATGTCTTTTAATGGAATGTCAGGAATGTCATGTCATAGAATGGAATGTCATGTCTTGGAATGGAATGTCAGGAATGTCATGTCTTTTAATGGAATGTCAGGAATGTCATGTCATAGAATGGAATGTCATGTCTTTTAATGGAATGTCAGGAATGTAATGTCTTTTAATGGAATGTCAGGAATGTCATGTCATAGAATGGAATGTCAGGAATGTCATGTCTCTTAATGGAATGTCATGTCTTGGAATAGAATGTCAGGAATGTCATGTCTTTTAATGGAATGTCAGGAATGTCATATCATAGAATGGAATGTCAGGAATGTCATGTCTTTTAATGGAATGTCAGGAATGTCATGTCTTTTAATGGAATGTCATGTCTTTTAATGGAATGTCAGGAATATCATGTCTTTTAATGGAATGTCAGGAATGTCATGTCTTTTAATGGAATGTCAGGAATGTCATGTCATAGAATGGAATGTCAGGAATGTCATGTCTTTTAATGGAATGTCAGGAATGTCATGTATTTTAATGGAATGTCATGTCTTTTAATGGAATGTCAGGAATGTCATGTCTTTTAATGGAATGTCAGGAATGTCATGTATTTTAATGGAATGTCAGGAATGTCATGTCTTTTAATGGAATGTCATGTCTTTTAATGGAATGTCAGGAATGTCATGTCTTTTAATGGAATGTCAGGAATGTCATGTCATAGAATGGAATGTCAGGAATGTCATGTCTTTTAATGGAATGTCAGGAATGTCATGTCATAGAATGGAATGTCAGGAATGTCATGTCTTTTAATGGAATGTCATGTCTTGGAAGGGAATGTCAGGAATGTCATGTCTTAATGGAATGTCATGTCTTTTAATGGAATGTCAGGAATGTCATGTCTTTTAATGGAATGTCAGGAATGTCATGTCTTTTAATGGAATGTCAGGAATGTCATGTCTTTTAATGGAATGTCATGTCTTTTAATGGAATGTCAGGAATGTCATGTCTTTTAATGGAATGTCAGGAATGTCATGTCATAGAATGGAATGTCAGGAATGTCATGTCTTTTAATGGAATGTCAGGAATGTCATGTCTTTTAATGGAATGTCAGGAATGTCATGTCATAGAATGGAATGTCAGGAATGTCATGTCTTTTCATGGAATGTCAGGAATGTCATGTCATAGAATGGAATGTCATGTCAGAATGGAATGTCAAGAATGTCATGTCATAGAATGGAATGTCAGGAATGTCATGTCTTTTAATGGAATGTCAGGAATGTCATGTCTTTTAATGGAATGTCATGTATTTTAATGGAATGTCAGGAATGTCATGTCTTTTCATGGAATGTCAGGAATGTCATGTCTTTTAATGGAATGTCAGGAATGTCATGTCTTGGAATGGAATGTCAGGAATGTCATGTCTTTTAATGGAATGTCAGGAATGTCATGTCTTTTCATGGAATGTCAGGAATGTCATGTCTTTTAATGGAATGTCAGGAATGTCATGTCATAGAATGGAATGTCAGGAATGTCATGTCTTTTAATGGAATGTCAGGAATGTCATGTCTTTTAATGGAATGTCAGGAATGTCATGTCATAGAATGGAATGTCAGGAATGTCATGTCTTTTCATGGAATGTCATGTCATAGAATGGAATGTCATGTCATAGAATGGAATGTCAGGAATGTCATGTCATAGAATGGAATGTCAGGAATGTCATGTCTTTTAATGGAATGTCAGGAATGTCATGTATTTTAATGGAATGTCAGGAATGTCATGTCTTTTAATGGAATGTCAGGAATGTCATGTATTTTAATGGAATGTCAGGAATGTCATGTCTTTTAATGGAATGTTATGTCTTGGAATGGAATGTCAGGAATGTCATGTCTTTTAATGGAATGTCATGTCTTTTAATGGAATGTCAGGAATGTCATGTCTTTTAATGGAATGTCAGGAATGTCATGTCTTTTAATGGAATGTCATGTCTTTTAATGGAATGTCAGGAATGTCATGTCTTTTAATGGAATGTCAGGAATGTCATGTCATAGAATGGGATGTCAGGAATGTCATGTCTTTTGATGGAATGTCAGGAATGTCATGTCATAGAATGGAATGTCATGTCATAGAATGGAATGTCATGTCATAGAATGGAATGTCAGGAATGTCATGTCTTTTAATGGAATGTCAGGAATGTCATGTCATAGAATGGAATGTCAGGAATGTCATGTCTTTTAATGGAATGTCATGTCTTGGAATAGAATGTCAGGAATGTCATGTCTTTTAATGGAATGTCAGGAATGTCATATCATAGAATGGAATGTCAGGAATGTCATGTCTTTTAATGGAATGTCAGGAATGTCATGTCTTTTAATGGAATGTCAGGAATGTCATGTCTTTTAATGGAATGTCATGTCTTTTAATGGAATGTCAGGAATATCATGTCTTTTAATGGAATGTCAGGAATGTCATGTCTTTTAATGGAATGTCAGGAATGTCATGTCATAGAATGGAATGTCAGGAATGTCATGTCTTTTAATGGAATGTCAGGAATGTCATGTCTTTTAATGGAATGTCATGTCTTTTAATGGAATGTCAGGAATGTCATGTCTTTTAATGGAATGTCAGGAATGTCATGTCTTTTAATGGAATGTCAGGAATGTCATGCCTTTTAATGGAATGTCATGTCTTTTAATGGAATGTCAGGAATGTCATGTCTTTTAATGGAATGTCAGGAATGTCATGTCATAGAATGGAATGTCAGGAATGTCATGTCTTTTAATGGAATGTCAGGAATGTCATGTCTTTTAATGGAATGTCAGGAATGTCATGTCATAGAATGGAATGTCAGGAATGTCATGTCTTTTCATGGAATGTCAGGAATGTCATGTCATAGAATGGAATGTCATGTCATAGAATGGAATGTCAGGAATGTCATGTCATAGAATGGAATGTCAGGAATGTCATGTCTTTTAATGGAATGTCAGGAATGTCATGTCTTTTCATGGAATGTCAGGAATGTCATGTCTTTTCATGGAATGTCAGGAATGTCATGTCTTTTAATGGAATGTCAGGAATGTCATGTCTTGGAATGGAATGTCAGGAATGTCATGTCTTTTAATGGAATGTCAGGAATGTCATGTCTTTTAATGGAATGTCAGGAATGTCATGTCTTTTAATGGAATGTCAGGAATGTCATGTCATAGAATGGAATGTCAGGAATGTCATGTCTTTTAATGGAATGTCAGGAATGTCATGTCTTTTAATGGAATGTCAGGAATGTCATGTCATAGAATGGAATGTCAGGAATGTCATGTCTTTTCATGGAATGTCATGTCATAGAATGGAATGTCATGTCATAGAATGGAATGTCAGGAATGTCATGTCATAGAATGGAATGTCAGGAATGTCATGTCTTTTAATGGAATGTCAGGAATGTCATGTATTTTAATGGAATGTCAGGAATGTCATGTCTTTTAATGGAATGTCAGGAATGTCATGTATTTTAATGGAATGTCAGGAATGTCATGTCTTTTAATGGAATGTTATGTCTTGGAATGGAATGTCAGGAATGTCATGTCTTTTAATGGAATGTCATGTCTTTTAATGGAATGTCAGGAATGTGAATGTCAGGAATGTCATGTCTTTTAATGGAATGTCAGGAATGTCATGTCTTTTAATGGAATGTCAGGAATGTCATGTCTTTTAATGGAATGTCATGTCTTTTAATGGAATGTCAGGAATGTCATGTCTTTTAATGGAATGTCAGGAATGTCATGTCATAGAATGCAATGTCAGGAATGTCATGTCTTTTAATGGAATGTCAGGAATGTCATGTCATAGAATGGAATGTCATGTCAGAATGGAATGTCAAGAATGTCATGTCATAGAATGGAATGTCAGGAATGTCATGTCTTTTCATGGAATGTCAGGAATGTCATGTCTTTTAATGGAATGTCAGGAATGTCATGTCATAGAATGGAATGTCAGGAATGTCATGTCTTTTAATGGAATGTCAGGAATGTCATGTCATAGAATGGAATGTCAAGAATGTCATGTCTTTTAATGGAATGTCAGGAATGTCATGTCTTTTAATGGAATGTCAGGAATGTCATGTCTTTTAATGGAATGTTAGGAATGTCATGTCATAGAACGGAATGTCATGTCTTTTAATGGAATGTCAGGAATGTCATGTCTTTTAATGGAATGTCAGGAATGTCATGTCATAGAATGGAATGTCAGGAATGTCATGTCTTTTAATGGAATGTCAGGAATGTCATGTCATAGAATGGAATGTCATGTCTTGGAATAGAATGGCAGGAATGTCATGTCTTTTAATGGAATGTCAGGAATGTCATGTCATAGAACGGAATGTCATGTCTTTTAATGGAATGTCAGGAATGTCATGTCTTTTAATGGAATGTCAGGAATGTCATGTCTTTCAATGGAATGTCATGTCTTGGAATGGAATGTCAGGAATGTCATGTCTTAATGGAATGTCATGTCTTTTAATGGAATGTCAGGAATGTCATGTCTTTTAATGGAATGTCAGGAATGTCATGTATTTTAATGGAATGCCAGGAATGTCATGTCTTTTAATGGAATGTCATGTCTTTTAATGGAATGTCAGGAATGTCATGTCTTTTAATGGAATGTCAGGAATGTCATGTCATAGAATGGAATGTCAGGAATGTCATGTCTTTTAATGGAATGTCAGGAATGTCATGTCATAGAATGGAATGTCATGTCAGAATGGAATGTCAAGAATGTCATGTCATAGAATGGAATGTCAGGAATGTCATGTCTTTTCATGGAATGTCAGGAATGTCATGTCTTTTAATGGAATGTCAGGAATGTCATGTCATAGAATGGAATGTCAGGAATGTCATGTCTTTTAATGGAATGTCAGGAATGTCATGTCATAGAATGGAATGTCAGGAATGTCATGTCTTTTAATGGAATGTCAGGAATGTCATGTCATAGAATGGAATGTCCTGTCTTGGAATGGAATGTCAGGAATGTCATGTCTTTTAATGGAATGTCAGGAATGTCATGTCATAGAACGGAATGTTATGTCTTTTAATGGAATGTCAGGAATGTCATGTCTTTTAATGGAATGTCAGGAATGTCATATCATAGAATGGAATGTCAGGAATGTCATGTCTTTTAATGGAATGTCATGTCTTGGAATAGAATGTCAGGAATGTCATGCCTTTTAATGGAATGTCAGGAATGTCATATCATAGAATGGAATGTCAGGAATGTCATGTCTTTTAATGGAATGTCAGGAATGTCATGTCTTTTAATGGAATGTCAGGAATGTCATGTCTTTTAATGGAATGTCATGTCTTTTAATGGAATGTCAGGAATATCATGTCTTTTAATGGAATGTCAGGAATGTCATGTCTTTTAATGGAATGTCAGGAATGTCATGTCTTTTAATGGAATGTCATGTCTTTTAATGGAATGTCAGGAATGTCATGTCTTTTAATGGAATGTCAGGAATGTCATGTCATAGAATGGAATGTCAGGAATGTCATGTCTTTTAATGGAATGTCAGGAATGTCATGTCATAGAATGGAATGTCATGTCATAGAATGGAATGTCAGGAATGTCATGTCATAGGATGGAATGTCAGGAATGTCATGTCTTTTCATGGAATGTCAGGAATGTCATGTCTTTTAATGGAATGTCAGGAATGTCATGTCATAGAATGGAATGTCAGGAATGTCATGTCTTTTAATGGAATGTCAGGAATGTCATGTCATAGAATGGAATGTCAGGAATGTCATGTCTTTTAATGGAATGTCAGGAATGTCATGTCATAGAATGGAATGTCATGTCTTGGAATGGAATGTCAGGAATGTCATGTCTTTTAATGGAATGTTAGGAATGTCATGTCATAGAACGGAATGTCATGTCTTTTAATGGAATGTCAGGAATGTCATGTCTTTTAATGGAATGTCAGGAATGTCATGTCATAGAATGGAATGTCAGGAATGTCATGTCTTTAAATGGAATGTCAGGAATGTCATGTCATAGAATGGAATGTCATGTCTTGGAATGGAATGTCAGGAATGTCATGTCTTTTAATGGAATGTCAGGAATGTCATGTCATAGAACGGAATGTCATGTCTTTTAATGGAATGTCAGGAATGGCATGTCTTTTAATGGAATGTCAGGAATGTCATGTCTTTTAATGGAATGTCATGTCTTGGAATGGAATGTCAGGAATGTCATGTCTTAATGGAATGTCATGTCTTTTAATGGAATGTCAGGAATGTCATGTCTTTTAATGGAATGTCAGGAATGTCATGTCTTTTAATGGAATGTCAGGAATGTCATGTCTTTTAATGGAATGTCATGTCTTTTAATGGAATGTCAGGAATGTCATGTCTTTTAATGGCATGTCAGGAATGTCATGTCATAGAATGGAATGTCAGGAATGTCATGTCTTTTAATGGAATGTCAGGAATGTCATGTCATATTATGGAATTTCAGGAATGTCATGTCTTTTAATGGAATGTCAGGAATGTCATGTCATAGAATGGAATGTCAGGAATGTCATGTCTTTTAATGGAATGTCAGGAATGTCATGTCATAGAATGGAATGTCATGTCTTGGAATAGAATGTCAGGAATGTCATGTCTTTTAATGGAATGTCAGGAATGTCATGTCATAGAACGGAATGTCATGTCTTTTAATGGAATGTCAGGAATGTCATGTCTTTTAATGGAATGTCAGGAATGTCATGTCTTTTAATGGAATGTCATGTCTTGGAATGGAATGTCAGGAATGTCATGTCTTAATGGAATGTCATGTCTTTTAATGGAATGTCAGGAATGTCATGTCTTTTAATGGAATGTCAGGAATGTCATGTCTTTTAATGGAATGTCATGTCTTTTAATGGAATGTCAGGAATGTCATGTCATAGAATGGAATGTCAGGAATGTCATGTCTTTTAATGGAATGTCAGGAATGTCATGTCATAGAATGGAATGTCATGTCAGAATGGAATGTCAAGAATGTCATGTCATAGAATGGAATGTCAGGAATGTCATGTCTTTTCATGGAATGTCAGGAATGTCATGTCTTTTAATGGAATGTCAGGAATGTCATGTCATAGAATGGAATGTCAGGAATGTCATGTCTTTTAATGGAATGTCAGGAATGTCATGTCATAGAATGGAATGTCAGGAATGTCATGTCTTTTAATGGAATGTCAGGAATGTCATGTCATAGAATGGAATGTCATGTCTTGGAATGGAATGTCAGGAATGTCATGTCTTTTAATGGAATGTCAGGAATGTCATGTCATAGAACGGAATGTCATGTCTTTTAATGGAATGTCAGGAATGTCATGTCTTTTAATGGAATGTCAGGAATGTCATGTCATAGAATGGAATGTCAGGAATGTCATGTCTTTTAATGGAATGTCATGTCTTGGAATAGAATGTCAGGAATGTCATGTCTTTTAATGGAATGTCAGGAATGTCATATCATAGAATGGAATGTCAGGAATGTCATGTCTTTTAATGGAATGTCAGGAATGTCATGTCTTTTAATGGAATGTCAGGAATGTCATGTCTTTTAATGGAATGTCATGTCTTTTAATGGAATGTCAGGAATATCATGTCTTTTAATGGAATGTCAGGAATGTCATGTCTTTTAATGGAATGTCAGGAATGTGATGTGTTTTAATGGAATGTCATGTCTTTTAATGGAATGTCAGGAATGTCATGTATTTTAATGGAATGTCAGGAATGTCATGTCATAGAATGGAATGTCAGGAATGTCATGTCTTTTAATGGAATGTCAGGAATGTCATGTCATAGAATGGAATGTCATGTCATAGAATGGAATGTCAGGAATGTCATGTCATAGAATGGAATGTCAGGAATGTCATGTCTTTTCATGGAATGTCAGGAATGTCATGTCTTTTAATGGAATGTCAGGAATGTCATGTCATAGAATGGAATGTCAGGAATGTCATGTCTTTTAATGGAATGTCAGGAATGTCATGTCATAGAATGGAATGTCAGGAATGTCATGTCTTTTAATGGAATGTCAGGAATGTCATGTCATAGAATGGAATGTCATGTCTTGGAATGGAATGTCAGGAATGTCATGTCTTTTAATGGAATGTTAGGAATGTCATGTCATAGAACGGAATGTCATGTCTTTTAATGGAATGTCAGGAATGTCATGTCTTTTAATGGAATGTCAGGAATGTCATGTCATAGAATGGAATGTCAGGAATGTCATGTCTTTTAATGGAATGTCAGGAATGTCATGTCATAGAATGGAATGTCATGTGTTGGAATGGAATGTCAGGAATGTCACGTCTTTTAATGGAATGTCAGGAATGTCATGTCATAGAACGGAATGTCATGTCTTTTAATGGAATATCAGGAATGTCATGTCATAGAATGGAATGTCAGGAATGTCATGTCTTTTCATGGAATGTCAGGAATAACATGTCATAGAATGGAATGTCATGTCATAGAATGGAATGTCAGGAATGTCATGTCATAGAACGGAATATCAGGAATGTCATGTCTTTTCATGGAATGTCATGTCTTTTCATGGAATGTCAGGAATGTCATGTCTTTTAATGGAATGTCAGGAATGTCATGTCATAGAATGGAATGTCAGGAATGTCATGTCTTTTAATGGAATGTCAGGAATGTCATGTCTTTTAATGGAATGTCATGTCTTGGAATGGAATGTCAGGAATGTCATGTCTTAATGGAATGTCATGTCTTTTAATGGAATGTCAGGAATGTCATGTCTTTTAATGGAATGTCAGGAATGTCATGTCTTTTAATGGAATGTCAGGAATGTCATGTCTTTTAATGGAATGTCATGTCTTTTAATGGAATGTCAGGAATGTCATGTCTTTTAATGGAATGTCAGGAATGTCATGTCATAGAATGGAATGTCAGGAATGTCATGTCTTTTAATGGAATGTCAGGAATGTCATGTCATAGAATGGAATGTCAGGAATGTCATGTCTTTTAATGGAATGTCAGGAATGTCATGTCATAGAATGGAATGTCAGGAATGTCATGTCTTTTAATGGAATGTCAGGAATGTCATGTCATAGAATGGAATGTCAGGAATGTCATGTCATTTAATGGAATGTCAGGAATGTCATGTCATAGAATGGAATGTCATGTCTTGGAATGGAATGTCAGGAATGTCATGTCTTTTAATGGAATGTTAGGAATGTCATGTCATAGAACGGAATGTCATGTCTTTTAATGGAATGTCAGGAATGTCATGTCTTTTAATGGAATGTCAGGAATGTCATGTCTTTTAATGGAATGTCAGGAATGTCATGTCATATTATGGAATGTCAGGAATGTCATGTCTTTTAATGGAATGTCAGGAATGTCATGTCATAGAATGGAATGTCATGTCATAGAATGGAATGTCAGGAATGTCATGTCTTTTCATGGAATGTCAGGAATGTCATGTCATAGAATAGAATGTCATGTCATAGAATAGAATGTCATGTCATAGAATGGAATGTCAGGAATGTCATGTCAGAATGGAATGTCAGGAATGTCATGTCTTTTAATGGAATGTCAGGAATGTCATGTCTTTTAATGGAATGTCAGGAATGTCATGTCATAGAATGGAATGTCAGGAATGTCATGTATTTTAATGGAATGTCAGGAATGTCATGTCATAGAATGGAATGTCAGGAATGTCTTGTCTTTTAATGGAATGTCAAGAATGTCATGTCATAGAATGGAATGTCATGTCTTTTAATGGAATGTCAGGAACGTCATGTCATAGAACGGAATGTCATGTCTTTTAATGGAATGTCAGGAATGTCATGTCTTTTAATGGAATGTCAGGAATGTCATGTCATAGAATGGAATGTCAGGAATGTCATGTCTTTTAATGGAATGTCAGGAATGTCATGTCTTGGAATGGAATGTCAGGAATGTCATGTCTTTTAATGGAATGTCAGGAATGTCATGTCATAGAATGGAATGTCCTGAATGTCATGTCTTTTAATGGAATGTCATGTCTTTTCATGGAATGTCAGGAATGTCATGTCTTTTCATGGAATGTCAGGAATGTCATGTCTTTTAATGGAATGTCAAGAATATCATGTCTTGGAATGGAATGTCAGGAATGTCATGTCTTTTAATGGAATGTCAGGAATGTCATGTCTTTTAATGGAATGTCAGGAATGTCAT
The DNA here is from genome assembly GCF_964204655.1 of Triturus cristatus. Lineage (NCBI taxonomy): Eukaryota > Metazoa > Chordata > Amphibia > Caudata > Salamandridae > Triturus > Triturus cristatus. Next base: position 837,202,996 of record NC_140591.1, read on the forward strand.
GTCTTGGAATGGAATGTCAGGAATGTCATGTCTTTTAATGGAATGTCAGGAATGTCATGTCATAGAATGGAATGTCAGGAATGTCATGTCTTTTAATGGAATGTCAGGAATGTCATGTCATAGAATGGAATGTCAGGAATGTCATGTCTTTTAATGGAATGTCAGGAATGTCATGTCTTTTAATGGAATGTCATGTCTTTTAATGGAATGTCAGGAATGTCATGTCTTTTAATGGAATGTCAGGAATGTCATGTCTTTTAATGGAATGTCAGGAATGTCATGTCTTTTAATGGAATGTCATGTCTTTTAATGGAATGTCAGGAATGGCATGTCTTTTAATGGAATGTCAGGAATGTCATGTCATAGAATGGAATGTCAGGAATGTCATGTCTTTTAATGGAATGTCAGGAATGTCATGTCTTTTAATGGAATGTCAGGAATGTCATGTCATAGAATGGAATGTCAGGAATGTCATGTCTTTTCATGGAATGTCAGGAATGTCATGTCATAGAATGGAATGTCATGTCATAGAATGGAATGTCAGGAATGTCATGTCATAGAATGGAATGTCAGGAATGTCATGTCTTTTAATGGAATGTCAGGAATGTCATGTATTTTAATGGAATGTCAGGAATGTCATGTCTTTTAATGGAATGTCAAGAATGTCATGTCTTTTAATGGAATGTCAGGAATGTCATGTCTTTTAATGGAATGTCAGGAATGTCATGTCTTGGAATGGAATGTCAGGAATGTCATGTCTTTTAATGGAATATCAGGAATGTCATGTCTTTTCATGGAATGACAGGAATGTCATGTCTTTTAATGGAATGTCAGGAATGTCATGTCATAGAATGGAATGTCAGGAATGTCATGTCTTTTAATGGAATGTCAGGAATGTCATGTCATAGAATGGAATGTCAGGAATGTCATGTCTTTTAATGGAATGTCAGGAATGTCATGTCTTTTAATGGAATGTCATGTCTTTTAATGGAATGTCAGGAATGTCATGTCTTTTAATGGAATGTCAGGAATGTCATGTCTTTTAATGGAATGTCAGGAATGTCATGTCTTTTAATGGAATGTCATGTCTTTTAATGGAATGTCAGGAATGTCATGTCTTTTAATGGAATGTCAGGAATGTCATGTCATAGAATGGAATGTCAGGAATGTCATGTCTTTTAATGGAATGTCAGGAATGTCATGTCTTTTAATGGAATGTCAGGAATGTCATGTCATAGAATGGAATGTCAGGAATGTCATGTCTTTTCATGGAATGTCAGGAATGTCATGTCATAGAATGGAATGTCATGTCATATAATGGAATGTCAGGAATGTCATGTCATAGAATGGAATGTCAGGAATGTCATGTCTTTTAATGGAATGTCAGGAATGTCATGTATTTTAATGGAATGTCAGGAATGTCATGTCTTTTAATGGAATGTCAGGAATGTCATGTCTTTTCATGGAATGTCAGGAATGTCATGTCTTTTAATGGAATGTCAGGAATGTCATGTCTTGGAATGGAATGTCAGGAATGTCATGTCTTTTAATGGAATGTCAGGAATGTCATGTCTTTTCATGGAATGTCAGGAATGTCATGTCTTTTAATGGAATGTCAGGAATGTCATGTCATAGAATGGAATGTCAGGAATGTCATGTCTTTTAATGGAATGTCAGGAATGTCATGTCTTTTAATGGAATGTCAGGAATGTCATGTCATAGAATGGAATGTCAGGAATGTCATATCTTTTAATGGAATGTCAGGAATGTCATGTCATAGAATGGAATGTCAGGAATGTCATGTCTTTTAATGGAATGTCAGGAATGTCATGTCATAGAATGGAATGTCATGTCTTGGAATGGAATGTCAGGAATGTCATGTCTTTTAATGGAATGTCAGGAATGTCATGTCATAGAACGGAATGTCATGTCTTTTAATGGAATGTCAGGAATGTAATGTCTTTTAATGGAATGTCAGGAATGTCATGTCATAGAATGGAATGTCAGGAATGTCATGTCATAGAATGGAATGTCAGGAATGTCATGTCATAGAATGGAATGTCAGGAATGTCATGTCTTTTAATGGAATGTCAGGAATGTCATGTATTTTAATGGAATGTCAGGAATGTCATGTCTTTTAATGGAATGTCAGGAATGTCATGTCTTTTAATGGAATGTCATGTCTTGGAATGGAATGTCAGGAATGTCATGTCTTAATGGAATGTCATGTCTTTTAATGGAATGTCAGGAATGTCATGTCTTTTAATGGAATGTCAGGAATGTCATGTCTTTTAATGGAATGTCAGGAATGTCATGTCTTTTAATGGAATGTCATGTCTTTTAATGGAATGTCAGGAATGTCATGTCTTTTAATGGCATGTCAGGAATGTCATGTCATAGAATGGAATGTCAGGAATGTCATGTCTTTTAATGGAATGTCAGGAATGTCATGTCATATTATGGAATGTCAGGAATGTCATGTCTTTTAATGGAATGTCAGGAATGTCATGTCATAGAATGGAATGTCAGGAATGTCATGTCTTTTAATGGAATGTCAGGAATGTCATGTCATAGAATGGAATGTCATGTCTTGGAATAGAATGTCAGGAATGTCATGTCTTTTAATGGAATGTCAGGAATGTCATGTCATAGAACGGAATGTCATGTCTTTTAATGGAATGTCAGGAATGTCATGTCTTTTAATGGAATGTCAGGAATGTCATGTCTTTTAATGGAATGTCATGTCTTGGAATGGAATGTCAGGAATGTCATGTCTTAATGGAATGTCATGTCTTTTAATGGAATGTCAGGAATGTCATGTCTTTTAATGGAATGTCAGGAATGTCATGTCTTTTAATGGAATGTCAGGAATGTCATGTCTTTTAATGGAATGTCATGTCTTTTAATGGAATGTCAGGAATGTCATGTCATAGAATGGAATGTCAGGAATGTCATGTCTTTTAATGGAATGTCAGGAATGTCATGTCATAGAATGGAATGTCATGTCAGAATGGAATGTCAAGAATGTCATGTCATAGAATGGAATGTCAGGAATGTCATGTCTTTTCATGGAATGTCAGGAATGTCATGTCTTTTAATGGAATGTCAGGAATGTCATGTCATAGAATGGAATGTCAGGAATGTCATGTCTTTTAATGGAATGTCAGGAATGTCATGTCATAGAATGGAATGTCAGGAATGTCATGTCTTTTAATGGAATGTCAGGAATGTCATGTCATAGAATGGAATGTCATGTCTTGGAATGGAATGTCAGGAATGTCATGTCTTTTAATGGAATGTCAGGAATGTCATGTCATAGAACGGAATGTCATGTCTTTTAATGGAATGTCAGGAATGTCATGTCTTTTAATGGAATGTCAGGAATGTCATGTCATAGAATGGAATGTCAGGAATGTCATGTCTTTTAATGGAATGTCATGTCTTGGAATAGAATGTCAGGAATGTCATGTCTTTTAATGGAATGTCAGGAATGTCATATCATAGAATGGAATGTCAGGAATGTCATGTCTTTTAATGGAATGTCAGGAATGTCATGTCTTTTAATGGAATGTCAGGAATGTCATGTCTTTTAATGGAATGTCATGTCTTTTAATGGAATGTCAGGAATATCATGTCTTTTAATGGAATGTCAGGAATGTCATGTCTTTTAATGGAATGTCAGGAATGTCATGTCATAGAATGGAATGTCAGGAATGTCATGTCTTTTAATGGAATGTCAGGAATGTCATGTCTTTTAATGGAATGTCATGTCTTTTAATGGAATGTCAGGAATGTCATGTCTTTTAATGGAATGTCAGGAATGTCATGTCTTTTAATGGAATGTCAGGAATGTCATGTCTTTTAATGGAATGTCATGTCTTTTAATGGAATGTCAGGAATGTCATGTCTTTTAATGGAATGTCAGGAATGTCATGTCATAGAATGGAATGTCAGGAATGTCATGTCTTTTAATGGAATGTCAGGAATGTCATGTCTTTTAATGGAATGTCAGGAATGTCATGTCATAGAATGGAATGTCAGGAATGTCATGTCTTTTCATGGAATGTCAGGAATGTCATGTCATAGAATGGAATGTCATGTCATAGAATGGAATGTCAGGAATGTCATGTCATAGAATGGAATGTCAGGAATGTCATGTCTTTTAATGGAATGTCAGGAATGTCATGTCTTTTCATGGAATGTCAGGAATGTCATGTCTTTTCATGGAATGTCAGGAATGTCATGTCTTTTAATGGAATGTCAGGAATGTCATGTCTTGGAATGGAATGTCAGGAATGTCATGTCTTTTAATGGAATGTCAGGAATGTCATGTCTTTTAATGGAATGTCAGGAATGTCATGTATTTTAATGGAATGTCAGGAATGTCATGTCTTTTAATGGAATGTCAAGAATGTCATGTCTTTTAATGGAATGTCAGGAATGTCATGTATTTTAATGGAATGTCAGGAATGTCATGTCTTTTAATGGAATGTCAAGAATGTCATGTCTTTTAATGGAATGTCAGGAATGTCATGTCTTTTAATGGAATGTCAGGAATGTCATGTCATAGAATGGAATGTCAGGAATGTCATGTCTTTTCATGGAATGTCAGGAATGTCATGTCATAGAATGGAATGTCATGTCATAGAATGGAATGTCAGGAATGTCATGTCATAGAATGGAATGTCAGGAATGTCATGTCTTTTAATGGAATGTCAGGAATGTCATGTATTTTAATGGAATGTCAGGAATGTCATGTCTTTTAATGGAATGTCAAGAATGTCATGTCTTTTAATGGAATGTCAGGAATGTCATGTCTTTTAATGGAATGTCAGGAATGTCATGTCTTGGAATGGAATGTCAGGAATGTCATGTCTTTTAATGGAATATCAGGAATGTCATGTCTTTTCATGGAATGACAGGAATGTCATGTCTTTTAATGGAATGTCAGGAATGTCATGTCATAGAATGGAATGTCAGGAATGTCATGTCTTTTAATGGAATGTCAGGAATGTCATGTCATAGAATGGAATGTCAGGAATGTCATGTCTTTTAATGGAATGTCAGGAATGTCATGTCTTTTAATGGAATGTCATGTCTTTTAATGGAATGTCAGGAATGTCATGTCTTTTAATGGAATGTCAGGAATGTCATGTCTTTTAATGGAATGTCAGGAATGTCATGTCTTTTAATGGAATGTCATGTCTTTTAATGGAATGTCAGGAATGTCATGTCTTTTAATGGAATGTCAGGAATGTCATGTCATAGAATGGAATGTCAGGAATGTCATGTCTTTTAATGGAATGTCAGGAATGTCATGTCTTTTAATGGAATGTCAGGAATGTCATGTCATAGAATGGAATGTCAGGAATGTCATGTCTTTTCATGGAATGTCAGGAATGTCATGTCATAGAATGGAATGTCATGTCATATAATGGAATGTCAGGAATGTCATGTCATAGAATGGAATGTCAGGAATGTCATGTCTTTTAATGGAATGTCAGGAATGTCATGTATTTTAATGGAATGTCAGGAATGTCATGTCTTTTAATGGAATGTCAGGAATGTCATGTCTTTTCATGGAATGTCAGGAATGTCATGTCTTTTAATGGAATGTCAGGAATGTCATGTCTTGGAATGGAATGTCAGGAATGTCATGTCTTTTAATGGAATGTCAGGAATGTCATGTCTTTTCATGGAATGTCAGGAATGTCATGTCTTTTAATGGAATGTCAGGAATGTCATGTCATAGAATGGAATGTCAGGAATGTCATGTCTTTTAATGGAATGTCAGGAATGTCATGTCTTTTAATGGAATGTCAGGAATGTCATGTCATAGAATGGAATGTCAGGAATGTCATATCTTTTAATGGAATGTCAGGAATGTCATGTCATAGAATGGAATGTCAGGAATGTCATGTCTTTTAATGGAATGTCAGGAATGTCATGTCATAGAATGGAATGTCATGTCTTGGAATGGAATGTCAGGAATGTCATGTCTTTTAATGGAATGTCAGGAATGTCATGTCATAGAACGGAATGTCATGTCTTTTAATGGAATGTCAGGAATGTAATGTCTTTTAATGGAATGTCAGGAATGTCATGTCATAGAATGGAATGTCAGGAATGTCATGTCATAGAATGGAATGTCAGGAATGTCATGTCATAGAATGGAATGTCAGGAATGTCATGTCTTTTAATGGAATGTCAGGAATGTCATGTATTTTAATGGAATGTCAGGAATGTCATGTCTTTTAATGGAATGTCAGGAATGTCATGTCTTTTAATGGAATGTCATGTCTTGGAATGGAATGTCAGGAATGTCATGTCTTAATGGAATGTCATGTCTTTTAATGGAATGTCAGGAATGTCATGTCTTTTAATGGAATGTCAGGAATGTCATGTCTTTTAATGGAATGTCAGGAATGTCATGTCTTTTAATGGAATGTCATGTCTTTTAATGGAATGTCAGGAATGTCATGTCTTTTAATGGCATGTCAGGAATGTCATGTCATAGAATGGAATGTCAGGAATGTCATGTCTTTTAATGGAATGTCAGGAATGTCATGTCATATTATGGAATGTCAGGAATGTCATGTCTTTTAATGGAATGTCAGGAATGTCATGTCATAGAATGGAATGTCAGGAATGTCATGTCTTTTAATGGAATGTCAGGAATGTCATGTCATAGAATGGAATGTCATGTCTTGGAATAGAATGTCAGGAATGTCATGTCTTTTAATGGAATGTCAGGAATGTCATGTCATAGAACGGAATGTCATGTCTTTTAATGGAATGTCAGGAATGTCATGTCTTTTAATGGAATGTCAGGAATGTCATGTCTTTTAATGGAATGTCATGTCTTGGAATGGAATGTCAGGAATGTCATGTCTTAATGGAATGTCATGTCTTTTAATGGAATGTCAGGAATGTCATGTCTTTTAATGGAATGTCAGGAATGTCATGTCTTTTAATGGAATGTCAGGAATGTCATGTCTTTTAATGGAATGTCATGTCTTTTAATGGAATGTCAGGAATGTCATGTCATAGAATGGAATGTCAGGAATGTCATGTCTTTTAATGGAATGTCAGGAATGTCATGTCATAGAATGGAATGTCATGTCAGAATGGAATGTCAAGAATGTCATGTCATAGAATGGAATGTCAGGAATGTCATGTCTTTTCATGGAATGTCAGGAATGTCATGTCTTTTAATGGAATGTCAGGAATGTCATGTCATAGAATGGAATGTCAGGAATGTCATGTCTTTTAATGGAATGTCAGGAATGTCATGTCATAGAATGGAATGTCAGGAATGTCATGTCTTTTAATGGAATGTCAGGAATGTCATGTCATAGAATGGAATGTCATGTCTTGGAATGGAATGTCAGGAATGTCATGTCTTTTAATGGAATGTCAGGAATGTCATGTCATAGAACGGAATGTCATGTCTTTTAATGGAATGTCAGGAATGTCATGTCTTTTAATGGAATGTCAGGAATGTCATGTCATAGAATGGAATGTCAGGAATGTCATGTCTTTTAATGGAATGTCATGTCTTGGAATAGAATGTCAGGAATGTCATGTCTTTTAATGGAATGTCAGGAATGTCATATCATAGAATGGAATGTCAGGAATGTCATGTCTTTTAATGGAATGTCAGGAATGTCATGTCTTTTAATGGAATGTCAGGAATGTCATGTCTTTTAATGGAATGTCATGTCTTTTAATGGAATGTCAGGAATATCATGTCTTTTAATGGAATGTCAGGAATGTCATGTCTTTTAATGGAATGTCAGGAATGTCATGTCATAGAATGGAATGTCAGGAATGTCATGTCTTTTAATGGAATGTCAGGAATGTCATGTCTTTTAATGGAATGTCATGTCTTTTAATGGAATGTCAGGAATGTCATGTCTTTTAATGGAATGTCAGGAATGTCATGTCTTTTAATGGAATGTCAGGAATGTCATGTCTTTTAATGGAATGTCATGTCTTTTAATGGAATGTCAGGAATGTCATGTCTTTTAATGGAATGTCAGGAATGTCATGTCATAGAATGGAATGTCAGGAATGTCATGTCTTTTAATGGAATGTCAGGAATGTCATGTCTTTTAATGGAATGTCAGGAATGTCATGTCATAGAATGGAATGTCAGGAATGTCATGTCTTTTCATGGAATGTCAGGAATGTCATGTCATAGAATGGAATGTCATGTCATAGAATGGAATGTCAGGAATGTCATGTCATAGAATGGAATGTCAGGAATGTCATGTCTTTTAATGGAATGTCAGGAATGTCATGTCTTTTCATGGAATGTCAGGAATGTCATGTCTTTTCATGGAATGTCAGGAATGTCATGTCTTTTAATGGAATGTCAGGAATGTCATGTCTTGGAATGGAATGTCAGGAATGTCATGTCTTTTAATGGAATGTCAGGAATGTCATGTCTTTTAATGGAATGTCAGGAATGTCATGTATTTTAATGGAATGTCAGGAATGTCATGTCTTTTAATGGAATGTCAAGAATGTCATGTCTTTTAATGGAATGTCAGGAATGTCATGTATTTTAATGGAATGTCAGGAATGTCATGTCTTTTAATGGAATGTCAAGAATGTCATGTCTTTTAATGGAATGTCAGGAATGTCATGTCTTTTAATGGAATGTCAGGAATGTCATGTCTTGGAATGGAATGTCAGGAATGTCATGTCTTTTAATGGAATATCAGGAATGTCATGTCTTTTCATGGAATGACAGGAATGTCATGTCTTTTAATGGAATGTCAGGAATGTCATGTCATAGAATGGAATGTCAGGAATGTCATGTCTTTTAATGGAATGTCAGGAATGTCATGTCATAGAATGGAATGTCAGGAATGTCATGTCTTTTAATGGAATGTCAGGAATGTCATGTCTTTTAATGGAATGTCATGTCTTTTAATGGAATGTCAGGAATGTCATGTCTTTTAATGGAATGTCAGGAATGTCATGTCTTTTAATGGAATGTCAGGAATGTCATGTCTTTTAATGGAATGTCATGTCTTTTAATGGAATGTCAGGAATGTCATGTCTTTTAATGGAATGTCAGGAATGTCATGTCATAGAATGGAATGTCAGGAATGTCATGTCTTTTAATGGAATGTCAGGAATGTCATGTCTTTTAATGGAATGTCAGGAATGTCATGTCATAGAATGGAATGTCAGGAATGTCATGTCTTTTCATGGAATGTCAGGAATGTCATGTCATAGAATGGAATGTCATGTCATATAATGGAATGTCAGGAATGTCATGTCATAGAATGGAATGTCAGGAATGTCATGTCTTTTAATGGAATGTCAGGAATGTCATGTATTTTAATGGAATGTCAGGAATGTCATGTCTTTTAATGGAATGTCAGGAATGTCATGTCTTTTCATGGAATGTCAGGAATGTCATGTCTTTTAATGGAATGTCAGGAATGTCATGTCTTGGAATGGAATGTCAGGAATGTCATGTCTTTTAATGGAATGTCAGGAATGTCATGTCTTTTCATGGAATGTCAGGAATGTCATGTCTTTTAATGGAATGTCAGGAATGTCATGTCATAGAATGGAATGTCAGGAATGTCATGTCTTTTAATGGAATGTCAGGAATGTCATGTCTTTTAATGGAATGTCAGGAATGTCATGTCATAGAATGGAATGTCAGGAATGTCATATCTTTTAATGGAATGTCAGGAATGTCATGTCATAGAATGGAATGTCAGGAATGTCATGTCTTTTAATGGAATGTCAGGAATGTCATGTCATAGAATGGAATGTCATGTCTTGGAATGGAATGTCAGGAATGTCATGTCTTTTAATGGAATGTCAGGAATGTCATGTCATAGAACGGAATGTCATGTCTTTTAATGGAATGTCAGGAATGTAATGTCTTTTAATGGAATGTCAGGAATGTCATGTCATAGAATGGAATGTCAGGAATGTCATGTCATAGAATGGAATGTCAGGAATGTCATGTCATAGAATGGAATGTCAGGAATGTCATGTCTTTTAATGGAATGTCAGGAATGTCATGTATTTTAATGGAATGTCAGGAATGTCATGTCTTTTAATGGAATGTCAGGAATGTCATGTCTTTTAATGGAATGTCATGTCTTGGAATGGAATGTCAGGAATGTCATGTCTTAATGGAATGTCATGTCTTTTAATGGAATGTCAGGAATGTCATGTCTTTTAATGGAATGTCAGGAATGTCATGTCTTTTAATGGAATGTCAGGAATGTCATGTCTTTTAATGGAATGTCATGTCTTTTAATGGAATGTCAGGAATGTCATGTCTTTTAATGGCATGTCAGGAATGTCATGTCATAGAATGGAATGTCAGGAATGTCATGTCTTTTAATGGAATGTCAGGAATGTCATGTCATATTATGGAATGTCAGGAATGTCATGTCTTTTAATGGAATGTCAGGAATGTCATGTCATAGAATGGAATGTCAGGAATGTCATGTCTTTTAATGGAATGTCAGGAATGTCATGTCATAGAATGGAATGTCATGTCTTGGAATAGAATGTCAGGAATGTCATGTCTTTTAATGGAATGTCAGGAATGTCATGTCATAGAACGGAATGTCATGTCTTTTAATGGAATGTCAGGAATGTCATGTCTTTTAATGGAATGTCAGGAATGTCATGTCTTTTAATGGAATGTCATGTCTTGGAATGGAATGTCAGGAATGTCATGTCTTAATGGAATGTCATGTCTTTTAATGGAATGTCAGGAATGTCATGTCTTTTAATGGAATGTCAGGAATGTCATGTCTTTTAATGGAATGTCAGGAATGTCATGTCTTTTAATGGAATGTCATGTCTTTTAATGGAATGTCAGGAATGTCATGTCATAGAATGGAATGTCAGGAATGTCATGTCTTTTAATGGAATGTCAGGAATGTCATGTCATAGAATGGAATGTCATGTCAGAATGGAATGTCAAGAATGTCAAGTCATAGAATGGAATGTCAGGAATGTCATGTCTTTTCATGGAATGTCAGGAATGTCATGTCTTTTAATGGAATGTCAGGAATGTCATGTCATAGAATGGAATGTCAGGAATGTCATGTCTTTTAATGGAATGTCAGGAATGTCATGTCATAGAATGGAATGTCAGGAATGTCATGTCTTTTAATGGAATGTCAGGAATGTCATGTCATAGAATGGAATGTCATGTCTTGGAATGGAATGTCAGGAATGTCATGTCTTTTAATGGAATGTCAGGAATGTCATGTCATAGAACGGAATGTCATGTCTTTTAATGGAATGTCAGGAATGTCATGTCTTTTAATGGAATGTCAGGAATGTCATGTCATAGAATGGAATGTCAGGAATGTCATGTCTTTTAATGGAATGTCATGTCTTGGAATAGAATGTCAGGAATGTCATGTCTTTTAATGGAATGTCAGGAATGTCATATCATAGAATGGAATGTCAGGAATGTCATGTCTTTTAATGGAATGTCAGGAATGTCATGTCTTTTAATGGAATGTCAGGAATGTCATGTCTTTTAGGAATGTCATGTCTTTTAATGGAATGTCAGGAATATCATGTCTTTTAATGGAATGTCAGGAATGTCATGTCTTTTAATGGAATGTCAGGAATGTCATGTCATAGAATGGAATGTCAGGAATGTCATGTCTTTTAATGGAATGTCAGGAATGTCATGTCTTTTAATGGAATGTCATGTCTTTTAATGGAATGTCAGGAATGTCATGTCTTTTAATGGAATGTCAGGAATGTCATGTCTTTTAATGGAATGTCAGGAATGTCATGTCTTTTAATGGAATGTCATGTCTTTTAATGGAATGTCAGGAATGTCATGTCTTTTAATGGAATGTCAGGAATGTCATGTCATAGAATGGAATGTCAGGAATGTCATGTCTTTTAATGGAATGTCAGGAATGTCATGTCTTTTAATGGAATGTCAGGAATGTCATGTCATAGAATGGAATGTCAGGAATGTCATGTCTTTTCATGGAATGTCAGGAATGTCATGTCATAGAATGGAATGTCATGTCATAGAATGGAATGTCAGGAATGTCATGTCATAGAATGGAATGTCAGGAATGTCATGTCTTTTAATGGAATGTCAGGAATGTCATGTCTTTTCATGGAATGTCAGGAATGTCATGTCTTTTCATGGAATGTCAGGAATGTCATGTCTTTTAATGGAATGTCAGGAATGTCATGTCTTGGAATGGAATGTCAGGAATGTCATGTCTTTTAATGGAATGTCAGGAATGTCATGTCTTTTAATGGAATGTCAGGAATGTCATGTCTTTTAATGGAATGTCAGGAATGTCATGTCATAGAATGGAATGTCAGGAATGTCATGTCTTTTAATGGAATGTCAGGAATGTCATGTCTTTTAATGGAATGTCAGGAATGTCATGTCATAGAATGGAATGTCAGGAATGTCATGTCTTTTAATGGAATGTCAGGAATGTCATGTATTTTAATGGAATGTCAGGAATGTCATGTCTTTTAATGGAATGTCAGGAATGTCATGTATTTTAATGGAATGTCAGGAATGTCATGTCTTTTAATGGAATGTTATGTCTTGGAATGGAATGTCAGGAATGTCATGTCTTTTAATGGAATGTCATGTCTTTTAATGGAATGTCAGGAATGTGAATGTCAGGAATGTCATGTCTTTTAATGGAATGTCAGGAATGTCATGTCTTTTAATGGAATGTCAGGAATGTCATGTCTTTTAATGGAATGTCATGTCTTTTAATGGAATGTCAGGAATGTCATGTCTTTTAATGGAATGTCAGGAATGTCATGTCATAGAATGCAATGTCAGGAATGTCATGTCTTTTAATGGAATGTCAGGAATGTCATGTCATAGAATGGAATGTCATGTCAGAATGGAATGTCAAGAATGTCATGTCATAGAATGGAATGTCAGGAATGTCATGTCTTTTCATGGAATGTCAGGAATGTCATGTCTTTTAATGGAATGTCAGGAATGTCATGTCATAGAATGGAATGTCAGGAATGTCATGTCTTTTAATGGAATGTCAGGAATGTCATGTCATAGAATGGAATGTCAGGAATGTCATGTCTTTTAATGGAATGTCAGGAATGTCATGTCATAGAATGGAATGTCATGTCTTGGAATGGAATGTCAGGAATGTCATGTCTTTTAATGGAATGTTAGGAATGTCAGGTCATAGAACGGAATGTCATGTCTTTTAATGGAATGTCAGGAATGTCATGTCTTTTAATGGAATGTCAGGAATGTCATGTCATAGAATGGAATGTCAGGAATGTCATGTCTTTTAATGGAATGTCAGGAATGTGATGTCTTTTAATGGAATGTCGTGTCTTGGAATGGAATGTCAGGAATGTCATGTCTTAATGGAATGTCATATCTTTTAATGGAATGTCAGGAATGTCATGTCATAGAATGGAATGTCAGGAATGTCATGTCTTTTCATGGAATGTCATGTCATAGAATGGAATGTCATGTCATAGAATGGAATGTCAGGAATGTCATGTCATAGAATGGAATGTCAGGAATGTCATGTCTTTTAATGGAATGTCAGGAATGTCATGTATTTTAATGGAATGTCAGGAATGTCATGTCTTTTAATGGAATGCCAGGAATGTCATGTATTTTAATGGAATGTCAGGAATGTCATGTCTTTTAATGGAATGTTATGTCTTGGAATGGAATGTCAGGAATGTCATGTCTTTTAATGGAATGTCATGTCTTTTAATGGAATGTCAGGAATGTGAATGTCAGGAATGTCATGTCTTTTAATGGAATGTCAGGAATGTCATGTCTTTTAATGGAATGTCAGGAATGTCATGTCTTTTAATGGAATGTCATGTCTTTTAATGGAATGTCAGGAATGTCATGTCTTTTAATGGAATGTCAGGAATGTCATGTCATAGAATGCAATGTCAGGAATGTCATGTCTTTTAATGGAATGTCAGGAATGTCATGTCATAGAATGGAATGTCATGTCAGAATGGAATGTCAAGAATGTCATGTCATAGAATGGAATGTCAGGAATGTCATGTCTTTTCATGGAATGTCAGGAATGTCATGTCTTTTAATGGAATGTCAGGAATGTCATGTCATAGAATGGAATGTCAGGAATGTCATGTCTTTTAATGGAATGTCAGGAATGTCATGTCATAGAATGGAATGTCAGGAATGTCATGTCTTTTAATGGAATGTCAGGAATGTCATGTCATAGAATGGAATGTCATGTCTTGGAATGGAATGTCAGGAATGTCATGTCTTTTAATGGAATGTTAGGAATGTCAGGTCATAGAACGGAATGTCATGTCTTTTAATGGAATGTCAGGAATGTCATGTCTTTTAATGGAATGTCAGGAATGTCATGTCATAGAATAGAATGTCAGGAATGTCATGTCTTTTAATGGAATGTCAGGAATGTGATGTCTTTTAATGGAATGTCGTGTCTTGGAATGGAATGTCAGGAATGTCATGTCTTAATGGAATGTCATGTCTTTTAATGGAATGTCAGGAATGTCATGTCTTTTAATGGAATGTCAGGAATGTCATGTCTTTTAATGGAATGTCAGGAATGTCATGTCTTTTAATGGAATGTCATGTCTTTTAATGGAATGTCAGGAATGTCATGTCTTTTAATGGAATGTCAGGAATGTCATGTCATAGAATGCAATGTCCGGAATGTCATGTCTTTTAATGGAATGTCAGGAATGTCATGTCATAGAATGGAATGTCATGTCAGAATGGAATGTCAAGAATGTCATGTCATAGAATGGAATGTCAGGAATGTCATGTCTTTTCATGGAATGTCAGGAATGTCATGTCTTTTAATGGAATGTCAGGAATGTCATGTCATAGAATGTCATGTCTTGGAATGTCATGTCTTTTAATGGAATGTCAGGAATGTCATGTCATAGAATGGAATGTCAGGAATGTCATGTCTTTTAATGGAATGTCAGGAATGTCATGTCATAGAATGAAATGTCATGTCTTGGAATGGAATGTCAGGAATGTCATGTCTTTTAATGGAATGTTAGGAATGTCATGTCATAGAACGGAATGTCATGTCTTTTAATGGAATGTCAGGAATGTCATGTCTTTTAATGGAATGTCAGGAATGTCATGTCTTTTAATGGAATGTTATGTCTTGGAATGGAATGTCAGGAATGTCATGTCTTTTAATGGAATGTCATGTCTTTTAATGGAATGTCAGGAATGTGAATGTCAGGAATGTCATGTCTTTTAATGGAATGTCAGGAATGTCATGTCTTTTAATGGAATGTCAGGAATGTCATGTCTTGGAATGGAATGTCAGGAATGTCATGTCTTTTAATGGAATGTCAGGAATGTCATGTCATAGAATGGAATGTCATGTCTTGGAATAGAATGTCAGGAATGTCATGTCTTTTAATGGAATGTCAGGAATGTCATGTCATAGAACGGAATGTCATGTCTTTTAATGGAATGTCAGGAATGTCATGTCTTTTAATGGAATGTCAGGAATGTCATGTCTTTTAATGGAATGTCATGTCTTGGAATGGAATGTCAGGAATGTCATGTCTTAATGGAATGTCATGTCTTTTAATGGAATGTCAGGAATGTCATGTCTTTTAATGGAATGTCAGGAAGTCATGTCTTTTAATGGAATGTCAGGAATGTCATGTCTTTTAATGGAATGTCATGTCTTTTAATGGAATGTCAGGAATGTCATGTCTTTTAATGGAATGTCAGGAATGTCGTGTCATAGAATGGAATGTCAGGAATGTCATGTCTTTTAATGGAATGTCAGGAATGTCATGTCATAGAATGGAATGTCATGTCAGAATGGAATGTCAAGAATGTCATGTCATAGAATGGAATGTCAGGAATGTCATGTCTTTTCATGGAATGCCAGGAATGTCATGTCTTTTAATGGAATGTCAGGAATGTCATGTCATAGAATGGAATGTCAGGAATGTCATGTCTTTTAATGGAATGTCAGGAATGTCATGTCATAGAATGGAATGACAGGAATGTCATGTCTTTTAATGGAATGTCAGGAATGTCATGTCATAGAATGGAATGTCATGTCTTGGAATGGAATGTCAGGAATGTCATGTCTTTTAATGGAATGTCAGGAATGTCATGTCATAGAACGGAATGGCATGTCTTTTAATGGAATGTCAGGAATGTCATGTCTTTTAATGGAATGTCAGGAATGTCATGTCATAGAATGGAATGTCAGGAATGTCATGTCTTTTAATGGAATGTCATGTCTTGGAATAGAATATCAGGAATGTCATGTCTTTTAATGGAATGTCAGGAATGTCATATCATAGAATGGAATGTCAGGAATGTCATGTCTTTTAATGGAATGTCAGGAATGTCATGTCTTTTAATGGAATGTCAGGAATGTCATGTCTTTTAATGGAATGTCAGGAATGTCATGTCTTTTAATGGAATGTCATGTCTTTTAATGGAATGTCAGGAATATCATGTCTTTTAATGGAATGTCAGGAATGTCATGTCTTTTAATGGAATGTCAGGAATGTCATGTCTTTTAATGGAATGTCATGTCTTTTAATGGAATGTCAGGAATGTCATGTATTTTAATGGAATGTCAGGAATGTCATGTCATAGAATGGAATGTCAGGAATGTCATGTCTTTTAATGGAATGTCAGGAATGTCATGTCATAGAATGGAATGTCATGTCATAGAATGGAATGTCAGGAATGTCATGTCATAGAATGGAATGTCAGGAATGTCATGTCTTTTCATGGAATGTCAGGAATATCATGTCTTTTAATGGAATGTCAGGAATGTCATGTCATAGAATGGAATGTCAGGAATGTCATGTCTTTTAATGGAATGTCAGGAATGTCATGTCATAGAATGGAATGTCAGGAATGTCATGTCTTTTAATGGAATGTCAGGAATGTCATGTCATAGAATGGAATGTCATGTCTTGGAATGGAATGTCAGGAATGTCATGTCTTTTAATGGAATGTTAGGAATGTCATGTCATAGAACAGAATGTCATGTCTTTTAATGGAATGTCAGGAATGTCATGTCTTTTAATGGAATGTCAGGAATGTCATGTCATAGAATGGAATGTCAGGAATGTCATGTCTTTTAATGGAATGTCAGGAATGTCATGTCATAGAATGGAATGTCATGTCTTGGAATGGAATGTCAGGAATGTCATGTCTTTTAATGGAATGTCAGGAATGTCATGTCATAGAACGGAATGTCATGTCTTTTAATGGAATGTCAGGAATGTCATGTCTTTTAATGGAATGTCAGGAATGTCATGTCTTTTAATGGAATGTCATGTCTTGGAATGGAATGTCAGGAATGTCATGTCTTAATGGAATGTCATGTCTTTTAATGGAATGTCAGGAATGTCATGTCTTTTAATGGAATGTCAGGAATGTCATGTCTTTTAATGGAATGTCAGGAATGTCATGTCTTTTAATGGAATGTCATGTCTTTTAATGGAATGTCAGGAATGTCATGTCTTTTAATGGCATGTCAGGAATGTCATGTCATAGAATGGAATGTCATGTCTTTTAATGGAATGTCAGGAATGTCATGTCATAGAATGGAATGTCAGGAATGTCATGTCTTTTAATGGAATGTCAGGAATGTCATGTCATAGAATGGAATGTCATGTCTTGAAATAGAATGTCAGGAATGTCATGTCTTTTAATGGAATGTCAGGAATGTCATGTCATAGAATGGAATGTCATGTCTTTTAATGGAATGTCAGGAATGTCATGTCTTTTAATGGAATGTCAGGAATGTCATGTCTTTTAATGGAATGTCATGTCTTGGAATGGAATGTCAGGAATGTCATGTCTTAATGGAATGTCATGTCTTTTAATGGAATGTCAGGAATGTCATGTCTTTTAATGGAATGTCAGGAATGTCATGTCTTTTAATGGAATGTCAGGAATGTCATGTCTTTTAATGGAATGTCATGTCTTTTAATGGAATGTCAGGAATGTCATGTCATAGAATGGAATGTCAGGAATGTCATGTCTTTTAATGGAATGTCAGGAATGTCATGTCATAGAATGGAATGTCATGTCAGAATGGAATGTCAAGAATGTCATGTCATAGAATGGAATGTCAGGAATGTCATGTCTTTTCATGGAATGTCAGGAATGTCATGTCTTTTAATGGAATGTCAGGAATGTCATGTCATAGAATGGAATGTCAGGAATGTCATGTCTTTTAATGGAATGTCAGGAATGTCATGTCATAGAATGGAATGTCAGGAATGTCATGTCTTTTAATGGAATGTCAGGAATGTCATGTCATAGAATGGAATGTCATGTCTTGGAATGGAATGTCAGGAATGTCATGTCTTTTAATGGAATGTCAAGAATGTCATGTCATAGAACGGAATGTCATGTCTTTTAATGGAATGTCAGGAATGTCATGTCTTTTAATGGAATGTCAGGAATGTCATGTCATAGAATGGAATGTCAGGAATGTCATGTCTTTTAATGGAATGTCATGTCTTGGAATAGAATATCAGGAATGTCATGTCTTTTAATGGAATGTCAGGAATGTCATATCATAGAATGGAATGTCAGGAATGTCATGTCTTTTAATGGAATGTCAGGAATGTCATGTCTTTTAATGGAATGTCAGGAATGTCATGTCTTTTAATGGAATGTCATGTCTTTTAATGGAATGTCAGGAATATCATGTCTTTTAATGGAATGTCAGGAATGTCATGTCTTTTAACGGAATGTCAGGAATGTCATGTCATAGAATGGAATGTCAGGAATGTCATGTCTTTTAATGGAATGTCAGGAATGTCATGTCTTTTAATGGAATGTCATGTCTTTTAATGGAATGTCAGGAATGTCATGTCTTTTAATGGAATGTCAGGAATGTCATGTCTTTTAATAGAATGTCAGGAATGTCATGTCTTTTAATGGAATGTCATGTCTTTTAATGGAATGTCAGGAATGTCATGTCATAGAATGGAATGTCAGGAATGTCATGTCTTTTAATGGAATGTCAGGAATGTCATGTCTTTTAATGGAATGTCAGGAATGTCATGTCATAGAATGGAATGTCAGGAATGTCATGTCTTTTCATGGAATGTCAGGAATGTCATGTCATAGAATGGAATGTCATGTCATAGAATGGAATGTCAGGAATGTCATGTCATAGAATGGAATGTCAGGAATGTCATGTCTTTTAATGGAATGTCAGGAATGTCATGTATTTTAATGGAATGTCAGGAATGTCATGTCTTTTAATGGAATGTCAGGAATGTCATGTCTTTTCATGGAATGTCAGGAATGTCATGTCTTTTAATGGAATGTCAGGAATGTCATGTCTTGGAATGGAATGTCAGGAATGTCATGTCTTTTAATGGAATGTCAGGAATGTCATGTCTTTTCATGGAATGTCAGGAATGTCATGTCTTTTAATGGAATGTCAGGAATGTCATGTCATAGAATGGAATGTCAGGAATGTCATGTCTTTTAATGGAATGTCAGGAATGTCATGTCTTTTAATGGAATGTCAGGAATGTCATGTCATAGAATGGAATGTCAGGAATGTCATGTCTTTTCATGGAATGTCATGTCATAGAATGGAATGTCATGTCATAGAATGGAATGTCAGGAATGTCATGTCATAGAATGGAATGTCAGGAATGTCATGTCTTTTAATGGAATGTCAGGAATGTCATGTATTTTAATGGAATGTCAGGAATGTCATGTCTTTTAATGGAATGTCAGGAATGTCATGTATTTTAATGGAATGTCAGGAATGTCATGTCTTTTAATGGAATGTTATGTCTTGGAATGGAATGTCAGGAATGTCATGTCTTTTAATGGAATGTCATGTCTTTTAATGGAATGTCAGGAATGTCATGTCTTTTAATGGAATGTCAGGAATGTCATGTCTTTTAATGGAATGTCAGGAATGTCATATCTTTAAATGGAATGTCATGTCTTTTAATGGAATGTCAGGAATGTCATGTCTTTTAATGGAATGTCAGGAATGTCATGTCATAGAATGGAATGTCAGGAATGTCATGTCTTTTAATGGAATGTCAGGAATGTCATGTCATAGAATGGAATGTCATGTCATAGAATGGAATGTCAGGAATGTCACGTCATAGAATGGAATGTCAGGAATGTCATGTCTTTTCATGGAATGTCAGGAATGTCATGTCTTTTAATGGAATGTCAGGAATGTCATGTCATAGAATGGAATGTCAGGAATGTCATGTCTTTTAATGGAATGTCAGGAATGTCATGTCATAGAATGGAATGTCAGGAATGTCATGTCTTTTAATGGAATGTCAGGAATGTCATGTCATAGAATGGAATGTCATGTCTTGGAATGGAATATCAGGAATGTCATGTCTTTTAATGGAATGTCAGGAATGTCATGTCATAGAACGGAATGTCATGTCTTTTAATGGAATGTCAGGAATGTCATGTCTTTTAATGGAATGTCAGGAATGTCATGTCTTTTAATGGAATGTCAGGAATGTCATGTCATAGAATGGAATGTCATGTCTTGGAATAGAATGTCAGGAATGTCATGTCTTTTAATGGAATGTCAGGAATGTCATGTCATAGAACGGAATGTCATGTCTTTTAATGGAATGTCAGGAATGTCATGTCTTTTAATGGAATGTCAGGAATGTCATGTCTTTTAATGGAATGTCATGTCTTGGAATGGAATGTCAGGAATGTCATGTCTTAATGGAATGTCATGTCTTTTAATGGAATGTCAGGAATGTCATGTCTTTTAATGGAATGTCAGGAATGTCATGTCTTTTAATGGAATGTCAGGAATGTCATGTCTTTTAATGGAATGTCATGTCTTTTAATGGAATGTCAGGAATGTCATGTCATAGAATGGAATGTCAGGAATGTCATGTCTTTTAATGGAATGTCAGGAATGTCATGTCATAGAATGGAATGTCATGTCAGAATGGAATGTCAAGAATGTCATGTCATAGAATGGAATGTCAGGAATGTCATGTCTTTTCATGGAATGTCAGGAATGTCATGTCTTTTAATGGAATGTCAGGAATGTCATGTCATAGAATGGAATGTCAGGAATGTCATGTCTTTTAATGGAATGTCAGGAATGTCATGTCATAGAATGGAATGTCAGGAATGTCATGTCTTTTAATGGAATGCCAGGAATGTCATGTCATAGAATGGAATGTCATGTCTTGGAATGGAATGTCAGGAATGTCATGTCTTTTAATGGAATGTCAGGAATGTCATGTCATAGAACGGAATGTCATGTCTTTTAATGGAATGTCAGGAATGTCATGTCTTTTAATGGAATGTCAGGAATGTCATGTCATAGAATGGAATGTCAGGAATGTCATGTCTTTTAATGGAATGTCATGTCTTGGAATAGAATGTCAGGAATGTCATGTCTTTTAATGGAATGTCAGGAATGTCATATCATAGAATGGAATGTCAGGAATGTCATGTCTTTTAATGGAATGTCAGGAATGTCATGTCTTTTAATGGAATGTCAGGAATGTCATGTCTTTTAATGGAATGTCATGTCTTTTAATGGAATGTCAGGAATATCATGTCTTTTAATGGAATGTCAGGAATGTCATGTCTTTTAATGGAATGTCAGGAATGTCATGTCATAGAATGGAATGTCAGGAATGTCATGTCTTTTAATGGAATGTCAGGAATGTCATGTCTTTTAATGGAATGTCATGTCTTTTAATGGAATGTCAGGAATGTCATGTCTTTTAATGGAATGTCAGGAATGTCATGTCTTTTAATGGAATGTCAGGAATGTCATGTCTTTTAATGGAATGTCATGTCTTTTAATGGAATGTCAGGAATGTCATGTCTTTTAATGGAATGTCAGGAATGTCATGTCATAGAATGGAATGTCAGGAATGTCATGTCTTTTAATGGAATGTCAGGAATGTCATGTCTTTTAATGGAATGTCAGGAATGTCATGTCATAGAATGGAATGTCAGGAATGTCATGTCTTTTCATGGAATGTCAGGAATGTCATGTCATAGAATGGAATGTCATGTCATAGAATGGAATGTCAGGAATGTCATGTCATAGAATGGAATGTCAGGAATGTCATGTCTTTTAATGGAATGTCAGGAATGTCATGTCTTTTCATGGAATGTCAGGAATGTCATGTCTTTTCATGGAATGTCAGGAATGTCATGTCTTTTAATGGAATGTCAGGAATGTCATGTCTTGGAATGGAATGTCAGGAATGTCATGTCTTTTAATGGAATGTCAGGAATGTCATGTCTTTTAATGGAATGTCAGGAATGTCATGTCTTTTAATGGAATGTCAGGAATGTCATGTCATAGAATGGAATGTCAGGAATGTCATGTCTTTTAATGGAATGTCAGGAATGTCATGTCTTTTAATGGAATGTCAGGAATGTCATGTCATAGAATGGAATGTCAGGAATATCATGTCTTTTCATGGAATGTCATGTCATAGAATGGAATGTCATGTCATAGAATGGAATGTCAGGAATGTCATGTCATAGAATGGAATGTCAGGAATGTCATGTCTTTTAATGGAATGTCAGGAATGTCATGTATTTTAATGGAATGTCAGGAATGTCATGTCTTTTAATGGAATGTCAGGAATGTCATGTATTTTAATGGAATGTCAGGAACGTCATGTCTTTTAATGGAATGTTATGTCTTGGAATGGAATGTCAGGAATGTCATGTCTTTTAATGGAATGTCATGTCTTTTAATGGAATGTCAGGAATGTCATGTCTTTTAATGGAATGTCAGGAATGTCATGTCTTTTAATGGAATGTCAGGAATGTCATGTCTTTTAATGGAATGTCAGGAATGTCATGTCTTTTAATGGAATGTCATGTCTTTTAATGGAATGTCAGGAATGTCATGTCTTTTAATGGAATGTCAGGAATGTCATGTCATAGAATGCAATGTCAGGAATGTCATGTCTTTTAATGGAATGTCAGGAATGTCATGTCATAGAATGGAATGTCATGTCAGAATGGAATGTCAAGAATGTCATGTCATAGAATGGAATGTCAGGAATGTCATGTCTTTTCATGGAATGTCAGGAATGTCATGTCTTTTAATGGAATGTCAGGAATGTCATGTCATAGAATGGAATGTCAGGAATGTCATGTCTTTTAATGGAATGTCAGGAATGTCATGTCATAGAATGGAATGTCAGGAATGTCATGTCTTTTAATGGAATGTCAGGAATGTCATGTCATAGAATGGAATGTCATGTCTTGGAATGGAATGTCAGGAATGTCATGTCTTTTAATGGAATGTTAGGAATGTCAGGTCATAGAACGGAATGTCATGTCTTTTAATGGAATGTCAGGAATGTCATGTCTTTTAATGGAATGTCAGGAATGTCATGTCATAGAATGGAATGTCAGGAATGTCATGTCTTTTAATGGAATGTCAGGAATGTGATGTCTTTTAATGGAATGTCGTGTCTTGGAATGGAATGTCAGGAATGTCATGTCTTAATGGAATGTCATGTCTTTTAATGGAATGTCAGGAATGTCATGTCTTTTAATGGAATGTCAGGAATGTCATGTCTTTTAATGGAATGTCAGGAATGTCATGTCTTTTAATGGAATGTCATGTCTTTTAATGGAATGTCAGGAATGTCATGTCTTTTAATGGAATGTCAGGAATGTCATGTCATAGAATGGAATGTCAGGAATATCATGTCTTTTAATGGAATGTCAGGAATGTCATGTCATAGAATGGAATGTCATGTCAGAATGGAATGTCAAGAATGTCATGTCATAGAATGGAATGTCAGGAATGTCATGTCTTTTCATGGAATGTCAGGAATGTCATGTCTTTTAATGGAATGTCAGGAATGTCATGTCATAGAATGGAATGTCAGGAATGTCATGTCTTTTAATGGAATGTCAGGAATGTCATGTCATAGAATGGAATGTCAGGAATGTCATGTCTTTTAATGGAATGTCAGGAATGTCATGTCATAGAATGAAATGTCATGTCTTGGAATGGAATGTCAGGAATGTCATGTCTTTTAATGGAATGTTAGGAATGTCATGTCATAGAACGGAATGTCATGTCTTTTAATGGAATGTCAGGAATGTCATGTCTTTTAATGGAATGTCAGGAATGTCATGTCATAGAATGGAATGTCAGGAATGTCATGTCTTTTAATGGAATGTCAGGAATGTCATGTCATAGAATGGAATGTCATGTCTTGGAATAGAATGTCAGGAATGTCATGTCATAGAACGGAATGTCATGTCTTTTAATGGAATGTCAGGAATGTCATGTCTTTTAATGGAATGTCAGGAATGTCATGTCTTTTAATGGAATGTCATGTCTTGGAATGGAATGTCAGGAATGTCATGTCTTAATGGAATGTCATGTCTTTTAATGGAATGTCAGGAATGTCATGTCTTTTAATGGAATGTCAGGAAGTCATGTCTTTTAATGGAATGTCAGGAATGTCATGTCTTTTAATGGAATGTCATGTCTTTTAATGGAATGTCAGGAATGTCATGTCTTTTAATGGAATGTCAGGAATGTCATGTCATAGAATGGAATGTCAGGAATGTCATGTCTTTTAATGGAATGTCAGGAATGTCATGTCATAGAATGGAATGTCATGTCAGAATGGAATGTCAAGAATGTCATGTCATAGAATGGAATGTCAGGAATGTCATGTCTTTTCATGGAATGTCAGGAATGTCATGTCTTTTAATGGAATGTCAGGAATGTCATGTCTTTTAATGGAATGTCAGGAATGTCATGTCATAGAATGGAATGTCAGGAATGTCATGTCTTTTAATGGAATGTCAGGAATGTCATATCATAGAATGGAATGTCAGGAATGTCATGTCTTTTAATGGAATGTCAGGAATGTCATGTCTTTTAATGGAATGTCAGGACTATCATGTCTTTTAATGGAATGTCAGGAATGTCATGTCTTGGAATGGAATGCCAGGAATGTCATGTCTTTTAATGGAATGTCAGGAATGTCATGTCATAGAATGGAATGTCAGGAATGTCATGTCTTTTAATGGAATGTCAGGAATGTCAAGTCTTTTAATGGAATGTCAGGAATGTCATGTCATAGAATGGAATGTCAGGAATGTCATGTCTTTTAATGGAATGTCAGGAATGTCATATCTTTTAATGGACTATCAGGAATGTCATAAACATTTAATGGAATGTCAGGAATGTCATGTCTTTTAATGGAATTTCATGTCTTTTAATGGAATGTCAGGAATGTCATGTGTTTTAATGGAATGTCAGGAATGTCATGTCTTTTAATGGAATGTCATGTCTTGGAATGGAATGTCAGGAATGTCATGTCTTTTAATGGAATGTCAGGAATGTCATGTCATAGAATGGAATGTCAGGAATGTCATGTCTTTTCATGGAATGTCAGGAATGTCATGTCATAGAATGGAATGTCATGTCATAGAATGGAATGTCAGGAATGTCATGTCATAGAATGGAATGTCAGGAATGTCATGTCTTTTCATGGAATGTCAGGAATGTCATGTCTTTTAAAGGAATGTCAGGAATGTCATGTCATAGAATGGAATGTCATGTCTTTTAATGGAATGTCAGGAATGTCATGTCATAGAATGGAATGTCAGGAATGTCATGTCTTTTAATGGAATGTCAGGAATGTCATGTCATAGAATGGAATGTCATGTCTTGGAATGGAATGTCAGGAATGTCATGTCTTTTAATGGAATGTTAGGAATGTCATGTCATAGAACGGAATGTCATGTCTTTTAATGGAATGTCAGGAATGTCATGTCTTTTAATGGAATGTCAGGAATGTCATGTCATAGAATGGAATGTCAGGAATGTCATGTCTTTTAATGGAATGTCAGGAATGTCATGTCATAGAATGGAATGTCATGTCTTGGAATGGAATGTCAGGAATGTCATGTCTTTTAATGGAATGTCAGGAATGTCATGTCATAGAACGGAATGTCATGTCTTTTAATGGAATGTCAGGAATGTCATGTCTTTTAATGGAATGTCATGTCTTGGAATGGAATGTCAGGAATGTCATGTCTTAATGGAATGTCATGTCTTTTAATGGAATGTCAGGAATGTCATGTCTTTTAATGGAATGTCAGGAATGTCATGTCTTTTAATGGAATGTCAGGAATGTCATGTCTTTTAATGGAATGTCATGTCTTGGAATGGAATGTCAGGAATGTCATGTCTTTTAATGGAATGTCAGGAATGTCATGTCATAGAATGGAATGTCAGGAATGTCATGTCTTTTCATGGAATGTCAGGAATGTCATGTCATAGAATGGAATGTCATGTCATAGAATGGAATGTCAGGAATGTCATGTCATAGAATGGAATGTCAGGAATGTCATGTCTTTTCATGGAATGTCAGGAATGTCATGTCTTTTAAAGGAATGTCAGGAATGTAATGTCATAGAATGGAATGTCATGTCTTTTAATGGAATGTCAGGAATGTCATGTCATAGAATGGAATGTCAGGAATGTCATGTCTTTTAATGGAATGTCAGGAATGTCATGTCATAGAACGGAATGTCATGTCTTTTAATGGAATGTCAGGAATGTCATGTCTTTTAATGGAATGTCAGGAATGTCATGTCATAGAATGGAATGTCATGTCAGAATGGAATGTCAAGAATGTCATGTCATAGAATGGAATGTCAGGAATGTCATGTCTTTTAATGGAATGTTAGGAATGTCATGTCATAGAACGGAATGTCATGTCTTTTAATGGAATGTCAGGAATGTCATGTCTTTTAATGGAATGTCAGGAATGTCATGTCATAGAATGGAATGTCATGTCAGAATGGAATGTCAAGAATGTCATGTCATAGAATGGAATGTCAGGAATGTCATGTCTTTTCATGGAATGTCAGGAATGTCATGTCTTTTAATGGAATGTCAGGAATGTCATGTCATAGAATGGAATGTCAGGAATGTCATGTCTTTTAATGGAATGTCAGGAATGTCATGTCATAGAATGGAATGTCAGGAATGTCATGTCTTTTAATGGAATGTCAGGAATGTCATGTCATAGAATGGAATGTCATGTCTTGGAATGGAATGTCAGGAATGTCATGTCTTTTAATGGAATGTCAAGAATGTCATGTCATAGAACGGAATGTCATGTCTTTTAATGGAATGTCAGGAATGTCATGTCTTTTAATGGAATGTCAGGAATGTCATGTCATAGAATGGAATGTCAGGAATGTCATGTCTTTTAATGGAATGTCATGTCTTGGAATAGAATATCAGGAATGTCATGTCTTTTAATGGAATGTCAGGAATGTCATATCATAGAATGGAATGTCAGGAATGTCATGTCTTTTAATGGAATGTCAGGAATGTCATGTCTTTTAATGGAATGTCAGGAATGTCATGTCTTTTAATGGAATGTCATGTCTTTTAATGGAATGTCAGGAATATCATGTCTTTTAATGGAATGTCAGGAATGTCATGTCTTTTAACGGAATGTCAGGAATGTCATGTCATAGAATGGAATGTCAGGAATGTCATGTCTTTTAATGGAATGTCAGGAATGTCATGTCTTTTAATGGAATGTCATGTCTTTTAATGGAATGTCAGGAATGTCATGTCTTTTAATGGAATGTCAGGAATGTCATGTCTTTTAATAGAATGTCAGGAATGTCATGTCTTTTAATGGAATGTCATGTCTTTTAATGGAATGTCAGGAATGTCATGTCTTTTAATGGAATGTCAGGAATGTCATGTCATAGAATGGAATGTCAGGAATGTCATGTCTTTTAATGGAATGTCAGGAATGTCATGTCTTTTAATGGAATGTCAGGAATGTCATGTCATAGAATGGAATGTCAGGAATGTCATGTCTTTTCATGGAATGTCAGGAATGTCATGTCATAGAATGGAATGTCATGTCATAGAATGGAATGTCAGGAATGTCATGTCATAGAATGGAATGTCAGGAATGTCATGTCTTTTAATGGAATGTCAGGAATGTCATGTATTTTAATGGAATGTCAGGAATGTCATGTCTTTTAATGGAATGTCAGGAATGTCATGTCTTTTCATGGAATGTCAGGAATGTCATGTCTTTTAATGGAATGTCAGGAATGTCATGTCTTGGAATGGAATGTCAGGAATGTCATGTCTTTTAATGGAATGTCAGGAATGTCATGTCTTTTCATGGAATGTCAGGAATGTCATGTCTTTTAATGGAATGTCAGGAATGTCATGTCATAGAATGGAATGTCAGGAATGTCATGTCTTTTAATGGAATGTCAGGAATGTCATGTCTTTTAATGGAATGTCAGGAATGTCATGTCATAGAATGGAATGTCAGGAATGTCATGTCTTTTCATGGAATGTCATGTCATAGAATGGAATGTCATGTCATAGAATGGAATGTCAGGAATGTCATGTCATAGAATGGAATGTCAGGAATGTCATGTCTTTTAATGGAATGTCAGGAATGTCATGTATTTTAATGGAATGTCAGGAATGTCATGTCTTTTAATGGAATGTCAGGAATGTCATGTATTTTAATGGAATGTCAGGAATGTCATGTCTTTTAATGGAATGTTATGTCTTGGAATGGAATGTCAGGAATGTCATGTCTTTTAATGGAATGTCATGTCTTTTAATGGAATGTCAGGAATGTCATGTCTTTTAATGGAATGTCAGGAATGTCATGTCTTTTAATGGAATGTCAGGAATGTCATATCTTTAAATGGAATGTCATGTCTTTTAATGGAATGTCAGGAATGTCATGTCTTTTAATGGAATGTCAGGAATGTCATGTCATAGAATGGAATGTCAGGAATGTCATGTCTTTTAATGGAATGTCAGGAATGTCATGTCATAGAATGGAATGTCATGTCATAGAATGGAATGTCAGGAATGTCACGTCATAGAATGGAATGTCAGGAATGTCATGTCTTTTCATGGAATGTCAGGAATGTCATGTCTTTTAATGGAATGTCAGGAATGTCATGTCATAGAATGGAATGTCAGGAATGTCATGTCTTTTAATGGAATGTCAGGAATGTCATGTCATAGAATGGAATGTCAGGAATGTCATGTCTTTTAATGGAATGTCAGGAATGTCATGTCATAGAATGGAATGTCATGTCTTGGAATGGAATATCAGGAATGTCATGTCTTTTAATGGAATGTCAGGAATGTCATGTCATAGAACGGAATGTCATGTCTTTTAATGGAATGTCAGGAATGTCATGTCTTTTAATGGAATGTCAGGAATGTCATGTCTTTTAATGGAATGTCAGGAATGTCATGTCATAGAATGGAATGTCATGTCTTGGAATAGAATGTCAGGAATGTCATGTCTTTTAATGGAATGTCAGGAATGTCATGTCATAGAACGGAATGTCATGTCTTTTAATGGAATGTCAGGAATGTCATGTCTTTTAATGGAATGTCAGGAATGTCATGTCTTTTAATGGAATGTCATGTCTTGGAATGGAATGTCAGGAATGTCATGTCTTAATGGAATGTCATGTCTTTTAATGGAATGTCAGGAATGTCATGTCTTTTAATGGAATGTCAGGAATGTCATGTCTTTTAATGGAATGTCAGGAATGTCATGTCTTTTAATGGAATGTCATGTCTTTTAATGGAATGTCAGGAATGTCATGTCATAGAATGGAATGTCAGGAATGTCATGTCTTTTAATGGAATGTCAGGAATGTCATGTCATAGAATGGAATGTCATGTCAGAATGGAATGTCAAGAATGTCATGTCATAGAATGGAATGTCAGGAATGTCATGTCTTTTCATGGAATGTCAGGAATGTCATGTCTTTTAATGGAATGTCAGGAATGTCATGTCATAGAATGGAATGTCAGGAATGTCATGTCTTTTAATGGAATGTCAGGAATGTCATGTCATAGAATGGAATGTCAGGAATGTCATGTCTTTTAATGGAATGCCAGGAATGTCATGTCATAGAATGGAATGTCATGTCTTGGAATGGAATGTCAGGAATGTCATGTCTTTTAATGGAATGTCAGGAATGTCATGTCATAGAACGGAATGTCATGTCTTTTAATGGAATGTCAGGAATGTCATGTCTTTTAATGGAATGTCAGGAATGTCATGTCATAGAATGGAATGTCAGGAATGTCATGTCTTTTAATGGAATGTCATGTCTTGGAATAGAATGTCAGGAATGTCATGTCTTTTAATGGAATGTCAGGAATGTCATATCATAGAATGGAATGTCAGGAATGTCATGTCTTTTAATGGAATGTCAGGAATGTCATGTCTTTTAATGGAATGTCAGGAATGTCATGTCTTTTAATGGAATGTCATGTCTTTTAATGGAATGTCAGGAATATCATGTCTTTTAATGGAATGTCAGGAATGTCATGTCTTTTAATGGAATGTCAGGAATGTCATGTCATAGAATGGAATGTCAGGAATGTCATGTCTTTTAATGGAATGTCAGGAATGTCATGTCTTTTAATGGAATGTCATGTCTTTTAATGGAATGTCAGGAATGTCATGTCTTTTAATGGAATGTCAGGAATGTCATGTCTTTTAATGGAATGTCAGGAATGTCATGTCTTTTAATGGAATGTCATGTCTTTTAATGGAATGTCAGGAATGTCATGTCTTTTAATGGAATGTCAGGAATGTCATGTCATAGAATGGAATGTCAGGAATGTCATGTCTTTTAATGGAATGTCAGGAATGTCATGTCTTTTAATGGAATGTCAGGAATGTCATGTCATAGAATGGAATGTCAGGAATGTCATGTCTTTTCATGGAATGTCAGGAATGTCATGTCATAGAATGGAATGTCATGTCATAGAATGGAATGTCAGGAATGTCATGTCATAGAATGGAATGTCAGGAATGTCATGTCTTTTCATGGAATGTCAGGAATGTCATGTCTTTTCATGGAATGTCAGGAATGTCATGTCTTTTCATGGAATGTCAGGAATGTCATGTCTTTTAATGGAATGTCAGGAATGTCATGTCTTGGAATGGAATGTCAGGAATGTCATGTCTTTTAATGGAATGTCAGGAATGTCATGTCTTTTAATGGAATGTCAGGAATGTCATGTCTTTTAATGGAATGTCAGGAATGTCATGTCATAGAATGGAATGTCAGGAATGTCATGTCTTTTAATGGAATGTCAGGAATGTCATGTCTTTTAATGGAATGTCAGGAATGTCATGTCATAGAATGGAATGTCAGGAATATCATGTCTTTTCATGGAATGTCATGTCATAGAATGGAATGTCATGTCATAGAATGGAATGTCAGGAATGTCATGTCATAGAATGGAATGTCAGGAATGTCATGTCTTTTAATGGAATGTCAGGAATGTCATGTATTTTAATGGAATGTCAGGAATGTCATGTCTTTTAATGGAATGTCAGGAATGTCATGTATTTTAATGGAATGTCAGGAACGTCATGTCTTTTAATGGAATGTTATGTCTTGGAATGGAATGTCAGGAATGTCATGTCTTTTAATGGAATGTCATGTCTTTTAATGGAATGTCAGGAATGTCATGTCTTTTAATGGAATGTCAGGAATGTCATGTCTTTTAATGGAATGTCAGGAATGTCATGTCTTTTAATGGAATGTCATGTCTTTTAATGGAATGTCAGGAATGTCATGTCTTTTAATGGAATGTCAGGAATGTCATGTCATAGAATGCAATGTCAGGAATGTCATGTCTTTTAATGGAATGTCAGGAATGTCATGTCATAGAATGGAATGTCATGTCAGAATGGAATGTCAAGAATGTCATGTCATAGAATGGAATGTCAGGAATGTCATGTCTTTTCATGGAATGTCAGGAATGTCATGTCTTTTAATGGAATGTCAGGAATGTCATGTCATAGAATGGAATGTCAGGAATGTCATGTCTTTTAATGGAATGTCAGGAATGTCATGTCATAGAATGGAATGTCAGGAATGTCATGTCTTTTAATGGAATGTCAGGAATGTCATGTCATAGAATGGAATGTCATGTCTTGGAATGGAATGTCAGGAATGTCATGTCTTTTAATGGAATGTTAGGAATGTCAGGTCATAGAACGGAATGTCATGTCTTTTAATGGAATGTCAGGAATGTCATGTCTTTTAATGGAATGTCAGGAATGTCATGTCATAGAATGGAATGTCAGGAATGTCATGTCTTTTAATGGAATGTCAGGAATGTGATGTCTTTTAATGGAATGTCGTGTCTTGGAATGGAATGTCAGGAATGTCATGTCTTAATGGAATGTCATGTCTTTTAATGGAATGTCAGGAATGTCATGTCTTTTAATGGAATGTCAGGAATGTCATGTCTTTTAATGGAATGTCAGGAATGTCATGTCTTTTAATGGAATGTCATGTCTTTTAATGGAATGTCAGGAATGTCATGTCTTTTAATGGAATGTCAGGAATGTCATGTCATAGAATGGAATGTCAGGAATATCATGTCTTTTAATGGAATGTCAGGAATGTCATGTCATAGAATGGAATGTCATGTCAGAATGGAATGTCAAGAATGTCATGTCATAGAATGGAATGTCAGGAATGTCATGTCTTTTCATGGAATGTCAGGAATGTCATGTCTTTTAATGGAATGTCAGGAATGTCATGTCATAGAATGGAATGTCAGGAATGTCATGTCTTTTAATGGAATGTCAGGAATGTCATGTCATAGAATGGAATGTCAGGAATGTCATGTCTTTTAATGGAATGTCAGGAATGTCATGTCATAGAATGAAATGTCATGTCTTGGAATGGAATGTCAGGAATGTCATGTCTTTTAATGGAATGTTAGGAATGTCATGTCATAGAACGGAATGTCATGTCTTTTAATGGAATGTCAGGAATGTCATGTCTTTTAATGGAATGTCAGGAATGTCATGTCATAGAATGGAATGTCAGGAATGTCATGTCTTTTAATGGAATGTCAGGAATGTCATGTCATAGAATGGAATGTCATGTCTTGGAATAGAATGTCAGGAATGTCATGTCATAGAACGGAATGTCATGTCTTTTAATGGAATGTCAGGAATGTCATGTCTTTTAATGGAATGTCAGGAATGTCATGTCTTTTAATGGAATGTCATGTCTTGGAATGGAATGTCAGGAATGTCATGTCTTAATGGAATGTCATGTCTTTTAATGGAATGTCAGGAATGTCATGTCTTTTAATGGAATGTCAGGAAGTCATGTCTTTTAATGGAATGTCAGGAATGTCATGTCTTTTAATGGAATGTCATGTCTTTTAATGGAATGTCAGGAATGTCATGTCTTTTAATGGAATGTCAGGAATGTCATGTCATAGAATGGAATGTCAGGAATGTCATGTCTTTTAATGGAATGTCAGGAATGTCATGTCATAGAATGGAATGTCATGTCAGAATGTAATGTCAAGAATGTCATGTCATAGAATGGAATGTCAGGAATGTCATGTCTTTTCATGGAATGTCAGGAATGTCATGTCTTTTAATGGAATGTCAGGAATGTCATGTCTTTTAATGGAATGTCAGGAATGTCATGTCATAGAATGGAATGTCAGGAATGTCATGTCTTTTAATGGAATGTCAGGAATGTCATATCATAGAATGGAATGTCAGGAATGTCATGTCTTTTAATGGAATGTCAGGAATGTCATGTCTTTTAATGGAATGTCAGGACTATCATGTCTTTTAATGGAATGTCAGGAATGTCATGTCTTGGAATGGAATGCCAGGAATGTCATGTCTTTTAATGGAATGTCAGGAATGTCATGTCATAGAATGGAATGTCAGGAATGTCATGTCTTTTAATGGAATGTCAGGAATGTCAAGTCTTTTAATGGAATGTCAGGAATGTCATGTCATAGAATGGAATGTCAGGAATGTCATGTCTTTTAATGGAATGTCAGGAATGTCATATCTTTTAATGGACTATCAGGAATGTCATAAACATTTAATGGAATGTCAGGAATGTCATGTCTTTTAATGGAATTTCATGTCTTTTAATGGAATGTCAGGAATGTCATGTGTTTTAATGGAATGTCAGGAATGTCATGTCTTTTAATGGAATGTCATGTCTTGGAATGGAATGTCAGGAATGTCATGTCTTTTAATGGAATGTCAGGAATGTCATGTCATAGAATGGAATGTCAGGAATGTCATGTCTTTTCATGGAATGTCAGGAATGTCATGTCATAGAATGGAATGTCATGTCATAGAATGGAATGTCAGGAATGTCATGTCATAGAATGGAATGTCAGGAATGTCATGTCTTTTCATGGAATGTCAGGAATGTCATGTCTTTTAAAGGAATGTCAGGAATGTCATGTCATAGAATGGAATGTCATGTCTTTTAATGGAATGTCAGGAATGTCATGTCATAGAATGGAATGTCAGGAATGTCATGTCTTTTAATGGAATGTCAGGAATGTCATGTCATAGAATGGAATGTCATGTCTTGGAATGGAATGTCAGGAATGTCATGTCTTTTAATGGAATGTTAGGAATGTCATGTCATAGAACGGAATGTCATGTCTTTTAATGGAATGTCAGGAATGTCATGT
This sequence comes from Triturus cristatus, assembly GCF_964204655.1. Lineage (NCBI taxonomy): Eukaryota > Metazoa > Chordata > Amphibia > Caudata > Salamandridae > Triturus > Triturus cristatus. The sequence goes on from NC_140591.1 coordinate 837,237,588, forward strand.
CTTTTAATGGAATGTCAGGAATGTCATGTCATAGAATGGAATGTCAGGAATGTCATGTCTTTTAATGGAATGTCAGGAATGTCATGTCATAGAATGGAATGTCATGTCTTGGAATGGAATGTCAGGAATGTCATGTCTTTTAATGGAATGTCAGGAATGTCATGTCATAGAACGGAATGTCATGTCTTTTAATGGAATGTCAGGAATGTCATGTCTTTTAATGGAATGTCATGTCTTGGAATGGAATGTCAGGAATGTCATGTCTTAATGGAATGTCATGTCTTTTAATGGAATGTCAGGAATGTCATGTCTTTTAATGGAATGTCAGGAATGTCATGTCTTTTAATGGAATGTCAGGAATGTCATGTCTTTTAATGGAATGTCATGTCTTGGAATGGAATGTCAGGAATGTCATGTCTTTTAATGGAATGTCAGGAATGTCATGTCATAGAATGGAATGTCAGGAATGTCATGTCTTTTCATGGAATGTCAGGAATGTCATGTCATAGAATGGAATGTCATGTCATAGAATGGAATGTCAGGAATGTCATGTCATAGAATGGAATGTCAGGAATGTCATGTCTTTTCATGGAATGTCAGGAATGTCATGTCTTTTAAAGGAATGTCAGGAATGTAATGTCATAGAATGGAATGTCATGTCTTTTAATGGAATGTCAGGAATGTCATGTCATAGAATGGAATGTCAGGAATGTCATGTCTTTTAATGGAATGTCAGGAATGTCATGTCATAGAATGGAATGTCATGTCTTGGAATGGAATGTCAGGAATGTCATGTCTTTTAATGGAATGTTAGGAATGTCATGTCATAGAACGGAATGTCATGTCTTTTAATGGAATGTCAGGAATGTCATGTCTTTTAATGGAATGTCAGGAATGTCATGTCTTTTAATGGAATGTCAGGAATGTCATGTCATAGAATGGAATGTCATGTCTTGGAATGGAATGTCAGGAATGTCATGTCTTTTAATGGAATGTCAGGAATGTCATGTCATAGAACGGAATGTCATGTCTTTTAATGGAATGTCAGGAATGTCATGTCTTTTAATGGAATGTCATGTCTTGGAATGGAATGTCAGGAATGTCATGTCTTAATGGAATGTCATGTCTTTTAATGGAATGTCAGGAATGTCATGTCTTTTAATGGAATGTCAGGAATGTCATGTCTTTTAATGGAATGTCAGGAATGTCATGTCTTTTAATGGAATGTCATGTCTTGGAATGGAATGTCAGGAATGTCATGTCTTTTAATGGAATGTCAGGAATGTCATGTCATAGAATGGAATGTCAGGAATGTCATGTCTTTTCATGGAATGTCAGGAATGTCATGTCATAGAATGGAATGTCATGTCATAGAATGGAATGTCAGGAATGTCATGTCATAGAATGGAATGTCAGGAATGTCATGTCTTTTCATGGAATGTCAGGAATGTCATGTCTTTTAAAGGAATGTCAGGAATGTAATGTCATAGAATGGAATGTCATGTCTTTTAATGGAATGTCAGGAATGTCATGTCATAGAATGGAATGTCAGGAATGTCATGTCTTTTAATGGAATGTCAGGAATGTCATGTCATAGAATGGAATGTCATGTCTTGGAATGGAATGTCAGGAATGTCATGTCTTTTAATGGAATGTTAGGAATGTCATGTCATAGAACGGAATGTCATGTCTTTTAATGGAATGTCAGGAATGTCATGTCTTTTAATGGAATGTCAGGAATGTCATGTCATAGAATGGAATGTCAGGAATGTCATGTCTTTTAATGGAATGTCAGGAATGTCATGTCATAGAATGGAATGTCATGTCTTGAAATGGAATGTCAGGAATGTCATGTCTTTTAATGGAATGTCAGGAATGTCATGTCATAGAACGGAATGTCATGTCTTTTAATGGAATGTCAGGAATGTCATGTCTTTTAATGGAATGTCATGTCTTGGAATGGAATGTCAGGAATGTCATGTCTTAATGGAATGTCATGTCTTTTAATGGAATGTCAGGAATGTCATGTCTTTTAATGGAATGTCAGGAATGTCATGTCTTTTAATGGAATGTCAGGAATGTCATGTCTTTTAATGGAATGTCATGTCTTTTAATGGAATGTCAGGAATGTCATGTCTTTTAATGGAATGTCATGTCATAGAATGGAATGTCAGGAATGTCATGTCTTTTAATGGAATGTCAGGAATGTCATGTCATAGAATGGAATGTCATGTCATAGAATGGAATGTCAGGAATGTCATGTCATAGAATGGAATGTCATGTCTTGGAATGGAATGTCAGGAATATCATGTCTTTTAATGGAATGTCAGGAATGTCATGTCTTGGAATGGAATGCCAGGAATATCATGTCTTTTAATGGAATGTCAGGAATGTCATGTCATAGAATGGAATATCAGGAATGTCATGTCTTTTAATGGAATGTCAGGAATGTCATGTCTTTTAATGGAATGTCAGGAATGTCATATCTTTTAATGGAATATCAGGAATGTCATAAACATTTAATGGAATGTCAGGAATATCATGTCTTTTAATGGAATGTCATGTCTTGGAATGGAATATCAGGAATGTCATGTCTTTTAATGGAATGTCAGGAATGTCATGTCTTTTCATGGAATGTCAGGAATGTCATGTCATAGAATGGAATGTCATGTCATAGAATGGAATGTCAGGAATGTCATGTCATAGAATGGAATATCAGGAATGTCATGTCTTTTCATGGAATGTCATGTCTTTTCATGGAATGTCAGGAATGTCATGTCTTTTAATGGAATGTCAGGAATGTCATGTCATAGAATGGAATGTCAGGAATTTCATGTCTTTTAATGGAATGTCAGGAATGTCATGTCATAGAATGGAATGTCATGTCTTCGAATGGAATGTCAGGAATGTCATGTCTTTTAATGGAATGTCAGGAATGTCATGTCATAGAACGGAATGTCATGTCTTTTAATGGAATGTCAGGAATGTCATGTCTTTTAATGGAATGTCAGGAATGTCATGTCATAGAATGGAATGTCAGGAATGTCATGTCTTTTAATGGAATGTCATGTCTTGGAATAGAATGTCAGGAATGTCATGTCTTTTAATGGAATGTCAGGAATGTCATGTCTTTTAATGGAATGTCAGGAATGTCATATCATAGAACTGAATGTCAGGAATGTCATCTCTTTTAATGGAATGTCAGGAATGTCATGTCTTTTAATGAAATGTCATGTCTTTTAATGGAATGTCAGGAATGTCATGTGTTTTAATGGAATGTCAGGAATGTCATGTCTTTTAATGGAATGTCATGTCTTGGAATGGAATGTCAGGAATGTCATGTCTTTTAATGGAATGTCAGGAATGTCATGTCATAGAATGGAATGTCAGGAATGTCATGTCTTTTCATGGAATGTCAGGAATGTCATGTCATAGAATGGAATGTCATGTCATAGAATGGAATGTCAGGAATGTCATGTCATAGAATGGAATGTCAGGAATGTCATGTCTTTTCATGGAATGTCAGGAATGTCATGTCTTTTAATGGAATGTCAGAAATGTCATGTCATAGAATGGAATGTCAGGAATGTCATGTCTTTTAATGGAATGTCAGGAATGTCATGTCATAGAATGGAATGTCAGGAATGTCATGTCTTTTAATGGAATGTCAGGAATGTCATGTCATAGAATGGAATGTCATGTCTTGGAATGGAATGTCAGGAATGTCATGTCTTTTAATGGAATGTTAGGAATGTCATGTCATAGAACGGAATGTCATGTCTTTTAATGGAATGTCAGGAATGTCATGTCTTTTAATGGAATGTCAGGAATGTCATGTCATAGAATGGAATGTCAGGAATGTCATGTCTTTTAATGGAATGTCAGGAATGTCATATCATAGAATGGAATGTCAGGAATGTCATGTCTTTTAATGGAATGTCAGGAATGTCATGTCTTTTAATGGAATGTCAGGACTATCATGTCTTTTAATGGAATGTCAGGAATGTCATGTCTTGGAATGGAATGCCAGGAATGTCATGTCTTTTAATGGAATGTCAGGAATGTCATGTCATAGAATGGAATGTCAGGAATGTCATGTCTTTTAATGGAATGTCAGGAATGTCAAGTCTTTTAATGGAATGTCAGGAATGTCATGTCATAGAATGGAATGTCAGGAATGTCATGTCTTTTAATGGAATGTCAGGAATGTCATATCTTTTAATGGAATATCAGGAATGTCATAAACATTTAATGGAATGTCAGGAATGTCATGTCTTTTAATGAAATGTCATGTCTTTTAATGGAATGTCAGGAATGTCATGTGTTTTAATGGAATGTCAGGAATGTCATGTCTTTTAATGGAATGTCATGTCTTGGAATGGAATGTCAGGAATGTCATGTCTTTTAATGGAATGTCAGGAATGTCATGTCATAGAATGGAATGTCAGGAATGTCATGTCTTTTCATGGAATGTTAGGAATGTCATGTCATAGAATGGAATGTCATGTCATAGAATGGAATGTCAGGAATGTCATGTCATAGAATGGAATGTCAGGAATGTCATGTCTTTTCATGGAATGTCAGGAATGTCATGTCTTTTAATGGAATGTCAGAAATGTCATGTCATAGAATGGAATGTCAGGAATGTCATGTCTTTTAATGGAATGTCAGGAATGTCATGTCATAGAATGGAATGTCAGGAATGTCATGTCTTTTAATGGAATGTCAGGAATGTCATGTCATAGAATGGAATGTCATGTCTTGGAATGGAATGTCAGGAATGTCATGTCTTTTAATGGAATGTTAGGAATGTCATGTCATAGAACGGAATGTCATGTCTTTTAATGGAATGTCAGGAATGTCATGTCTTTTAATGGAATGTCAGGAATGTCATGTCATAGAATGGAATGTCAGGAATGTCATGTCTTTTAATGGAATGTCAGGAATGTCATATCATAGAATGGAATGTCAGGAATGTCATGTCTTTTAATGGAATGTCAGGAATGTCATGTCTTTTAATGGAATGTCAGGACTATCATGTCTTTTAATGGAATGTCAGGAATGTCATGTCTTGGAATGGAATGCCAGGAATGTCATGTCTTTTAATGGAATGTCAGGAATGTCATGTCATAGAATGGAATGTCAGGAATGTCATGTCTTTTAATGGAATGTCAGGAATGTCAAGTCTTTTAATGGAATGTCAGGAATGTCATGTCATAGAATGGAATGTCAGGAATGTCATGTCTTTTAATGGAATGTCAGGAATGTCATATCTTTTAATGGAATATCAGGAATGTCATAAACATTTAATGGAATGTCAGGAATGTCATGTCTTTTAATGAAATGTCATGTCTTTTAATGGAATGTCAGGAATGTCATGTGTTTTAATGGAATGTCAGGAATGTCATGTCTTTTAATGGAATGTCATGTCTTGGAATGGAATGTCAGGAATGTCATGTCTTTTAATGGAATGTCAGGAATGTCATGTCATAGAATGGAATGTCAGGAATGTCATGTCTTTTCATGGAATGTCAGGAATGTCATGTCATAGAATGGAATGTCATGTCATAGAATGGAATGTCAGGAATGTCATGTCATAGAATGGAATGTCAGGAATGTCATGTCTTTTCATGGAATGTCAGGAATGTCATGTCTTTTAATGGAATGTCAGAAATGTCATGTCATAGAATGGAATGTCAGGAATGTCATGTCTTTTAATGGAATGTCAGGAATGTCATGTCATAGAATGGAATGTCAGGAATGTCATGTCTTTTAATGGAATGTCAGGAATGTCATGTCATAGAATGGAATGTCATGTCTTGGAATGGAATGTCAGGAATGTCATGTCTTTTAATGGAATGTTAGGAATGTCATGTCATAGAACGGAATGTCATGTCTTTTAATGGAATGTCAGGAATGTCATGTCTTTTAATGGAATGTCAGGAATGTCATGTCATAGAATGGAATGTCAGGAATGTCATGTCTTTTAATGGAATGTCAGGAATGTCATGTCATAGAATGGAATGTCATGTCTTGGAATGGAATGTCAGGAATGTCATGTCTTTTAATGGAATGTCAGGAATGTCATGACATAGAACGGAATGTCATGTCTTTTAATGGAATGTCAGGAATGTCATGTCTTTTAATGGAATGTCAGGAATGTCATGTCTTTTAATGGAATGTCATGTCTTGGAATGGAATGTCAGGAATGTCATGTCTTAATGGAATGTCATGTCTTTTAATGGAATGTCAGGAATGTCATGTCTTTTAATGGAATGTCAGGAATGTCATGTCTTTTAATGGAATGTCAGGAATGTCATGTCTTTTAATGGAATGTCATGTCTTTTAATGGAATGTCAGGAATGTCATGTCTTTTAATGGAATGTCAGGAATGTCATGTCATAGAATGGAATGTCAGGAATGTCATGTCTTTTAATGGAATGTCAGGAATGTGATGTCTTTTAATGGAATGTCGTGTCTTGGAATGGAATGTCAGGAATGTCATGTCTTAATGGAATGTCATGTCTTTTAATGGAATGTCAGGAATGTCATGTCTTTTAATGGAATGTCAGGAATGTCATGTCTTTTAATGGAATGTCAGGAATGTCATGTCTTTTAATGGAATGTCAGGAATGTCATGTCATAGAATGGAATGTCATGTCATAGAATGGAATGTCAGGAATGTCATGTCATAGAATGGAATGTCATGTCTTGGAATGGAATGTCAGGAATGTCATGTCTTTTGATGGAATGTCAGGAATGTCATGTCATAGAACGGAATGTCATGTCTTTTAATGGAATGTCAGGAATGTCATGTCTTTTAATGGAATGTCAGGAATGCCATGTCATAGAATGGAATGTCAGGAATGTCATGTCTTTTAATGGAATGTCATGTCTTGGAATAGAATGTTAGGAATGTCATGTCTTTTAATGGAATGTCAGGAATGTCATGTCATAGAATAGAATGTCATGTCATAGAATGGAATGTCAGGAATGTCATGTCATAGAATGGAATGTCAGGAATGTCATGTCTTTTCATGGAATGTCAGGAATGTCATGTCATAGAATAGAATGTCATGTCATAGAATGGAATGTCAGGAATGTCATGTCATAGAATGGAATGTCAGGAATGTCTTGTCATAGAATAGAATGGCAGGAATGTCATGTCTTTTAATGGAATGTCAGGAATGTCATGTCATAGAATGGAATGTCAGGAATGTCATGTCATAGAATGGAATATCATGTCTTGGAATGGAATGTCAGGAATGTCATGTCTTGGAATGGAATGTCAGGAATGTCATGTCTTTTAATGGAATGTCAGGAATGTCATGTCTTGGAATGGAATGTCAGGAATGTCATGTCTTTTAATGGAATGTCAGGAATGTCATGTCATAGAATGGAATGTCAGGAATGTCATGTCTTTTAATGGAATGTCATGTCTTGGAATGGAATGTCAGGAATGTCATGTCTTGGAATGGAATGTCAGGAATGTCATGTCTTTTAATGGAATGTCAGGAATGTCATGTCATAGAATGGAATGTCAGGAATGGCATGTCTTTTAATGGAATGTCAGGAATGTCATGTCTTTTAATGGAATGTCAGGAATGTCATGTCTTTTAATGGAATGTCATGTCTTTTAATGGAATGTCAGGAATGTCATGTATTTTAATGGAATGTCAGGAATGTCATGTCATAGAATGGAATTTCAGGAATGTCATGTCTTTTCATGGAATGTCAGGAATGTCATGTCATAGAATGGAATGTCATGTCATAGAATGGAATGTCAGGAATGTCTTGTCATAGAATGGAATGTCAGGAATGTCATGTCATAGAATGGAATGTCAGGAATGTCATGTCTTTTAATGGAATGTCAGGAATATCATGTCATAGAATGGAATGTCAGGAATGTCATGTCTTTTAATGGAATGTCAAGAATGTCATGTCTTTTAATGGAATGTCAGGAATATCATGTCTTTTAATGGAATGTCAGGAATGTCATGTCTTGGAATGGAATGCCAGGAATGTCATGTCTTTTAATGGAATGTCAGGAATGCCATGTCATAGAATGGAATGTCAGGAATGTCATGTCTTTTAATGGAATGTCAGGAATGTCAAGTCTTTTAATGGAATGTCAGGAATGTCATGTCATAGAATGGAATGTCAGGAATGTCATGTCTTTTAATGGAATGTCAGGAATGTCATATCTTTTAATGGAATATCAGGAATGTCATAAACTTTTAATGGAATGTCAGGAATGTCATGTCTTTTAATGGAATGTCATGTCTTTTAATGGAATGTCAGGAATGTCATGTCATAGAATGGAATGTCATGTCTTGGAATGGAATGTCTGGAATGTCATGTCTGGAATGGAATGTCAGGAATGTCATGTCTTTTAATGGAATGTCAGGAATGTCATGTCATAGAATGGAATGTCAGGAATGTCATGTCTTTTCATGGAATGTCAGGAATGTCATGTCATAGAATGGAATGTCATGTCATAGAATGGAATGTCAGGAATGTCATGTCATAGAATGGAATTTCAGGAATGTCATGTCTTTTCATGGAATGTCATGTCTTTTCATGGAATGTCAGGAATGTCATGTCTTTTAATGGAATGTCAGGAATTTCATGTCATAGAATGGAATGTCAGCAATGTCATGTCTTTAAATGGAATGTCAGGAATGTCATGTCTTTTCATGGAATGTCAGGAATGTCATGTCTTTTAATGAAATGTCAGGAATGTCATGTCATAGAATGGAATGTCAGGAATGTCTTGTCTTTTAATGGAATGTTATGTCTTGGAATAGAATGTCAGGAATGTCATGTCTTTTAATGGAATGTCAAGAATGTCATGTCATAGAATGGAATGTCAGGAATGTCATGTCTTTTAATGGAATGTCATGTCTTTTCATGGAATATCAGGAATGTCATGTCTTTTCATGGAATGTCAGGTATGTCATGTCTTTTAATGGAATGTCAGGAATGTCATGTCATAGAATGTAATGTCAGGAATGTCATGTCTTTTATTGGAATGTCAGGAATGTCATGTCATAGAATGGAATGTCAGGAATGTCATGTCATAGAATGGAATGTCAGGAATGTCATGTCTTTTCATGGAATGTCAAGAATGTCATGTCATAGAATGGAATGTCAGGAATGTCATGTCTTTTAATGGAATGTCAGGAATGTCATGTCATAGAATGGAATGTCAGGAATGTCATATATTTTAATGGAATGTCAGGAATGTCATGTCTTTTAATGGAATGTCGGGAATGTCATGTCTTTTAATGGAATGTCAGGAATGTCATGTCTTTTAATGGAATGTCATGTCTTTTAATGGAATGTCAGGAATGTCATGTCATAGAACGGAATGTCATGTCTTTTAATGGAATGTCAGGAATGGCATGTCTTTTAATGGAATGTCAGGAATGTCATGTCATAGAATGGAATGTCAGGAATGTCATGTCTTTTAATGGAATGTCATGTCTTGGAATAGAATGTCAGGAATGTCATGTCTTTTAATGGAATGTCAGGAATGGCATGTCTTTTAATGGAATGTCAGGAATGTCATGTCATAGAATGGAATGTCAGGAATGTCATGTCTTTTAATGGAATGTCAGGAATGTCATGTCATAGAATGGAATGTCAGGAATGTCATGTCATAGAATGGAATGTCAGGAATGTCATGTCATAGAATGAAATGTCAGGAATGTCATGTCTTTTAATGGAATGTCAGGAATGTCATGTCATAGAATGGAATGTCAGGAATGTCATGTCTTTTAATGGAATGTCAGGAATGTCATGTCTTTTAATGGAATGTCAGGAATGTCATGTCATAGAATGGAATGTCAGGAATGTCATGTCTTTTAATGGAATGTCAGGAATGTCATGTCTTTTAATGGAATGTCAGGAATGTCATAAACTTTTAATGGAATGTCAGGAATGTCATGTCTTTTAATGGAATGTCATGTCTTTTAATGGAATGTCAGTAATGTCATGTCTTTTAATGGAATATCAGGAATGTCATGTCTTTTAATGGAATGTCAGGAATGTCATGTCTTTTAATGGAATGTCATGTCTTTTAATGGAATGTCAGGAATGTCATGTCTTTTAATGGAATGTCAGGAATGTCATGTCATATTATGGAATGTCAGGAATGTCATGTCTTTTAATGGAATGTCAGGAATGTCATGTCATAGAATGGAATGTCATGTCATAGAATGGAATGTCAGGAATGTCATGTCATAGAATGGAAAGTCAGGAATGTCATGTCTTTTCATGGAATGTCAGGAATGTCATGTCTTTTAATGGAATGTCAGGAATGTCATGTCATAGAATGGAATGTCACGTCTTTTAATGGAATGTCAGGAATGTCATGTCATAGAATGGAATATCAGGAATGTCATGTCTTTTAATGGAATGTCAGGAATGTCATGTCATAGAATGGAATGTCATGTCTTGGAATAGAATGTCAGGAATGTCATGTCTTTTAATGGAATGTTAGGAATGTCATGTCATAGAACGAAATGTCATGTCTTTTAATGGAATGTCAGGAATGTCATGTCTTTTAATGGAATGTCAGGAATGTCATGTCATAGAATGGAATGTCAGGAATGTCATGTCTTTTAATGGAATGTCAGGAATGTCATGTCATAGAATGGAATGTCATGTCTTGGAATGGAATGTCAGGAATGTCATGTCATAGAATGGAATGTCATGTCTTGGAATGGAATGTCAGGAATGTCATGTCTTTTAATGGAATGTCAGGAATGTCATGTCATAGAACGGAATGTCATGTCTTTTAATGGAATGTCAGGAATGTCATGTCTTTTAATGGAATGTCAGGAATGTCATGTCTTTTAATGGAATGTTAGGAATATCATGTCTTTTAATGGAATGTTAGGAATGTCATGTCTTTTAATGGAATGTCATGTCTTTTAATGGAATGTCATGTCTTGGAATGGAATGTCAGGAATGTCATGTCTTTTAATGGAATGTCATGTCTTTTAATGGAATGTCAGGAATGTCATGTCTTTTAATGGAATGTCAGGAATGTCATGTCTTTTAATGGAATGTTAGGAATGTCATGTCTTTTAATGGAATGTCATGTCTTTTAATGGAATGTCAGGAATGTCATGTGTTTTAATGGAATGTCAGGAATGTCATGTCATAGAATGGAATGTCAGGAATGTCATGTCTTTTAATGGAATGTCAGGAATGTCATGTCATAGAATGGAATGTCATGTCATAGAATGGAATGTCAGGAATGTCATGTCTTTTCATGGAATGTCAAGAATGTCATGTCATAGAATGGAATGTCAGGAATGTCATGTCTTTTAATGGAATGTCAGGAATGTCATGTCATAGAATGGAATGTCAGGAATGTCATATATTTTAATGGAATGTCAGGAATGTCATGTCTTTTAATGGAATGTCGGGAATGTCATGTCTTTTAATGGAATGTCAGGAATGTCAGGTCTTTTAATGGAATGTCATGTCTTTTAATGGAATGTCAGGAATGTCATGTCATAGAACGGAATGTCATGTCTTTTAATGGAATGTCAGGAATGTCATGTCATAGAATGGAATGTCAGGAATGTCATGTCTTTTAATGAAATATCATGTCTTGGAATAGAATGTCAGGAAGTCATGTCTTTTAGTGGAATGTCATGTCTTGAAATGGAATGTCAGGAATGTCATGTCTTTTCATGGAATGTCAGGAATGTCATGTCTTTTCATGGAATGTCAGGAATGTCATGTCATAGAATGGAATGTCAGGAATGTCATGTCTTTAAATGGGATGTCAGGAATGTCATGTCATAGAATGGAATGTCAGGAATGTCATGTCATAGAATGGAATGTCAAGAATGTCATGTCTTTTAATGGAATGTCAGGAATGTCATGTCTTTTAATGGAATGTCAGGAATGTCATGTCATAGAATGGAATGTCAGGAATGTCATGTCTTTTAATGGAATGTCATGTCTTGGAATAGAATGTCAGGAATGTCATGTCTTTTAATGGAATGTCAGGAATGTCATGTCTTTTAATGGAATGTCAGGAATGTCATGTCATAGAATGGAATGTCAGGAATGTCATGTCTTTTAATGGAATGTCAGGAATGTCATGTCATAGAATGGAATGTCATGTCTTGGAATGGAATGTCAGAATTTGTCATGTCTTTTAATGGAATGTCAGGAATGTCATGTCATAGAATGGAATGTCATGTCTTTTAATGGAATGTCAGGAATGTCATGTCTTTTAATGGAATGTCAGGAATGTCATGTCTTTTATGTCATGTCCTGGAATGGAATGTCAGCAATGTCATGTCTTTTAATGGAATGTCAGGAATGTCATGTCTTGGAATGGAATGTCAGGAATGTCATGTCTTTTAATGGAATTTCAGGAATGTCATGTCATAGAATGGAATGTCAGGAATGTCATGTCTTTTAATGGAATGTCATGTCTTGGAATGGAATGTCAGGAATGTCATGTCTTTTCATGGAATGTCAGGAATGTCATGTCTTTTAATGGAATGTCAGGAATGTCATGTCATAGAATGGAATGTCAGGAATGTCATGTCTTTTAATGGAATGTCAGGAATGTCATGTCATAGAATGGAATGTCAGGAATGTCATGTCTTTTAATGGAATGTCAGGAATGTCATGTCTTTTAATGGAATGTCATGTCTTTTCATGGAATGTCAGGAATGTCATGTCTTTTCATGGAATGTAAGGAATGTCATGTCTTTTAATGGAATGTCAGGAATGTCATGTTATAGAATGGAATGTCAGGAATGTCATGTCATAGAATGGAATGTCAAGAATGTCATGTCTTGGAATGGGTGGTAATCTCCACTCTGCCAGTGGAGTTCGCTGAGTTCGGCAAAACTCCACCAACCACCGCGTGGCGGAGTTTACCACTGGCCACCCCTCATAAGTTCCATTGTGTAAGAACAGATGGTATGCCTGTCTTTCACATGACCATCGCCGGGTTTTAATTATCTTTGCCTGTCCTTCAGATGGCAGGGAGTGCGACTCAGAACAAGCCACAGTGACTTGCAGATTTAGTCTGACACTATTATGGGTACCAAAGCAACCTGCCCCTGACCTTGTGCTGTCAACGATGTGCATTGCATACCGTTGGAGGATCCTTGCTTCAGACAGATGTTGATTGTTATATCAGAGATCTCGCAAGAAGCTTGCACTCCTTCCCTCTGCCAACAAACTGTGAGAGGGATGAGAATTTACAAGATTTTGCTGTCGGCTGCCAGCCTTTCCTTATTACCTGGCAGATCTAGAGATAGCCTCCATTTTCTGTGAGGCAGCCAGCTACTGCACTCAGCGCCAACCACAAGTACAGACAGAGAGCCGATTGATCTGCGTCTCCCATGTCCATGGTGGGCATTGATGTGGACTTCCAGAGATGCTATGTTGCAGTGGACTGAGCTGGCAGCATTCAAACTGTGGCCAACAAGTACCAATCCAATCCAAAACAGCTTTATTTGACAAAAGTCATAAAAGCAATACAAGACAAGTACAGGACTTACACAATCATTAACAACATTAACAATGCATAAAAGGCCAGAATAAAACAATGTACAAGGTTACTAAAAAAAAAAAAAGCCCTCATAAAAATGTATACAAAAGTTAAAATACATACAAAGCTATACAGTTTCGAAGTAGATCGTGAAGTGAAACATCTGGCACAACTGGCACCTTACTGGCGGATACTCTGGTTTCTTATAATCCATGCCCATCCCAGGAATTTAGCCACAGCCACAACAATGACCGGGTCAGTACTAGTACGGAGAATTCTTCCTGCTTCACCACTTTGTCTAGTGCCCAATAATTTGCAAATAGGTCTCAACCAAAAACACGCATCGGAAACAAATAGGTAGGGCATGCAAAAAACATATGGGCAATTGTTTCTTCGTGGGACTTACAAACAGAGCATAGGTTATTACTATTAATGTCCCACCGAGCAGTGAATGATCTTAGAGGCAGCGATCCCACCCGCATCTGGAAATATAATTTCCTGTCTAGTACTTTCGTAACAAGATCCCAGAAGAATTCTAATCTTGGAGCAGGTTTTATGTTAAAAAAACCCATCAGATAGAGAAAGGGAGTTACTATCTGACAATACCTTAGCGTTAAGCAGCTCCCAATATTTCTCCTTCAACAATGTTTTTGATGGGAAAGAGACACCCGAGGGATTCTCCCAGAGATCACTCCCAGAGCCACAAGAGATCTTCTTAGTTCTTTGAACCATCCAATATTACGGGAACCAACCAAGTACATTACATCAAGCAAGCCCTCTGCATACTGGGCTAATGCCGGGGTTGTCCACAATCTACGCCAATTGAGGATGGTACGTAATCTAGCTATATCTGCAATGGGATTCTTTCCCAGGTCATGTCTTAGGGGAACTATGGGCGTGCCTTGTGGGAGAGAAGTGATACTACGCAGAAACTTGTTTTCCGAGATGGTTAAGGAAGACAAGTTCTCATATCCCCACAGTTCAGCACCATAGAGTGCTGCACTTACAGCCTTGGCACTATAAACCTGGAGCACGGGTCTAATCGGTTTCGTTAAAGATTTTTTGAATTCGCCAAATATTGCTCCTGCAAGCTGCCTATGTTTTAAGGTAGCCAATTCCTTCTGAAGTTTCCACTTAAGATTGTTTAGTATGTTGTCCCCTAAATAGTTAAAAGCCTGTACTTGCTCTATGGATTGGTTGAACAATAAAAAATTATTTTTAAACAATCTGTGTGGACTGAAAGCCATGAGCTTGTTTTTTTTTACATTAACTTAGAGGCCACGTTCCACACAGAAATTCTCAAAGATGTCTAATGTTTGCTGGAGACCGCAAGGTGTCTTAGCAATTAAAAGCGTATCATCCGCAAACATTAAAATTGGGATTTTTGTGTCGGCAAGAGTAGGGGCGTCAGTATTCGCTTTTAAAAGGCGTTCGGCTATATCATTAATGTATAGTGAAAATAAAGTTGGGGCCATTGCACAGCCTTGCCTAACCCCCCTTTGCACCGGGAAGTCCTCTGTCATCATACCCTGACCTCCCCACCTAATTCTAGCAGAGTTGTCATCGTGGAGCCTCTGTATTAAGGACACCAGTCCACGGTGAAGACCCAGATTATTCAACGTCATCCAAAGTTTGGGACGGGGGACTAGATCAAAGGCAGTCCTTAGGTCCACAAACACAGCATACAGATTCCCCTTGCCCAGAATCACAATTTTCCAATAGAGGAGAACAAAGCGGAATATCTGATCAACAGTACTTATATGCTGTCGGAATCCCGCCTGGAATGGGGACAAGATGTTATTTGTTGCTATCCAAGAGTGAAGACGATTTAAAATCAACCTACCTATAATCTTCTGGATAGCATCAATCAGGCTAATAGGCCTATAGTTCTCTGGAAGCAACCGATCCCCCTTTTTGTAGACCGGGATTATCTCAGCCGTTTTCCATGAACTAGGAATTGGTGCACCCTGCGCCAACACATTAGCAATCAATTGGATGTATCTCCCCCGAATATACGATGTTATTTCGCATGCGTTTAGTACGCATGCCATTTCTACGCGGTCGTTAGTACGACCGCGTTTTTAGTTCGCATTACTTTCCTACGCAATTCGGAACAACGAATTGCAGTAGGGGGTGCTGGATGTTGGAATAGTATAATTTACTATTCCAACTCCAGTCTATGCGGACACTAGGGAAGGTGTTGGATTTTAAATCCAACACCTCCCCCCCCTAACGCAAGTCGCTGTTCCGACTTGCGTAGTAAAGGTTTTCTAAGTAACAACGCGTGCGTACTAACGTCCGCGTAGTAATGGCATGTGAAGTAACGCATGCTAAGTAAACGCCGTTTACCATCTCCCCCATTTAACCTTATCATATAGGAAGACATCCGCTGGAACCCCATCCGGGCCAGGGGCCTTTCCAGACGCCACACCAGCGAGCGCCAATTCCACTTCAACTCTAGTAAAATTATCTTCCAAAGTAAACACCGGGGACAACCCAACACTTCCAGTTGCTTCGGGGAGGGAGGCGTACTGGGGTTTAAAATACTCAACCCACCTCCCCTGGGAGACATTGTTTTGGGGACACTCTGGCTGCCCACCAGATCCCCACTTAACTATACTCCAAAATAGTTTACTGTTGTTCTGGACACTTGCTTCAAGAAGACCCTGCCACTTCTGTTCATCCCATTGGCGTTTCGCCCTGGAGATACTACTTTTGTAGTTTTTTCTACAGAGTCGCACCGTGCCTACATCGCCTTCCTTCAAGGCTTTCCAAAGCAATAGCCTTGACTGCCTGCATTCCCCATTATACCAACTGGCTTGGCGATGAACAGCTCTTGGATCGAGTTTCAGTTTTTTTACAAAATGAGATTTCAGACTGGCAAAAAAGCTATTGTGGGCTATTGTTACTTCCCTCATATCTCCATTGGAAGAAAGAATTTGTTCTATTGCATGTATAGAACCGTCAACCTCTGCTAGAATACTTAGCAGGGCAGTAGGGTTCTCCATTAAGCGGGACCACCTCAGCCGTCGCATATCATTAGATGGCACAACATCTAAAGTACACGTCTCCCTTGCCACTAGGGGGCAACAATCTGTCTTCCACCACCTATGGGTAAAACAAAGGGGGTTATGGTCACTCTCTGGAAGGGCTAATATCTTCATATCGACAAGAGAGTGCCATAATTTCACATCGGCAAGGATGTAATCGATTCGGCTATTACTTTGACCATTGTTAAATGTATGGGCACCCTCACGGTCACTGGGCATCCTACCATTCAGGGCCCTCAAGCCCTTCTCCATGCACAGAGAGTTAATCTGTATTACTACTTCTGGCCACCTTTTTATGGGAAGCAACTCTAGAGGGGGGATGCCCCAATGTGACACTTCATTGTCATGGGTATCCCACTCGGGTTCTACAAGCGGTTCAAATGTTACATTAAAATCGCCTGCGACAACAATAAAGGTATCGGCTGAGTAAAGATCAAACAGGCTCATTAGTTCGTCTAAAACTGGAGATTTTGCACCTCTAGAGCCCCTTACGTACACATTATATATGTCAATTGTGCCTACGGATCCAAGCTCTAACCTTAACAATTGGATATCTCTATTCCCAGTAGGGAGAGACTTGCTATTTAAACATAGTTCTTGTCTCAGCCAAATAGTTAAACCCCCAGATGGTCGCCCATGGGTCCCTTTTGTGGCCGGAATATGGAAATTTAAATAGCCCACGCAAAAACGTGGTTCTAAAAGCCAAGTCTCCTGGAATAGGAATATATAATTTTTATTAATAAATGCGACCCAGTCCATAATGGACAGTTTAGCATTTAATCCAGCAATATTCCACGAGAATAAAGAACCTCCGACCAAGGGAGGACAATTGATACCAGGGATAGTAACTTGGAATTCAGGGGTTGGGCTATTATTGGATGAGACAGACCCCAAACTCGTCTCTGGGACAGTGGTAAAAAGATAGTTGTTAAAATCTTTATCCACTTGATGGACAAGGGTAGTACAGGGGCCAATGCAAGGGCCACCCATCATAGGCACGTGATGCTCATTATCCATCAACCCCTCTCTAGGGTCCCAGGAACCTGTGCCCCCCACACTACCTAGTCAGTCAATACTTTTGAAGGATGATCCATCCTCCTTTCTATCACTCAGTTGATCACACTTCGACCCCCCTAGATCATACGAAATATATTTTCTTAATTGAATAGAAGAGGCCTCAGGGGAGCTAGACCTGAACTCCAAGGCAAAAAGATTTTCTGCGAGGGCATTACTTTTTAGGGTTAGTTCAATGCAATCAACAGGTACCTCTGGTAGCTCTAATAATATCCTCTCTAATTACTGAGCGGCAACCCCTGACATACCTTAACCAATGAATCGCCTTATTTGTCAACGAGTCGGGATTCTCGTGGCCACAATTATATGGCAGTTCTGGGACGTTAGTCATATATATTTTGTTGGAGCATTTAGTGGTAATACCCATGGAATGATCCTCGCGAGCTCCCCAACCCTCCAAAGCTCCTTGAACATGAGTAGCGGGGTCCCGTCCCACACCCACCCTCCTCTTGCATTTCGATGTATCCTGCACAGTACCCACAGGGATACCTATTGGGCAGCCCAAGATACGACTTTTATCCACCTTTACCACATCACTATATGTTATCGCAGCATTACCTTGGGCACTAGATTTGGGGAGCCCCAAGAGATTAACCTGGCTGTCTAATGGATTTACTGGGGCAAAAGAAGAAATCACCTTAGGGTTACAAAAGGGAGGACGAGGATCAGCTGGACACTTCCCTACTTTAATAGACAAAGTCTCTATCACTGCCTTCAGTGAGCCAATTTCCTCCATCAACGAGTGGACCACTTTTATTAGTTCTTGTAAAGAGTTATCATAAATCTTGGCAGTACTACCTAAGGGAGCTATTGGAGAAGGCATCAAGGGATCAGCCATTCCCACACTGTTCTCTCCCAGCTGATTCATCAAGGGGGAGAACCTATTAGAACACAAAACAGCGGGTACAGTATCCCCTATTACATTTTCAGTGATCGGTAATAAGCCATCCCCTCTGACCAGGACATCACCCGCACCCGCTCTACCGGCCCCCCTACAAGCTCTTCTTTTAGGTTTAGTGAGGAACATGGCCGGGACAGTGGGGGATGAAATAGAATTAACACACCCCGGATCAGCTGGGGACACATCAGCTACCTCTCCATCTACCACCACTAACTGTTCAGACCCCAGAATAGCCTCACACTCCCCAACCAATAAACCAATACGTTCCAATACGTTCCAAAGCCCCCTCCGGATCGGGCTGCTTAGCTACTCGTCGAGTTTTCTTACTTTTACACAATTTAGACAAAGTGCTACTTTCCCCTCCTCCCCCTTGACTTTCAAAAAACTTTCTTTTACCCATCAGGTTGGAGGTTGCAGCAATACCCTAGCGGGAAAATAAAGAAATCCAAGCAGTAGGGAAGATAGTCACGCAACGCAATCACACTACCTTCTTAGTACACCCTACTCCCCATCAAAGTCAATAGACCGACCAAGGGGGGTGCCTCAGCCCAGCCTCCTCCAGCCCCCGACGGCCACAGTCGGCCCGCCCTTTGTCCGGGCTTCGTCCGGCGCGAACGCCCTGCTGATTAAATAGCACTGGGGGTGGTAACAGAAGCTGGAAACAGGTGAGGCAGCCCCTCAGTCCTCTGGGGCATGTAGTCCTGCAACACCCGGCTCTCCCAACAACGACGCGTTTCCCGCAAAGCGGGAAGCGCTAGGTGGATAAGTAGGCGCTGGGGGTGGTGACAGAAGCTGGAAACAGGTGAGGCAGCCCCTCAGTCCTCTGGGGCATGTAGTCCTGCAACACCTGGCTCTCCCAACAACGACGCGTTTCCCGGGAAGCGGGAAGCGCTAGGTGGATAAGTAGGCGCTGGGGGTGGTGACAGAAGCTGGAAACAGGTGAGGCAGCCCCTCAGTCCTCTGGGACATGTAGTCCTGCAACACCCGGCTCTCCCAACAATGACGCGTTTCCCGCGAAGCGGGAAGCGCTAGGTGGATAAGTAGGCGCTGGGGGTGGTGACAGAAGCTGGTAACAGGTGAGGCAGCCCCTCAGTCCTCTGGGGCATGTAGTCCTGCAACACCCGGCTCTCCCAACAACGACGCGTTTCCCGCGAAGTGGGAAGCGCTAGGTGGATAAGTAGGCGCAGGGGGTGGTGACAGAAGCTGGAAACAGGTGAGGCAGCCCCTCAGTCCTCTGGGGAATGTAGTCCTGCAACACCCGGCTCTCCCAACAACGACGCGTTTCCCGCGAAGCGAGAAGCGCTAGGTGGATAAGTAGGCGCTGGGGGTGGTGACAGAAGCTGGAAACAGGTGAGGCAGCCCCTCAGTCCTCTGGGGCATGTAGTCCTGCAACACCCGGCTCTCCCAACAACGATGCGTTTTTTGGCAGAAACAGTCCCCAACTGAAAGAAAGAGGATAGGGGGAAAGCTTCAGGCCCCCTCACCCAACAAGTACAGTGACCGCTGCAAGCCAAGAGTATATACGACCATTTCCTACTGACACCCACAGAGTGAATTACAGCCACGCTAGCTAGGGAGGCCTCAGTGTGAGAGAAAGGAGAGTGTTGCAGCTGTTTCTATGCCTTTGTTGGAAGATTCTGAAATTGTCTGTGCAAAGCATACTGGGCTCCTGTGCCAAAAAGGGGCACTACCTTGAGGTCTTCCATGCTTTCCACTGGTAGGTATAATCTTACAACAGCATACCCAGTCATTCGCCCCTTAGTACGTGCCTAGGTTAAGCTACCAGTTTACTGATGCACATGAACTTGTTATAAACTAGCGATGCCTCGATTTCGGATCATGAGCAGGTTCACTGCCGATCATTGATACACAGAGTGCCTTGCCAAGGTATCATCAGCATCACAGGTGTAGTACCAGCAACACACAAACGTATCGGCATTACCATGCATACTCTTCACTATTATCTCGTCAGCTAGAGGCAAAAAGCCTTTTTTGTGGTGAAAGTGCACTATATAAATGAAGTGATAAAAATATTCAGCACACTGTTTACTAGCTCACCCTCCCAGAACATAGGGTGCTTGCCCACAGAGTACAAGCCACAGACTAACTGCCCATCTGTGTCATCTCAGTATGAGGTCATCAACAACAACCTGTCCCTCATTCACTCAACCCAGTGACAGACCCTCATTCAGCCACTACTCACACAGCCGGTCCAGCATCCCTACCACTTACCCTGATACTTTTTATTGTCCCCCCAAAATTCAATGCACACAATGACAAAACGACAGCTTGCAGCTCTGCCACATGCCCCCTACGTATGGAGTGACACATCAGCTGCCTGTACTTTTGTGAGGTTTGTCATCCAGTTTGATGCCTCGGAGCACACAGACAGATAGGTAAAAAAAAACAGAAGAATGCATATACTTCCATTTCCAAAGGACTGACTCTCAACTTGGAGTAACATTTATCATCGTTGGTACCTAGTCTTGTAATCCCCCCGCCCCCTACACCCGGAATGCCTTGGTGCAAAAATCAATTGTTCTTCGCTCAACTATATAGGTTAATCATACACCAGAAATGTTTTCATTCACACAAGTGTGTACGGTGGAACAGAATTCCGCCGCTTGTTAAACTCCACAAACTCTCACACAGATTTTCGGTAATTTATTATTATGAAGCGGTATGGAAATCCTGGACACCTGGCAAGGGCCAACATTTTTCCAGTATACAAAAAGGGATCCCCTCTTTTGCCCATAAATTATAGGCCAATAAGCCTGATTGATGTAACGCAAAAACTGTTCACCAGGATCATTCTAGATCGTCTCCAGATCTGGATGGAAGAGTGTGAAACGCTGAGTGCATACCTGGCAGGCTTCCGAAAAAATATCTCCACCATTGACCAAATCTTAAGGCTGCAATTACTATATTGGAAGACGGTGACGATAGAGGGTGGGAGCCTCTATCTGATCTTTGTTGACCTTAGATCAGCGTTCGATTTGGTACCTTGCCACACACTTTGGGTAGTTTTGGAGAAACTGGGCATTCCACCTTATTTGCTCACCCTGATCAAGCGATTACACACTGGAAACTTTGCACAGGTTAGATATGGGAAACACGGGGAATTAACTTCACGCTTCGCAGTGAATAGGGGTGTAAGGCAGGGGTGTGTTTTGGCCCCCACACTGTTTTGTCTTTATATAAATGCTCTGGTAGAACAACTGAACCAAATCGCCAATATCGATGCCCCAAAGATTGCCCGTGACAAGGTACCAGCAATGATGTTTGCTGACGACACCTTGTTACTTTCTAAATCACCCATGGGCATCCAGAGGATTCTTGACACCTTTTTTATATTTTGCAAAGACAGGGGGCTAGAGATTAACACAGCAAAAACGAAGTATATGGTATTTAATCCTAGTAGAACTTCTCGTCCCAACCCCACCCTAAATGGCACCCAGTTGGAGAGGGTGGCAGTCTTTGACTACCTTGGTGTCACGTTGACAGAAACTTTTGGGTGGGGCACCCATCAAGAAAAGGCAGGCCTGAGGCTAGCTCAGATGACCGGGGGCCTAGCAAAATTATATAGGAATATAACATCAAGACAACTGGGCCCGTTAACAGATATTTACAAAGTTCAAATCAGGAGCGCAATCATGTATGGGGCTGAACTCTGGGGACATCGCCCTGTAGGTGCACTGGTCAGAACTGAGAATATGTTTATGAGACAACTCTTGGGCCTACCGCCAAGTCCCCCTCTCATCCCCTTACGCATGGACCTTGGCCTTAGACCCATAAATGAGGAAATTAAGTTGCGACCCTTGACCTTTTGGCGCCGACTATGGGCGACACCCGAACTACTAGTTTACCAGGCAGAACTCAAGGCGATCCCAGGGCTTCGAGGGGTGGGAAAATATCTTGGCTGGCACATATCAAAGACCTGTGCTTTAGACTAGGCTGGCCAAATTTATGGACCCACCCGGAGGAAGCGTCCCGGTCTATTTCACGCCTTGAGTTAGTTAAATCTTACGGGTTTTTTAGATTGGGTAAACTCTATGGGAATGCTAAACATGGCTGTTTAACTTCTGATTTTTTTTAACTTTAAAGATCAATATTTATTTGAGACTTTCCTCGATGACGTCTATCCACTTATGGCAAGGAAACTCTATGTCCAGTTTAGATGGGGTTGGCTGCCAGTTCATGCATTCACAAACAAATGGACTAAAGCCTCCCCACCTGGCTGTCCTGCCTGTGAGAGCCAGGAAGAGACCCTTACACATGTTTTCTTCTTCTGCCCAGGTTATATTGCAACTAGAAGGTACTAGCTCCTACCAATATGCAGGAACTTGGGGTTCAGGCAGATACGGGAGGCTCTTAGAGTTATGCGAACTGGAACGCAACCCCAATTGTTTTTGCTGTGTCCCTTTTCCTTAACTCCATGTGGCTTAGACGTCGCAAGTTTTTAAATTCCACTAGAGCAGCCTAAATATACCTTTTCCGTCTTCCACAGCTTTGAACTTATTAAATATGAATTCACTGTTTTAAATGCTTTTTAAATTCCAATAACTTTTTAACTTGTTATCAAGGTTGTATAATGAACTGCTATTGGTTATACTTTGTGATGCTTAAAAAAAGTGTGTATTACATGCTTTTTAATCTTCTGCTTTTATGGTCTGTAATGATCGAAATAAAGCTTGGAACTGGAATGGATTTTCTGTAACTCCGCAGAATTCTATGGAGTAAAACTCTGCGAGTTCCGCCCACCCCTAACAATATTATCTTAATTATTATTGGACTATATCTACTCTTTAGCAGCACATATCCACGATACAGTTACTTCAAACTTTTCTGAAATGTAGTTGTAGATTGAAAACAAATTTTAATGCATTTGTTACACAAATTCCATGATTATACAAAATGCCAATAGAAAAACACACTGTCCTCATATATAATCATATAGTACATAGGTGGTCCCAATATATATATATTTTTGCATTGGGTCAGTTTTAAGTTAGTCTACTCATACAATCATGAACCAATTGCCTAATATCCAAATATCCTACATACAATGTGGTTAGGCTGGTGATCACTGTATCAAGAATTCTTTTCATTTGCTGTGGACTCCTTTTTGAAAGTAGTCGCTGCGTTTTTGCCAGTTACCTCCCGGCCTCCTCAATACTATATAAGGAGTGTGAGTCCTTTAGCTTTTAGAGAATATAAAATAACCCTATATAAGTATGGGTATTGTAATAATAATAGTGTCTAACATAGCAAAAACATAGGGCCAGCTGTAATGCGGGGGAAACAACCTTTATTACGCGGTTTTTACACCGCAATACAATCACAACGTGGTTGTTACAACGACCGTGTTGTGACCACGCAGTGCCATTACAACGCAAGTCATTACAACGATTTGCACTAGATGGCGCTCTAGATTCAGGAATAGTATGATTTACTATTTCAACACCTTCCCTAGTGTTGCACACTCTGGAGTTGGAATAGTAAATCATACTATTCCTAAGTCCAACGCGCCATCTAGCGCAAGTCGTTGTAACACTTGCGTTGTAATAGCAGTGAGTGGTCACAATGTGGTCGTTGTAATGACCGCGTTGGAATTGTGTAGCGGTGTAAAAAACGCGTTGTAAATGTATATATTCGTAATGCGGGGAACTGTGCATCCCCTATCTGGAGACCTCTGTCACTGGGTTCGAATCAGCTGACAAGGACCAAACAAAGCTTAAATCCTGCCTAATCCCTGAAGTGATCCATCTAGAAAAAGTTGGAGTTTGTGGGGGACACCCATTGGGCCACTAATACCCACCTCTTTGGTGCTCCTGAGATAAATTCTAAGGTGGGGCACACTTGGCCAAAAAATACAGATGTGTTCGGAGGGCAAGATCTTTCATCGGGGTCCACAACATGGTTCAACTGAACACAAAACCTAAAGGCTGGCAACACCAGGCCCAGTGAGATCCTCAAACCCCAAGGGTACAGTGATAGAGGAACTTGGTAGCCCCTCCAAAGTAGAGTTTGTACTGCCTGAAGCCAGGAGCATTAGAAATGTCACCTTCCATGGGGGTTCCGTCTTAATTTTTCCCAGACTATAGTCAGACAACGCAGCGCAGGAATAACTTCTCCAGCTGGAACTCGAGGCATCTCTGTGGCATTCTACGAAACTCAGGGTCCTATATAACAGCAAGCATAGGCCTTCTTGGAGGAGGGTCCAAGTGAAACTGGAGGCATTGAAGGAGAATGACTATTAAGTTTATTAACCTCTTTAAATGTTATTCACAGAAGTGATCCACGTATGATGGAAATGTTCCTATGTCAGCCTAGGAAGGGACACTCGATGCACATTTCCCAGGACTGTTGATTGAGGTATGAGCCCTGAGTTGTGAGTTATGATTGGGGTTTACTAGTTAACCCCTCCTTCCTTCCCTGTACCCCGAGCTCTCCTTTTTGGACATGTACAAGTTTGTGAACCAGGGTTACAATCACTATATTTCTACTTTATTCGATAAGGGAAATTGCATGTTTAAATACCTTGAGATACTCAATGCACCAAGATCCCGAAATAATATGTTTGAAACTTAAAAGAAGAAAAAACATCAAATGTTTACATTACAGGAAATGTTTTCAAAAAGAAAAGTTCATTGAAAAAAACATAAAATATAAATGCATTCTTGTTTCAGGATTTCCAAAGCATCCAATATATGTACTTATTAAATAATTTTGTATTGCGCTAAATGCCACTCTGCAGGCACTTCATATCACTTATAAGGAATAGGAAGAGTTCATTGGCAAGTAAAAGATAAGGAAAGATAGGAAGAGTTTATTGGCAAGTAAAAGATAAGCCATTTTGGGATCAAATGAGTGCCATGGATATTCACAATGTTGGAGGTCATGTGCACTGAGAAGGTATTTGCATCTTGCTGGCCAAGTGGCTAGACTGAGCACTCTCTCCATTAGCCTGTCACTGCACTACACATTGCATTCAGAGACTTTTCAATGAGCTAGACTGTGATTTTTGGAAATCCAAGCTGAATCCATTAGAACACAATACATTCCTGTCTAGACTTGGATGCTGGATTGGTTTTACAACCTCAATCTACTTTCTGACTTGATGCAAGCATTCAGTTTATGAAATATCTATGCTCCAAAGGTACATGTGGCTTGCCGGAACTTCAGGAATGTAGCTTGTTGTGTTTCAAGAGCTACAATCTCCAAGATGATTTAGCAATTGGGTTCAATACTATATGGATTTCATCTAGCATTGATGCCTTCTTCTGGTCACACCAGCTTCTTTTTAAATAAATCACCACAGATGATGCTTGGGATGTCTTCACAAGGTTGATATGAAGATCCAGCCAGAAAGTGGCAGCAGAACAAAAGTATGTGGATATTTAAAGGTATGAAGCAGAAGAACCAGTGTTGAGTAGCGTGCATGTATTTTAGATTCACATGCTGCCCATTAATCTGCGGTCTAATGGAAGGACTCCAAAACACATCTTAATAACTGTTTTTTGGGGTTTGCCCACAATGTCCTATAAAGTATCCACTATTTTTAGATTCTGTTTATTACCATCTACAGGAACCAAAAACATAATTTCAAGACCATGCTTCCAGGATGCAGAAATAAAGTAGCAGGACAATATAGTTTGCTGTAGAACATAGAAGTCATTTCCTTTCTTCTACGCTTTCCTGCTCTAACAACTTCAGACTTTGAGTTTTTTATGGATATAAAAATTTACACAACTAGCAAAAATAGTTCTCTCCTTTAAATCCCCAGCTTTAGAAATTTCAGGACTAGGCAACTGTACAAAATGTTCAACATAGTATGTTCAGGCTATGAACACACCAAGGCCCTCATGTATCAAGCAATGTTACTGTCCCAAAGCTCCGATTCGTAAAATCAGAACTTTTCTGCCAGCAAAAATGCATTTTTTACTCACCAAATCCAAATAGAGATTTGGGACCATGTTGCCAAATTTCACTGATAAGCTAATTAGGTTTGGTAATAAATACAGATTTAGTATTTGGAAGGGGCATGTTAAGGGCGTGCCTTACAGATATTGAATCTTTAAACTATGTACTAATGTTTTGTAACTGAAATACGGTCGCAAAACATTAATATTTTACCACCTCCTGAAAGGATGTGGTAAGCCATTTGCAAAAGGGAAGGGGTTCCCAATGTTCACAAAAATGCTTTTTATGAGCAAGCAGTAGTCAATCAATATCCGAATTTTCTCCTAATCAATATATATACATCACAAATCAATTGCATGATACCTAGGGTTTTCTAACTCCTTTAACGTAATAAATCAATATAATCCTAATTGAGGTTTTTAATTTCTAACCAATTTACAATTAATTAATTTCATTTGCAGAAATACTGAGATGTAATGCATGGCATTGTTCATCTTGAGAACACAAGACTAAAACCTACTAACTTAAACTACAAGAATCTTAGACAAGCACATGGAATGGTTTTTACCTGAAGAGGTCTTGTGGAAAACAACTTAAACAACTGCCTTACTATTAAATGTAGGTTTCCAGAGCAGAGAACTACTCACTGAAAACTATAGATAGACAGACAGACAGACAGACAGACAGACAGACAGACAGACAGACAGACAGACAGACAGACAGACAGATAGACAGATAGACAGATAGACAGATAGACAGATAGACAGATAGACAGATAGACAGATAGACAGATAGACAGATAGATAGATAGATAGATAGATAGATAGATAGATAGATAGATAGATAGATAGATAGATAGATAGATAGATAGATAGATAGATAGATAGATAGATAGATAGATGGATGGATGGATGGATGGATGGATGGATGGATGGATGGATGGATGGATGGATGGATGGATGGATGGATAGATAGATAGATAGATTATGGACCCATTTCATGCAAATATGGACTATCACAACTTATGGCCCCATTTCATAAGGGACATTTTCTGCTTGTCCAAGCTTTTCAGTGACTAGCACCACTTTGATGGAATTTTTCAACCTATAGCTAATAAATTAAAAGCCAAAGTACATGTTTCAGATCGCGTCGTATTGTTGGCTAAAAAAAGCCAGTCATTTCTGAAGTTGTCATGCTTGGTATGAGCCGTCTTGCCTACATATTGAAAAGGAATATGTTTAATCGTATCACTTTCTTGTTTTTGTGGGCAGGTAACCCATGCTTTCCAAACCCTTGCAAAAATGAAGGGACGTGTATACAAGTGAATGAGAACTATAAATGCCATTGTATAAAAGGAACTCAAGGTGGAAAATGTGAAAGAGGTAAGCATTTACAATTTTTGTTTCCATTCTGCTCAGCCCCCTAGTACTTCATTTTATTTGTAATTCTCTCGGGCTGCTGCAGCGTGACACTTCCTTGGCGCTGGCATACCTGCTGGCATTGAGGACTGCACATGTACAGATATCAGGGGCTGTATCATCGACTTTTCTGACAAGCAGAGGCTAAAGACATGTTTTTTGAGCCTGTATTGTGTAAAGTGAATTCATTTAACCATGTATTTCTCTGAATCGGAGGTTTATTTTTAGACTCGACTGCTCCAAAATAGAAAGAGGCAAACGCCGCTCACTGTGTCAAAGGTACTAGCGGA
Source organism: Triturus cristatus (assembly GCF_964204655.1). Classification (NCBI taxonomy): domain Eukaryota; kingdom Metazoa; phylum Chordata; class Amphibia; order Caudata; family Salamandridae; genus Triturus; species Triturus cristatus. The sequence continues at coordinate 837,265,781 of NC_140591.1, forward strand.
AAATAAAGCAATAATTCTTAGAATTATCGGTTACATTAATTGACTTTACGCCCTGCATTCGCACAGAACAGGTCTTTGCCTCTATGCTGTACCAGAAAAGTCCATGATGATGCAAGCCCAGAGGCAGTCTGCAGAGCCGAAAAAGTTTTTTTGCACCTGCAGTACGTAAAGTAAATTCAATTAACCCAGTGTAGAGATTCTTTTTTAATGTGTTTGAATTTCAGACGCTCCAGACACAAACAACGGGCATGTTCATCATCATACCACCCTTGCATAACAAATATAGCTTTTTATGCTGGAGCAGGTATGCATCCAGTGGCTTATGTGAGTAGGCCTGGGTGGTGAACTCTGCTCCGTTCGCAGAGTTTGCGAAGTTCTCTGCACTCCGCGCTCCGCCGAGCTCGCGGAGTGCAGAAAACTCCACTTCGCGTAGTGCAACTGTTTTTTTCCCTGCTTGCGCTCACGTACGGTAAGTTTACAAGCGCAAACTGCAGCTCGGGTAGAATTTCTATCCGAGCGGCTAAAAAACCAGCACGAACAGCAGTTCGCACTGCACTCCGCCACTTGCGCAACTTCGCAGAGTTTTTTTGTCCCTTTGCGGAGTTCTGCGTAGCAAAACTACACCTAGGCCTGCATGTGAGTAGGGCTCAGTAAATCTCCAGTGCACTGTGGCAGAAGTTTGACTCGCCTGCTTCCCAGAACTGTTCACGAGGCATGGGCTGCATCATAGGTTAACTTACAAAATTGCACTGCATCTCACAGTGTAATTTTGCTCTGTGTCCCTACAGAATCCCACTTTACATCAAAGAAGTAAGTGGATGCAGAACTAAAGTAGCAAGATGTGTGTCCCCAAAACCTTTACAGGAAAAACACACAGCATTAGTAGGGTTAAATCTGCATTTAAATTCACCTTCTCATCAAAGCCTTTAAGAGGGAGCACCACATCCCACTGTGTCTCTGAAATCTTGACTTAAATGCTTACAATCACTCAAGTGCTGGTAGAGTTCCTCACATCCTCCATCCAAGTGGGTTTGAGGAGATTTCAGTGCCAAAACGTTGGCATCTCCACAGAAGCTGAAGTAGCTGGGGAAAAATTGGGCATTCTGGGTAGTCATGTGCTAAAAAATGTACATCATTCATTCACTTATAAATGTTGAATTCAAGGATACCACTTAAGCAACAATAGCTATTCAAAAAACATCCTCACATGGGATGCAACAATAAAGAGTGACAACAGGCGCCTTAACCCAAGACAGAGTCTAAATAATATTTCCAAGTGACAGGAATTACCCACTAGTGCATCACAATGAGTGGGCCAGAATCCAAAGGAAGCGTGAATGAAACAACGACTTACCGTAGTCTTCATTACCCATCATCTGTCCACCTTCCCAGTCATAAAATGAATGAGTATGTACCAAGTAAGGCTAATCAGTTGGTAGGGAATAAGAAGGATACGAGATCCAGTCGCCTTCCAATTAGTAGTTATATATCAAAAAAGAGTGGATCACTTGAACCTGTTGTCCAGGGATTGGTGGTTATCCGGCCGTTCCTTAAAAAACCCTCATTCACGTTTTTAGGTGGATTGTCTGGCGGTATATCTTGGTTCTCCGCCTTGATAACGTGATTGCATCATCATCGGGTTTAGTGTTGTGCTACCTCCACCTGGAGGGAAACCACTGGATATTACAGTAGCGATCAGAGATCAAAAATGGACAAGGTGCTCATGTGTCGTGAAACAGTGGAAGTTAAAAAGGGGATGTTTTCTCATGCTACCTGGACTTTAGTCTTTATTGTTGTCTGGTGCGTGGAAAAAGAATAAAAATAGGGGAGATTGTGCAGCAAGGGCAGTTAATGTGTCCGCTGTACAGTCAGTCCAATAGGTGGGTCGACATGTTTCAGCTCTTTACGTGCCCAGAAGGGTCAGGTGAGCTTTCATCAGGACCAGGGGGTGTTGTCTTAAAGAAGGATGTTGTCCACTTTAAGGGTGAGGAGTTCGGAATATTTTTCACTGATCTCCTAGTAAAAGGTTTATTACCTATGGTGAAAAGGAGGACGAATAACAAATGATATGTTGGTGAAATTACTTAAACAACTGATTCTTTTTTAGAGATTCTTTAAAAAGGGGGGTTTCTACCCAGAGTACATGACGAGAAACAAGCAACATGGCAATTCTTTATATACAGTAAGAGCTGCAAGGTGAGTTCGAACACGCCACTGGTTACATAGCAAGTATAGTTGGCAAATCTTTGCAATGATATCTGTATGTGTTGTCTAATGGTTTAGTTGAGGGCATTTGAGAAGGGTGATCCTGGTTAGTAAAGGAATAAACTTTTATACGGAAAGCTATACGTAAGGTTATCTCAGAGATGCTTTTTGAGTCCTCAACGTAAAACATAAATACCCATGCGATATTTGTGTTGAGGGTCATTGTACAATGTGTAGCAAATTGCGGGCTATAAGGGGTGATGTGTTACGGAGAAATACTCAGGTGGTTACAGAACAGCAGTGATGACTATGATTTGTCATGTGTACAGATGATAAACACTGGGAAGGGTCTATTATCCATAAATATTGTAAACTTCATGACTACTGATAGTGTACCACTCACATCGATTTTTAACAGAAAATATGGCGGCATACTTGAACGTGCTCATTCATACATTCACTCGATCTGTAAACACACGTTTCTCTCGATATGAAAAAGCACCCGTTGTGGGGCTGCTGAGAACCTCTGTTATATTGCATGTTTAGGTAGTACTTCGAGGCTCTATTGGGAACACAGAGAGAGAGACGGCACACAGCATGCGCAAATTATATAGACAGTCATTGCTTGGGTGGCCTTCGTACCTTAAAAGCTCGGATTTCGGGCTTCTTAGGAAGAATGGCAGCGTAGTGAGGCTGTGAGAGGAGGTCAGAGGAGAGGGGGGAGAACAAGGTGAGATTTAGAAAAAATAACCAAAGAAGTCTTGAATTAACGTTACGTGTCTCCGTCTCCAAGGTTTTCTCCATACCGGGAGTTCCGCTCTGCACGACTTGTGCTGACGCTGTCTTCCTGCTTGGTGGAGATTGCCCGGACTCGAACGTTTTTATGCAGTTAAGAGTGAAAAAAGACTATTAATTAGGGCAGCAGCATACAGGGCTGTCGCTTTTCACAGTCTTTACCTGTATAGGCCACTATAAACAGTGTAAAAAGTGTCGCAAGTATAAATTACCACTACACCTGTTTTGAAAAGACAGATTCTCAGGCAAGGCGTGATTAATGGTAATATTACCAAATTCATAATGAGGATTGTGTTGGCTTGGGTTTTTTAAAGAAATTGTCAATCATTAGGATGCCAATAAAGTTTGTTAGAGAAATCGTTTAGGTATCATTATACGGAGCATCGTATTCCGGCCATAGGATAAAGTAGTCTTTGACATGTTCACGATACACTTAACCAGGGGATATCATCGTTCAAACCTGTTATATTTGTTTTTAGACGGTGTACCCATCTTTGTTCTTGTGTAAAGAGACGTTTTTCGACATTTTGTGACCCAGCCACCATAGACTCTATGACTATCCATTTGAGGTCATCAAGTGTATGTGGGTGGTTGATAAAGTGACTGCTCATTTTGGTGGTGTGACGTTTACATCTGACGTTGCTTCTATGTTCGCAGATTCGCTGTTTTATCTTGCGACACGTCATTCCAATGTATCTCAGATTACACGGGCAGGTAATCATGTAGATAACATGGGTGGTGTTACAGTTGGTATGTTGTCTCATCTTCCACATTAAGTCAGGTGTCAATTCAATGGATTTTGTTGTTTCTGTTAAATGACAGACGGAGCAGTGTCCACACGGGAAATGGCCTACCACTGGTGGCAGGTTCCATAAAGTACTTGTAGTTGTAAGTGTCTTTTTTTCTAAAGGACGAGTATGTACTAGCATGTCCTTAAAATTCTGAGTTCTCCTGTTTGCGAAGCGTGGTTTTGGCCAATTTAGATCTCCCGAGGTCAGAATGCGCCAGTTTTTGTTGATTATTTTCTTGATTATGTTACTGGCTGTGTTATATGTTGTGACACATGTTACTTGGTCAGATGGTAGTGTTTTAGGTGTCACTTCTAGCAAGCTCTCTCTGTGTTGATTTCTTGCTCTCTTTTGACATTTGTTCACAATTTTCGTAGGGTAATCGCGTTTGAGTAGTTTCATGCGCAAGTCTTCAGCTTGTTCTTTGTATTCACTCAGCTCACTGCAGTTCCTTTTTAGGCGCAGGAACTGACTGTAGGGTAAATTTTCTCTGAGTGGGCGGGGATGGAAGCTGTTGAAAGAGAGAAGGCTGTTCTTAGTCGTGGGTTTAAAAAAGGTTTTTGTTTTGATAGTATTATCAGTTACATAAATATATAGATCAAGAAAATCCAGATGGTCCTTGTTTGAGTTGATGGTAAACTTTAGACATTCGTCTCGTGTGTTTAGCCAATTGTGAAAGTCTCTTAGATCTTCTTCTGTTCCTTCCCAGAACATGATGATGTCGTCAATATATCTCTTCCAGAAGGTGATCCTGGTGTGGAATGGATTGTTGACGTTCTGGATATGTATCTTTTCAAAATTACTTACATATAGACCTGCCACGCTCGGCGCAAAGGTACTTCCCATGGAAGTACCATGGCACTGCTGGTAGAGAGTGTTGTTATATTCAAAATAATTCTCTGTCAGGGCCATTCTACAGCATTCTAGGATGAAGTGTCTGGGGGTGTGGTATTGCCAGTCGTGTGCGAAGAGTAAGTCTTCCAGGGTGTTCAAAGTTTCTTATTGAGGCAGGCTGGTATAGAGGCTTTACACATCTAGTGAGACTAAGATCATGGTTTCACTTAGGAATGGTTGGTCTTGTAAGAGGTTGAGTAAATCTCGTGTGTCTTTTAAGTAAGTTGGAGTCTGTTGTACCATAGGTCTAAGATATTGATCTGCAAATTGAGAGAGAGGTTCTAGGAGAGAGCCTATTCCGGAAACAATTGGACGTCCAGGTGGTGGGCGTTGGTTTTTGTGTACCTTAGGTAAAGAATAAAAATATGGTGTGCGTGGGGAGTCTGTTCTTAGGAATGAAGCCTCATTCTTAGTGATCCAGTTGTTTGTCTCTGCTTCCTCTACCATTAGGTTGATAGTTCTTTTTAACCTCGGAGTTGGGTCTTCTCTGATGACTTTATAGAATTTTTCGTCAGATAGTAATCTCAGGCACTGGTCGTTATAGTGGTCTTTGTCCATGATAACTATGCCTCCACCTTTATCGGCTGGCTTTATGATGATGTCGTCATGTGTTCTTAGTTCTTCCAGGGCTTTCTTTTCTTTATTGGAGATGTTTATGAAGGATTTAGTCGTCTTCTTGTTTATTTCATTTATCTCTCTCATGACTGCCTGTTCAAAGGTCTGGATTTCTATTGGTACCTGGTGGTTCAGAGGGCAGAATGTAGATTTGGGTCTCAGGGCAGTGTCTCCAAGGTTGGGGTTATTCTCTGTACCCTGAAAAAATGCTTTTAATTTCAGTGTCCTACAGAATTGGGCAACTTCACATTGTGTCTTGAAGAGGTCCAGTGGTGGTGTTGGTACAAAGCCCAGTCCTTTGTTAAGGACGTCTTCCTGATCTTTTGAAAGAATAATTTTCGACAGGTTGAAAATTAGTGGGTCGTGCTGGTACTGGGTTTTTCTTTTGTGGCGTTGGCCATACTCCTTGTCAGTATCTGTCTCTCCTGATCTGTCCAGGTGACATTCCTTCGCCTCCCTCGTTGGTTTGTGCGGCCTCTCCCTAAAAAAGTCGGTTGTTGTACATATTGTCCCATGTAGGGACCTAGTTGTGGCGGTGCTGTTTGGTATGGATTCATCCAGCCTTGATAGTTTGGAGTGAAGGGATGGAAGAGTGGAGGAGGTTGTTCCCCGTAATTAGGGTTGCGCCAAGTGTTAGGTCTTCGTCGTTGTTGTCGTCTGTTTTGCCCTCTGAATTTTCGTCGTTGCATGTTGTCATCCCCACTCCAGTCAGAGTTGTTAGACGAGTTACCACTGGAGTCATTGTCAGTTTGGGGTTCTGATACCTCATAGTCATCCTTACTGTAGGGGTGCATTTTTTCCATGGAGAATTTTTTTAAATCCTTACTTAGTTTCTGGATTTTGCTCTGTGTTAGATATTCTCTTGTCTCATTCATATCATGGTTGATTTCTTCCAGTTTTTTCTTGAAGACAGTGATAGATACCATGTTTTTTAGTTTTGCTTCACTCAATTGGATCTTAATTGTGAGTGCCTCTGTTAGTCTGGTTGCAGTTTTAATTATTAAGACTAAGTAGTCTCTAGTACATTTCCAGGATATGGCTGACCAGTCTTTCCTAAATGTAAGGTCTCTCAGAAAAATTCTAGGTGCATTATGGACCCACAATCCTCTAGGTGCAGCGTTTCCACGTAAATATTCGGTCATAATAATGCCATGAATGGCTGTTCTCACTTGTTCCTTTTTGTCCTCGGATAGTTGTTCCCAGTCCTCATTCTGAGCCAGGGTTTGTGTGATTTCACCATCTTGCAGAAGGGATGGAAGGGAAAGAATTGCGGTGATCTCGTCAGTAGAGTAACTTAGTCCTAAGTTCTCTGCCATTTTGCTGTACTGGGTCAAATGGGGTCACGTTAGTGTTCAATGTGTTCTGTTCGAATAATCCTCAACGAAATTTTCGGGGCGTCTTCGAAGGGGATATAATTCCCACAGCTGCACGCTGCTATATGTATGGCTAATCAGTTGGTAGGGAATAAGAAGGATACGAGATCCAGTCGCCTTCCAATTAGTAGTTATATATCAAAAAAGAGTGGATCACTTGAACCTGTTGTCCAGGGTTTGGTGGTTATCCGTCCGTTCCTTAAAAAACCCTCATTCACGTTTTTAGGTGGATTGTCTGGCGGTATATCTTGGTTCTCCGCCTTGATAACGTGATTGCATCATCATCGGGTTTAGTGTTGTGCTACCTCCACCTGGAGGGAAACCACTGGATATTACAGTAGCGATCAGAGATCAAAAATGGACAAGGTGCTCATGTGTCGTGAAACAGTGGAAGTTAAAAAGGGGATGTTTTCTCATGCTACCTGGACTTTAGTCTTTATTGTTGTCTGGTGCGTGGAAAAAGAATAAAAATAGGGGAGATTGTGCAGCAAGGGCAGTTAATGTGTCCGCTGTACAGTCAGTCCAATAGGTGGGTCGACATGTTTCAGCTCTTTACGTGCCCAGAAGGGTCAGGTGAGCTTTCATCAGGACCAGGGGGTGTTGTCTTAAAGAAGGATGTTGTCCACTTTAAGGGTGAGGAGTTCGGAATATTTTTCACTGATCTCCTAGTAAAAGGTTTATTACCTATGGTGAAAAGGAGGACGAATAACAAATGATATGTTGGTGAAATTACTTAAACAACTGATTCTTTCTTAGAGATTCTTTAAAAAGGGGGGTTTCTACCCAGAGTACATGACGAGAAACAAGCAACATGGTACAACAGACTCCAACTTACTTAAAAGACACACGAGATTTACTCAACCTCTTACAAGACCAACCATTCCTAAGTGAAACCATGATCTTAGTCTCACTAGATGTGGAAAGCCTCTATACCAGCCTGCCTCAACAAGAAACTTTGAACACCCTGGAAGACTTACTCTTCGCACACGACTGGCAATACCACACCCCCAGACACTTCATCCTAGAATGCTGTAGAATGGCCCTGACAGAGAATTATTTTGAATATAACAACACTCTCTACCAGCAGTGCCATGGTACTTCCATGGGAAGTACCTTTGCGCCGAGCGTGGCAGGTCTATATGTAAGTAATTTTGAAAAGATACATATCCAGAACGTCAACAATCCATTCCACACCAGGATCACCTTCTGGAAGAGATATATTGACGACATCATCATGTTCTGGGAAGGAACAGAAGAAGATCTAAGAGACTTTCACAATTGGCTAAACACACGAGACGAATGTCTAAAGTTTACCATCAACTCAAACAAGGACCATCTGGATTTTCTTGATCTATATATTTATGTAACTGATAATACTATCAAAACAAAAACCTTTTTTAAACCCACGACTAAGAACAGCCTTCTCTCTTTCAACAGCTTCCATCCCCGCCCACTCAGAGAAAATTTACCCTACAGTCAGTTCCTGCGCCTAAAAAGGAACTGCAGTGAGCTGAGTGAATACAAAGAACAAGCTGAAGACTTGCGCATGAAACTACTCAAACGTGATTACCCCACGAAAATTGTGAACAAATGTCAAAAGAGAGCAAGAAATCAACACAGAGAGAGCTTGCTAGAAGTGACACCTAAAACACTACCATCTGACCAAGTAACATGTGTCACAACATATAACACAGCCAGTAACATAATCAAGAAAATAATCAACAAAAACTGGCGCATTCTGACCTCGGGAGATCTAAATTGGCCAAAACCACGCTTCGCAAACAGGAGAACTCAGAATTTTAAGGACATGCTAGTACATACTCGTCCTTTAGAAAAAAAGACACTTACAACTACAAGTACTTTATGGAACCTGCCACCAGTGGTAGGCCATTTCCCGTGTGGACACTGCTCCGTCTGTCATTTAACAGAAACAACAAAATCCATTGAATTGACACCTGACTTAATGTGGAAGATGAGACAACATACCAACTGTAACACCACCCATGTTATCTACATGATTACCTGCCCGTGTAATCTGAGATACATTGGAATGACGTGTCGCAAGATAAAACAGCGAATCTGCGAACATAGAAGCAACGTCAGATGTAAACGTCACACCACCAAAATGAGCAGTCACTTTATCAACCACCCACATACACTTGATGACCTCAAATGGATAGTCATAGAGTCTATGGTGGCTGGGTCACAAAATGTCGAAAAACGTCTCTTTACACAAGAACAAAGATGGGTACACCGTCTAAAAACAAATATAACAGGTTTGAACGATGATATCCCCTGGTTAAGTGTATCGTGAACATGTCAAAGACTACTTTATGCTATGGCCGGAATACGATGCTCCGTATAATGATACCTAAACGATTTCTCTAACAAACTTTATTGGCATCCTAATGATTGACAATTTCTTAAAAAACCCAAGCCAACACAATCCTCATTATGAATTTGGTAATATTACCATTAATCACGCCTTGCCTGAGAATCTGTCTTTTCAAAACAGGTGTAGTGGTAATTTATACTTGCGACACTTTTTACACTGTTTATAGTGGCCTATACAGGTAAAGACTGTGAAAAGCGACAGCCCTGTATGCTGCTGCCCTAATTAATAGTCTTTTTTCACTCTTAACTGCATAAAAACGTTCGAGTCCGGGCAATCTCCACCAAGCAGGAAGACAGCGTCAGCACAAGTCGTGCAGAGCGGAACTCCCGGTATGGAGAAAACCTTGGAGACGGAGACACGTAACGTTAATTCAAGACTTCTTTGGTTATTTTTTCTAAATCTCACCTTGTTCTCCCCCCTCTCCTCTGACCTCCTCTCACAGCCTCACTACGCTGCCATTCTTCCTAAGAAGCCCGAAATTCGAGCTTTTAAGGTACGAAGGCCACCCAAGCAATGACTGTCTATATAATTTGCGCATGCTGTGTGCCGTCTCTCTCTCTGTGTTCCCAATAGAGCCTCGAAGTACTGCCTAAACATGCAATATAACAGAGGTTCTCAGCAGCCCCACAACGGGTGCTTTTTCATATCGAGAGAAACGTGTGTTTACAGATCGAGTGAATGTATGAATGAGCACGTTCAAGTATGCCGCCATATTTTCTGTTAAAAATCGATGTGAGTGGTACACTATCAGTAGTCATGAAGTTTACAATATTTATGGATAATAGACCCTTCCCAGTGTTTATCATCTGTACACATGACAAATCATAGTCATCACTGCTGTTCTGTAACCACCTGAGTATTTCTCCGTAACACATCACCCCTTATAGCCCGCAATTTGCTACACATTGTACAATGACCCTCAACACAAATATCGCATGGGTATTTATGTTTTACGTTGAGGACTCAAAAAGCATCTCTGAGATAACCTTACGTATAGCTTTCCGTATAAAAGTTTATTCCTTTACTAACCAGGATCACCCTTCTCAAATGCCCTCAACTAAACCATTAGACAACACATACAGATATCATTGCAAAGATTTGCCATCTATACTTGCTATGTAACCAGTGGCGTGTTCGAACTCACCTTGCAGCTCTTACTGTATATAAAGAATTGCCATGTTGCTTGTTTCTCGTCATGTACTCTGGGTAGAAACCCCCCTTTTTAAAGAATCTCTAAGAAAGAATCAGTTGTTTAAGTAATTTCACCAACATATCATTTGTTATTCGTCCTCCTTTTCACCATAGGTAATAAACCTTTTACTAGGAGATCAGTGAAAAATATTCCGAACTCCTCACCCTTAAAGTGGACAACATCCTTCTTTAAGACAACACCCCCTGGTCCTGATGAAAGCTCACCTGACCCTTCTGGGCACGTAAAGAGCTGAAACATGTCGACCCACCTATTGGACTGACTGTACAGCGGACACATTAACTGCCCTTGCTGCACAATCTCCCCTATTTTTATTCTTTTCCACGCACCAGACAACAATAAAGACTAAAGTCCAGGTAGCATGAGAAAACATCCCCTTTTTAACTTCCACTGTTTCACGACACATGAGCACCTTGTCCATTTTTGATCTCTGATCGCTACTGTAATATCCAGTGGTTTCCCTCCAGGTGGAGGTAGCACAACACTAAACCCGATGATGATGCAATCACGTTATCAAGGCGGAGAACCAAGATATACCGCCAGACAATCCACCTAAAAACGTGAATGAGGGTTTTTTAAGGAACGGCCGGATAACCACCAAACCCTGGACAACAGGTTCAAGTGATCCACTCTTTTTTGATATATATGTACCAAGTAATACATTGCACCGACTTCAGAAAAGTGCACAGAAAAACAATTTATTAGGATGTATGGTCCCTTCACAAGGGCGCATGGCCTTACTAGATGTAAAGGGAAACTAGCTGCTGTGAATATGCTGCACTTATCCTTGCACTGCCACAGTGTAAATGATCTGAATGTACAAGGACCTGCTATTGTAGTAAAAATGAAAATAAAGTTAAGGAAAAAAAAGACTATACATACTGGTGTGTTTTGAGGTGGGACTGGGAGATATATTAGAGTAAACACAAGTTTGAAACAAGGTGTTTATAACGTACAACGCATTTCTAGACTGCCAAACTGTATCCTAGTCCTAAACCCATCCTGCGTCTTATCCTGTTAACCCCTTCAGTGCCCGCCCCTTTCCCCGCCCTGTGCCGGCCGTTTCATTAGCGGGCGGGGTTTGTGACGAGCTGGTCTCGTCATGGGCACAGCGCAACCGCGGCCCATGACGAGACCAGCTCGTCACGGGCATTGAAGAGGTTAAAGGCACCTCCAATACAATAATTAAGCTTGATAAGTACAGGAATGTCATGGGAGGGAGAAGGGGTTTTATGCGGGTGTATTGTAATTGCCAGGGCCGTTTCTAGGTGTTTTGCCGCCCTAGGCGAGAATTGAAAAATGCCGCCCCCTCCCTTTTACTACCATCACTCTCTCCCCTGTCATCCAGGCTAGAAGAATGAATGCATTAGATATTCCCAAACTCATGTTTTTTGCCACCCTCCCCCTTTTGCCGCCCTAGGCGGCCGCCTAGCCTTGCCTAATGGTAGAAACGGCCCTGGTAATTGCAAGGGTAGAAGGACTAGCATGATGTGCTTTATGAGTTTACAGGCTTGTAAAAATGTCTGTCTTGGGAGGGTGGGCCTTCCTCACGCTGTAAGGACTGAGGCATAGAGGAGGTATGATGGCTCTTGCAAAGCTGGTGCAATGGTAACAATGGTGGTACCTTGCATTAGTTGATTTCTAATCCACAATAATTGTTTTGTTAAACTAGTCTACATTTTCTCTTACAGTGATCTTTGAATACTGCAATTTGTACAATGGTAATTGTGAGCAGTTCTGCTCACCGTCAAAGGAACAAAATCGAGTTCAGTGTTCCTGCACCTCAGGCTATACCCTGGGAGAAAACCAGAAATCATGCATCCCCAATGGTAAGAAGACAGGTTTTAATTTCACATTCTTCTCGCCTTGAGTTTGCCGTGCTTGGAAAAACTTTGGTAAAGTGTATTCAGATCGTCTGGCATCTCACTGGTTTGGCTTTAAAGGTGTTTGAGAACGTTTTCTGTAAAATGGAAATTTTGTTTCAGTTCTGAAAATAGCGAGATATTTAAATGTAAAAGATTTCGAGAATTTGAGAGAAATTCATAATTTATTCTGTCAATCTCTAAACAAACTCGAGTCGTTAATCAGCAGCAGCATTGAAAAACAAGTCTTAAAATATATGTATATGTGGGAAACAGCCTTTACACCGCAACTGTTACAATGCATGCCATTACCCCGCATGCAGTTGCAACGCAAAATGTGTGTAGCAGTGGGTAGAAGGTGTTGAATTTAAGTCCAACACCTTCCCTACTGTTGCACACACTGGAGTTGAACTAGATAATTAAACTATTCCAACTTCCAGCACTCCCCTAACAGCAAGTCAGGGTAAAGGTTTGCGTTTACGTTGCAACGGCATGCGGGGTAATGGCATCCATGGTAGGAATCAGATGGCATGAATGTGATATTTAATATTTATTCAATTTCTCACCAACAGTGCATTTCCACAACAACAGGGACAGTTTACGCGTTTCAGCTTTTGCCTTCCACAGGACCATAGAGTACCCCAGTCTAGTTTAACCATTTAAGGTGCCCTTAACCTTTAACAAACAACTAGATTGCATACTTTTTTTACAGACAGCTGGCAAGTATTATCCACCATTTTCTACAACAATCTTATATGTAAAGTACACAATTCACTATTCTTTTCAATGAAAGTACATATGGATGATAACTCTACCATAATTCATGAAATGGCAGCAATAAATTCTTTTCCAATATGTTGCTCAATTTCCTCAATTTTTCTCTTTCTTGTCCACTTAATCTCGTTTTTTACTTTTTCATTTTTTTGTGCCAGTAAAAACTCTCTTTTCTAATGTTTTCAACAAAAGTCTCAGTAAAGTTGTCCAACTCAAGTGGCGTATAAAAAATACTCATCCATTATCTCAGTACACTAAATATCAAAAATATGCTGCCGCTCTCTACCATAGATTGACCAATTGAAGCATGGGATATGGACTTGCTGCTGCAACCAGAAGGATTTTGATAGTCCAGTGCAGGACATTGCACCTGATACCCTCCTGGGAACGATGGGCGAGAATGAGGGTGTATGAGCGATACATCTGGAGCCCTTGGAGACAATGGGGCTGGATGGAGAGTTGTGTTCCCAGAGCTTGTGACTGTGTGTATTGGTAAGAGTGCATGACGTGGTGTGCGCTCAATTTACATTTGTTTTGCCGTTGTGTGGTGTGGCTCGCCTTGGTGCCTGTGCGTGATGACATGTTGACTGCAAAGATGGGAAATATCATTCAAGTTTCATGATTGCCAGGCCGGGATGCAGTTTGACAATTGATATTGGTTAGTCCATGTTGGACTGGCCAGGGATGCGGTGTGAGCCATCGCCTGCGAGATGGGTGGACATGAATAGACATATGGTTGCGCTATGTTTGTCCGTGGATGGGGGGGAGTTTTGTTCATATTGTTTGTTAAGTTTTAATGTGGTTAACCGGCAGAGGAGAGATGGGTGGGGTGGGTTTATGGGGCATGACACACATTCATTCCGGGAATGGGGACAATTATAGACTGCTGACCTAGAATATCTGGGGTTTGGGCATGATTGTTAAGAGGTACTGGGTGCTCACCTTTCTTAAGCACCACAAGATTGACATTGCGTGTCTGCAGGAAACCCACATGAACAACGCAGGAGCCTCTACTCTTGTTAAGAAATGGAGAGGACAGGTTTACCATTCTTCCTTTTCTGCCTATGCCAGAGGCACATTGGTCTGGCTGGTCCCGGGAGTTCTGTTTTCCCTCACTTACATCAAGGCAGATGTGGGGGGCAGACATGTCCTCATACAGGGCTCCTTGGACGGGCAGAATTTCTTCCTGATTAGCACATATGCACTCAACACTGACGGCCCTGTCCTTTTTTTATAACATGCAAGACCTCCTTACGCAAGAGGCTAATTGGCCATCACTGTGGATAGGTGACTTCAATTGTGCTTTGGACCCCCAGTTCGATAGATAGAACCCCAGATAGACCAGGCATGTAACCCCACATGACAACGGCGCTCCGGGAAGTAATGTCCAACATAGGACTTGTGGACGTGTGATGTAAGAACCAACCAGATCGCATTCTATTCACCTGTCACTCAACCACACACAACACATATAGCAGACTGGATAGCGTTTGCTGGCTGGATTCCCTAGTCTGGATGACCTACAAGTAACGTATCTGGCATGATTCATTTTGGATCACTCTCTGGTCTGTTGCACACTTTCTCTTGGGGATGCACGGCTGGGGGCACGCTGTTGGAGGATGCCTGTTGATATTTTGGAGGAGCCAAAGGGCAAGGAATCTTTATCGCTTACCCTGACAAGTTATTTTGGATCTAATTGGGGCATCGCTGGAAGCACGTCTGTGGAGTGGGAGACATTTAAGGTGGTGATAAGGAGCACATGTATGGGACTGACTTGCGGGGTCTGTAGGCAGTTAGAGGCTGAACTATGTGAAGCAGAGCAGACACTCGCTAGAACCCAGGTGATGCATCCAACTTCTCAGACCTTGCTTTGTAACGAGCATGACAAACGGGGGAGTATCTCTGATATCTGGAAATAACTGGACAAATATACCTTAAAGCAGTATCGACAGCTTTTGCACCATGAGGGGGATAACTCTGGTGCCTACTGGCCTGGATTCTGTGATGGAAACGGTTACCTCAGATCTTGACATGTTTAGTCTCTCCGACTGGGACAAGGGATACTACCAGGGCGGGTATTGTAGAGGTCTTCGGCACACACCTGCAGCACGAATATGCAGTGGATCAGAAAGTCAGGGTTTATGTCAACTCTCCTTTTATAGAGGGGTTGGCTCTTCCCAAGGGGGTATGGGCGGCCGCTGAGGTGCTGGGTGAGCAATTAATGCTTAATATGCTCCCACGGGCTAAGACACTGGGTGAAGATGGGTTCCTGTCTGAATTTTACCAGGCGTTTTCAGACGCATTAATACAGAATCTCCTGGAGGTCTTTACAGAGGCTTCAGAACTTGCCGTTTTACCACCCACAATGTAGTAAGGCGAGATATGCATGCTCCTAAAACTAGGGACGGTCATTCCACTGAACCTACAGCCTACAGACCTCTTACCATGATAAATATGGATGTGAAAATACTTAGTAAGACCCTAGCCATTCGTTTATCGTCACATATGCCACATTTGGTTCATAAAGACCAATGTGGTTTTATCCCAGGAATGAGTACTGGCATGAACCTCCAGCATCTGAAGCAAGTTCTACATGAGGCAAACACAAGGAGAAGATGGATGGAGTGCTGAAACTTTTCAGACAGTCCCCCCCAGTCACAGATTTGGGGTGAATCCATCATTGTTCATTAGTTCATTTCGCCACCCCAGTTCAGACCCAACCATATGCAAATCAGTCTTGACCCTGTTCCTCATGGAAACAGTCAAGTTCGAACTGCCAGGCCAGTTCTTCCTTGGACATGAAACAAGCATTCTTGGACCAGTTTCGGTGTAACACCCCTCATCAGACAGTCTAGCATAAATCCAATGGCAAAGTGTGCAAGGGACCCATGTCTGGGCATACCCTGCCAACTTGGGACTAACAAAGCAAACACAAGGAGATGATGGACGGAGCGCTAAAACATTTCAGACATTCACCCCCAGTCACAGATCTGGGTTGAATCCATCATCATTCTTTAGCTCACTTCGGCATCCCAATCCCAAACCCAACCATATGCAAATCAGTCTTGACCCTGTTCCTCATGAGAACAGTCCAACCCGAATTCTTAAAGCCAGGTCATCTCTGGACCGCAAACAAGAATCCTGAGACTGGTTTCGGGTTACCACCCCTCATCAGCTAGGCTAGCTTGCATCCAGTGGCAAAGTGAGCAAGGGACCCACGTCTGGGCATACCCAACCAACTTAATGCGAATAAAGCAAACACAAGGAGAAAATGGATGGAGCACTGAAACTTTTCAGACCCTCACCCCCAGTCACAGATCTGGGTTGAATCCATCATTGTTCTTTAGCTCACTTTGCCGCACCAGTTAAGACTCAATCATAAGCAAATCAGTCTTGACCCTGTTCTTCATGAGATCAGTCCAGCCCTAGTTCTTAAAGCCAGGTCATGCCTGGACCAGAAACAAGCATCATGGGACCGGTTTCAGGGTAACACCCCTTATCAGCCAGGCAAAGTGAGCAAGGGGCCCACGTCCGGGCATATCCTGACAACTTAGGGCAAACACAAGGAGATGATGGGCAGAGCGCTGAAACTTTTCAGACAATCACCCCCAGTCACAGATCAGGGTTGAATCCATCATCGTTCTTTAGCCTACTTCGCCGTCACAGTTCAGACCCAACCATATGCAAATCGGTCTTGAGACATTTTCTTCATGGGAACAGTGCAGCCCGAACTGTAAAGCCAGGTCTTACCTGGACCAGAAAAAAGCATCATGGGCCCTGTTTCAGGGTAACACCCTTCATCATCCAGGCTATCTTGAATCCAGTGGCAAAGTGAGCAAGGGGCCCACGTCCGGGCATATCCTGCCAACTTAGGGCAAACAAAGCAAACACAAGGAGATGATGGACGGAGGGCTGACATCTTTATCCCTAAAAAGGTTTTTACCTCTTATTATTATTTTCAATGTGTAGTGGAGGTGGATATTTTATCCCCAAACTGTCTTCCTTAAAACATTGGGGGACACCTCCACCCCAGATGTGCATATGCGTGACATTATGTAAATATATGTTTACATCAATGACTAACATGACAATGTACACAGTGTGCCATAAAACTTTCCATTTAATTTTAGCATTTTTCACCTGGTAGTTCAAATCATAGAAAAACCTCTACTTCTAATAGAGCAATTGTTACTTCTTGATTGTGTGTACTTTACAAAGATAAAATGTGTATTAATTCACCATTCATAATGCTGATGACACATACCCTATGAAACCAATTTGTTTTAGGAATATGTTGAATGTAAAAACATAACTAGTGGTTGTGTCCCCTTTAAAATTGTCATTTGTTTTTAATTGGTGGTGGTGAGAGGGAGGGTTTTTCCCTTTAAATTGACACTCTGCACTTTACTTTGTGACCCAGGAGAAGGCGCAAGCCGAAACACGTAGGTTATCTTTTTGTCTGTATGCACCCCTGCACTTTGCTGGTTATGGCCCCGTGATGAATGGAGGCTGACTTAACTCTGAAAAATAAATTAGTTACCTCACACAAAGGATTGTTGGTGCTGTTCTTCTGCTCGCCCTCGAGACGCGTGGAGTATTGGAGGGCAGCGTGCAGGTGTAAAGGAAATATATATATATATATATATTATATATATTACCTACTGGTGGTAGTTAGGACCTAGTTTCCATAGGAAACTCATTTTTTGTTTTCCCAATAACTTTGGCGCCGGTTGACGAATCTGCACAAAATTTTCAAAACGTATGGTCCGCTCCGGTCAGCTTCTATCTGGAAAGTTTCGGGGTGATTCGCCAAGCGTGGGCCGAGGAAAAAGGGGGTCCCAAAACATGTTTTCCCCATGTTATTTTCCATAGGAAACGTTAGACACGGCTACAGCCCGAAATGCTGAACGGAATTACACGAAATTTGGCAAAAAGGTAGCCCTTGGTTCAGAAAGAACCCTTTTTGTTAAATGGTGTAAATCCGTTCAGTAGTTCCTGAGAAATTCAAAAGAAAGTTGTCAAAAAATGCATTTCCCATACGAAACTTTAGACACGGCTACAGCTGGAACTGCTGAACAGAATTACACCAAAATTGGCAAAAAGGTAGTGCTTGCTTCAGAAAGCATCCTTTCTTTAAATGGTGTAAATCCATTCAGTAGTTTTTGAGATATTAAAGGAAAAAAACCTTTATATATGTGGGCGGAGCTTAGTTTCCATAGGAAACTCATTTGTTGTTTTCCCAATAACTTTGGCGCCAGTTGACGAATATTTGCGAAATTTTCAAAACTTATGGCCCGCTCCGGTCAGCTCCTATGCTGAAAGTTTTGGGGTGATTCGCCAAGCGGGGGGCGATAAAAAAGGGGGATCTGAAAACGTGTTTTCTCCATGTTATTTTCTATAGGAAACTTTAGACACGGCTGCAGCCCGAACTGCTGAACGGAATTACACCAAATTTGGCAATTTGGCCGCTTTGATATTTGATCGCGATCACTTTCGCGGGCGCACGGCCGCTTGGCATACCCAATAGGTCTCGCTTTTGGGACCTTATAAGTATTTAGTTATGCAACTGTTGCATGGCTAAACACTTATAAGGTCCCAAAGGCGAGACCTATTGGCTATGCAAATGCTTGTTTTAAATGGTGTAAATCCATTCAGTAGTTTTTAAGATATTAAAGGAAAAAACCTTTATATATGTGGGCGGAGCCTAACCCCGAGCACAAGCTTGGATCTAATTGTCTGCCAAAGGTTCTAACCAAGAACTGTTGGCAGCCATCTTGTGCCTCGCATCGAAAGAAAATACATCCAGTCTCCCCACAAAGAGCCACGTTTTTGGCTTATTTAATAGGCGGTGCTACACCACGTTAGGCAAATAGGTAGCTTTGGTTCAGAAAGAGCCCCTTTTAGGTCTCACCTGACCCAGCGCATGCGCTGGTCTGGCGAGACTTATTGAGAGGGCTCCAAAAAGTGCTACCAGGCCAGCCTAGAGCTACAGTGCATGTGCGCAGGCACGCGCGCTGCGCTTTACCGCGATTACTTTCACTTTGCATAGCCAATAGGTCTCGCTTTTGGGACCTTATAAGTATTTAGTTATGCAACTGTTGCATGGCTAAACACTTATAAGGTCCCAAATGCGAGACCTATTGGCTATGCCAATGCTTGTTGTTAAATGGTGTAAATCCGTTCAGTAGTTCCTGAGAAATAAAAAAAAAAGTGGTCGAAAAATGCATTTCCCATAGGAAACTTTACACACGGCTACAGCTGGAACTACTGAACGGAATTACACCAAATTTGGCAAAAAAGGTGGTGCTTGCTTCAGAAAGCCTTCTATTTTATTAAATGGTGTAAACCCGTTCAGTAGTTTTTGAGATACTAAAGGAAAAAATCCTTTATATATGTGGGCAGAGCCTAGTTTCCATAGGAAACTCATTTTTTGTTTTCCCAATAACTTTGGCACCGGTTGACGAATCTTCGTGAAATTTTCAAAACGAATGGCCCGCTCCGGTCAGCTCCTATCGTGAAAGTTCCGGGGAGATTCGCTAAGCAGGGGCCGAGAAAAAAGGGGACTCCACTCTAAAATACTGTACTCCACTCTACGCAGCTATCTCTACACCACTCCACACTACTTTACTCCACTCTATTATATGACACACTACTCCACTCTACTCCACTCCACTCCACTCCACTCAAGTGTATAACTCTCAATGGCACGCCACTCCACTCTATGACACGCCAATCCACGACATACATATATATACTCATACAGCCAATCAGACACCCATACTATCATTGATACCTCTACTCAGAGACCCAGAGAACCACTCACACACCCACTCACAAACCCACACAGGCACTCACACACCCATTCACACAACTACTTACACACCCACACAACCACTCAGCAACCCAGAAAACCACTCACATACACACTCAGACACCCATATAGCCACTCACACACCCAGTCAGAGACCCAGGAACCACTCCCACACCCACTTAAAGCCCTACAGAACCACTAATACATCCACTCACACAGGCACTCACACATTGACTCAGATGCTCACACACCCACATATACACTCATACAGCTAGTGACACACTCACTCACAGACCCACACAGTCACTTGCACACCCAGGGGCCCACGTGTTGGCTGCCTTTGGGGGTTAGACTTGGGGCCTGGGTTTAGGCCAGGTCTAGTGGCTAACTCCCCACTGTGCACAGTGTGGCATTTGTTACATCCAGGGGGGTGGGCATAGGGCCTGGCGGCAAGCCTGGCCTTTTGGCCAACATCCCCCTACCCATGGCCAAAGGCCATGCACAGCGTTGGATTGGCTGCATATGGGGGGGGGGAGGGTTGGCCACAGGCCCTATGGCCAACTCCCAGCCACGATAGTTGGATTAACATATGGTAATTAAATATTACTTTAAAAAAAACAGAAAGTTACTGAAAAGACCAAAGGTCACATCGATGTTCTAGTTAGGAGATAGTATTAGAAATTTGCAGAAAACAAAACAAAGGTTACATGGATGTTATAGTTGGAAAATAGAATTTAAAAAACCTTAAAGGGACGTTATAGTTAGGTCCTGATTTTACATACATAAAGCCATAGAAATTCAGCAGGTATAGTTACAGTTATCTCAAAAACTATAACTTGTGCCCTAAGGTAACTATAACTCGTGCCCTCGCGATGCGCTGCTAATTACCCCATATATTACATCAGTCATGAGATCTTCTGTGACATCATTGATAATATCACTGCAACATTTGCAATAAAATTATTGATGAGAAAACTGTACACGGCGGGACACGAGTTATAGTTTCTTGACATAACTATAACTGCTGAATCTCTATGTCTCTATGGTTTTATGTCTGTGTATATTACCTACTGGCGGTCGCCAGTAGGTAGTTATAGTTAGGACCCTGTTTCCATAGGAAATCCGCAACATTCTATTTTGAATAACTTTGGCGCCGGTCGACGAATCCTCGCAAATTTCTCAAAATAGGTGGGGCGCTACGCTCCGCTCCTACCCTGAAAGTCTCGGGGGGATTCGTCAAGCGGGGGCTGAGATAAAAGGGGGGTCCCAAAACGCGTTTTTCCCATGCATTTTTCCATAGGACCTTTAGACAGGGCTACAGCCCGAACAGCTGAACAGAATTACTAGAAATTTGGCAGAGAGGTAGTCCTCAGGTCAAGGAAGTGCCTTTTGTAGGTTTGGTGTAAATCTGTTCAGTAGATTCTGAGAAAATAGCTTTTAAATCAATATATATATCTGAGCCAGCTTACGGTACGCTTACGGTACGCTTACCGTACGCGTACGGTGGCGTGCGCGAGCGCGATTCTGATTGGCTCTTAGATCTTAGTAAACATTCGAATCGGCCGAAACCAGGAAGCGGCGGCCGCCATTTCGTGTGTTTCACTCAGAAAAAAAAGAGTGATAACAAGAAAAGGGGGCAAGGAGGAGAGTTACAGACCCCCTTACATTTGTGAGGGGGTCAAAGAAGGACAGAAAAGTACAAAGAAAACATTTATTGATTTTAAAAAAAATCACGGGGTACGCGTACGGTAAGCGTACGGTAACAAAAAAAAAAATAAAAGAAATGAAATTCAGATTTAAGTGTTTAGTTATTAGGGGGCTCTAAAAAGAGCCGTTGTGTTTATAAAGTTATTTTTTAGTGGTACCTACAAGTAAGTACCGATGCAGAGTCTAAGGTTCAAGAGGAAGACTCTGTTTCCTTCATCATTGAAGTGCACACCATCTCCTCTATAAATGTCTTGCATGTCGTAACGCAAGTTGTTGTGGTAAATGGAACCCATACCATAGTCACGGAGGAAAGCAGAAACAGATTTGTTGACGTGCTTTCTTGCTTTGTCAATCTGCGGACAGAAATGATTGGACCAGTTCCATTTTTGCCTTTGGCATATGTTGGAAAACACAAAGGCAGTTTTAGGGAAAAGTGAAAACAGTTGTGCAAAGGTGTCCTTCATAAGCATTTCCAGACCTACCCCAGTCAAAGTGCCTAGGTCATTGCCACCACAGTGCACTATTATGAGGTCAGGGTGTTGGATTTGCATGAAGGATTTCACCAATGGCATCAATTGGTGCCACTTTAACCCTCTCTGACCAATCCATTTAATGTCTACATTTGGCAAAGCAAGGTCTCTCACCATACCTGTTTTCTCTGCATACTTTTCACTCCAGAAGACATAGCTGTGCCCTACAATCCACACTGTGAACATCTTCAAAGGAGATCTGGATGCACTCAGGAGGTGTAATTCAGTAGAATGGTAAAAAGAAATGAAAGACAGTTTGGAAATGGAGGCATACATATTTTTTTATAAAAAAAAAGAACTGATTGGCTGTTTCATACCATTCTACACTAAAAACTAGGCTGTATGTGTAAATTTATAGAAGCATGTTTTGTATTGGTACAGAAAAATGTGTTACCAAAGAACAGTACTATGGATTTGCTGTAAGGTTTGAAAAGTCAAGCACTCTTGCTCTGTGGAATTGAAACATTGTTTGGCGAACTTCTGACCTAACTCCACACAGCAGTGTTCCATGAGCTGTTGCTATGGTAGCAGGCAGAAGTCAAGTTGGGGGAAGGGTACTAGGCAGAAGTCAAGTTGGGGGAAGGGTACTTTTGGAAAAGGGTTGGTTTTCAACCAATAGAAATGTGTGATTACATTTGAAAAAAAGGGGGAAGCACTGAGATTTGAAACTTACATGTATATGTGTGGAAAAATAGAGGGAAACTTTGCCATTATCTGGTTCTGCTGAGAGGAGAGAGGTGTAGAGAACAGAGATCCTGGCTCTGATAATCTGCTGTTTGAGTGCCACATTTCTTTCACAACTAACTAATTTTAAAGGTGAGGTTAGAGTTTGAGAGGAGATGTATATGGTAAATTAAGAAATGAATAATAGAAATGTAATTCTTTTTGTTGAAGTTGCGTTTATTATTTTCTGTTTTGGGAGAAATTTAAATGTGAGGAACAAGTAAAATAATATGGACTATGTTTTCACGATAAATTAAGGTGTATTGGTAAAAATAAGGAATACTTTAAGGGTTTGAGGTTGGACTCAGTAATGCAAATACATTCAGCATCACTAAGGCTGGTTGCCCTTGGTGGAATGTAGGCAGTCACCCAGGTTACACATGTTGGGAAATATAGGCAGAGATTTATTGTGTACAACTCTGGTAATTTTATATTTGCATTAGTAGGAAAAAGGGGGAGCGATTTTTTGGTGCAGAAGCAGACTCTTAGCACACACCCAGCTCCTTTCCATGTATAATCATGCACAGTATTTACAAGCGAGTGGGGTTTGAGGTTTCAGTCTGTAATGCAAATACATTCAGCATCACTAAGGCTGGTTGCCCTTGCTGGAGTGTAGGCAGTCACCCAGGATACACATGGTGGTGGTCTGAAAAAGCAGTTTGGACATGGGCTTTTAAAAAAATCTGAAAAGTGGATTCATAATGTGTCAGTCTGTAAAAGTGATTATCACTTGCCAAAAAAAAAGAGCAGTAAGTGTGCATTCAAATTGGCAAAGAAATTTCGTTTTGTGACTAATGTGAAAACATGACTCTGTGTGCAAATAGGAATTACAGGCAGAGATTTATTGCGTTTTGCTCTGGTGATTTCACAGTTGCATTAGTAGGAAAAAGGGGGAGCGATTTTTTGGTGCAGAAGCTGACTCTTAGCACACACCCAGCTCCTTTCCATGTATAATCATGCACAGTATTTACAAGCGAGTGGGGTTTGAGGTTTCAGTCTGTAATGCAAATACATTCAGCATCACTAAGGCTGGTTGCCCTTGCTGGAGTGTAGGCAGTCACCCAGGATACACATGGTGGTGGTCTGAAAAAGCAGTTTGGACATGGGCTTTTTAAAAAATCTGAAAAGTGGATTCATAATGTGTCAGTCTGTAAAAGTGATTATCACTTGCCAAAAAACAAAGAGCAGTAAGTGAACATTCAAATTGGCAAAGAAATTTCGTTTTGTGACTAATGTGAAAACATGACTCTGTGTGCAAATAGGAATTACAGGCAGAGATTTATTGCGTTTTGCTCTGGTGATTTCACAGTTGCATTAGTAGGAAAAAGGGGGAGCGATTTTTTGGTGCAGAAGCAGACTCTTAGCACACACCCAGCTCCTTTCCATGTATAATCATGCACAGTATTTACAAGCGAGTGGGGTTTGAGGTTTCAGTCTGTAATGCAAATACATTCAGCATCACTAAGGCTGGTTGCCCTTGCTGGAGTGTAGGCAGTCACCCAGGATACACATGGTGGTGGTCTGAAAAAGCAGTTTGGACATGGGCTTTTTTAAAAATCTGAAAAGTGGATTCATAATGTGTCAGTCTGGAAAAGTGATTATCACTGGCCAAAAAAAAAGAGCAGTAAGTGTGCATTCAAATTGGCAAAGAAATTTCGTTTTGTGACTAATGTGAAAACATGACTCTGTGTGCAAATAGGAATTACAGGCAGAGATTTATTGCGTTTTGCTCTGGTGATTTCACAGTTGCATTAGTAGGAAAAAGGGGGAGCGATTTTTTGGTGCAGAAGCAGACTCTTAGCACACACCCAGCTCCTTTCCATGTATAATCATGCACAGTATTTACAAGCGAGTGGGGTTTGAGGTTTCAGTCTGTAATGCAAATACATTCAGCATCACTAAGGCTGGTTGCCCTTGCTGGAGTGTAGGCAGTCACCCAGGATACGCATGGTGGTGGTCTGAAAAAGCAGTCTGGACATGGGCTTTTTAAAAAATCTGAAAAGTGGATTCATAATGTGTCAGTCTGTAAAAGTGATTATCACTTGCCAAAAAAAAAGAGCAGTAAGTGTGCATTCAAATTGGCAAAGAAATTTCGTTTTGTGACTAATGTGAAAACATGACTCTGTGTGCAAATAGGAATTACAGGCAGAGATTTATTGCGTTTTTCTCTGGTGATTTCACAGTTGCATTAGTAGGAAAAAGGGGGAGCGATTTTTTGGTGCAGAAGCAGACTCTTAGCACACACCCAGCTCCTTTCCATGTATAATCATGCACAGTATTTACAAGCGAGTGGGGTTTGAGGTTTCAGTCTGTAATGCAAATACATTCAGCATCACTAAGGCTGGTTGCCCTTGCTGGAGTGTAGGCAGTCACCCAGGATACGCATGGTGGTGGTCTGAAAAAGCAGTCTGGACATGGGCTTTTAAAAAAATCTGAAAACTGGATTCATAATGTGTCAGTCTGTAAAAGTGATTATCACTTGCCAAAAAAAAAGAGCAGTAAGTGTGCATTCAAATTGGCAAAGAAATTTCGTTTTGTGACTAATGTGAAAACATGACTCTGTGTGCAAATAGGAATTACAGGCAGAGATTTATTGCGTTTTGCTCTGGTGATTTCACAGTTGCATTAGTAGGAAAAAGGGGGAGCGATTTTTTGGTGCAGAAGCAGACTCTTAGCACACACCCAGCTCCTTTCCATGTATAATCATGCACAGTATTTACAAGCGAGTGGGGTTTGAGGTTTCAGTCTGGAATGCAAATACATTCAGCATCACTAAGGCTGGTTGCCCTTGCTGGAGTGTAGGCAGTCACCCAGGATACGCATGGTGGTGGTCTGAAAAAGCAGTCTGGACATGGGCTTTTTAAAAAATCTAAAAAGTGGATTCATAATGTGTCAGTCTGTAAAAGTGATTATCACTTGCCAAAAAAAAAGAGCAGTAAGTGTGCTTTCAAATTGGCAAAGAAATTTCGCTTTGTGACTAATGTGAAAACATGACTCTGTGTGCAAATAGGAATTACAGGCAGAGATTTATTGCGTTTTGCTCTGGTGATTTCACAGTTGCATTAGTAGGAAAAAGGGGGAGCGATTTTTTGGTGCAGAAGCAGACTCTTAGCACACACCCAGCTCCTTTCCATGTATAATCATGCACAGTATTTACAAGCGAGTGGGGTTTGAGGTTTCAGTCTGTAATGCAAATACATTCAGCATCACTAAGGCTGGTTGCCCTTGCTGGAGTGTAGGCAGTCACCCAGGATACACATGGTGGTGGTCTGAAAAAGCAGTCTGGACATGTGCTTTTAAAAAAATCTGAAAACTGGATTTATAATGTGTCAGTCTGTAAAAGTGATTATCACTTGCCAAAAAAAAGAGTAATAAGTGTGTTTTCAAATTGGCAAAGAAATTACGTTTTGTGACTATTGTGAAAAGAACTGTAGTAATATATTTAAATAAAATAAAGGATTTTTTTTTTAGTTTTTTTCAGGTATTGCTGAAGAGCAGTGAACAAAATTTAAGATGCCTACAAAATCCAGAGTTCAAAAAACTCACAAAAAAAACCTATATTTGAAGACAACTGGAGGACCAAAGTTAGTAGAAGATGCTCATGTTGGGAAAAAGAAAAAATCTTCTGGTAAGCAGAAAAAACAATTTCTAAAAAATATATTCAAAAGAATGAAAAATGTACAAAATGTCTGTACTGGAAAGAATGTTTTGAAAAGAAAAGGACAGGAAAAAATTGAGAATTTAGTTAATGCAAATATACCTTCTGCAACTGAAAAGATTTACATAAATAGAAAAACAGCGTTTAAAGAGATACGTAGAAAAATGTTTCAGAGAAGAGTTATGTCCAATTTGATAAAGGATGTGAAGAAATATAAGCAAAAGACTAAGTTTTATAAAAGAAAAAAAGAAATTGAAGCCATTGCAGCAAAGGCATTAGAATTAAAAAGGAAACTATTCATTTTAATTTTGAATAGGATGCGTACATTAGACAAAATGGTTAATGTACTGAAATCACATAGCAAAAGGAAAAGAGTAGTGAACAGAACAAACTTTTGTAAAGTGTTTTTAGGAAAGTGGATGCATAGTTCAAGTAGTGAACCTTTTTTTAATGAAGAGAGCTATTTTCAAAGTAATAGTTTGCTGCATGCAGTTGACACCAGAGGTCGTGCTTACGAAGTAAAAAATGGTTGCATAATGGAGAAGGAGATAATGGTTCCAAGAGATGAGGTACAAGTGATGGCAGATGAGGCTATGGGGAGACGTCCTAAAGCCCCAGTGTACACTTGGAATTGTAGTAGTATTTGTACTGTGCGTCAGGAATCTATTGACAAATTTCGTGAGTTTCTAAGAGAATATAGTAAAAAAAGTATAAAACAGAAGATTAAGGTGCTTCAAAGTCTGGATCCATGCAGAGTGAGAGAGAATACTGGTTTGCAGGGTCATTCTCTGGCTTGTCTATCTAGAAAAGTGTGTAATAGTGTTTTCCATCATTTTAGGATGCTGGCTGTTCATCATACTGAAATGAGAAAGTTTGTGAAACGGTTGTATTTTGCCAAAAGTCCAGCAATAAAGTTAAATGAATTGAATAGGGCTCTGTTCCGAGGAACGGTATCAGATGTAGAGAAGGTTGTTGATGAAATTCAGTTTTGTTACTTTGGTCCTGAACAAAACAGTGCAGAGAAGGACACAGTAAATGAGGAAGAAGTGGAAGAGAATGTAGAACCCTCTGTAAGTAACACATTTAATGATCACATAACAAAATTTGCAATAATCTCTAATGAAAGACCAAATTTTACTTGTATTTGTTGCCGCAGAACTCATTATAGAAAACAAACTAGGAATGTTGATCTCTACAGAAAGAGTGAAAATGAAGATAATTATAAGTGGAAGAATTTTGCCACATATATATTTCTTGAAAATTGTTTTGATTTGGGTGAAGATCAGCGTATTTGTAAATACTGTTACAACAAGTTAGAGGAAAATAGAATGCCGACCAGAGCTGTACATAATAATTTAGAATTGGATGCTATTCCTGCTGAACTTTCTGAATTAAATACATATGAGTCTATACTCATTCAATGTGTTCATCCGTTCCAGACCATAGTGCGTATGGAGCCCAAAACTGGTAAATTACCTCCTTCAGATTTACTGAGAGGTTTAAAAGGTAGAGTGGTGTATTTGCCCTTGGATTTGAAAAAAAATATGGAAACTATTGATGCGGATACTTTGGAAACTGAACCATTAATTATTCTGGTTAATGGTGTACCTACAAAGAATAAGAAGATTTGGCAGGAGCTGGTAGATGTGCGGAAAGTACAAAGAGCAAATTTGTATTTGAAAAGGAATAACAAATGGTATGAATCAATTTATATAGAAGAAGAAGAAGAAGAAGATTTACAAGAAGACACAGAAACACCAACTGGACAAATTGAAAAAGTGGACAAGTCAAAGGAAGAAGAAATTTATGAACATTTTAGCATACATCCTCTTCATTCAAAAGAAGTTATGGGAGACAATATTGATCTCTTTCAGATGAAGAAAGCAAAAGGAACTCCCGTGAGTGTATGGGAGGAGAGCTTGGAAGCTCGATGTTTTCCCCAGCTGTTTCCTAAAGGAAAAGGAGGACGATACGATGAACGTCCGGAACAGATTCCAGCTTCTGAGTATTGGACTACAAGACTATATGCTGAAGATCCCAGATTTCAACAAAGTATTCCTTATTTGTTCCATCTTTTATTTGAAAGCGACTTGTCTGCACTGTCTTATGCAGTAAATCACATTTTAAAAAGTGGAGTACATTTACAAAATGTGTCTGCTAAGGATTTTATGGAGAAAGTGCAGCACCGAGATGATCATTTGGAAACACAACTGATCAATCTGATGGCTTGTCAGCGTGGGACAAATGAATATTGGTACCGACGCCATGGTGAATTAAAATGCATGTTACGGAATTTAGGAACACCAACATGGTTCGTTACACTAAGCTGTGCCGAGTACGCTTGGGATGATTTACTGGATTTTCTACGAGAGGCAAATTCAAACATTAAAAACATCGAGTACAAGACAGCAGGAGAACTGTGCTCATTGGATCCGGTTAATGTTTGCAGATATTTCAATCATAGATTTGAGGCTATGATGTCCTTCATCTGCAATAAAAAAAATCCACCTCTTGGAGAAGTAGTAGATTTCTTTTGGAGAAAAGAGTACCAGGCAAGAGGTGCTCCTCATATTCATATGCTGTTGTGGATCAAGGATGCCCCAAAGTTTGGAACAGATACTGATGAAGCAGTGTTATCTTACATTGAAGAATATGCAACATGTGCTATACCAAAAAGCACAGAAGAGAAAAAGTTAAAGGAGCAAGTTTTACGTTTCCAAAGTCATCGGTGTGGAAAATACTGTTGACGGAAATACAAGAGCAAAGATAAATACTACACTAAATGTCGATTTGGATTTCCTAGACCTGTTCTTTCAAATGGAAGAGTAAACAGTTTTATGTCAGCTGTGAGACATACTATCACAAGAAAATCACCTAAGAATACCTACAACCTTAAAAGAAAAGAAGAATCAAAAAATATAAATGACTACAACCCAGTCATTTTATCCATGTGGAACGCTAACATGGATATACAGTATGTAGCTGACAATTCCATTGCTGTTGCTCGATATGTAACGTCTTACATTACGAAATCAGAAAAAACAGAATTGAAGGAAATGTGGGAAGAGATTTCTCACGAGAAGACTGTCAGTAAGAAGCTGTACAGTTTCAGTTTGAAGATGTTATCGCATCGAGAAATTGGATCCTACGAATGTTCAGATAGGTTATCTTCTGCAAGTCTCTACTCGAAGTCAAGAAGAATAATTTGGGCAAGTTTAGGCCTTGCAGCAATGAGAAATCGGGTACTAAAATCTGTTGGAGAAATTGAATATTTGGCCGAGAATGACCCAGAAAGTACAGATATTTTGAAATCAAACATGTTGGACACATATTATCCCAAGAGAAGTCAACATCTGGAGAACATGTGTCTCTATGAAGTGCTGCAGAACTACATTTATTCACGGAAAGCCGCAGAAGACATCAACAATGGAAAATATAAAGTCATTGGTGAGGAAGGATGTTTGGTGAAGCAAACAAAAGGAAGTTTGATAAATCACAGGAAGCTGAGTTGCGACACTACTGACAAGAAGGAATTTTACTACTTGGCTCTTTTACAGTTGTTTAAACCATGGCGTACAGAGGATGAACTACTGGGAGAATTTCAAAGCTATGAAGATTCTTTTAATGCTTGCAAAGACAGCATACAATGCAGTACATTCTCAAGTTATCTGCAAATGTTAAATGAAGAAATTGAACAGGAAACTACAATTGCAGCAGAAATAGCTAGAGACAGTTCTCAGGACAGCCAAAGTTCAGAAACACTCAGTCAAGATCCCCTAGGACAACCAATCGTTGAAAATGAAGCATCAATAGCCATGAATGAAGTGGAAACGGCTATGAATCAAGCTCAAGAAGAATTTATAGACTTACAAAATTTGGAAAGACAACTGAACGAAGAGCAGCAACAAATTTATGAAGAGATCAGAAACAAAATTGATCACGGATTTCTACATGAAAAAAAAGAGTGCTCATGCACATCATTTCATCCAATCAGGATGTATGTAAGCGGACAAGCTGGAACTGGAAAAAGTTTCCTAATTAAAGTCATCAGAAGCTACCTACAGCAAAAAACGGATTCTACTTTGTCTTGTGTGGTTACTGCTCCAACTGGGTTAGCAGCATATAACATAAAAGGAATCACTTTACATCGTTTGCTAATGTTACCAGTGGAGCATGAGAACAAAATACAATACAACAAGCTAACTGGAGAAGCATCCTTGGAAGTTTCAAGAGTCTTGAAGAAGATGCAAGTTCTCATTATTGATGAGGTGAGCATGGTTTCAAACTTAATGCTTGCCTTTGTGCATTTGAGAATGCAGCAAATTCTGAAGACAGACTATGACATGTTATTTGGTGGAAAACACGTCATAGTTTTTGGAGATCTTTTGCAACTTACTCCAGTTAAAGGACAACCAGTGTTTAATACTGTCACACATGAAGACACGAAGAAGTCATTGGGAAGCATCGGAAATACAAATATTTGGTCCTTCTTTGAGTACAAGGAACTTACTACTAATATGAGGCAAGCAAGCGATGAAGAATATGGAAGTATTCTGAAAGATATCAGAATTGGACTACTCACAGAAGTTGGCAAAAAAGCATTACAGAGTCGGCTGCTACATAATTTATTTCCAAAGGAAGAAATAGTTGCAGAGAAGATATACAAGAACATTGCAGAAAACAAAAGTATCATCTGCTTAATGCCAACTCTACGTGAATGCTCAATATTCAATGAGGAGCTTTTGAAATTGGAAAAGGAAGAGATCAGGAAATTAGAAGCAGTGGACAAAATTGAGGATGGAAGAATTACTGTCACAGTAACAGGCACACTGAAAAATAAATTGGATTCACTAGAGAAGAACATTTCCAAAACAGCTGGATTAGAAAAAAATCTATATGTTTGCATGAACTGTAGAGTATTTTTAAGGAGAAATTTGGATGTTGAAAAAGGTTTAGTTAATGGAGCTATGGGAAGAGTTGTGGGTTTTATTAATTATCAGAAAAAAGATGGAATTGAATGTTTAAAAATAAAATTTGATCAGATAGAAGAAGTTAAAGACATTTGTCGTTGTTCAGTTCGTTTCATGCTTGTGAAAGATTTATATGTACGTAGGAAGCAGTTTCCGTTTTCTCTAGCATATGCTGTAACTATTCACAAGTCTCAAGGATTGACTGTAGATTGTGCATTTGTGAACATTGGTTCAACTGTGTTCAAAGAAGGTATGGCATATGTTGCTTTGTCACGAGTGAAAACATTATCAGGTTTATTCATGATAGACTTTGATGACTCAAAAGTTAGTGCTGATACAAATTGTGTAAAGGAGTATAATAGATTAAGAAGAAGCTATGCTCCTCATTTAGGTCAGTATCCTGTGTTGGAGAAACGTGTAGTTTCTCGTAAAAGGAGAAATGAGAATATCTGTGATGAAGATGTACAGAGGAGGAAAAAAAAGAGGAGTGATGTAATTGCAAGCAAAAAGAGTAAGGAAAAAGAAGAACAGGTTGTAGGATGTCATTTTGAAAATAGCTCTGGTGTCAACTGCTACGCAAATGTAGTGCTGAATGTTGCATTTTATCTGGAAAGTTTGCAAGAGCAGATAATAGTAAATCAGGGAAAAAGATTCTGTTCAGAGCTGAGTCTCCTTTTTCAAAAGCTGAGTAATGATAAAACTCAAATAGAAAGTGCTACTGAAATTAGAAAACTTTTAGATGTATGTTCAGGACGAACATAGTTTTCTCAAAATGAACAGCAAGATGCACACGAATTTTTGATGTTTTTTCTTCAGGTACTGGAAGAAGAAGAAGTTGCAATTGATAATTTATTTGGTCTCTCTTATAAATGGGAACATAGTTGTGAAAACTGTTATAATATATGTGGCTCTAATGTTGATAATGAAAGGTTTATTTTTTTGACATTGCCAGAGACTAAAACAGTCACTTTTGCTAAATTAGTTAAAGATGCTAATCATAGCATGCAATGCGGTGAGTGTCAATCTGACATGTTTTCAACATTAATTTTAAAGGAATACGGACAGTATGTAATTTTAATGATGCAACGATGTAGAGCTGATGGTTCAAAATTGGATACTTTAATAAAGAAGTTTACAGGACAGCAATTATCAATTTCAGGAAAAACTTTTGTAACTGTTGCAATAATTTTCCATGAAGGACCTACTGTTACTTCTGGACATTACACAGTTTATCTTAAATGTGAAAAAGGCTGGACACTGTGTAATGATTCCCAATTGGTTTTTAAGCAACGTTTGCCTTTTGATTTAGCAAATTCCTATCTAATCTTCCTGAAACCTAAATTTTACAGAGACTTGGCAAGATCTGGACAAAACAATTTTACCATTTTATTGGATTACCATTGGAATTTTCAAAAATAAAGATTTTTTAAATTATCATTTGGCCTAATGGAAAGATAACCAATTGTAATGTGGACTTTTTTAATTTTTAATTAAACTTTCGAAAACCAAAAATTTAGATAAAATCGGTAACATCTGCACAATTTAAATTTTGGAATGTTATTGGAGTGCCATTGGAAATTTTTTCAAAAAAGATTTTTTAAATTACTATTTGGCCATGTGGAAAGGTAAACAATTCTATTGTGGACTTAATAAATTATTAATAAATATTTAGGGAACCAATATGTTACAGAGAATCGGTGAGATCTGTACAAATAAAACTTTAGAATTTTATTGGATTACCATTGGAAATTTAATCAAAAAAGAATTTTAAAATTACTATTTGGCCTAAAGGAAATGGAACCAGATGTAATGTGGAGTTATTTGAGATATAATATTGTGATTATACTTCTGAAACAAACATATCAGACGGTATTTTAAAGAAATAAGTATTGATATTAGATGATATTTTTTTTAGAATATTATGCATTTCTATAATGTTAAGTTTAAGTAAAAAGAGATTCTGGGCTTTTTTAATACAATCTTTGAGATTGTTATTTTTTTTTGCCCGCTGTAAAATGATGAATGCAATTGCTTTCACAATTTATAGTGAAATGCAATATATTCTGAAAACAGCAAAAATAAGGCAAAAATATTTTTTGATAAATATGTAAATATGTGTACTGTATTATAAAATGTTTTAAAAATATTAATACTTTTTTCTTTTTTTTCAGATTGATATAGAAAATTTTCGAAAACTAGAACCATTTTTAAAGCAATTTTTAAAAAAAACAAATGAATAAATATTTTTTTGAGTGGGTATGGTAAGTCAATAATAATAATTGTAGTCTCTCAAAGACCTTGTAATGTGATAATTGATTTTTAGTGTTTTTTAAAAAAAAAAAAAAAAATACGCGCACCGTACGCGTACGGTAAAAAAAAAAAAAAAAAAAAGTTTTTAAAAACATATATAAAAAAAAGAAGAAAGATAAGGTTGGCTCTTAAAAGAGCCGTTGTGTTCATGCAGGGACAGAGGAAAGAAAGATTGGGAAAATTAGTCTCTACGACAAGTGTGCTGATCTATTTTGAGGTTCACTAGGGAAACACTGGTCTCCCTATGACAAATTAGATCATGACAAGAGGCGCATCGAATATCAACCCTCAGAAATCGAGGGTTAATTTCCTGAGGGCCAGCAAAAGGAGATGCTCCCCCCACAGATGAAGGGCTCACCTGACCTGCAGAAGAAGGACTCAGCCCTGCAGATGATGGTCCAGGCTGAGCTGCTGTGGATGTGCTTGGTTGACTTACTGAAGGGTTACCTCCAGTAAGTCGAGCATGTGTCCTTTTGTGTACATCCTTGAGGTGCCTCATCATGGTATGATTCCCAAAGGAATACTTTCTGTCAGGATTACCTCTTGAAAGTACACGCTGACACAGCTTACAAGTTACTAAGGGTGCATTTACCTTTTGCTGGCCTTCAGGAAAAGTAAAATAATCCCATACATAAGAGGTCTTTTGTTTCCTCGCTCTCTGCCTCAAGGTAGTGCTGCTAGTGCTAGCCTCACTCTCAGAAGGGCTCTGCTGTTCTGCCATCGTATCACAAAGACAACCCAGCTCCTTCTCCTAAGGGATCACAAGCAGAAATGAGGGGAATGGGTGTGGTGTAGGAGAGTTCTAGAACTGAAAGTAGTTTCAACCAATCAAAAGTTGTGTTTCATGATCACATGACCTACCGTACGCTTACGGTACGCTTACGGTACGCTTACGGCAAAAGTACGCATGCGCGTAAAAAAGACACGCGCTTGCGCGCATGCGTTTAACAGTCACTCCCCGACACTTCCGCGTAACGTGCGCGTGTAGCGTACACGCGTACACGTCCCGCGCAGAGTACGCGCGGCTACGCAAATTGCGTAAATATACGCAAACAGCGTAGATAAATTACGGACGTAGCGTAAACCGTACGCTTACCGTAAGCTTACGGTACGCGTACTAAAAAAAAAAGGAAAAAATGTACTGCAAATAAATTTTAGATGATTATTTTATAAAATATATTAAAAAAAACATATTAAAGAATTTTAAAAATTTAACCATAGTCTTTATAAAAGGATAGAAAATTAAAATAAAAATATGTTTAAAAAATAGAAGAAAATAAAAAAATTAGCATTTAAAAAACCTTGCAAATTCACTGAAAAAAACATGGGTTTCACACACGTTATAGTTAGGAATTAGCATTTAAAAAACCTTGCAAATTCACTGAAAAAACCATGGGTTTCACACACGTTATAGTTAGGATTTAGCATTTAAAAAACCTTAGAAATTCTATGAAAAAACCAAAGGTTTCACACATGTTATAGTTAGCTGGACATTTCACTCGTAAAAAACCAATGAAATTCCCCCGTTATAGTTAGTTCAGCTAACTATAACTCGCGCGCCCGCAATGCACTGCTGATGACGTCACATATTACATCACTCATGACATGGTCAGTGACATCACTCATGACATCACTGATGACATCTCAAATGACATCACTGATGACATCATTCAGAGAATGTGTGTTTTTCTGAAAATTACATATGTGTTATATATGTATATCTCAAGGTCGATGGAAGAATAAATGGGTATATAAGTGTCTAAATGGATGAATTGTTTTTGAAAAATTGATTGTATAACTGACTGATTAAGTGTATCTTAGTGAATACATGGCTTAGTGAGTAATGTTTAAATATGTAAATATCTGTATCAGTCTCTCACTTTGTGTATAAGTGGCTGCATGGGTTGGTGAGTAGCTACATGGGTGTCTATATAGGTTATTAGTTGGTTTTTTGAGTATCAGTGTCTGATGTCTGTATGGTTCGGTGGGGGGTATTACGTAGTGCATAGGTGCATGAATGAATGACTCACTCTTTGTATGTGTTGAAGACAGCATGTGTGCAGGACTCTATGGGTGAATGAGTGTGTGCATGGGTGTGTTAGTGAGTGAATGACTGTCTCAATAGTGTCTCTATGAGTAACTACATATGTTTTAAACTAGTATATGTGACAATTGGTGTATATAAGCGAGTATATGTGAGAGTGAGAGATTGGAAGAGTTCCTGTATGAATAAGTATGTGTTTCTATAAGTGATTGTTTAAAAGACTAAGTATGTGTAAGTTTCTGTAGAAGTAAGTGTGGCGGTGTGTGTATAACTGTATATGCAAGTAAATGTATGTTTGATTCTTTATTAGCATGAGTGACTATGTGTGTGAGTACCTCTATGGATGAGTGGCATTGTGTAACAGGATGTATACGTGTATGAGTACATATGATGAGTGAGTACATGTATGAGTGACTGTACAGGACTGTTGATGAATGAGTGGATGTGTATGTGGATCTTAGAATTACTGAATAGGTTGTTGTAACTGGTATTGGTATGTCCATTGTTTTTAAAATTTTAATTTCTATTTTTGAATGTGTGTATCAAAGGTTATATTAGGGGCAGAGGTGGTCTGCCACTCTATCACAAGGATGATGTCATCAGTGATGTCATCAGTGATGTCATTTGAGATGTCATCAGTGATGTCATGAGTGATGTCACTGACCATGTCATGAGTGATGTAATATGTGATGTCATCAGCAGTGCATTGCGGGCGCGCGAGTTATAGTTAGCTGAACTAACTATAACGGGGGAATTTCATTGGTTTTTTACGAGTGAAATGTCCAGCTAACTATAACATGTGTGAAACCTTTGGTTTTTTCATTGAATATATATATATATACACACACACACACACACATATATATATATATTTTATATATATGTATATATATATCACAACCAAGTCCCCTCCAATAAGAGAAAGATCAGGGGACACAGCGGGGCTTCAAAGTGACTTTTAATGAAAGATTCGGGCATGACGCGTTTTAGCAACAGCCTTCCTCAGATGCCTTCATCCTCAACACAAAGTCCTGCTCACTTAGAATCTTAAATAAGCGCCTCCTACCTCCATGTAGAAGCACACACCTGGTTCGTAGCTGACACAGTTTTTGGTTGCAAAAACTACCGGTCCCATAATGCAACATCCTGATGACTTGAATGTCCGGTAAGTTGTTACTCTTTGACATGACACCAGGGAGGGGCCTGGGTCAGATATAGGATTAAAGGTCCCCTCCTTTCAGCACACCGAGTGTTCCAGAGCTGGGGATTGTTTACGCCTGTTAAGTGACTGCATCAATCCATGCAGTCATGGATTAGCAATGCGACAACTTCCATGCTTCCAGAGGCCAGGTAGCGGGTCACGGCGGTCCGATACCTCGAGCAACACTCCTCCATTCGCCAATGATTGTTGCGACCTCTTTGTGAAAGGGTCCCCTGTACGCGTGTCATTGGCAGAACACGCTAAACATCACAACCAAATCCCCTCCAATAAGAGCAAGATCAGGGGACACAGCGGGGCTTCAAAGTGACCTTTAATAAAAGATTTGTGTATGACGCGTTTCAGCAACAGCCTTCCTCGGATGCCTTCATGCTCAACACAAAGTTCCGCTCACTTAGAGTCTTAAAAAAGCACCTCCTACCTCCGTGTAGAGGCGCACACCTGGTTCGCAGATTAGATGGTAATTTTGTTTGCAAAAACTACCGGTCCCATAATGTAACATCCTGATGACTTGAATGTCCGGTAAGTTGTTACTCTTTGCCACAACACAAGGGAGGGGACTTGGTCAGATATAGGATTAAAGGTCTCCCGTCCCCTACTTTCAGCACACCGAGGTTTCCAGAGCTGGGGATTGTTGACGCCTGTTCAGTGACTGCGTCAATCCATGCAGTCATGGATCAGCAATGCCGACAACTTACATGCTTCCAGAGGCCATGTGGCGGGTCACTACGGTCCGATACCTGGGGCAACACTCCTCCATTCGCAAATGCTTGTCGCGACCTCTGTGATAGGGTCCCCTGTATGCGTGTCACTGGCAGAACACGCTAAACATCACAACCAAATCCCCTCCATTAAGAGCAAGATCAGGGGACACAGCTGGGCTTCAAAGTGACCTTTAATGAAAGATTCGGGCATGACGCGTTTCAGCAACAGCCTTCCTCAGATGCCTTCATCCTCGACACAAAGTCCCGCTCACTTAGAGTCTTAAATAAGCGCCTCCTACCTCCGTGTAGAGGCACACACCTAGTTCGCAGCTGACACAGTAATTTTGGTTGCAAAAACTACCGGTCCCATAATGCAACATCCTGATGACTTGAATGTCCGGTAAGTTGTTACTCTTTGCCACGACACCAGGGAGGGGACTTGGTCGGATATAGGATTAAAGGTCTCCCATCCCCTACTTTCAGCACACCGAGCATTCCAGAGCTGGGGATTGTTGACACCTGTTCAGTGGCTTCGTCAATCCATGCAGTCATGGATCAGCAATGCCGACAACTTCCATGCTTCCAGAGGCCAGGTGGCGGGTCACGACGGTCCGATAGCTCGGGCAACCCTCCTCCAGTCGCCAATGATTGTAGCGACCTCTTTGTGAAAGGGTCCCCTGTACGCGTGTCACTGGCAGAACACACTAAACATCACAACCAAATCCCCTCCAATAAGAGCAAGATCAGGGGACACAGCGGGGCTTCAAAGTGACCTTTAATGAAAGATTCGGGCATGATGCGTTTCAGCAACAGCCTTCCCCAGATACCTTCATCCTCAACAAAAAGTCCCGCTCACTTAGAGTCTTAAATAAGCGCCTTCTACCTCTGTGTAGAGGCACACACCTGGTTCGCAGCTGAGACGGTAATTTTGGTTGCAAAAACTACCGGTCCCATAATGCAACATCCTGATGACTTGAATGTACGGTAAGTCGGTACTCTTTGCCACAACATATATATATATATATATCAATGTCCAGCTTCCCACACCAAGTAGAATGGACCAGCACTCACGTTATTTAAATCTCTTTACAGATTTATTGGCGAAAAAATCCTGCCTTTGCCAATGTCAGCGGGCGACGTTATCATGGCGATCTTTATTCTTTAAATCTTTTTATTGTGTATGATGCAATCAGTAACAGTACACCCACCTACAACCACTGGCTGGTGGAGAACATTGTAGGGAGTGAAAAAAAGAGCAAAGATGAGGCTGCGAGAGACAGAGAAGGTTGAGGACAAGTAATCCTCCACTGCGTGAGGTGTGACTCTTTAGAGATCTAGGGCTGAGTGTCCTTCGGCGGAGGCGGCAGGCTTGTCAGGGGAGTCGTCGGTAATCGCAAGACTCGTAGATATCGAGGGTAGGTAAGCTCTATGAACTCTGAGGATAAGTATGCAACAGTTGACCCCCAGGTCTTATCGAACTTAGGCAATGTGTGGTTGATCCCAGCTATGATCTGTTCCAACCCCACAAGCTACCACAATTTGTGTAGCCAATCTAACTTAGTCAGGATGTCGGCTGTGCCCCACCTTGCCAGGAGAACCTGCTTGGCAGCCCCTAGTGCTAGTGTGATTGCCCTGCCCATGCAAGTCCGGAGAGGGTATGTGAGAGGATTGGGTAGCCCCAGCAGGATATAGCTAGGAAATCTGGGGAGTTCCGTCTGATAAATCTGGTCGATTATCGGCAGAATAGTCTCCCAAAATGCCTGTATCTTAGGGCAATGCCACAGAATGTGAGACAGTGTACCCTCCTGCCCGCAGTTGCGCCAACTGAGGTCGCTACTAGGGGGCTTCCATTTAGCGACCCGCACCGGAGTATAATACCATTAGTGTGTAATTTTTAGGAGCATTTCTTTCCCTGATGTACTGCATGATGATGCCCAGGCCCTGTGAATAATGTCAGCCCACTCCTTAGGGGAGAACTCCCAACTCAGTTCCGCCTCCCACCTACTCTGGGCTGGGGATTTGGCTTGCATCTTTGACCTGTTGAGAAAGCCGTAAATATCCAACAGAAGACGTTTTTTGGAAGTGCGAGTGATGTACCAAACGTCAAACTTCGTGAGGAGTCGACCCGCATGCAAACCGACCTGCGGCTGAGTGACCCAATGGCGTAGCGACAAGTACTGCCAGTACGTTTCCTTAGGGATCCCGTAATGAGCCACCAGTCGGGGGAAATCCAGGATTCCCTGCTCATCAAAGAGTCACTGATACGTTTACAGTTTGCTTCTTGCCATTTCAAGTAGGTGTTTTCTACGAGGGCCGGGGGAAAGTCCGGGTTCTTGATGAAGGAGGTCAAGGGTGAGATAGCAGAGGACACCTTACACTTCTCTTGGACCCTCTCTCACACCTGCATAGTGGCACACAAGACTGGGGAGGCGTAGGCACCCAACGGTCGATGTCATCTGGGAAGCCAAGGGACCTTCCAGATGTGGTTCCCTGCCACTCCCCTATCCATGAAACACAAATGTTTCTCCGATTCTAGATGGTACCATTCAATCATCCATCATAATTGAGCCGCTTCGTAGTTGCGCCCGAGATGCAGGACACCAAGACCGCCCTCATCCTGCTGCAGGTACGTGAGATGACGGGCCATGCGCGGTTCCCCCCCCCCCCCCAAGTAAAGCTATTAATAAGGTGCTGCATTTGAGCCAGCATCGTAACAGTCGAATATAGGAGGAGCGTCTGCATGAAATAAGGCAGGTGAGGCAAAATCGTCATTTTGACGGACGCAATCTTGCCCAGCCAGGAGAGGGTGTGTTTCTTCCAGTTATTCAATTAGGGTCGGACTTTGGTCAGTGCTTCCGTATAGTTCACCTGAGCCGTCTTCGCTGTGGTAGAAAAACCAGGAGCCCCAGGTAGGTAATATCGGTAGCAGCCCAAGAAAATGGGAAGTGGAGCGATAGTTGCCGGCGGTCCCCCGCAGATAATGTAAGGCTCAAAGCCTTGGTCTTTTTCATGTTAATTTTGAATCCCGACGCTGCGTTAAAAGCCTCGACCTCCGCCAGCAGAGGGGGAAAAGATAGCAACGGATGCATTAAAAAAAGGAGCACGTTGTCCGCGTACAGGGAGATCTTGTGTTCCCTGTTGCCCATCTGGATCCCAGAGATGGTAGAGAGTTGGCGGACCCTTTCGGTGAACAGCTCCATATAGAGCGTGAAAAGGAGGGGTGAAAGGGGACACCCCTGCAGTGTACCGCATCCGACCTGGAAGGGACGGAAGATCACCCCTTTGACCCGGATACGAGCCTGTGGACCATGATATATGCAGTTCACCCATTTCTGGAATCTATCCCGAGTCGGAATCGGCAGAGAACCTGTTACAAGTAAGTCAAATGGACTCGGTCGAATGCCTTTTCGGCATCCACCGAGATAAGAATCGCTGGGGTCTGGGTCCGTTGAGTCTGATCCAGTAAGTGGCAGAGTCTTCGAGTGCCATCCCCGCAGTTGCCGTCCGGAATAAAATCCGATTGGTCGGGGTCCACCAGGCCCTGCATGTGGGGAGCGAGTCTGGAGGCCAGAATACTGGTGAAGATCTTCAGGTCCACATTGAGCAGAGAAATGGGGCAGTATAAAGCACATTCCCGTGGGTCCTTTCCCACCTTGGGAATGACCACTATCTCCTCCATAGCCATCAAGGGAGTCAGTTTCCCCGGGGAACTGAAGGTGTCAAACAGCCGAGTCAGAAGGGGGGAGAGGTCCGACACAAATGTTTTATAAAAGTCGACCGGAAAGCCATCCTCTCCCGGAGCTTTACCAACTGGAAGGCCCTGGATGGCGCGCATTACTTCATCAGAGCTGATATCCGCATCTAGATTGGCTGCAATCGAGGCCACAAGCAGGGTCACCTGTGCCGCTTGCATGTACTTCTGGGCCACAGTAGGGTCCAGTCTATCGGCCAAGTAGAGAGCCCTATAGAAGGCCTCAAATGCGAATGCTATGTCACCATCCGCCCGCAGGGTCTCACCCCGCTCGGTCGTAAGTTCTGCGACCCGACGCATCGCAGTCTCAGCCAGCAGAGCGTGAACCAAGAGTCTCCCTGCCTTATATCCTCCTTCGTAATAGCGCTGCTTAGTGCGGAGCAAGGCGTATTTGTCGAGGTCTAATGCCCGCAGCATCTTCCTTGCCTGTGTAACTAAGCGTTGGGTTTGTACTGCCCCCGTACGGTGATGCACCCCCTCCAGCTCCCTCATTTGGTCCTCCAATTCCCCCCTCTTAGCCTTGCGATCCTTATTCAGGCCCGCCGTGTTGGCGATACAGCGCCCACGGATGACAGCCTTCAGGGTGTCCTAAAGCATGCCGACCCCCACCGAGCCCACATCATTTACTTCCAGGTAGTTTTTAATGGTATCCCGTATCTCAGTAATATTGGCATCGTATGTGAGTAATTTGCGGTTGAGACACCATGAAATCTGCCACGAGAGCCCACCAGGGAAAAGTAACATCAGAACCACCGGAGACTGGTCACGGAACGCCACCACCCCAATAGATACATCGGCAGTGGACGCCGTTACCCTAGGCGAAGTCCAAAAAAGGTCAATGCGGGCGTGCGTCTGATGGGCTGCTGAAAAAAAGGTGTTTTCCCGTGCTGTCGGAAAATGATGACGCCAGGCGTCTATAAGGCCAGCCTCGCTCAGTCTCTGAAGCATCATATCGGAGATGGAGCCCGTGTGTCCCACCCTGAGCGTCGACCTATCCAGCTCCGCAATGGGGACCAAGTTAAAATATCCCCGAGAAATTACGAGATCCTCTTAGGAGACTCCAAAATTAAACTTATAGAGTCTCGCAAAAAGGCCTCCTGGTGTTCATTGGGTCTATAAACCAAGGCGATCGTGTGCATTCTCTCTCCCATTACCACCAGCAAGGCCAGAAGACGTCCCGCGACCTCTGCATGAATTCCCACTACTTTCCCCTGAAAATTCGTAGCTAAAAGAATCGCCACCCCAGCTTCCTTCCCCGGCCCGACGAAAAATATTGTCTGTCAAACCAATGAGATCGAAGCCGCTTCCAGTCTGCCTGCAGGAGGTGGGTCTCCTGTAGGAGACAAACATTGCACTTGGCATCTCTCAACAAGGCAAGAAGCGCGCGCCGCTTTGCTGGCGAATTAAGACCCCGCACATTGAAGCTCATAATGACAACTATAAGGTTTGTCATGTGGGGGTATGAAGAGGCTCAAATGCGCACTGACCTAACCTGTCTCAGGGGAAACCAGCAGCAGCGGGGCACCAGGGCTCCCCCGTCCCACGACCCGCTTAGGAACCCTAACCCTGATAGACCCCCCTCCCGCAGCGGCTCCTCCTGAGGTCCCCCAAGCGCGACAGGGTGGGCTCAGTATATAGAACGGGAGACGGGTCCAGGGCTGTGAGACAAACATCCAGCGCATCTCAGAGGCATAGAAGCAAATAAAGCACACAATCAGCCTACCCCGATGCGTGCGCCCAGTCCCCCCTCATCCCGAGATTGCTAAACCCGCCATCCCCCCCGCCGACCCAACCACCAAAGTCGATGAGTCACCCTACCTGTCTGTGGGAAGGCAGTAGCACGCTCTGACTGCATGGGAGCTGCAACTCTCTGGTGGGTGGAATAGGAAGAAAGGCAGAGAGAAAGGAAAGAAAAAGAGAAAGAGAAGGAAAAGGAAACATAAGGAGACTTCAAAGTCGTCTTCCAAGTAGAACGAAGCCCACCAATGTGCAGGGGTCCATGTGTCCGACGGACGGTTGTCACCATTCTGAAGGTGGGGCTCCTCCCCCAAGACCGACATCTCAAAACGCTGAGCTCGGACCATTGTTCCCCTCATTAAGTCTCAGGACAGCAACGGTACGGGTCATTCACCCGCTTGGGCAGCGGAACCCTCCCGGTCCTGTATCTGTCGCAGCAGAGCCTCCCATTCCATCTGGCGCTCCTCTTCGGAGGGCTTTGCCTGAGCACACCACCTGGGGCCCAGTTTCCTGCCCGATCTCCTCAGCCTTCCCGAAGCAGGATCTCCCTCCGGCACATCTGAGTCTTCAGCCACATTCAGGGCATCCCCAAGGACAGCCTTCGCCTCTTGCAGGTTACGTACCCTATGCGTTTCTTTGTTCCAGATGAAGGAAAGTCGGAACGGATGTCCCCATCTGTAGCGTATTCCCTGCTCATGGAGGAAAGTCGTGACAGGTCACAGCTCCTTACGCCGCTGAAGGGTGAGGGGTGAGAGGTCTTGGTACACCCCCACCTGGAGGCCGTTGAACTCCACAGTCAGACGGTCACGTGTAGCAGCCATAATAATTTCTTTCTGCCGATAGGAGTGGAGGCAGCTCAGGACGTCCTGTGGTTGGCCCTGGCCCGAGGACGGGCACCCGGCAGGTGCGTGCAATCCAGCGTGACCACCTGCAGAGGGCTGCTGTCAGGAGGCAGAGAACCCAGTCCTCCAGTTTACCACCATCTGCTTGGAGTGGTACGCCTTTGATGCGAATGTTGGAGTGCCTCAAGCGGTTTTTCCAGCTTGAGATATAACTCCACATGTCGTTCTCGGAGGTCGATAAGTTCCCGGGCCTGTACAGTGAGCTCTTCCTCTCGCCTGTCTCCATTGCGCTCCAGGGTGTCCACTCTATCCCCCATCTCGCCGAGATCCGGCCTGAGCTGTTTAACATAAGAAGCCAATTCTTGTCGTAGCCCAGCGAAGTCATCTCGTATCGCGCCAAAAAGCTGCTTCATGAATTCTTTTGTGACGGGCTTGGCCGCCTGACCTGTGACTGAGTCTGTTGTGCCTTTGCCAGGGTGAGACCCATGAGGCTCATTACTGGGCCCTCAAGTCTTCTTCTCGCCTGGTTTCTGGAGTAGATCCTTAATGGAGGCTTCCTTGACAGGGACTTCCTTTTTGGCTTGTTGGGTGGCCAGGGCCGGCAGCTCGCAGAAGAGGGACCGGTACTCCGACAGCCGCCGCCAGGTCCCAATGCAGGGGGTATCTCTGACTCTCCTAGTGGATGAGTCCCCAGCTCTGACGCTCCTCCTGAATGGCCACTGAAAAAGTTAATCTGGCCTGGTTGCCGCATCTGGGTTCCGAGCTCTTCACCCACCACCCATGCACCGCTGTGGAATTCCGGGGGGCCTGCTAAAAGTTGCAAGGGACACGTTGACACTACCACCCCCGTTATGGCAGGCGTGAGAGTCCCACGTGTCCAAGGCCTCAGGGTACCAAGGCTGGCGCTAAAGTGCCAAATCCTGACCGGGCGGCTCATTGCGCCACCCTCTGCACCCGCTGGGCATGCTCACTGCCGGTTGCGTGTATCTGCTACCCCACCTAGCCCGGGAGTCTCTGCCTCTTCG
Organism: Triturus cristatus; assembly: GCF_964204655.1. Taxonomy (NCBI): domain Eukaryota; kingdom Metazoa; phylum Chordata; class Amphibia; order Caudata; family Salamandridae; genus Triturus; species Triturus cristatus. The sequence goes on from NC_140591.1 coordinate 837,310,723, forward strand.
GGCAACACAGCGGAGCAACGCCCCTCCACTAGTCGAGAGGGCTTCTCACTACTGTGGCCTACGCTGCAGGATGCAACCACGGGATGGGTCCCTTTCGGGTGGCAGGACCCCCCGTTGCTCAGACCACGTTGCCGTTGTGGTACTGGGCATGTGGTGGGTCCTCCTAGGCAGCAATGCAGAACCTGTGGCGCGTCCAGCGCAGCAATCACCTTACCGCGAGCTCCACTTGCTTTGCCCAGGCCGTGGTCTCACCTCCAGGGCTGTCCCGCTGCCCAGTCTGCCCCCCCGCTCTGGGGCCGGTCACTCTCCAACTTCCAGGGCTTTCACCTTGTCCTTGTGGTGCAGCCGGTGCACTGCAATCTCCTCAGCAGGGCCAATGGTCGCAGCCGGCCGGGTGTCTCCGCAGCTCCCCCAACAAGCACAACAGCTGAAAAGGCAGGCACCACGTACTTCCCCACTCAACAGTCACCTGGACGCGGCTTCCAAGCTACTGATGCAACTGGGCCTGCGGGGCCGCGGCGGGCACCCAGCACTGGAATCCGCACCTTTCAGCCGATGCCCAGGGTCTACTCATGGTAAGTGTGTCCTGAGAGCGCGAATCTGCTAATTATCTGTCTTCAAAGTTACCGATGGATGCACGATATCGGCCTTGGTGAGCAGAGCCCCTGGGAAACGGTGCTACTCCGCCACAATCTTGGCCACGCCCCCATGGCGATATTTAAACACGTGATTAGACATTACTGTGGGCGCCATCTTGGAATATGTCTGGGACTGGTGAAATTCATTATTCACTCTGTAAACAGTCTATGTATATTACTTCATAAACATATAATGTTATTGAAAATTCATCCATGAATTTAATTATAAACAGTCTTATGTACAATATTTACACACAGCACTTTATATATTCACATATTCAGAGTCTCCCCACTAAGCGCGTTAGTCTATTGTTCTGCTATCCACTTTGCGGTATACCAATCAACCAGGCACCTTCATGTATTTACCACAATCTCGCCCAGAATGGGCTATGAACCTGGTACTGACTCGTGGATAATAATCCATGTGGGCTAAGGACCTTTTGAGAATAAGACTCGCGCTGCGGTGACTTCATTTCTGTCAGGCTGTGTCGTACCTTATCCTGCCCTGAATGGGCATGTACTCTCAACATAAGCTGTTGCATCCTCACATGTCCCTTATCATGTCTGTAACAGGCCTATATAGTACCAACAGTTCTATCAGGTCCCTGAGTCAATGGCAAGTTCCTCTCCGCCTTCCAGTCCCCCTGGAAATTTGCATTGGAGGTCTATGATGAATCTTGACTCCAGCCTCCTTAATCTCTTCTCTCTGTCACCTCCTCTAACATCTCTGGTAACGTGATTGACACAGAAATACTGCAGGAGCGCCCTATCGCTCTTGTGATGGCTCGCAAAGTGCCGAGCAACTGGATAGTTGGTATCGTTGCTGGCAATGGCCCTCTGATGCTCTAGGATCCTCATCTTCACCTGATTAATTGTGTTCCCCACATACCGTAGGTTGCACGGACAAACCAAGCAGTATACCACAAATGTGGTGCTGCATGTCATGAATTACGTATCCTCCTTGCTGTCTTCATCCCTAATATGAGGTAATCCTCTTACTGGTAGCGCATGCCCTGCATTTACCACAGGGAAAGGAGCCCTGTAGGTCTGCCAAACCCTGTTGTGGTTTAACTGTCACCAGGTGACTCTCAACTAAATGATCTTTTATGGACCTAGATCTCCTGAATGTTATGCCTGGTTGCTCTGGCAGATCTTTCCCAATAACTGCATCTGACTTAAAGATCTGCCAGTTCCTAAGCAGAATTGCTCTGACTACACTTGCTGCGTTGGAATAGCGTGTAATCATCCTGAAATTGTTAATGTTCCCTTTCGTATCCTGTTTTCCTACACTTTGTATGAGATCAATTCTGTTCTTACTTTCTGCTTTGAGTTGTGCTGCCTTCAATGTTTTATGCGGGTAACCCCTCACTTTAAAACGACTCAAACTCTGACTTGCTGCTCTTAGATAGTCTTCTTGCCTTGAGCTGTTCCTCTTGATCCGTAAAAGTTCCCCATAGGGGATAGTCTGGATCAGGTTCTGTGGGTGACTGCTGGTCCCATGAAGGACAGAATTGCCCGCTGTTTCTTTCCTGTATAGGGCTGTATGCAGTTTGTTTTCACTCACAAAAACCTTCAAGTCTAGAAAATTCACTTGTGTGGGGCTCAACTCTCCTGCAAATTTCAGATTTAGATTTTTGTCATTTAGGCAGGAGACATATTGCTTTGCAGACTCCATTGTCTCTCTCCAAATTATGATGAATCTTACTGCCTCCAGCCGATCGGTGTGTCTTATGCTGATATAGAGACTTGACACATCGAGAGTTACCATCACAAAATCCGGTTCGCATTCAATCCCTTGTATTTGCTTCAGAAAATCCTTTGTGTCCCGTGTATATGAAGAGAGTTGCAATAGAAAAGGGAATAGAAAATGGTCCACATATCTCGATAGGTTTTCCGTCAGGCCTCCTATTGAGGAGACTTTTGGACGTCCTGGTGGGCTAGTGGCTTTTTTGTGGATCTTTGGTAAGTGGTAGAATGTAGGGATTCTAGGATGTTTCAGGCACATGCATCAAAGGAAAAACCGGTCGCAAACGGGCAGATTCTCAGAATCTGCCCCTTTGCGACCGGTATTTTTGCATTTGGGATGCATCATCCCAAATGCAAAAATTGCAATTTATGGAATCTCTAAATTGCGATTACTTAAATTGCGATTGCATTTAAGGAATCCCAAATTGTGATTCCTTAAATGCAATGCATTAAAGTAAAACAATTAGCGATTTCGCTAATAGGGGGAGCACATTACCATGAAGTTGAACTTCATGATAATTTGCAAAAACTTTGAAAAATGCACTTTTGTGCATTTTTCAAAGTTTCATGTTGCACACACACATGCCCTTAGGGCATGTGTGTGTGCAACATATGTGCACAGATCAATTTCAAGGGTGCAATAGGGTGTTATTTTGATACCCTTGCACCCTTGAAATTGCATGAGCAATTTGCGAGTACCTACTGGTACTCGCAAATTGCTCACGCAATCTTCATTTCATTCCTATGGGCCTGGAGGCCCATAGGAATGAATGGGACGGCATTCCTTAATTGCGACCGGCAATTTGCGAGTCGCAATTAAGGAATGTGTAGGAATCGCTATTTTTATAGCGATTCCTACATGCATAGGCTTTTGCAATTCCTTAATTGCGATTCCTTAATAATCGCAATTAAGGAATCGCAAAAGCCTACGTTGATGCATGTGCCAGTTTGTTCTGTAAGAAACTGTATTCCTCTGTTGATAAAATTCCCTTACAGAGCAACTTGTCAATCATCCTCTCAAATGATTGTATATAGTGTGTAGTCCATTTCTGTCACAGCAGTGTAGTTGTTCTTATCTTGTAATTGTCTTAGGGCCTCTTTGCAGTAGTTCTCCCTCGTCTGCAGAACTATATTGCCACCCTTATCCGATGGTTTCACTATAATTGTTTTGTCATTTTTCAAATCCTTTATTGCTTTCATCTGTTTATATGATAGATTCCATCTGCGAGGTGATCTCTCCTTTGACCTCAGTCCCAATAAGTCTCTGTTCACATTATCATAGAAGATGTCAATAGCATCAACCGGTGTCTGTGGGTAAAATTTCAAAACAGATTTAAATGGACTTGGGGCTCCCACCTGTGCTATCCCAAAATCTTTCAGTCCATCATGGGTGTTATCCGCTGCCATGTTATCTGTGCTACCTCCGAGTCTCAGTTCTTCCATGGTCGCCAGGGTTTCAAGATCACTAACAGTTAGGACATCAGTTTCCTCTGACGTATTCGTAGCTCTTCTTTGCCCCGAATTCTTCATTTTGAAAAACGTATACACTTTCAATTTCCGGATATACCTAAATAGATCTATCCTGGTCTGTGTATATTCGAACTCCTTGGTGGGACAAAATGTCAAACCTAAAGTTAAAACTGACTCCTACGTAGTTGATAACGTTCTTGTTGTATTGTTGACAATCGTCAGGTTATCCCTCATTGTTTGGTGTTCCTGCCTCTCCTGTTGTACATGTATGTGAGATATATATATTTATATATATATATAATTGAAATTCACTGAAAAAACCATAGGTTTCATGCAGGTTATAGTTAGGAATTGGCATTTAAAAAACCCTAGAAATTCACTGAAAAAAAACATAGGTTTCAGGGGCGTTATAGTTAGCTCGACATTTCCCTCGTACAAAACCCTAGAAATTTCCCCAGCTAACTATAACTCGCGCCCCCGCAATGCACTGCTGCTATTGCATCACTCATGACATGGTCAGTGACATCACTGATGACATCTCAAATGACATCTGAAATGACACCACTGATGACATCACTGATGACGTCATCAAGTGAGTCTGTGTTTCTGAAAAGTTTAAATATGTTTTATATATTTATAGTGAAAGGCCTGTGGAAGAATGAGTGGGTGTACAAGTGTGTGAATGGATGATTTTCTAGGTGCGTAACTGACTCTATAAGTGAGTCATTAAATGTATCTTACTGCAGACTAGTGACTAAACTGTGTGAATGTCTGTATCTGTCTGTCTGTTGGTGTATAAGTGGCTGCATGGTTTTGTGAATAGCTATATGAGTGTCTATATGGGGGGGGCGTGGCTAACGAGCCACAATGGCGGACGCAACCTTGTAGAGCTCCGCTACCTTTTCCCCGAGTTATCCTGTCACCGGAGATCCTGAGGTGCTGCCTTTGTTCTAAATGCCGGCGGCAAGGTGGTGTGGAGCGACAGGGGTGCCGGCGAGGCTCGGGAGCGTTGTGGTGCCGGTGAACGAGCTGCGGAGTGTCGGAGACGCTTGGCCCTGAGAACTGTGGGCGGCGTTGGACCGGGAGGGCCGCGGGGCTCGCTCTCGGAGCTGCGGTGGCCGGAGATAGCCACAGGGCGGAGGTAAATGCTAGGTGAAGACGAGCGGCTGGCAAGGGAGACCCCCCCGGATGCAGATGCTGACCTGTGGATGCGGTGGAAGAGGCTGCGGGCGCACCAAAACTGAGGCGCTGGGGGCGCTGGGCAGCGTCCTGCGATGAACTGCTGATGTTGGGGGCGCCCCTGCGAAGGGAGACTCGGAGACCAGCCCCGGTGAGCGGCGCATATGCGCATTGTCATCTACGGAGGTGATTAGTGACAGACACCTGCTGGGGGCTGGAGAAACCCGCGCGCTCGCGGACTGCTGGGTGCAGGATACCTTGGACTGGTGCTGGGAGCCGCGGTGAGCCGCGGGACCCGGCCGGTGGCGGCCATTTTGCAACCAGCCTGCTAAAGTTGCACAACGCAAAGCGGCACGGGGTACAGGACACAGACAAGGCCATATGATGCTCCGAGGGCGGTGGGATCGTGGCGGGAGAGGCCGCGGCTGCCCCTTTGCTGTGAGAGAAGGCAAAGGTAGAATTGACCCCCCACGAATGCCCAGGGCTGCCAGCTGAGTGACACGTAAGAAGCAGGGCTGAGTAGGGAGCGCGGAGGCCTCCGTCCTCGTGGGACATACATAGTGGTGGGTCAACCGTCACAGCGCTTCAAACTGGAGGAGGGAGTCGACGAGGAGCGCTGGGTGGCGGCTACTGCTGCCCCGGTGTGACACCGCGAGCGCTGAGCCTGCGGTGGGAGCTGCTGGCCGTGCTCTTGTGGGAGGCTGAGAGACTGACGCCTGCAGTGAAGAGGAGACGGTGGAGGGCGAGGCTATACTTAGAGATCTGCCCCGTGGGGGGGTGTCACTGCCTCCAGCTGGGTAGTTCCTGCCTGGCCGCTGCCTACCGCCTAGGGGTGCGTTTGCCCCTTGAGAACCGAGGCGTGCTGCCCCAACTGGCTCCTGCCGGGCGCCACGTCATGGAAGACGAGTGGGGGGCTGGATCGTGGTCCCCGAATGCGACAGCACCCACGCCTGCTATACACTGCGGTCGCAGAGGGCAGTGTCGGAGGGCGCAGGTGAGTGCCGGCCAGCCTCTCGAGCCTGTTGTGGACCCCACCGGAGGATACTATCTGCGGCTGGACACGTGCGGAATTTTCTGTGAAGACAGAACCGGTGAGCCTTCACTGGGGGGCGCTGGCCAAGCGCACATCATCTGCCGACTGACTGCCACTGTCCTGGGGCGGTTGGCGAGAGGACGCCGCGGGTGCACCTAGTCTACCGGCGATTGGGGGCGGATGCCCACGGCGCAGCAGCTGGTGATGGGCCGCATGCGCGCCAGGCTGCAGCAGGGCCCGCTGCAGGCACCGACTTCTGACCGTGCCCGCCCTCGAGAAGGGATGGAAGAGGGATCATCAACATCTGTGGCGCTGGCGGCCAAGATGGACTCTGTGCTGGCCACAGTGGAGAGAATTGGGACAACCCTGGAACACACTAGGACGTCGCTGGAGAACCGCATAGATAAAGTCACTTCCGACTTCACGCTCCTCCATGCGGACCACCGTAAATTGGCGGACACGGTCGCCACTCACGGGCAAACACTGACAGAGTTACAGCCAGTCACTCGCAGTCACGCTGCTGCTCTACAAGACATGTTGGATCGTATCCACGCCCTAGAAGACAGGGCGGAAGACGCAGAAGGGCGCTCCCGTCGCAATAATGTTCGCGCTGTGGGCCTGCCGGAAGGAGAAGAGGGGCGAAACCCGGAGCAGTATGTGGAGGACTGGCTACGCACAGTCATGCCGCCAGGAAAGCTGTCGACCCACTTCGCGGTGGAAAGAGCTCATCGTGTGCCTGCCCAAAAGCCACCACCGGGAGCCCGACCGCGCCCATTCCTGTTCAAGCTGCTGAATTACAGAGACAGGGATGTCATCCTCAGAGAAGTTCGTAATATGAATGGTCTTTCAGTGAGCGGCAGCCAAGTGATGCTTTTCCCGGACTACACCGCGCTGGTGCAACGCCGCAGAAATAATTACATGGCAGTGAAATGCCAACTTCGAGAGCTGGCATTGCCGTACTCGCTGCTGTTCCCTGCTAAGATGTGTGTGATGGACAAAGGGAAGACACATTATCTTGACTCCCCAGCGGAGGTCTGGAACTGGCTAGAGGAGAAAGGACTATGGACGGGGCCGAGGCCGGCTGACCCAGGGGACGGAGACCGCCCAAGTAGGAGAGATGGATGTCGCAAACGGCGCAGAACAATACGCGAGATGCCGGTGCGGTCAGCGGCTCCAACGCCGTAGAAAATGCAGCAGGAGCGTCAAAATGTACTGCAGGCGGTCACGACACTTGCCAGTCCGAGTCAGGTAGACTCATTGGATATAGAGGAGCGACCCGAGGTGCTGGTGAGCAGGTCAACGTCACCGTCGACTACACACTCTGAAGAGTTCGGTGGGCCGGTGGTCACCCCACAGACTGCGGATGGTATCCTGGACTGAGAGATGGCCTGAGAAGTATCGTTCGTGCAAGTACCTTGCAGTTGGCTGATGTACATGGGTGGGGAAGAGGGAGAGACTGGGTCCTGGACCTAACCTAGTAGACCTGCCGATCTGGGAGGGGGATTTGTTGTGATCATAGCTGCTCACCCATGTCGGGTCTTCCCAGGGAAGAACAGTAGGCAGAAGTGGTTTCTGGGGACTTTGCTGGTGCCTCACTAGTAGCACCGATCACCATTGGGTAACACTTCTTAGCGGCGCACCACATTTGAACGGCACACGGGGATAGCGATGGCGAGCTTTCATCCACACGCATATTCCCCCAGGTCACACCCTGACCTAGTTTACACCTGCGCAGGTTTACGTGAGTTTGGACGGACGCACTTGTGAGGTTCGCCCCAGCCGTTAAGCAACTGCTATTGTTATGTTGATATTGTTGATATTGTTACCTCAGACCACAGCTCCCTTCCTTTACTACAGCGCATGCCGGCTGCCACAAGCCCCGAGCCCGGTCTCCCCAATCACAACACAGCTGCGATATGACACGCGTTAATATTCTTTCGTGGAACATACGGAGCATGCACACTCCCACGCGGAGGTATTCCATTTTCGCCTACCTACAGCGACACTCGGCTGGAATCGCTCTGCTACAAGAGACGCACATGACACAGCCCGAGTTAGAGAAACTGCGAAGGTGCTGGAGAGGCCAGGTGTACGGCACGGTGTACTCGGCACACGCCAGGGGCACCCTTGTGTGGGTCAGAGCGGGCGTTCCGTTCGTCAGCGAAGACGTGTCTGTGGACACTGAAGGCAGGTACACACTGGTGCGGGGAACGCTGAATAGCCAATCTATACTACTGGCCTCGATCTACGCTCTGAATGTCGATCAAATATCCTTCCTCATGCGACTGTCACTGGCGTTGACTCCATACGCCGGGCTCCCCTGGCTGATTTGAGGGGATTTTAACTCTGTCCTGGATGTGCACCTGGACAGGTCATTTCCTCCGCTCCGTGCGACGTCTGCTGCTTCTACGGCACGCGCATTGGTTGACTGGCTTTCACAGTGGGGGTGCTTGACACGTGCATTTAGACAGGATAGTGGGATCCCCGGCGCTGCTGCCACTAGTGGTGAACGCAGAATACTTGGGGTGCACGCACTCTGATCATAACCCACTGTGGCTCCAATTTAGCTGGGAGGCGGGTCGTCCTCCCATACCCACGTGGCGACTTCAACCTACTGCGCTGGAGGATCCCGAATTTCGCTCCTCAGTGGAAAATGCTCTCCTCTCCTATTACGAACTCAATGAGGACACAGCGAGCGATGCAAGGATGGATTGGGACGCGCTAAAGTAGTGATTCGAGGTCATTGTTTAGGAACCACGTGGAATATGCGGAGACACTTAGCGGGGTCGCTTACCCGTATCGAATCCCGGCTGCTGCAGTACGAGCGGGAGGGGGAGGGGGCGGTGAACAACTGGCAGATCTGCGCGCCAATCTCGCTGAACTCCTGGAGCGCCTGAGGTGTCTGAATTATGCGGCACACACGGCCCGCACGCACGCCTCGGCTGACAGGGCAGGCCGGCTGCTGGCCTGGCTCTGAAAACAGGAGGCCACCCGAATTCCGATCGCAGCGATACGCAAGCCGGAGGGAGAGCTCAGGTGCACCCAACAGGAAATTCACGGGGTCAAGGTAGACCACTATACACAGTTGTATCGCGCGCGAGGTCACTGCTCGGGAGACGATCTAGAGCGGTTTATTGGACAGGTGCAGCTGTCTACGGTCACTGCAGAACATGTGGAGGCCCTTAACTGTCCTCTCACGTTGGAGGAGATAGGGGAAGCCATATCCTCCATGGCATCAGGGAAAACTCCGGGCCCAGACGGGCTACCTATGGAGTTCTACAAAGCCTACCGAGAACATCTGGTGCCGCACCTCCTCAAGGTATATAGGGCGGCGGTTGAGGTGGGCGCACTACCTCCCTCAGTGCGTGAGGCCTATTTGGTGTCTCTACCCAAGGACTTAGGCTCTTATCGCCCGCTAGCGCTCCTTAACACTGACTGTAAGATCCTAGCCAAGGTGTTGGCGGAGTGTTTGGCGCCGGTGGTTTCGCACTTAGTCCACAAAGACCAGAATGGGTTTGTGCCAAAGCGCAGTACGTCCTTGAACCTGAGGAGATTTTTTAGGGTGGCGGCAGACAGTACACAGGAGTGGCCTAAGGCGGGCTGCCTAATATTAGATCTGGAAAAGGCATTTTACTGCCTGGAATGGCGATATCTTTCGGCGCTGCTGCTGAGATACGACCTTGGCTTGGGGTTTCTGCAAATGGTGGGTCTCCTCTACAAAGATCCTACGGTGCGGGTGCGACTGGGACCGTATATATCCAACGCCATACCAATCTGTAGGGGAACCCGGCAGGGATGCCCACTATCGCCGCTCCTGTTCGCCCTGGCGAGGGAGCCCCTGACAGCAGCTATACGAGAATGGATGGGGGCTGGGATACCATTGGGGGACGCCGTACATCAGGTGTCACTCTATGCAGACGACCTGTTCGTATACGTTAGAGACGTTGATGACATCCCACCTCAGCTGGCCCATATTCTGTGTGACTTTACTACCCTCTCGGGACTTCGGGTGAACGCAAGTAAATCTTGCCTCTACGCATTTGGCGAGGGGCGACAGGACCCTGGATACATCTTAAATGGCACCAGAGTACAGTGGAGGGGTGACACCTTCAGGTATCTGGGACTCCGCATTTACCGTCAACCGGCGGACCTCCTAGATGGCAATTTGGGTAAGGCCTTCACGGTCATTAAATCCCAGGTACACTTCTGGAACGCGCTGCCGCTCACGTGACGGGTAGAGTGGCGCTGTCCAAAATGGTGATGCTCCCGCGGCTTCTATACTATTTTGCTAACCTACCTCTTTACGTCCCGGCAGCCTTCTTCACTAAGCTGTCACAACTTCTTAGGGACTTCATCTGGGGGAATAGCCGGCACAGGATGTCGCTCAAGAAACTCTACCTCCCTACGGACCAAGGAGGTTTGGCCGTACCCTGTTTCGAGCATTATTACCTAGCGGCCCAGCTGCAATGGATAGCTCGTTGGTTCGCGGATAGGGGTCGCGAGGATACTGCGTCCGTGAGCCCGCCGTACTCACTTGAGCAGCTGTTGGTGCTCTTCCACCCAGCCTCCAGGAGTGTAGTCCCAGCCCCGCTCCTTCTTGCTGTGGCGTATCGCTGTTTCTGCAGGAGCCTATTCCTTACTCGGCACGTGCTCCCATATGCGCCAGCGCTGCCATTAGAGGGCACCCCCAGTGGGACGGGACATCTTACCTCCCTCGCGCTCACACAGTGGCGAGAGGCAGATATTCAGACCCTAGGAGATCTGTACCGGGACGGAGTGCTCCTTTCGTGTGACTTGCTTGTGGAGGAGGGGGGACTACCATCGGGAAAATTCCTGACTTATCACTCCTTAGTTAGGACTTTGGTTGCTAGGTGGGGAGACATGGCCGCGGAGCCCAGCCAGCACCTTACTATACAGTACTTGTATGTCATGGGACGAGGCTGCTGTCTGATTCGATGGTTTGCAGCATCGTTGAGGACACACGCGGCGATTACCCTAGAGCCGCTCGGACACAAATGGGAAGTGGATCTGGGGAGGCAGCTGACAGATAAAGACTAGAAACGCATATTGAAAGGCCCGGTGCGTATACCTAGAAATATGCGCCTCCGACAGATACAACTATTCGTCATACATGGGGCATATCTTACCCCCGCGGTTCTTAACAGCTATTTCCATCACGTGGACGCAAGGTGTCCTAGGTGCGCTGCATCAGGGGCTGATCTCATACACATGCTGTGGGGCTGTTGTAAACTACACTCCTATTGGCGTACAATTCATGACTTCTTGCACACTATAACGGGACGGGATATATCTTTTGACTGGGTGGTCTACCTACTGCATCACTTTCGCAGGACGCAGACAACTAAGGTGACGTCTAGGTTTCTGGATTTAGGGCTCGCGGTCGCAAAGCGCCTGATAACCAGGAGGTGGAAGGCGCAGGATCCGCCTCATCCACAGGCATGGAGGCACTCACTTGCTGCATGGGCCGGTGCGGAGGGGACTGCCATCAGACGGGAGGAGACACTAGGGTTGAGGAAGATGCCCATAGCAGCGCAGTGGGAGGCGCTACTTCAGGCGCTCAGACATGTCGAGGAGGGAGATGGGAGGGATGAGCAGGTAAGGGGGGGGTTGACGCCAAGACGGGCAACCGGAGATCCGTCGGAGTGACCTCGTAGGGTTCCAAGCATGACTTACACCTAGATTGGGCGATGTGGGAATACGCATCTAAACACACTTTAATCAATGCCCCCGCCCTCCTCCCGTGTCTTTGTTTCATCCCGCCACCCCGCCCTCTTCGTGCGCTGCATGTTTTCTTCCCAACATGCTTCCTCCCTTGTGTGTTGTTCAATCACTGGTTGTAGGTGCAGCCAGTGTGGAAGTGCTGAGGAGCCCACCTCCTTGCATTGGTACCCTAGTGCTGCCTGTATGAAGATCTGCATGTTTTCTTTAACTAATGCCTCTTAAATACACAATAGAAGTGGCCTGCAGGTCACTGAGTGAATAATTACTGGCCACATCTGGTTAGTGCTTGCGTTTGAGCTGGGCAACCATGTAACTGCTCTGTGCCCGCTGAAACAAAGCATTGCACCTCAGACCATGCCAAGAATGTCAGCATGAACTCAGTATCTACAGGGCTGTCCTGAAACCTGGTGCTCCACAGACCCGTTTTCAGTTCTGGTTTGCAGCCCACCTTGGCGTGCTGGCCTGAGCTCAGTGCCTCGCCTTGCAGGGCGGGACAGCTACAACAGCCAATCAGCAGCAGATATTTTGTGCTACACTGTCCAGAATTTGTTTGCTGCTTTATTTCTCTACAAGCATTACAACTCTACTTTCATATCACCTACACCACCGGGCCTCAACAGTTTTTACTAATTTGAGAAGTACAGCTATTACTCCTCCAGAACATGCGTCTATTCTGCTCTGAATATTTGGTCTGTGCTTGCATGCTGCTACATGCACCACAAGGAGTCCTGAGTTAATGTGTGCGGTCCTCAAGGCCCATAGAGTGGGGCCAGCAGCTTTCAACACATCTAATGAAAAAAGCGGTTGAGATGGGCAACCATGTAATTGCTCTGTACCCGCTGAAACAAAGCATTGCACCGCAGACCATGCCAAGAATGTCAGCATGAACTCAGCATCTACAGAGCTGTCCTGAAACCTGGTGCTCCACAGACCCGTTTTCAGTTCTGGTTTGCAGCCCACCTTGGCGTGCTGGCCTGAGCTCAGTGCCTCGCCTTGCAGGGCCTACTGAGCTGGCCTGAGCTCAGTTTTGTTAAATCACTCCCTCTTCCCGTTGTTTTCTTTAATCATTGCCCCAACTCCTCCTGTGTCGCTCTTTAATTGAAGCCCACAAGATTTCAGATACAAACAGAGGAACATACTGGGGAGTGGGGAAAAAATTAAAAACGCAGGATGTGCCAGCTACAACAGCCAATCAGCAGCAGATATTTTGTGCTACACTGTCCAGAATTTGTTTGCTGCTTTATCTCTCTACAAGCATTTCAACTCTACTTTCAAATCACCTACACCTCCGGGCCTCAACAGTTTTTACTAATTTGGCTGATGTTATGGTTCAGACTGTTAAAGTGTACTGCAACTGTAGATTGCAGATTTTTTGTCCTAATATTACTTTTATGTTCCGTTAATCGCATCTTTATTTTTCGCTCAGTTTTTCCAACATATGGCAAACCGCATGGGCACTTAAGTAAGTAAATCACATTGTTCGTGTCACATGTGGCTGTGACTTTCAACTTGATTTGAGTTCCCTGGGTGGGATGCATGATGTTGGTTCCTCTAATGATATTATTACAATTCCCACAATTATGACATGGTACAGTTCCTCTGTATGTTACTTCTTCTTGATGAGAATCTTTGTTAAGTAGTTGTTTCAAATTGTTAGTACTTTGATACGCAAAAATCGGTTGATTATAAAAAATTCCCCTAAAGTCAGTTTCAGTTTGTAATACTGGCCAGTATTTTCGTATTACCTCCTTTACCTGTTCACTTTTAGTGGAGAATTTGGATACAAACACAGATCTATCTTCCTCTTTTTGGTCTTTTTGTTTGACTCTATTTTCTGCTGATTGCAAGATGGATACGGGGTATCCTCGTTGTTTGAATTTGTTAATCATTTTCTGGCAACTTTCACTGTATAGTTCCTCATTCAAGGCGATTCTTTTTAATCTGAGTAATTGTGAGTATGGTAGATGCTTTTTTAGAGCCAATTGGTGAACACTTGTAAAATGCAGGTTATTATTGCGATCCGTTGGTTTTGTGAATACTGATGTAATAAGTTTTTTATCCACCATCTTAATGTATACATCCAAAAATGTGATATGATCGCTACTTATGTTGTAAGTGAATTCAATTATTTCGTCGATGGAATTGATCTGTGCAATTGCTTGTATGAGATTCAGTTCTTCCCCCTTCCAGATTAGGAAGATGTCTTCAAAGTATCTGTAAAAAGTAATCAAATTTTCTTGCCATTTGTTATTAGACAGAATGTGGTCTAGTTCGAATCGATGCATAAAAAGATTTGCATATGCCGGAGCAGCGCAGTTTCCCATGGATGTTCCTGAAAGTTGAGTTTAATAGTTTCCATTCCATGTGAAGTAGCTGTGATATAAAGTGAAATACAGTAGCTCAAGTAAAAACACTTTTAGTCCTTCTTCCATATCCGTGTCAATCAGGAAAGATTCAGTGGCTTGTAACCCCAGGTCATGGGGAATAGAGGTATACAAAGATTTTACATCTATAGTGCATAATGTGGGTTATACATGATCATCAATCACAATTTCATTTGTTTTAGTCCAGAAATCGGTAGTATCCTTTAAATAAGTAGACATTCTTTCAATCAATCAATCAATCAATCATCGTATTTATATAGCGCACTACTTACCCAGAGGGTCTCAAGGCGCTGGGGGGGGGGGATCCGCTACTGCTCGAACAGCCAGGTCTTGAGTTGCCTCCTGAAGGCGAGGTGGTCCTGGGTCAGGCGGAGGTGGGTGGGGAGGGAGTTCCATGTCTTGGCGGCGAGGTAGGAGAAGGACCGCCCCCCTGTGGTGGCTCTGCGGATGCGGGGGACGGCGGCGAGGGCGTGGATGGTCGAACGGAGCTGGCGTTTGGGAACGTAGAAGTTGAGGCGGCCGTTGAGGTATCCTGGGCCTTGGCTGTGTAGGGCTTTGTGTGCGTGGGTGAGGAGACGGAAGGTGATTCTCTTGTTGACCGGGAGCCAATGCAGATCTCTCAGGTGTCCGGAGATGTGGCTGCGACGGGGGATGTCCAGGATGAGTCGTGCTGAGGCCTTCTGGATCCGCTGGAGTCTCTTCTGGAGTTTTACCTTTGAACGAAGGGTTGCAAATGTCAGTCGATGTATTTTCCAATTGGTTCGTGGATGGAATTTCTGGTTGAGACTATTGGTCTGAATGGTGGTTTTTCTAAGCACTTATGAATTTTGGGCCTCATGTATGAATGTGGAGTACTAGGATTCCTCATTATCAATTTTTTTTGTCTTGTTCTGTTATGGTTCCCATTGTGAAAGCGTTCTCAATGATTAAAGATAATATTCGGCTAAATTCTCTAGTAGGGTTAGAAATTAATTTCATGTAGATAGTGGCGTCCATAACGTGTGTTTCTATGTTTTGATTATAAAATTCCGTGTCAAGAATTACAAGGGCTCCCCCTTTATCCGCTTTACAGCAAGTAATTTGTTTATTAGAGGTAATTTGAGAAATAGCACAACTCAAGATATGGCCAATCAAAATGTGTCACTGCCACAAGGGGAAATTCTTCTAAAAAATCCACTGTGCTGTGCTGTCGAAAAGAAACATTTACCAAATGCCTCAACATTTTCTAGTAGCTGGACACCAGGATAAAATAAATCGAAAGGTGCTCTACATTTATTTGTAGTAAATTGGTTAGGTGTGATTTTATTAGCATGTCAAGTTCAGCAAGTTTCATTTAACAGATCTGAATTAAACAAAATAATCTTGTCAAAAATAATGCTCTTTAAATTTAGATTCAAGAAGTTTACATATCAACCACAAAGCATTTGTTTAATTTTTCGAGCTCATGTATTTTTTTTTAAAAAATGTGAATAATAGTTTTTGTAGATTTGTGCTAAGTTATTTTTCTATAAAACCAACAATATGCAGTTGGCATGCCCTAAAATGCGTCTATTTCTGTTTCAGAGAAATTTGTGTGTGGAAAAGTTTATAAAAGAAATGAAGAAAAATCAAGAAGTGCAAGTAGTCATTCTAAAGACAGGGCCAAAAATGACGACCCTAATCCACGTGACCCAGACTTCTACTGGCAAAAGAAGACAATGGACTGCAAACCCGGCGAGTGTCCGTGGGAGGTAAACAATTGTTATTATTTTTATCTTTAGGCAGCTTATATGACAGATATGGCATCATAATGAATGCATGTAAAAGGTTCAAACAGAGCTCATGTCCTCCACATGGCTGAAATCAAAGAGCTGCATACAATCTGCATGGTACAGGTTAGAACGTTATGTTTTTTTCTTCAGTCATTCATTATCCTAATGTTGCTAAAAAGGGTTAGTTGGGGTAGAAATACATTCTCAATAGTAAAGCCAACTGAAACCACTGTGGCACGTTTTAAATCCTGAGTTTTTTCTTCTCCAGAACAAACACTATTAAAATATGCTACCTACTAGTATGGGTGGCATGTGATTCCTACACCTAGTAACAGCATTGTCTTACGGAACATTTCCGATAGACTGTGATTTACACACGTATGATCATTGTCTCTGTATAAAGCGTTTGTGAAGTGTCTGTAAAGTGCTCTGTCACCCTACTCTGGTGTGAATGAAACTATAAAACAAATTAAATGCATGTGAGAGAGGCTATGTAGAAATGAGGCACACTGTTGGAGGGTGATAGTGAAGGAATCTGTTAAGAAGGAGGTCACTGGGCAGGGGCCCAAAAAGATTGTCAAACCCGGCAGCACCAGCACTAAAGTCAGGTTTGATCCTGCACATTTGAAATGTAAGTGTCCTTGGGGTAATTGTGGTAGTGTGATATCTCTGTGTTGAGGCTGCACAAAATGAAAGCTAATCCATTCGTGAAAAGATACATTTGCAAGGTCAATCATCATCATTTCACCACTACCATCAGCAGTTTCAAGGGTCTTGGCGATCTGTGCTTCTATGTTCAGCCCTTCAAACACTAGAATCAATTCTGTGTGAATATCAGGCACAGCCCTCTGTTCTCCTTTAACATGCCTCTTAATTTGAAATGTTATCATCCCATTACTCTGACTTGCATTGCAGCTAGTGAAAATTACATTTGTAGTTTGTTAGGTACACATTAATAAAATAAATGTATGCTGTTCTATATACTGAGGGCCTTGGCCTTTGCAGGAATTGTGGTGAAAAATTAAGGTGTTTCCTACCACGTATTCGCCATCCTATTTAGAAAGCATTAGAAGGTGATCATCCTGGTGGCAGAGTAACTGCTAGCACCACCAAATCAAATCAAATTAAATCAAAGAAGCTTTATTTGGCTAATAATAATTGCCATTAAAGCACACCAAGGGCCTGATTATGGCTATTATTATTACCATATACAACAATAAAAATCAAATAAATATACCATACAATTTATGTGAACAATTGACATAAATACTTTAAAATAGTAAACACATATATACAAAAAATATATTAGTTCATTTAAACTCAAATATAAACAGAAAAAGCTAAAACAAAATATATAAAAATCATTTTAATATATATTTTTTTTAAATGTTTGTCACAACCACCTTAATAATAGAAACAATACTATAAACAATTAAAACTAACAACCTAAAACAAAGTTATAAATTGTTTTAAAAGAATAAATAAATATATATTTTAATATATTTCATAAAAACACAATTGTATTTAATAAATGTATAACAAGTATACAATCAATAAATATACCTAATTACAATGTGTACTTATTTTAATACATACATTTTAAAATGTGAATATTATACCTTAAATACTTTTTACAAATTTGAAATAAATGTATTCAATTTCCTATTCAGTAAATCTTTATTCGGTCAGATATACGACCATAAAAGCACATACATATATTTTTTTGAAAGGCAATTTATATACAGCAGAGTATAAAAGCATAAAAGGTACAAATAAATATCAGATAAAATCATGAAAAAATGTGTTAAAAATTCCATAGGTTATAAAGATTTTTGGAGAATTTTCAAAATTGTATACATTATAACTCATTATTTCAAATATTTAATAACATATTTTGAAATACATGATCAACATTTTAAACATTAAGTAAAATATAGAAATCCCACTATCCTCACATATGAACACAACATGCAAAAAGGTAAAAAATGTAACACTAGTCTATCCAAAACAAACTATTTCAAAAATAAAAAGCCAATATAAAAACGGACTATAAATATATATATATATCATTAAAAAATGAATAATAAAGTAAATCATTTCTTACATACAACGCTATTAATTATCATAAACACAAAATATGCATGGAATAATATAACCTATGTATATAATAACATAAATATAATTACATAAATATAATTTCTTTAAAGTTCTATTTGAAAATTTCAAAATATAAATATACCATTTAAAATAAAAGCAAAAAACTACGTTTTGATTAAAAAACGTAAAAGATAACAAATCCATTTACACATAAATTTAAAGAATTTAATTGAACTACAATAAACTATTTGACTATATTATACATAAATTAAAAAATATTTTAAAAACATTCTGTTAAAATCTCCTCTAAATCCAACATCCTCCTCCTAAAATAGAATAAAAATAAACAATTCTATAAAGAAATTAACTGTAAATGCAATATTAAACTAAATACAAAAACATACCATAAATATTTTGGAGAACTACCACAACTATTATATAACATTTTGCAAAACATTATGCTATAAACAATATTTCTGATAGTGATATATTTTACAACAATATTAAAAAGAACACTAAAAAACTATATAGTTAGCTTCGATATTTGTTTTCATGATATTTTTTTTAAGCTTAGAAAGCTTTATTGAATATGATAAACCAAGTAAAACATAATACAAAATAGGACCAGTAGGCAATACAGCAAATAATAAAAACCATTGAATTCTTACAAGGTTTAAGGAATGCCAAACGTAACTAGAGAATATACTAAGAGAAAAAGCTTTTTATGTGTTTTTGAGGATATTATGGTTAATATGCAGGGGAAGGAAACAGGGAAAAAAGGAAGGGAAGGGGGGGGGGGGGAATGTCCAGCATACAGATTGAGGCAATTTATAAATAACATAAGCAAGAAAATAAATATATGAGTGAAACTAAATAGCAACCATAAGGAAAAGAAAAAAAGAAAAAAAGGGGTACAAAAGTAAGATCATCAAGGGACATTTCAAGAAAGGAAATTGGTTAGGGGCAACCATAACAAGTCTTTTTTGATCAAAAGAGGTACAGTGGTAGCAAAAGCACGATCAAGCCTATGATGATGACATAGTAGGTTCCACCAGGCATTATATGAGATCTTAGAAGTGTCTTTCCAATTTGTAGTGATTATCTGTAAAGAAATAGCTATATATAAATCTATAAATTTGCGTGCATTACAATGAGCATTCCATATAGGTGAGGCACCACCCAAAAAGATGTGAACAATCTCGAAGGAGTAGTTAGTAGCTAATATTTCATTTAATTTTAACCAAATGCGAGACCAGAGAGATTTAACCAGCGGACAGTGAAAAAAAATATGAAAAAGATCGCTGTTAGCATGTGAACAAGACCAACATTTTTTGGAATCGGACAATTTAAAAGTATGCAGGTCTGATGGGGTGAAAAAAAGTCTATTGTAAAAATAGTACAAAGTCTGTGTGGTGCTAGCGGAACGGGAAACAGTATGTATCCTAGACCATAGAGAGTTCCAAACCTCCAGGGGAAACTCTTGAGCTAGATCCTTTTCCCAGGAGAGCTCAAGTTTTGATTTGGTCCTTTCAACAGAGGGGTGGGAAAGTAGTTTATAGATCGTCGCAGCCTTAAGAGGAATAGAAAAATCCGGTAGAGATGAAGAAGGAGGTGTGTCGATAGGGGACAGAGAGGCGGCCTGAGAGATAATAAAAGATAAGGATTTTTTAAGCAGGGGATATTGAGAAGAATATGTATTAGAAAGGTGAAAGGAAGAACGAATATCAGAGAAGTCTCGTAAGGAGTCGTTAGCTAGTAGATGATTACAGGTGAGAATACCTTTGTCAATCCATTCTTTCCAAAAAAGTGCTCGATTGTTTATCTTTATGGACTTATGATACCAAATTGGAGTCGAGGAAAAAAACTCTTACTGCGAAAGAGATGAACGAAACACCGAAAGAGCAAGTGTTCTGGAATGCTTAAAGATAGGGGTGAGACAGCGCTGCGGGGGCTGAGATAAGCGAGTAGCAATGCTGAAGGAGAAGGGTGAGAGTTGGCCAAGTTCTATGGAACTCCAGGCTGTTAAAGGGGGGTCAGATGAATCAGATAAAAAAGGCCAAATTTGTTTCAGTGTAAAGGCAGAATGAAAACGAGCAAGGTTGGGAAAATTAACACCACCTAAATCCTTGGGCTGTTGAAGACGGGAAATGGAAATCCTAGCCTTGCGATTATTCCATAACAATGAGGTAAAGATATGATTTATTGTTTTAAAAAAATAGAGTGGGAGGGAAACAGGAAGCATAGAGAGATAAAAATTTACAATGGGAAGAAGCATCATTTTGATAGTGGCAAGCCTTCCCCACCAGGATAAGAAAAGGGGAGACCAATTGTCTATAAGGGAAGAAATCTTTTCAACAATATCCTTGTGGTTGAGCTTGATGGTTTCTCTAATAGAGTTGGCATAAAGTATACCAAGGCATTTAATATTATCAGAATTCCATTCAAAACCAGAGTCCTGAAACATGTAGGGAAGGCAAAATTTGTTAAGAGGTAAGACCTCAGACTTGTCAATATTAAGTTTGTAGCCTGAAACCAGAGAATATTCATGCAGCAACGAAAAGAGTGAAGGGAGAGAGGTGATTGGATTAGAAATATAAAGTAAAATATCATCTGCGTAAGCAGTAAACTTAATGTCAACTTTCTTAAATATGAAGCCAGTGTATGAAGGAGAACGTCGGATTTTTTCTAAAAAGGGTTCCAACGCAAGAATAAAAAGAAGAGGGGATAGAGGACAGCCCTGTCTGGTGCCTCTGTGCAAAGGAAAATAATGAGATTGAGAGCCGTTAACCCAAATAGAAGTAGAGGGGGCAGAATATAATAATTGAATATATCGAATAATAGTGGGACTAAAGCTGTGCCACCTTAAGGCACCAAACATAAAATCCCAGCAGACCCTGTCAAATGCTTTCTCAGCATCCAATGTAATGGCTGCAACTGGGGAGTCTATCTTTGAGGCAATATGAATGATGTTAAGGTAAGTTCTCAAATTATCTGTGATGGACCTGCCCTTAACAAAGCCAGATTGATAAATATTAATGAGGTTAGGAATGATTTTATTAATACGAGAAGCCAAGATTTTAGCGTAAATTTTACAATCAGTATTGATTAAAGAAATAGGCCGATAGTTCTTACAGCAGGAGGGATCTTTGTCTTTTTTAGGAATTAAACATAGCATTGCCTGTGTAAAAGAGCCTTTGGATTCTCCTTGAGCAAAGAAATGGGTATATAGAGAAAATAAATGTGGTAATAGGATATCCTTAAAGTACAAATAGAAACTAACCGTGAATCCATCAGGACCATGTGACTTATCTTTGGGAAGAAGGGTGATAGCATTAAGTATTTCGTTTTCTGAGAGAGGGGCATCAAGAGAGGAAAGGTCTATGGAAATGTCCGGGGACCTGGGGAGAGACTGAAAAAAAGAGTCAATTTGATCCTGAGAGGGGACGGATTCTGGAGTATAAAGTGACGAATAATATTGGACAAAACAGTCAAGGATTTTATCATCCGTATATTGATGGTTCCCATGCGAATCGATAATAGTCGTTATTTTGGACTTTTGCTTTTTAATTTTGAGATAGTTAGCGAGAGATTTGCCAGCTTTATTACGACCCCCGTACATTTTAGCATGGAAGTTAAGAAGGTTATTACATGCTGAGTCCCACGAGTGTTTATTATATTGCAATTTAGCTTTGATGAGGGAGGAAAGTGTTTCTGGGGTGTTTTTGGTAAAGTAAAGATGCTCTAAGTCTTTAATTTGTTTAAGAATTTGGGCAGACACTGATAAGGCTTTTTTCTTTTTTCGGGATATGAAGTCAATAATAAAACCTCTGGCAGTGGCCCTAAAAGCATCCCAAATATAATAAAACTTAGAAATGGAATGAAGATTATTATTGAAAAAATCTGCTGCAAAAAGCTTCAATTGTTCAGTCAACTATGACAGGGGCATGGTCAGATATTAAGATAGAACCAATTTCTGAGTTAGTCATAAATTGAAGGGCGTGTGGAGTAAGAAAAATATAATCTATACGGGAGTGTGATGCATGAGCTGGGGAAAAAAAAGAAAATTCTAAAGTATCAGGGTGGGAAAGTCTCCATGAATCTATGAGGCCTCTGGAAGAAATGGCTTTAAAAAAGGACTTTTGCATCTTATTAGGTATATATCTGGCGAGTGACTTACGATCTAGAAAGGGGTCCATAAGCTGATTGCAATCACCACCAACAACTAAATCTTCAGTAGCGTGGGAAGAAAGAAGCATGGAGAAATCATTCCAAAAAGTTAAATCTACACCATTAGGGCCATAAACATTACAAAAAGAAAGTTTAGTATCATTAACGATGACATCTAAAAACAACCATCTACCACAATTATCATGAGACTTATTCTGTAGCTGAACAGACAACGATTTGTGAAATAGAATAATAACACCATTTTTGTTGTTTACTGCCGGAGAGCAAAATGCCTCCCCAACCCATTGCTTTCGTAAATAAGACAAATCTTGTGAATTAAGATGTGTTTCTTGTAACAATGCAACATGACATTTCAACCTTGCCAAATGGGATAAAACACGCTGCTTTTTAACAGGATTGCGAATACCTTTAACATTCCAAGAAATAACACGAAGACCTCTCATTCCTGGAGGTAAGGTAAATATAAGCAAAGAGAGATAGAGAATTTAAAACAGAGTGGAGAAAGAGAAAAAGAATGAGAAGTAATATTGAAGCAATATAGATAACGAAAAAAAAACAAATGCAAAGGAGCTAAAGCACATGCCCTCCACAGAAATATTGACAAAAATGGAGAAAGAGAACAAAGGAGTACCAACAGCTGCAATATGAGAGAAAAAAATACGGGATAGAGTAGATGTTGTAGATGTTGCCTGAAAAGTGAAGAAAAAATGGAGGAAAGGAAAAGGGGAGAAAGACTAAAGGAAGAAAAAAGGAGAGTAGAGGAGGGGAAGGGGAGAAAAAATAGAAAAGAAGACAGGGGGAAACAGAGTCCCCCAGAAGATAGTAAAAGAAGGATGGCGAAAAGCCATAAGACTTTAGCCACAAAGGACGACCAAACAGAAAACATTAATGTGGGGGGGAGCAACGAAGAGCAAGACAACCAAACTAAGAGGAGACGGCTCCAAAGAGCGAGCCACTATAAAAAAGAAGAAGACAAATTATGGAGTAAAATACATAACAAAAGACAACCAAATTGAACAAATGGAGGAAACTTACCGGACGCCTAGGGAGGGAAGACAGCAACGGGATGAGACAAACATTATAGACAACAAAGCGATGCAGATGATGACCTTGACAACGACACAGAGAGGGAAAGACCTGCAAGACAAAGAAGGAGGGAACAGCTGAAACATAAACGCAAAATAATACAATTCAAAATAGGATTAACACAAGACATAGTGCGCAGGCAATGACAAATCAATTATGATTTGCTCAATTCCATAAGTTCTCCTTTGTGAGTGTGGATGAATTTCTTCAGATCTGCAGGGTCATCAAAACTGTATGTTCTGTCTTTATAGGTCACTTTAAAAAAACAAGGATGAATGAGACCGTAGCGTGCGTTCATTGCTCTCAATGCAGGACGAAGGTCCAAAAATTCCTTCCGACGAGAAGCAGTGGGCTTGGAAACATCCTGAGCGAAAAAGATTTTATGGCCAGACCAGAACATTTGCTTATGCTGTTTAGCAGCTTGGAGAATCATCATGAGATTGGAGTATAAAAGGAAATAAGCAATAATTCCGCGAGGTTTAGATGTAGAAGATGTATTCCTTGGCCCCAAACGATGGGCACGTTGTATGTTGAAGTCCGAGGACTTCAGGGGACCAACAATTTGAAGTACTTGGGTTTTCAAGAAATGGATCATGTCTGACCCTTCAGAATCTTCCGGAATACCATAAATGCGAAGATTATTGCGCCTATTGCGATTTTCTAAATCCTCCGTAACCTTTTTAAGCTCACTGACTTCCTTAGTGAGTGTGTCAACTCTGGCGACCACATCTTGAGCATCACTAATCCTCTGCTCTATATCAGAAAGTCTTGTGTCTAGACTAGACCATTTGTCATCCAGCCTCTGGAGTGTAGTGACAGTGTCAGTCATAAAGGGGCGGATAAGACACAGTTCCTCCATGATGTCCTCAAGGGTGAGAGGCAACGGGGATTTATCTGGAGAGGGTGGGTCTTTTTTGGTCCGCTTAACTGAAGAAGCACTAGAGTCCTTACGACCTCCGGAGGTGCCTGCATGGGATTTAGTTGAATGCGCGATCTCCATATTGAAGGCGTCGGAATAAGTGATGACAGAAAATGGCAAGAAGAGGCAACAAGCAGAACAGCGATGATAGTAAGGTAATAATGATGAGAACGAGTATGGCACAAAAGAGAAAATGGCTCCAACACAGCACAGCAATGTGTAACGTTGAAATGAGGAGCACCAAAAACAAACCTCAGGGAAGCAGTGAGATATTAATAGAAGCAGAGCGAAGGAGTCACTTACACCATCAGCACCAAGGTGGCCATGGCGAAATGTCGCAGTCCAACCGCTCCGCCGGTCCCACACCGCTCAGGCCAGAGTCCACACTGCAGGTAGATTCAACAAAGCAGGGCTCCTCGCAAACTTCCCGTCACGCCACTTCGTGCACAAACCACGTGAAGAACTTTAATAGCTCTTCCACCAAACGGTAATAAGTTAGTTTGAAGCAAATTCAGTCACAGTTCTCGCCCAAGGTATTTCCAACAAAACACACTGCGCGTCAAAAAGAGAAGAAAACCAAAAAATAAGCCACATAATAAAAAGTAGTATTCATTGGTTATTAGGCACAATTGTGGCAGGTGAACACAGCCTTAAATAGCATGGAAAATTCATCCAGGGGAGCAATGTGTAGCGCAGTAAAATGTTAAGGGTAAATTACGCAGACCCAGTGTGTAGCCAGAGCCCATCAGTTCCACAAGGAGAATACCTGCAATTCAATGTGTTCCATGTATTATAGAGCAATGTATTCCAGAGAAAACAGCATTCCAAGCATTAGACGCTGCCTCACTCATCCTCACCTCCGTGTTTTAGGAAGAAGAGAAATGTAAATGGCAGCGTTTCCTCGTTCCTCGCGCCGCCGCCATTTTGAACTTCACTGCTGAGGAGAATGTGAAGTTGGCCCATGAATAGCAATAAAGGCACACCAAAGCGCCGCCGCACCTCCTCCGTAGTCCCGTTACATTTCGCCTCCGATTTCCGATGCAAGGAAGGACGCGGGAGCTCACACACGAGCGGCCATCTTGGCTGCGCGCAAACCACGCCCCCGTCTCCATGATATTTTTACATCACAATTTTGTATTTCTTTTTTCTCCGATATTTTGTCCATGCACCATCCGATTTGGGGTAGTGAGGCTCCCTCATGGCCCCACAAATACTATATATTTTTTAATGAAATAATGTTATTGTTATTTTCAGCTAAAAACAGTGAGGCTGTGCTGTACTGCATACACATGGTCATCCGTTCTCACCTTTAATGCAATTTGAGTACATAATCAGCATCTGGATATAATAGGAACCCTCCATGTAGCTCCTGCATGAGCATTCCAGGTTTCTCGTGGAGCTCCTCCACTGCCTCCTATTATCAACACCCCCCAGATTTCCCAATTTTGCTGGGGGCATCCAAAGGCTTCATATATTGGTTTCTGTATAATCCTGCATCCATCTGGGCCATTCTCCAATATGGTTCAGCTGAGGTCCATAGACGCTCTCTACACCTGAGCAATGTCTCTTTTTTCAATCACTAGGCACAACACTACAAATGTATCATACATCGGTTAATGTATCAGTCACCAAGGATGTTCCACAATGGCACCACAGTCTGTGACAAGTGAGGTAAACCCAGAAAAGGAAATGATATTATGTGAGCCTCTGTCGTGTAACGATGACCCCCACTTGTGGGATCATGAATGCTGTATGCCTGTCCATGTCCTCAAGAGGTCCTACATCAGCCTCCCATGCCCCCTCAAGACAGAGAATGTGTCAGGAGTGTGTATTGCCAGGTACATATACATTCTTAATATTATGTATGTGGCAGCCATGCTGTAATAAATTCAGCTTCCAGGGGATTAGATTCTGCTGGGGATAATTGTTGTCACATTTGTTCATGGTGCATGTCAATACTACAGGTACTTAAAGAATTGTGAAAAATTGCTAGACAAGGGACTTCATACTATCCGCTCTCAGGGCATCTTCAGTGTAGAAATTCCCCTTGTGTTCCATCCATAAAATTGAATCAAGGTCCCTTCTTTCAAGAGTCTAGTGCCCTACCAAAAAGAGGTAGCCCTCGTTAATTTGCCAGACCAGCATATGATGTGTAGGGTACCGTTCCAGGCCATTAGTATGGTGGATTAGCCCCATATAAATAATAAAGTGGTAAAAGTCTTACACATTGTTGCAATATGTAGAATCTGTTCCCGGGCCATAAGAAGCCCGGTAGTAAGCCTGCATGCTCTGACCACTGTTGAGCATTGACGTGCAGCATAAGCTCAAAGATACCCTGTCATTTTATTGTTCCAGCGGAATATTCTAAGCATCGCGTTTCTTTGCTTGAAAACCAGAGGCATCAGGCTGGTAGCCTTTACATGGGTGATTTTGCATTATTCCTAACAGATGTGGGATTACAGTCTTTGTAACTAAGGGCCTTATTAAGAGTTTCGACCACCTGAAGACCATGGCTGCATCCTCTAGAAGACCGCAGTGATGGCAGTCTTCTGACCACCTTAATATGAGTTGACCGGGATGTCCTCGGTGTGGCTGCTGAAGTCTTGCTGCGGTGGTGTATCAATGTATGTGTATCAACGCATGTGTGAGCATTTCAACTGCCTATGTGTTGAATGCACACATTTTCATGATGCATGTAGAAAAATACCACTTACCCATTGCCGGAGTCTGACTCATATGTGGCCAGTCCTGGCAATGGGTATATGGTACAAAAAGGACTTACCTGTGTATCGCTGCAGAAAAAGTCCTATTTCTGAGAGGGGGGAAGTGGCTGTAGTGAAGAGGGGACCTGAATGAAGTGATCAATGTTGTATGCTAATGGGAAGAACAGGAAAGAGGAGAGTACACACCCCAAGGCAAAACTCCCATCTTGTAACATAGTGGTCGGATCACCAAGCTCGCAGTAGTTTGTCGGTGACTGCGGGTATGGTGGTCCACGGAACACTGACTCGTAATAAGGTCCAAAGACTACTTTGCATATCAAGTACAGGGGCAGGGAAATCGAGTGCCTGCAATCCCTGGTCAAACTGCACACTGTGATAGTTCCCACTCATACTTATGCATCAGTCTTCGTCAACCATATACTTGGATGTATGACATTACAACGCGGGTTTTTACCACGCGTGCAGTTATATCGCATGCGTTACAACGCATGCGATGTTACAACGCTATGCCATTCCAACGCAAGTCTTTACATCGACTTGCGCTTGATGGCGTGCTAACATTAAAAAAGTGTAATTTACTATTCCAACTCCAGTCCACTTAACAGTAGGGAAGGTGTTGGGATAGTAAACTACACTATTTGTAATGTTAGCACGCCATCTAGCGCAAGTCGATGTACAGACTTGCGTTGTAATGGCATAGCGTTGTAACATCGCATGCGTTGTAACGCATGCGATGTAACTGCACTGCGTGGTAAAAACCGCGTTGTAATGGCTGTTCCCCATATACTTAGGTAGTCAAAATCGTTCAGCCACGTGTATACCCAATGACTCTGCCTACCCTACCTGCTCCACTTGTATCTGCACCAAGAAGAGACTGATTTAGTCCCATTCACCTTCAGCCTTGCTTGATTCTTGAAAACATACACTTTTTTTTCCATATCGGAGCCCGGGTTGCTGATGTATATCATGAGGTTGTCGGGATATAGCAGAGGTCTTCCATCTGTGGGGCAAGCGCCCTTGGGGGTCCTTGAATGTATTTCCTGGGCGGTATAAATGTGTGAACAATATTCGCAAATGATGGTGGCCCAAAAGTGTGACCTTGTTTATTGGGTACTTTTTTAGGCTGTCTTTATTTACATACCGGATAGAAGTGGATAAAAAAGGTATGGGAACTGTGATGAAAAGTGTCATGGGGGCTAAATCAGTCAGTCCGGGGACATGATCAAAGACATGTCTAAAAAGAACAAAATATTCTGTAACTATTTTGATGAGAATGTACACGCCCTAATGGAAAGTAAGTGCATGTTAACTATTTAATGGTAATTGAATTAATTTAAGTTATGAAAATTCAGCTATATATACATCAGTAATACAAAATCACACTGTACCTAGTGGAACAATTTTCTATAGGAGAACGTTAGAAGGATGCACTCCAGATTTCAGCTGGTAACACACTTACATGAACTCTCAAACAGAATACATCTTTGTCACCATGAAGCTTCAAGTGACTCCTAAATGTAGTGGTCCAGCCCCATGTGTGTAGGAGGTACAAGTAGACGCTGTAGACGTGGCCAGGTAGGAGTAGATGTAGTTTATTAAGATCATAGGTGTAGAAGTAGTAAATCCAGAACAGGCTCCACAATAGGCCCCAACATAGGCCCCAGCATTAGCCCCACCAGGAGCAGCCTCCTAGCTGCTCAGCCCATCTTCCCAACTGTCTCAGTCCACACACAGTATCTAAGCATTCCACCCACACTAACATTCTACGCGGAACACTGACACTGGCTGAGCAGCTAGGTACAGAATGAAGGGAACATAATAACATGACCTGAGGATACTACACATCCTCTTCCTTTACACTGAAAATTAATAAAGCCTAAAATAAACCCAAACTACTAATAAGCAAACAAATAAATACAGAAATGTACACAAGATATGAATAGTCCATAAACCCAGGAATGCATGTAGAAATACATCACGAGAGGGAAAACAGACACACTAAGGAGAAAGGAAAGATGCAAGCATAGATCAACACACTAACACCATCCCCTTCCCTTAATACTGAACAAAGAAATTTTTTAGAAGTGAAATAAAAGCTCACATACGACAAATGAATATGATACCCAGAGTAGAATCCTACGGGTATAAATGTCTATGGGTAGAACAACACCCAAGGAAGTACTTCTCACGTGAGAAGACTGTGACGAAAAACTCAATACACCACCCCTCATGTAAGGGACACTATGGGACTAAAACCCACGTGTTTGGGACTAACACCCAAATTTAAATAATACGTCACATGGGACTGACACCCACTGACACGTGCATAATGTAAAACCGACATGCAGCACGGTGTGGCATCAAAAGATGGCTACACACACACAAGACAGTGAAAACGTAAATGAAAGGACTGATACCCAACATACACGTAAAGGTGGGACTAAGACCCCCTTTAAACTTAGTAAATAGGACTGGTACCCATTACTAATGACATAGGTGTAGAAGTAGTAAATCCAGAACAGGCTCCACAATAGGCCCCAACATAGGCCCCAGCATTAGCCCCACCAGGAGCAGCCTCCTAGCTGCTCAGCCCATCTTCCCAACTGTCTCAGTCCACACACAGTATCTAAGCATTCCACCCACACTAACATTCTACGCGGAACACTGACACTGGCTGAGCAGCTAGGTACAGAATGAAGGGAACATAATAACATGACCTGAGGATACTACACACGATTGTGCCACTACCAAGGAACTTTGAGCAACTAGTTACAAGGTAATCTGTGGCTGTATGTGACTTTGCCAACCATTTTGTGGTTAAAATATTCTTTTTGTCGAAAGGAAACCAGTTTAAAATTTGTGACTGTCCAGAAGCTTTAGACTGTAGTTTTCCATGGGCTCTTAAAGAGTGCTCTATTTGGACTTGTTGACTAAATTTTCGTGTGCCTAAATCTGCTGTTAATGCAGTTTTTGTTCATTGACTGGAACTGTGTCATGGAAGTGGATGTGAAAATGCTATCTGTCAAAATTTATGGAAGCGGGCGATGTACGGGAAGAAAATGTGATCTCAAGCCATCTGTGTGAGGAAATGAAATTTTTTTTTCTTAATAGTGAAAAGTTGTCACGTATTCTGCTTGGATGGTGATATTGCAGTTGCGCTCATTTTTTTAAACATTCAAACGCGCACCTTACCGTGTTTTTGGTGTCGCGTGGAGCCGATCGATAACTCTTCGTGACGTGACGTGCCAAGCTCTGCATCGTTGCCCATGACGTTCTTGCAGCTGGAGCGTGCCGTGAGCCATTCGGCATGCTTCTCCACTGCGTGCAGCCATTTTAGAGTTGGCGGATACACCAATACCGATCTTTTGTCATTTACATCGATGCATTAGTTGCCAACCACGTTTAAAGTTTTTCCTCTACATCAAAGACCACGGCAGTTTTGTGACGTGCGGATCTCTTTCGCTTGCTGTTCATTTTTCAGTCTCTCTTGTTGGGTCGTGCTGTCCCACAAGTCCTCTGCTGTCTCGATGTTTGAGCAGTAAGTCAGTTTGTGAAGTGTGCAGTTTCATACGTCCGGCATTTTTACATTTTGTCAACCACGTTCAGCGTCTTCTATTAAAAAATAATGACATGAATGCCGCAAAGAGAAATTTTCATCTGTCGAGCATGTTCGTGTGGAAGAGAGAGTAAACAAGTATGGTTTAAAAATTCTCTCTAGTTCAGGCACTGGACACAGCTATTATTTACATTTATTAGTCCTAATTTGTTTTTTGGAATGCCTGTCGCGGTGACAGGCACACCATTGACTTTAGAAATTCGAGTTGTAGGTTATGATTTAATGATTTCACGCAAAAAATTGTTGTTTTTTTTCCAAGTGAAAGAATTTAACGCAAAAATGTTTCACAAGAAAATTAATTTATCGCAAAAATGTTAATTTCTTTCTACAAAGTCTTGTGATTGAATTATGCCAACGTTGTTTATCGCTATGTTAAAGATCTTGTTTTGTTGGCATGGGAGTGGGTACTAGTCCCATGTCTCTAATTTACGCAGTTTCTGGTTACAAAAATTATATCCTTGTCTAAGGGATAGGGGTGGGTTTTTAGTCCCATGACCCTTGTTTCAAAAGTTTTATCCCTGCCTGCCTAAGGGATAGGAGTGGGCTTTAGTCCCATTTCCTCTTTAGACAGTTTTATCCCTGCTTAGGGATGGGAGAGGGTTTTTAGTCCCATCACCCCACGGTCACAGTAATTTATATGGGAATGGGTTTTAGCCCCATTTTTACAGGGGGTTTTAGTCCCACCTTTGTCACTTTGAGTTTGGGTGTTAGTCCCATTTACTCCGTTATAGGGGGTTAGAGTCCTACCTATTTATAGGGGGTTAGAGTCCCACCTATGCAATTAGTAATGGGTGCCAGTCCTATTTACTAAATTAAAGGGGGTTTTAGTCCTACCTTTACGTGTATGTTGGGTATCAGTCCTTTCATTTACGTTTTTGCTGTTTTCTGTGTGTGTAGCCATCTTTTGATGCCACACTGTGCTGCGTGTCGGTTTTACATGCTTCACGTGTCAGTGGGTTTCAGTCCCATGTGACGTATTATTTACATTTGAATGTTAGTCCCAAACACGTGGGTTTTAGTCCCATAGTGTCCCTTACATGAGGGGTGGCGTTTTGAGTTGTCGTCACAGTTTTCTCACGTGAGAAGTACTTCCTTGGGTGTTGTTCTACCCATAGACATTTATACCCGTAGGATTCTACTCTGGGTATCATATTCATTTGTCGTATGTGAGCTTTTATTTCGCTCCTAAAAATTTTCTTTGTTCAGTATTAAGGGAAGGGGATGGTGTTAGTGTGTTGATCTATGCTTGCATCTTTCTTTTCTCCTTGGTGTGTCTGTTTTCCCTCTCGTGATGTATTTCTACATGCATTCCTGGGTTTATGGACTATTCATATCTTGTGTACATTTCTGTATTTATTTGTTTGCTTATTAGTAGTTTGGGTGTATTTTAGGCTTTATTAATTTTCAGTGTAAAGGAAGAGGATGTGTAGTATCCTCAGGTCATGTTATTATGTTCCCTTCATTCTGTACCTAGCTGCTCAGCCAGTGTCAGTGTTCCGCGTAGAATGTTAGTGTGGGTGGAATGCTTAGATACTGTGTGGGACTGAGACAGTTGGGAAGATGGGCTGAGCAGCTAGGAGGCTGCTCCTGGTGGGGTTAATGCTGGGGTCTATACTGGGGCCGATTGTGGAGCCTGATCTGGGGCATGTTCTGGGTTTACTACTTCTGCACCTAAGATATCAATAAACTTCATCTACTCCTACCTGGCCACGTCTACAGCGTCTACTTGTCATCCTGCACACGTGGGCCAGCCCACTACATTTAATCAATTAAAAATTATACTAGCTCCACGCAGCCTTTTAAATTGTTAATAACCCTTTCACTGCTAGGCCTCCCCGTGCTAAGCCATTTTTTGGCTATTTGGGGGTAGTTCGTGATTAGGCCCCTGTAACTTTTTGTCCGCATAAGGTATCCATGCCAAATTTGCGTCCTTTTCTTCCAGCATCGTGGGTAGATAGATAACTTTATTACCTGTGATTTCTTAAAACAATTGCAATAAAAAAGAAAAATAAGTATAAAAGTGTCCAAAATGTTTTAACTTCTACAAAGTTAGGACCGAAAATTGCAAATTGATTTTCTTTTTTATTTTTTCTACAAAACAGTTATTCTGGATTTGCGCCCAGTATAAAGATTTGTTAAAAAAAAAATATTTAAAATGGTTGCCTTTCTTAAAAAGAAATAAAAAGAGATAAATAAAAGGTCGCCGAGTTCAATAATGAAAAAGTCAATAATTGTCACTCTAGTAAAAAGGAGGGCCAGCAACATGCAGGATTGTTCTCTAGACAGCTGAGGTGATGTTTTGCTGGTGGCTGCAGTACAATTAGGGGCAGATTTATGTTCCCTGGCGCATCCCTGCAAATCAGCATGGATGCGCCAGGGAAGATGCGTCACGCAAGTTTACCCTTGCGCCACAATAGATGCGCCGCATTTACAATGCTTGGCTGTTCGGGCTGGACTGTTCCCATGAGGCACAGGGTCAGACTGATTTGCATATGGCCATGTCTGAACTGGGGTGGCAGAGTGGGTTAAAGAACGGTGATGGATTAAACCCAGATCAGTTGACTGGGGGTGAGTGCTTGCAATGTTCAACACTCCGTCCATCATTTCCTTTGGTTTGCGCATTTACAATGCAGCGCATCGTGGCGCAAGGATAAACAGATGCGTGACGCATCTGATGGCGGAAGGGCGGCGCATTGCTGGAGTTGCATCGCAAGCGCGACGCAGCTCCAGCAAGGCTCGGGGGTGCCCTATCGGTACAATGCTGCGTCAATCCTTACGCCTGCTTCAAGCAGGCGCAGGGATTTGACTCAGCATGGCCGGAAAAGTGACTGAGTGAAATCTTGTAGATTTCACTCAGCCACTTTTCGGAGGCATTCCTGCGCCGGAACGCCCCCCCCTGTGAAGGTACGCCCACATGTGGCGCAAGCTTTACAATGTGACGCATCTCCCTAGATGCGTCACGTTGTAAATCTGCCGCAGCATGGCGCTGGCTTTGCGCCGCCGCTGCGTCACAAAAGTGACGCAACGGCGGCGCAAAAGTGACGCACAGGGCTTATAAATCTGCCCCTCAGTCTTTGGCTCCCGATCTAGAAGGTTCCGATGTTCAAGATGGTAAATCAGAGCATGAGTATGAAAACAATGGACTGAAGGGTGCCAAATGATGAGGAAGGCGGTTTTCAGCTGTGCAATAGATGAATTTAGCAAAGAGGGTTATGCAGCTTGGTGGGTGGATTGGGAGGGAAGGAACATGACGCCTGATTGTGAGTTGTTGCCAAAGCAGCATCTCTGTGGAGAACCTTTTGTTTGCAGTGCGAGAAGTTATTAGCTGCTGGTCTTTTGGAATTGTTTCGTCACTGTCTCCATGAATCGTACAAGGCGACAGATCAATTGGACATCTCCACCTCCACAACATACTTTCACTGCTTGCCTGCAAGTTCTTATCTACTTGATCTCGAAAATGGGTTTTATCAGCAGTTGACGTTCAGATTGCAGCTTCCCACAGATGCACAATAGGTGGAGGACATTCTCTTTTGCTTTCCCACATAGGCGGCAGACAGTCGATGTCTGTTTTTGTTTCCAAGGTGACAGGTGCAGCAGAGTCAGAAGAATGCCCATTCGGAAATGAAGATATTTTTCCTTCACTGACTTTGTGAATCCAACACCTAAATAAGGTTGGGGGAGGGATTGATGTAGCTCTGCATGATGAACCATCCATGGGCCCTTGTCTTCCACCATGGATACGCTTTTCACTGTCTTGTTAACAAGATGTTTGAATCTATTATGCGTCTCTGAGGCCTCCCAAAGTTCCTCTAGGCCCAAGCGATCTATTCAAGCTGACAAATAAATCATGGCTGCACTTTCCTTTTTTGACTGTATTTCCTTCCAAAAATGGGCATTCAGCAATCCGGACTCAGCCCTATTAATTTTATGTCAGCACTTGATGTAGGCACCTTTACAGGCAATTTTTGGGATCTGCAGGCCAAATTCTAATCTGATTTGGGCAGGCGAGGTGTATATCGGTAGATTAAATATCATTCTTAATGGTCTTAAGACTATACGGTCCAATGTGCCCGTGCCCCTTCCCCTCAGACACTCGCTCCTGTAAGTGATGGTTGGGATGAGTTTTGCTCGGAGCACCTGGAGCAGTGGAGGGAGGCTTCGGACCAGCAGTTTTTTATTTGATGGTTTTTAGTGCCACCGCTATTGAGTTTCCTCTTCTCCTGATGGCTTCTTTTTTGTGCCTTTGTTATCTATTTTGACCCCCAGGTACTTGTTTTCATCGCCTACTTCTATTATTTGACCAGCCAGATGCCAACAATGATTAGATGCGTTCTTTTTTTTGTTTAAACGCATCACTTTAAACTTGTCTAGGTTGATGCCTAGACCATTGTTAGCAGAGAAACGTTTGCTAACGTCTAATAGATGTTAAAGTCCAATTGGAGTTCAGCTGATCAATACAAGGTCATCAGCATACAATAAATTGGAAAGTGAAAATCAGTCCATCCTTGGTTCATGTGATTGGCAGTCATCCGGCTCTGTGGATAAATCTGCCATAAAAAGATTGAACAATCGGGCCAGAACGCACCTTTGCTTCAGGACTTTTGTGGTTGTTATTTTTCTTCACTTGGACCCAGGTGTCAGTATGTAAGAAGATCAGTTGGTTTAAGAGAGCAGATGGTATATTTCTTTTATTGAGTTTAACTCAAAGTTTCTTCCTTTCTATATTATCGAAATTCGATGAAACACATGTAAATTGGTAAGTTTGCAGCTTTAACATCGTATGTTAAAAGGGAGAGGGCAAGTATGTGGTAGTTCCCATGCCTTTGCAGAAACCCCTTCTGGTTGATGGAGATGGCTGATTTTTCAATTGCCCAATCTGTGAGATTATCCTGGAGAAGGCTGGCATATAATTAGCATTGTTATCTTTCAATGCTACCAGCCTGTAGCTTTTTGCTTCGTTCTTATTGCCTCTCTTGTATATTGGGGATATGATGGACCTCCTCCAAGAAGCCGGTATGCTTTCTCCTCCCAAGATATGTTCAAACAGTGGTAATAATGCAGATGGTTATCTACTTGATATTGTTTTGTTATGAGTCAAGTATTCTTACCATAAGGATTTTATGTCCTAGCTAGCCCGGTCCAATCACCAGGTCTGGTGGCTGGATTCCAGTCTTTTAAATCTGTCTGCATTGCATCCGTGCTACGTGCCCCTTTGAGCATGGATTGTGTTTTCCTACCAGAAGATGAAATGCATGGGGTTGCCTGCTTCTGTCTGATTGGTAACAGGGGATCTGGATAGCCTGGTTTTTGATAGAGCTTTATTTTAATTCCCCAGGCCTTTAATTGGTCCTCGTCTTCCAAGATTCTCCTTGCTATTCCATATGAAGTCAAAGTTGCCTTTGTTACGTCATGATCTGAGAGTTGTTTGAATTTCTTGAACTCAATTGTTTCCAGGTCATGGGACCTTATATCCACCAGGCTGCTGATTGGCATAAGTAATCATAGGATATTCCCTCTATTGAGGATATCACCCGGCCTCTGGACTTGTACTCAGGAATTAACAGAATAGTGCGAATTTTGAGGTGTGGCTGAAGATTGATACATGGGAGATTAGCTTGGGTGGCCTGTCCCTCCTGGATGTGGGAATTTAGAGAGTTAGGTATGAAACAAAACCTAGGCAATTAACTGGTCAAGGAGCGACCTACACCAAGCTCATTCATATATTATATAGACTACAGTGCACTTAACATTTATTAAAATATTTTCATTTTTATTGATTTAAATTCATGTTAAAAACTGTGTAAATCAAAAACTGATTGGACATACATGATTATCAAAATACAGACAAGTATGACGTAATTCATAATGTTATAGTTCAAACATAAAAAAAAAGCTCAGAATCAACATACAATCAATTGTTCTCAATAAAGTAGAGTGGTAAGTTCCTGCACTGTATACCTCCTGGCAATCTGCCTTACGCCGTGATTGTTTGCTAAGTCTGAGACAAACAACACTCTTCCTTACCTCACGATACCTGTGCACTCCGTAACGCCGCCGTACCTCCGGGTTGACGGCATAGGGCTGTGTGATCAGATATTCATCCAAGGTGTTTTTCGCGGCCGGCCCGATGGGTTGTTGGCTCTTTGCTGTGTATTGTAATGTCTCAATAAAGGTTTTCAAAACTAAAAAAATAAAGTAGAGTGGCTACATGTTAGACAAAGTCTCAAATTGTCTACGCGCGTTTCGGCTTTGAGATGCCTTCTTCAGGACAGCCACAACTTAAACCTAAACAAACAATAAAATTGATATAAATAACACAAATACATAAGTGCACTGAGTCTAAAGAGCCTGCGAATGATATCTAACCAACAAAGCATCAATGGCAATACTTGGTTTAATGAAACAACATGCAGTTACTGTGCAAAAACTAGTTTCTGACACCCTCCAAGAGCAAAAGAATTCAGGAAGAGGTACAGACGATCCAAATTAAAAGCAGATAAAAAGGGGGAAATAAATCCTTATTCCCACTGACTGAAAAAAGGAAGAACTGTGTGGATAGTTATAGACCAAAGAAAGAGAAAAGAAAAGAATACAGTGTAAGACCCAGATTGCCAGCTACTTAAGAGTTTGCATATAAAGCTAAATACATAACACAGAGAGTAAAGCATGGATAGGATACAAAAAAGTAAGCAAAGACTCCTAATCAGAAGTTGGGATGACAATACAAGTGGATATACTCTAATGAAACGCTTACCTAAATTGATGTGACAGCAGAAAGAGAGAAAGGGGCCCAAAACTCGAATATGAGGACCCGAAGGTATTCAATTACCTATCAGGAGAGTTATATTCTTAATTATAACATAATTACCAAGGATAATTGGTTTAGTTATAAATTCTAAGTACCTATTTTTGATGCAATGGGCGTACATGGAATTGTATAAAAAGATGAAGAATTCATTGAAGAAGAACAAATGATACTGTAAGTGAAGAAAAAACACATAAGATATAAGTTGTAGAACATTGAGCTGCCCTATAGGAGCATGTTATTATGTCTGGTGGCCCTAAATTACCTACAAATGACGAATACCTTACCTAAATATTTCTATGTAATGGTTTTCAACTAAACAAGTTCTATCAAGTCATCCACGGGGGCCACAATGAAGCCTTCCAAGTGAAAATGAATATTGTAAAATAGATAGGCTCTGTAAAACAGGAAAAGAGAGGTATCCTAATTACAGATATCGAAGAGATTTGTACCAATTATTATAGACATATATATAGTACTGAATATGTGAAAAGTGAAGAAAGTACATTATGTATATGTTACTCAGCCCAAGATGGTCTACTGGATAGTATGTAACCTTGAGGTCAAATCCGAGTAGGGGACAACTATCTGAGGGTGACACCAAGAGGAAAGAAAAAACAAATAATAAAATAAATATAGTCATCTATATTACGGAAGAAGATCTTATTTGTATCAATTACGATATACTAGAACATCAATGAGACGCTAATATATCTATGTATTGTATAAAAGGAATGTATGATAATTAAATGAATGAGCACAAATCGCACGCTATGTGTTTTTTAAGCGAAACAAACATATATACAGAATGCTCGAAGCGCCACCGGCTCAAAGAAATTAAAACAAATAAAACAGGCAAGGGGCCCGACATCTGTGATGATGACAGTTTGAAATGCCAGATATAACTCGGGGCAGGCATTCCTTACCTCACCAAAATACTGTCGTCTCCTATCGTGGCATATTTACCGGGTGCAAAATAGCCAGGCAACGGTACGTGTATTTATATGCGTTTGGTTGAACTCAAATGGATGGCGATCCCGCGTAACGCAACAATGTACGTACCAAACGTGACGATGTCATACGCAAACAGACGCCTGTAATGAAAATAGAAGGGTCAAAAAGGACGGAAAAAAAAGACGCGATGGTTGAAATTTCAATGGCGAAACACATATATATATATTGAAATTTGGTGATTGAAAAAATGCTCTGCAAAGGAATATCGAGATATCTCCTATTTCAATGGCGAAACACATATATGTATATTGAGTATCGGTGAATAAAAAAATGCTCTGCAAAGGGATATCGAGATATCTCCTATATATTATTGTGGTCTAGCTAGTTGGTTACCATAAAATATGACCCACTCATAAAATGCGAGGTGACGCCAAATATATCAGGCATCATCTTATAATTTTTCTGATAGGAAAGGACCCTATTCAAATGTGACTAATAACTCAAATATATATACATATTGTTGAAGTTAAACCTGAAATCTAAAGAAAGATCAATAAATGTAGATAAAATATATGCAATATATACACTGGCATCACATATAGCATGCTGAACATGCCATGGAATGTCCAAGAAAAGGGACTACATAAAGACCATACGATACATTTGAGAAGATAGTGACATATATTATCAATGGTAACAGATGGCATTTTCCCAAGGTATGTCACTGTTAAGACCCCATTTCACTGTATCTAAGACAAAAATCCCAAAAAACTTTGTGTTTCTTGCGAACAGCGTTGCTTCTTTCTCCTGGAGTAATTTCATTTTTTTTCTATCATGAACCATCGTACATCATTCGCAGTATGTGTATGTTCTAGAAAGTGTTTAACAAGAGGGGCATTGAGTTTGGCTGTGTGTATCACTGAATGGTGTTCTGTGTGCCGAACATGGAAGGCTCCTGAGGTTTCACCCACATAGCCCAAACCACAGGGACACACTAAAAGGTAAATCACATTGGTGGTTTTACAATTGAACATCTTTTTGGCTGATATCTATCTGATAGCCATTCAAAGTAAAGGTATCTCTCACTATAGCGAAATCACATGCTTTACATTTAGAACATTTGAAAGTTCCTTTGATCGGAAGAGATCCATCAATTGTTTTTTGAGCGAAAACTCGTTCCTCAGTGTATCTGGATCTTGTTACAATATCTTTAAGATTTTTGTTGTGCCGATGTGCAAACATCGGCTTCGGAAGTTTATGTTGTTCCTGGGGGTCACTGTTTAGGATGTGCCAGCTCGAGTTGACAACTTGTCTAACTCTTTCATTCATTGTAGAATGCTTAGTCACACATACCAGCTGATTGGTAGTAGATGGTGCTTTATCTTTCAAAAGTGAGTCCCTATCATAGAAACGTGCTCTTTTAAAAGATTCACAAATAAGTCTGTGTGGGTACTCTCTAGCAGTGAATTTTGCTTTCATGGTAATCGCTTGTCTATCATAATTGGTCAGGTTCGAACAATTACGGCGCAGTCGTAAAAACTGTTTGAGGTGTGCCTGAATATTGATATGTGGGAGATTAGCTTGGGTGGCCTGTCCCTCCTGGATGTGGGAATTTAAGGAGTTAACTTGGACTGCCTGCCCTTCCATGATAGTGGAAATTATTTTCATTGTGAAAACTAGCTCTGCATTCCTTGTATTAGTTGAAATAGCAGAGGTGCTGCTGCTGCTGGTCTTTGGATTGCCTTCTGTTGCTTTAAGGGGAAGATCACCCAAATAATTTTTAACCCCTTTCCGTTCTGGGTCTGCGCCCACTGCGGTCATTGTGTCTGGTTGGCTGAGGTTGTGGTCCGCATTTGGAGTTGAAGGTCCGCAGATTGCCCTGTGTGCTGGGCTGTTTATGGTTGGTTTTTCAAAGCCCGTTTGACTGTGTTTTACATTCCCTTTTCCTACATCGTCAGGCTGCTCTGGAGGCATGTTGCTGTTTCTCTTGATCGCTCTTCCTCGTGTTGCAGCAGGTGATCTGTGCGCTCTAGATCTCTGGTGTGTTCGCTGGTTTTATAGTGATCATTGTATCCTAATCCCCCTTCTACACTGGCCCTCTCATCTTGAAGCTTTTCGCTAGTGAGTTCAGCTGTCACATTAGTTAAATGTGTCGTTCTGGAGTTAGAGTGGAAAGGTATCCATGTTTCTTCGAGGGACTCCTTTGGGAGTCCATTCGCAAGACCCTTGTTAGTCAACGTCCCTGTGATGCTGATTGTTCCCCCTGTGGGGCCATTTCCTTGGCTATCTCAGTCTACTGTCCTTGCTGTATTCGTTACTTTCTTTATGTCTGCTAAGAGATCCCCTATTGCAGCTGGAAGGGTTGAGAGCTTATCCACTATAGCGACACAGGTGTTTGTATTAATTGTGTTTCTGTCTGGGCCCTTTTAATCAAGTCATTCATATCCAATAATCTTTTGTCAATTTTTCAGACATGAGTAGCCAGGGAGTTGAGGATAGATAATTGAATATCAATTTTGTCAGAGTGATACTGCATTGATTTTATTGATAATTGCATAGTAATTAGTAAAGATGATCATCATTTTTCTATGCCAGTTTGATTCTCTTCAGTGCTGCGATTTTTGTAAGTGTTGTTAACGTCCACCTGCGGGGAGCCGGAGCTGTATGAGGATTCCAGCAGTTACCATTATTGCGTTGTATGGAATAAAGTATTAATCGGGTCGTCATTTGAGTCCGCTATACTTTTCTTTTCGTGATGGTTAATGTTGATTGCAGGGTGATTCATAAATTGATTAGATGCTATGTCCAAGTCGCTGGAACTAGAGCAATTGACTGTGCCTGGCTTGCCGCGCTGTGGTTCCGTGTTATTGTTGCTCTG
Organism: Triturus cristatus; assembly: GCF_964204655.1. Taxonomy (NCBI): domain Eukaryota; kingdom Metazoa; phylum Chordata; class Amphibia; order Caudata; family Salamandridae; genus Triturus; species Triturus cristatus. Next base: position 837,351,932 of record NC_140591.1, read on the forward strand.
TAATGCCTTGGGCCAACCGGGACAGATTTAGGTGTGCGGTTTATCCTGATCTGTCGCCAGGCAACTATGTAGTGAATTCCTTTGTCTCCTGGGGCTGGGGAGCCTCGTCTGTGGTTTGTTCTTGTTCCCCTTTGTCAGAGACCCTGTTGTATTTTAGCACAGAGCCAAGTGCAGGTCTTACTGGGGTCGTTGTGTGTGCCTCCTTATGAGTTTTAGATGAAGAAATTGAAGAGGTCATTTTTGCCGTAGATGCTTCTGTTATAGAATGTGCAGAGCAAAGTGCATTAGTATTTCCCTCTGCTAAATCAGAGCTTTCCTTTTTTGGGCCTATTGCTCCTTGGTAGCCACTTGTGCCTAGTAGGTCTCTTGATATGTTTGTGTTCTCTTCAGTTACTGGCTCTGGCTTGTCAGCTGGAAAGATTGGTTGGTCTACAACCACTGGGAACGGGGGAGAGGAGTCCATTGAGGCTTTCGTTACTTGAACATAATACAGCCCCCACATCCCTCACAAATGACAATTTTGTGTAGATCTTTGGCTGATAGCCAGTTTTTGTTGTTTTAGTGGGTGAGATAGGACCTACATCTACCAGAGTCAAACGATGAGGTGTGCCGTTCTCTTCCATCATTAGATTTTTCTTGTTGATGATTTCATTAAGTCCTTTGCTCTTCCTTTTCCTTTTGTTGATTATCAAGGTGGTCATCTGTCTCCCCCACCCAGATCTCATATCGTTACTCCCCTGAGGATCGTGCCTCCTTGTATACTTATGTGAATTATATAAATTACTACTTGCTTACTTGCTTGCTGGGGCGGTGCTCAGCTGCACCTCTACTACACCACTATTGGTGTGCTGAGTCAGTTGAGTTAGCCTTGTCTGGTTGGTTGGTCCACTGTTTTTAGCACTATTCTTGGCATTCAGAGGTTCTTTTTATGCCCTTGTTGTATATGCTTTAAGCTTTTCCTTTTACTATATTTGTATACTTTGGGTATTTGGAGCTGGATAGTGGGAGTTGAGAGTAGAGGGTTAAGAATTGTCTCACAACCTCTCCACAGAAGCACGCACCTGGAGATGATGGCTGGAGACCGATGACTAGTGGTACACACCTGGAGTTGTTGGATGAGTCCAGGAGATGGAATCAGTAATTGACAGCAGTGCTTAGTGGCAGCCCGCTCCCAGGGTTGGTAGCTGAGTCACCACAGGGAGAGGCAGTGGTAAGGCGGTAATGAGATGGTGATAGGGGGTGACAGATGACAATTGGCAATGGCACAAAGTGAAGGCAGGGCAAAGCAAAGCAGTGAAACAGATCCAAAAAAGACTGTGGGCTAAGCAGGAGCAACAAACCAAGCGGGAGCTCACCAGGCTATCCTGTAAGCCGCAGCCAGTCATGGCTGGGCCACCTCTGCAGGGACCTGGGCTCACTCTTAGCAGCAGTCCGCTATGGCTGCTTCGCTCAGAGGTGCTTCCCCCCTGCACCCTTGCTTCGCTTTGCTTGCTTGCTCACCCCAATTGCTGCTGCTGTCGTAGTCCGGCAGTCACGGCAGTCTCCGCTTTCCGCCTGCCGTTCCACGCTTCTACTGATCTTGCCCAGTGACCACAGCGCTGGATAACCCTGTGGCTTAGCCCGCTGTGCACTCAAAACGCGATGGCTTCACCCCTTGACCAATGTCACTGTTGCCTAGACAATTGTGGGGGTCCCCTGGGCAAAGCTGCAGGCCACACCAAACTTAAACTGAATTTGATCAGGTCACCACCACCAGGCCGCCTGTGGCCCACGCTCTGCGGCCGCCTGCCAACTGCTGGCTAATCCGTGGATTAGCCCCCTACAGAAGAATGCTGTGAGTGCAGCAGGGCATAGCATGGCCTCGTAGACCTGCAGCAGGTCTTGCCCCCCCTCCCCCCCCCCCGGGGCTCAGGACATAGTCTACGGGCCGATTGGGCAGAAGCAGAAGTGCTCAACCCGCAGTCCCCTCGGCTCAGCTCCTTGACTCACTTTGCCCTATGCTCTCTTGAGTCGCGTCACTAGGGTGTCTGCATCTTCTACTTCACCTTTGTGAGGAGAGTGTGGTGGAACTCTCCGCGGAGGTCAGAGTAACTGCAAGGAGGAGATAGGGAAGGAACCAGCGCACCTCGAAGACAGGGTGTGAATTGACGAGAGGGTGGAACAGAAAATGCACATCAAAAAGATCCACAGGACAGGAAAGATCCAACATCATGGGGATTTTAAAGGTAACCAGGGTTTGTGGAATCCCCTCGGAAGGGACCCAGAAATTAGCCAAAATACAGCAAAATTTTTGTTTTTTTTGTCAAAATGGGGAAAAAGTGCTGCAGAAGAAAGCGTCATTTTTTTTCTCTTGCAAATGGTATCAACAAAGGGTTTTTAGTGCTGAAATAACCATCTTCCTAGCTTACAGGGACAGGCAGACTTTTGTCAGAAAACCACACTTTTCTACACTGTTTTGGCATTTTATTGGGCCTATTTTTGCTACTTTTTGTGCTTTCAACCTACTTCCAGTTAGTGGTAGAAATCGGTGTGAAAGCAATAATGGATCCCGGACACCTATTCATTTCTGAAAAGTAGACAAAATTCTGAATTTAGCAAGGGGTCGTTTGTGTAGATCCTTCAAGGTTTTTTTTATAGAAACTAACAGTAACAAATATTGAACATTTTGTGAAACAAACAGCCATTTGTGCCAACGTTTTCACCTGTAACTTCTTCTAAGGAAGACAGATTTTTTAAAGCAACATACCGTTACATCCGCTGGACCCTTCTGGTTGTGGGGATATATAGGGCTTGTAGGTTTACCATGAACCCGAGGAACCCAGAGCCAATAACTGAGCTGCATCATGCAATAGTTTTTCATTGTGTACCGGGTATATAGCAATTCATTTGGTAAAATATAAAGAGTGAAAAATAGATATCAAGGACACCTATGTATTTCCAAAATAGGAACAAAATAAAGAGTTTAGAAGCAGTAGTTATTTGCACATCTTCGAAATTGTGGGTACCCCTACTAGCCTGTGAATTATAGGACATTTTTCATAGTGACTTCTTTTTTACACATTGTCTTACATTTGGAAGGCAGAAATGCATAGAAGGTCAATAGGTAATAACAGTTGCTCTACAATTCTGTGTTCCACTAAGTCTCTCTATAAGAATGGTACCTAATGTGTTTGGGTAGGCCTAGTGCCCACGAAAAGAAACAGCCAAAAACGCAACGTGGACACACCACATTTTTCCCGTGAAAACAGAGCCTTTTTTTGAAAAGTGCCTAGCTGTGGATTTTGAACCCTAGGTCAACCAGCACCTAGGGTAACCGAGCAAACCTATACATTGTATAAAAGCAGACAACCAGGGGAATCCAGGATGGGGTGGCTTTTGTGGCTTTCTCCAGGTTCTGTTACCCAGAATCCCTTGCAAACCTCAAACTTTGTAATAAACAAACACATTTTCCTTACATTTCTGTGATAGAAATTTCTGGAATCTGCGTGGATCCACAAAATTCCATCCATCCCACCATCCTCAATGTCTTCCAATAAAAATGGTACCTCACTTGTGTGGGTAGGCCTAGTGCCTGCGACAGGAAACGGGCCAAAACTCAAAATGGACACACCACATTTTTACAGGGAAATCTTACCCTTTTTTTGAAAAGTGCCTAGCTGTGGATTTTGAGCCCTAGCACTGCCAACACCTAGGGAAACCTATCAAACCTATATATTTTTTAAGACTAAGCACCCAGGTAAATCCAGGATGGGGTGACTTGTGTGGCTCTCACCAGGTTCTGGTTCCCAGAATCACTTGCAAACCTCAAACATTGTAAAAAAACAAACATTTCCTCACATTTCTTTGATGGAAAGTTCTGGAATCTGCGTGGATCCACTAAATTCCATGCCATTCCACAAAGTCTTCCGATAAGATTGGTACCTCACTTGTGTGGGTAGGCCTAGTACCCGCAATAGGAAACCGGCCAAAACGCAACGTGGACACACCACTTTTTTCCAGTGAAAACTGACCCTTTTTTTGCAAAGTGCTAGCTGTGGATTTTGAACCCTAGCTCTATTGGCACAGAGGGAAGCCTAGCAAACTTATACATTTTTTAAAACTAGACACCTAGGGAAATCCAGGATGGGGGACTTTGTGTGGCTCTCTCCAGGTTCTGTTACCCAGAATCCCCTGCAGACCTAAAACTTTCGGGGGAAAAAACACATTTTACTCACATTTCTGTGTTGGAAAATTATGGAATCTGCTTGGATGCACAAACTTCCACCCACCCCGCATTTCCCAAAGTTTCGCGATACAAATTGTACCTCACTTGTGTGGGTAGGCCTAGTGCCCGTGACAGGAAACATCCCACAACGCAACGTGGACGCATCATATTTATCCAGTGAAAACCTACCTATTTGTGCAAATTGTCTAGCTGTGAATTTTGAACCCTAGCTCAGCCGGCACCAAAGAAAACCTATAATTTTCTTTAAACTAGACACGCAGGGGAATCCAGGATGAGGTGACTTGTGTGGCTCTAACCAGATTCTGCTACCCAGAATCCCTTGCAAACCTCAAACAAGTTCTAGAATCTGCGTGGATCCACAAACTTCCACATACCCGCATTTCTCAAAGTCTCCAGATAAAAATGTTACCTCACTTGTGTGTGTAAGCCTAGTGTCATGACAGGAAACGGGCCAAAACGCAACGTGGACACACCACATTTTTACAGTGAAAACTGACCCTTTTTTTGCAAAGTCCCTAGCTGTGGATTTTGAACACTAGTTCTGGCGGTCCTCAGGGAAACCTAGTAAACCTATATATTTTTGACAAATTGTCTAACTGTGGATTTTGAACCCTAGCTCAGCCGGCACCAAAGAAAACCTAGAAAACCTATAATTTTTTAAAACTAGACACCCAAGGAAATCCAGGATTTGTATCTTGTGTGGCTCTCATCAGGTTCTGCTACCCAGAATCCCTTGCAATCCTCAAACTTTGTTAAAAAAAACCCACATTTTCCTCACATTTCTGTGATGGAAAGTTCTGGAATCTGCGTGGATCCACAAACTTCTACCCACCTCTCATTCTCCAAAGTCTCCCAGTAAAAATGGTATCTCACTTGTGTGGGTGGGTCAAGTGCCCGCGGCAGGGAAGGGCCCAAAATGTATAGTGGAGACATCAAAATTACCTATCACAAAACAACTTGGTTTTACTAGGGGGGTACCTAGGTTTTTGACCCCGGGCTCAGCAGCCATCAAGGGAAACCTACCAAGCCCACACATTTCTGAAAGATAGACACCCGGGGGAGACCAGGGAGGTATGGCTTGCGTGGACCCCCCCCCCAATGTTTTTCTACCCAGAATCCCCTGCAAACCTCAAATTTAGTTGACATTTTTTTACATTTTTCTCAAATTTCTGTGTATGAAAGTTGTGGAATCACAAGGCTGACACAAATTTCCTACCACTCAATGTTGCCCCAGGTCTCTCGATAAAAATGGTACCTCACTTCTGTGGGTGGGCCAAGTACCTGCGACAGGCAAGGGCCCAAAACGTATTGTGGAGACATCAAAGTAACCTATCACAAAATTGCCTGATTTTGCAAGGGGGCACCTGGGTTTTTGGCCCCGGGCTCGGCGGCTATGTAGAGAAACCTACCAAACCCACACGTTTCTGCAAGCTAGACACTTTGGGGAGTCCAGGGAGGTTTAGCTTGCATGGACCCCCAACGTTTTCCTACCCAGGATCCCCTGCAAACCTCAAATTTAACTGAAAAAAACAAAATTTTCTCAAATTTCTGTGTGGCAAAGTTGTGGGATCACTGGGCTGACACAAATTTCCTACCACCCAGAGTTCCCTTAGGTCTCCCGATAAAAATGTTACCTCACTCGTGTGGGTGGGCCAAGAAACTGCGCCAGGGTTTTTGGCCCCGGGCTCAGCAGCCATCTAGGGAAACCTACCAAACTCACACATTTCTGAAAACTAGACACCCTGGGGAGTCCTGGGGGTATGACTTGCGTGGATCCCCCAATGTTTTTCTACCCAGAATCCCCTGCAAACTTCAAATTTAGCTGAAAAAATCCCCTTTTCCACACATTTTGTTGTCAAGCCCTCCCTTGGCTTGACAACAATGGAGATCCTTGTCAATTCACTTTCAGCAAGAGGCACCATATATATTAACCATTTAGGGATGATTGATTTTTTAGTGTTTTAGCATGGGAATTGTTTTCGTAATTCTTTTTAAAAATGGGTATGTTGTTTCCTCTAGATCTAGCCAACTGCGACCAATGTTCACGTATAGATTTTCTTTCAGGTGAGTTGAATGGTTTGCGGAGTGGAGACCGGCATTGTCGCATTCAGATGCAGAGCCCTGATTATCTGGACCGTTGGGGCATCAGAGTAACAGCCCAGGAGAACAAGAGGGAAAAAAGGGATACATGGATAGCATCAAAGAGATGACCCCGAGGAAGAGGTGCTATGTGAGGTCCAATTTATATGTTTTCAAATGGACTGAGACAAATTCATCAGAGAGAATAACTGCTGAACTGGGCAAGATTTGGAGCTCTTTTATTAAAGGAAAAAGGGCCCTCATTACCATGAGTGCAGCAAGCGCAGTTGCAACGGTGAAGGGTGAGTGGGGAACTGAAACCCAACTGTGGCTGTCTTACTTCCACAAGGGAGAGTGGGGGCACATTTTCCTTGCTAACATTATGGTCCAGGTCACCATTGCTGTGCATGGAAGAGGGCCCAAGCAACAGGGGGAGAGATGCGGGCCTTCTCTTCCTTATCTATAAAACAAAGAGATTGACATTCTGCTTTGAGCTTCAGGCCTGGAGGTGATGGCCCTGTGGAGTGGCATAGGACATAACCTACTTCACAGGTCTATAGATGTCATTGATAATGCAGGTGCAGTAGCCTTCGAGCCCAGAGGTGTATGAGAACTAAACCTACATTTTGGCTACTTTACTATCCTTTCTCCCTTGCATTAGGGTGCAGAGCACCATTCCTGTACCAGCATTTGCTGTGGGCCTCGGAGCAAGGGCCTATGTAGGGGGAAAATTGAAGCTGACAAGACCCTTACTTTCGGCCTCAGAGCGATAGCAAGTACTTGGTGGGGCAAGATGGAGGCTCATGTTTTTAACACACAGTAGATGATGCAGCCTCCTTCAAAAATCAGTAGCTACCATTAGTGAAGCAGGACCAGTGGCACTGAGATTCAGGGTTGTTAGTGGCCAGTGCATCCCTGTCATGTCTATTACTTTACAAAATGTGCATGGCGCTCATTTTCCTTGCTAGTATTAGGGCTCATTTTTTTATTTTTTTGGGACAGAGAGCATGTTTTAAAATTGGAGAAATGGACAGGCATACTAGGGAATGAATGAAAGAGGCAGAGGAGACTACTCAGGTCCACAGCACCATTAGTGCAGCTGGTGAAGTTGATTTGAGACCTAGAAGCGTGAGTGGCTAATGCTTCACCAATTATGTAGAGTATTTATTTTTATTATGGTTTTCCTTTTTTGTTTAATGCATTTGCTTTTCTATAAGTCTCACATTTCGTATTGATGAGCTACAGAAAAGGTACCTGTGAAATTATTTCTTAGGACCTGCCCCTTGTGCTCATACCTGCTCGTACGAGTCCACCAATCCATACCATAAAGTTTATAGTACGACTTGTTCCTCCAGACCCAAGGACCTACCTGTAGCCTGAAATATTGCTGGCCTTCATAATGGTCTTGGCTAGTGGTTACATGGCAAGCTCAACAGCAGCGACAACAGGGGACAGCCCTGGAGGGTTCTGTAGCCAACGGCAAAGGGCACCAATAGGACTCTGTTGATCCTCAGTCTGGCTCTAAGTTGATGGTATAACAAGGTTTTCCCCACTTAGCAAGTATTGTCCAGTAAGATAAGGGAATGCTTAGAATTCTGCATGGCAGGGAATAGCATGCACACTGTTTTTGGACTTCATCTGTCTCAGTAGTTCATTATTTTGGTTATTTTTGGCTAGGTGGTGCATTAGGGTGTGATGCTCTCTTTCTGCTAATAAATGGGTGAGAGTTGTCGCTCTGATAGTTGGCTTTTGATCCATGCTTTTAAGAGCAGTTCACATTGTGCGCCTTTGACTCCTTCTAGAAATCCCATGAATCATAGATTGGGGCAGAGTGCACATCACTCAGAGTCTTCTCCCCATTCTGCCAAGCTGTGTGTTATGGTCATCAGCGTGGTCACTTTTTCTTGTAGAGTCTTGACAGATACCTATCGGTCAGAGATATGTTAATCTACCTTGGGCACTTTTCCACCACATTTCACTGTTCTTGCTACAGGTGGCCTATGAAGAGTGCACTTCTCTTTTGGTTTCAAGGGCTGAGTGTGAAGAATGTATAGTTTGCAGAATGACCTTCATGGATTTTGCAGGGTAAATACTGATTGTTTTCCAATCTGCCAGGTTGGATGCACCCCTGAAGCCTTCTGGTATACGACTCCCTGGTTTGGCAAATTGGTTAATTTTATTCTGATGTGATTTGTTTCCCAGTTCGTTATTGGTCACCACTGTTCTATTCCACACCCCTCTCAAATGCATAGTTTCTGTGTTACCAGGCGTTGGTCACAAGTCATTTATGTCTCTGTGGGTGCCTGACCCAGGTAAGTCCAGACAACTGGTGCCTTGCATGGTGCGCATGCCCGAGGCATTCTCCAGAGGAATTTCAGCAGCTTCTCCAACCACTAGGGATAGGCCCCAGAAGATTCAAGACTAGCTGTCTTGTCAGTTCCCCTCACTGTGAATTTCAGCATCAGTGTTTGAGTCTAAGCTACCTCAGGCTTGTGGGCTAGACTACCTTCTCCCAGCCAGTCAGTACAGTTTTAGGTCTAAGCTAGTGGCTTCGTAATTGGACACTTGCCATCATTGTGCTGCCAATTAGACCCGCACTGCTCCCCATGTTGATAGATAGCATGCTCATCGGTCAGAGACATGGGAACATGAGCAGTTAGGCAAGTTCCCTCATTAGCGTACAGCTAGGGATGGTCGCAGGACGCCAGGATGTTTTACAGACTGATAGGCAGAAGACTAAAGCTAAAACCAAGCATGTTCACCAGATGACTCTCCTAGCTATGTTTGCATGGAACACCCTCTTGTTACAATCTTCTATGAGAACTGGAAAGTCGAATGGACCACCATCACTCCATGTCTGGTCACTTCTTTGCATATTGTTCAATCTCTAAACCATTTATACCACCCAAAACAACTTCCCCTGCTTTTTCAGGGTTGAACCAAGCTCATCCTTCAATCAGCAAAGAGCAACTTAATCCATTTGTTCTTATTGGCTTAAGTCTGCTATTATTGGAAAGATCTCATGTGATAAAGTTTAGAAATGTTTTTCCTCCACTATCAACTCCTTCCTAGACCCGATAATCACATTTTGAGTATCAAGACACTAACCACCTATAGTTCAATGGTTCACACAGGATTTGAAGACCCTCAAACTAAAAATTATGTCTTAAGATTCAAACTCGAAGAAAAGGCAGAAGAAACCAGCCCACAAATCACATAGTAAATCAGACAGCTGTACACACCCAAAAATGCAGCATTTTGATTAGCAAGTATTGGGTTGATATCTACCAAGGATGTTCTCAGTTATTAGACAAGCCTTATTACAGTATCAACCTGCCTTTCACAGTGCTTTCTTTCAAAAACTGTTGCCTGTGAAAATCACATACTTCTAAAAGAAACAGAATTTTCACCTAATTCATATAATATACCTGCCTTAGGAGTTATTCTCCTGCAGAATAACTCCTAAAATCACTCAGTCAGTCAGTCAGTCAGAGTTAACTTTATTCGGTTGATTAAAACCATCAAAGTGCAAATAACAAAACAGGACAGATCGAATCTACAAACATAAAATACATAGTTGTAAAATCAGTTAAATTCCCCCATCTTGTGACAGTATGACGGACATTACATTTTTAAAAAGAACAGTAAAACAATTGTTACTCTTCGTAGAGTCTTGCTCTACTCAGGGTCATTATCTACAATGGGTTAAGTTGCACTTCATAGGGTTGCACGACACTTCATGCGAAGAAAAAGGACACCCCAAAAATCCATAGCGGGGGGAATAAGAATGCAACCCACCAACACATAAAAAATTAGGCCTGGGAGTTAAATAAATAAGATAAAATTAGCCCATCTTGCTCTTATCCAGTGTCACATATAAGAAGACAATTTAAATAACATGAACCGAGTGGTTCAATGGTAACCTATTCCTGTACCTGATTGCTCCTGTTTGAAAACTTGCTACCCCGAAACAGACCATAGGTGACGCTAGCATTTGCAAATATGCCAGCGCCAGCCTAACTTGTTCAAAGTTACAGCCTCTAAGTAGAGGAATAATAAATGTTCTGCGTAGTGAATTATAATAAGCACAGAAAAATATTATGTGAAGGGTGTTCTGGTCAGAGAAGTTATCACAGGGGCAAGGATTTTATGTTTCTTCTTTGAAATACCGTTTGGGAAACGCTAGGAACCAGGGCACCATATTATGCCTAAATCTTCTTAGAACAAACAGATGGTATGGTTTGTTTATATAGATTAAGTATGGTTGCAACTGTCTACCCAGGCTCAGTGTGACAAAACTTCTCACCATGGTTTTTTTTAATTCATTCTCCTCCCTTAGTGACATACGTCTAACTAAGAACTGCTGCTTGAGGTCCCTTATGGCTGGTTTGCCCAGTGCTATAGGTCTCAAGAATAAATCAGAGCAGCCAAGGGTTTCCATCTGGCCCTAATGTATCTAATCCATGGGATATCTAACACCTTATCTAAGGAGAGGCAATCTTGGATAATCAATTGGTTAAGATTTGGTGTGTGTTGTGCCCAAATTCTCAGCCAACACAGTAAAGGGGCAACCGCAATCTGGTCGGAAATAAAACGTACTCCTAGCTCCTCATGTATGTTAAAAATTGGCGTGGAAGCCGGGACCGACAGCAATCTACGCCAAAAAGAGTTTTCGGCCCCCTGAATTTCTCTGGCATCTGTGTATCCCCAGATGTCGCTCCCGTATGTCGCAATAGGGAGACACTTGGCGTTGTAAATCTCAATAAACGCAGGGAGTGGTTTTGATCCAATTCTTTTCGCAAAGTCTAAAATAGCCCACGAAGCTCTGGCTAATACATTCTTTTTGTGTGTACGCTGCGTGCACCATGTGCGCCGGTCATCAAAAAGAACCCCTAAATATGGAAAAGCGGGGACTTTTACTAACTCTAGATCATTGCAATAGAATTTGACTTTCGTTGCCCTCCTTTAACCTATGGACATAGCATATGACTTTTTTAAAATTGGTAATTAAGTCCAAGGACTCCATAAAATCCAAAAAACAATTTAAAAGCGTTTGCAGCCCCCTTGAAGTTCTTGCCACCAACACCGCATCGTCGGCATACAAAAGTGCGGGAATCATTTTGGTGCCGACTCTAGGGATAGCTTTACAACAAGAAATCAGGGAGTCCCCTAACTTATTGATTTAGAGTGTGAACAGCAAGGGGGCCAAGATGCACCCCTGCCGTACCCCTCTTTTAACTGGCCACGAATCAGTTAGGGAACCATCTTCTTTAAAGCACACTGCCGCTGTTGTATTTACGTGGATGGCCGCCAGAAAGGAGATCAAGTCAGCATCTAACCCTAAGTCTTGGAGGGTCGCCCAGAGTTTTGATCTGTTAACAAGGTCGAAAGCCGAGGTTAGGTCCATAAAGGCCAGATGGAGATCCGCGTGCTCAGTGACTGTATACTTCCCTATCACCAAGTGGAGATTAAGGCATTGGCCCAGCGTACCTTTCCCTTGCCTAAAGCCATATTGGAGGCCGGAAACTATACTTGCTTGATCAAGCCACTCTGTTAAGTGTGCAAGGACGACTTTCCCCAAGAATTTGGCCGCGGAGTCAAGGAGCGAAATGGGCCTATAACAGGCCGGATCGTCTCTTGCTCCCTTCTTGAAGATCGGGATAATAACCGCCTTGGCCCAAGACAGGAGAAAACCAGACAAGGTGGCTGCATTAAAAACATGGGTTAAAATCTTGGGCCAAAACTTAGGATCTGCTTTATAGAGATCAGCCGGTACTCCGTCTGGGCCTGGGGTTTTCCCCCCTGAAGTTGATGTAATAACCTTAGTTACTTCATCCATAGTAAAGACTAAGGGATGTGATACACGATCACTACCTACTGTCCCTGCGGGGGTTCCGGTGATCACATCACTATACACTTTCCCAAAATGTTGCACCCACCTCTCAGCAGGAACTAAACAGTCTTTACTGGAATTTGGTGATTCATCAAACATTGGGCTATTTACAACAGACCAGAATCTAGTACTATTGGCCAGAACACTGGCCGGACTGAGCTCCTCCCACGCCATCTCCCTTAGTTGCCTTTTCTGCCTTTCCACTGCAAGTTTGTATACCCTCCTTGCATTCTTAACCTGTAAGGCTACCCTGGGTTTTTGCTTATGTTCCTGCATGAGTTCCTTATGGGAACTCATACAGAATTCATGAAACCATTTTTTACATTTTGGGGGCCTTGGTCTGCGGGAAACAGTTAAGTTTGAAGCAACCTGCTTTGTGATTCGGTCAAAGGCGTCAAGGACTGTTAGTGGATGGGAATCCTGATCTGAGCAAATACCAAACTCCTGTGCACAATTAGTGATTAGATTGTCAATAAAGCTGTCAGGGGTCATCATTTCCCACCTTATTCTGCACGCTTGTTCTGTGGGTGCAATATTAGCATTGGCAAGTTGAGTCATGGATCTTCCTTTGTTTACAGCACAAATATTAAGGTCCAGGATCAACGGGTTGTGATCACTAAATCAATTATTTGATGCACTTAATGTGCCTAGTGACGACAACAATGAAGAAGAGACCAAAATATAGTCAATTACACTTTGCCGGCCATGACCAACATATGTAGGTACAGGAGGCATCCTATCCGACTGTGCAGGGCAGATCAGGTTATGGGTTGATAAAAAACTTTCTAAAAAGGTGCCGGAAGAAGTGTGTTCATAATGAGTTAAATCCTGAGGGCCATACTCCTCTTCCACCCTTACTAAACAATTGGTAGGGCAAACATGAATGTTAAAATCTCCCAGGACCAATGTTCCCTCTAATTTTTTTCCTCTGTGTACGGCAGTGTAAGGTCTATGTGCGCTGCAACCAAGGCTGTGTGCGCCAGTAACCAGGCATGCGTGTGGGTGCAGCGCTAAATATCACTCCAAACTTTTGCTTAAAAAGTGAAAAGACGGTGCATTTCCTCACATACAGATCCACGTGAATGGTGTTAAGGCAGGTTTGAAACCGTCCCAGATAGCAATTTGAAACCTAAGCAGCTATGTTGCTGCATTTCTTTTCTTGATAGAGCTGGGCTGCGGGGTGATTGTGTGCATTTGTTCAAGTTTTCATGTTGATTTCAGTTCATAATGGGCGCTGCGATTAACATGAAAACTTTAACAAATGCTCTCTTTGACCAGGAAAAATAAAATTATAATAACGTTATTATAATTTTAGTTTTCGCAGTTTCAGGGCTGGGTTAGGGTAGGGCCGCATCAGGCTTTTGACGAACACATTTTAATGCTAGTGTCCATATCACCGCATTAAAATGCATTAGTCACGTATTCTAGCGCCCCTCTGACAATACTGCAATTGAGGCACACTGCCAATGAGGCAGCACCAGCATGCTAAAATTGTCTAATGTTGGAAAGCGTTCCCCGGGGAGGCTGCGGAATGGGTTCCTGACCACCCTGAGGTCCACCTTTCCCAGAATTAGGCCGAGCAAGAGCAGGGAGGCCCTTCCTGGAAGGGTCTCGCACCTAGGATCGCACGCGCTGCGCTTACTCTCTCTTCGGATAGAGGGACACCACACAGAAGGTCGTTACAAGGCAATAATCTTTTATCGGTAGTTGTCAGGGATCTTTATGATCCGGCAGGCAGGTGCAGAATTAATGCCACAAGCGGCAGCGATCTTGTGATGATGGGGAAAGGGGTAGCGGGACAGTCTTTGAATCAGTGTCTCTGCGAGGTATCCGGCGCACAGCTCTCAATCCTCGAGCTGAGGGGATGTTGCTTCTCTCAGCAATCTCTGCCGATTCTCGTGGAGGAGCGGGCCGCTAGTCACTCAGCAGGCACCGGAGAGTCGTAGTTCAGGGAGCCGCGACGGCGTCAGCAGGGCTCAGATGGTTCAGAATTAGAGGAGCCGCGACGGCGTCAGCAGGGCTCAGATCGTTCAGAGTTCGAGGAGCCGCGACAGCGTCAGCAGGGCTCAGATGGTTCAGAATTCGAGGAGCCGCGACGGCGTCAGCAGGGCTCAGTTGGTTCAGAGTTCGGGGAGCCGCGACGGCGTTAGCAGGGCTCGGTTGGTTCAGAGTTCGGGGAGCCACGACGGCGTCAGCAGGGCTCAGGTGGTTTCAGAGTTCGGATAGCGTTCTTCTGTTCGGTGAGCGATCGAGCCGCGACCAGGTCAGCAGGCTCTCGTCAATCCAGGTCTTCTCTGCCTCTCGTCCCTTCAGCACCCCTTGTTATACTCCCCCTCCTCTTTGAAGTCCGGAGTCCTCGCGGAGAGGGGTCTGGTGCCTGGGGGGCGGTGTGTCGGGGTTTCCTGTCGCTCAGTCCCTTGATCTGTTCAGATGTGTCCGGGAGGGACCCCAGACGCCCAGCAGGAGAGGCGCCCGCTCACCGGGGGCCTGGTGGCCGATCGAAACCTCCCTCGGGGAAGGGACCAGAGGTGTGACAGAGTCGGCGCCTCTCGGTCTGGTTTGGGGGGGTCTCGTTCTCCCTCGGCCGGGCATGCGTGTTGGGATCTGGTCGGCCCTCGAGATGTTGGTTCACGGAAGCTGGAAGGCCGTGCACACGAGGTTTGGCGTGTTTGTAGTGTGACTTTTGTAGTGTGACTTGCTGGTCGGGAGGGCCCACGCCACGAGGCCGGTCTCACACGTGCCCCCCCCAGCTGAAAGGCGGGGAGAACTACCCATCCACTTGGGAGTTCTCCTCGCTGAAGCGGAAGAATCGGGACAGGCCGTCCGCGTTGGCGTGGTCCGTCCCGGGGCGATGCTCCACAGTGAAATCCATCCCCTGGGGAGAGATGGACCAGCGTAGCAGCTTGGGGTTTTCCCCTCGCATCTGCATCAACCACCGCAGGGGTCGATGATCTGTTTGCACTCGGAAGTGCGTTCCGAACAGGTAGGGCCGTAGCTTTTTGAGAGCCCAGACTACGGCGAACGTCTCACGTTCAATCCTGCTCCACCGCTGTTCCCGGGGCAGTAACCTTCGGCTGATGAAGGCTATGGGCTGATCTATGCCTTTGTCGTCGTATTGTGAGAGGACTGCCCCGATGCTGTGTTCCGAGGCGTCCGTCTGGACCATAAACTCCTGGGCGTAGTCGGGTGCTTTGAGTACTGGAGCCGCGCACAGTGCGGCCTTTAGGGTGTCGAACGCCTTCTGGCAGGAGGAAGTCCAGTGTACTTTCTTGGGGTGTTTTTTGGAGGTTAGTTCTGTGAGAGGGCCTGCGATGCTGCCATAGTTTTTAATGAACCTTCGGTAGTAGCCGGTGAGGCCCAGGAAGGCTCGGACTTCCGTTTGGGTTGTAGGGGGTTCCCAGGACAAGATGGCGTCGATCTTCGGCTGGAGGGGGGCGACCTGCCCACTCCCCACCTGGTGCCCCAGATAAGTTACGGAGCCGTGCCCAATTTGACATTTACTAGCTTTGATGGTGAGGCCGGCCCGGCGTAGAGCCGGCAGGACTTGACGGAGGTGCTGGAGGTGCTCGGTCCATTGGGAGCTGAAGACCGCTATGTCGTCCAGGTATGCTGCGCTGAACCCCTCTAGTCCAGCCAGGACCCTGTTCACCAGCCGCTGGAAGGTGGCCGGTGCATTTTTCATTCCGAACGGCATCACCCTAAAGCGGTAGTGCTCATCCGGGGTGGAGAAGGCGGAGCGCTCCTTGGCTCCCTCGGTGAGGGCAATCTGCCAGTACCCACTGGTCAGGTCGAAGGTGCTGAGGTAGCAGGCGGCCCCAAGGCGGTCAATGAGTTCGTCGGCACGGGGGATAGGGTGAGCGTCTGCTCGGGTGACCGCATTGAGGCCTCGGTAGTCCACGCAGAATCTCAGCTCCGGGGCAACACCCGGGGTAGTCGCTTTCGGAACCAGGACTACCGGGCTGGCCCAGGGGCTGTCGGAAGGTTCAATCACCCCAAGGTCTAACATCTTTGCCACCTCGGTCTGGATGCAGGTCCGGACCCGATCAGGGACCCGGTAGGCCCGATGTCTCACTGGCGGGCTGTCTCCGGTGTCCACGTCGTGGACACACCAGCTGGTGACCCCGGGGGTCAGGGAGAAGAGATCCGCGAACTGCCCAAGTAGCTGGCGGCAGTCGTCGGTCTGTTGGGCTGTGAGGGCGGTCGACAGTCTCACCCCCTCCACGGATCCATCGGTTTCCTTCGCCCTCAGGGGGTCTGGGAGGGGCTCGGTGTCTTCTTCGGCCCCATCGTCGGTGGCCAGGAGTAGACTTAATTCGGTTCGCACAAAGTGGGGCTTGAGGCGGTTCACGTGGAGAACCCGGAGGGGGTTCCGCGGGGACTGCACATCGATGAGATAGGTGACTTGGCTCTTCCGCTCGATCACCTTGAAGGGCCCAGTCCATTTATCCTGGAGAGCGCAGGGTCTCACCGGGGCCATGACCCAGACTTGTTGGCCTGGCTGAAACTCGACCAGCGTAGCATTCTGGTCATACCAGCGCTTCATTTCTTCTTGACTGGCCTCGAGGTTTGCTTCTGCGAGTTCCCTGAATTTTCGGGTCTGGTTGCGGAGCGCCAGGATGTATCGGAACACGTCTGGAGGAGTCCCCCGGGGGGTTGCTTCCCACCCCTCCTTGACCAGGCTCAGGGGTCCCCGGACGGGGTGTCCATATAACAGTTCGAATGGGCTGAATCCCAGGGATTTTTGGGGAACCTCCCGGTAGGCGAACAGGAGACATGGGAGGAGGACGTCCCACCTCCGGCGTAGGGGTTCCTCGAGGCCCATGATCATCCCTTTCAGTGTCTTGTTAAAGCGCTCGACTAGGCCGTTTCCTTGGGGGTGGTACGGGGTGGTGAATTTGTACGATACTCCGCACTGCTGCCAGAGGGACTACATATATCGGGAGATAAAGTTCGTACCCCGGTCACTCACGACTTCGCGGGGAAACCCCATGCAGGAGAAGATCCTCATCAAGGCCCGACGCACCACGGGGGCCGTTACGGTGCGGAGGGGGATGGCTTCGGGGTAACGGGTGGCATGGTCCACCAGGACGAGGATGAACCGGTGGCCCTGAGCGGTCTTAGGGTCCAGTGGTCCGACAATGTCGATTCCTACCCGCTCAAAAGGGGTACTGACGACGGGGAAGGGTTGGAGCGGAGCCTTGCGCTTGCCCCCACTCTTTCCACTGGCCTGGCACGTGGGGCAGGACTTGCAGTGGGCCTCCACAATGGCTCGCATCTTGGGCCAGTAGAAGTGGGTGACGAGTCGCTGGTAGGTCTTATCTTGGCCTAAGTGTCCGGCCAGGGGTACATCATGGGCCAGGCCCAGGAGGAGACTTCGGAAGCGTAGGGGTACTACTAGTACTCGGGCCGATCCCAACTCGGCCGACTTCTGTTCACTGTACAGCAGTCCGTTCTCCCAGTATACCCAGTGGGTGCCAGTCCGGTCGCCTGCTGCTTGGGCCTCGGCCTGTTGTCGGGGTCCAATGAGGGACGGGCAGGTGGATTGTTCTTGGCAGAACTCTTCACGGGAGGGGCCCCCTTCGCAGGGCCACGGGGCCAGTTCTGGCAAGTCCCCGAGTTTGGTCAGGGTTGCGGAGTCGGAAGGCCCGGATTCTTCGCCGGGAGTGGTTGGTTCGTCCAGAAGGGGGTCGTTGGCCTCTGGTGGTGTATCCCGGCTCTCGGGGATGGTGGCGGTGTTCAGGGGCATGGCCTCTCTCCCCTCGGAGGAAGGCGCCCGGAGAGTCATCGAGCGCGTAGTGGCGCATACCCACTCGGGTAGGCCCATCATCTCAAGGTGGGCCCTTCGTTCCACTTGTCCCCACGGAGAGTTCTCCAGGTCGTTGCCCAGGAGGCAGTCCACGGGCTGGGAGGTTCGGACCGCTACTTTTAACTTGCCGGTGACTCCCCCCCATTCGAAGGGGACTAGGGCCATCCGGCAGAGGCTCTCGGAATTGTCTGATGAGATGACGGGGCAAAAGCCGTCAGGCAGGATCTGATCCTCGGAAATCGGGTGACAGTGAACCGCCGTGACACTCGCCCCCGTGTCTCGGAGCCCCTCGATGCGGTGACCGTTGACCGTCACCTGCTGTCGGTACTTCTTTGTGTTGGCGGGCAGGGGCGTTCCGTGGACCATCTCCCGGTCCCCTAGGGAGACCAAGGCCATGGCGGCTGGTTCCCATTCTTCGGAGTCTTCCATCTCTTCCCCCAGGGCTACAGAGGCCATCTGTCGAGCCGGCGGGGTTGTGGTGGTGGTCCGCTGGTACAGGGGACACTGAGGGTCACTGGCATAGTGTCCGGTCTGCTGGCAGCGGAAACAGGTGATTCTCCCTCGGGGTCCCGGCCTCCCTGGTGGCCCGGTGCTGGCCGGAGGCGGAGCTGGAAAGGGCGGAGATTGTCCTCTGGGAGGGCTGAGCGGGGATCCCCCCGGGAGCTCCCTTTGCCTGCCTTGGTTCCCTCCGCTCCTCTGGCGGGGGGGTCCTTGATGGTGGCGACCGTAGACCCCCACGGGGCCCCGGTAGGTCCGGGTGTTCACCCACCGGTCAGCCTCGACGGCCAGTTTCCGAGGGTCTGTGAGTTTGCTGTCCAGGAGGTGCTGGCGCAGCTCTACGAAGCAATTAGCGGCCAAGTGTTCCCATGCGATTAGGTCGAACAGCTCCTCAAAAGTGGAGACCTTGCTGCCCTTGATCCATCCGTCCAAGGCCCCGGCTGTAAAAGTTCACGTACTCCACCCATGTAGTACCGGGTATCTTTTTGCAGTCTCTAAACCGTTGCCGGTACATTTCAGGGGTGAGCCCATATCTGGCTACCAGGGCCTCTTTCATGTGACTGTAGGAGTTCATCACGGTGGAGGGCAGGTCCAGCAGGGTATCTCTCCCCTCACTCAGGAACCGGCCCCACAGCCCAGCCCCCCAGTCTTTCTGCGGGACTCGGTGGGAGGTCATGGCGACTTCGTAGGCCTTGAACCATTGCTGAATGTCGTCGTTCTTATAGTATTCTTTCACCACATCTTTGGGGATGTGGACCTTTGGTTCCACGGTGGAGGAGATGGGTTGTGTTTCTGAGGGTCGGGCCTCCGCCCTCTTGGCCTTGAGCTCGATTTCTTTTAGGCTACGTTCGTGCTCTAGTTGGAGTTTCTTTTCTTCGTGTTCTCTCTGTCGTTTCTTTTCCTCTAGTTCTCCGTGTAGGCGTAACTGTTCTACTGCCAGTTTTTTCTCAGCCAGTTTTATCTCTCCTTCGATTTTTAGTTTTGCTAGTTCCAGTTCGTGGTTGCGACTTCTTTCTCGGTCCGCTAGTTCCTCTGGGGATAGGCCCCCCTCGGGGGCGCCGTTCCTCCCCGGGCTGCTTCGTGGTTCGTTGGGGTGCTCTCCTTCTGCTTGTGACCGGGGAGTTTCTGCCTTGACCCAGGTTTTCAATGCCCCCTGGAAGTCTTCTTTCGTGCTTAGTCCGGTGGTAGCGATTCCAAAGTCTTTGCAAAATTGTTTCAGTTCTCGGTGCGTATACGATTCTAACTGGTCCTTTTGAAATGCCGTGCTGGGGTTGGTGCCTGCGGCACCTAGGGAAGTTTCGACTTCCATTCTTCTTGGTGGTGCGTTAGCCGTTTACTGCACGATCTCTAGGTGTTGGCTCGGATCCCGTCGCCTGCCACCAAATGTTGGAAAGCGTTCCCCGGGGAGGCTGCGGAATGGGTTCCTGACCACCCTGAGGCCCACCTTTCCCAGAATTAGGCCGAGCAAGAGCAGGGAGGCCCTTCCTGGAAGGGTCTCGCACCTAGGATCGCACGCGCTGCGCTTACTCTCTCTTCGGATAGAGGGACACCACACAGTAGGTCGTTACAAGGCAATAAGCTTTTATCGGTAGTTGTCAGGGATCTTTATGATCCGGCAGGCAGGTGCAGAATTAATGCCACAAGCGGCAGCGATCTTGTGATGATGGGGAAAGGGGTAGCGGGACAGTCTTTGAATCAGTGTCTCTGCGAGGTATCCGGCGCACAGCTCTCAATCCTCGAGCTGAGGGGATGTTGCTTCTCTTGGCAATCTCTGCCGATTCTCGTGGAGGAGCGGGCCGCGAGTCACTCAGCAGGCACCGGAGAGTTGTAGTTCAGGGAGCCGCGACGGCGTCAGCAGGGCTCAGATGGTTCAGAATTCGAGGAGCCGCGACGGCGTCAGCAGGGCTCAGATGGTTCAGAGTTCGAGGAGCCGCGACGGCGTCAGCAGGGCTCAGATGGTTCAGAATTCGAGGAGCCGCGACGGCGTCAGCAGGGCTCGGTTGGTTCAGAGTTCGGGGAGCCGCGACCAGGTCAGCAGGCTCTCGTCAATCCAGGTCTTCTCTGCCTCTCGTCCCTTCAGCACCCCTTGTTATACTCCCCCTCCTCTTTGAAGTCCGGAGTCCTCGCGGAGAGGGGTCTGGTGCCTGGGGGGCGGTGTGTCGGGGTTTCCTGTCGCTCAGTCCCTTGATCTGTTCAGATGTGTCCGGGAGGGACTCCAGACGCCCAGCAGGAGAGGCGCCCGCTCACCGGGGGCATGGTGGCCGATCGAAACCTCCCTCGGGGAAGGGACCAGAGGTATGACAGAGTCGGCGCCTCTCGGTCTGGTTTGGGGGGGTCTCGTTCTCCCTCGGCCGGGCATGCGTGTTGGGGATCTGGGCGGCCCTCGAGATGTTGGTCCACGGAAGCTGGAAGGCCGTGCACACGAGGTTCGGCGTGTTTGTAGTGTGACTTGCTGGTCGGGAGGGCCCACGCCACGAGGCCGGTCTCACATCTAACATATGAGAGCATGCAACTGCGTCTTCAAATTTAAAATGCTATATGTCAGAGATATAATATTCATGAACAGCGCTGAGCAGGTGGGCCAGAATTTACCAGATCAATTAGCTGTGCCCCAAACAGCCTTCCTGTGAGTCTACTTCTTTAATTTGATAGATTCCATTCCCCTGCTTTTTTATTTTAAACATGTGTCCCAGGATGGCAGAAATAGCCAAGGCCCACAGATAAGGCTCGGAGTTCGGGGCAGGGCGGGTAGAGAAGGAAAAGGACTCTTGTCTCTTCCTTCTTGCCCAGAGAAGAACAGGACAGTGTCCACTTCTGGTCTGCCGCTGGCAAAAGCACTCACTGATATCTGAATAATTAATGTAAAAGCGTCAAGGTAACCATGTTGTTCCTGCTTACATTTCACATGCTTTACTTAAACTTGCATTCCCTATGAGTGTTTGCTTTCTCCATGATTTTGTAACTTTTTTTAGGCAGCATATTACTCTCGTCTAATGCGTAATTTGAATTGTGTCGCATCCAGGAGTTT
The DNA here is from genome assembly GCF_964204655.1 of Triturus cristatus. Lineage (NCBI taxonomy): Eukaryota > Metazoa > Chordata > Amphibia > Caudata > Salamandridae > Triturus > Triturus cristatus. Next base: position 837,373,461 of record NC_140591.1, read on the forward strand.
ATAGCGGGCCACAATTGGGTGGTAGCTGAAGGCAGTGCAAGTTTCTCTCAGTGGGACAGTATGGTGTTCAGTGGAGGAGAGGATGTGGCACTATGGTCAGAGCTGCCGAGTTTGGAACTTGGGAACCAGGTTCAGCCTTCATGACCAGTCCAACGGACCACTCTACCTTAGAAGACCGGGTGTCTTTGCACCATTATGCGTACCCTAACGGTGGCAACTGTGGGTTAACCGTAAAGGTCTGTCAACCACAATCCATACCGAAGTTCACCTCCAGTCTGGCAGGCAGGCCTATGAAGCAGCACACCCTAGCGCAACAGTCACTGAGGTCACAGGACCCTTGAGAAGGGTGGCTCTAGGGTGGTGCCATCGCACCAGGCGCTGACTTCGGTGGGGTGACATGCTAGCAGAAAAGTTTCAGAGTATGGTGCAAAGTGGGAATCTTTTCACTTGCTGGCTAGTCCCTTGTAGGATCCTCCTTAAGGAAAAGTCTTGGAACAACGTGAGAGTGTGTCCAGAAAAAAAAACTCATAAGAAAAAAGCTGAAGGCAGAAACACCGAAGTCCTAAGATCCAGTTGTAGAGAAGATGGAAAATAACCCACTAGATCAGTTAACTGAAAAGCTGCTCTGCGCATCAGCCTATGGCAGTATGCAGTCAGATGTGTGTCCCGGGCCAGCCGACCGGACCGAAGTGGTAACTTAAGTTTTACTTGACAGTTACTGTAACACAGTAACACAGTAGTTAAGCAGTACGGAAGAGGTTAAATTAGTGAAAGTGACTACTATTAGCAGAACCACAGCCGCCATGCCACCACCATGGTCATGAATATGCTGCCCGTGGGTGACGGTGCCCTGGCTTGGTGGCCCAAGCCAAACCAACAAATGCAAATTTTTGTTTGGGTGCGTGACTCCACAGTCCACCCTCGAAATCCATCAGAGTGTTCAGAGAAAACACAGACCCTCAACAAACTCCTGTAAGAACACGTGGGTTTGGAAAAGATGCCTGCCTGCAGTGCAGTTTCATTTCTCTGGATTGCTTCATGTGACTGACTGCCTGGAATCAACGCGTCCTCAGTTATTTTGAATAATGAGGTCATAAAAATAACTTCTCCCTCGGAGCTGAAGAAAACAGATTGTGGTGTGCAATTCATCGTCGGCTGCCTCAAGCCACTTCCCCTGTGCAGACTGTGGCTGGGCTCTTAATTGCCATTCAGCCTTTAATATTGCAAATGCGCATTCAAGTTGTGTATCACTTGATGCATTTATTTAGCATATTTATAAATACATAAAAAGGTTAAAAACACGCCGGAAACGTGAATAGCCGACATAGTGAACAAAGGCACAATGTGGACAGAATGTGGCCTCACGGTTATGTGGTAGAGGTAGGAACTGGGGAACGGTGTTCGAGTCTCCGCAGGGACGCTCAAGAATGTGTGTTTTTGGGCAAATCAGTCAATCTCCCTGTGCCTAACAAATGATGGAGCCGGATTCTTTTATCTGCCCAATTATCTACAAGAACCCACTCAGGTCGCCAGGATCTTTTTACTTGCTTAATAGCGTAGAGGGAAGAAACACAATTATCAGAACGTATTTACTGCAGCTTGACATTGTTCGTAAAGGATGACTCAAAGTCTGGGAAGTTGACCTTTTATTATCAGCAAAAACATCGGAATATAAAGGCACCTCAATACAAGGCACAAAAGATAAATGGGGACTAACACAAATGCTACTCTACGAAGTATCCGCATCCGACTAAAGATAAAAAGGATTACAGCTTCTAAAAGCATCAGGTACAAAATAGGTATCGTGATTTCAAATTTCAAAGTCATTAATCATAGCATTTCTGTCCCTACTCTATACTAAAGTGACATCCCTACATAATATTCCCCTTTCAGGTGAGAAAAGCATAAAAAGGTGTCAGCAGTGAAACTTCCTAAGAAGTCTTCACTGGATGAGAGCTCGATCTATGGTGCTCCTTCTAGCCTCCCTCCTAAGTCTCATCTGACCAACCCACGGGGCACTGTCCCTAATACGAAACCCCAAAAACTTGGTACACGCCCTTCAGCACCCCCCTTCTAGCAGGTCTTCCTTCTGTGTTTTTCCATCCAGACTTTTTCATCTCTCTTTGTTCATCTCTTTGACCTTGGGTCCCAGGCTCCTTCCGTACCAGGAGTTGCGATTTCACATTCCAATTCACTCCCCTCCGGTCTACTCCTTCTGTCTCGATTCCTTCAACAAAGACTTATTCTAACTTAACGAGCTAAATGCCCTTGCACCTGCAATAAAACAGGGAACGGAAAAATCCACGCATCATGAAGTTCTATATTTCACTACAATTTGAGCTTTACTAAAACCCTGTCAGCCTAATAAGCAAAGCTAAAATAAGGAACGAAGTGGCCTTCTCCTTTACTTTGACAATTAGGCCTTGCAAAATAAACGCATTACAATCCTTATTTCAGCATACTTATACGTGAGCAACCTACATTCTAACTTTTAACATGATCTACAAGTGCTTAATACATCGCATCATTGCAGAATTCAAACATTAAAACGTAATACAAATACATTTCATAATAACTGATGGCCACTATTTCTTTCGAGGCCTGATTACATTTCTACATCTCTATGTCAATGAATATATTTCTATAATGATTCTAAACACTCTTGGATTATATACGGGTGCTGACTAACAGTGAATATGGTGCACCCCTACAAATCTTAACACCAGTGACGCTCTCTCACAAACATGATTGCATGTGTATTTAATGCAGCTGGTGCTTATGTAAAGCGGTTTGATACCTCCGGGTCTAGTTAGCGGTAGATAAAACTCCACATATAATGTGAGAGTGAAGAGTAAAAGGTAAATATAGTAGTGAACAAAGGCAGAATGTGGCCTTACGGACAAGTAACAAATAAAAAGCGAGCTATTCAGGAAGGTGCCTTACAATTTGCAGGGACTTTAGGCTATAGTCCAAGTTGTAACGCTTTAAAATGCAAATGTAATGGTTGTGTTTGATGTTACAGTATTGTGCAGAAGACAGGTGTGTTGCAAATAAAAAAAAAAGTATTTGTACGATTTTGTGCAAGTTATTCCTGAAAAACATTTTGTATAAAGCTTGCCATATGATAAAAGCAGCAGCGCCTGTTTTCTTACAAATTAAGCAGTAGTAAAGCGGCTGTAGGTAACCCACAAACAATAAGGAACTGCAACTGGCTGGGTACATGTGCATTGCGGGGTAAGTTGCTTTTGAAAGTAAAATAAACGCGAGTGCTGACAAAGTAGATATGGCCATTGGGGGTACACATGGATGTGCGTAAAAGGCACGTCTGGAAGCGGATGTATATATGAGTTGTTGTAAGTCACATACTATGCTGATAATTAGGAAGGCAAACAACAAACATTTTATAAAACTCTGCCGCCTATTAAGAGCCCCGGCACCTCTTTAGTGACAAATTAAGCACTGGTGACCTGGAAGCAAATGACGCGTTTGTAAGCTTGCTGCATTTCTTCTCATAATAGAGCGCAGCTGCAGGGTGACTGTGTGCCTCTGTTAACGTTTTCATGTTAATGGCAGCGCCCTTCATGGGCTGCAATTAACATGAAAACTTTAAAAAAGGCACACTATCACCCCGCACTGTGGAGACTAGAAATTCTTTCTACAGAGAACGAAAACAATGAGGCATTAATACTTATCATAGACCGGCCTCCCAGGGAAAATTATTGGGTAAAACAATGTTTAAATGTGAGATGAAAGAGCGATCTGTAAGTGAGGAAGAAGTAGTGAAGGATTGTTTCGTGGGATTAAGAGAAATGATAGTTAACAACATAGGGTAAGAGGTTAGAGCAGAAGGTGATGGATGTAACGAAAAGAATATAGGACTGAACACCAGTCAAAATTGAGTATGGTTTGGAGAAGTCGGTCTTATTGTAAATTGGTATGAAAAAGAATGAGAGTAAGAAATGTGAAAGGAGAGGAGGGGTCTTGTGAGATTTGGCAGTTGAAAATGACTAGCTACACAGTGGAGGAAAAGACTACAGTCGAGGATGGAGGGGAAAGGCAGAGAAAGAATAAAAGACAACATTACTATCACGGGAGACCCTATATAGGTGTTTTTTTAATTTTTACAGGAATTTAATTTAGTCTATATGTTAATGGAGGTCTTCGGGTAAGGAGTTTCAAAGTTTTAGGCTGACCCAGAAAAAACTGGGTTGCAAGGTGTGTTTTGAGTTTCTAGAATTCAAGCCTAAAAATCCTTTCTGCTCCTTAGGTTTTCACATGTCAGAAATGCAAAAAGAGGATCATAGCCGCAGCCCAGCTCTATTTAGAGAAGAAATACAGCAAGTTTACAAACGCAGCATGTGCTGTTAAGTGATTCTAAAAGCACACACTGTGTTTCTGCATTTCTTTTGTTTTCTAGAGTTTGGCTGCAGGCAGATTTGTGCTTTTGTTTACAGCCGCACTCTAGAAAACAAAAGACGTTTAGCAAGAGGGAGCACTTGCTAAATGCAGCGGCGGCACAAATGCTCTCGGGGATGTGCGCCCCACAGACACAGATGTGCGCGCTCCGGGTCACAGAGGTGAGCGGGCGCGCAGGCGTGCGCGTTCGTGGGAACACTGCCCAGGACTAATATGTTATAGTGAGTTTCAGTGCTGTCAGCATAATTGTCCAAAAAGGAAGTAAGAGCTCTAAGGTGCTCTAGCTCATCACTTCTAGTGAACGAGTTATAAAATTTACCACTAGAAGAGTTGGCAGATTCTTCCCTGTCAGTTCTACTGCCAAAAGTTTGGGGGAACATGATTCAATCAAGTTTGCTTTGTATAACAACTTAAGGTTGATCAACAGTAGTTGCCCCTCCCCCTCGCTCTACCCATCCTGGACGGTATATCACATTTACAAAAAGATATAAACCCGTCCAGATAATAGGTTTCATTAGCCTCCCATGTTTCCTGAAGGGCTATGATATAATGTGTAGCAAGGAAAAGTTCCCAGCTGACATCACCCCTTTTAGCCCTTAGACCAGCGATATTCCATGATAAAACTGTCATACTGCCTCCATTACTTAGTGTCAAGATAGAGCTAGAATTTGCTATACCAGGTGGAGGAGGCTGGTAGTTCAAAGGAGAAGATGTAATAGAGTTTGGTGGACTGACCGTGGGAGCATGTGTTTCATCATCTGGGTTTTCCACCAGATTGTCTAATGCCGCTGATGCTATATTGCTAACGGGTAGTCAGTCTTGGGCATCTAGTCCAGAGAGTACCTGGAACCTATTTGACAAAGAGATGGAGGGAACTATCCGCGTCAAAGTACTCGGTGGGGGCTTGTAAAAATATCCCAGTGGCAAGGCCTGGATGGAAGTGGCAGACATGGGGCAAGGATCCTGTGCCCTTAAGATCATCTGGACAATCGAGGGATTTCGAAAATTAATAACCACACAATCCCCCTCGATATTCTTTAGTGACCGACCCACCCACCCACCCAACTCTGTGCACCATAAGGATGTTATTACTCATGGATACCCTAAAGCCTTTATGTCTGGATAACCAATCTACGGTTTTATTACGCAGTTGGATCCAAGATTCAGTTTGGTCTGATCTGAGCGGGGGAGCATCAGCCAGAACTAAGACATAGAGACATGCGGCCGGGGGCAGATCTAAGACGGCCCCAGAGGGCTTAGAGGTCACAACATTCGGCACAATGGGACCGTCTCTATAGTGATTACTGGGTTTTGTGGTGGGCTTGGCCTGATAAATGGATAATGGTCCCAGGGGGCCCACGGGCCTAGGCAGGATCTGATCAGCTGGACAAGAGGGATTCACCATGCCCCCTACCCCCTGGCCTTCAGGACTCAACTGTGCGATGTTCCCCCCGAACCAGATGTCAAGCACGATGGTCGGGACGTAACAAATCACGCATTACCGGTAGGCTCCTTGCCTACCCCATGGGCCACTTCCCTGTTGTAATCCCCCACACCGCCAATTGCCTCCAGCAACAACAGGGCCGCGGGTGCTTTAACCCCCCCTCGCGTTACATAGTGACACCCGCATGCCTCCGGATTAACTGGGAGATTGCTTGATTTTAAAAGAGATGACAATTTTTTTTCAATCGCCCCTAATTTACTCAAAAAAGGCACTAGGAGAACAGATATTAAAGTCTCCAAGCATTTCCAGTGCTCGGGGTCGCCTCCGTGATCCATCATAGTGTGGGGGTCGGGGTTTAGAATAAGAGGCGTGCCACCATTACATTTCGGGGAGAGACTCTCACATGTCCCTGGGGGTTGATATTTAAACTTAGCTATGGCCTTATTCCTCGTAGCCACACCTTCCCTTGTACGTTTTGCGGGCAGTTCTCTGTTCCCTCCCTCACCATTAGCTCCCATCCTGGGTTTGGAAGAGCATACCACACTTTCCCTTTCCCTAACAACTCTTTTGGATCTGGTGGCAGGGTCGCCTTGGGCTACACGGGACGTAGTTGAAGTATAAACTTGGGATAAGACAGGGGATGCGGGCAAGTCAGATATCTCCTCAGATGAGGTAGCCAGCGAGTCCCTAGGTAAGCTCAGCCTTGGGATTTGAATAAGTTCCGCAATGCCCAAGTGGTCCGCCTCCAGAGCCCCTGGTTAAAAGTTAGGCCATCAACTGGTCCCCCAGCCGGACTGGCAGCTAGTGCATCTAGATTTAGGCTGTCCATAGCTGGTGGGGCACCCGCGGGAGATTTGGCCAGGGTTATAGCCCCCAGTGATGATCTTTTTTGCCCTGCAAACGTCCCCAAAGAGAGCCTTTTTTCTGTGATCTGTATTTCGTGCGTTAAAACAGATTCCGCCCTTGATAGAAACGCATCCAGTGTTCCCTCTACCCTCACCACCCTCAGGCCTGTAGCCTGACGTTTAGTGGTCATGATCAGTGCCTCAATATATAACACCACCTTATAACACCACCTTCTCGCCCTGGCAGATAGGTCAGAAAAAAATGTAACATAAAAACAAACAATAACCTTACAGTTCGATCAGAGTCTGGGGCTCAAAGTCTTACACAGCGAAGGGGGGTGGCCCAGCCCAGCCTTCTCCAGACTCGGACGGGCTCAGACGGGCCTGCCCTTGGTCCGGGCTTCGTCCGAGCTGCGTCCCACACAGCGGTGGGAGAGGCTGCACTATAAGCGTGTTGGCCACGCCTCCCCCTCACTTGCGGCAGCTGCGGGCTGGAGCAGTGCACTCTGAAGGTTGTGGTCCTCCCCAGAGTGTGTGGAGCAAAGTAGGCAGTGCTGTAATATTCACGTAGCCCTTGGGACCCTCGTCCCACCAGGGGTTTGGAAAATAGTAGATGCAGCGTTGCAGGCGGCCAAACGACACAGGACACAGCAAGCAGGCAGATAACAAGATCCCCCATGCTGCGGGGGGAGAGGCTGCACTAAAAGCGCGTTGGCCATGCCTCCCCCTCACTCGCGGCAGCTGCGTGCTGGAGCAGTGCACTCTGGAGGTTGTGGTCCTCCCCAGAGTGTGTGTAGCAAAGTAGGCAGCGCTGTAATAGTTGCGTAGCCCCTGGGACCCTCGTCCCACCAGGGGTTTGGAAAATAGCAGATGCGGCATTGCAGGCAGCCAAAAGACACAGGATACAGCAAGCAGGCAGGTAACAGGATCCCCCACACCGCGGGGGCAGAGGCTGTGCTATAATCGCATTGGCCACGCCTTCCCATGGCGGTATGCTCACGCTAAGGCACATCCTGACCTATGGCCCAAACAAGAACCGAACTACTCACGGTTCCCAATAAGTAATTTGGTTGTTGTTTGGGCCATAGGTCAGGATGCGCATTAGCGTGCGCATACCGCCATGGTCCATGGTCCTGAGGAAAGCCTCGCTACTTGCTCACAGACGCTGAAACATGTCGACCTAATGTACAAAGAAAACGGATGTAACTGATCAATTTAATCAGTCTCTACATCCACACTGCACTATTTTTACTCTAGTCATACTACCCTATTATTAAAAAAAATTAAGGAGTAGCATAGGCTATTTTAACACCACTCACTGCACTATCACTTGCACCCAACACTCAAAAAATCCCACTCCGCTGTAATCAGGAGTTGTCGCACACCGGAGGGGCACTCGGCCTCTCTGGTGGGGGTCCAATGATAAAGCATGTCACCAACTAGGTTGGTGAGTGAGGACCCTTCAAAAAAACATGAGTGACTCCGCCCTCTAGCCTTCTCCACCTTGGCTTCACTCTTCTGTTGTTTATATAGATTATCCCTGGGAATAAGAGTGGAGTAATAATTCCCTCTCTCTCTCTTTGTTTTGATACATATTAATTTTGGAGCATTTCTAAATTCAGAACAGCAATTTTCTATCTTATTTCGATTTCACAATAACAACGGACGATATGTTTTGAGTTTGGTGCACCTCCTATTGCTTAAAGTACTTTGGGAATCTGTAACCAGTGGCACCAAAAGGTGACAGGTGCTGGAGTACTGTGCACGATCACCCTTATACGGCAGCAAAGATGTAGGGATAGTGCTATCCATTAAGTCCGTCACCTTGCATTGTTTTAGATTTTTCAAAGTGGCATGTGTGCGCTTTACATGTGCAAATGAATTTTTTGGGGGGTGCTTCAGGGGGCTTAGGCCCCCAGGCACCCTTGGCTTTGCATTTACTGATTTACGATTACCAATTAGGTAATCGCAAATTGGCTAATAGAAAACCATTCGCACCTATGGACCTTTCGGGCCATAGGAATGAATGGAGTATTACCTAATAGCAATTCTTTATTTACCTAATCACTATTTATCTAATAGCGATTCGGTAAAAATTGCTATTTAGTAATCACAAAATGCTATTTTGGTACATGTGGCCCCATCTGTTTTAAAAAAGCAGCCTCATTGTTCTTTGTTCTTTCTGATTTACAATGTTAGTAGTGTTAAAATGACAGCTTTTCTTTATTTTGTAAAAATCGAGAGCTAGAGATTAATACAACTAAGACCAAATTTATGGTTTTCGATCCAACCAAAACATCTCGCCCAAACCCCTCCCTAAATGGCACTCTCCTAGAGAGGGTGACTGTCTTCGATTACCTTGGCGTTACATTGTCCGAAACGTTTGAATGGGGCCCACAACTAGACAAGGCAGGCTTGAGGCCAGCGCAGCTTGTGGGAGGAATCACTAAATCATTTAGGAATTCCGTACACAAACCGCCAGGCCCTGTTGCCGAAATCTATAAAGTGCAAGCAAGGAGTGCTGCAATGTATGGAGCAGAACTATGGGGCCACCGTGCCTCCGGTGGACTGGCCAAAATAGAAAACCAATTTATGGGAAAGCCTTTGGGGTTACCGTCTAGCACTCCCCTCATCCCTCTGCGTCTGGATTTAGGATTTAAACCCATTGCAGAAGAGATTGGATTAAGACTATTGACCTTCTGGCGCGGACTGTGGGTGATCCCTGAATTGGTATCTTATCAAACTGAACTCAAGGGGGTCCTGGGACTACCGGGGCTGGGAAAATTGCCATGGTTTAAGCACATTAAAGAACTAATCCCGAGGAAGTGTCCCCAACAATATCTCGATTACATCTTGTGAGAGCCTATAGAGCACTCATACTAGTCGATCTGCAGGCGCACACTAAACTCAGCCACTTAATGGCTGAATTTTTTAATATAAAAACCGAGTATCGCTTTGAGTCCTTTCTGGATGATATACAGCCCCCCATGGCAAGGAAGCTGTATATCCAGTTCAGAACAGGGATCCTCCCGGTTAATGCTTTCACAAATGGAGAAAAGATCTAAGATCTTTCTGTTGGCTGTCCTGCCTGTAATAGCCCTGATGAGACCGACATACATATTCTTTTCTTCTGCCCTGGTTATAAACCTGCCAGACGGCGTTGGCTCATATCATTATGTAGAAACTTGGGTTGTACACAGTGTTTGGAGGTGGATAGAATTCTAAGATCTGACACACATCCCCCTATAGTCTTTGCTGTGTCCCGTTTCCTTAACTCTATGTGGCACAGACGTAGGGCCTTTTTTAGCACATCTTCTTAACTGTAAAAAATGTTCTCCGCAGTCTTGTTGTTTTTAGTTTTAAAATTTTTACATCTTTTATTTGGTTTTAATCATTCTTGTTTTTAACCGGTGTAAAGATATTGGACAAACAAAAAACAAAATCTCTTTTGGATATACTATGTAATATGTCTTCAATGAACTGCTAAGATCTGTCTATTATTGCTATACTTGTATATGAATTTTTACTTTTTATGACCGTTTATGAACGAAATAAAGTTTGTTGAAATGGAAATAACATGTTTTAGTTAATTAATCTTGAATGCAGCAGTTTACATGGTGTACAGAGCAACATTTGTTGACAATATATATATATATTAAATGCATTTTATTATTTGCATAAGTTTAATTCAAAATAAAAAACTATTTTAAAGCAGGTGCACATTTATGCTGGGAGCTGCAACTATTGACAATGGAAAGTAGGAAAAACTAATGAAAAGAAAAAAATAAATGTCCAAACAGCATCTCCTTTGAAAACAGGAAAGAGGGTGATGAAAAAAATCATGGAAATATATTTTCTTCACTGATTTATATTGGAGAGAAAGCAATTTTTGCCAGGGAACAGCTAAAATAAATACCACCTGACTTAAAAATCAGGAGTCTCCTGTTTGGATCAGGAGTATGGCTCTGTATATATCTTCCTGCAGTCTAAAAAACAACTCCCATTCATTTAAAAAGAAGATAAATAACCTTCAATGTCTACCAAAATGTTACTATTTTAAAATATTTACAGCATTAAGTGACAAAGAAGATGGGTAGCTTCAGTAAACAGATGCAGAAAGGGAAGCAAGTTAGGGAAGCAAGTAAGGTAGGCACTTCGCTCAGTAACTGTTTTTATCCCTCTTAAAACATATTTTGCCATAAATTATTAAAGCCCATGCTTTCTTTTACATTTTTTAAACCAGAGGATTTGAGATCTGCTTTAACACGGCAAAGTTCATCAACTTAAACCTGTTCCTTAGAAAAAGCGTTTACCTCAACAATACAAATTCCTGCAAAACGTTGCTCAGGAGTAAGTACCTCACTGCATATAGAAAGTTATCACTCTGGCAGTCTATTGGAAATATGTAGTGAAGTACACAGCAGCGACTTACACAGGTAAATGTGGTGAGGCGGTGGGGCGGGGGTGGGGCAGGGCGGGGTGGGGGGTTGTGGAATCCAACATATGACAGGAATGTGAAAACTGACTAAATAAATAAATAAAAACCACTACCTTGCGCTTGCCACATTGCCGAAGTCTGCAATGCGGTGAGCGCAAGGTAAGTGGTTTTATTTATTTAGTTAGTTTTCACATTTCCTTCATATGTCCGATTCCACTACACCCCACTCGCCCCACCCCCGCCCTGCCTCATCGCCCCACAGTATTTATCTGTGAGAGCTGCAGCTGGAGGTACAGAGGAACAAATGGGGATAAATGGACATACTGCTGCTGCAGTGTATGCTTTACTTAGCATGCCAGACATCTTTTCTGACAGGAATGAGGAAGATATTTGAGAATTTCTGGAAAATGTGTCATCATATTAGCTTTTTACAGCACCAGCCATGATTTCTATGACTAAATGGAACACCTGCAGTTTCTGTTTGAGAGCTCCTGTTACTGCAACATAGTTTTCAGGATTGTCTCACTTCAGTATGAATTTAGAATGCTACTGCTTGTAGTTTTGCATTAATTGTGTGAGGTGAAGCTGCAGTAGATCACTCCTGCCGTCAGAGGTACATGGTTACCTAAGCATGTCACACTTTTTTCCTCACTTGGGTGAGGAATGTAGTTGTTGATTTATAGAACACTTGCCCTCATTTTAGCTGTTGGAGCACGTTCTAAAATTTCCCAGAGAGAATCATGAGAGAAAATCGTCTTCACTCAAGCATGATTGACCAAATCCCAGCAAAGGATCAGGATTTTCCTCAGGGTAAAATCACCTTCAGAACACACAATAATTCTTAACATTAGATACATACCTTCAACAGATGATTTATATTGATTAAAATGTGTTATTGTCATTTCTGTATGCACCTTTTGTACACCTCGAAATTAGCCATTCACTAAAATGCATTTCAATGGGACAAAATTGGTGTAGCCTTATCACCAAAAACCTAAAAGCTATGTATCTCGTAACCTTCCATCTAAATAGTCCCATGAAAAACACTCCTTCAACAAACATTTTGTAAATGTCAACGCAAATTTGCCTCAGGTTCTCTGACACTACCCCAGTCTGACTCCTGGGAGTGACTTACCCCTTGGTAGGTCACTTCCAGGAGTTACTTAAGTGCCAAAAGATTCTAAAATAATAAAACTACAGACATAAAATTTGGATGAAAAGTGCTATTTATAAAGTATATGGGTTGGTCACAGTAGTTGAGTGTTTCCTATATGTATATGGACATTGTGCATATACGTGACTATTACAAAATCATATATTGAATGAATATTTAAAGGTATGTCGATATTTACAGGCCTGGACAAGATTTGTATAAAATGTTTTGTTAAAAATTAAAATAAAACCTCCTCAGCATAAAAGAATGTTTGTAATATTAGTACATTTTACGTCTATGGCCTTGTTTATTTAAGTGTTTATTAGAAATTATATATGATTGCAATACATGATGGGGGCGTGGCTTGTCAGAGCAAGATCCTGGATGTGCCTTAGTACTGCTCTGCAAAACGCCCGAATTATCCGGCAATTCTAAAGCCCGGGGTCAGCCGCCCACCGTCCTGAGCTGTGCCCGATGACCCAGAGCAAGTGCTGGATTACACGACACTTAGGACCGGGACTGCGAGATTCACCCATGCCATCGATCCCAACCAGAGGCCAGGTGCACCCGGCCAGCACAGAACGCTGAAGCAATCAGAGGCTGCTTGCTGCAGGACACTCTTCAATACAGCCACACTGGAGTTCGGCTCTCCTGAGCCACCCTACGACATATCAAGGGCCATCGGCTCTCACCTGAACTCCTAGGGCTGCGTGGAGTTGCGACCGAGTTGCAATGAACCTGCAAGGCCCCACGGCAGGTGCCGCTTGAAATCCGACAGAACTGAGCGGACGCCGCTGGCGGGCGCGGTGAGACCCAGGCACAAGGTACATGCTTCATGTGAGTGGTGCTGGTGCCGACAGCCGCTACTGGAGACGACAGAGAACTCACTGCGGTGAGGGGAAGTCACTGTGCTCTAGATCGGGTTGTGTTTGAGGCCGACAGACTAGATATGTCTCTCTAGCAGCAAAAAAATGCAGCAGCTCACAATACTGGAGCGCGGCATCCAGACCTGACTTGCCTAGGCCTGTGTCTACTTTTGACTGCCAGTGTACCGGGCGCATGTGCCTGGTGGCAGAGCAAACAAAAGGGAAGAGGTGGCTTTGATGGTAATAACTGAAGAGTTTTGCAGTGCCCTGGAGACCTGGAGTGTATAATTGACAATAAAGTGCAAAGGGGAACCCCCCACCCCTGCGGCCCCTCCTCCTCTCGCTCCCCGATGCCATACTCTCTGCGAGGTGTCTAGAAGGAGAGGGGAGGTCAGGAATGCTTTGTTGCGAACTCTGGTCATAGCTTCACATGATTGGTGCATTCTTCACCAAGCAGCACAATTACAAAGGACTCATCTTTGGTGTACCTGAGACAACCACTCCCTGACATAACTATACACAGCGTACCACTCTTTAGCTCTTCTTTCACAGCACACCCCACTCCCTTTTGGCTAATTGCAGTGAATTGGTCATAGTTTGGAGATGAGGCGGAGGCAGACTTTACAGTCTTAAGCGCACATTACTGAAACAGCAATCATCACCACCAGAACTCCCAAATGGGGCGTACTAAAGGAACATACTTCAAAGCTTCTTCCAGGTCCTCCTCAGTGATGGACGCTGACCAGACAGAGTCTCAGACTCAACAGACCTCACAACAGGGAGACAGATTTGATGCAGTACTCCAAGCTATAGAGAGATCTCAAATCTCCCTGGGATTTAAAATTGACAAAGTAGCAGCAGAACTTATGCTCTTCCATGCCGAGCATACGAAGTTGTCAAAACGCGTTACCACTGTTGAACAAACCCTATCTGTACTGCAGCCAAGCACAGACATCATGGAGAAGCAGATGAGGGAATATGAAAACAGGCTCCGACACTTAGAAAACAGGATGGAGGATGCAGAGGGACGCTCTAGGCATCACAATGATTCCTCATTGGTCTGGCGGAGGGCGTGGAGGGCCAAGATGCAGTGATATTCACTGAAGAACGGTTACAGGAGATTTTACCAGCGGCATCTCTGTCACCCTTCTTCTCTGTTGAAAGGGCAAATCGCGTACCACTCAAAAGGCCAGCCGAGGGATCCAACCCCCACCCTTTTCTGTTTACGAAACTCCATTACCGGGACCGATACTCCATATTACGGGAAACCCGGAAGCTGCAGGAGATTAGAGAAGAGATTACCAAAGTGATGTTTTTTCCTGACTACACTGTTGGAGTACAGCGCCAACGCAGCTCCTTCTTAGCTGTAAAGCAACAACTTCGGCAGGTTGATATCCAATACTCACTGCTTTTCCCCGTGAGACTGCGTATAGTAACTGATGGTAAAACCAGGTTTTTCAACATGTTGCAGAATATCTGGGATTGGCTGAAAGAATCAGGGTGATTTTCAGGCCCCAGACCTACTGGCAGAAGACGCGTACAATGAGATTTGATGAAACAACCAGAATGGCGCAAACAACGGAAGAGAATACATACACCAAAGTTGGTTGTGATACCGAACCTGAAACAAATCATTCTGGAACGTCAACAGGCTGTACAGGAAGCAAAGCGGATATCGGATTTGACCAAAGTGGTGTCAGCCTGGTCATCCGATGACAAATGCTCCTCTATTGCTGGCCCCTCTGACGCTAACTCCCTGATTCTGCCAGATGTCCCCCCACAGATGTCAGAGGAACTCATTTAATGGAAGCTCTATTCTTTGTATAACTATGATTTCCACTGTGATATTCAAGGTTAGTCTGTATAACACCTGAATGCTATTGCTTGGCCTGGGGGCATTGGGGAGGTTGGGTTGGGGGGAAAGGAAACTGACCTCCACTTCAGATGAAGGCACGCTCAGGGGACTCATCTCACACACACACACACATAACCCAGTCACCCTGAAGGGCACTGATTCTCCTAGCTGAAGGGTGATTATATTACACACGGATGCTTTGTAAGCTACCTGCTCCTGACCCCACACAATTTAGGGGATATTTTGTTCCGCTCTTCTTCCACCTTTAGTTTGGGCAGTCTGTTTCGGTTGTGAGACCTGCCTTTTTAGTATTCTAAGACAGCCATATTGGCGTTGAGTTCTATAATAAGTCCTCCTGGACACTACTATACCTACTTTATACTAACCCTGGATGTCACTCTCAAACCACTCATGACTTAAGCAGCTGAACGCAACCTTTACATGGCAATACAATGCATTATGGCCAGGAACGCTCAGGGCTTATGCACTCCATCTCGCAAGTACGCAGTATATGCCTAGCTCAAAAGGCATAGCATACAGATAGCCCTCCTCCAAGATTCACATTTGACATATTCAGAAACAAATAAACTACAACGTAGATGGCGGGGCAGGTCTTTGCCACAAACTTCTCAGCATTTGCCCGCAGAGCACGTATCTGTCCCCCTCCTAGTGGAAGAGGTGATCATGGACACTGAGGGAAGATATGTGATTCTTAAAGGTAAATTAGATGGGAGATGCCTTTTATTGGGCACAATATATGCGCCTAATAAAGATCAAGGGCCCTTTTGGAACTCAGTATCATCCATGCTCTCCAGTTGGTGTGAACTGCCCTGGGTGATAGGGGGTATTTTAACAGCATACTGGATACAACCTTGGACCACACATTCCCACTGCTACGCTGTACAGGTGTGTCTGCGGGGGCCTCACTGCTAGGGACCTGGGTGACAGGCTGGGGACTGACAGATGTGTGGAACCAACATAACCCTGACACTCGTGTATATTCTTTCTACTTGGCCCGCATACCCTTCATGTCCGCTTAGCTAAGATTCTCTGCAGCCTTAATTTACTATCTTACATGCAGCAGGCTGAATACTTAGGGCATACAGATTCAGATCATAATCCACATTTTATCTCACTGATCTGGGATGCGCGGCACCCCCTGATCCCAACATGGCACTTTCAGCCTGCTATGCTTGAGGATCCTTCCTTTCTAGACTCTGTCCACATGACCCCTGAGGACTATTTCGCTCACAACGCAGGTACGACATCATCGGCTTTTATAGAGTGGGATGTATTTAAAGTGAAGGTGCGGATGGATGTTTGGGTCTGGGTTGTTGGTTACGGAGGCAGGAGGATGCGGACCTTTAAGAGGTAGAGCGTGAGTTGCTGTCACTGGAGACACAGGTGTCCGTGGATTCCACATGCTCCCCAAGGCTATTAAAGGCAAGGTCTAAACATACTGAACTGATCGAAAGACTGGGATGCCTGAACTATGCGGCTCACTCATTCAAAACACATGCAAAAGCAGCCCGTTCAGGTACCCTACTTGCCTGGATGATCAAGCAGGAACAGTCACATAGACCCATCACGGCAGTACAATCATCGACTGGGGTAATGAGATATACTCAACATAAAATACATGAAAAACTAGTACTGCATTTCACCTGGCTGCACTAAACAACCATGGAAGCTTCTGATTTAGAACAAAATAGCTTCCTAGATAGCCTCCCTTTCCGGACGCTTACCGCAGAGCAGCACCTCGATCTGGACGCACCCATCACACCCACCGAAATACAAGGAGCGATCAGATCCCTCGCTCCGGGAAAAGTACCAGGACCAGACGGTCTTCCACCCAAGTTCTATTAGGCTTATCAAGACATCTTAGCTACCGCATTGAAGAAGGTATTTGATGAGGTGGTGCAGCTGTCATACCTGCTAAACTCTAGGTGCTAAGCCACTTTGGTCACTTTACCAAAACCAGAGAGAGACCCAACCCAGCTTGGAGCTTACCGTCCACTGGCGCTACTCAATGTGGATTACAAAATACTGGCTGGCATACTCGCCGGGCGCTTGGCTACCCTCGTACAGGCTGTTCTGTGTCATGCGCTATGCTCCCCAGGTCTGACCCTGCTCCGGCTGCATGGTGCTCGACCTCCAGAAGGCATTTGATACGATCGAGTGGTCCTTTCTCTTTAATGTTCTGCCCAGATACGGTTTATGCCCCAGTTTCATCATGCTGGTCAAGTTATTATATAATAACCTCACCGTGAGGGTCAGATCTGGCAGACTGAAATCACAGCCAGTGGCTGTGGGAAGGTGCTGTAACGCCCTGAACGTCTCAGGATCGTTTAACAGACACGACAATGAGGACGCAACCACTAGTGAAGGGTTAGTTGTTTTAATGAAGGCAAATATAATACAAAGAATAAACAAGTTATAGTCACTGGAATCCTCCAGGCTAAGTACGTTACCAGCCCACAGCACGGATGGTCCTAACCGTCCTCTGCATATACGCCGGTCCCGGCGTATGCCAACAGAGGGCAGAAATGAAATGGCCGACAATGCCAATCGGTAGGCTGTGAGGGGCACGAAGAGTGTTGGGGAGAATCGAGGAGTCAGGGAAACACCCAGCCGGGGTCTCTACCTGAAGGGAGCAGCCGCTCAACCTCTTCCTCAGACTGCACCGGGACGCGGAGTCACCTCCTGGTGATGCGTCACCGATACCCCAATCACAAGCAAGAAGACTGAACCGAGAGCAGCCGCTCGATCGATCCTGTGGACTTCCGAGTCTGTAACGCGGCAAACACCTCCTGGTGTGCGTTACAGCTGGCAGTCCCTGTGTCTCTGGTCGGGCTGGGAGTTACGACTCCAACCAGCAAAAGCACCACTGCGCTTGGACTCAGCCGAGTCAAAAAGCGAAGCTCAATGGTTGACCGGTAGAGCTTCCGGGTCCTTCACAGGTGACGATGGGGCAAGACACGGCCCAGGGAGTAACGACTCGACCTACCTCCGTTCTTGCCTTACTGGAGCACCACTCCGGAACACTGCTCTTCACGAAGCAGGTACGTCGGTGTGAACACAATATCCGACCGCGTTGTACCTCCCGGTTCCTCCCTTTATAGGGCGTGTTTTCCTTGAGTTATGTAACAGCTCTCCTGTTTACATAAGGGCGTGTTTCCTTGAGTTATGTAACAGCTCTCCTGTTTACATAAGGGCGTGTTTCCCTTGAGTTATGTAACAGCTCTCCTGTTTACATAAGGGCGTGTTTCCCTTGAGTTATGTAACAGCTCTCCTGTTTACATAAGGGCGTGTTTTCCTTGAGTTATGTAACAGCTCTCCTGTTTACATAAGGGCGTGTTTCCCTTGTATGACAGGAATTCTTGACAGGTGCACCATACAAGGTTGCCGCCTTTCCACCCTGTCCCCCTTTTTCCCCCTCCTCTTTGCACTGGCCATTGAGCTGCTGGCTATAGCTGTGAGGTCTTCCACAATGACATGGGGTATGCCATTGGGAGGGGATATACCTGCAATCTCCCAATATGGAGACAACCTGCTCCTCTATATATGAGATGTCAGATGCATACCAGACACCATATCCAATACACTCACCCTATTTGCACCTGTCGGGCTGCGGGTTAACTGGGGAAAATCATGTCTTTTCCCATTCACATCTCACACCCCAGATCCAGTGCTTAAGTTCAATGGTGCACCAGTCAACTGGCAGCCAACCATGTTCCACCATCTGGGCATTAGGGTGTATCACGAAGATCAGGATCTATTAGATGGTAACCTGAACAGGGCTTTCACCTCCCTATCTGCACAAATAATGTTTTGGAAGAAGCTTCCCCTCTCCGTAGTAGGCAGGGTATCACTTATCAAGATGGTGGTCCTGCCGAGACTCCTTTTATCACTTTACCAATCTACTGTTATATTTACCGCCCTCCTTCCGACCAATTGAACGCTTACTCTGTGAACTAATCTGGAATACATCAAGATGCAGAGTGGCACTCACAAAATTGTACCTGCCCACTGACCAGGGAGGACTGGCGGTACCTCTCCTAGGGCATTACTATTTAACCGCGCATCTACATTGGGTGGCCAGATGGATAGTGGGGCTAAACTTGTCAGACACAGATGGGTCACATACCCCATACACAGTACATACTATATTCTTGATGATTCACCTCTGTGGTAGGAGACCTGGCCCCCTTCCATTGTTGCTACAAGTGGCTGTTCTCTGCTTTCACATATCTCTATCCCTTACTAAAGCCATTAAACCATAAGTGCCAGCTTCAGGGAATGTCCAAAGGTGGTGAGACAACATCCATAGCAGACCTAGATGCCTGCTTTGCGGCAGGTATACACACGCTAGGTGACTTATACCAATATGGTGCACTCATCTCTTACAGCATTTTGACACAGGAGAGGGAATATCTGCATGTCACTTTCTCACATATGCTTCATGGATGAGCTTGCTGCATGGTAAATGGGGGGACATATTGCTGGAATCACAGACACATCTAGTGCTCCAATATGTACATGTCATGGGAGACCGTAGTCATCTTATTCACTGGCTTGCAGATGTACTGCTCCTCTGTTGCACAGCGGACCATGATTTAGCCCGCGGTGCTGCCTGCTTCTTCCTCACAGGCCGTGATACATCCCGCAGCACCTCCCTTTTTTCTTCTGGTGAGGCGCTGCTTCCTGCTGTTGCCGTTTTGGAGTCGCGGGTGCATCCTGAGGTGCCTGCTCTCCTTCTGTGTCAGGCACACTGTATACCTTCGCGGCAGCCCGTTATCTGACAATTTGTAAGACAGGAATGCCGCAGCTCCGGTTCGGAACTGCGGCTCCCTATTTTCACATGTTGGGGCCCTCTATTCTTACCTTCTTTTCACTGGAGAGATATTTCTTTCTTCATTTCTTCTTGGGGCCATCTAGCCTTCCCATGATTCCATAGACTTCTCCCCAGAAGACCTTGGAAAGTATCTGCTGTACCAATTCAAGATGGCTACCTTCCTATTCCGTCCACTATCCTTTTCCTTATCCAAGATGGTGGTTACTTGCTTTCACTTCCTGTTCCTGTTTGGTCACTTCCTGTTCCTGTTTGGTCACTTCCTATTCATGGGTATTTAAAGGGCTGCATCCCTAATTTCCTTGTGTTGCAACAATCTCTGCTCCTGCTGGTGTGTCCTCACTCCTGTTGGTATCCTGTGCTCCTGCCTGGTGTATCTGTGATTCCTGCTGGTGTTCCTTGTTATAGTCTTCTATCCTGGTTTGGATTCCTTGACTTCTTTTTCCTCCTTACTAGTAGCTTCTTTCCTTCCTTTTCATTCCTGGAGTCCCACTTCCATCAGAGGTTTTTCCCTCCGGGGTTTTTTCCTCTTGGGACTCCTTTTGGAAGGCACGGTCTGCTTTTGCCTTTTTCCTTGTTTGCAGCACCATGGCTATGGTCACCCTTACCTCAGACAGACCAGAACCCTCAAGAACAGAAGTCGAGAATCTCTCCATCTCGCCAGAACCGGTTACAACACTACAAGTCGTGACACACCTCCATACAGTAGTGGACCTGACTCCTTTACGTGCAAGATGGGAGATGGATCTCGGTCGCCCGTGCACGACGGAAGAATGGAATACTATATTAGCAGGTCCCACGCATATCCCGCGCAACGTCAGAGTCAGACTGATACAATTATACATCGTACACAGAGCATATATAACCCCAGAGAAAATCAACCACTATTTTCACAGACGTGATATGAGTTGTGCTCAATGCTCTCAGCAAGATGCTGGCATTATACATATGCTGGCCTCATGCCTGGGTGGAAGCATTACTGGAAGGGGGTGGTGCAACCGCTATCGAAATGCACAGACAGACCCATATTAAATACCTGGGAAACATGCATATTGAGGATGTATACGCGAGACAAAAACCACAGAGCCACAAATAGGTTTTTAGATGTGGGCCTCATTGTGGCTAAGCCACTCATAACGAGATGCTGGAAATCCAATGGCCCACCGTCCCTGATAGCATGAACCCACTCTCTTCTTAACTGGGTCGGAGCCAAGGGTGTTTCCCTCCGTAGAGAGGATACTCTGGGGCTACGTAAGTTTCCTATATGAGACAACTGGAACACGATTCTCATATCCTTCCAAGGTGCAGTATGCTCTGATCCACAATCAGACATGCCTCAGGAATCAGACTCAGTGTAGGGCTGGGAAAGGAAGATCTAGAAACATAACATTGGGATTCTCTTTGTATTGTGTTTAATTTAAAGTAGCATGAGTGGGTAGCTGTGACGAGCAGAGACATGTGAGACTTGCAAAATACCACATATCAGTATTAACTGTCCAGGGAGAGTTGTTATGGGGTTAGTAAGCTGGGAGTCAGTTGATGTTAATGTTTGACAGTTCGGAAAACTTTTAAATATGCACACAGACATGGATTTTACCCCTTTTTTAGTTGATATTACATGTCGGAGTTGTATATTTTAAAGTTTGAAATTGGTGTTTACACAATCACAGGACATCATGCCTTTATGTGCATTATACTTCCTTTTTGGATTACATCGTAATATGGGGCTGCTGTAGCAGAGCACTATCAGGAACATAAACTGCATATTTGAATTGATCTGAGTATTGAGTTGCTGCACCACTGTATTACTGATGTATAGTATTGAAGTGCATACACTGTAATCCTCCTTGTTTTGGGGCTATGTAACACCACTATGTTAGTACTTCAATGGTATGTACGCTTTACCTAAGTGCCTTTGTAAATTTTCAACCATGTGAAAATCAACAAACATATCAAACAAAAAAAGTCAACAAATAAAATGATTGGAATATATGATGGGATTATAACATGTATAAGTCTGATATATGCCCTGATTACTACCTTAGTAACAATAAGACAGCGTCTCAACTGGAAAATCATGTAAGGGAACCGTTAAGCATGAGACTTAATCATATAGCACAGGAAGGGACAAGGGAGACCAAGAGCAGGATGAAGGGTTGTTATTTGTAGATAGAAGCACGAAAATACAACTAAATTACAGTAACCATAATAACCATATGTGCACTGGGGGTGTTGTGGTGAGTGAACGGCGCAGTGACATAAGTGTATAGGCAACAACGTGGAACGGCGAAGGACATTTAAAAAATGGGGGTCAAACAAAAGTATTTACAAAGGAATTTACAGTCACAAACATAATTTCATTATTTGTGAATGACCCTTTTCAATACCGCAATTGGCGTTGTGGAGTCGACGGCGTTTCGACCTCTTTAGCTTGAGGTCATCATCAGGACTATGGTTACACGATTCATGAGGTACTTCTATGAGAACAGGAGGAAAGGAAAAGGAAAAAGATTGGTCGTGGGACCCAAGGAAGCAAATTGAGGCAGAGAAAACATGGAAAGGTGGGTGTAAGGATACCTGAAGACAAGGGACGATGAAGGTCTGAGGAAAATAATTGACGGGGGCGCAGTAACGTCAGGGTAATAGTAGTATGGTAACTTGGTTGCTGTCTGGCCCGAGAAAAAAGAGAGAGTGGGACGAATTACATATTAAATTGGGCCCATGGAGAAAACAAATAATGGAGGAGCGTCACGATCTTACCAGTATGGTGAAAGTGGTGGGGAGCTAGAGCGTGCGTCCTACTTGGCAGCACTCTGAAAGTAAAAAGAAAGAAGAAAAGGGCTAAGTCATCGCTAGGTGGGGTGGGGTAAGGAGTATGAGTAGGTGCAGCGCAGTCACCATGTGGGAGGTCAATAGCGCCGGACAACGAAGAGTGAGGTGCTTACCCGGAATGTAGGTTAAAGGACCGAATGGAGTGGAGTCTGTGTGGGGAATTGTACAGCAATCCAGAGCTCAGAGCCGGGATCAGTCCGGGGTCGTGGGACGAATGAAGCGTCTCAGGCGTTCTGTGCGGCGGAACTGAATGAAGTTGGTGCCGGCAGTATCATGTGACCGAGTGTGGGCGGCTCCAGTACGTGCAACGGGGGGGGGGGGGGGGAACTAGAAAGGGAAATAGCGGTGTGGGTGCCCCGGGGGTACGTGTGAAGTGGAGCGGCACTTAGGAAAATGGCCGAAGGCAAGCACTGAGATCGGTATAGAGAAGTAAAAGTATAGGACATTGAAAGTCTAAAATTACAATGAATAAAGCTGTAAAGACATTACACCAAACATATGAAGGGCATGAAATTCGTGAATAATGTAACTTGCAATAAATCTGTACAATTGGAAGATCACGGTCAAATTAAGAAGAAGGAAAAAACATTAAGGAACGTTCCAAGCATAGTGTATATTACTTACTAGCAAGGCAAGGCTAAAATTACAATGAATAAAGCTGTGAAGAGACATTACACCAAACATAAGAAGGGCATGAAATTCGTGAATAATGTAACTTGCAATAAATGTGTACAATTGGAAGATCACGGTCAAATTAAGAAGAAGGAAAAAACATTAAGGAACGTTCCAAGTATAGTATATATTACTAGCAAGGCAAGGCTAAAATTACAAAGAATCAAACTTTAGTTAGACATTCATGCAAAATTATATATGAGAAGGACATGAAAAACGTAACATCGCAATGAATCAACCTGTAAAAACGATTAAATTACGGACAAAAATAAGGAGAAAAATTGAATACATCACTTGCAAATTAAGAGAATATAGCAATACCTAGGGGTGAAGTACAGTAATGTAAAGGTTAAAGATAAACACATAGCTGTACACCAGGTAAAGGCGGTTGCCAAGGTATTGGTAAAGCAACCAGTGAGTCTATTGATCAGCAATAGATGAAAGGGGCGATCAAGTGTGAGGGGAAATATACCTATGGACTTAAAACAGCGGGGGATGGATACTATGCATTGGTAATAACTGTGTTCCACTCATAAAGCGAATTCAGGCCATGTGACACAGAATTACAGCGTGTGATCCATCTACATTCACATTTGTCCAGTAGAAGTTGGAGATTTCCGCCCCGGATGGGTAGTAGGGGGCGGTCAATGACCTGCCATGTCATGTCTGTCTCGGAGTGGTTATGTTCTTTATAATGTACTACCAAGGGGGCGGTAGTGACGTTGCATCTAATGCGGCTCTTGTGTTGTGAAATGCGTTGTTTTACCATCTGTGTGGTCTGACCTATGTATAGTAAGTTACAAGGACAACGGATCGCATAAAGAAACATTGTTGGTGCGACAATCCGAGAATTGTTTGAGTTGATATGTGCAATCAGTAGTGACAAAGACTTTGGTGTTACTGGTAAGGTCACAGACATTACAGTTCTGGCATTTAAAGTGGCCTATTACGGGCGGAAGGCCCCACATGGCTGTTACAGATTGGTCACGTCTTTCCATAGAGGGCCATGTGATGGCATGAACCAATTTGTCCGACAGGTTGTCACCCCTTTTGTATGATAGCAAAGGGGGATCCGAGAAATGCGGAAAAGTACGAAGCAATGTCCAGTTTTTTAAAATTATTTTTCCAACCTTGTTGCTGGAAGGGCTGTAGGTTGAGACAAAAGGGATACGTGTGTTGATGCGTTTGATAGACGGTGCCAAGATTACCTCCCTGTGACTATACCATGCACGTTTGAGAGCCCTTTTGACCAGGTGTTTGGGGTACCCTCTGTTGGTCAATTTATCCGAAAGGATAGATGCCTAACGGAAATAATCCTTGCGCCACTTGCAATTACGCTGGGTTACTACCTTGGCGGTTGGACCACCAGGCTGCAGTGTCCGCAGTCGGGATAACGCCACCAAGCTGGAAGCATCGCAACCACAGCATTTGGAGTTTACCGTTGGGCTGGTGGTGTGCCAGCAGAGGGATGCTTAAGTTCACAGTGAGAGCCTGAAGGCAATGGTGCCGCACTGCAGAGCCTGCACTGTTGTGTACGTGCACTGTTGCCATGCACCATGTCATACATGGCACACAGTGTGAGCAACACTGTGCAGGCATAGGCGGGCACTACATGCACCCTTAGCCACAATGCCCAATGAGATATAATGCCCGAGGGCCCTGTTTGGAGCCTCTTCCCTTTTTTTCCGCCAACCTTTACTTGGCAGGGTCCCCACCATGAAAAGGTCGGCAGAAAGGCAGGTCATATTCAGCACCCGCTGCTTTCCCCACCACTGTCACCGCGGTATCCAAGATCCTGCTCATAATCGGGCTTTCGGACCACCGAGGAGTAGGCGGTTGGATGCCACCGACGGTATGACGGTCTTGGGACTGCCTTACTAGTAATAAGTACCATAGTATGATATGAACTGTAATACATAATTGTGAAGTATTTTGACATATTTGACATGTGGTTCTGTGACAACAACACATGTTTTTAACTGCAACAATCCAATATGGTAAGGTTTCGTGATCAAGGCTAATGTATGGCCAAACTGCATCAGTCCGGTAATTGAAAAGAAAATAAGTACACTTATATGAACATCTCCAGAGTCCGGGTGCCTCCTTTGTTATCGTAAGGCATTGACTCTATGAGTTAACCTGTTTATTGATTTTTGCTAGTATTTCACAGAAAAGAGTTCTACACTGTAAAATATTACCTTAATTCACAGGGTCAACTTCATTTTCAAAGCATTAATCAGCACACATGACAAACTCATCCTTGCAGGCCAATCCTTGATACAAGCATGCACCAATAAATGCTCTCCATGTGTGAAAATAAACATTGTTAATGCAGAAGCATGTTGGATCTAAGTTAACCCCTTCAGCGCTGCGCGGATTCCCCCGCGGTGCTGAAGGGTTCGAGCGCGGGCGGGGCCATGACGGAACGGTTCCGTCATGAGCACAGCTCAACCGATGCTCATGACGGAATCGTTCCGTCATGAGCATAGAAGGGGTTAAATACACTTTTGCAAACTGCACTATGTTTTGCCATTTTCAGTCTTGTTAAATCTACCCTGTAGTGT
This sequence comes from Triturus cristatus, assembly GCF_964204655.1. Classification (NCBI taxonomy): domain Eukaryota; kingdom Metazoa; phylum Chordata; class Amphibia; order Caudata; family Salamandridae; genus Triturus; species Triturus cristatus. The sequence goes on from NC_140591.1 coordinate 837,399,398, forward strand.
CAATGTACTACAAAACAAAAGGTACATTTTAGATAACATGTTTAAATCTCCTTACAATGCTGCTGTTCATTTAAAATTTTACTTATAATAGTACACAATGTTGCATGAATACACATTAAAAAAAATTGCACTTTATCGATTACCCAACATACAACACACATTTCTCAAAACATTGACAGGCATACCTGCAGTCTCTGACAAATAATAAATTCTAGAAATAAAACTGAGGATGACACTCAAAAGCTCCACATCACTGTAAAGGATACTAAAATCAATTAATAAATCACATAATATGAAAAATACATGAGTAATATGTGTTATATGATCCTATACTGCCATCTCTGAGATCAGGAGACATTAATTTACAAACAACTCTGTCTTCAGCCTTGTGGTTTATTTGGTCTTCAGACCACTTATTGGCAATATAGGACCATATTACACAGTTAAGTTCTCTGTATTCTCAATCTCTTTTTGTGTGTGTGTGTATTGTTTTATTATTATTTTTTATGTTAACTAATAAATAATTCTATTGAAAATGCACAATTAATTTGCCTATAATTTTTGACCCAGTGCCAAAGATCTTCACAAAAATTGGCACTCACTTGCAGTTAGCTAAAGTCAGCTAATGTCAGGCATGCCTATTTTGCTGAAAATCTGCACAGGAGAAAAAGGTTTAGGGTGGGGTCAAAAAGTTGTTTTTCCCATTTTAGCTTCCATAGGAAATTGTGCTTCTGCATAAAGCACATAACGCTGAACAGATGTATGCAAAACTTGGTATGAAAGTATAACTGCACTCAGAAAGTATGCTCTCCTTGGCTTAGTGAAAACCTATCCAGTAGTGTTTGAGATAGAAGTGCTTTAAAATGTTGGCTATGAGCTTAAAGGGATTGACACTTTTTTGTATCACTGATATTTTAAATTGTAAATCAAAAAATTGTGAAACCTGTTCATCACGTTTGAATTTTTTTCTCAAATGTGATTGTGTAGTTTAGGTTTTTTTCTTAATCCATCTTTAAAATTGTGATTTTTGCACTGTAAAAAAATCCCCAGCAATAGGGAACAGCATGAGAGGGACTCAACCATGGTGATAGCTGGGGGGCAGCCACAGTGGTGGGAAAATGTATTGAAGTCCCCACCAACAAATGGGTTCAAGATGCTATAATCGCGATTTTATTAACAATTGTGATTCTGTGACAGCCATTTAATCAACAGCAAAAAAAAGGCAACATTTTTGATTGAAATGTGCTATTTTCATATAAATCATGATTTTTCACTAAAAGAAAAAAATAGGGAAACATGGGAAAATAATATTGACATTTAAAAAAGTAAATAAAAGCCACTGTGAACAACCAAGGAAGTCTGTGTGCAGCAATGGTCGGGTACCTGTTGTGCGCTAAAAGGCCAAAAGCGCATGGCAAAAGGCTGTGCACCGAAGATGTGTAAAATTTAGTACAGCATTAAAAACATAAAATTTACTTTTAAAAATCCCCATTTGAAAAGTGAGTTATGGTACTGTTTCAAATATCCAGCTTTGGATTATTTTCCCTCATTGTTCTCTAACACTGGAACTTAATAAACACCCCTCCGGAAGCAGTCACAGCATTTTTCACCAAATGTTTGCTGATGTTTCACATCATACTACTTGAATTATATTGTCAGAAGAGATGCATGAAATTGAGAAGGTGTAACAACCACCTTACAAAGCAGCACTGTCTGGATACCATTGCTGTGAAGGACTAGAAATGAAAGCACAGTAATAGCAAAAGAAAGACCAAAGTCCATATTCTAAATCATTTTTTACTTCTTAATCAATCAATCAATCAATCAATCATTCAATCATCAATCTTATTCTATTGAAAGTGACTGCATGGAACTGAAAAGCACATTCATTTATGTCATGTTGTTCCCATTTCATTTTCCTCATAGGCTCAACTAGTTAACAAGAATAACGAAACAGTTTGTGGAGCAACGATTCTGGACCAACATTTTGTTCTTACTGCAGCTCACTGTATTGATAAGAATAAATACTTTCGCATTGTTGTCGGTAAGTGAATTGAACGTCTGCAAAATCACAGTAGCACCATTTTGAGGGTCATCGTGAATTTGGAGCTACTAACCAATGGTAAAGGTGATAGGGAAATAACTATTGCATCATGGGAGGAGGAGAAAATATCATCACATATGATTGATCCGATAGGAACTAATGGACAAGGTAAAATTCTATGCGCCCATATTTTGTCATTTACTCAAGTGTTGAGTGCTAATATGGAAATTTCATGTTTTGGCACTAGTGTGAGAATGTGGTATGGTTTTGTGCTGGTTGTAGATATGTTAAATACTAATTGCTTGGGGGAATTGTGTGTTGATATGTTGGGTCTATTGTATGCTCAATTATGTAAGTACATTTTTCTTAACCTCTTTTAATTTTTTGTTTTTGTATTTTTGTAACTTTTAATAGCCAATAGGAACGAATGGTTTCAGTTACCTTACACAAATTTATAATGATAAATGTAATTTATTTTTACATATGTCATAAATTACCAGCACTCTGGGTATATACATGGTATGGGTGAGGAGGACCTCTACTTTATTGGTGGAAGTAACTTAAAGGCAAAGTAAACATGTAGAAAAAGCTTTTACATGTTAAATTAATACTCCTTTTTGCCTTTGTTTTTCTAAATTAAAGATTTATCTTGAAAGAGTGATGTTTGCTTTTGGGAGAGATAATATGCAGACATTTGGATATGATATAATGGGCAACTATGTGATATAAGTAGTGAAATATGTGTATGGGCGCAAACCTCAGTCGCTGGGCTTTTATAGGAGGATATGTGACACTTTGCATCATTAACAATTATTGGCATTAATTGAATTTATAAATTAATTAAAGTATTTATTAAGTGCAACCCGCTACAAGAAACAGATTTAGATCACTAAATGACTACCGATTCGTCATGTTGTATGAAACTAGATGGAGTGAAGAACACTTTTGGAGTTTGGCATGTAGTCTTTAAAGTTTGCACATTTATCAAGCGTTTATGGGTCTGCTATATTGTTTTTTAAAACTGTACAGTTTTTATATTCTGTTTGCTCATTGTCATATTGCATTCGATAGCCCCACCACCATCTTTTCAAGACACACCGGGCGATCCTCCAGTCAGATGGTCGATTTGGTTTGATGCGTTTGAAACTTATTCCAGAATCAGGGCAGAGAGAAAAAAGTTTCTGCTTTTCCACCCACTGGGTTTTAAGGGAAGATTCACTTTTAAGCACTTACCAGTCTTGTTGTTAGATGAGGGTGAAAGTTTTGATGACTACCAGCAAGCGGTAAAGAAGCTTCAGAACAGGCTTGAAAAACAACCCAGTGTAATTATGCTTAGACATACGTTTTTCAAACGCAAACCAAAAATGGATGAAGATGTTGATAGATACAGAACGGTTCTTTGTAGACTGATTTTGACACCTTCACAGATCAGTTAATTAGAGACCAGTTTGTGTGCCAGTGTAAAGATAATCAGATTAGTCAAAAACACTTGCCATGTAACCAATCTTTGGAAGATACCATCAAAACGGCAAAAAGCATAGAAATATTCCAAATGATATCCTAAATCAACTCAAGAGTGCCCTTAAGAAATATAAAGGTACGATATAAGACAAGTCTGAGCTTTAAAATAATTATTCTGTCGTTTCTTAGTGCCTGGCAGAGACAAAGAAAGTAGGATATTTTCTTTGATCAAATATTGCACACAAATTACTGGTCACAATTTACCTCACGTTTCAAACTCTGGCAAGACTTGCTTGGGTCAAACAGGCAAAATATTATTCTCAGGTTTTCACTTTTAATGTACGTTTTTGTAGCAAATGCAAGATACGGTTGACTCCTTGACTCCTTGGTTTAATATGGGCACACTCAACCCAGCTAAACAGTTTTCTGCTATTAAACATATAGAAGTCATGCATATTAGATTTATGTTTGACCTCTTTTTGAAATATTTATTTTCCACAAGAAACTTTATTGGACCCAAAACAGGAGTAAAAACAAGCCTCCTTCATTTTTTACACCTTGTAAAGTACATAATTTATGTTGTTCAGTGGCAACCCCACCCACCCAGAGAGCTATGAAGATCCACAGTAGTAAGAGACTCATTAATAACCAGGTTAGAGTTAAATGCTTTTCAAATTCACTATATCATATCATCATGTCACCATGCCTATCTTACACTTCTTCCCTAATAGTCATTTCCAAGTCTCAAGGAACACAGTGATCTAGGGCAAGCCAAAGTTGGTGAGCCCTTGTTTAAATATTGTAGCAAATGCTTCCTTAACTTTTCAAATTCCCACCCCAGCCACCACACCAAATCAAACAAATCCCACAACAATCTTTCGTCACAATCAAATACCGTAGCTTGGATACCCACTCATGTACAGTTGGAGAAGATGTCATCTTCTATTTTAGGGCAGTTAGCTGTTTTGCCACCAATCACGTTTACAATTAGTCTCCAGTCAGAATTGTATACCTCTTTGAAAGTTGTCGGTTCCATCCCCAATAGCAGTGCTGCTGGAACCGGCAGCACCTGATACCCCAGGACACCTTTTATATGGATAAAAATTTCCTTCCCAAAAAAGTTGCAGCACTAGACAACACTGCCAAATATGCAGCACACCTCCATCCTGCCTCAATTACACCAACATTTCCCACCTATTTAAGCATGCATAGCTTTTTCTACCATTTGAGTTATATAATAAAGGGTCATATGTTTATTCAGTGTTTATCTGCTCTGAATATTGGGACTCCATTTGGAAATGCCCTTACATGATTCTAGGCAGTAGCGCAAATTAATGTTTTCCCCTAGAGTCATGCCCCATTTCTTCATAAAAGACCATTTGGTCAGGCGGTTTACTTCAAATAAAGCAGAGTATATGTTAGAAACCAATTCTTTTGGAGGTGTAGATGGTCAGCAGTTTTTCGTAATTATTCTCTGTGGGATGGAGTCAATGTTAGAGTTGAAAGTAATGCATGTGCTTTGATTGATCTATTCAAAACAGATTTTGCATATCTTAAAGGGTTCAATATCTCCTTTAGGAAGTAGGTCTCTCAGCATAAAACAACCCCCTTGGTGTCATTTGGTAAATTAGCCCAAGTGTTGTGTCGGAGAAAAGTTGGGGGTTTGAGAAAAATGGTGTAAACGGGGAAAAAAAGGATGAAATATCTTGGGCCGTTGTAACTGTACCCTAGGTTTCTAATGTTAAATGAAGAATTACTAACATGTAACCCACATGTGGCCTATGTGTTCTGGGAAACCATGCTACATCCCATGTACCTCGGTCCAGTAGATCTTCCTGCATATGTATGGATGCTTCTCAATCTCCCTGAAAGAGCATTTGAAATGGAGTCAAAGCTGGGCTGCTTGGTGATACTGAGTGGCATTGGGTAGTTCTAGTTTCCTGAGTTCCTTGCAGCTGAGAGTACAGACTTATGTTATGTTATGTTTTAAACATTTTAGGTTTCTTGCCAGGCCATATAAAGAAGTTTATTGCACCCTGGTGATCAACCTTAAATAAAGACAGAAGTCTGGGCAGCACATTTATTTTCATAATGGCTACCCTGCATAACCATGAAATGAACAGAACTTGCCAACTGTCTAAGTGTGCCTTAATGAGAGAGAGGAGTCTTGGACTGTTGGTAGCATACAACTTCCCCAAAGTTAGAGTTATGTAAACGCCTAAGTATTTTGCCCACTTTCACCATGAGATTTTGACCACTTGTTGCTTCTGTCTGACTTAACCCAAAGCCTAACAACTGAGATTTTTCCAGGTTCACCTTAAACCCAGAGATTTCACTCTACTTTGTTATAACATAAAACACAGCTTAAATAGACAATTCTGGTTCTGTCATTGTTAGTAGAATGTCATCCACGAAGAGTTTTTTTTAAATTTAGGTCCCCTCAAAAAGGCATGGATTTTATTTACCCACAGTCCCTAATCCTGGCCACCAGTGGTTTCACCACCAAAGAAAATAATAATGGAGAAAGGGAGCACCCTTGTCTTGCTACTTTAGTGAGATAAAATCTGTCTGCCATAATATCATTAAATCATTTTAGCAGTCAGGGACTTGACTTCTATGAATGTCTTCATATCTAATCTAATCTAATACATCATGCATTAGACTCATTAAAGACCAATTGACGCTGTTGAAAGTGTTGAAAAAGTAGGACATATGGGGTCCATTAGCCAAACTTTTATGAAAAAACTTTGCGTCCGTGTTCAACAGAGCTGTTGGCCTACACGCAGCACAGGAATCCATAGGACGGCCAGCTTTGTGAAACAGGTAATATTTGCTTCCATTATTGATGGTGTAACTGTTCTAGATTGGGGAAATTAGTTAAATAGTTTTACAAGTTTTGGAATAGTTACAGATCAAAAGTGGGAAAAACAGGTATTTATCAGCCCCTCTTGGCCTAGGGTTTTTATTAGACTCCAAACATATAATCTGATTCTTTGGCCACTGTGTTATGGGCACACAGGGCCTCACTTATATAAGGAGGTAATGTGGGCCACTGAACGATAGATAGGAAGGCTATTTGAATTGCCCGGTTTATGGAATCTGCAGCATAGAGGTTCTTATTGTATTCTGTAAAGATTTCTCATTTTGCTTGCACTCCCTGCTGGACAAAGACCTAGAAAATTTTAACATTAGGAATTTTGTTTTTAGTCGCAGACATTTTAAGATGCCTTGCTATTAAAGTGTAGACTTGCTGGTCTTTTTGTAAAATGTTTGTTTCAAGCATAGGAGAGTTTTTTCAGGCTTTTCCATTGCTAAAGGATTGAATTGGCCCCGCACGGACGTTAGAGATGTAAGCGACCTAAAATAACCCATAGACTTATACCTTGTTTCTTCCAATTTTAGGTCTGCTTTTAATTTTGGTCTAGTTAAAATCCATTTTCTTTTTTCTCTATCAGTGCAGCTATGCCTTGACCTCTAAAACTGACATAAAGGCATCCCATATGGTGCTGGGTGAGAATTTTACTGTGTCATTATTTTCGAAGTATAGCATGATACCTTCATTAAAAGAGATTTATCAAATCTCCATCTTTCGATTTTGTTAGGCCTCAAACATGTCACCCTCCCATGTAAGCGTTGTATGAGCTCAAAGTGCTATCACTCACATCTTTGTACTAATAGTGGCTTGCAGAATTAATTGGGAAACCAAGCTTTACCTACTTTACTGTATCTACTGTGAGTATGATCTATGAACGTGTGAAAAGTATGTATATTCTTGTTCAAGTGGTACAATTCAGGCCATATGTCTAGTAGTCCTTATTATTGTAGTTTGCTTCAACTTTACTTGGCATTGCTCCCTAAAGATATCTGTCTTGTGGGTGACCACCTAATGTGGGCTATGACAACAAATTAATGTCTACGACCCATATTAGTTTTCCCAAGCTTATTTTACTTTGTCAGTCAAGTTCAAGGGGAAATGTTCCTGGCCTACATTTCATTTGTATGTAGCTAAGATGGCTATCCCCTCCCCCCCCCCACATAGCTTCTGTTATGTAGGAAAAACTTGTGCACTTGGAGTCTAATACAGCTCTTTTTCACTGTAAAGTCAATGTCTTTATGTAATATTATCAGAACTCCACTCCTTTTTGCCTCTGCTATAGCAAATATATGCTATGGATAGAGCATGTTCAGCAAACTTGAAACAGCCTATTTAAGGAATTAGATTACTTGGATGTAGATTGTTTCTGGAAGTTTACATTTTATTACTCTCCAAATGTTGTCTTTCAAAGAGGGAATTGAAATCTTTAACATTCCAGGTTATTATCTTTTCCATAGCTGTGTGGCTATAAAAGCTCCTTTATTTGCTGTTTTACTAATTCCTGGAAGGTATGTGCAAAGAGTGCATGATTGTCCCACCATCGCAACCCACAAGCTCCAAGGGTGGGCACCCTGTCTTTCCTCCCTCCTACATCCCAACTTGAGAAGAAGGACTTAACATATCTAATTCGAAAACAACCCTCCTGGAATAGGATTAGATGCATCATTGGGTAAAATGCATGGTAACCAAACATGCTCCCCAGCAGTGGTGCTTTAACAATTTTTGGAGTGGGGGTGCTAGCATCAATGTTACATCACTAAAGTCATTTAAATTGTTAAAAATTCAAGCAACACACAAAGAGCAAGAATAGAAAATGAGCATTGCCAGTTCAGCAGGAGAGTGGTAAGGGTGTGATATGTAGCCAGTGGTGCATTTTAGAGCTCACTGTCAAATATATTACTGAAGCATGGTGTGGTAGTGCATTGTCTTTTACAAAAAACACTTTTTCCTTTAAAATGACAAAAAATGGGCACTGACATGCAGTTTTACTGATAAAACTATTTAGCGCATACAAAATAATGTGTGGAAATATAGTTTCAGCAAATGTTTGTCATTTGCACAACACCAAGTAAAGTGTCTTGGTTTGCTTTATCCTATCATCTCTTTATTTTCATCACACTTCAGAATTACAAAACAAAAATTACAGGATTACATGTGTGCTTTCCTAACTGATGATGTGTAGTGAAATATTTATCTAGTTCACTCACAGGTATTTAAATGTTGTGTTATAAAAGTTATAAAAACACTGACATCCTATAGCGTCCTGCCCAGCCTGGGTACTTGCCAATGACTACGTCACACACGGAACTTAGTATAACACATCTTTATTTATCTGCATGTAACTGAGAACTCAACATTCTAAGCCTGCATTCATTTGGTATGCTCTAATGCTTACATCACAGTTCTACAGAGTCCTTCAGGAGCCACAGGTGTTCAATCATTGCTAACTCAAACAACACTATAATAGCAACCACCTCTGTTGCAACAAGATTATCAGATCATTTGCTTTACAAAATCCTCTAACTTTGCGGTCAGAGAAAGAAAAGTAGACCCCACTCTCCATGTTGAAAGAATAAGCTGCAATTTGTCAGAAGACACAGCCTGACATTTGACCTCTGTCTTTGCACACGTAGCAAATGTGACAAGATAGAAACAAAATGTAAAGGCATCTTAATTGCTCATTTACCTTCAGAACTCCAGCAAGTTTATTTTGGTGGTGCTGCAGAAAGCACCCCTAGCTCCCCTACTTCCAGTGCCTATGCTCCCCAGATCCACTCACATCGGCTCCCTAATTTCTGCACTTTAGGTGGTTGGCCCTTACAATTTTAATGAAAACTGTATGCTTGTGAAGGCAACTAAACGTATAACTTTTAACTCAGCTCAGTCAATTTGCCATCTATACTTACAGTCTCTACTTTCAATTTGTCTGCACGGAATTCCTTGGTGAACTGGGACTCTCCCAATTCTCTTTTGGTTTCTTTGTTGCATCTTACATTTCATGAGATGCTGTGGACTGTGAGGCATCATTTATTACTAGGGCTTCATTTCATTTTCCCACAGTGTGACTCATATAGGTTTTAGAGTCTGATTGAAACCAACATTTAAATAGTAAAGTCCATCTCTGTGGTTTGTCTCCTGTGAAGTTCTCAGGTGATGGGTGCAACGCTTCTTAAGTATTCTTCATGATAGGTCCTGTCACAGGGATACTACACTTTCACTGAATGTGAAGTTTTTCGATTTCCCATCTCTCTGATGACATTGTCCTTCAACTGGGAAGCCCCAATTTCACCCAAAAAAACTCAAGGCTAAGACTCCAAGGATTTTCTTGGAGCTACAACTCAAAGTGCTTGCATAATCAGGATTACAAAATGTTGGTCCTCGTGTAAGATAGGTGCGATCAATCTGTATAGTATTTTTGTTGTGTGAGCTCCCTCTGCCTCTCTTACATTACAGAATCTGGTATTGTCCCTGCGTGACCTGCCTTTCAAGTAATCGTATCCCGGCTCATACCTACTAAGTCTTCTTCTTTGGCCAAGATCCTTTCTTCAGTGGCCTGGTTTTTCTCGTTGAGGTCTGCCATCAAAACCATCATCTTTATTTTGGGAGACTGTATCTGAGAAGTAAATGTCCCAGAGATCTTTTGGTGGCATTCAGAGAGGGATATCATCAAGTCCTCCTTTGTGAAAATGTTGGGATTGTCACTCTTTTTTGCCACCATGTCAAGACTTGTTGTCTTCAGCTCTTTTCTGAATCTTACACACCTTTTTGTGCTTTAAGCCCTTCTGATGTGCTGTTGCCTTTGGTATCTAAAAATGAAGCTGAGATCACCCACATAGCAATGTAGGAGTCACTGCCCTTTCACGATTCACTTGTTGGGTGCTTTATAAGGATATGCTCATGTCCCTTCACTGGAGCGAAAACTGGCTTCTTTTGAGAGATGTTGTCATTAAAGTCTTTTCAAATCCCTTCAGCATGTGAGTAGACTTACTATTGTATGACAGTATGAGTCTATATTAATGCCAACTAAAGATGGAAATTGTTCCTTTAGGTTCTTTGGTCAATCAGTCAAATAATATTTCTGGAATAACCCATAAAACAAATAGAAATAAAACAGATACAATAATAAATACACACAAAATATAGAACAATAAAACAATAAAGGTCATCATGAGCCAAGAGTCCGCCACGTGAAGAGCAAAGCAGTGAAAAAGTAACTAGCCAAAATAGTCATCATTTCACTTTGTGTGGAGGTTTTCAGTGTCCCCAGGGCAGATTTTAAGTTTCGGACACTTGTGGCTCTTAGTAGGGGAGCAGCAAACATTTGCAACTTGGAGCAGTTTATGCTGGACAGAAGAATAAAAAACCGACCCCATCTTCAATAGCACTGTTACAAAATTAACAACAAGGCAATGGGAAGTACGATGCGCCTCATTTAGAGATAAAAGGGTTCAAGGGCAGGATTCCCTTACTGAATTTAAAAATACAGAGTTTTTGCTAAGGCCGGAGTTATGCCATCTAAAAAGATCCACATTTAGGCATTCATTGGTACAGAAAAAAATCCTTAGTCAGTCTATCATTCTGTACATTGGACAGCTTCTTAGCCGCACACCACAATTAGTATGCTGACTTTACATCTAAGGCACTGTTGCATGTAATCAAGTTGGGATGGTCCCAAAAATGTGAGAGTCCAATTTGCAACACCATATTCCTGACATACCCAGACCACCCCAAGGCTGTGCCACCTGGAAGACCATATATATCATCAAGTGCAGCCCTAACGTGGCCGGGGTGAGCTCCGGTGTGCCCCAGACTGTTCTTTAATACAAGATGGGTCTTAGTTTGGCACTTGAGACGATATCTAGATCCCCAAATCTAGATACAAAGTAAGTGTTGGATAGTCAGGTGGAAGTCACCTATGAACTCTTTATCACATACAGACAGATTTGTCAAGGTTTAGTGACACCCAACATTCGGCTGCATAAAGAGAGGCTTTCTGGCACTATGAATTGCAGCATTTTCAGATTACATGTGTACATCGACCTGAAAATGAGTGTGCTTCAATCTCAAGGCAGGTTTGCGAGGTCTTTAGTTTTGATGTACTCCTAATGCTAGGGACACATGAAGCAAAGGGGGCTGTGACTCCCGGCATTTGTCTCAGGAAGTGCCTCATTTTGGAGGCCTGTGTCTTCAAGAAATGTGAGATGACAAATTCATCCCGAAAAAGGGGAACACATCCACATGTTTCAGTCTGGAGTTGTTTACGGGGAAGTTGCTTCTCACACATTTATGTGGACTAAACACCATTATGTTTAACATTACCATATTATTTATTAAAGCCTTTCTGATGCATAAATCAGCAAATTTGTTTAAAAGGGACTGTAGAACCATAAGGGACTTGGAAACAAGAAGGATATCATCAGCAAATTAAAGCATGGTCGTCTTTGGTCCACTAAGGGGGAGCTCATAGTTAAATGTAAATGTAAACTTACTGCTGCTGGGGTTGTTCTTCAATTGAACATGGCCTTGTTAACACTCTGCAGAGTGATCCAGCAGAACACAAGATGACCACCACAGCTCTGCTCCCTGCCCTTGCACCAGAGTATTTCTCTAGCTTTGATCAGGAAGGCCAAATAGAAGTTTATGCATCCTCTGTCTGTCCGTATCATTCTTGTGGGCCGCTTGCCTTCCAGGCACCATCTTGTCTCGGCATTGCTTACACCCCCAACAAAATACTTTCTAAATTATTATATGACACTCAGGTTCAAGATTGACTCCATGACTAGATTACCTAAAGCATTTTTCAGAGTTCAAGCCAGATATTATGATTTAATTTGGTGTCTCGTTGCATTGTTTACCATTTACATAAATGTTGTGACAGCCACTTTTAAGCCCCCATTAGCATTGCTTTTGAACCCAGTCTCTTATGGCCGAAATGTGACTCTAAATGCCCCTATTACGGCTAATTTTTACAAAACATATTTGGGTGAAGACTTTTATCCAAAGATGATTTCAGAAGGAAATATGGTCTAGCACCCAGAGCTGCTGACTTTGGACCTAAGGAGCCAGGTTCGAGTCACAGCATCAACTCAACATCATGTGATACTGGGCAAATCACTAAGGCCCAGGTTTACTAAGGACCTGCTTACTTGTTACAAGGCAACGCACGTCCTTATCTGACACTTACTAAGCCACGCAAAGCCACTTTGCATGCTTTAGCAAATAAAAAGTAAGTTAAGGCAGCACATAGAGCTGCCTTATGTTACTTTGCATCAGGGAGGCGGTCCATGTGTGGAGCATGGGCATTCCCATACACCCACCCATGGATTGTGACGCAATCTCAGATTTACTAAGGTCAGTAGACCAGGGATGGCGCTAAAATGGTGTGTCTCCCAAACCCAGGCGTCATGAGGAGAAATATCTTTATTTCTCCTTGCTACTTCCTTTTTCTATGGGTAATGTATTCATTCTGCATCACGCATTGAAAAAAAAGTTACCCGTTCCTGTACTGAAGCAATGATGCTCGTAACACAGGCACCCTGAAGCAAGGTGCACGGGTGCCTACATTGGAGCCTGGCAGCTCCAAGTGCCCCAGTGCAAGGAGGGAGCAGAAGGGCGCCATACATAGTAGATACGGTGAATTTCTGCTCTCTCCATTTCACACAACGCAGCACAGAAAATGTGCATGCTCCCCAGCGTTGAGTGAAATGTTAGTAAATATGCCCCTTAATCTGGTCTTGCCTAAAAACAAAAAATCTGACTTTGTGCAATGTAATTTGGTGCACATATAAAGAGCTCTAGGGCCAGGTTGGAGCTATACAAACTGCATAAAACACTTGTATTTAATCTTAATGCAGATTTGACAAATTACATGTTCAGTAAATGAAACCTGTCAAATCCCTCTCATAAACTGTGTTTTGCTCAGTAATACCACTGTAAAATATACAATTATGCAACACCTTTACTGAACGATCCCTCAAACCTCTCTATCTGTATCTAACTCATATTGTCTTTTTACAGTTGTTATTAACGCATCGTGTTCCGAATCGCACCAGTTTCTGGAAACTTTACAAAAATTACTTGGAGGAGAATTACAGTACACTTTGTAAAATTGTAGAGACAGTCTGAATGTATTTTTAAACAGCTCATTAAAAAAACGTTGCTGTGCTGTGCAATGTCCTCATTAAATCTGTCAAGTTATAATCAATGTTAAATGTCTCTGTGTACATTAGACGGTGCACTTTATTACATATCGTTCAAATGTTTCATTTGGAAAAAAACACACCCGGTGCACAAGTCAGGGGTATACGGAGTCCTCCCCGCATTTTTAGAACATTTGTAGAAAGTGGTCTCCATTCACCTTAGCCCAGGCTGAGAGGTGTCACTTTGTGCGCCAGCACTGCAGCTAATTGCATTTGTAACCACTGAGCCCATGTAACCTGGCCTCAGGGTCTACCCCTTCACCCAACTGGCAGCATTACTTTCATTCGAGAAAATAGCTTAGGAGAGTTATGTTTTACTCTCTTACCTAAGGAACCGAGATCTTCACACTGTCAACCTTTATATTGCTTAACCCCTTCAGTGCCCATGATGAGATAGTCTCGTCATGGAGCGCGGTTGCGCTGTGCCCATGACGAGACTATCTCGTCATGAACCCCGCCCGCTAATGAAACGCCCGGCACAGGGCGTGGAAAGGGCGGGGCACTGAAGAGGTTAACAAAATGTGCTTTTGCGCAAGACAAAGAACACCAGCAGGAACCAAATGTCCATTAGTTGCACTGTAATGTTTAAACAAGCATTGGCAATGTCAATAGTTCTTGCTCATGAATGAAAGGGCATTTTGTGTCATTGATGGGTTTAGGCACTCATTAAGCCCTCATACATGCACTCTGTCACTCATCTTTGCACTCATGAATCCATTCATCCATCCAATGATTCATTCTTGCTTTCACCACAACCGCAGTTAAACACACATAAACTGTACAAAATATGCAAGAAAAATGAAATAAATATTTGTAAAAAAAAGAAAACATGCTTTCATCTAAACACGAGGACCTAATGGTTGCAATAACTAAGCTAAATATAGCAGTGGGTGTCTGTGCTGCAAAGGTATTGTAAATAGTCCATCGTTGTTTTTAAGGTTTAAGCATGGCCACCACATTTACAACCAATGTGTTGGCCATCTAGGAACGGTAAAACAATAATAAACTGTGGACAACAACATTCCTTAATGGTCTTTTCGTTTAGAGGAAGTGGCCACGTGGGGCGAGGCACACTGCAGATGAAATGAGGGGCAAATAAATGACCCGTTAGCACAGCCTGGAGAGCTGTAGTATCCTCTTTAGAACAATAAAATTAAAAGAGAAGAAAGAAAAGAAAGAAAGGGGAAGTTTAAAGGAGAGAAATCAAAACTAAAGGGCTGGTAAACCTGTCTTGAGACTGAAGCACACCAATTTTCGATGGCTGTACACATTCAATCAGAAATGCTGTCATTCACAATGCAAGAGAACCAATGACTGATGACCATTACCCCATGGGTTTGTTGTCATGGATGGAAGCAGAGTGTAAATGACACTGAGACAGACGAATGACAGAACAGAGCAGACCCAAAGACACTCTATGTATCTATATGGACATAGATTTATATATATTTATGGATTTTATTTTTACAAGATCCTGACAGACAGCTAAGAAGAGATTCTAGCAAGAATTATTACAATGCAACTCTTTTTGCCTTGGGGCTTGTCTGAGGCATTAACCAACACCAAAATCATTGCCTACAAAGATAATCTGTGACATTTCATGTCGCAAAATACCTATCTGTAGGCTTTACTACAGAAACAACAATCCACCCTTAAATACTTACTGATTTCAAAATATGCTATTCACAATTAGTAGGTGAGGCCTAAAGTGTTTGTCATAACTTTTATTAATAAACAGATCTTACCTATAGCAACAGAAGTATTGTTTCTAATGAACCAATGATCTCTGTATCTCTTATCATTAATTAAGTAATAACTTAGGCCTCCTGGATTGAGTGTAAGCTTTCCCACAAGGCAACCATCAGGCATACAATCTTAAAATTACATAGTATCAAAATTACAGTTGGCAAACACAATATCTCCAGAGTGGGCCTAATGAGGATTCTAAGCGTACAAATCTTCCATACTAACGCCAAAATATTTTCTTACTATGGTAATCTGTACAAAAGACATATCTGTAGGCTTTAATACAGAGCAATAGCAACCTACCCTTAAAGGCCTCTGAAATGCCTATTGAATTTAACATATGCTTTTCGCAATCAATATATCATGCCTACTGCCTTATTTGTAACTTTGCATGATAAACAATCAGGCATATAGCTTTTATCATTGGCTTGTCACCATAACCAACTCAAGACGTTAATCATCTGGCATACAGCCATAAAAGTACAAATGATTGTCACCATAACCAGCTCCAACCGACAATTGTGAGAGTAAGCTTTTCCTCAAGTCAATCATCAGACAGACACTCAGAAAATTGCAAAGGTATATAAAGTTACAGTTGGCTAAGCAAAATACTATTTCTCTCTAAAACTAACAAGGTTTCCCACAGACTATGCCTTCTATATCCATGGTTTGTTTCATTAGGAGACCACCACCAAAACCATTGCCTACTATGGCAATCTGTCAGATCCATGTAACAAAATACTTACATCTAGGCATAAATATATACACTTAAATGTCTATCAACTTTAACATATGCTTTTCACAATAAATAGGCATGGTCTTATGCCTTCATCACAGCATTTACAAAAAAAAGATCAGTCTTGGCACCATGATAATTGGCTTCTTGTCATCTCAAGATGCTGTTTCAAGTATACATTTTGTTACAAGACAAAAACTGCGAGACAAGCAGTATTGTTAGTGGATGCACACAAATTCAGGGAACTAATATGTGGGTAGAGCCTTAACTCCTCTCTCAGTAGGGTTCTGAAAGCTTTGTTTGTGGATCATATAAGGTCAGGTGGCAGATGCACTGTTAAGTCAGCCCTAGATCTAGACCTAGCCACATCAGAGCAGCCCTCAGCTCTCAAACACAAAACTGTACTCTGAAGTCTAAAGTTAATGACTGCAGTTCTTCCGTCTGTGCTGCTGCTAGAGAAAAACAGACAATGTAAATTAATCAGTTATCTAAGACACTTTAATAGCATTTAGAATGTCATGTGTGTGCTCATCATTAATAGTAATGGGGTGTCCCAGTAGCATGCAGAAGCTGGGGAGTTACAGCAGTATAGAGACAGAGGTTCTGCCATGTAACGTGTGATTACTTTCTATGAGTAAAGTCTGCCCCCCAAGATTTTAGAACCATCAATTAATGATACGAAAAAACGCACTACTGACACACATTACAGATGACAACAACACTGTTTGCTTGAAAGAATATGAAAAATAGATATATTGGAAAATCATATATCTTCTGTGCTAATACATCAAGAAAGGATATAGTACAGACTGTGAACACTGTTTGTGACATATATAAATGTGCCTCATAAATAACACAGGTGCTAACACAATGAACAATGAAAAACATTCAATAAAATAGACTTGTATAAAAGAATTCGCTATTGCGTCCAAATACAATAGATAACCTTAAAGAGACATGGGATTTTCATCCTGTCATGAGCATGTCTATTTGGGCGTGGTCCGCTTATTCATATCACATCGACGTTTCGACCCCCAGAGAACGAGTGTGGTTATGCAACATCATCATGGGGCCTGCATGGTAAGGAAATTGTACTCTTAGTGTCAGTGTGTTTAAATGAACTAAAAATTGTCGTGCAGAGTGAGCAATCCAGACTTAGTCTCACCTGCTGTGCATGTTTCTCAAGAAAGAAGGAATCCGAGTGTTATCTCCTCTTACTGCTCACTATCTGTGTTATGAGAAATAACAAGCACTTACACGATGCGCAAAGTGGAACACAAACACTGTGGCCCATAGGGTAAGTATGGTAGTTGGAAGGTCAATTACTGTGGGGATGGAAAATTCAAATTTGCTTCAATTATCAGGAAGGGGCTATGAAGGAGCCAAATCTGTGCTTCCTCTATAAGGGATTATCTTTATATTGGCATCCAAGTTCCTGAAGCACAAAGTGCTTCCTATGTTCCTTGAGTGGAATCAAAGGAGGATTCAAAATTGATTAATTGCATTTATAAAGGCATGTTAAAAAGACTTGTTAAAAGAGACTCCCAGTGTAATGGTGGCATTGTGGATAATAACCAACCTGATGCTAACAAGTTTAAAGAAAGCTTACCCCCGGAGTGCTGAAAAATCAGTAGTGCTCGGTCGTCACGGTTTGCGTCTCTGTTGAAATGACGGGAGATGCGTTTGAGGTAGAAGGTATTTAAGCAAAAAGACACCAAGTTGACGTTCACGCCCATGTTCCAGCTGTCATTAGCCAGCCGTCTGACGTGATTTGACGTTCTACACGGTTGCCGAGATAACCAACAAAATATTATGCGATATTGGCAGCAGAGACTGAAGTTTTAAACCTCTGCCCTGGACAGGGTAAATAACAAAGTGGGGAAGCGATTTATAGGTGTAACGGTGTTTTCAACAAAGTGCAATTAAATTGATAGAATGAACAAGTTTATGTAAGTAGGGGGCTATTAGATGCTCAACGTGATGAAACTCTGTCTTGTGTGCCTAACTTACATATGAATGCCTTTCCCATTATATGGGTTGTGAAACAACAATATACAAGATATGTATTTTAATACAGTCCAACGTATCAGTACGATTGGTGTGTTCCGTGTGTCATTGACCATCCTTAAGGGTCACCTAACAGGTGATAGTAATCAAGGGTTATAAACAAATTATTGGAGTAAATTGTTTGTTTTGGATCTATTACATGATATATCGTATATCTTATACATGTATCGTTTGACCCAATGCATCTGTGTTGAAGATATATAAAAATACATAAAACGCTCAGTCGTAATACAGTCATTGGAACGTTTACTAGTTTTACAGGATTAAGGCAACATCATACAGCTTATGGCACAGCTAGTTTGTTAAATTAGAATGCAGGCATACTACACCACAATCTATAGGTATCTTTGTTGAAGATATATAAAAATACATAAAACGCTGGGTCGTAATACAGTCATTGGGACGTTTACAAGTTTTACGTGATTAAGGCAACATCATAATGCTTATGGCATACTACACCACAATCTATAGGTAGAAACAGGAGATGCCTATGTAAAGAGTTACCCTGTGCACAATAAATAAACCTTTCTTGATATCTCCTCTGATTTATTCAACCCCTGGTTAACAGAATCTAGGAGATGCATCCATTTACACTCTCGAAGATGTAAAGCTAATGACATATCACCTCCTCTGGGGTTCTGAAGGATTCTTTCAAGTACCCACCATTTTAAGCTATCTATTGGGTGCTGTAGGCGGTTGTAATGTTCAACTAAAGGTGCACCTTGGACCTTACAACGCATCCGAGTGCAATTTTGCAGGATGCAGGATTTCACTTTTTGCCTGGTTTGACCAACATAAACCTTGTTGCAGGGGCACTTAAAAATGTAAATAACATCTTTTGTACTGCAGTTGGTGTGATATTTGAGTGTGTAGTGCTTCCCTGAATGTCAATACTCCTTCTGCACTACTGTCAGGTCACACGCCTTGCAGTGACCACACTTATAGTGGCCCACTAGAGGTAGTAATGATAGCTGAGTTCTAAGATCTGGGGCAGGTGCATTCATCAAGTAAGAATTGACCACATGATCACAGACATTTCTACCTTTCTTAAAAGCAAACAAAGGAGGCTCTGTGGTACCAATTTAATCCGTGATCAAGGACCAATGCCGGTTAAGGACCTTTTTTATTTCATTGCTTTCATTTCCAAAGGTAGTCACACAAGCTACCCTGTCTTTCATGTTCTCCTGGTCTTCTTTGGTCTCAAGTAATGCCTCTGTGGCAATACCAGGCCCTTTTCCTGGCTCTCTTTAATACACCATTGGGATAACCTCGTTCTTTAAGTTGCGTGATAAGAAGGTCAGATTCCTTGAAATAATCTGACCTGTGTGTGCAATTCCACCGGAGCCTCAGGAACTGACCATATGGCAAATTGTCTCGTAGGTTTCTGGGGTGATGACTCAAATACCTGAGTAGTGTATTGCGCTCCATTGGCTTCCTAAAAAGTGTGGTGTATAGGGTATTTTCCATTACTTTAATCCTTAAATCTAGGAAGTCAATTTCATCCTGACTCAATGTCATAGTGAATTGTATATCCACTGACCTGTTATTCAACCATCTGAAGAATTCTTGTAGTCTGTTCTGTTCACCTGTCCAAATCATGAGGACATTGTCAATATATCTTTTCCATAGGGTATTATTGGCAGCGAAAGGATTTGCAATGTTATACATACATTTGTCTTCTTAAGAGTCCATGTATAGATTAGCTATGCCCCAATGGCTACACCCTTTATTTGGTAGAAAAAATAATTTCTTAATACAAAGTAATTTTTTGTCATTGCTATTTCTAATAGACTCATCATGAAATCTGTAGGCACAAAATGAGGTCTTTCCCTCTGTTCTAGGACAATACGAGCGACCTCCAGGGCATCCTTCTGCAGGATGCTAGTGTAAAGGGAAGACACATCCAATGTCACTAGTAGGTATTTACCTTTATCGAAGGGTTGATCTTCCACCCATTGGCTGACTTCCATAGTGTCACGAATGTAGCATCGCGTTTTGAACACCCGAGGTTGGAGGAAGAAATCAACAAACCGACAAAGAGGTTCTATAACTGATCCACACCCAGACACAATGTGTCTCCCCAATGGTCTCTCCTTGTTTTTGTGCACCTTGGGAAGGGTATAGATAGTGGGGACTCGGGGTTCTTTCTTATTCAGGTAGCCAAATTCTAGTTCACTAAGATATCCCTCTTCGAGACCTCTGGTGGTCAGATGATGTAGAGCATGGATACCTCCTTCATCGGGTCACGCTGAATCTTTTTGTAGTTGTCCGTCACCTGCTATAGTGTCATGATTTCTGTTACATAGTCTGCAGTATCCTGGATAACAATGGCTCCCCCTTTGTCTGCTGGCTTAATGATAACAATAGCATTTATTTTGAGGGATTATAGGATGAGCCGTTCGTCTCTTGTGACAAACGGATTTGAATTTTCCAGCTGCACAGTGAGGTATGTTTTTCCAGTAATTGATCTCCCACCTACCATACTTACCCTATGGGCCACAGGGTTTGGGCTCCACCTTACGCATTGTGTAAGCGCTTGTTATTTCTCATAACACAGGTAGTGACCAGTAAGAGGAGATAACATGCGGATTCCTTCTTTCTAGAGAAACTTGCACAGCAGGTGAGACTAACTCTGCATTGCTCACTACGAATTCCTTTATACAGATCTATTTTGTTGAATATTTTTTATTGTTCATTGTGTTAGCACCTGTGTTATTTATGAGGCAGATTTATATATATGTCACAAACAGTGTTCACAGTCTGTACTATTTCCATTCTTAATGTATTAGCACAGAAGTTAAATTACTGTCCATTACATCTATCTTTCATATTCTTTCAAGTAAACAGTGTTGTTGTCATTTGTAATGTGTGTCAGTAGTGTGTTTTTACGTATCATTAATTGATGGTCCTAAAATCTTGGAGGACAGACTTTACTCATAGAAAGTAATCACATGTTACATGGCAGAACCTCTGTCTCCATACTGATGTGTGCGCTCAGGCGGGAGGTAAAATGAACAGACTTATCCCAGCGGCGTGGAGGTCAGTCACTTTTTTGTGGAAGCAAAACATGTACTCTTGGCTACTGTTGCCGCTATTTCTGATAATCTGACATGTTAGAAATAAAGTGCCTAATGTGCGGTTGGGAACTGGTTTGTCCTCAGGAAGAGGAAATGTATCCCTGAAGATAAGATTCAAAATAGCAATTCAAATCATGGACAATAAATAAGTGTTGAATCAAAAAGGGCTCAAAATCAGTAAATTAGAAAACTATGAAGGTTTGTTAAAGTATTAAGTGCAATTCAGAAAGCAAAATAATGGTTACTCTCAATAAATCAGTCATGTGGCTCAGAATTCAATTGCCATAAAGGTGGTTAGCAATAAATAGATGCAGAAAATGGGGAAGGATCCCTAGAAGCTGCGGTGAAAGACCTGGCTGAACTCTCAGAAACACATACTTTTATACTAAAATTCACCACAAAAAGCAATGGGTGTGCAAATGTAACAACACATCATCAGATCAAAATACAGCATTAAAACACATCATATAATTAATCAATGACATAATATTTATGTACACAACATGAAGCACAAAAATATCGGAAATTAAATAGCGATAACCAAAATATGGACTTCCTACACTTGACTAGTAAAAGCACAAATATAGAGAAAACAAATATCGTTGTTAAAGTATCAATTTTAACCTATATCAAAAACACAAATATCGGCAACAAAAATAGTTACCTTTAAAAAAACATTTAACATGTCAAAAATATTCATTCATACAATATCAACTACAACACTATCTCTAAAATATGTAAATAATCATTTAATAAATATAAAAAGCACTTAAATTATTTCAAATCAAATCAAAACATTTTATGAACGTATTTAAATTGAATATTAATATATTACAGTAAAAAAATCTTTACCATTCACCGCCATATTTATTGGGCCCATAGTTCTATGCATTACAACATTATGTTTTCAATTGTAAAAGATTCATATTGACAGACAAATGTGATTCTAATCAGAAAGTAGCTACGACACTAACAGCAGGTGGGTGGAGCTAAAGGAGCTATGCTGGTACTGCCTTTTAAAGCCTTATTTTACGTTGATCGCATAATGTCTGGTGACTGCTGCACTATCAAGCCAAACCTAAAATTATATCATGCACATTTTGTTCACTCACTAAAAGCAGTTTAAAAATGAAATTTCAAAGTTCCACATGACTTTTTAAAAATATTGGCACTTTCAGACATTTCTGAGCTCAGTTACAAATTGATAACTTGAAAAAATACATGCGATGTATAGAAAGCAAAATCCAAAAATGTTCTTTTCTGCATTCCTTTGTGGTTATGTTATTTTGTGTTCTTGTAAAATAGGCCCTTGTCCTTTTAAGTGAGGATTATTATAAATCACTTCTTGTGACTTCACTTACGGTGATGCCATCTTGAATTGAATAACTGACTGGACCCATGTGATTTTTTCTAGGCGAATAGGGCCCGCAGTGTTTCCCCAGTAGTTCCTTCTCAGCAGTCAAAGGGTCTCACGATGCTGTCTTGGAACATTGCAGGTCTTTCCTCAAAGTTTAGTGACCCCAGGTGGGTGCGTTATGTTAAATCCTTTCACATAATCAGTCTCCAAGAAACTTGGGCAATTGATATCATCTTCTTCCTTGAGGGTTGCATGACTTATTTTGTACCAGCCGTTCCCTCAATAGCAGGAAGGGCGAATGGGGGTTTAGTGATGTTTGTCAGAACTGAGCTGAGTGATTACATTGCGGAACTCAGCTGGCATAGTGGTACAACGCAGGGGCTACGATTCTCAATGCCTGGGTCCTGTTCGTTGGTGGTAGTTAATTTTTACAATAGCAAGTAGGGGAGTGTAGAGCCCTTCAGAGTTTCCCAT
Source organism: Triturus cristatus (assembly GCF_964204655.1). NCBI lineage: Eukaryota > Metazoa > Chordata > Amphibia > Caudata > Salamandridae > Triturus > Triturus cristatus. Next base: position 837,422,434 of record NC_140591.1, read on the forward strand.
GTGGACCATCTCTTGAGTTCCATTTCAGCTAAGGGGGATGGGCAAGCCCAAATTGTTTTGGCTGGTGATTTTAATTGCACTTATGCAATCCTCCCCTTGATGGCAGTTTACCTTCTGGCAGTTGTTGGCTGAACACAGGTCTTCACTTCGTTCACTCACAAAAGGTTAAGGAGTTAAATGAGCTCTTAGACTCCCATAATATTGTTTTTAGGCTGGAGAAACTGGTGAATTCTCCGAGCCCAGTAATTTTCCTGTCTTACAAAGGGTGGGGCAGGGGTCACTTATTGATTTGGTATTTGTTTCAGCACCATTATATTTGTTCATTTCTTATTTTAAATATCATTGCTAGCCCTTTTAGTGACCACAAACCCTTATCCCTGCCTCTGGACATTGCCTTGCGCCCAAAACATCAGTCAAGCGAGGCTCTCAAGAGCCTTGTGGCCGTTGACCAGGGGAGAAGGTTGAAATGGTCCCAGGTGGACTGCCAGTGCCTCCAAACCTCTCTCTTTACAACTTGCCAACGGGAGTTTAACATTTTGGATAGTGAGGCTGTGGGGGGAGGTATCAGAAGCTTTTAAAGGCATTGCTCTTCGGGTTGGCAAACTTTTGACTGTGAAGGCTCTTACAAATCGAGTGGCACAAACCCCTAAATGGTTTGATAGGGATTGCACGCGATCCCTGCAACTTTTGAAGGTGGCGTTGAAGCAATCACAGAGGAACAGGCAGCTGTGAGAAATAGTAGACGGGCTTACAAGCAGGCGCAATGTGTGTGTAAATATAATTTACAGGAACTAGCCTGGGAGGAGCTTTGTCAAGACAGAGAAACGGGGGACAGCGCTCTCTTCTGGAGCATTGTTAACAGGCCTTGTTTTGCTGAGGGCTCTGGTCCGCTTCTATGTCATCATATTTGAGAGGAACAGTGGGTGGATCATTTTGAGGGCATTTATAATCAGGGGGCTGATGGGAGTGTTAATATCCTTGCTGCATCTGTGTCAGCTGGTAACAAAGTTATGTTATGTTATGTTAGCATGTTTTGTATAGCGCACAGCTGTCTCAGCAAAGAGGCGTCCCAGCGCTGAAGCAGACACATGGAGGCTGGTAACCAGAAGGAGGCACTAGTGTGAGGGGAAAAGATGAGTTTTGATGGCCCTACGAAAGGCCATGTAGTTGTTCATGGCACGAATGGACAATGGCAAAGCGTTCCAAAGCTTGGCAGCCAGTAAATGGAAAGAGCGCCCGCCCGATCGCGCCCTCCTCATTCGAGGCACAGTCACCAGATGTTGTCCCATCGAGCGAAGTTGGCGCGTAGGACAATAGAGTGCATACACGTTTGCCAGGATGCTAGGAGAGGTGGATTTCAGAATTTTGAACGCAGTGCAAAGGACCTTAATTTCCCCTCGGCTGGCAATAGGCAGCCAATGTAGCAGACAAAATGCCCTAAAGGTGGGGCAGGTTCTAGGGAGGCCCAAAAGGGTTCTAGCCATAGTGTTTTAAACTCACTGTAGTCTCAGTGTTTTGGTCTTGTTTACCCCTAAATATAGTGCATTGGCATAGTCTAGTCTTGATAAAATGGAGGCCTGAATAATCATTTGCCTGATGGACGGGTCGAAAAACCCAAGCAACGGTTTGATCCCCCGAAGTATGCCAAAGCAAATCCCTGTAACTTTCTTGGTTTGAAACTAAAAGCTGAGGGCTGAATCGACCCAGACACCTAGATCTTTCACCACCTGCTTTGGGGTAGGTGCACAGTCCAGTATGGGCGGCCACCACCGTTCCCCCCACAGCTCTTGATCTTTTCCTACCAGCAGAACCCCTGACTTGCTGGAGTTCCGTTGGAGACAGTTGGCAGTCATCCACTCGGCAACAACCGTAGGATCGTACTGAAACTTGGATGTTGCCCCCATGGTGTCGTCCGAGAGAGCGGCTACCAGCTGCGTATCATCAGCATATGATACAATAGTAAGCACTCTGCTCCTCGCCAGGACTGCCAGAGGTTGACCATAAAGGTTAAAAAGTGTGGGGCTCTGCACGGAGCCCTGAGGAACTCCTTGTTTGTTGGCATGAAGCGTGGAGGCGAACGAAGGGGCCACAACCTGGAAGGTGCTGTTGGAGAGAAAGGAATCAAACCAATCCAAGGCCGAGCCCACAACACCTGCCTCCTCCAGCCTGCGCAACAGGATCTGATGAGAGACCATATCAAATGTGGCACTGAGGTCTAAGAGAATCAGAGCCGACGTATGTCCCTCATCTAGAGTGAGCCTGAGATGCTCAGTGACTGCCAGGAGAGCAGACTCCGTGCTGTGCACTGAGCGAAAGCCATTCTGAGAAATGTCCAGGCAGTTGTTCACTTCTAAAAATCTAGTAAGAATAGAGTTAATTTGGGTCTCAGTGATCTTGGCGATCCACGGGAGGAGAGAAATCAGGCGATAGATTTCCAGTTTGGCTGCATCCAGGGAAGGTTTCTTGAGCAGGGGAACCACCCTGGCTTGCTTCCAAGTGCTGGGAACGACCGCACTAGACAAGGATGTGTTAATCACCTGACTCAAAGGTGACAAGAGCACAGGTAGCAATCTCATGAACTGGTCAGGTTTAAGAGGCTCAGAAGGGGAGCCAGATTTAATCTTGTTGCATAGAGACCGTAGCTCCTCCAGGGAGACCAGCGGGAGTGCAGCCAGTGTATGAGTAGGGAGTTGTCCCGGCACATGGTCAGGTCTCATAGCGGTATGAATGATGGTCTTATAAATGTTCTCCACCTTTTTGACAAAAAAGTTGGCAAGACCCTCACACTGCTCATCGGACGATATATAAGGCACTGCAGGGACCTCTGGTTGTTTCAAACCTTTCAATATGGAAAAGATGGTTTTGGAGGGATTACCACTGCTCCTAATTTCACTGGCGAAATAAGCTGCCCGCGCTCTATGAATGTCCCTATGATAGTTTTTGATTGCCGCTTGATAACACTGCTTCTGCATTGGGCCATACTCCTGTCTCCATACCCGTTCCAGCCTTTGGCAGGTTTTGCGCAAAATGGCAAGATCATCATTATACCATGGGTTGGATTTAGAGTTACGACTGACTGACCACGTCGCCGGAATAAGTGCATCAAGAGGACAGCGAATCCAATCTGAGGGTGCTTTATCAGCAGCATCATGATCATCTAGCATACTGAAGGCATTTATAGAGAGAAGGTCATGAAATTGGTCAAGATCAAGTTTATGCCAGGGGCGTTTAAAGACAACCTTCTGACGCCGCTTCAGTGAAGGGATAACCTCTAAATAAGACATGGGTACCAAATAGTGATCTGACCAGCAGACCAGAATAGGAGTGTGAACTGATAGAAGAGGAAGATTTGAAAACACTGGGTCCAGCATATGGCCTGCAGAGTGAGAGGGACTCTGGACCAATTGCAGCAGCTGACAAGCACCCAGATCAGCTAAAAAACTGGGGATTGTCTAAGTGCAGGTTCACATCCCGAATGACACTAAAATTGGCCGTCCTCATACCCAGAATATTAACAGTTTCCACAAGCGCTGTCCTAAACTCTTTAGAAGGTCCGGGCGGACGATAAATTAGTAGCCCTGACATGGTGTAGCAGGCATTCAGAGAGAGCCCCAAGCATGCGCACTCACAGCCTACTAGAGTCTCTTTAACGAAAGAGCAGGTATAACAAGATTTAAAAATCAGAGCAATGCCACCCCCTCTAGACTCTATTAAGGGTCACAATGTTGAAGCCCTGTGGGAGGGCCAAACCTAACACTGACTCCGAATCGGCAGATAGCCAGATCTCGGTTAAAAAAGGGCTTCAGGGGATTCCTCAGATAGCAAATCATAGATGTCGGAGTGGTGTTTGACTAATGAACGACAATTGAGGCTGAATTGTTCAATGTCAATGTTAGAGCGTGAAATAAGAGAAATCAGTGCCCAGGAATTAAACCCACAGGTCAAGCAGCAGAATGGGCCCTCTGGAAAGAGACCTAAAGGGTGATTGCAGGGGCGCAAAGCTTTCCTAATATCCAGGAGATTAGCCGGGGCATAGGTAAGCCTGTCTTTAGCAAAACTGGCAGCATGCCTGGCGTCTGGCGTTGTCCAGGCCTGGACGGGCGCAGACGGGCTTGCCATAGGCGCGACTTCAGCGCGCCAGCGGCACGCCCGCTGCCGAGTCGCGATCTCCTCATCTAAAATAGGGGAGATCGCAAGGCTAGTCCCGCCCTCTGGAGCCCAGCCGGAAGTGTGTCGCTGTTGCAGGAATTACACTGCAGACTAGAAAGAGCCCTCCCTCCACACAAATGGCGAAGCAGCGGTGGACCGGAGCGAGGCTCAAACAGTAAGGGAGAAGTTCAGACTGACAGTGGGAGTCAGTGAAAAGTGCATTAAAAAGAGTAAAAGAAATCACACAATAATCACACAGTAAAAACAGACGAGCGTCTAAAGTGCCAAGTGCGAGAAGGAGAGACGCACAGCCTCACCAGTGTCTTCACGTTAGATGAAGTTATAACAGGCATTCTAGCCCTGTCTAGCAACAAGGCCCCGGGCCTGGACAAAATACCACATGACCTGTTTAAAGGAAATGTGGAGGTCTGGGCTCCTTTATTAATGCAAGTCTTGAATACGGCTGTCCAGGAGGGGCTGTTACCATCTTGGTCAACTGCAGTGATTGTCCCCCTTTTTAAGAAGGGGGATAAAGAGAACCCACAATGTTATTGTCCAATTTCTTTATTGGATTCTATGGTTAAAGTATTGGGGAAGGTGATCCTAAATAGGCTGTGCGACTGGGCAGATGAAAATAAGATTCTGAGTGATGTCCAGTATGGCTTCAGGGTGGGAAGGTAGACTTAAGACCATTGTTTGAACCGCCACTTAACTATGAATGCTCATACAGTGGCTTGGTCTGAATCCTTACACCTGGCTTTCATGGACTAGACGTCCGCTTTGATATGGTGAACCGAGCAAAACTCTGGGTTTTGCTCAGCGAGATGGAGGGATCGATCCCAGTATTGTGGCTCTTTTAGTTGATCTCCTCTCAATGACCTCTGCTTTGGTGCACTTTTCTCAAGGTGCTAAGTGCCCTCGATCATTCGGACAAGTTGAGGGGTTCGGCAAGGGTGCTTACTGGCCCCTTTTCTGTTCCCCTTGTATGTTAATAGATTGGAGTCTGCACTTTTATCAGTTTCGCCAATTGTGCTAAGATTGGTGACAGATGGGGGAGTGGCCTGCAGCCAAAGAAGATGGCCGCACACTAGGAGAGCTGCGGTAGCAGATCCGAACATTTCACCCGCAATCCGGCACAATCCGATACTGATAACGGTACCCACCGCCCTGAGAAGCTGTGGAAAGGTGGAGTACAACTTTCTAACCCCGAGGCGACCTGTCAGCAGCGATCCCTGGCCGCCGAACAGGAGCGTGGACTGCGAGCCCTGAAGCTAGCCGAGCTCCGTACCTGAGGCTCCGCGCCGGACGGAGGGTCTCGCTGGGCGGCTGGCAGGCGGGTGCGGTGCTGAGCCTCTCCGTTCTGTGGACTCTGGTGCTTGGGAGGCCACAGCCTGCCTTGTGGAGCGATCCGTGCTCCGGGGCAGCGGGTACGTTGATCACGACGGCCGACCTTTGGAAGGACTAAATCCTGGGCCCAAGTGCCAGCGTGGGGCCGCGAAGGGCTGGGCGCGCCTAAGGTGGGAGCGCTGCGGCTCGCCCCGCGCACGGAGCGGGGAGTTTGCAGACGGCAGCATTGAGGAGAGCAGCAGTGGACGGCGACAGGGGACGGTGAGATGCTGCACTCCCTTGGGGATCCCTAGGCGGGCGGACAGAGCCGGGTGGGGCCCAGGAGCTGGTGTGCGGATTTGGACGGGATGCCCCAGCCCCGGCGTGAGTGCGAGGCCCCAAATACGGCGGTGAGTCCCGGGAGAGCGCAATTATAGCGCCAGCGGCAGGCGAGCTGGCGGCCTCGGGTGGCCTGGCGAACTGAACTGGCGAGGCGCGAATAGCCCCAGAAGATAGTCCCAGCAGGGGGCACGTGAAAGAAACTTAAAAAATAAATCAATTCTGGCACTTTGACGACAGCATGGTGCTGGTGCCGCTGGTGGAACTGATTTGCCCATAATGCCTTATACCACATGCGCACTCTAGCGGGCCTGCTGCGGAGGAGATGACGGGAGCAGCCGCGGAGAGTTCTGGACCAGTAGAGCCCGAGCCAAAAACTGAGGGTGGCGGTATAGCGGGCCCCTGCGAGGCGCTGTCGGGGTCCACTTCCGGGCGCATCAGGCTCCGATTGGTGCTCAGGTTCCCACAAGTGGCGCAGGCCTGGGAGGAAACGTGTGCCATCGAGGTTCGGCCTCCATTGGGAGTTGGACGTGCATCGTGGGCTCTAGAACATTGAGGTCGGCGGGGTGGAGCATAGTGCCACCCGGCATACAGGGGAGTGAGTTCCAAGAGGCCTCGGGGTGCGGGTCCCTCTGGACCATGGGCCACAACAGACCGCTTGCTCAGAGCCAAACAAACCACATTGACTAATACATGGTCAGCATGGGCCAGGAGGATGACCATCAAGGTGGGAGCCAGCAGTGCGGGGTGGCTGAAGACGGGCCTGACCCATCGCTCAAATACATTATGTTGGCCATAATGGAGATGCGTGGCGCCATAAAGGACATGCGTGGCACCATGGAGCCCAAGTTGGACTCAGTAACCGAGGCTTCACAACTCAATCATTTCACTGTCTTCAATCAGATTAGGCATTTTTTTATACACTGACTGTAATATTGTGAGTGTTAACCTATGGTTAGCTTTGTTTGGTACCCTGAAAAGGATTGTGAACATGGTTTTCCTAATCCCCATTTCTGTTAGTTCTTACCATTAATACCTGCATATAAAGTTTAATAAAGCTCAGCGAGGTAAGCATCCACTACTAAGATATGTGAGTGTTATGCATGTGTCCGTGTCTGTGTGTGTGTGTGTGTGTCCGTCCGTCCGTCTGTCCTTGAGGTTCCTTTTTTGATACCCATAAATTGAATTCAGCCTTTCATCCTTCCAAGGCCATTGAGATTAGTACTACTTCACAATCAGTAATCATAATCGCATACACAACTTTTATAGATAAAATGTACCAGATAAAAGCACTCAGTACCTGACCTGGTTACTGGTGATTTCACAAGTATATTTTTAATCATAAACCTACCATTCTATGAGAAGATTATCCAAAAGGTCATCACTAACCAGCTACAAAAGAGGATGAAGAGCAGCATCCTCATTCAGGACTAGAACTGTCAGTTCAAGCCACATTGCAGCATAGAAACTGTAAACCTTCAAGTTGTCTACAAAACATTGCAAATCTCCCCATCCTTCTTGTCCACTTTGCAGCCTCGAACACAGTCAAACACTATGGGACAGATTTACAAAGTTGTCACACTACGCAGCAAAGCAATCAAAATTGCTGCTCCTTGTAGTGTGACAGGGAGAGTGCAGAGCAGTGTGATTTCTACTAAGATATCATGCTTCTACTTTCTTTCCTGCTGCTGGTGCACAATCAGGCAGCATAATGCCAGGAAGACACCTTTGCACCACAGTAGAATTTGTTTTAGCTTGGAGGGGTACCCTTCCATAACAAAATATTGTGCTTAGAAAAACTTCAAAACCTTTCTCTCTTTAGAAGTGTGCTGTGCTGTACAGTACAACACACTTGTAAAGTCAGAAAAGTTTTCAGAAATAAAAACATTTCTTCTTTTTAATGCTGGTTTCAAAAAGAAATTATTTTGTTGGTGCAAGGTCCTGTCTGCAAATGTTAGTAGCTAGAGCTTTGCATCAAAATTCATGGGTGGTTGCCTGGGTATACCCATGTACTGCCTTGTATTATTTTAGGACTATTTTTCAATGCAAATAAACTTTTGTGTTGCAAAGTAAATCCCAAATAAAACCTTTTTTGCCAGGTTTTTTTAAATCGCTTTTGTAACACAAACCCGGGGCAAAGTGTTGATAAATCTGTCCCATTGTCCAGCTCAGCATCCTCACTTCCTGAATGGAGTATGATGATGCTGATCTACATTGAATCACATCCTACCTGAACAACACATACCAGCTTATGCAAATCAGATCATTCAGATCTTAGCCCATCCACAAATCTTGTGGCATCCCTTAAGTCTCCCTCACGTTACCAGGAACAGTATATGGATAACACTGATTGTGACAAAAGGCTGGTGTTAAGTTCCTTTGTGTGTGCTGAAGGCAAGGCAAGGCCTTTTGTAACACAATCAGAGCTGGGTACAGCCCTTCTCTCACAGCATCCCTGACAGGATGGCCCATCCTATCACACCTAAGCCCCTTTTATCCCCTGTCTAGAAGGAATCAATAACACATTACGTGAAAGACAGACACATTTATGTGACGCTGGCTACTGGCAGAAAGATGCTGTTGATTAAGACAAAGAAATGCCAATGTCTAAAAGAGGCATTTCTAGAACTGTGACTTAAAATACAACTTTACCATTAGAAAGGATTTTAAATTACAATTAATTAGTGTGAACGTATTTTCTCTATCTTCTCCCATTCTGGAGATAGCACTTATCAAAATGTAACAAGGTAACTCAGTGATAGTCAATGGGAGAGATAGCCTTACAACAGTGAAAAACAACTTTAGTAGGTTAGGGCTTCCAGGACATGTACAACTTAAACCCAAATGTCAAACTTTTTAAATATCACTTATCCTGTTTTGGAGCTATTAAGGTCTACCTTAGGGGTGACTTACAAGTTTTTAAAAGGGAGGTTCAGGCCTGGCAAAAGGATATTTTGTTAGATTATAATGACAGTTTAAAATTGCCCTATAAACTGCAATGGCAGGCCTGAGACCTGTTTTAAAGTGCTACTGTAGTTGGTGGCACAATGGGTGCTGCAGGCCCACTATAAGCATCTAATTTACAGACCATGGGTACATGTAGTTCCAGTTAATATGGACTTATGAGTAAATTGAATGTGCCAAATAGGTGTGTGCCAATTTTACCATGTGTTAGGGAGAGAGCACAAGCACTTTAGCACTAGTTAGCAGTAGAAAGTGTACAGAGTCCTAAAACCAACAACAACAGGAGAGGTGAAAATAAAACGTTTGTGGGATTACCACTCAAGGGTTTCAGATGTTACACTGCACTTCAGCATAACTATACAAGCACTACTTCTAACCCATCTGAGCAGGGACACTGTTGCTCTGTTGGATGGCATTCCTGATACACACCATAGCACCCATGGAGGATGTTGCCAATACATTGGCCCATCTTATAAAACTTACCTTCACCCACAGAGAGCTCCATTAACATCATGTTCCTATACAAATCACCTTCAAAAACCTGCTGAGTAGTCTACAAGGTGGTTGAATTAAATGGCCATCTTTTGTATGGGTCCCTCAACATTCCCATAAGGCCACAGTACGTACATGGTGCAGAAATAATAATAACCCAGTATTCGAAAAGCGTGAACAAATACCCCCAAGGGTGTCAAGGTGCTGGGGGCCGTCGGGAAGATTAAGCGAGCTATTGCCCAGAGTCACATGGTGCTGGGCTGATCTGCTACTGGTGCCATATATCAAACCGTCAGCCCTCGTGTTCTGGAGTCAGCCGCCCTGGCTGCTGCACCACACCTCTTCCACCAACTGATTGTGCCATCCACTGCAGTGGCAGAGAAAACATGGCTTCAAGCCTAACCTGCGTGAGCCTGCGCGCAGCAGCCTAAAATCTGCTATACAGACCTGCCAAAATAGCCCTTTTTGACAGACAGGAAACCCTGATTTTAAATATGAATAATGTTATCCTTAAGTCCACTTGTTGCCCACAAGTTAGAGTGTCTGATATTTAAAAGTGGAATAGGTGCGAAACTAAAATAAGCATGTTCTTTCAGTGACTAGGCTTCAAAAGTTATTTCACTGGCAAGGTTGTAGCTGAATAGTAGAAAATGTCAAAGTGCAGCGTATAAACTTTAAAATGCACCTTTTGACAGGAAATGGCTCCAAACGTCATTCAAAGACTATTTTAGTACATAGAAAAATTCCAATATAAGTCAGATTTGAATAAATATTTAGGGAGAGAAACTTTTAGAAAGTTAACTTTTACCTACCTGAACCTCACCTAGGCTAATTCAGATTAGCCTTCTGACTGGTGGTCTACCCGTGCTTGGAATTAATGATGTGTGAAACCTGTTCCCAGAGAATGAAGTACTGGGTTTTTAGAACCCAGCGGTGCAGGGGAACACACCCTAAGACTTCGAGTTCTTCCTGTTTCAGACCCACAGAAACACAGAGTCTTCTGGGTGAAGTCAAAGATCAGTTTATTGGCTGCAGACCAATTACAGGTATCCGAGGAGTACAACACAATGTATGTTCTCAGGAGACTGCTTAAACTTACAGAAACGGGCTTCTCCTTAAATACAAAATATCATGCTTCAGGCACACATTCCTCGTTTTACGATATGGTCATTCACATGTATTCATTACAAACGAAAAGGCAGAGTCATGATGACCATCCCACATTCCAGTTAAGCCAGCCCACAATTATTTACCCAGCGAGGCTCAGATCCCACATCAGATATCAACAGGCCCCAATAAACACGGGCATCTCCTGTTTGTAAAACAAGCCATGAAGCAGGAAGAGTCAGGTGTGAAAGAGATTAGCCGGAGGCTTGTGTGGGATGAAAAGGCTTTATGGTGTGTCAAACCCTGATGCTAATCACAGGTGGCGTAGGACGGGCAGCTCGTGGGACCGGACTGACCCGGGGCGGTGGAGCCAAGTCGCACAGGTCACAGAGAAGTCAAAGGAAGGCACATGTGTTCTAAAGGCCCGTACTTGTTCGTAATGTGTAGCCTATGTGAGGGCAACCATAAGATGGCCACCGCTCCAAGATGGAACCCACGAAGCCAATGTGTAATATCGTATACAAAGTGCATTTATCAATAAAACGTTATGCAAAGCACTTGTACATACCGCATTGGCCATTCGCGGTTCACTAATACCGGAATAGACAGGGGTAGGGCCCTGCCTCCTACGCGGTCCCAGATTTTAAAGTACCACAGACCCTCCTTTTGCCCTTACATAGGCAATACCTATACTCATATCAATCCGAGTCCAGGTCTATATTCATGAAGTCATGGAGATGTTGCTGTAGCATCATCCTATTACTTAGCTTGTCCCTCGATACAGGTTTCCTTACACATAATGTAGCACAGAGGCCACATATCGCAGGAGCACACTGTATACACAGACAGAACAGGAAAAGAATGGCTAAGATCATTCCAATGACCATCAGAATTTTCCAACCCCAGGCAGATATCAGTTCCCAGAACCACCCCATCAGTGACCAATCTCCTTTATCTACGTGAATAGATTCAGATATTTTATGCAGTTTGGAGATGGCTTGATAAACTGTTGGAGCGTTATCTGGTATGAAAATGCAACAGCTAGATTGGATGACCTTACATACCCCACCACGGTCTGCAAGTATGACGTCTAGAAACATACGGTTCTGCAAAGTCATGAGGCGATCCGCTTGGAGCTCAGCTGTCAAATTACCAAGGGCACCAGCCGTAACATTAACAGTGGATTCAACCACACGAGTCAGTTGTCTCAGGTTCCTACTATTAACCATAGGTCCCCAAAACGGCAGGAAACCCAAAAAGAAGTCTCCTGCTTCCTGACCGGCAGTATCCTCCTTACTAACCACGCCTCTCACAACTCTGGTTTTGTGATAATCAGAGGCAGCAGTAAATGTTGGCGGTAGCAAATTTGCAATATAACATGTGCCCGAGAAATCAGGGGGCAACCATGTATATGCTCGGTCATTGTAAACAAAATATGTACCATTGGCAGCCAAAAACGCAGGGGAAAACTGTGATGGAAAAGTGTACGTTTCAGTACAGTCACTTTTCCCCAGTTGAGCTCTTGGATTCTGACCATTACCTTGTAAACAGAACCGACCCATGTGGGGCACGACCCAAAATGGGGATGAGATTTTTCGCTGCCTTTCACCCAGACTAATGCTATACCCCGTCGTGTTCCAACCTACATAAGCTCGCAATTCATCCTTGGGAATAGACGAGTATGCGTTGATATCTCTGCTCATATCGGCAACTCCTTTCATTAAGGCTTTATTGTTTGTGCTAGGTCTGATGGAACACGGTTGTCGCGGGGAGTAGGCATCTAATGCAAAAAGAAACATGGTCTGGAATGCCCATGACGATCCATTATAGCTAAACAGCAGCACTAGATAAGGAATACCCTTGTTAATGGTGTGTGGCATTAAACCACACACCCAGCAATTGGTTGTATTCATGACTAGCGGGTGCTGGTGCAGGAGTTGAATGAATGAATTGTTTACAAACTCGGAACGTCTAGCTTGTTCGTGTTCAGGCAGAGGGTGAAAAGAGTGCAAGGAGACAGTAGGAGGAGGTTTAGGCTGTACAGTGGGTGCAAATGGCACTTGAGAGGAGAAGAATACATAACCTACAGTAATCACCATCATACTAAAGAATACAAACAGACATAATAATATAAAACGTTTGCTCTTCATGATTCTACATATTTTCGTTTTAAAGTTCATTTCCTCAGCGGGTCTCTCCATCTTGAAAAACTCCATCCTCTAATCGTGCCGCTCGCGGCGGGTGAGTATCTTCTGCTAAGGAGTACGCCTGTCAGTCCAGGGAACGCCCTAGACCAACCAGAACCGTTGACCTAACGTCTTCGGCCTGTACCCCAAAGTCTTGGCACCGTGACCCTGCGGCTGAACCCGGATGGTGGTTCGAAAAACAAAAATCAAGACAGTCCTTCAGATGGGAGAGCTTAATATAAAAAAAAAAATAGTAAGGGAAGGGAATTTTTATTTGTCCATAGGCCTTGGTCTCAAGTTATATCGATTTCTGCCAGGTACTGTCTGATCTTGAAACAAGAGTTCAGGCTCTGTGGTGTCTATTCGAGTTGACGGTGGCACAGCTTCTTGCAAAATATCATCACTTTCTTGTTCTGAAGTTGTGCCTCTCACGCATGCATCACTAAATGGTACAAAATGAGGTACAGTGTCTGTTTCAGAATCAGCGATACCCTCCTGGACCCACTGGTCATATGGTAGAGGCAAAGGGATCCGTTTGCAGTGGGCGCCGTGAATCCAATTCTTTTTCCCTTTTACTCGAACCGCTGATCTTGTCGATAGAAGTACGAGGTGAGGGCCAATCCAACGGGGCTCATCGTTGTTCTTTCGCTGAAAGTTCTTCACGAGAACCCACGTGCCAGGGTCGATATGGTGTCCGGGAGCTTCAGAGGCCTGGGGGAGAGTATCATGCACCTGTTGGTGTAAAACACGCAATTTAGCCGTCAATTTATACAGATAGTCAAGCAGTACTGGATGTTCGATTTCGCTGAATTTTGTCGGTCTTGGCACACCCCTTACATTGGCCGGGCTGCCAAAAATGATCTCATATGGGCTAAGTCCCACTCGTGAATGCACAGTCATTCTGGTGGATAGGAGTGTTAAAGGGAGAGCGTCAGGCCATTTAAGACCGGAGCTCGCCTGGATTTTGGCCAGCTTGAGCTTCAGAGTGCCGTTGTAGCACTCTACTAATCCAGCTGATTGGGGGTGATTTGCAGCGTGGAATTTTTGCTTTATCCCTAACCCCTCACACACATTCTTCATCACTCGACCCACAAATTCACTCCCATTATCACTCCACACCATTCTTGGCATTCCAAACCTAGGGAAAAATTCTTTCACAAGGGCTTTGGCTGTGGATAAAGCAGTGTTGTCTTTTAGGGGATATGCTTCTATCCATTTTGAAAAAGCGCAAACAACAACCAGTACATATTTCAAGTTGTTGCACCTTTCCATGTGGATAAAATCTAACTGCAAAACCGCAAATGGATATGATGGAGGCGCAAAATGACCAGCTGGAGTCGGGGTTCCTCTACCAGGGTTGTATTTCAAACATACCATACAATTATTGACCACATTCTCTGCACACTTGGGAATTCCAGCGTTCTGCCATACTGGAGCCAACAACTTACAGATTCCTTTCACGCTGATATGTGCCATTCCATGTGCCATAGTAACCACTGGAAGCACATATGCATCAGGTAGCAACCATTGCCGATGTTCTGACAAATCAACCCAACAACCATTCTCATCCAATTTACCCATACTTTCTCTCCACTTGCTCAACTCTTTCTCTGTGGCTTCAGCTTGAAGGGACTTCACACTCTCTATCGTGTCTTCACACATTCCAACATCACCTACCAATCTTGCAGGGCCTGCAACACACATTCGAGTCTTCACATCTTTTGCTGTTTCTTTCACGATTTCATCAGCAAATGCATTACCACGACCAACATCATCAGTGATTTTCTTGTGCGCACTGCATTTCATAATCGCAACTTGTAACGGTAGGGTCAGTGACTCAAGGAGATCATTCACAAACTTGCCATTCTGAATTTTAGCTCCATGCGAAGTCAGGAACCCACGTTCCTTCCATAGGCGCCCAAAACTATGGGCCACGCCAAAGGCATACTGGCTGTCGGTATATATGTTCACTTTCATTCCTTCAGACAATACGCATGCTCTTGTAAGGGCAATTCATTCTGCTGCTTGAGCCGAATTATGTGGCACACGTGCAGTTTCAACAATCGTGTGCAAAGTCGTGATAGCATATGCAGCAGTCATATCACCATTCGGAAGCTTGAAACACGAACCATCCACCCATAAGGTACCATCACACTCAGTCAGGGGAGTATCTTTAAGATCCACTCTCCCTTTTGTCTCTTCTTCTGTTCTAAACAGACAATCATGTTGCTCAATCTCATCTATGTCTGCTGGAATCGGCAATAATGTAGCTGGGTTCAACGTGTTGCATCTCTTTATGTGTATATGGTTTGCTAATAGTGTCAATTCATATCCTGACAATCGAGCACTAGTTAAGTGCTGTGTCTTGGTCCGGTTTAACAATGTGTCCACAGCATGTGGAACCATTACAATCAATGTGTTATCCATTACCAATACAGCAGACTGTCGAATAGACATAGCTGCTGCGGCTGTAGCTCTCAGACAACTTGGCAATGCCCTCGCTACCGGGTCCAAGTTTGACGAAAAATATGCGCATGGACGCGGTCTGTCGCCAAAAGGCTGTGTTAACACTGATAATGCGCAACCGTCTTTTTCATGAACATACAATGTAAAAGGCTTGCTATAGTCAGGGGTACCCAACACAGGAGCTGAACATAATGCATCACGTAATTCCCAAAAACTTTTCTGACACTCTTCAGACCATGGGACAGGATTCGGTGTGTTTTTACATGTTAATGCTAACAAAGGTTTTGCCAGCAAAGAAAAATTTGGTATCCAGTGCCTACAGTATGAAGTAATGCCCAAGAAAGCACGCACTTCTCTCTGTGTTCTTGGCACACTTAATTGTGCAATGGCTTGAATTCTTTCTGGGGTCAGTTTCCTTCCCTCCTTCGATAAGAGATGACCTAAGTAGGTCACTTCTAGTCGACAATATTGCAGTTTTGAGAGAGACACTTTGTGATGAAAGGCAGACAAATGACGCAACAATGACAATGTAGCTTCTTTGCAAATCTTTTCAGTATCCGCGGCGATTAGTAAATCGTCAACATACTGAATAAGGATAGCGCCACTAGGTAAAACAAGTGCATCAAGCTGCGCTCTTAAAGCTTGATTATATATAGATGGACTTTCACAGTAGCCCTGTGGAGCGCGTTTAAAGCGGAAGCTTCGACCTCCTAAACTGAAGCCAAAAATGTCCCTGCTCTCTTCTGCAATTGGGATGCTAAAGAAAGCATTCTTTAAATTGATCACTGAGAACCATGCAGCGGAGGCTGGAATCATAGTTAACAAGGCAGTTATATCAGGGACAACTGGAAACTGTGGCACAACAATCTTATTAACCTCTCTAAGGTCAATCACAAATCTGTAAACAGGTGGCTTTGAAGGGTCCGTTCGTTTTAAGACAGGTAAAACAGGACTATTGCAAACGTTGCCTCTTGTCTCCTCAATTACACCCTTTTTAATCAAATCACTGACAATTGCGAACAACGCTTTCTGACCTTCATTGGAGATCTTGTACTGGGGAATGCGTGGCAATCTGACATTGGCTTTTAAAGTGACCACATATGGCGGTATTTCCAAAAGGCCCACATCATTGGGACCAGTAGCCCAAAGGACATCCGGAAGGGATGACAATTCAGGTGGCATTGTATTCTTTGACAAATACATCGGAGAAATCACTTCCTTACCCAATGTAAGTTGTACTCCTGAGGGAGAACAATATAGCGTTGCATGCAATCTTTTTAACAAATCCAACCCTAACAGATTTTCACCACAACCTGTCGTTAGGATGAGGGGTGCTTTTAGCTCACAAGGTCCAACAGAAAGGGGCATAGGACTAGAAATCGGGTTCCTAACTGGGGCGCCAGAAAAACCTACTGAAACATTCATTTCGCCAGACAAAGGCGCGCCAGGGAGTTTTGAATGCATAATTGAACTCTTTGCAGCACCAGTGTCCAGCAGAAAGGGCTCTGCTACACCCGCTGTAGTCACCTTAACATACGGTTCACTCTGATCCACTGGTACTGAAACAACTCCCTCTCTCTGTCTATGGCTGTCCTAGTAATCATTACCTTCCACATTGTCGTCTTCTGCATAATAATCATTATTATAGTACTGAGCTGTATTACCATTTGCATTGGCTTGCTGATCAAAGCTATTTATCGTATTTTGAGGCGGAAGAGGACGCGCGTTCTGGGGAACGTTTCCACGCCCTCTACCTCTAGGAGCTTGCTGACCACCTCTACCTCTTGCGCCATACGCATTACTGGTACGCTGCATTAATTTAGGACAAGTATACTTAAAATGACCTTCCTCTCTGCAATATGAACATTGATTGGGACCTATAGGAATACGTGGTTGATAATACCCATTCATTTGCTGGTTATTCTGAAACTGTTGGGGTTGCTGATAGATACCTTGGGTTTGCCTATAATTATTCTGTCCTCCACGTGGCGGATAAGCCTGCTGTAAAAGGACTTTCGTTTTCAGTTCTTTCGTTTTCTTGTCTGTTCTATCCTTCTCGTCTTTATCCCTATTTTCGTAAGATTGTGCAGTAGCCAGTATTTGCGCTGAAGAGGAAACGGCCCAAGAACTCTCTGAATCTTTTAATTTCTTACACAACTCGGGAAGTAGATTCTGCACAAATTTATCAACAAATAACCGTTGGCCACCTTCAGTACTCATGTCTTGATCACTGTGGTCGATAAACGTTTCTTCAAACCTTGTAAAGAAATCGGACACTGTTTCATCTTTCTTCTGCTTGCATGCAGATAGTTTATCCCAATTCACGCGCATCGCGGGCATTAAAGTTTTCATGTATGTAATAATTCTACCAGGGAGGTCTGCTACTAAAGGGTCAGGCTTCGCGCCACCAACTTTTCTAGTGTCTGCAGCGATGATATTAGCCCATGTGCCCCCTAGTTCTGCAGCATGATCCGTATTACGAATGGATCCCCATAAAGGCTGTGGAACCACATTCCCGAACAACATATCTATGTCAGCCAGATTCATGACACACGAGTCTGCAGTTTGTGATAACTCCTTATAATATCCTGCAGGGTTTTTACGGGGGTCAGGCAATGTCTGTTTAAGCACTATTACTTCAGATCGTTTCCAAGGGACATGCACCCAAACACGCTGAAAGTGATCTGGAACAGCTGGATTAGCATTTAGATCAGCAGGTCTCCAAACTGGAGGAACCTCACGCATCGGATATTGGCGCGCTTTTACCTTTTTCCCCACAGGGAATTCCTGTTCGAACAATGATTGCTGACAATCGCCATTTCTGAAGGAAAGTAAAGTCGCAACTGCTTTATCTACATCGGGACCCACAATTGTACCTGTTTCAAAATCAAATCGCACTCGACACAATTCCTGCGGGATTGTGTTTGAACCATGATCCTCCAATTCCTCAAAGAGGAATTCACACATTTTGTCGAACACATACCTCTGTTTTGGGGCATCCCATTGGTGAAAAACATTAACAACCGATTCCACCTCATAGAGTGAAGGGAAACTAATCCACCTATGTGCCAGATGATCTAATACCTCTTTCTCTTCAGGACCAGGCAGCTGACTGCGCAATTGCTTACGTTGTAAACCAGGGGTCATACTAGATGACCCAAAGAGAGGCGACATTAAACTAGTAACTACATTAGCTAGACGTTGTCGTGCTGAAGGAGAAGTTGAGGCGAAAACGGGGGGAAAAACAGAGGGAAGAAAAGAGGATGCAGATACAGGTACCTGGGTAGTGTAAGAAAAAGCGCCAGGGGAGGCAGCTGATGTACTAGGCAAAGTCGCAGGAAGCGCGGGGGCAACAGGTAACAAAACTGGCGGCCCTTGAGAGGGCTGCACTGTAGGGTTAGGAGCCAGCTGAGGAGGAGCTGGCGGCTGTGGGAAGGCTTGCGGCATATTAACTGGAGGCTGCACATTCACGAGCTGTGGAGGCGCTGTGGCATTTTGCGCATACGGGGGTGGCGAACTTAGCAAATGGGACATTAGGGAATCTTTTTCTTTCTCTTTTGTCTCATCTTGTACAAGGGGTGACAAAACTGGGTAACATTTATCGATCCCTAGTTTGCGCTGTCTATGTAACTGCTCATTCATTTGTTCCTCCTCATTATCTTTAAATTGCACAGCTGCTTGCATCATTGACATACCTTTTTCTCTCTTATTCCTTTTTGCTAGCTTAATTTCCTTCTGTTTGGCTTCCTTTCGCCATAGGCGGAAAGAATCAAACATCGCCGGCCGGGCTTTCTTTTTAAACAACTTAACTTCCAAGTTATCTAAGCTATCTGTATCGAAACTACCATTTTGGGGCCATTTTAAAACACCGTCCTTTCTGGTGTGTCGGATCCATACTTCATTATATGCAATGGGGCCCACGCCATGTTTCACATAAAGCTCATAAGTTGGAGTTCCAATTGGAGGAACCGGACATGAATCCTCTAACTGGGAATCCCTTCTACAACCCAAACAAAACAATCTTCCAAATACACTAGAACCAGGCATCTTCGCTCACTAGTCTAGTTTCAAACTTCAAAGGATTATCGAATACGATAGTCTCGTGAATACACGAGTCCTCTGGCTTTGGCACTTGCAAGTTCCAAATCAAAGCGATCCCGAAGGATACCAAATTCCCGAAGGATACCAAACAAACTGGGAGACGCTCCACTTATACTTAACTGAATATCGATGATCGATGGCGTCACCAGAAGACTCTCTCGATTGTTTCGCTCTACCAAAATCGTCAAGGGTCCAAAACAGGGCGATTAATCAGGGCAGCAGAACCTCGCAGAAAAGACTTTCGGACCACGTCGACATGCAGGGGTCGATGAAGTGGCTGCCTTCCTCCGGAATTTCCACACGAAGCTCCTCACGAACCTCTGGCTTGGACCGGTACCGCTGAAATCGCCCCGAGTTGGGCACCAACTGAAGTACTGGGTTTTTAGAACCCAGCTGTGCAGGGGAACACACCCTAAGACTTCGAGTTCTTCCTGTTTCAGCTTCAGAAACACAGAGTCTTCTGGGTGAAGTCAAAGATCAGTTTATTGGCTGCAGACCAATTACAGGTATCCGAGAAGTACAACACAATGTATGTTCTCAGGAGACTGCTTAAACTTACAGAAACGGGCTTCTACTTAAATACAAAATATCATGCTTCAGGCACACATTCCTCGTTTTACGATATGGTCATTCACATGTATTCATTACAAACGAAAAGGCAGAGTCATGATGACCATCCCACATTCCAGTTAAGCCAGCCCACAATTATTTACCCAGCGAGGCTCAGATCCCACATCAGATATCAACAGGCCCCAATAAGCACGGGCATCTCCTGTTTGTAAAAAGAAACAATAAAGCAGGAAGAGTCAGGTGTGAAAGAGATTAGCCGGAGGCTTGTGTGGGATGAAAAGGCTTTATGGTGTGTCAAAACCTGATGCTAATCACAGGTGGCGTAGGACGGGCAGGTCGTGGGACCGGACTGACCCGGGGCGGTGGAGCCAAGTCGCACAGGTCACAGAGAAGTCAAAGGAAGGCACATGTGTTCTAAAGGCCCGTACTTGTTCGTAATGTGTAGCCTATGTGAGGGCAACCATAAGATGGCCACCGCTCCCAGATGGAACCCACGAAGTCAATGTGTAATATCGTATACAAAGTGCATTTATCAATAAAACGTTATGCAAAGCACTTGTACATACCGCATTGGCCATTCGCGGTTCGCTAATACCGGAATAGACAGGGGTAGGGCCCTGCCTCCTACGCGGTCCCAGATTTTAAAGTACCACAAGAAGGGACAGTTACCTAGGTGTGGGAAGGTGTATTCCTGCTCCTTTTAGGGAGACCGGTTAGGGTAGACTCCGGAACCTTTTTAACTTGAATGTGACAAGACCAGAAAGTGACAGAGGCCTGCCCATTCTACGGTTAGTGTAAGGAGAGACTGGAGACGAGAAACCCTTAGATCCTAAGACCAGGGCCTGATTGGCTCTGATCCTAGTCAGGGGCAACCCCCAGAACCGGTTTTTGTGACCACGGAGGAGGGGACAGCTCATTTCCCTGACCATTCTGCTTGGTGGCCACAGAGGCTCTGCACAAGTGAGAAAGGGCTTCTCCATTTTTAAATTTAGGACTAAGCTTACTTTGGGATTTTTTTCAGTAGGGCAAAGAGGAACTGATGCAAAATTTGGGTAGTGTTGCTACTTGGAATTTTTACCCCTATGGTCAGGGAGGATCCAGAAGTCACACGCAGCCACAGGCTAGGGCTGACCATAAATGTGGCACCCAAGGCACCACAATCAGAACACTTTCATAACTTGTGGAAGACCAGAAAAGGACTGGATCTGCTGTCTATGACCTGAAGGAGTCTTCAAGGACTGGACGAGCTCCCTTCTGCTCCCAGGAGAAAGAAGTTGACTCCAAGGGTCATCTGGCTGATCTCCTGTGTGGCTTCAGGAACACAACAAGCCACAAGAGGCCTTTTTCCTGAAGTGACCACTTGACCAGTACCAACTTGATCGGGACTAGTTGTTGCTAGTTGCCGCTATTGTAGTGAGTCCTGCCCCCTAACTGCTTTCCCTGAGGTCCTGACAGGCTTAGAAGTGACCGAAGGGAGCTGCTCCAGAAAGACTGAACAGTTGGAACTTAAACAATGTTTGGACTTTCAGGACCTTCGAAGCTATCAGGTGGACCGTCAATGCAACTTCATCAGACACAGTTCCAAGCCTGCCCCACTGGAGGATTATGTGCTCCATAAAAAGACTAAGGGCCAGATACATATCTTGGTGGTAAGGATACTCTGTCTCAATGGCAGTGAAGTATCCTTATTACCAAGATGATGGTCCACCTGCCCGATTGAAATGTAGGCAGACCATAGGGCCATGGCGGAGACTACTCCGTGTCTGATCGTAGGGCAAACTTGTCCAATAGCAGAATTGGCTATATCTATGGCCACCTAATTTAGATGGGTGGCGATGTATCTGTTTTTAACTCTCCCACACAGCCAGGCAAACCCTGGCAGTAAGAGGCATTAAAAAACGAAAAATACCCCCTCGCCATGGAAGATACCACGCATTGCGAGGGAGGCATTTTTTGATATTCAAAAACAAAATCCTGCTTCCGCATTTTTGCTTTGAAAGTACAAAAAAATAAGTTTGTCGGACAGCTCCATAATGTTGACAGAGTTGTGCGTCAAACTTAAAACTGTATTGACAGGAACCGCTGCGATTGCAGTGTGTGCCAAGGCTTTAAAAATGACCACCTGCTTGGAGGTCATTTAAATTTGGCGAGCAGGAACTCCATCAGGGCAATGGAGTAAAATATACTCCGTTGCCTTGTCAGAGTTTACCTCATCTGCAAAGTTACAAATCAGGCCTTAAGTCAGAAGCTATCATTGCCATTTAGTGCTTTGGGCACTATTTTAAAACTAGAAAAATTCCTATCTCTGGTTCCCCTTATTGGACTTTTGTTGTTTTGGTTTCATTTTGTTCATTAAAAAGTATTCTATTTGGCTAATTTTTTTGTATTGTTTATTATTTGGTGTTTTTACTTTTGGAACTGCATAAATACTAGAGCTAAGCATCTCTGCTCTGTACCATAGCTACCATTGGATTGGGCTCAGGTTAATTTATCGACTTTAGAGTTCACCCTGACAGTTTAGTGTTATTATTTGAGGTAAGTGATCGCCCACCCCAAATAATAATCCTCTTTCTTACAGCGATCACCTCAAGCACCCCCCCCCCCCCCCCCCCACAATACCTGCTCAATCAGATTAAGATCTTTAATCTTTAGTGGTTGTCTGACCAACCACAGCACAGCATCAACACCATGCTAATAAAGGTGCTAGTGGTTGGGCTATAATGATGCAAATTAGGGGGGGGTTGATACAGAGAGAGACTGACACAATGAGCCCAATTCACAAAGCTTTTTCCATGAGGTACTGTGCACTACTTTTAGAAATTAATGGGTACGTCACACCAATGCCAGGACATAGGACTACTAACAGAAATTGCCCTGTGAATCAGGCCCAATCAGAACAAATTCACTGGGGAGAGACCAGGAGAGTCATGGAAAGTATATATCATGTACTCAGGGAGGAATAAACATTGTAGCAGAAAATCTCATGCCAGAATAATAGCACACCAAAATGCATGTGTTGACAAAGAACGTACTATGAGAATTGGTGATTTTGTATGCCAGGATGCTGCTAAACTATACCTGAGCGTGGATCAAATATTCCAGTTTGTGGTCATATTAGGGTGTTGCTCAAGTGTTGCAGGGTTTTGATGAAAATATGCTGCTCAGTGTCCCCATCTTCCAGGGTTGCTTTGCAAATTTGCTATAGTTCTGCTCAGTAAGCCAGATCTGTGTGATAACTGGTGGCTGTGGATGCTAGTTTTGCCAGGATGGTGCGGAATGTGAGCTGTGGTGGTGGCCCACAGGACCAAGTTACTTATTACTCATGTGACTGATCTTACAGATTCAGATCCGGCAGTATCCATCAGGTTACCGATTTTTCTGGAGACTTGTATCCACACTGCATAGTCAGTTTTCATGATGCTCTTACATTTGAGGAGGTGTGTTTTGTCTGTAATTACCAATTCTCCTGTAGGATTATTGGGTTGTCCTATTTTGTGTTTAACTGGCTTCCATATAATGTCCACAGTGCATCAGAGTGAAAAGCAAACCTTGCTATGGCAGTATTTGCATTGATCCTATTTGAAAACCATGCATTTCTATGACAGTTTCTACAATGCTCACGTTTAAGAAAGAGTATTGTAGTGGAATACCTACACCCCCTGAAAAGATGTAATTTATTGTGATTATTGTTACTGGTCCAATGAGCTTTAAAATGCACAATTCTCCAGAATATTATATGATAGTTCCTGGAAGAGAGAACCCCCGAGAAAAGTTGTCTCTAACTTAGATTCAATTGTTGTTGTTACTGTTTCAATGTGCTCATTTTCTAAAACAAATTAAGGAAGACCCCTACATCGGCAATGAGCTATTTGTACGTTCATCCAATTCTACTGACCCAATGTGTTTTGAAAGACCAGTATGCATTGCATACTTTAATAACTCACCGTATTGCAGTCACTGTCTACAAGTTCCCCCCCCCTGACTCCAATTCCTCCTCTTATGTTGTTCTTAATATTGGGCCCAATCCCCACCCACAATGTTTACTTCTGACTGCTGGCCGACTCGCTTAGGTTGTTCCAAATGTACTTTCTAGATCTGGACTATCGAATATTCACTGTAGCATCGCTCAGTATCGTTTCGACACTGTGTGGTGGGAGTTTCCATTTTAGACTCTCGAGAGGTTTAGATTCAACCCATTCCTTCGTAGCTTTCTAAGGTTCAAAAACAAACAGTAACATTTAAAACTGGATGGGGATCTCTGAGAGTTGGCCATTGGTGTGGGGTTTACATAAGGGATGACCCTATTGCCTGCTCTGTTTACCTGGTTGAGCAACCATTGGCAGTGTGCTTAGGGTACACTTGGCAGATTGAGGGATGAACCTGCATTGATCAATACATACGTTGTCCCTCTATCTAGATGTCACTCTGATGTTTGCAGGATGCATCTGTCTCTGTTCCCATTGTGTTGCAAATGTTGAATGAGTATACCGACCTCTCGACACTGTGCATGAGCTACTCTAAATCCAGTTTGTTTCTGCTGAGCGTGTTGTATGGAGGGTCTATTGCTGACCTGTGGTTGCAGTGGCAGAGGAGTGATCTAAAGTACCTGTTTAGCACAGATCCAACAGAAGCTTACAAATTTCAGTGTGGCCCATGTATTACAGGGAATACAAGTGCCAATGCCTATTTGGTCTAGGCCCCCTTTGGCAGTAATGGGTAGAATTTCACTCAATATCTATATGTTTTCCAGGGATCTTTTGGCGGTTACCTAAAAGGTATTTTAGAGAACTTGGAAGCTTGATGTCCTCCCTGATGCGGGCAGAAAAGTATCCCAGGCTCAAACTAATAACTCTGAATTGTCATGCAAACAGTGTGGTCTAGTGTTCTCTGACATGCTATTACTTGTTGTCTTGTGTTATCACTAGGCGGCACCCCCAGTTGTGAATCCACCCTTTTTGGGGATGCCACAATAATTCACCCTTGAAATATCAGCTGTGGAGCCTGTTGTTGGCATGCCCAGGAATATCTCAACTGGATGTCTTGATGTCAGAATTTGGAATTGTGCGTGCCCAAGGTCATTGTGATGGGCAACTCCATTTTATGCTGAGGTCCCACTCTGGAGACCAAGGCATTTCTGAATATTGTCCAGAAAGACTGGAGTATCTAGATGGATGCAGAGTGTCTAAATGTTCATAAGTGACATATATGAGTGGGGGTAATTTCTGCACTTTGAGCGAGCGAGAACACAATATCAAGTGCATTGTATGCAAAATTGGTTACAGTAGCCCTAATTGCGTGTGGTGAGGTACCTGGTCAGTCCCTGAAAGTTTGAATATATTTTACCTAGTTTCACTGATGAGAGGCAGATGCCCATTACCCATTTGATGTAGAACAGTTAGCAGGGGTGTATTGTCATAACGCTGCATACCAGACCCAAATGGGATCTGGATTTGAAGGACAGCTAGGGACGCCAAATGGTAATGGACCATATCTTCCTGAAGAACGCTTGCAGCCAGTCCTACTGTCGTCCAACACAGTTTAAGTTTATGCATAGAATTTATTTCACAGTAGTATTCATTCAAATGATATATACATTTCGGCCAAGCTGTTGCCCTCTTTGCAGGTTTAGAGATTCTGTGTTCCTTCATATGCTCTGGCCATGCAAAGAGGTGGTGGAGTACTGGAAACTGGTGGTGAATCATTTAGGAAGACAGCAAAAGGTCCTGAAACAATCATTGTATTCTGGGCTTTTACTGGAGACCCAAGAGGAAGATTATGCGCTATAAGTTTGTGGTGCTAACATTTTATTAGCAAAAGGATAAATTGCAATACACTAGTTGAAAAGTATGGGCCCTATTTATGTATAATCTAATTAAGACTTATGTGAGTGGGCTGTTGCTGAGGATGTTCATATGCGGAGGACACGTATCGATGAGGAACTGAAGAATGACCTGAGAAGGTGGAGTGATATGCTGGAAGTTGTAATTGAGGGTGAGGGTGGTTGGAGGCTCGATTTTGGCTATGTAATTTCTCTGTATGCTATGAAATGAGATTTCATCTTTGTTGAATATTATGACACCATGACGTCTGGGACATAGACCAGCAACCCTGCAGGGAGACCTTCAATGTTTATATTTTTGCTCAATATGTACTACATCTGGATCTCACCTTTTGCGCCAAACCGAACATGTTATTTGTTTATATGGAAAAAAATGAAAAATATTTTTTAACACCAGTTATTAGCATCACTAATAAATAGCACCATCGACAGTAGTGAACGCAATATAAAACACTCTTAAATTAGGAAAGTGACATGAAAATGCCGACCAATCAATTGTAATCCTAACTGTTTATGACTAAAGAGAAGTTCACTCAGAATAATGTAAAAATCACCCAATGTTAGACAAACTTTCTAAAATTAACTCACACACAAAAAGTAAATAGGATACCACCATAAATGGTGATTCGTGTGTAATATGATGTAAAGGATTGTACTATCGAAATGTTACCTGCTCTCGCTATTGTATAGTATTTTCTTTATGCCTATGTTTCCTCTTGAACATTCTGTATTTTTTGCTTACCTGCAGTGGGATCTTGGCGTGCGCACTTCCCAACATGTTTATGTTTGAAGGTGCGTCGCTCGTGATACTGTTCTTCAAGGAAGCATGCTAACTGTTGCTGATCATTGACAGTTGATGCTTCGTTGGAGACCGATGCACTCCTGTGATATGCAGCAGTGCCATAATAAATATACCAGAATCGCAACTCTTATCGGCTCATTCTCAGTGGTGTAACGAAACTTGAGGGGGCCCCCCTGCAAAGCACATGGAGGGGCCCCCCTCCCCCGGCGGCGCAGCCCTCCATCTACCACTTTGCCCTACCACCCAGAAATCTAGCATATTTTGATTTGAAACCTCCAACATTTAAATGAAATGCCTCTAAATTGTCTTTCTCTGAGTTCTAATGAGAAAGTGGGGAACACTCTTAACATACAAGCTATGCCATTTGTAACAATACTGTCAAAAGCAGATTATTTAACTGAGGCAGCAATCAGAACAATGCCAAGGAGCGGTCCTATTGTCTCAGGAACTGCCTATGGCTGAAGAACAAAGAACAACTATGAAGGGTCTGAAATAGAATTGCCAATACCTTGAAACTTTGAAAGACCAACCCAAACCTGCAATTCGATAAAAACTCGACTGACAATATACATGAGAAGTACACAAGCTATAACTCAGTATCCTGCGAACGTCAAGAGAAATAGACTGGTGAATTATCTGCATGCCACACACTAGCGACTGTCAAGGGTTGTGCATGATAATAACGTGAACTGAGGAAGCAATTTCAATTATAATGTCTTTATTAATAAGCACTGCAAAACAGGCAGGCAAACAAGGCTGAGGAAGAAAACTGTTTGGATGCTTCAGAACATTGATGCAGATGTTTGTCTGTTTTAATTTATCATTTCTGTAGTGTAAACAATGCTAAATACAAGATTTAAGGTACACGTATTACAGGCAACACCATAAATAACACTGCATGTAGAATAAAAACAAACCATATCAGCAAGTACCTCATGACAATCTATACAAACTGTAGTTAGTAAAGCAAAAGAAAAAGTGCAAATACTTTCAAAGTGCAAAATAAAGCAATCACCAGTCCACCAATATACAAAAATAAAGCATGTTTTGTAAAACAATCCAACTTTCTTCTTGCATCAAGGTGAAAATACTTTCAAAGTGTATGGTAAAAACAAGTCCAGCAGCTTCCCTCACAAGGACTGACCTGAACCACCAGACTGGGCCTTAGTTCATAACAAACAGAGGCCTCAGACCTCAGTGTGTCGACACTGGCGGTATTTACAATTTACTAAGAGTATAGGCACGCCTGCTAAATTACAGATTCACCATTGCCTTCAAATGGCTCTATCGTCACGTGTGACACCGCCAGCCAGGCCTGGATTTTAAGCCAACAGCGCCGTGCATTCTGGGAGTTGTGCTGTGACCATATAAGTAAGGGGTTAAACATTCCAGCATGCAAAGTGTTGTTGGATAAAAGCTACGAATGGACACGACATGGTGCCAATACCACTTGGCAGCTATGTTTTATACAAGCACAAGGGGATGTTTAATTTCCTCAACACAAGCTGCAGAAGTCTGGCGTCAAATAGCAAACACGTTGTGCGGAGAACCCAGAAACGTGCTGTGTTTAGCCCCCGTGTATGGACATGAGGTGTCATTCTCTAAGAGACCCAGTGGTAAAAGCCCACAGTTGTCTCTAATGCATGTTAGTGCCAGGCAGTGATCGAAGTGGGGGAAAAAAAGTAGGGGAAATGTGGGAGGAGAATCAGAGGGCAGGAATAACCAATGGATTGGGTCAGTGGGCGGAGTGAGAGGTGTGGCAGAAAGAGCAAAATATCCCAACTTTTAGTATTCGTTTCCCATTTCACTAACCGGTTACAGCTTATTACATTATTTAATTTAACCAATAGATACACATGTTTATTTAAGGTTAAACATGTGTTATTGACATCTAAATACATTCACAAAGTGGGATACATTTCCAATCACAGAATGTCCCAAATATCCTTAAAAGTGGAATCGCAAGCCATTTGTCTCCCAGACAAGGAGTTTCTGTCAACAGCACTTCTCCTCCCTTTTTCCACAAGAGCAGTTGAAATGAAATGAAATGAAATGAAAAGCGTATGGTTACCCGAAGGCATCCAAGCGCTAGGGCAGAAACCGCACTAAGCTGTGGCAATCAATTAGGGAAAAGCCAGGTTTTGAGCCTCCTGCGGAAGACGGTGTGGTCTGGTTCTTTACGTAGCTGAAGCGGTAAGGAGTTCCAGAGTTTAGCGGTGTTGTAAGAGAAGAGCCGTCCGCCACTTCTGGACCTCTTCATTCTAGGAACAGACGCCAGGTGGAGGTCATTTGAACGTAACCGCCTGTTGGCTTGGTAAGGCTGGACAAAGGAAGATAGATAGCCAGTCCCACACCCCCTAGCATCTTATGGGTGGCGCAGAGGGCTTTAAAGTGGACTCTTTCCTGAATGGAAAGCCAATGTAAAGACCAAAGTGCAGCTTTGGCTGACTGGTGGCTTGGAGTACCCTCAAGAATCCTTGCGGCACAATTTTGCATGATTTGAAGTTTCTTAAAGAGCTTTGCCATAGTCCAGGCGGGATAAGTCAAGTGCCTGGACCACAAGCTTCCTTGCTTGAGGGGGTAGCAAAGGCAACACTTTACGCAGCAGTCTTAGAATACTGAAGTAGGAGGCAACAACTTTCCTTGCTTGGGTTTAAAAGCTAAGCTCAGAATCAAGCCAGAAACCCAAACGCTTTATTTCGGATTTGGGGATAGGCACAGGGCCCATACATGCTGGCCAGATAGAGGAAAACTTGAAGGGGGAGGGATTACCGAGCAACATAAGCTCGTTCTTATCACCGTTCAGTTTTAGATGGGAATGGCGCATTCACCTCATCACCTCCTTGAGGCATGGGCCAAGACAAGTAGGGGAACTGCTTTTGTAGTTAAATGCCACCACTAATTGAGTGTCATCTGCATATGTAATTATATGCACCCCAAAGGGTAGAAAAATGTCTGCGAGAGAAGCCATGTAAGCCATAAAGAGAGTGGGACTTAGGGACGACCCCTGAGGCACTCCACAATAAAGGGGCCTAGGGCTTGAAATGGCCTCGCCCTCGAAGACCTGGAAGGATCTACCCTCGAGGAAAGAGCACAGTCAATTCAGGGCTGTTCCCGTCACACCCAGATCTTTGAGTCGATGCATTAGGATACGGTGATTAACCATATCAAATGCCGCGCTGAGCTCTAACAATATCACGGCTAGAGAACCACCTGCATCAAGAATCCTTCTAGAGTCTTCCGCGACTGCCAGTAAGGCTGTTTCAGTCCCTTGAGAGGGGCGAAACCCAGTTTGGGATGCATGCAGGAGTTTTCCAGCTTCAAGATGCCTAGAGAGAGAGTTCAAACATGAATTGCAAAATATCCTAGTTTGGAAATGTTTTCCACATAACTATGGCTTTGCCATATTTGCCACATAATACATCATCTGCTGCATAATCTGACGATTTTAGCTAATAAATTGTTTATAGCTCAAACACATCAAAAGTTACTAAAAATTGTGACTTGTGCTGCTGTGAAGTGGAAGGCCGTTTGCAAAGGTTGACTGGTCACCTTTCTCATTGCTGCAGTTGTATGTTCCACTAGTACTAATAATGAAAAATCTTTGCAGAGACTGTTAGCATGTGTAAAACTTTCAGAATAATGAAGTATCAGAAACTTTACGGCACCACTAATACCAGTGTAGGGTATCAGAGCACTTTAAATCACACATATTACACAGAGACAATCATTCATATGTGTGTAAATCACTGTGTAGGAAATGTTGCATAACACAAAGGACTACAAGGTGTAGGAGTCACATGACAACCATACTAGTAGGCAGCATAGTTTAATAGTGATTGGTCTGCAGAAACACAAACTCAGAATTAAAAATATAATACCATGGTTAGGGGTTCTCTTTAATAATCAGAATTGATTCCTACCCAAATTAACCCTTTTTTGCAACATTAGGATAATTGAAGACTGGGGAAAAAAACATAATGCTCTAATTTATACCTTGGAGTTTGCATGCAGCTCTTACATGACAGTTAATAGCTCACTGTTCTATGTTAGGATTTTAACTTATTAACTGCAAGTAACAATAGGGTCTCCCTGACAAAAGCAGTAACCCGCTGACCTATTCACATTATGTGCACTTTGTGATATGCATGGCACATGTTCTTAGCAGCATGCACATTAAACCTCTGCCATTCCTTTTCATGAGTCAAACCTTCCACTAGACAAAACACCATCTCTCTCTACTAAGAAAATTAATCACTGGAGTTATCAAGACATTTTTATTGTTGCCCAAAAATGTTGGAGGCCAGGAAGGAGGCAGCAAGTGCTTTTAAAACCATATTATACTTACAAACACAACGCCCCCACCTGAAGTTAGCGCCTGGTGCGGTTGCACTGCCCTAGAGCCACCCTGCTCAAGGGTCCTCTGACCTCAGTGACAGAGTCACTGCCACTCTATGGTGTGCTGCTTCATAGGTCTGTCCCCAAGACTGGAGGTGAACTTCATGGATACTGGTGGACAGGCCTTCAAGGTTAATCCACACTTGCCACTGCTAGGGTCCACCTGCTGGTGCTAAGACACCAGGGCTTTTAAGATCTTGTGGCGCCTTCTAAGGTGTAGCACAGAAATGTGCTCCCTCAGGAGAGTGGTCTGGGAGCCTGGTCATTAAGGCTGAACCTGGTTCCCCAGTTCCACTTCAGCAGCTCTGACCATAGCGCCACATCCTGTCCCCCACTGAACACCATACTGCCCAACTTAGAGAAACTTGCACTGCACTGACCCGCTATAAACACCTGGATGTGACTCAATTCTAATTACGCACTAGACAAGAGCAATATGCTGCCTAAAAAACAATTAACAACATCCTAGAAAAAGCAAACACTCATAGGGAATGCAAGATTAACTAAAGCATGTGAAATGTAAGAAGGAACAACACGGTTACCTTTTTCCTTTTGCACTCATTATTCTGAAGTTAGTGAGTGCTTTTGCATGAAAAGGTAAGGCCATGACTACAGGGTCCGGAAGGGACCCGTTTCAGTGCCCATTGCTTGTATTCTTTCAAAACATAGGCAGTATGGTTTAAAAAGGCCACATTCGTAAACATACAGTCGCTGTACACAGTTTGTTTTCCAATTCACCCATCAAGCACGTATTTCAGTACCTCCAGGCAAGGTGCACTTTCCCACACAGAGAAAACAATGTTGTTCAAAGAAAGAGGAGTAAACAAAAGTATACCTTCACTGGCAAACACTGTAAAGTGGCGCTAATGTGTTTAGGTGTAAATAAATCAATCTGTACACCTTGCAACCACTCTGTCTGGCTTTAATTAGTTATTTATTTTTCACATTTGGAAGGCTGCACTTGTGTCAGAAAAAGACAACGTTTCCAGCGAAAATATTAGTCTTTTTTTGGATCCATTTCACAGGGGAGCAAATAAACGAAAGGAGGAAAGAGAGGGTAATACCCGTTTCTTGAAGTCTCGGTTTTCACTAACTGAGGAGCGAGACAGAATGAGAGGGAAGACTCGGAGGCTTAGATGCCGTCACCGTGGCGTGTGCGCACAGTTTAATTTATGGGGACTTGGGGAGGCTGAAGAGGCTTGCTTGCAGGCGCAGCCGTCTCCCTCCGCTTAGAGTGAGGGGGCCCCTGGAGCGTGGGCCTCCCCCCGTACCGCGGGGGCTGCGGGGGCCTGTGTTACGCTCCTGCTCATTCTTTCCTTGGATTTACCTACCTTTGGGCACTTCACATTTGGTGACGATTTGAGCAGCATTTTTCACCATTTTTGTGCATTTCGCTTTTCTCTTCCTGCTTCGGCGACCGCACTAAGGGCACTGGATTTGCTTACGCTGTGACAAGTTCTCCCTCATAGCCTTGGGCAGTTTGGTCTGTTACCGCTCTGCCCTCTCCGGTCTTTGCCCAACTTCCGTACCATTTTCTACGCATTTTAGAAGGTTTCCAGCTTTCTACAGTTACAGAACATCATTGGAACTGACGTCTTCACCTACAGCACATCACTGGAACTGACGTTATCATCAAAACGTGATGACATAATCACGCAATGTAGCGGCCATTTTTGGTGTACTTAAAACATGTACACTTTGCTCTAGTTTATGTTCTACATCATCACGCTTTCACGCCCTGGCTGTCATCTTGGATACCTGGCAAACCCAAAGAGTCGTGGAAAATTGGTTTTGCAGTTTTGAAAGTTACATTATTGCCATAGATGCTGATGAATATTCGCCAAAATGCAAATTAGCAATACTGTATAGTCATTTAGGCAGTGCTGGTCGTCAAGTTTTTGATAATCTTCCTTCTTCTATTCCACCTCCTGGTAATGGTGACGGTTGGAACATTTACACGGATGCTATTCAGAGACTTAATAAGAAGATTTTGGAACAACCTAATGTAATGCTGTAAAGATTTCATTTTATGAAAAGGAAGCAAGATCCTAATGAAACAGTGGAAGAAATGTTTCTGTTTTAAGGAACTTGGCTGCGGAATGCAATTTTGGTGCTTCTCTCGACATGTACATCAGAGATCAATTTGTCTACAGTTGTTTTTGTAAAAAGATACAAGAGCGTATTTTGAGTTGTAGAGATCCCACACTATCAGAAGTAATTGATATGGCCAAGAGTGTTGAAAGAGCTATTATTTCTTCAAAATGTATTTCGAATGAAATTGTTTCTCCTGTTAATGTAGTACAAAAAGATTCTGTTATTAATGCCATTGCTGTAAAAAAAAAGTTTACAAAACCGTTTCAAAGAAGAACAAATACTATTTTTTACAGATGTGGTTCTAAAACCCATCTTTGAAATAGTCCCATTTGTTCTGTCCTGGGCAAAAGGTGTACATATTGTCATAAAATTGGACACTTTAAATCAGTTTGTAGAAGCAAACAAGTAGTCCAAATCAGTTCAGTTATCTCACAGGAACCTACTAACTTTAATGTTACTTCTCCTGATACACCCTTACAAAGTCTCAATAATAATGCTGTAGATGTAATTCCTCAAAGTCTTCCTCAAAAAAGTATTCTAGCCATTGATTCCAATGAACAATCTAATAGCTCCGAAAGTGCCAAAGATCCCACTTGTGAGGTTTTAGTTGGTGATCTCAGTCTGTAGATGTAATTCCTCAAAGTCTTCCTCAAAAAAGTATGCAAGCCATTGAT
This sequence comes from Triturus cristatus, assembly GCF_964204655.1. Taxonomy (NCBI): domain Eukaryota; kingdom Metazoa; phylum Chordata; class Amphibia; order Caudata; family Salamandridae; genus Triturus; species Triturus cristatus. The sequence continues at coordinate 837,455,941 of NC_140591.1, forward strand.
TCCAATGAACAATCTACTAGCTCTGAAAGTGCCAAAGATCCCACTTGTGAGGTTTTAGTTGGTGATCTCAGTCTGTAGTTGTGATTCCTCAAAGTCTTCCTCAAAAAAGTATTTTAGCCATTGATTCCAAAAACAATCTACTAGCTCTGAAAGTGCCAAAGATCCCACTTGTGAGGTTTTAGTTGGTGATCTCAGTCTCAATATGATGGCAGATTCAGGTGCACCTGTTACCATCATTTCTGATACTGTTTTTAAAAAACATTGGTCTTCTTCTTTGTCTTTATAATGTTTAGACATAGTTTCCAAAGCTTATGGGGATAATGACATAGATATGTTGGGTTTCTTTTGCGAAAATATTACCTGCCTAGGTACATGTATTAATACAAAAATGTATGTTGCCATCAAGGGAAAGCACTTTGTTGGGTGGCAAGAGCTTGCGAAAATGGTCTTAAAATTAGTTCCTCGTTCAAAAAACCCTGTACAACTCAATGAAGTCTCAGTTTCCATGGTGTCAGAGAATTTTGACCCAATAATTCAAGATATAATTTCAGAATTTCCTGAAGTTTTCAGTACTTCCATAGGGAAAATTAGCAATTTTGAACATTTTATCAAACTTAAGCCTGGCGCAATACCAGTTTCACACAAACTAAGATCCATTCCTTTAAGTGTCAGAGAAGATCTTAGAAAATTACTTGACACCATGGTTTCTGAGGGAATTATTGAACCTACTGATTCCTCTCAATGGGCCAGTCCAATTGTAATTGTGAGAAAAAAGTACTCCAGTATTCGTCTGTGTGCTGATCTTCGCTCTCTCAACAAAAACATCATAATTGACTGACATCCCCTCCCTAACATACAAGATCTGTTAACTGGCATTAGTGGTTCCACATTTTTCACATTATTAGACCTCCGCAGTGCTTATCATCAAATTCCTCTCTCTTCTCAATCTACTGATCTTACTACGTTCATCACACCTTTTGGAGCATTTAAATACCTTAGAATGCCATTTGCGTCGGCCTCCGCGGCCAGTGTTTTTCAGAAATGTATGGATTATTTGTTAAAAAATATTAATTTTGTACAAGCATACCAAGATGACGTTCTCATTTACTCAAAAAATAAGAACAAACACATTCACACTTTAAAAGATGTTCTTTCTAGATTTAAAGAAGCTGGCATTACTTTGGAAAGAGACAAGTGCAAAGTTTTTGCCAGTGAAATTGATTACCTAGGACACTCCATTTCATCTAATGGGATCAAACCACCATTTTCTTTAACCCAGGCCATTTCCCATGTTGCCATTCCTAAAGACAAAGACTCTTTGAAATCTTTTTTTGGAATGACCGAATACTACTCAAGATTTATTCAAGAGTATGCTCAAATTGTTCAACTGTTACGAGTTCTTTTAAAAAAGAATTGCAAATTTGTTTGGTCTCAAGAGGTTAATGATGCTTTTGATCTTGTCAAAAAGGTCATCATGGAGGCTCCTGCTTTGTCCTCTTTCACACCAGGTCTCAAATGTTCCATTTCTGTTGACGCAAGTCATCATGGTTTAGGTGCCGTACTTTCTCAGTGGTTTGGTGCGAAAGAACTCACAATAGGTTTTGCTTCCAGAATTCTGTCTAGTGCTGAGATTAATTACAACACAATAGAAAGAGAAGCTCTTGCATGTTCTAGGGCTGTTGAAAAATGTAAAAGTTTTATCTGGGGGACTCATTTTAATCTCTATAGTGATCACAAACCCCTTTTACACTTACTTAATGGCAAGGGCACTGGCAAGGCATCTGCCAGACTTGTTCGCATCCTGTCATGATTACATGAGTATATAATTTTAGCATACAGCATATCTCTGGGGGACACAATGTCAGAGCTGATTGTCTCTCTAGATTACCATTGGAAGATAGTCACTATTTGATAATGTTGAATGTGTTGTTGCATCAATTGAAGAATCTTTTTTCACATCTTTCACATTTACGCATGCAGACTGGATTCAGGCACCCAGAGATGATCCCACTCTTCAGGTCATCAAAAACATGATTGTTTCTGGTTGGCCAAAAGAGCGGTCTCTTCCTGCCTCACTTAAATCTTATGCCCAAATTTCTGATTAACTTTCCATTGTCAACGACATTATTATGCAAGGTTATCAATGTATTCCTCCCACTGCTCATCATTTCAATATTTTTCAAAATGCATATGAAGGTCACTTAGGTGTAGGGGCCACCTAAAGAAAAGTAAAAGGACATTTCTGGTGGCCTGCTTTAGATAGAGAAATTTCTTTGTGGATTGACAGTTGTCAGACATGTTTACGCTCTGATAAACACTGGAAGACCACCAAACTTCCCCTACATTGTGTACCTGTTCCTGAAGAAGCTTGGCTTAAGCTTGCTATCGACTTTGCTGGCCCTTTTGACTTATTACCTCATGATAAACGATATATTATTTTTCTTATTGATTACTATTCTAAATGAGTTGAATTTGAATTTTGTGACACACCTAATACGTTGTCAGTGATTAATTTCCTGAGCAGAGTTTTTCAATCTGAGGGCTCGCCCAGAGAAATTGTTACTGACAACGCCTCTCATTTTTCTTCTTCTTTAATGCAAGATTTTTTAGTTGCACATGACATAAAGCATCTCAAAGTTGCTTTATATTCTCCTTCAGCCAATGGTCTCATAGAAAGGATGAACAGGTTCATTAAGGAAGGCATACAGTCTGCTCTTACCTGCAATTTTTCTGTTGAACCCTTTCTTAGAAACAAAATGTGGTCATACATTATTACCACACATATCACCATAGGTATTTCACCCTTCAGACTCCTCAAAAAGAGAGATCCCATGGGAGATTTTTCCGAATTGGATTAAGACTTCTAAGAAGCTAAATCCACCTTCAACTCAGTATTGAGGAAAAATATGGGCCCCAACTTAAGTCATAATAGTTTTAGCAGACCTCAGCCGGATTTACCACCGTCCTGTGCACCATTTGTAGCAGTATTAACAAATGTCCCCCCATTTAACACATCTGGAAGCAACCACGGCTCTGTTGAATCACACTCATCTCTAAAGAACAAAACCGTGGATTGGCTCCATAGGCAGTGCGGTTTTCCAGTTGCACTTTCGGGGGATATTCTAAGCACTAGAAGAACGAATTGGGTGGGGAAATCACCCAAGACTTGTGGAGGGGATTGTATAGTTATCAACTTTCGAAACCCCCAACTTACATCTACAGTGCTGATTAAAGCTGCTTCTCTCCCCACACGGGATGAAGGAATATCCTTACGCCCTCTGGGGTTCTTTTACAGAGATTCCGAAATTCAATCAGACGCTGAGCGTTATCAAGGGAGGTTTAGTGGCCTGAATATGTGCGATGGCCCTACCATCCCCACGTTTAACAGATTTCAGCCTCTGAGTGGCCTTGACTGTAATGACTGACTGGGGCTACCTTCGGTGGTCTCTGGGTCTGCGATTGTCTCTATGGGAAGAGGAAATTGTAGTCCGATCAATGGGGCTTATGAATTAGTTGAGACCATTGGTCTAAAAGACCCCAATGTTAATTTAATTGATGTCTTAGTGGACAGCAGAACTGTAAGACCGATCAATGGTGTTAGGGACAGGATTGATCAAATTACACCTACCACATTAGATAACAGAGGCCGGTGCTCTATTGTATGTTGGAATGTTGCTGGCCTCTCACAAAAGGATACCTGTCTAGGATGGTCTGATTTTATTAATAATTTTAGTATCATTTGTTTTCAGGAAACCTGGAGTCTGGTACCCATTAATTATTCAGGTTTTGTTTCTTACCACTTGCCGGCTGTGGCTTCCACTTCGGGCAGAGCAAAGGGTGGGCTTTTGACTCTGATCTCTGTAGAGGTGCCACTTATCGTAAAGAAACATGTAACCATTGGGGCCCACTCCCAGGTTTTATGGCTTTCTCAGGAGCTGGGTAGAAATATCCTTTTAATCAACTTTTATAACAATGTGTTTGATAACACCAGACATGAGGTGGTTTTTGCTTTAGAGTCCGCTTTGGCGGATATAGTAACGGGTAATAACGTTATGTTTGATTTTATTTGGCTAGGGGATTTTAACACAGTTGTTTGTCCACCTCCTGTCCATAGGGCCTGTGGTTTTATTAACTGTTGGGGGGAAGGCGTCTGGCACTTTCCCCACAATACTTATGGAGAATCATTAAACAAAATCCTGGTGACCTATGATATGGAACCGTTGGAGAATCTGACGAGTGACTCTGGTGAAATTATCCCCACATTTACGGGCCGGAATGCAAATACTGTGATTGATTTCATTTGCATTTCATCCAGCCTTAACCAGTGGTGTACAGCCCCTCTGATAGTGGAAAACCTTATCAGCGATCATAATTGTTTAACTATGGAAGCCGTACTATGGAAGGCGAAAAGGGGCCCTAAACCTAACATCATTGCCAATATTGAACCCCATCGTCCCAATGGCACTAGAATTAGGTGGAAAGGGGACAAAGCAGATATCTTGTCCAACTCCATTATTAATAGCTGTTTAAATGATATTACTGTTATTCTAGAGAATAAAGAAGCGATGGATGTAACTATCCCTAAGTTTATTAATATTAACACTACTATCGATGCCAAATTTACAGTGTTCTTAAAGGGAAAATCATGTAGGTTAAGAGGATGGTTCGACCATGCTAGTACCAATGCACTTAAGGGTCTCAAGGAGGCACTTGCTGCTAAACCTAGAGACATAAATTTGGTAAGGGAATTTAGAGCCAGCTATCGGTCTGCAATTAATAACAGGAAGGCCGAATTAAGGCAAGAGGCTTGGGACAAGTTAGATCAAGCGGCTGAAACTTCAGATTCCTCCCTTTTCTGGGCTACTGTTAACCGTCCATTTCTTAAAAACGAGGAGATGCCTGAGTTGACTGCTAACGTCAGCGTAGAAAGCTGGGTCTCCCATTTTTCAATGATTTTCGAGTCGAATATAACCCTGGATGTAGACCGAGACGACTGGTCTGCCATTCCCTTAGATATTTCCATTATTGAGGTTCAGGATAGTATCTCTGCCAGCAAGGGAGGTAAGGCCCAGGGGCCGGACGGGGTGCCCATTGATGTCTACAAAAAAGAACCAGAGATCTGGGGCCCGTTATTAACAATTGTGTTTAACGCAGCAGTCTGCCTCGGTGTCCCACCCTCATGGGAGGAATCTATCATAGTACCAATATACAAGAAGGGGGAGAGAAGTGATGCCAAGAACTACCGTCCAATCTCCCTTCTTGATTCCTCCGTGAAAATCATGAGTAGGGTGCTCTTGGTTAGACTCGAAGAATGGGCTGATTCTAATAATATCCTGGCCAACTCTCAATATGGTTTTAGGAAGGGACGGGGAACAGTAGAACAGTGCCTCAACCTTGAACTTCTAATAGGGAAATATACGAAGGCCAAGAAAGGATCTCTTTATCTCTGCTTCGCAGATTTGAGCAGTGCCTTCGATATGGTGAACCATAAGATTTTATGGGAGAAACTCCTGGAAATGGGTGCACCAGAGGGCATTGTTCATTTCTTGGCCCGGCTCTATGCCAATCTTAGATCGAGCGTACGTTATGGCTCGGCTGGGGAGTGTACCCCTAAGTTCCCTATTAGACGTGGTATCAGGCAGGGATGTGTACTCGCCCCCCTGCTTTTTACACTTTTTATTAATGAGGTCGATTCGGTCTTAAAGACTGTTGCGGCTGATACCCCAAAACCCCCCGATTTCCATATTCCTGTTTTACTTTATGCAGACGATGCCGTTATTTTATCTAGGACTCCCATCGGTCTGCAACGTCTAATGGACAGATTTTCTCTGTTCATTAAGGACAGGAAGTTGAAGATCAATAAATCAAAAACCTTTGTCATGGAGTGTGGCAATAGTTGTAAGAAGCCACATTCTTTTTTTATTGAAGGACAAAAGGTTTTAACAGTGGACACTTTCAACTACCTAGGTATCACCTTTTCTAAATCAGGTAGTTGGTCCAATGAGATTAATTATGTAAGGGGTAGAATGGCGAAAAGTGCCCATGGGGTGTTTCAGTTTGCTTCTAAATTAGGGGATAAACGGCTCATGGATATGCTGAAAATCTACCAAATGAGGTGCCTTTCTATTACTCTTTATGGTGCCGGTATTTGGGGGCATGCACCGAGTAGTAGTCTTCAAGTGGAGGAAAATACCTTTCTTAAAAGACTTTTAAGTCTACCCACTTCGGCTTCTACCGACCTGGTGCATAGGGAGTTTGGGGTCCAACATCTCTCAGACCATGTAGCCCTTAGACCGCTTATGCTTTGGCGTGCAATATGGATAAAGGAAGAGTCATCTTTAAACAGAGCCATTATTGAAGATTGTCTCTCCACCGATAAGCATTTATCGATTCCATGGGTAAAATTTGTTTCAGATAGTTTTTCCGAAATTTATGATCTTAATGTGTTAGAGGATCATCATGCAGCCTCTTGTTTTACCAAAAATGAGTTGAAATCTACTTTTATGAACCACAGGAATGAGAAGCGAGGGAGGACCAGTGGTAATTTAACAACCTGTCGTTTTTATGGAAGTTTTAGTGAAACGACAGGGTTTCAACCGTACCTGAGTTTTGTTTCTAGACCCTCCCATCGATTTGTTCTGACAAGACTCCGTTTTGGTATTGTTCATCATCTGGTCGCATTTCCAAGCATTAGGAAACACCCAACAGGTTCTTGCCCATGTGACAATATTACCGCACAAAGTACTGTACACTTCTTACTGTTCTGTTCATTTTACGGAAATATCCGATCAGCTTTTTTAAAACCTGTTTTTAGGAAATATGGAGTTAGGACTGTAAAAGACACTATGAATCTGTTATTTAACCCGTCACCTGATGTATGTTTTTTCACTGCCACCTTCCTTCTACGGGCTATTAAAGCAAGGCCTAATCTGTCATTTTAAACTGTTTTAAAGTATTTATATGTTCGATTGTTAAAATGATGAAGTTTTTTATGTATGTATGTGCTTTTATGGACTTTGTTTTTAAGCTCCGAATAAAGCCTTATGAACTGAACTGAACTGAACTGACAGTTGTCAGACATGTTTACGCTCTGATAAACACTGGAAGACCACCAAACTTCCCCTACATTGTGTACCTGTTCCTGAAGAAGCTTGGCTTAAGCTTGCTATCGACTTTGCTGGCCCTTTTGACTTATTACCTCATGATAAACTATATATTATTTTTCTTATTGATTACTATTCTAAATGAGTTGAATTTGAATTTTGTGAAACACCTAATACGTTGTCAGTGATTAATTTCCTGAGCAGAGTTTTTCAATCTGAGGGCTCGCCCAGAGAAATTGTTACTGACAACGCCTCTCATTTTTCTTCTTCTTTAATGCAAGATTTTTTAGTTGCACATGACATAAAGCATCTCAAAGTTGCTTTATATTCTCCTTCAACCAATGGTCTCATAGAAAGGATGAACAGGTTCATTAAGGAAGGCATACAGTCTGCTCTTACCTGCAATTTTTCTGTTGAACCCTTTCTTAGAAACAAAATGTGGTCATACATTATTACCACACATACCACCATAGGTATTTCACCCTTCAGACTCCTCAAAAAGAGAGATCCCATGGGAGATTTTTCTGAATTGGATTAAGACTTCAAAGAAAAATGACAATTTATGCTTGGCTTGCCAAGATAAGCACAACATGAAAAAAAATGTTTTAGCACAACAAAAAGTTCAAAAGAAGGATTTTGAGTCTTCATTTTCACTTACCTCACATGATTTTAAAATTGGCGATTGGGTTTTAATTAAAAATTCCAATAGAGTTAAAAAAGGTGCTTTTAAGTTTTCTTTACCTGTTCAAGTTCTCAAAATTTCTAAAGGTTCACCCTTTCTAGATAAAAAGGGATGATGGAACAAGACAGCCTTGGTCAAATTATCTCCTGAACAAGCTTCTAAGATTCTCACCACCAAGTGCAACCTTTTTGACAATGATTCTGATTGTTCATATTTTCCTTTAGGTGCATCGTCTGATATTGTATTGTCTGACATTTCCACCAACACTTCAAACAATGTCCAAGGTGCTCAAGCTAGCACCTCACAATCAATATCTTCTTTTTCAGGTTCTCACAGATCACATCGTAGTTGTTCAATTCCTGCCAGATTTAAAGATTTGTATATTTCTTGATTTAACAAGTTTTTCTTCACAGATTTCTTCTTCTTTTTATGGAAGGGAGATGATGTAAAGAGTTGTACTATCGAAATGTTACCTGCTCTCGCTATTGTATAGTATTTTCTTTATGCCTTTGTTTCCTCTTGAACATTCTGTATTCTTTGCTCACCTGCTGTGGGTTCTTGGCGTGCGCACTTCCAAACATGTTTATGTTTGAAGGTCCATCGCTCATGATACTGTTCCTCAACGTAGCATGCTAATTGTTGCTGATCATTGACAGTTCATGCTTCATTGGAGACAGATGCACACAATAAATATACCAGAATCGCAACTCTTATCTGCTAATTTTTTCCTTGGATTTACCTACCTTTGGGCACTTCACATATGAATGATCACGAATACATGTAAGCATTGCCACACCATTCATCTAAAACAAAACAAAAAGCACGTAATCTTATGCTGAACTATTATATTACAATTTACAAGGCTAACATTTGTTAAACAATTTTGCATATAAGAAAATTGACCCGTTAATTCCTAGGACCATAAGGACACTTACAATGTGTAAATTCCATTTGTAAGAGACGGGGACATTAAGTGATTTACCCGTGTTAACAGGATGTTAAGCCAAGGCCGAGACTGGAAACGGGTCCCCATCTTCTAAATTCACCAGTTCTGGTCGTTAGGCCACTCTCCTCCCAGCAAAAGGCCAGTGAAATATCAAAGGAAGATATTATAGGTAGCCCATTAGTTTACAACGAGTTACCTCACACTGTCTGTTCACCCAATAGCAGACAAGATGGAGAAGCTACAGGCTAGTACACTGTAGTCAATTTGTTGAGGCCTAGAGATGGCAGTCAAGAAACTGGCAGAATATGGGTGGACACAACAGTTTAATTTTTCCCAATAAAAAACACGAAATTAAATGTTTAGAGCAAAATGTGAGTTGCCTATATCTAGTGTGATTTATCTAAAAGTAACAATGGCCATATGTGATGTGTTGTGTGTCATTGAAGGTGGTTAATTGTGTATTTCCTTTTCCGGTAGGGACAGATCTCAAGGCAAATAGTCCTGTTTCAACACATGAGGTGGACATTTTCATTCTGCACAGTAAATTTAATAACAAAACTTTTGATTACGACATAGCCATTGTTAAGCTGGCGGAAGCTATTGCCTTCAATCCGCGTGCCATACCAGCCTGCATTCCTGAAAGGGCCTTTGCTGAACAGACGCTGCTACCTTTCCGACGTGCCAAGTGTTATCCGTTTCTAAATCCGAACACCAGCAACTTTATCACGGAAAATATGTTTTGTGCCGGTTTATGCAATAAAGGAACTCGTGGATTCCCACATTTCACCCCGTATAAAGATACTTACTTTATAACTGGAATAGCCAGCTGGAAAGGAAAATGTGCAGATGGGGAAACGCAGGAGGTGTTCACATTTGTATCAAACTTCGTGAACTGGATTCAATCAATAATGTGCAATTTTAGGAATGGGCACATTGCTGCAGTTTAGTCATATAATAGCTGCAAGTTAACACAAACTCGAAAGGGTATATATGCGGTCTTTCATGCCTCTTGTCATTTGGTCGTTATATTGGAACTGCATTTGTCTTTTGTCTGAAGATTATATATTTGGAATTTTGAAAAATAATAGAATTTCTAATGAAGTTGTTTGCCCTCACCTTTTCTTACATTTGTAAACGAGCACTGGTAATGCCAATAGTTCCACATGAAATCAAAAAAAAATGGTGTGTGGTGTCTGGCACATTACCCTTATGACACTATCCCTATTTCTAGTGAATCTCAGCACTTTGCCAGTAGAGTAGCTCTTCATCAAAATGCCCAGCTACACTGCAACAATCACTATAATGGTGAAAGGGGGTTTTATATTAAGGGCTTCCTTTATGAAAAGTGTCCCATCGCTGGGGAAAACAGTAATGGAACACTTTTCATAGTGCCATCTTTGCGACACCATGGTTGCACCATATTTAAACTACGGTGCTCCTTTTCACAAGGGTTGAACAAATATGTCAGGAATCCTGACGTATCTATTGGCGCAGTAATGAGGCATTGCTGGAGTGTGTCGGTAACCTGACGCAACTCCAACGATGTATCATTACACATGGGGCGAGTCCCATGTAAACGACCCTGCATCACTCTTTACGCCTGCTTGAAGCAGGTGTAAGGATTTGACGCAGTCAAGTCGTAGAAGTGGCATAGTGAAATATCATAAATTTCACAGCGCCACTTCTACTGGGCTTTTTTATGGGGGAACAACCACCCTGCATACATTATACCTGACGCAGGTATAATGTAGGGCAGGGCTTTACAAAGTGACACATCTGCCTAGATGCGTCACTTTGTAAACAAGGCGCAGTGTGCTGCATTGATTACGCCACGTCACTGAAAAGTGATGCAACGGCGGCGCAAGGCCTTCATAAATTAGGCCCTAAGTGTTTTGCATTAGTCAACATTAACACATGGAACTCAAATGTAAACTTTAAAGGAGAATTACTCGTATGTAAGCGAAGATGCCTTCTGAGTAAAGGCTTGTCCCTTGTATCTCATGTTGTTGCAGATAATGAAGGTTTGAAGGACACAGGGAGACACAGTATTGTGGAAGACCCTGAGACGATAACAAGCAAAAATGTATCACGTTGTTTCAACCTGATTGGATCGTTTGATGGGACCTGTGTTTAGGTGCTTCAAATGTTAGAATTGTGTGATTTAAGCTAGTGCAATGTAGATTAGAGTAAGAAGAATGATTAGAATGCTTACCGACACAGATTTAGTGAAGAGCAGTGCAGAGTTTGAGATGCAGAGACTCTCCTAATGGGATAAACAACTTTCCCTTTCTTTTCCTTTGGTGGCAACCCTATATTGGTTTGTCCACTATTACTTATATGATTTTTACTTCATTTGAACTGCATAAGAGTTTGATGCATTCATATTTGATTAATCAATGCTAATCTTATGACGATTTTGCCTTCTGTAATCCCTTAACCTCTAATAAACATTTATGGTTTGAAATTTAATAATTCTCTGTCTATTTTCTGAAGTCGAATGTGCTTCACATTTATGGAATGTATTAATTTGTACAATAGCCATTTGAGTAGCGCTTCAAGGACCCTGAATTCCCCCTTGATAAAAGTGCTTACGATGCCATGTCAGTGCCATTGAATGACACGATGATGCCATCATGAATACCAGGAATGTCTATATATTGATGCCAGCTTTATGATGAAGCATGCCACCTAATGTCGGCAAGGGGGTTCATGTCCTTTTTAAGGCAAACAACCCACTGGAATAGGTTTTCAGAAAAAATATAGTTCACTGCACTAGAAAGTGAAACAGGTAATACACACTTCCCTTGTCAGGCCTTGGTACCTTTTGTATCTAAAAACACCTGTTAGGAGGATGCTCTGAGTGTCTTACTTCCTCTCTCCAGAAGGGCATTTTCCTAGATGGTTTTATAATACCCATTTCTATAGGTTGATCGCTAATGTCCATGGGAGGACTTACTAGCCATTTACTATCGCTAATAGAACATTGCACCCCACAACGGTAGCCCCTTATCCCCTGGACAATATACATCTGTTCTTTATTTAATGTGGTGCACCTATTTGATGTATAATCTGACTCGGTACTGAGCGTAGAGTGTAAGACGAGGGCTACTAGTAGATATGTATGTGACACTCATTCCCATCAAAACCGATGAGTAGATGATAGATCAGCCTGCACTCATTCCCACACCATAGCCGATTAGGATCATGCCTTCAGATGATGGTTGATGACACCTTGTGCAGACCCAAAAGCTCCAGCAAAAGTCCACAGCACTCAGGAAAACCTGTAGCATCACTGAACTGTGTTTTAGTATAATGAAATCCAGGTGCCGCTGCCCAGATCTGACTGGGGGCAAGTGGCTTTACCGCCCCCAAATATCTCCTGTAATATGATTGTTGTATGTTGCAGACAATCTAGCTGTCCATGATGCAATTCCCATTGAGGAACACACCATCAACAATGTGCAATCTCAGGAGAAGATTCCTAACAAAGGCCCAACACTGACGCTTACTCACAGGATAGGTGGATGTGGAGACAGGAATTTGAGCACAATTTATTTACGTCTGAGTTTTAATGAAACATTGACACAATCACGCACTGTATTATTGCACCTTGATGTTAGTGGCACTTGCTACAACATATCCCCATGTCCATAGACATGAGAAGACAAGTAATGATAATCAAACATTGTCACATTTTCTAGAAAGTGATCTCTCTTTGCAGAACGGAGTACTTTCTTTGTCCAGCTCATGGAAGCGTGGACCTGCTTGCCCCAGTACTATAACCTGCTCCTCCACAGTCAATAATGACATCAAAGAAGGACACAGTTGTGTCACTACTCGCCTTTGACCAGGTGGTGTGGGGAAGATGCAGGGGTATTAACTCCAGCATTTCAGCTATCCTGTTGAGAGTCAATGATATGTACCCATGGGACTTGGCTACCTTAACAGTAATTACATTTGTCTGTTTCACAATCATGTATATCTCTTGTGATAGCATTTATCTTGTCACCCAGAGCCCCTAGAAAAGTGTTCGCACTGTTAGAGAGTATCTAAATGGAACTCTTGACAGAGGTGGCTATCCCAAAATAAATGTCAGCTAGTGTGTGCTATAGGGCCTACAGAGAGGCATATTCCTGAAGGCCTCCCCTATGTTTGTCAAGATGTCATTCTTGCCTGCAAGATATGAGTTCATGTTTCTAACCTGCACTTCCATAGCAATTAAGGGCTCAAGGTTCATCTTGATTCCTTGGGGTGGCATTAATGGCTGTGTGGTCATCCCCCACTGCCATAGATATATTGCTCCGACCATATTTAATCCTCACATCAAACTCTAGCATTTCATCTTCCTTATTCTGTGAGACCACAACAGACTGGATGCTTGTGGTTATTTTATATATAGCAATATTTTTGTACGAGTGACATTTGTTTCCTGTGCTGATGCCTCTATATGCTCTTTTATAAAATATTGTTCCGATCAAGTCATGGCATGGAAAGGATCTTTGAGTATGCAACATCAAGGTGTTGTGTGGTACTTATTATGTTGTGCCTAATATAGAAAGACATAGACATACAGGGAACATGTGTAACAATGTGAAGTGTTGTTATACCATGCATATTACGTGTAGGTAAATACACTTTTAGATGTGTTCTAATTTTAATGAAGTTTTAGAGACAGGAATGGACATGGTAAAACTTTCTGGCCACGAGACCTATACAGTGTTAGTCCAAAAGCAGGGGATAGCCCACTTTATTTTGCACTGCTTAGGGGTGTGCCACTACACATGCAATGACTAGTCACTGATGTGGTACTCCATAAGGCCATGTCTTTTTATACTGTGAGAGGACTCTTCATGCTGAGACATGTTCTATAACTGTGTTGTCTTGCACAGGACGCTAGGTAGCTTCTTTGTAGTTTACCTTATACATTAATTGTTCTTGCATGAGGTATATATGAAATAATTTACCTTTTCAAATGACTATGGGCACTACCTGCAGGGCATATGGCATTACTCCTACATGCCGGCTGGATGTAAGGCTAGTAGGGAAAGTGCCTTGCTTCTGTGAGGGTATGCAATTTGATACGGAGGTGGGAAGCATATTATTATGTGACCATTAAGGCTCATAGTCACACACTGTGGTTGGTTCTTCAAGGGTTGTGATGCCTCGGCCTTGGATTCCACACACGAACTCTGGGACAGAGTGTCCATCTACCCCTTTGTGCCTGTCAGCTGGTTCTGGTTCTCTGGTCCACTGTCTCTTGATAGGGCTGCCTGACAGTTTTGTGAAAGCTTCTCTTGTGCACCACTTCATGTCATAACAGTGCATTCTTAGCTCTTCGATTGGTCCTTCTTATAGATGTCACCACATTGACCGTTCCCAGGATGTTATTCCACTGGGCAACCTTTTTTCCTGGGAACGTTTAGAGGAAACAAATACTTTCTTCAGGTATTTTGTTCAAAAAGTGATGAGGATTTATAGCTCCAGCCCCTATTAAGCCTGATGTGAACCCCCTACAACCTTAAGTGGCTCAGCGAGGGGAGTGACACACAAGTCCATTTGGCCCTCCTACCTGATTGGCTTGAAAACAAAGTTGCTGCATTGCGTTGATCTAGGGTTAGAGTGCATATCAGAGCCATATCTAATAACTACATGGTGCAAAGGTGTGTGCAAAATGTCTAGCATATATTGTTTTATACCGGATGTGTACCCTTTCAGTAAAAAAATACTAAGCCTAGACAAACCTTAAAACTATTCACACATTGGAAGTGTGCTGTACAGTGCAACGCACATGCAGTGTGCAAAAGGTTATGAGAAATTAAAATATTTCTCCAGATTAATGCCTGCCTCAAGGGGCCTTAATTTTGCTACAGAGCCCTGTCTAACAACTTTGGTAGACAAGTCTTTGGATCGAAAACCATGGGTGTAAGTATTGGAAAAACCCAGTACTACCCGGGGGATAACCCTTTGATAAAAAAACATTGCAAAAACACTATTTGTGCTACTTAAAAAGGCTACTTACTTTTTGGTCCAAAAAAGATTTTGTGCTATAAAGCAAATACTTCATCAAGACTTTACACTAGTTTGCACCACTTTGCGTGACTTCCTAATGGGGTAGAGCTTTGATGAATTTCGCGCCTTAATGTTTTCTCTAGATTTATATATATATTTTTTATGTGTTCAATATGTGGTAGTTTTTACACTATCAGCCATTGATAAGCCCCTCCCCTTATCTCAAATCTCCCCTTTAACACTCCTTTGGCCTCCCTCCCAAAAGAGGTGGTTGAGGGGAGGATTAGGACATCTGTAAGTGGCTCAGCAAGAGGAGAGATGTACCAGTCCTCCCAGCCCTGCTCATTGGGTTGCGCCCTGCCACTCTGGGGTGGGGGACTATTAAGATCATATACCATTGCTACCTATAATTTACACACTCTTCTAGAATGCTCCCTCTGCTTTCGGAGTGGACTTCTTAAACATATATCATGCAGGTTGTAAAACACCCATTCCTATGGGATATTTCCTGCCCTTCCTATGGGGTCTCCTCAGACATATACTATAACTTCTATATAACAGGTGCTCCTCTACCTCTCCAGGGTGGACACCTCATACCTAATAGCATGACTGGTTATATAACACCAATTCCTATGGACTGCACCCTGTTTCTCCTGTGCGGTCTCGTCAAAGTAAGAATTATAGTTGTTGTGATGCGGCCACTCACCTGAAAAGCAAGTTGTCTGCAGGGGTGATGAATGCCCTATACCTCCTGGGACACCTCTTGGCACTGCTGGAGTGTTACAGGAGTCCAGGCAAATGTCCCAAAAAGGAAGGGGTATTGGAAGAGAGAGAAAGACACTGCTATGCCTTGCTGCCTGGTCCAGCCGGACACCCGATGCTTCGGGAGTGCAGGTGGTCATCGTCAGTGTTGCCATTGGGGGGGTACTAAGTAGAAGGAAGAGACAGGTGCATCAGTGGTGCATAACGTTTACACACTGACCAACATATGACATACGTTCATTCAATAAGGTGTCCAATCACCTGGCACCCAAATGGGTCTTTTGGCTTTACTCTCGTCACTTCCCATGTGTGGAGGATTAATTCGCTGGGCTAGAAAGTATCTAAGGTTGGCTATGCAGTCCTACGGCACTGAACCGCTGCCTCTATGGGCTCTCGTACTAGCCTTGCACTCTCAAGCTAGTGGTGAATGCTTGCACTTCTTTGCATCAGATTTCTGCACTTTTGCCAAGCAGTCTGCTTTACTCAGTCTTGTGCGTTGTTAAGACATTGCTAGAGTGGTTCAAAAACGTAAACAAGTCACAGAGCCCATTACGCACCACTGACTGTATTATGAGACCATCAGCATGATTGATCAAAGACCCCCAGGGAATTGACAGATAACACACATTTGTGCTAGGGGTTGGGGATTCCTGGCAATAGTTAACTGCATATTGCCCATACCTATTGTTGCTCCTTGCTTCTCCCAGAGATCATATGCCATGGCCGGTTAAATAATACCCATTTCTAAGGGTTTCTGCATTTGTATAGGTTGTTCCATTCATATGGGCTACCTTTTTGCTCCTCGCTTGCCCTGGGAGGACTTCATAGAGCATATAACATAGTTTTCCATATTTACAGTGGCTATGACTGTATGATACATACCACTCCAAAGGTGGTAGCTATCCACATGCTAGACCCCATATATTCGCATACTTTTCTCCTACACCTGAGAATATACTGCTACATGTATGCCATACACATACCGGACACCAACACCCTTTCCACATACACCACACTGCAATCCCACACTTCCTGTTCATCCATGCACTAACATTTAATACTAAAGTGTCCTATATCCCACTAATTTTCACTTGAGTACATGCATTGCATAGAAAGGCAGCAGGGTTAGGGAAGTAAAAAGTTAGTGAGGACAGAACAGGAGTTGTGTGACTCCTGTGCTCTGCTTGATGTGTGGAGAAGGGTGGATTTGAGCCACAGTATATGAGCTTATGTGAGCCTTAGTGCACTTGTGTGCCACTATGCAGGTGCATTTATAGGCATCAATGCCGGGCACGATATGTGGACCTCACTAGACTGGTATTCAGATTCCTGGAGTGAGTATCAGATTCTGTAGAGGAAGTTAGTGAATCATATCACATTGGTATGCACAGTCGGGGCAGGAACTAAGGGACCGCCACATGAAATAGCTGTCACAGTAGGGCAATCATTATCCTAACAGAGGGTCCACTTAGAAGAACCTTTCAACCCGGTTAGGGTACATCTAGGTTTATCTGGGTATTTGAAGCAGAAGAGACATAACAACCAAAAATTGTGAGCATTAGTTGCGAGGACTCATGTTCTGTCCCCAAGACCACATCTTTTCCAGTTTACCAAGAATGACTATCAAAAACAACTACTATTCTACCTGGTGCTGAACATCCTTGCTACTTTTTATTCTGCTTGGCAGTTGATCTAGGCAAGAGTAGGAATTGAGATTGTTTGGGTACAGCGATCCAGCGAGCAAAGCACTTTACCTGGGTCAGAGATTACATGTCTATACAGAGGTCAACAATGTTTAGGCAGCAAAACCACATATGCTCAAATACAAATGCAGTCATTTATGTAAGGTGCAAACCTGAAGACAAATTGTTCAAAGGAATAAGTTAAATAGAGGACGAGAAGTAGCAAAGAGTCTTCTAAGTTCTTTCTGAATGACTGAAATGGGAGTGCTTAATAATTTGAAACATTTGGTGCAAACAAGGAGCATGACTTTATTGTTAACTTTTTCGTTGACATAGGGATGATGATCCTTATTAAGGTTTTGTTGTGGGTGCTGCAGGACTGACCTAATAGGGGTATTTTATCAGCTACATAGTGATATTTGTTGTTGTGGCTAGCTTGTGCAGAGGAGCAGAGGATTAGAATTGACTCCCAAGAGGGGGAGCAAATGGAAGTGGTTGAGGGTGGAGATGATATGTTGGTAAAGATGCTGCGGCATATGACTTCATCAAAAAAAACTTTCAGAGTGGTGTATGTGGTGTCATCAAGAGCGGCATGTAGGCTTTGCAACTCTCAATGTGCAAGAGTTTGAAGTCTTGAGCTGTAGATTGAAGTGGGTTGTTTAGGATGAATTGATCAGCCTTGCAAAGGAAGCAATAGTTTGTACCAAGTATTTTTTTTTCACATGCGCTTTATTGGAGTGGCAGAAGACCATGTAAAAAGCTAGGCATTGGCCTCCATTGAGTGGGCACAAGAAAAGCTGACAAGTTTTGTATTGTTGAACCAGCCCTGGATATTGGAGTGGACCTTGCTTCAGTTCAAATGCATAGCAAATAACTGCAGTTGGGTTTAATGTAGAGTCCTGGGCTCTTATGCGACCACGAACTTCAGCTGTACAGATGAACACAAGAGAGGCCCTGACTTTGGTGCTGAAGCTTCTCCCAAAAACTTTGGCCAAGCCAGAAACAATGCTGTAACTGCCTTATGCAGGAGGAAAAGTAATAGGCAAAATCATACCCAAAAAACTAAATACCAACAATTTTGAAAAACAATAAAAACCTGATTATTTCCCCAAAATATAACAACTCCCTGAAGGTCATATAAAATATTAGGTTGAGAGATCACATAAAGGGACTCAAATGAGACACTCCAGGGAATCATCAATGCTACTGGAGAGCTGAGCACTGTCAAACCTAGTCACATCAATCCAAATGCAACCAGATGGCTCTTGATGATTGAGAGGTTTAACCCTGTAGTTTAGCTGTGTGAAACCAAAACTGATAGAGAATTATTGTTTACTTCCTCCAACTGTACATCCCAATATAGCGCAATAATCTGTAGTCCATACAGATGTCACCAACAGAAACCTCTATTTATAACATCTCTACGCAATAATCTGTAGTCCATACAGATGTCACCAACAGAAACTTCTATTTATAACATCTCTAGGAAAAGGTCATAAGTACCCACAGGCACAATTGTGTCTTTTCGTACATCATCCCCATCACTCATGCTTATGTACTGTAAAACCCTACACACTAATTCCACTCTCCCTTCAAGCCCATGCACTGCACCCAACTTTTTCCACATTCTCTAAACTAAAATCTTCTCCATTTCAACCACATAGCTGAAGGGCGCCAAAGAATCCAATAAAATAAGAAGCACTCGGTCTCATCATGAATACAAATATCTATGTAAACGATACATATGGAGTAGCTACTTGAACAACAATCTAGAAAACATCTGAGGCCTCGAAAGGGGTAGGTCAAGCGCTATATAAACACCAAAGCAATACAGTATAATACATGCAGTCGTGAAGGTTGATGGGGAATTCATGCATTTTCACGTTTTCCTTTTAGATAATTGTTAGCATTGAACATTTTGGTGTAGGAGACCTTGTTTAGTGTGATGTTTTTAGGTTTTGCCTGCACAGCACTTGTTTTGTGCTTGCAAAATCTTTTGTACACAAAAAAATCTTGAAAGGGGCTTAGAGCCCGCCCATTACTTACCATTGGTTGGCTTCCGCGTCACTCTCGTTTCCTTGATTCTGATTGGTTAGCGACTCCTCCTCCTTCCTGCTTCCTACAGCATTGTGTCCACCTTGGAACATAGACCTAGTAAAGCTTCCTGTCTGCAGCCAGTGTCCTTCCACTGGCTGCAGGCTCCTTCAGGTACTTTTTTTTCATTTTTGAGAATGCACTCTCGAAGAGTGCACGTCTCTGCAGTTCGCGTTCTACTCCTCTACCACTCACCACTGCCCGCCCTCCTCCCACTGACTATTGTTGGTGCTCTTTCCTGCCTCTACACCCTCACTTCCGCTGTCCGTTGTTACTTCCTGCACCTCCCTCGTGTTCATATCTCACCCCTCCTCCGGCTGTCCATTCTTGCTACTCCCTCCTCCCTCTCACCTCCCTCATGTGACTTGTTTTTTACATTGTCTTATTTTAATGCCGAATCTGGCCCTCTCATCTGCCACACAAAGAAATGTTAACAAAGCCAAATAGCTCTCGCGGAACTATTTGTTTATTAAAAATGTTTTTAAAGATGTTGCACAGCCACGAGGACTGCAGTGCAACATGGCTTAAAGTAACCAGTAAAAGCCTTATTTTGAGGGTAAAGCTGGCCATACCATAGCGCTTTGTTTTTATTTACTTTAAGACATGTTCCACAGCAGCCTCAAAACACATTGACAATGACAATAGGTCTCACATAGGTGACATCTATAGGCTTTGCCAATGGTTGTTTGTTGTGGAGAGGAGTTAGTGTGTCAACAAGGATGGAGAGAAACGCTGGTGTTGTCAGGATGGTAAACACAACAAGATAATGGATGGAGTGCTAAAGCTTTTAAACCAGTCACCCCAGTCACAGATCTGGGTTTAATCCATTGTTCTTTTGCTCACTATGCCACCCCAGTTTGGACCCAGCCAAATGGAAATCAGTCTTGACCCTCTTCCTCATGGGAACAGACTAGCTCAAACTGCCTGGCCAGGTCTGTCCTGGACCAGAAACAAGCATCCTGGGACCGGCTTTGGGGTATTACCCCTCATCAACCAGTCTAGCTTGAATCCAGTGGCATAGTGAGCAAGGGACCCACACCTGGGCATACCCTTGGCCACTTAGGGCGAACATAGCAAACACAACAAGATGATGGACTGAGTGCTGAAACTTTTCAACCACTCACCCCCAGTCACAGATCTGAGTTTAATCCATTGTTCTTTAGCTCACTATGCCACCCCTGTTTGGACCCAGCCATATGCAAATCAATCTTGACCCTTTTCCTCATGGGAACAATCCAGGCCGAACTGCAAGGCTAGGACCTCCCTGGACTGGAAACAAGCATTCTGGGACAGGATTACCTGTTTAGAAATGAACTTTACAGCCTTGATTAATGAAAAAAAAGGTAAACATGCATTTCATTATTTTTTAGGATTTCCGCCAAGCTTTCTTCCTGTAGATTACTTCCAGTATGTTCATGGATCTCCCTCTCACTATCTGATGGGGTGTCAGGTAATAATCAGAATTAGGCGTGTTCCTAAGGGAAATGATTGGCAATGGTAGACAATACAACCATTTCTTGTACAATGTAGTACATAGCTTGCTGATCTTACTTTTCAACAGGCCATTTAGGCGGTCAACAATGGCATTACTTTTGGGATGATAAGCAGAGTATAGTTTATGTTTTATCCCTAACATTGTCACAAGATGTGTGAAGATTGCATTAACAAAGTATGTGCCATTGTCATGTGTTATCCCTTCTGGAATTCCTCTGCGTGGCATCACCTCATGAATCAGAAATGTAGCGCGTACTTAGCATCACAATGGATGCATGGTCCTGCTTCAATCCATCACGAAAAAGGACAAACTACAACTATGAGGCACCGACAGTTGCACCTATCAATCATGTCTACAAAGTCAATATGCGGTTTTTTAAAAGGACCATATGGTCGTGGAAGGGTGGAGTTTATCACATTCAACGTAGGATTGGGAGAGAATTGTTGGCAAACAATACAGTATTGAGGATACATGAGAAGCATATCATGCAAATTGTGAGCAAACCAGTCTTGTTGCATTTGCATAGACAAGTGATCTTTTGAACTATGAGCTGTTAAATGCAACTGATCGACAGTTATCATAAGTGAAGCCTGAGGCATCACTGGTTTACCTGTGGATAGTTGCCTAAATATTAGGTCATCCCCTGACTAGGAGCATCCTCTATCCTCTCATAACTGTTTCACCTGTGGTGGAGATGCTTTCTGCAACTCTCGCAGATTTAAATGCGCTGTCTCAGAATAATGAGGCATGACATTATTCGTGTTAGGGTTAGATTCAGGCAGCGAGGCAGTCTGAGGCACCAGAACAGGGACATGTTGTGAACCTGATGGCACAGGTGGGGGTGTGTGCCTAGCTGGATCTTTAGCTGCCCAATCTGCTAGTGCATTACCCCGAGACACAAGATCCTGTCCATTAGTATTAGCTACACATTTTACAACTGCCAGTGCCTGCAGTAAGCAAGTGCTTCTATTAGAGCCTCTAGGAGGTTCCTATGCATAACAGTACCTCCATCTCATAATGTTGGAATGTACAGTGGTAGTCACATAAGCTGAATCAGAATAAATCATGATAACTTTCCCTACTCCTTGCTTAAGAGCCGCTGATTGTTGCAGCGGCCACCGCAGTGCGAATCAGAGCAGGCCGAGGATGGCTCATGAGCGCGGGCCGGAAGCGGCCCTGCGGCCCGAGTGCAATCTCCAGGAGACATATTGCAGGCGGCCTACTGTCCAGATGGTGCACTTTGGCGGCCTTGGAACTGCACAGCGCCTAATGAACACAGCACGCGGTCCAAGATCAGACTGTTGAGACCCGGAGTGGGCCCCGTTGGATTGCTGACACTTGTGGGGACGCTGCGGCCTGGAGAAAGCTACTAAGGGGTCCAAGGTGGCCTAAGAAAGATTGAACCCCGCAAGGTAGGACATTTTGTTGCCAGGGCATTGCAGAGACAGTGGCTGCGCAGAATCATCGCTGCACCCAAAGCACCTTGAAGAGGCGCTATTGTCCTGTGGCTTCGTGGGACACCCATCCCCCTTCACGTACTGGCCTGATCCATGGGAGGGATGAGAGGAGAGGTGGTGGAGACGATGTCTTGATTGCTGCGGGGGAATAGACCTGACCCTGCATCGATCATCTGCCGCTGAGAGCCTGGTGTACATGGTCTTCACTGCTGTGATTACAGCGTAGCGAGTCCAGTCATATACCCCTCTGTGGGGGGTGCGCTCTGCGAAAACCAATAGGCCGGGTGAGAGTCTTCACTGCAGGTGGCGGGGAGTAGCGGTAGCATCCGGATGCAACAGCTGGACGATGACCCAGTCGCTTGGCAGAAACAGCAGAATGAGGACCGAGTGGAGATGGCGACCCCAGGTGACGCGGCGGAACGCTCGAACAAAGACCTCCTCGTGGCAATCACGGCAATAAGGACCTCCCTCGAGGTGAGAATCGACACAGTGGCCACGGAGGTAGCACTGATCCGGGAAGACATGAAGAAAATGACGGAGAGAGTGGGCACAGTAGAAAGCACCACAAAGGAACTGGTCACTGACACGGCCCTTCTCAAGAGACAAGTTACCGGCCTGCGCGCTTCCCATGAGGTGATGGCCCTACAGTTGGACGATTATGAAGGTAGAATGCGGTGGAACAACATCCGCATTATAGGTGTTACGGAACACGCAGAGGGGCAGGCAGCGGACCTTTTTGTTGAGGACTTGGTCCTTAAACATCTACAACCCAGAGGACTCTCGAAATGTTTTACGATTGAAAGGGCTCACCGTGTATCGGGAGGCCATCCAAAGCCAGGAGCACCCCCCAGACTGCTCTTTGCTCGGGTATTTACTTTCAAGACCGTGATGTGATTCTTCAGACGGCGAGAGCGGCCCACCACTTACCCTCGAGAACAACAAGATCATGTTCTTTCCAGACTTCACTTTGCGAGTGCAGAAACAGTGCTGTAGCTCCCTGGAGGTGAAGCGAGCTCTCCGAGATCAAGAAGTTAGATATGCTATGATGTTCCCAGCCAAGCTGAGAGTGGAAGCCAATGGGAAGTCGTGATTTTTCACTCGGCCGGAGGATGCTTGAGACTGGTTAGAGGACTGGCACACGGTCGAGAAGAAGGTGAAGACGGGGTTCTCGGCGGCGGATGATGCTGAAGACTGGCGCCAGCAGAGGCGCTCTCCTCCACATTCTGACTCTGACTCCCAGGGACACATGGGAGGGTGCTGATCTGGAGTTTGGTAAGACTAGATGGGGTTGACCCTGGCCCCTTGAGGCTCTCTAGAGCGCTTCTACACGTGGACAAGGAGTCACAGTCTCCGAAATGTGGGACCACTGTTGATTAGATTAGGACCAGGGGATGGGGAGGGGCTCCCCATACACATTTGCTGTTTCCTGCCCTTGTTACAGGGATTGCCCCAGAGTCCTAATGGCCTATTCATGACTCAATGGTTTGGACCATTCAGCATGTTTAGCTGTAGAATGGTTGTTACCTTCCCTTGGGTGTTCGCTGCCGCACTGGTCTGAGATCACGGGCACAGCAAGATGACTGTTGAGGGCCATATTGGGCCTCTGTATTGTGTATTGATGTGGGGGTGGGGATTGGGCCGGGGGACGAAGCATCCACTGATTGATTGTGGATGGATGGGGAGTGGGGTACCTCACGTTCCCTGGAGTTGTTTATGGGTGGGCGACAGGCACTCTGCATGTTGGGGGTGGCGGGCGGTTTTAGACCCGTTAAGCAGGAGGCAGGGAGGGGGGTAAGTTCTCAAAGGTAGGGGTAAGTTGGGGCTTAAGCTGTTGCACTATTGGGTTTTTTGCAGCAGGACAAAGTGGCATCTTGAATATGTACATCTTAGCTGGCATCTCTATCCAAATCGCTAATGTTGAGTTTCAATGCATTGTATTCAGCAGTGACGGCCTAGGGGCCGCACGGAAGGAAGCAGCAGAGGGCTTAATACGCTATATATATTCCATAACTACCATTGTATTACCATCTGAGGCCAATGGCGAAAGGTCAGGGACTTAAACTTACTACATGGAATGTCAACGGGTTGGAAGACAAAATTAAGAGACGTATTGTATTGCAGTATGTCCACCGTCAGGGGCTTGACGTAGTGTTGTTTCAAGAAACCCATTTGATTGGTAATTCTTGCATAGCCCTCAACAGGAAAGGATACCGTATGGTGGCACACTTGGGTTTCACCACTGGGCCCAGAGGTGTGGGGGTTCCCCTTCGTAAAGGCTGCCCATATGTGATACAAAACACTTGGACGGATCCACAGGGTAGATACGTAGCTTGTACGGGTATATGGGAGGGCAGAGTTCTAAATGTTATCTCTGTGTATGCCCCACCGGGTCTGCAACGCTTGACACTGACGTATGTGGGGGTGCTTTTGTTGAACTTACCTGTTGGCACCCTGGTTATGGGAGGCGACTTTAACCTCACGATGGACGGCCTACTAGACCGGTCCCCGCCCAGACGCGACTTGACACGCTGTTCACAGTTATGGGATTTTACAGACGCCATGGGGATGGTGGATATCTGGAGATGGTCGCACCCTCATGTCACACATTTCACGTTTCAATCTGGTGTACACAGCATTCAATCACGGATCGATTATTTGTTCACCCATGCACAACATATACACAAATTTACTGATTCTGCGTGCTTGGCGCGAGGAGTTTCGGATCATTCCCCTGTGCTGACGGTCCTCGGGGCGCCGCGCGTTATAGAACCTGGTTCGATTATGATTCAGCAATGGGCACCAAAGATTCCACACATCAGGGAAGCCTTGCGGAAGGATACGGAGTATTATTTTGAGGAGAATATAGGATCGGTTAACTCGGCCATTACACTATGGGGGTCATACGGTGCAGTGATCAAGGGGAGGGCACTGTCTATGATGGTGGGTCATAGGGCTGAGCGTAATCGGAGGGTGGTAGAATTGGAAACTGAGATCTTGTGCCTTGAGAATGCCAATTCTCAAAGCCCAGATCCTGACACTCAACACCGGCTGAAAATAACAAGACAGGATTATAGACAATTGCTCCTAGAGGAAGCCAATAGATGCGCCATGTCCACCCGGCATCGGATATACGAGCAGGGACAGCGGACCGGCAAATTGTTGGCACGGCTGGAACGCAAAGAACAGTCAGCGAGATGGGTGCGTGCATTTAAGGGACCTGATAATGATTTGATTACGGACTCTCAGGGCATTGCTGAGAACTTCGCGAACCATTACAAAAAACTATACGGTATTCCGCAAAATTCTCAAGCTTCCATGGCGGCAGAACTCCTCGCCACTATCGGGGTAACGAGTATTTCCAAACAAGGTAGGGAGGCAATGGAAGTTGATATATCTGTTGATGAAATTCAGAAAGCAATCCAGGAAATTTGTGCGGGTAAAGCGATGGGCCCTAATGGGCTTCCTATTGAACTGCTCAAATCTATGGCTTTCAAGCTAGCACCCCATTTGCTCAATTTGTATAACGAAAGCTATGAGAAGACCCTCCTTCTGGCTGATATCCGGGCGGCAACTATCGTGGTTATCCACAAACCTGGTAAACCGGTGAATGAGTGCATCTCGTACAGACCTATATCTCTGATTACAGTGGAGGCCAAAATTCTAGCCAAACTGTTGGCTAATCGCCTGCTCCCCTATCTCACCAACTTGGTTCACCCGGATTTATGCCAGGTCGGAATACAGCGCAAAATCTGCGTCGAGTGCACGGTGCATTGAGCCGTGTAGACACGCTAGAGGAAGAAGCGATCTTGATTGCGCTTGACGCAAAAATGGCATTCGACACCATAGCATGGGAGTATTTGTTTGCAGTTCTTGCCCGCATCGGGTTCGGACCCAAGTTCATTGGGTGGATCAAACTACTATACACACAACCCATGGCACATGTTTCAGTGAACAATCATCGCTCCACTCCATTCTCCCTTTGTTGAGGCACAAGGCAAGGATGCCCGTTATCGCCGCTCCTTTTTGCCATGGTTCTTGAGCCTCTGGCGGTTTGGATAAGGGGGGACCCGTGCATCAGAGGCATTAAATGGACACATGAACATGAAGACCCCATATCACTCTATGCGGATGATATCCTGCTTTATCTTGCCTCACCTGCGCGCTCACTCCGCAGCCTACTGCATATTTTTCATATTTTTGGGGCGTATTCTGGGTACCAGATAAACTGGTCCAAATCCCAGATGTACTCTCTTTGGGGAGACTCCCCACAAATCTTCGAGGATATGATATTCCGGTGGCGACCCAGGGTTTTCGCTATTTAGGCATTTTTATAACCACTAATGCTGCACTATTTTTTTAACAGAATCTGTTGGGGCCGCTGCGGAGACTTCGATCGGATGTCGCACATTAGAAGACGCTCCCCCTTACTTTGTTGGAACGTGCGTCCTTATTCAAAATGCTCGCTCTACCACGCTTTCTCTACGCCCTGCAAAACACTCCTAATCCTGTTCCTAACACTTATTTTCTGCAGATAGAAGCAGCAGTGAGAGATTTACTCTGGGATAATAAGCCACCTCGGATAGCCATAAACAAACTCACTAGCGGATGGTACGACAGGGGCTTTGGTTGCCAGATATGCGCCTCTAATAGCAGGCTTCGCAACTCACGTCCATCAATCAATGGGTGTTCAGGCGACATGACGACCCCAACTTCTGCACCGACCATTGGCTAATGGGGAAGGGGGGCTTCAACAGAGCGTTATACACAAACCATAAGAAATTACGCCTAACTGGCCCCACGGCGCGAACAGTGGAGGTGTGGCATGGAGTGCAGCGGCGGATGGGGTGGCAGAGGCGTCTAACGAAGGCTACCCCTCTATGGGAGCCAGACATTTCGGGACGACTCAGTGCCTATGCGGGGTTTGATAAATGGGATACGATCGGGATTTCCACTGTGGGTGATTTGTGGGTTAAGGGCAAGAAGGCATCATTTGCTGATCTCCAAACTAAATACCAGCTAGCACCGTCAGAAAACTTCCAGTATTTTCAGATCAGCCATGCCATTGACTCCGACCTCCCAAAGGATACACCCCATCCAGATTCCTCTCCTCTGGAGGACAGGCTCTTGCTGGATCCCATAGATCGCAAGGCCATTTCCTTCACATATCAAAAATTGATTAATAACCGGACCGACCCAATGTTGAAACTACGGGCGAGTTGGGATGTAGACCTGGGGTAAATGGCCGATGAAGACTAAATAGAGCCATTGACCTCACCTCGAGAGGTGGCCATCCCGATGCGACTCCGGCTGGTCCAGCTTAAGATTCTCCATCGGGTATATTTTGACGCCAAATTGCTATTCAGTTAGGGAGGAGACCTGATGCACTCTCCCTCCGACATTGTAACCAGACTGGTACATTCTTGCACATCCTATGGGATTGCCCCCACAGACAGCAATACTGGAAAGACGTCATCAGACAATTAACTAGGACTTGCAACAAACCTATACAGTCCACTCCCACACTATGTCTTCTCAATTTTTGGGAGGCAACGGACCTCACGCAGGCCGAACAATCGTGGGCCACCACGGGGTGGAGTATAGCGAAACGCAATATTGCTCAGAAGTGGGGGGTGAACACTATACCACATTTGAGAGACTGGGCGAAAGATATGGATCATGCTATGATTGCCGAAAAAACAGTGTATAAAGGGAGAGGATGTCAGCATAAATGGGATCACAAGTGGGGACGATGGAATAAATAAAGGGAGGAGATCTGTATTTCTCCTACGGTAGAACTGAGGAGGGAGAGACTCGCGGTGTTGGAGGGGGAGGATGTAGAGATGATGGAGCATTTCTAGGGCAGTCAAGGTTAGGGTGGATTGGTGATGTTTCCTGACCCGGGGATGTAGTTATAACCCTCACGATAACTGTTAAACTGTTAAAAGAGTGTGCTCCAGTGGGCTCCTGCTGGGTTGAAGATTGGATTATAATGCTGTACACTGATGTACCTTTGCCGAACATGTCAATGTAATATCATTATTGCTGCAGTTTGTTTCTAATAAAAATTGTTTTAAAAAAAAAAAACAAGGCACACAAGATCTATTAACATACATCACCACCTTCAATAGGCTCATAGCTGAAACAGACTGGCCTATGGAGAAAAGAACATCATTGTATTATCAAGGGCTGAGAAGTGAACTAAAAGATGTCTTGGCTCAGGTGGTGCACATGCCAGCCACCTGTGACGAACTCATTGACCTTACCATACAATTGGACCATAGGCTCCAAGAGAGAAAAGGAGATAAACAGCGTACTGAATCCAGATATATACCACCCCGTCCAAGAGCTATAGTAGAAGGACATCCACCGACTTCTGATGGGACAGAACCCATGCAAATAGGAATCATACGAGTTCCACTAAGTCAAGAGGAAAGAGAGCGAAGGCAGAGACAACGGTTATGTATGTACTGTGGTAAACCTGGGCACTTTATCAAGGACTGCAAGGCAAAAACCAAGACAAACCACAAAGAGTTCAAAGGGAACCAGAACGTGCCAGTGGTGGAATACCTTCTTGAGAACTCAGGAAACTAAAGTGCCCAAACAAGCTACAGATCCCTTGTTTGCGGCCAACTGATGAAGAGGTCTGTCCGGCTGTGGTCAACACCATCCAAAATACAGTGGCCCATATGAACGTATGTGTCTCATTGGACATACCTGTGGTAGGACCTGTACTAGTACATGCCCTGTTGGACTCTGGGGCCACGGGTAATTTTATTGACCAAAGTTATGCACAAGAAATCGGTGTACCCTGCGTAAAGAAGATCCCAGAACTAGCAAAGGCCTTAGACAGTACAGAGTTGATGTCCGCCCTGTACGGTATCACACCCAGCAGATTCAAATGCAGGTGGGCATGAACCACTATGAATACATCCAATTTGATTTAATAGATGCTCCTCATTTCACTCTTATTTTGGGCATGCCTTGGCTTACACAGCATGATCCCTTCGTGCAGTGGGCGGCTCGGACAGTCACCCTGAATTCCTCGTATTGTATGGAGCATTGTACTAAAGACAAAATCCAAGAAGTCACCCAGAAGTTGAATCCTGCTGAGCTGCATGCCAGCAGTTGCCATACGCAAAGCGTGGGATGTGTAACCACACAACCAGAAGAATACCAAAAATATCACGCTGTGTTTAGTGAACAAGAAGCAAGTAAGCTGCCACCACACAGGGAGTATGATTGTGTTATTGATTTGGAAAGTTAAAGTAAAAAAGTAGGGCGATACCCCTATGATTTACACAGGGATGGGGTATACCAATAAACTAGAAAGACTCAAAATTCCTGTAGTGTAGTATCTAAAAGGACAAATCCCTCTCTCAGCACAGGGGCTAGTATAGTATTCTTTCTTTTTGAAATATCAATTCCACTAACATTATCTATATCTAAAACAAATTATAATTCACCACAATTTCCAGTATCATAGTACAGCTAACAGTTTCTCAAAAACTCTTCTAACAGGTTGCCGGTATATGAGAAAAGATGAATTTATTAAATAAAAATTACATTACATATTATGCATATGTCATTACTCACATTCCTCCCTTTCTGGGTTACAATCTAATTGTATGTATATAAAAACTTTAAAAAACAATTTTAAAAAACAGTTGATGCAGCGTTTCGGTGTTAGTTTTATATTTTCACCTTCATCAGGACAGAAACTTTTCATAAAATCTAAACATAAAGAACATAAGTTAAGCAACCTAGCATGTACTGTGTAACTCAGCAGTCATTAAATACTGGGACATCGATTTTGCGCTTCTATTTCTTAATTTATGGCGTTCTTTTATACATAAAGCTACTTAATACACAAGTCTATTAGCAAACATCATAATTAATCATAGGAAGGGAACTAAATCCCCAAAACACATTCTAACAGGCTATATATCCTCTACTCTTTGATTTTGAGGCAATGATTTACTAATTTCTTACACTAGGGATAATACCTTAGCTTCCTAAAAATAAATTTAAAGAACAAAATTGTTCTCCCATTCCATTTTTGTATAGATACATAAAATATCAGGAAAGAAACAAACATCAGAGATCAACTTTACTTGGTGCCTTTATTTCACATTAAAACAAAAGTCAGTTGACAGTCTAGCGTTATCAGGCCTACATAATGGAGACCTATAGTCACGCCCAACTAGATGCGATTAGCTTCCACTGTTTTTAGATGACGCTATCATGATCTAGCCGTATCTGGATTTGGGTATCAGTAACTCAGATCACGTAGCACGTACTGTGAATAGCGTCTTACGTCGCGTTGTGACGTAAAGTTGACACCGCACCAGAATCGCAAAAATCGCGCTTGTCGGCTCTATTTAAACTCCGTTAAGATATCGCATTGCAATCCTTCATCTTCCGATATCTACCCTCCACGCCAGTTGCTTATCGGATCGAGGCAGTCGACCCATGGAACAACACAATTAAGGTGAGCAAAATATATAGGACCCCGCTAAAGTTTTATAACATAGTGTGTCTGTATTGAGCTGCTACATGGTTTGAAATGTAACTTAATCGTGTCCGTATTCATGGGACTTTAGTAATAATATTCAAGTTTGCAGCACTCGATAATTTGAAGATGTCGGTACCTTTAACGAATGCTGGCACATTAATCAAAACAAATAAATAAAGACCAAGCCACAGACTTAAATTAATATAGTCTGGAACTATATCAATAACATCATGTTACCATCTGTGGTAGGTCTATTCACGTTAGACTACTGATGTTGTACCGTCCCAGATAGAAACTGAAGCTATGTACATTAATCTGTTCAAGACAGGATACGTCTTACCTTTACTTCTTTCTCATTAAGGAAAATAATCGCTTTTGCACACATCCGCCATCCATGCGGCATGCCACTTTGGATCTATACCTGTGAAATTTATATATCATAAACTAGGTACTGCTGGGCTACTCTAATTCAATTTGATTATAACGTTTATCCGAGAGCGAAGAAAATGTGATGTAATCCTAAGCTTTTTATTTATAGATCCATATTAAAATACAGAGCGTTACCCTATATATCTAAGAAACTTCATCTGATCTTCAGAAGTGATTAATGTTACCATATTCTGGTTGGACCTTCAATAAGATAAAAGGTATCCTCTTTTTAACTCAAAAAGTTCTTTAACCATCTGTTATATAAAAACAAAAAACCTGATTATAAATGACAACCTGTTATACATTCACAGGTTCTCAGTCTCATCGGAATATTTTAAAATGACCATTTCCTGGCATTCTTCATTCCTGGCCATAAGATACAAAGTAAGCATTTTAGAGAGTACCCCTCATCACATTGGGTGCTATATAAGCTAGACTGGAACGTTTGGTGTCCACTACCCTTTTACCTCTTATACTATCTTCTTTACATTCTACACATCCTTCCTATTCCTTTTTCCTCTATTTTCTCCCCCATTTTTTAATTCGTAATTCTTGTTTTAGATCTCTTCTTTTAAAAGGAATATAAAATGAAGGCATACAATGTCAATCAATATGCTCATTTTTTATGTGTCAGTTAAATGATGTAACTTAAACATATAGTTTGATTACAAAATTGAATAATGATAATGTAAACCAGTGTTTAGTATATGTTTTTTTAAATTTCAGGATTTGTGGCTTTTCCTGACTAAGGCGTAAAATTGTTTTTTAATGAGATTCTTGTAATAAATGACAAAATTACTGTATGTTTGTATTGAACAATATGGATTTTACACTTTGTGATATTTGAGATGTAAGAAATAAAACATTTTTGTATTTTTTAATTACTTTGTTGTTACATTCAATTACTTTGACTTGACACATAAAACGAAGAAATGTTCTATATATAATCATTGCCTAGGAAGTTATTATTTCATTGTGTATTGCCCTGTCCTAGGAATTTTATTTCTATCACATCAGGGGGTCCTCGTTACTTACAAGAAACCACTCTCATTGATGCCATTGCAATTAAGTATGGTATTTCTTAATCTTATATAATATTATTTTTACACATAAATAGCAGAGTGACGAGAAGTGGGTCCTGACGAATGCCATGAACCAACAGGTTGAACAAGGCAGTAACATGTTGACCTTACTTTAATAGGGAATATCCATACTCCTATTCACTTAGCTTTTTTAGCCCTAACCATTGGGGACACTAATTAAAGTAGATTTTGTCTACCTTGAGTTAGTTTTAATACACATTTTTCACTTTATTTGCACTGTGCCCCTCACTCCGACTTCCATTGGATGATTTACAAACAAACACCTCATGTTACAGGAGAGTTGTAGCCCACACTGGGAACCTTGTGGTCACAGTGTGCAAGAGGGAACCCAATGATGAAGCATGTCACCTTTGGGTGAGTGAGGGTTCTCATCTTAAAAAGACTAATGCCCTACCCTTTCCCCACACCGACACCATGGATAGTTATTGAAATAACAGACAACATCCCGATATTTTTTGTGAGTATAGTTTCCACCTTACTCGATGTAGGAGAGTAGGATCTGCTTCACATGGGTACCCCCACTTTTTGCTGGTGTTTCACAGTTTTTCGACCTTAGTCTGGCTGTGGCCCTGCTAATCAGGACCACAGCCTAGCTGCTTCCTTTCTAAAATGGTTTCCATGTACATTAGGTACATAACTAATTGGATTCTGGAGTGCCTTATAAGCCCCTAGTATATGGTATACTATGTACCTAGGGCATAGGTACCTCAGAGGCCTACCAGGGGCTGCAGCATATATTATGCCACCCCTGGGAAGCACTCCAAAATGACACCACAGGTCTGCTACTGCAGCCTGGGTTAGGGTGTGCTTGCACACCTTACTGTGGTATAGGCTACCTATATCACTACCCTATACAGACACAAATAAACCTATAAGTCACTCCTATGGCAGGCCTTGACAATCCTGAAGGCAGAGTACTTGGTTTTGTGTGAGAGGGTGCCCAAGCATGAGCTGAGCCCCTCTGTGGCTTTCGGAAATACTTCCTTATGGCTGTTCTGTGATACAGCCATACCATATACTCTTAAGTGCATTATAACCTCGCGGTAATTGCTAACTGTGGAATGGCTGCATCAAAATATGTTGTGTTTGGTGTCAAACGCTTTGGAATACTACCCCCACCCGACAATTCTGGTGGCGGGGGAAGCATTCCACCCTTCTAGAGGGAGAGACATGTTCACACTGGCTAAACCCGGTAGGACTTTCCTGAGCCCTGGCGTCACAAAATGGATGCCACTGCCACAGACACAGGTCTGGCCTCCTCCTGCTGACCAAAACTCCGGCAGGGGAGGCCTGGACAATAGGTTTCCTGTCGAGGGGAGGTGTAACCACCTCCCCAGACAGGCTGATATGTATTGGGGCTGGGCGGGAGCACTCTCTGGTGCTTTGAAGTCCTGCACTGGGGGCATGTTTGCTGTCCCTGTGCATAGCCCAGTTCAAACCGGTTGCAGGGGCTACCTGCCCCTGCTCTGGTGTGAAACTGGACAAAGGAAATGGGTGTAACTACCCCTCTTTCCAAGCCCACCCATAGGTGGGGCCTTAGAGTTAGTCCATCCTCTAAACTTACTATAAGTATAGGAACCCAGTCCCTAGGACTTTAGATTACCCTGGACGAAACTCTGCAACATATATCCTGGACCTTCGACTTCCTATCACAACTAGAAGATGGAAGAAATCTCCCTTGGGGTCAAGGAGTGACTCTCCTGCTTGGCAGGCACCAAAGAAGCAACTGACCAGTCTGCATCGCTGAAGCTCCCGCCAGACGCCAAAGTCTTTGCATCACCAGAGGTGGATTTCCAGACTTCCCCGAGGCTACCCTGAGTCCACAGCAAAGCTGAGGCCTGTGGCTATCGTGGGTGACGTGGACCCGTGACCCCTGGACACTGTGAACTTTTGCAGAAACACTATCTTCCTGGTCCTCCTTGAAGTTGTGCTTTGGGCTCCGAGTAGCCCCAGCCTTGAGCACCTCCTGCACCGAAGATTGTTGGCCTCCATTCCACGAGTGACCCATGGGCCAGCTTCAAGTGTGACCGCTCGAGGCTCCTTCGCAATCACTAGCCCGTTGGCTAGCAGGTCCCCACGAAGGCAACTCCTTTTCTGCTTGGGCTTTCCTGGTTGCTCCAGACGTGCCCTTACTTACCTTCGCTGGGTGAGTCCCTCAGACCTTGCTGGTCTGCACCGCAGTCCTTTCTCTGAATTCCAGTGACTTGCCGTTGCCAAGGCTTGTTGGGTCCATTCTGGTCGCCGATATCGCAGCACTCGACAGACTTCGTGGGACAGCTCGAATCCAGCTCGTGAACTTTGTCGACACCTCCTGGACCTCGTGGCTGAAGAGTCAAGACACCCATCAACTCACCTGAAGCACCCGACATCTGTGGGCATTGGTCCATCCTGCCCTAGGTCACTGGCAAGTGACCCAGACTCTGTCCCCTCTGATTTCAGGTTCCTTACATCCTAGATCCAGGCTTGGATCTCTCCGGACACTTCTCCTCTTCACGGCAGCAGCAGTTCTTTGCAGGCTTCCATTGGAATCGACAACGCGAACCGACACCAAAAGACACCTATGCACCTGGCTTCCTTGGGTGAGGCAACTCGAGTACTCCAGTGCTCTCTTGGGTGCTAGCCCTAGAACTTCCTAAGTCCAAAAGGGTTTGGTCCTGACTCGATTAGAAGTGTCCCTAATTTTTAAATTTCCAACCGTGACATTGCCCATAGAAGATAACGGGAACCCGCGGTTGTGTTTACACACTGCATACAGTCCCCGTGGGTCCCCTGTGTCACTACCTTGGGTGGTTCCTTGGGCTCCCAGCGATTCTAGAGGCTAAAGGCCTAGTGTCTATTCCAGTCGTAGTTCTTATACCACTTTTTTGGTATATGGTTTGGTACGCCCCTAGGACCTAAACGTGTAGTTGTGCTATTACTGATGATTGCTATCTTGTAAACTAAGTACTTCGAACTCCAGTCTCATAAATAGACTAGAGGGGTGTGTTTCATCTACATACATATATTTTGAATATATACCTGGTGTGGTTGTCCTTTCATTTGATCATTCAAGAGATTATAGACTGGTAAAACAATCTGCTTTACATTCCTTCAAGACTTAGCCTGAAGGCTGCTCTCCATAGCTACCACTAGAATAGCTTTCAATAAAGGTTGTCTTTAACGTATCACCATAAAGGGTTGTTTGGACTGATACAGGGTGCCCACTAGAACTAGTGGACAGCATATATCAAGCCACCTTCTCACACTCGACAGGCCCTGGTTCCCTCCCATCAGGACCTGAGTCCAAGTTGAGGAGTGCAATGCAATAACCAGCCTAAGCAGATGCGCGGGAATCCCCAATGTGGCCAACTTCCTCCACAGCATCCCTGGGTCAACCCTGTCAAACACCGTGGAGAAATCTATTAAGGCAGCGTACAAGGCCATACCCTTGCATATTGGATATTTTTCAATCAAAGTTTGCAGGGAAGAGATGTAATCTAGGGTACCACTATGCTTATGAAAACCTGCTTGCTCTGCAGGTACAAGATCATTACCAAAGGCCCAATCCTGAAGGTGAAGAAGTATACTCTTAGCAAACAGTTTTCCGATTGCATCCAGTAATGCGAGCTGCCTGAAACTAGCAGGAGGGGTTTTAGGACCCTTTTTATATAATGGTACTACAATGCTTCCTTTCCAAAAGGACAGAATAGTCCCATTTACATAGCAGTAATGAAACACTGGATAGATGAAAAAGCCCATGCAGAGGTATCTTGTTTAATAATGGCAATGAGTATCCAATGACAATCCAAAAAAAACGGAACCCGTGCCTGTCTGATCTAATATGACCGGGCAAAGTTGTCTCAGGGATGGTCCATACATGTTCTAGCTCCCAGTTACCAAAAGCCAAAGAGGAACAATTAGATATTTTGTTGTAAAATCTCCCACCATAATTATCAATGTGTATTCTCCTGAAGTACTTATTTTATGCACAAAAGAAAAACATTATTCAACAAGAGAGTCAAACGCCCTCCCAGGGGGAATATATACTTTAACCAGTAAAAAGTTTGAGTACTGACCTCCTATAACATTACCCAAAGCCACTTTTATTCACATGCAGAAATTTGACAGAGGATTTCAATTTATACTGCTGCTAAGTAAGTAAAATAGCTAAACCTCCACTTGCATGACCTTAACTTAAGGTTTTGATGCACAGCAGAAAACAAAATAGTTCTCAAAATTAAGAACTGCACAACTCTACGTTTCTTGTAAGCAAATTATCTCTGGATCACACAACATTAATGAACTTAGCTTGGAGCTAGGGTGTCCTAAACATGACATGTTCCAGGACAGAATTTTTCCAGGGGGCTTCCTCTGCAGCATAGGGAGTTTTATGTTTTCTTTGAAAGCGTTCAGAGAACCAGCTATTCAACTCCAATGGGCCAACTCATTTTTCTCTCTAGATTCACTGGCCCTTTGGGAATCATATCTCGCAATATTAATCACTCTTTTCCCTGTAATACTGCCAACTGAGATTTTAATATCTTTCAGATTTACAACCCCTGCTACTAGATACAATTCTACCTAAACCCCGGCAGTCTTTCCTACGAGAATCTACCTGAGCAACAACTGGCTCCTCGAAAGGGAGGACATCAATTCCATTTTCCTAAAATGATCCACATTTGCAAGAATTAGCTTTGCACTTATTCTAGAGCTAAATGTTACTCTGGAATTCGGGAGTCTGCATCGAGGGTCTAGGAATACTCGCTCAATATCTTTACTTGCTACCAATCTCAGATCCTCAATATCAGGTAATAACTGTAGTAGAAAACTTCAATTAAATGGACCCAATTCCCTACCAAACAAGGAAACAAAGATTAGGGTGTTAGATACTTGTTCTGGTCCAAGTCCTAACTCAGGTCCTACAGATACCCTATTGCTTTGCCTTTGCTCAGCCCCCAGTTTGGAGATTTGCCCTGGTGGAGAAGTAAAAACAGCCACCCCATCAAAAGACCTCCATTGATTTAGATCAATCCATACAGGGAGAGAATCCATATGAGAGAGTATTGAGGGAAATCTAGCCACGGTCCGCCCTACCTCTGGCAAAACCTAATTCACTTTTACTGCTATTCTCTCCGAATCGCCCAAGTCCACCCTTGCTTTAACGTTCTCCAATCCAGTGCCCAACCACCACCCACTTATAGCCTGTTATCCCTGTACCCTTATGCTCTTTCTATTGTCCACCAAATGCTGGTACTTCTATCATAATAGGGGAAAGAAGAGAATTTACTTCCAGGCGCCCCAGCTCATGACCAACATGAGACCCAACTGACTTCAACTCATTTCCATTTTGAGGCAGAGTGATTAAGTCAGGTTCCTCGGGGGCATTAGGAAACCTCATTTTTTTAGGCTTAAGTTTCGTAATGCGCCAAATCCTTTTCTTCTTCTCCTTCCGTACTTTTAACCCATTACAGTCTGAATGAGAGGCACCCTCCCCAGGAGTAACATCATCTAATTTCGCCCTTGACTGATTAAAAGTGGGAGGGTCATTTGGTGGACATATATCCTGAGACGCATAGGTGACCACTTCTTTAAAAATCAGAAAAATAAGCTGAGAATTCTTGAGTACAGCTGCATTTACCTTTTCCCCTCGAACAACAGAGTGGTGAAACCTGATTTTGGGGCAGGAATGACACATGTTATCTAACACAGGAATATCTACGGACAGCACAATTGTGAAATCCCCCGGCCCATCATAAGTTCCCACTTGGACTCCCATTTCCATCACC
This sequence comes from Triturus cristatus, assembly GCF_964204655.1. Taxonomy (NCBI): domain Eukaryota; kingdom Metazoa; phylum Chordata; class Amphibia; order Caudata; family Salamandridae; genus Triturus; species Triturus cristatus. The sequence continues at coordinate 837,493,980 of NC_140591.1, forward strand.
CCAGATGACGCCACTGTGTTAGTCTGGGATGCCTGAGATTTCAATTCAATACCCGTTTCTGCCTACCCTAATCAAGAACCGGCAGAGGTAAGGTGCTGTACCCCCATTACAATTGGGGACAATGCATCCACATGATCAGAATTAGCAATTGATTTATCTAACCAGGTTAAAATAGAGGCGGGAATCCTCTCTAAAGCATAAAGAATATCAGGATTTGCCTTCCCTCTATAAGTCTCGTTAACACCCTCATTCGTTAGTTGCCATAAGACTTGAGCCCCTGTATTTAGGGATGTCTCTAATTTCAACAGTCCCAGTGAGAGTGAGAAAGATACACTTGAAGGAGTACTGTTGTACAAAGCTGTGAAAAGAGGGCAACTGACAGGATGGTCCGATGACAGGCTCAGAGCTGCTTCTCGGGCAACCAACGATTTTGGCAATGGCAAGACTGTACAATTCAGTCTTGCCGTGTTTTATTGAATTAGATGTTTTAATAACCCAAGAACTTTCTCCAGATTTTAATATCAAACTGCAGGCCCTGCACACGAATCTCGTTAGTATCTTGTCAGATATGTTTAATCCAGTAGCAACCAAGAGAAAGTATAGGACCCCCCTCTCCTCTTGGTATAATGATGCTTGTCGCCTGGCAAAAAAAGAGTTGATTCGGGCTGTAAAACAAGGCAATGACAAGATCCTTATCGCCACCAAGAGAACTCATTATAAAGCTATGCTGAAGTTGGCCAAACAGGATTGGGACCAAGCAAAATGGACCGATCTGTCATGCGCTCTAGAACAGAGAGATGCCCGTAAATTTTGGTCTATAATCAACACAGGAAGTGGGGATCCTAAACCGGCCACTGAGCCTAATATTGAGGCTAGTATTTGGGAAGACCACTTTAGAGCCCTGTATGCTATCGAAGTTGATATGGACACATATCCGGCACTACCAGCACTGAATGACTCCTATGATTGTATACAGTTTTCGCCTGAGGAAGTTGTTAATGTCATTTCGAAAATTCCACCCAGCAAGGCCCCTGGGCTAGATAAATTGCCGGGAGACCTCTTTAAACACCAAATGGAGATCTGGGGACCATATCTATGCATTTTATTTAATGCAATCTTGAGAGGAATGAACGTGCCCTGCACTTGGTTGGGTGCAGAAATCGTTCCCATCTTCAAGAAGGGTTCCCCCCTGCTACCGGCAAATTACAGGCCCATCAGCCTCATAGATGTTCCGCAAAAAATTTTTGCGCGGCTTATCCTTGAACGACTTGAGGACTGGATGGAGGAGCACGCTATACTGAGCCAATACCAAGCGGGGTTTAGGAGGAACACCTCTACCATGGACCAAATCTTTCGCTTGTTATTACTATTTTGGAAAACAGCAAAGATTGAGGGTGGCAGCCTCTACATGGTATTCGTGGACCTCCGCTCCGCTTTTGATCTAGTACCCCGAGGGAAACTTTGGGGCGTGTTGGTCAGTTTGGGGGTACCTCTACCAATCCTGACAATACTGATCAAGTTGCATGAGGGCAATTTTGCCCAGGTGCGTCATGGGAAGAACGGGGCTTTAACCTCTAAGTTCCCCATTGGCAGAGGGGTGAGACAGGGGTGCGTTCTAGCACCTACCCTGTTCTGCCTATATGTCAATGGCGTGATTTCCCATCTTAATAGCGCCCTTAATAATGACGCCCCAATTTTGGCAGGTAGCAGGGTGCCAGCAATCATGTTTGCAGATGACACCCTGCTACTTTCCAAATCACCAATGGGAATCCAGCGTGTCCTTGACAGTTTCGAGGACTTTTGTAGAGGTCGAGGCCTGGAAATTAATGTGAACAAAACAAAGTATATGGTGTTTAATCCTTCACCTTCCACACGGCCTAACCCTAAACTTGATTCATTAAATCTGGAAAGGGTAAAAATTTTTGATTATCTAGGAGTAACGCTGAGCGAAAATCTTTCATGGGTTCCACAAATTGCCAAGGCGCAGCTGAAATTAGCCCAGTATGCTGGGGGTATCCTTAAGTTTTCCAACACGTCCACATACAAACCAATTAAACCCCCGCTTGAAGTATACAAGAGCCAGGCCAGGGCAGCAATTCTATATGGAGCAGAACTTTGGGGGCATTTACCTGGGTTGGAACTTCTCAAAATTGAAAACAAGTTCATCAGACAGCTACTATCACTTCCACAGAGTACTCCGTTGCATCCTTTAAGGATGGATCTGAATCTGAGGTCGATGGATGATGAACTAGCTCTGAAGCCTCTTAGGTACTGGCACAGGTTGTGGACTACGCCGGAATTATTGTATTATAGATTAGAGCTGAAGGAAATTCTGGCAAGCAACTGTGTACTAAAAATCCCTTGGTTTGTGTTTATAAAATCCCAGTGCATCAAACTCGGGCTGGGTGATATGTGGTATGAACCGGAACTAAGCTGCAAGATGATCTCACGGAAGATGCTCACTAAGATCTATGTGGCTGAGAAACAAAACAGAGTGCAGACTGCCCCTAATATTGGAGTTTTAACTAAATCTTTTTTAAGTGTCAAGGATTTTTATCAATTCGAGAATTTTATGGATATTATTTATCCTATACCATCAAGAAAACTATATTTGCAATGGAGATATGGCACACTACCTCTGCGAGCTTTCACTAGCAGCTGGGCATCAAATTCTGTTGAGACCTGCCCTGGCTGCAGTTGTGTTAAAGAGGATGAGCTCCATGTATTATTTTTTTGCCCTGCATACACAAAAGCTAGGAAGCATTGGATAGTGCCTATCTGCAAAAATATGGGTTTTCGGCAATGTAGCCATGCTTTTAGAATTTTAAAAACAGACACATCTGAATGTATAGTTTTTGCAGTTTCTAAATTCCTTTTTGCAATGTGGAATAGGAGAAGGGGACTATGCACTACTTAATGTATTGTCATGACATATTTCATTCTGTGCCAAGTTTGTCTGTATATATATTTATTTTTTTATGTACTTTTTAAGGCAAATTGCCGAAATAAAGATATCTTGATGATGATTTTAAATTAGCCTCCAAAACTTAATTGTTTTGCATACGTATAGCAATGTCCTGCAATGAGAAGTCCTTCAGACCCCCAGGATCAAAACTGCATTCATCCCCACGTAGCTCATTCTGAAACACTGGCGAGAGCTCTTTAGGAGAAGACATTCCTGGTGCTGACTCAACAACACGTAGGGGGCCAGCTATAGCCACCGGACTCATAGACTCCAGCGTAAACACAGGCTAAGACATCAACTTAGCAAAAACGCCATTTGTTTCGTGATCAGCCTTAATGTCCTCCATATCCATTTCCATTTTTTCAACTGCTCCAGCTGAAGGACATTGGTCAATGAGCTGAGTTTGAACAATAGGTTCCACTAGGTTATGTGTGATGGAGTTAAGCTGATGCAGGACTATACCCTGAGAAAGGACTGTAACTATGCCTAGCTCTTCAAGACTGCAACTGGAGGCATCCCCAATTTCTTATTTCTTACCGCTCTACCCCTCTATCCCTTAGAGAACATGGACAGTACAGTGGGATGGTACTTTAAAAGGGACAGATGGGCTTGGAGCTTCTTCCTCCGGATGGTTTTTAACAAATTGGGGGAGCTTAAATAACTGGTTGTAGGTCCAGCTGACCCTGAAGGAGCAAATAAACGACCAAATCGCAGGCACCTAGAGGGCATCTTCAACCTTTAAGAAACTAAGGGGATTAGCCACAGACGTCCACCTTAATACTTGACCACAGATGCCACAAAATCCCTCTAACCTTCACCCTGGAGCACTTTCCTTCTCCAACAATAAATTCAACCTCTTCAAAGAGAGGAGCAGAGGCTCACAAAGGGTGTAGAAGGTAGTTAAACGTGCAATAAATGTAAACTGGAAGCAACTTCCTCACCAAGAGGCACAAGCCGCACCAACCTAGTGCTGGCCGCTTCCGCACCGCCAGCGAGGGGCTGCGGCCTAGGCCTCCCCAGCACACATGATGCAGGATATGTGTGTCAATACGTGTTAACAACCAGCTTCCCTCGTTACTGCTGAGTTCTTGTTTAGTGCTTACTTAATACTTGCTGCTTATCGGTCAAACCTTTATGTACTATAGTCTATTATTCTGTTACTGCTCCCACTGCACTGTCAATGACTAGATGACTGTACTCCCATGAGACAGGATCAAGGGATGAAGCAATACATAACAAGATGGTATTTTTCAGGGTCCAAGCCTTAATAATGTTTTTTAAATGTTTTTTTAAACCCAAGCATAGAGTTTTCCAACTTGTAGTGCATCGACGGCTAAATGCCTTTAGCCTGTAACATAGTGGCGATTAACGATGAGGCAGCTCAGAGGACCAAATGAAAAACAGAACAAAGTCTCCCCCTAATGCAAAGGAGAGAAAAGTGTGCAGCAGGGGAGTGACGGAGAGGCAGGAAACTAGAGCTAGAGCACAGACTAAAAGGAAAGGAAGACAGAAGCGCGGGCGGACTTCACCTACGCCCAAACTGCACAGGCCTAACCCCAGCAGTCTCTGCGCAGCCAGGAAGGAGACGCAGCACTAGCTTCACCGTCCACCATCTGCCCATTTACACTTGCCTTTCGAAGAGCAGAGTGGAGAGACGAGAGGTCCCTGCGTCTTCAAACGCCTGCCAGCTCCTCTACAATTCTGCCTCAGCCACACCCTGTCCTGGAGACCATGGAGCATGCCGAAATCCTTGTCATTAAGCGTACTCACTCTGAAAATCCCAAATAACTAGGACAAATGTGGCTGCCTATGTTGCTCATCTTTTTTTTTTTTACATGCGGGGATAGTCGCATACATAATTATGCGTGTATTTCTATCAAATTGTTTAACGGGGGGATGGCTAGCAGCCAACCAAGATGGGCGCCCCCTGAGGGGACTCTGGTGAACACCCGCAGAAACTCTGAAATATCCATATGAATTATCAGTTTGCTACAGCGTAATGCCCGGTCGGGAGCTCCCCGGCACAGTCCGGAATGTGAGAAATGATTTTGGAGCCCCGACAATGCATCATGAAGCTCAGTCAGCCTAAGACGGCCGAGACGCCCTCCCCATTTGATAGAATGACCGCGTCACTCCCGTAAAAAAGTACGGCGGAGGCAGGACAGGTGAAATCCCCAGATCCGGGGTTCAGGGAGATAAGTGACACTGAGCCAGTCATGCAACTGGTGGCCGACGGGGAAATTGCGAAACGACGCAGGCCCTGCATCGAGCGAAGACACCTAAGAAGATCCGACCTGGCGGCAACTGATCAAAATGCTGCAACTGTGAAGTGGTGAGCGTGGCAGCCGATCGGCCCCAACAACAGCAGTGCAGTACACTTCGGCGGCCGCTGGGAGTCGGAGGGGCAGGGAGTCTGGCAGTGATGTGCCGCCTCTGTGGCCTGGTCTGCTGCTCCTGGTGATAAGCGGGGGCGGGCCCAGGTCAGGTTTGCTGCCACCGGTGCAGAGAGGGAAGTTGGGAACATACCCATCCAGACAGTGACTGAATACCAAAAGGTGTGCCTCAATAATATGTTAAAGAGACGGTGAGCAGGAACGTTATGTCAGGTGAAAGTAGCAGATAACTGTGCACATTGAAATACACACAAACAGTCCAACAACCCAGACTCAAACTCAGTCTATCAGTTGAAGTATTGCCTTGAAGTGGGTAACGTGACCCAGGGAGCACACTCTTGGGGCCATGGGCTGAGTTGCGGAGGCGCGGCGAGTGTGGGGTGAATCACTACAATCGAAGATGGCGACCACAAGGGAACCAAACCTACACACCAGACTAAGGTCGATAAATGAACACACCCCAAGTTGGATACCCTCTCAGAAGGAGGTGAAGACCAGCGACAAAAACAAGTGAACGAGGAAGGAGCGCTTACCCTACAAGATGATGGCAGCAATCCAAGGTGTGCGCTCTGTGCTGGAAAGTAAAATAGGCACAGTCACGACAGAGGTTGGGAAGAGGATGTACCCTAACGGTTAGGGCGGTGGACTCCAAATCTGGGGAACCGGGTTCGAGTCTCGGCAACCACGCTCAACATCACGCTCAGAACCCTTGATACTCCTGAGGCGAAAAGCCGGGAGCCTGTTTTAAATCTGTTTTAACTATTCTGTGTCACTATTTGAAATTGCTGATTTTACGAGCACTCTCACCTCTGTATAGGGACTTTTACCGCCATCTCCACCGCTCTGCGGGCTCAGCGCCGCCTCAGCGCTGACAGCGGATTTCAGGCAAAACTAACTCGGCGCCATTGCCGGCGTGCGATTGAACCACGCCCCCTTGGTGGCCACGCCCCTCCCTACTCCTACTTAAAACATGTGTCACTTCCGTACGCGCAGCGGACGGGCGCAGCGGGCGCGCCGTTTGCGCGCCGAAGGCGCGCCTAAGGCAAGCCCGTCTGCGCCTGTCCGCGCCTGGACCGTGCCCAGGGCCAGGCACCCTGCCTGTCCAGCTGGCTCTGCCCGCACGTGCTGGACCAATACCCAATTACTCCTTTTTAATCCTTCCTCCTGCTCGGCCACTATCCGCTGCAGCCATGACCACTTGGAAAATGCCTCCTTCCACTGCCCTCAATGTAACTTCACACTCCCGCCCTATATACCTCGTCGTCCTCCATACCCTACACCGCAGCACCCCACGTCTCACCCCCGGACGTTGAAAGCAGGCCTGGTCAACTGCCGCTCACTGCCCCGCCATGCCAACGATATCTGGATGTCAATCACCTCTGACGATTGGGACATTTTATTTCTCACTGAGTCATGGATCACCGACTCCTCTTTCCCAGATATCTACCTTGCCACCCCGCCAGGGTATGACATAAAGTGCATCAATCGGGCTGGGGGCAAATCGGGAGGCGGCTTAGCCGTCATCCTTAAATCCCATCTTCATTTAACCACTACCAAACTAACTAACATCGGGATAATTGAAGCTATGTACTTCTCTGTCTCTGACTCCGCGGCAGCAATACTGGCTGGTACTCTAGTTTACAACCCCCCAGCTGCCGCCTCCCTGTCACTTACTGCACTTACTCACCTGCTGGCTGATCTTTCCCTCAAACACCAACACTTTTTAGTGCTAGGTGATTTTAATCTCCACGTAGACAATTCTCTCTGCGTGAAAGCCAACAATCTGTTGGAAATCATGAAAAGTTTGAATCTTATACAATTAGTCACTGGCCCCACTCATGTGGCTGGTCACACTCTGGATCTTATCTTTGCCAACTTCTCGACTATCACAGTCCTCCCCCCCCCATCCCCCTCACCTGGTCTGACCACTATCTTATCCCCTTTATCCTTGCTTTGGGCTTGAAACCTGCCCCTACGGTCCCCAGGAAAGAGCTGGGAAGAAAGTGGCACAGGGTCTCCTGTGCCACTTTGGACCCAGTATTCCACTTCCAGGCGGAACATCTCTCCACTGACATTGATGGAAATGTTTCTAGGCTTAACACCGCCCTACTCCAAGCTATTGACGCCATTGCCCCCCAAAAAATCATTTCCTCCGCTCGATCCTGCCCATCCGCCCCTTGGTTCTCCACTTCCCTCCGTGAGGAAAAAAGCAGATGCAAGGCACTGGAACGTAAGTGGAGACAGAATTACGACCCTGAAGCCAAACTTACCTATAAATCTGCTCTGAAAAAATTCCTCAAACTAAAAAAAACTACTATGAGAGATCATTTCTCTCTTCAAATTGCAAATGCCAAAAACTCGTCTAAAATCCTTTTCACCATTGTCAAAGACTTCATTAACCCCCCCGCTAGGGCCACACAGAACTCTGCTAGTCAGGCCCTATGCGATGGACTCTCTGACTATTTCCTCGATAAAATAAACAACCTTTGTATCTCTTTCCCTAATGGGCTATTTACCCTGCCTCCCCTCACTAGGTCCCCAGTTTCCTCGTCCCTACTATCCTTCAATAAACTTACCATGGACACTGCTATTAGGCTACTCACCCACTGCAAATCTGGTGCCCCCTCCGACCCGGTCCCTGCTAAACTTATGGGCGAGCTAGCTCCTTCACTAGCCACCTCCTTCCTATCCATCTGGAATGCCTCCCTCCACTATGGCTTTTTCCCCAACCACTTGGAAGGAGGCTTTGGTGATTCCCATCCTGAAAAAGTCAGATGCCGACCCTACTATTTTTGCCAACTACCGCCCCATTTCCCTGCTCCCCAAACCCGCTAAAGTCCTGGAAAAAGCCGTGCAGCTGCAACTTACGGAGTACTTGGAGAACAACTCTTTGCTACACGACTCACAATCCGGATTTCGAGCGGGATTCAGCACAGAGACGGCTCTGTTGGAGGTGTCGGAGACGGTCCGGGAGTGCGTGGACAGGGGCGAGGAGGCCATGCTTGTCCTCCTCGACCTGTCCGCTGCTTTTGATACGGTCTCCCACCCCATCCTTCTTGACCGACTCAAACAGATAGGCATTGGCGGCACTGCCATCAGCTGGATCGAGTCTTTCCTTACAGGCAGAAGTCAGAGGGTCTTGCTGAGGCCGTTCAAATCTGAGGATAAACCCTTGTCATGTGGTGTGCCACAGGGCTCTGCCCTCAGCCCTCTATTTTTCAACGTCTATCTCGCCCCACTGGCCGACGTTGTGGAGTCCTGTGGAGTCAGGGTGGTCTCTTATGCTGATGATACTCAGCTGATGTTTTCCTTCAGAGACCACTCGGACTCCACGTTCGCCAACTTCCGCCAGTGTCTCGACAGCATCAGTGTCTGGATGACTAACAACCATCTAAGGCTTAATGCAGACAAGACAGAGGTGCTGTTTTTTAACCAGAAAAATCCCATCCCTTCCTCACGGTGGTGGCCCACGGCACTTGATCCTGCTCCCTCCCCCGTTCACTCTGCCCGCAACCTGGGATTTCAGTTCGACGACTCTCTCTCATGCAAAACTCAGGTTAATAAAGTTACATCTGCCTGCTTCCTGAAGCTGTGCATGATCAAAAAGATACTTCCCTATCTCCCCCTGGACTCCCGCCGAACAGTAACCCATGCTCTCATTACGTCTCACCTGGACTACGCCAATAGCCTTTATGCTGGTGCCCCTCAATATCTGATCGACTGGCTTCAGATTGTCCAGAACGCGGCTGCCAGACTGATTGGAAATATCCCCTACCGTCAGTCAGTCACCGTCTATCGCACAAAGCTTCACTGGCTTCCCGTTGCCAGCCGCATCCAGTTCAAGATCCTTACCCTTGCTTACCGAGCTGTCAATGACCTCGGACCCAATTACTTGAAAAAACGAGTGTCAATATCTCACTCCATCAGATCCTTGAGATCCAACGACCTCCGCCTTCTGATCTCTCCCCGTTTTAGACTCACCAGAATGGGCGGCAGAGGGTTCAGTGTTATCTCTGCCAAATTGTGGAACGCTCTTCCTATCGATCTTAGATTCTGCCCTTCTGAATCCATCTTTCGGGCTAGACTCAAAACCTGGCTATTTTCTGGACTCTGAAACTCACACTGCTGACTTCCTCCCTCTTTTTCTCCCCCTGAGGCTCAGGTTCTAGCGCCGGGACACCCCTTCGGGGGTAGCTGCGCGCTCTACAAACTACATAAATAAATAAATAAATAAATAAATAAACATCCTGTGATTCTGGGAGAATCACTTAATCTCCCCGTGCCTAGCACAACATTAATGTGTCCTCACGTAACGCAACTGGTGCTCATGTAAAGCACTCTTATACCTGATTTTGGGTCAAGTTTACTGTATATAAAACTTTGAAGAAAAAAAAAAGAGGTAACACTAATGCACGCAGACCTTCCCAATCTGCAGGACTGATTACGAGCTACCGAAGACTCTATTACTATGCTCCAGTCAAATTTCTAAATCTCTTGAAACAACAGTTAAGAAGCTCCAACTGATGACGGCGACCATGGAAGAGAGGCTTGAAGACTAATAAAGGTATGCACATAGAACTAATGTTTGCTTTTTAGGGGTCCTGGAGCGTGCTCAGGGACCCTCCACAGACCTATTTGTGGAAGAGCTTATTACAAAACATCTACAACCTCGTACCCTTTCTAACTATTTCTCTGTGGAGCATGCCCTATGAGTGCTGGGAGGCCGGCCGCAGCCAGGTGTGATGCAGCAGTAATTTCACTGTAATTTCTCAATGTAAAACCTCATTTACCTTTAATTTATCGCTGTAAAGGTACTGGACCCTTGCCACTGTATATTACCTTCAGGAGACTTTACATAAACATGAAAAATCAAAAATGCATTTAATATTTAAGCCAGTAAAGAGAATTGTGTGTATTTTTAAAGGGTTTTATTTTCTCAGTTAAAAGTGAAGTTTTTCTGACCCTTTATTCATTAGTCAAATATCAATCAGGTTACAGAATTTGGACATTAGGAAAATAGTATTAACACAGAACACATTACAGTCTGCATATAAGCATCACATGTAGAAAAGAAAATGTGGCGCAAAATGTCAGTCAAAACTCTTACAGAGTTTCTAAGAAAAGAGTGAGTCTTGCAAGGCTAATCAATAATTAATAAATGGCAAAAATCTCCCATAAAGAGAAATAAATGTGTAAGACAAATAAATCTTTTCAAAACTAATTAATTAGTCAAAGCATAAACTTAAAGTTTTAGCATTCTAAATCTACCTTCTGCCCTGGTCTGTTCATCTCTGCCACTCTGAGCTACACAAGGAGCAAGACAGCCCCTCCTTCACAGACCACAAGAGTGTGATCTGCCTTCCCAAAAATATGACGTGCAAGAACTCTCTGAAAAAAAATATGAGCAAAAAGCCCCCACCTCCCTCTGACATGAGGGTCTCATCATCCTGTTCTCCTTGCAAATCCGGTTTTAACAAAAGAAGCGTTAAGGATAAATATAATCATATATTTCAGCAACATTTAATAGGAAAAAATGTTTCAGTCCAGTTTCCTCCTTCCTGTGACATCGCACGCAGGATAAGACACATTCCACAAACACTGGTACATTGGCAGAATAGCAAGAATTTACAGTTCACAGTGGCCTTGACCAGGTCTTCACTTGAGGCAAGCTGGTATAATCTGTGCATGCTCTCAAATTCAGCACCATTCTCACCTTGCTGGATTCACGGGCAGCCATTTTATCTTAGGCCCAAAAATAAAACAAACACAAAAATAGTATTAATTTACGAAATATAACCCATTCTGTTTACCTCCCCCATACTAATACCTTGTATTGTTTTTCCTAGCAAAAGCTATTAGTTTAACCCCTTCGCTGCCAGGCCTTTTCCCCCTCCTGTGCCACGCCCTTTTTTGGCTATTTGGGGTAGTGCGCGCTGAGGCCCCTGTAACTTTTTGACCACATAAGGTATCCACGCCAAATTTGCGTCCTTTTCTTCCAACATCATGGGGATTCTGAAGGTACTCAGGGTATGTGGATTCCCCTGGAGGGGTCACAGAAATGAGCCAAAATACAGCAAAATGTAGGTTTTTTTGGGGAAAATTGGAAAAACGGGGTGCAAATGAAAGCATCTGGGTTTTTCCCTGCAAGTGTTATCAAAAAAGGGTTTATGGGGCTGAAATTACCATTTTCCCAGCTTTTAGGGTATACCAGACATTTGTCAGAAACCCAACATTTTTTACACAGTTTTGGCATTTTTCTGGGACATAGCCTATTTTTGCTATTTTGTGTGCTTTCGACCTCCTTCCAGTTGATGGTAGAAATGGGTACAAAAGCAATAATGGATCCTGGAAAGCTATACATTTTAGAGAAGTAGACAACATTCTAAATTCAGCAAGGGGTCATTTGTGTAGATCCATCAAGGTTTCTTTATAGAAACTAACAGTTAAATATAGGATAAATTGAAAATTTGTTGAAAAAAAGCGCCTTTTGTGTCAACGTTTTCACCTGTAACTTCTTCTAATTATGACAGCTGTTTGAAAGCAATATACCGTTACATCCGCTGGACATTACTGGTTGTGGGGATATATAGGACTTGTAGGTTCACCAAGAACCCGATGAACCCAGAGCCAAAAACTGAGCAGCAACTTGCAATGGTTTTTTATTATGTACCGGGTATATAGTAATTATTCAGTAAAAATGTGTACATGGAAAAATCGGTATGAAAGACACCTATGTATTTCTGAAATGGGAACAAAATATAGAGTTTAGAAACAGTAGATATTTGCACATTTCCGAATTTGGGAAATACTCATACTAGCATGAGAATTATCAGTCATTTTTTAGAATGACTTCTTTTTTACACAATGTCTTTCATTTGGAAGGCAGAAATGCATCGAAAGTCAATAGATTTACAGTTCCTTTACAAATCTGAATTACCCTAAGTCTCCCGATAAAAATGGTACCTCACTTGTAGGGGTAGGAATAGTGCCCACGACAGGAAATGGCTCAAAACTCAACGTGAACACACCACATTTTCACAATGCAAAATTACCCTTTTTTAGCAAAGTGCCTAGCTGTAGTTTTTTAACCCTAGCTCTGCCGGCACCTAGGGAAACCTAGCAAACCTATACATTTTTGAAAACTAGACACCCAGGGGAATCCAGGATGGGGTGACTTGACTGCCTCCCACCAGGTTCTGTTACCCAGAATCCCTTGCAAACCTAAAAAATTGCCAAAAAAAACACCTTTTCCCCACATTTCTCTGGTGGAAAGTTCTGGAATCTGCGTGGATCCACAAATTTCCACCCACCCCGCGTTCCCCAAAGTCTTCCGCGAAAAATGGTACCTCACTTGTGTGGGTCAGCCTAGTGCCCGCGACATGAAACGGCGCAAAACGTAACGTGAACACACCTCAATTTTGTTGCGAAAAATGACCCTTTTTTGGCAAAGTGCCTAGCTGTAGTTTTTGAACCATAGCTCTGCCGGCACCTAGGGAAACCTAGCAAACCTATACATTTTTGAAAACTAGACACCCAGGGGAATCCAGGATGGGGTAACTTGACTGCCTCCCACCAGGTTCTGCTACCCAGAATCCCTTGCAAACCTAAAAAATTGCCCCAAAAAACACATTTTCCCCATATTTCTGTTGTGGAAAGTTCTGGAATCTGCGTGGATCCACAAATTTCCACCCACCCCGTGTTCCCCAAAGTCTTCCGATAAAAATGGTACCTCACTTGTGTGGGTCGGCCTAGTGCCCGCGACAGGAAACGGCGCAAAACGCATCGTGGACACACCTCAATTTCGCAGTAAAAATGAACCTTTTTTGGCAAAGTGCCTAGCTGTAGTTTTTGAACCCTAGCTCTGTCGGCACCTAGGGAAACCTACCAAACCCACACATTTCTGAAAACTAGACAACCGGGGGATTCCAGGGAGGTATGGCTTGCGTGGATCCCCCAACGTTTCCTTACCCAGAATGCCCTGCAAACCTCAAATTTAGCTGAAAAAACACGTTTTTCACACATTTTTGTGTGGGAAAGTTGTGGCATCACCGGCTGACACAAATTTCCTACCACCCAGCGTTCCCCCGGGTCTCCCGATAAAAACGCTGCCTCACTCGTGTGGGAGGCCCAAGTACCCGCGACAGGCAAGGGCCCAAAACTTATTGAGGTGACATGAAAATTGCCTACCTCAAAACGACCTGGTTTTGCAAGGGGGGTCACCTGGGTTTTTGGCCCGGTGCTCGGCGGCCACCTAGGGGAACTTACCAAACCCACACATTTCTGAAAACTAGACACCCGGGGGATTCTAGGGAGGTATGGCTTGCGTGGATCCCCCAACGTTTCCTTACCCAGAATGCCCTGCAAACCTCAAATTTAGCTGAAAAAACACACTTTTCACACTTTTTGTGTGGGAAAGTTGTGGCATCACCGGGCTGACACAAATTTCCTACCACCCAGCGTTCCCCCGAGTCTCCCGATAAAAACGGTGCCTCACTCGTGTGGGAGGCCCAAGTACCCGCGACAGGCAAGGGCCCACAACGTAGTGAGGCGACAGGAAAATTGCCTACCTCAAAACGACCTGGTTTTGCAAGGGGAGTCACCTGGATTTTTGGCCCGGTGCTCGGCGGCCACCTAGGGGAACCTACCAAACCCACACATTTCTGAAAACTAGACACCCGGGGGATTCGAGGGAGGTATGGTTTGCGTTGATCGCCCAACGTTTCCTGACCCAGAATGCCCTGCAAACCTCAAATTTAGCTGAAAAAAAATCACCTTTTTCACACATTTTTGTGTGGGAAAGTTGTGGTATCACCGGGCTGACACAAATTTCCTACCACCCAGCGTTCCCCCGGGTCTCCCGATAAAAACGCTGCCTCACTCGTGTGTGAGGCCCAAGTACCCGCGACAGGCAAGGCCCCAAAACGTATTGAGGCGACATGAAAATTGCCTACCTCAAAACGACCTGGTTTTGCAAGGGGGGTCACCTGGGTTTTTGGCCCGGTGCTCGGCGGCCACCTAGGGGAACCTACCAAACCCACACATTTCTGAAAACTAGACTCCCTAGTGGGTGGATCCCTGCTTGGGGATCGCCCTCCTGTGGCGATCCCCAAGCAGAGATCCACTGGGGAGGGGTACCATTGGAAAGGGGAGATTCTCCCCTTTCCAACTGTCAAGAATTCCTGTCATGCGAAGGGAGGAAAACGGTAACCAGCGAAAACGGACTACATCTCCCAGGATGCTTAGCGGTTGAGAGGTTATGTAAACAGGAGAGCTGTTACATAACTCAAGGAAAACACGCCCTTATGTAAACAGGAGAGCTGTTACATAACTCAAGGAAAACACGCCCTTATGTAAACAGGAGAGCTGTTACATAACTCAAGGAAAACACGCCCTATAAAGGGAGGAACCGGGAGGTACAACGCTGTCGGATATTGTGTTTACACCGACGTACCTGCTTCGTGAAGAGCAGTGTTCCGGAGTGGTGCTCCAGTAAGGCAAGAACGGAGGTAGGTCGAGTCGTTACTCCCTGGGCCGTGTCTTGCCCCATCGTCACCTGTGAAGGACCCAGGAGCTCTACCGGTCAACCATTGAGCTTCGCTTTTTGACTCGACTGAGTCAAAGCGCAGTGGCGCTTTTGCTGGTTGGAGTCGTAACTCCCAGCCCGACCAGAGATACAGGGACTGCCAGCTGTAACGCACACCAGGAGGTGTTTGCCGCGTTACAGACTCGGAAGTCCACAGGATCGATCGAGCGGCTGCTCTCGGTTCAGTCTTCTTGCTTTTGATTGGGGTATCGGTGACGCATCACCAGGAGGTGACTCCGCGTCCCGGTGCAGTCTAAGGAAGAGGTTGAGCGGCTGCTCCCTTCAGGTAGAGACCCCGGCTGGGTGTTTCCCTGACTCCTCGATTCTCCCCAACACTCTTCGTGCCCCTCACAGCCTACCGATTGGCATTGTCGGCCATTTCATTTCTGCCCTCTGTTGGCATACGCCGGGATCGGCGTATATGCAGAGGACGGTTAGGACCATCCGTGCTGTGGGCTGGTAACGTACTTAGCCTGGAGGATTCCAGTGACTATAACTTTTGTTTCTTCTTTGTATTATTTTTGCCTTCATTAAAATAACTAACCCTTCACAAGTGGTTGCGTCCTCATTATCGTGTCTGTTAAACGATCCTGAGACGTTCAGGGCGTTACAAAATATCCGACCTTAATAACACTAACTGTCTCCCGGTCGATAACAGACATGGCAACACTTGATGATGTGCTGGCTGCTTTAGCGACCGTGCAAGTTGAAGTGGCTGCCTCTAGGCAAGAAACAGCCGATGTAAAAGCCAGACTGGATGCTATCCAATTGGACCCGCTCACGCCCAGCACCTCCCTCACGAACCAGACCCCTGCGGTAGTAGTGGAAATGCCGGTAGCCATCCCCTTGGCAACACCAGAGAGGTACAGTGGGGATCCTAACACAGTGCAGGTATTCCTCACACAAGTGGCGCTACATTTATCGTGCAAACCAAAGGCGTTCCCCACGAGTCAGGCTCGTGTGGCTTTCCTTATTTCCTATTTGGCTGGAAACGCGGCACAATGGGCCGTACCTCTGGTGAGCAGGGACGACCCCATCTTATGTGATCGGGGTGCTTTTCGCGAGGAATTCCTGAAGGTATTCGACAGAAGGGCTGACTCGTACACGGCGGACCGTGAAATGCTTGAGTTGAGACAGGGATCCAACGACCTGGTGCAGTATCTCAACGCGTTCCAAAGGCTGGTTGCGGAAACCAAGTGGCCTGTTGCTAAACAGACGGCGCTCTTCCATCAAGGGCTGTGCGATGAGCTCAAGGACGCCGTGGCTCATATTGACCCTCAACCCAAGACATGTGAGGGCCTTATCAACCTGGTATTACGGCTGGAACATAGGCTAAGTGAAAGAAAGGGGGATCATGGGAGAAAAGGAAAATCCTTTCCATCCTATGTGACGGTGGGAAGTCCTGAAACTTCCACCGCATCCAAGGGAGAACCCATGGACATCGGCGCAATACGAGCGAGCCTCACAGCCACGGAGAAAGAGTCACGCCGTAAACAAGGATTGTGCCTATATTGTGGCAAAAAAGGCCACTACGTACGTGAATGCCCTGCCAAACCGAAGACGTCACGTTATCGGGCCAACCGGTCGGTAACAGCCGTGGTGGACATACCGGCGGAAAACTAGAGGACTCCCAGACCAAAGAAGGGGCATCTCAGAGTCACTCATCCATCCCTTCACTTTCCAACTCGGTCACTAAGGGACAACGACACCTGTTTCTCACGGTGCACGTGGGAGTGCATGACCAGTGGATACCCGTTGTGGCCATGGTGGATTCAGGGGCCACTGGCATGTTTATGGACCACAACGAGGCATGCAGGCTAGGGCTAGTGCTTCTTCCCAAAGCTGTACCCGAAGACGTCTATGCTGTAGACGGAAGGCGATTGGTGACGGGGCCCATCGGGCAGCACACGGGGGTCCTTCCGATGAGATATGGGAGGAACCATTTGGAACAAATCGATTTTAACATCATCCGAGCGCCCCAATATGGCGTCATATTGGGATTGCCGTGGCTACAGAAACACAACCCCTCTGTGGATTGGCCAACACATCGCATCGAAATGACGTCACCGTATTGCATCCTGCATTGTGGAATAAGAACGGAATCCCTTGACGCAGATGAGAGCGGGAGTCAGACGGTGGCTACAGCGGCAGAAAAAGATGTGGCTCTCCCCCAGGCTTATCACAGTTTTGAGGATGTATTTGATGAGGTGAAGGCGGAAGTGCTACCACCACATAGACAGTTTGACTGCCAGATCGACCTGGTGCCAGGGGCCAGCGTTCCCAGCGGCAGGCTGTATGCCCTGACGGAGCCTGAAAACGTGCATCTCCGGGGGTACCTGGATAAACTCCTCAAGCTAGGATTCATCTGCCCGTCCAAGTCTCCGGCCGCCTCGCCACTCTTCTTCGTCCCGAAGGCTAATGGGGAGCTGAGAGCCTGTGTGGACTTTAGGGCATTGAATGCGATAACCATAAAAAAATCGGTACCCCTTGCCTCTCATCAGTGTACTTCTGGAACAGGTCAAGAAAGCTCGTATCTACACCAAGTTGGATTTGAAAGGGGCATACCATCTGGTGCGCATGAGGGACGGAGACGAGTGGAAGACCGCCTTTAAGACCAGGTTCGGCCTTTTTGAGTACCTCGTCATGCCGTTCGGTCTGTGCAACGCCCCGGCAGCCTTTCAGTACTTTTTGAATGAGGTATTCAGAGAGGAGTTGGATATCTACGTGGTCGTATATATCGACGACATCCTCATCTATTCGTCCAGTGTGGAAGAGCAGGTACACCACGTCAAAGCTGTGCTCCAAAAGCTGAGGGAAAACATGCTGTTTTGTAAACTCAGCAAGTGTGACTTCCACGTCACATCCGTGGAATTCCTCGGAGTGATGCTGAGTCCAGAGGGACAGGAGATGGCAGAACGAAAGATCAAGGCGGTGAAAGAATGGCCGGTGCCCCAAAGCGTGAAGGACGTCCAAAGTTTCATTGGCTTCGCCAACTTTTACAGGCGGTTTATAGATGGATTTTCAGGATTGGTGGCCCCAATCACACAGCTACTGAGGAAGTCCAAGGAGTTTGTCTGGTCCCCTGAAGCGAACAAAGCCTTTGAGGCCCTGAAAAGCGCCTTTGGTAAGGCGCCGGTGTTGGCTCACCCCGATCCGGATCTCCCCTACGTGGTGGAAGCGGACGCATCGGATGTGGCGCTGGGGGCTATCTTGTCCCAACGCAACCACGACACAGGGGTGCTTCATCCCGTTGCGTACATGTCCTGCAAACTCAACGACGCCGAACACAACTACCATATTGCGGAGAAGGAGCTTCTCGCAATCAAGGACGCCTTCACCGAATGGAGGCATTGGTTGATGGGGGCAAGACATGTGGTATCGGTGTACACGGACCATCGGAACCTACAGTTCATGACGGCCACAAGACACCTTTCTCCCAGGCAGCTGCGGTGGATGATCTTCTTTGCGGGGTTCAACTTCCGCATCACATATCGGCCGGGGACGGAAAACCGGAAGGCGGACGCCCTGTCCCGTCAATCTGCAGTTAAGGAACCATTGCCTGCGACCGAGCGTTCCATCATTTCCCCGAGGATGGTATTGGGGGTTATCCAACCGGATACTTTCCTGAGGGGAATAAAGAGAGGGATCAGGTCATTCGCATGGCGGAGGTGGCTCCTCAGTCACAGAGAATGGCAGCTGAAGGACGGGATACCCCTGAAGGGCAGGTGCCTATTGATACCCACGCCTAGGCTAAGGAAACAAGCATTCATCTGGTGCCATGACTCTCCATGCGCAGGTCATTTGGGCTTTGAAAAAACGGTGGCTAGCATGGGACGGCATTTCTGGTGGCCAACCATGAGAGTGGATGTCAGGAGGTGGGGACAGGAGTGTCCTACGTGTGCTACCATGAAGGCCGACCATGGCCGAACCCAAGGGCTCTTACATCCACTTCCGACCCCGGATAGACCATGGGATAGCATATCACTGGACTTCGTGGTGGGCCTACCGGTAGACCAGGGGATGACGGCAATACTGGTGGTGGTGGATTACTTGACGAAAATGGGGCACTTCATCCCCTGCAAGAGAGTCCCTACGGCCGGGGAATTGGCGTCACTACTCCTAAAGAATGTGGTACGACTGCATGGATTACCTGGGGTGATCGTGTCGGACCGGGGATCGCAGTTTACTGCGCAATTCTGGAAGACTTGGTGCACTGCGCTGCATGTTAAGACCGCCCTGTCCACCAGCTACCACCCTCAAACGGACGGCCAAACCGAGCGCCTGAACCAAACGCTCAAACAGTATCTGCGATGTTTTGTGGACCAGGGCAGGGAAGAATGGGTCGACTTGCTATGGGTTGCAGAGATAGCCTATAACAACGCCACTCACAGCTCCACACAGTCATCTCCGTTCTATAGCAACTATGGCCAACATCCCAGGTTCTTGCCATTTCTACATCCGTTCAGAGAGGACAGGATTCCCGCCACAGCGGACAGGGTGGCACACATAAAAGACACGTTGATGCGCTCAAGGGCTGTCCTAATAGAGGCCAAGAGAAGATACAAGGCTGCGGCAGACAGGAAGAGAAGGCCCGGGCCACTGTACCGCACTGGAGACTACGTCTGGATATCCACAAGAAACATGAGGTTTCGAAAGAACAGTGTGTTCCATCCCAAGTACATGGGCCCCTATCGAATTACCAAGTGTATGGGTCCCGTGAACGTGAAGGTGTGCTTGCCCCAGTCATTGCGGATACACCCTGTCTTTCATGTATCATTGCTCAAACCAGCACCCTCCAAGCCGTCTGGGACACCTAGGCCGGTATGCGTGGAGTCGGAGGTGGAGTATGAAGTGTCGGGCATACGGGCGTCCAAATGGCGCGGGGGGAAGCTGTGGTACCTGGTTGCGTGGAAGGGCTATGGCCCGGAGGAGCAATCATGGGAACCGGCTGAAGGGGTTCATGCTCCGCGCTTGGTCTCCTTGTTCCATCGGCGTTTTCCTGCCAGCGCTGGACCCGTGGGGAGCCGCTGAGAGGGAGGATGTACTGTCAAGAATTCCTGTCATGCGAAGGGAGGAAAACGGTAACCAGCGAAAACGGACTACATCTCCCAGGATGCTTAGCGGTTGAGAGGTTATGTAAACAGGAGAGCTGTTACATAACTCAAGGAAAACACGCCCTTATGTAAACAGGAGAGCTGTTACATAACTCAAGGAAAACACGCCCTATAAAGGGAGGAACCGGGAGGTACAACGCTGTCGGATATTGTGTTTACACCGACGTACCTGCTTCGTGAAGAGCAGTGTTCCGGAGTGGTGCTCCAGTAAGGCAAGAACGGAGGTAGGTCGAGTCGTTACTCCCTGGGCCGTGTCTTGCCCCATCGTCACCCGTGAAGGACCCGGAAGCTCTACCGGTCAACCATTGAGCTTCGCTTTTTGACTCGGCTGAGTCAAAGCGCAGTGGCGCTTTTGCTGGTTGGAGTCGTAACTCCCAGCCCGACCAGAGATACAGGGACTGCCAGCTGTAACGCACACCAGGAGGTGTTTGCCGCGTTACAGACTCGGAAGTCCACAGGATCGATCGAGCGGCTGCTCTCGGTTCAGTCTTCTTGCTTTTGATTGGGGTATCGGTGACGCATCACCAGGAGGTGACTCCGCGTCCCGGTGCAGTCTAAGGAAGAGGTTGAGCGGCTGCTCCCTTCAGGTAGAGACCCCGGCTGGGTGTTTCTCTGACTCCTCGATTCTCCCCAACACTCTTCGTGCCCCTCACAGCCTACCGATTGGCATTGTCGGCCATTTCATTTCTGCCCTCTGTTGGCATACGCCGGGATCGGCGTATATGCAGAGGACGGTTAGGACCATCCGTGCTGTGGGCTGGTAACGTACTTAGCCTGGAGGATTCCAGTGACTATAACTTTTGTTTCTTCTTTGTATTATTTTTGCCTTCATTAAAATAACTAACCCTTCACAAGTGGTTGCGTCCTCATTATCGTGTCTGTTAAACGATCCTGAGACGTTCAGGGCGTTACACCAACGATACCTCTCCCGTCTTTCTATGTGCTCAGGGGGCTGAGATAGCCCCCTGAGCACGTAGAAAGAGAAACAGAAATTAGCCTCTTGGCTCATTTCAGTTTCACTTTCAGTGTAATGACGTAGGCGCGACGTGCGTGCCGATCGTCATTACACTGAAAGCAGGGGGGGTCCTCGGGAGCTGGGGAAGCTCTTCCTCAGATCCCGAGGCTATTTTTAGTGAAAAAGAATCCCTCATGACGTGCTGGACTTTTCATGGGCACAGCGCGACTGTGCTCCATGACGAGTCCAGCACGTCATGGCAAAAAAATGTGCAATGTACAACATAGCATAAAACATGCACCAGAGTAAATTTTCAAAGCGCACACAGTTAATACATACTCATAGCGACATGCTGTAATGTTTTAAATAGCTTTGCATGCAAAATGCTTTAGCCCCGCGTGTATTGTTTGGTGCATGGTTAATTAACACACATTATAAGATGTGTTATGAACTGAATATATTTGTCTAAATATGCAACAAAGCCAAAGTCTCTTAAGACATGAACAGGGGGTGTAGATTACATGGAAAAGGAGCTGGGAAGAGAGAACACACATTCTATGATTATCCTCAAAGCTAAAATAGCCACTGAAATCACAAGTTTTCTCTACACTGCAAAAACACATGTTAATTCCGCACAAGCATTTCAGACTGAAAGCATTTACCAGGCCTCATTTCATGTCTTTCACTTTGCTTTGCAACAAAAGTGCCACTTTTAATAAGCATTTGACTAGGCCTCATTTCATAATCTCATGTGCCATGTGTTTTCCACTTGCACCAAAATCTTCGTCATTTTAAATGCAGTCTGTCAAAAGCACAAAATATAAAGCAATGCCTAATCTAGCTCTATCAATCCTCCCTTTTGATTATATCAAATCATACCTCAAATGATTTGTAAATCATCACACTTATTTAATTTAACAGGTTACATTTTTATTGCAAAAGCTGAGCATATAACAATTTTACTTCTATTTCTAAGGCAAACACAAATCCTGTCTGTAATGAGATCATACGTAGTCAAGCTCAAAGTTTAGTGTAGAGTATTGTAAGTAGCTCCTTGGAACTGTTAGTCTTTTCTAAAATAAGTAACTAAAATAATAAAAGGAAAATTCAACAGGACAGTTCTCTTTTCTATTTTCTTTTCTTCTTTTTCTTTCACCATTCAAAGATTATTTTTCTCTTCAGCTCTTGACAATTCTCAGTTATTGTTTCAGCCTTTCTTTTTCTCGTTATAACCGGCTTGCCTTCAGGGTGGCTCAAAGGGTGTGGCATTCTGTACTTTTTCCATGCAATTTGGCCACTCAGGTGCTGAGAAACTCTGACAAAGCACCATCAATTCTCTGCACTTTTCCAGTCCAAGACTTTCATTTTTATTTTCACTTTGATCAGATTCAGATGTTTCAGCTATGGGTGCAAATGATTTTTCAAGGGACCACTGCAGATGTTTTGAATACCCTTTCAGCCAGCTTTTTCCTACCTCCACTCATAGGCCCACAGCACTAATTTCTTCTTCAGAGGCTGCATCTGACTCTTTCATCCTTTGGAAACCGCTTTCATCTGAGTCAGTTTCCACTTTTTGCTTTTCCAGTGCCACTTCAGTTTTCTCTAGTGCTGCTTTAGACTCTGTGTGTTCCCTTACAGCTTGACTGACCCTCTTCTGTGGACTTTTGACCACTGCTGGCATATCTTCTTGAAGAGATGCTGTTTTATCAGGGGGAAACAGGACCATACGTGTGTGAGAGGCATGCACCCAATTTGGAAGGCCACCACGTTTCACAACAGTCTTTGCCAGGATCCTTTCGAACAGGTCTTTCCATTTCACAGCATCTCTCAGATCAAAGTTTTGGCACCATTCATTATGTAGATCTTGTGTAGTAGCTGCAATCTGGTGAGAAACTGCATGCTCCACATCAGTCAGACCTTCACAGCAATGGCTAGTCTTTTCATCTGTGTTTTTCACAAGTGCATTTGCATGTCCAACTTCAAGCCACTTTGGTGATGCTGAAACACAGTCTTTTGCAAAGTGTAACTCTATGCTACCTTTGTGTTGTTTTTTTATGCTTGAAACTTCAGGCAGATAGCTACAATTCAATCTTTGTCCAATTTGTGGTTTTGCACACATCATCTTTGAGCCCTTATTATGATCTGATTTCAGAGAAACTGGTAATCTATACCTGGGCATCAGTTTTTCCAATAACACATTTACTACTATGCAGTTGTCACTTTTCCCCCAACAAAAATTCTGATACAACCCTGTTGTTCTGCTTCTGAAACAATTTCTTGAGCCTCTTTTAATTCACCTGTGAAGATTCCATTGAATGTATATGCTAACAGAGCACAATTTTGTGCAACTGAATTAGCACTTCTCTCTCCCATGACAACAGTGACTCCCATTTGAGCAGATATACTGCATGTTATGGTAAGGCAATCAATTTCGAATTTTTGGCTGAGATAACTACTGAAAGCCATGAAGCCTTGACAACATAATGTATAGGAAGCACAGCATGTGCTGCTCTTATTGTGTCATTGTTACCTTTCAAATATGGGCCATCTACAAAATGGACATTGTTGGGCTGAATCAGACGTTCATCCTTAAAGTCTGATCTTGGCTTTATGCATATTTTCATGACATCTAGACACTCATATTCAGTTTCATTGATGTTGGGGTCAAAGGTCATTGGGAAATAAATCACAGACCCTTGAACACATTCATGTTTTTGAGCAGGCACTGAGAGAGTGAAGCCCTCCCTCTCACTGCAAATTGGTGTACTTTCTTTTAAATAAACTTTCATTCCTAGTGCTGGGGCGTGACACATTTTCTCTTTCAACTCTAGGAATGCTTTTATGCAATTGTTGTCCAATGGAAGCGGATCAGACACATCCTTGTGTGTCAGCCTCAGTAAAGGCTTAGCCACTAGAGAAAGGTTTGGTAACCACTCACTACAGTAGCTAACCATTCCCAAAAACTTCCTAACTTCTTTCTGAATTTAAGGTGAATTAGTCTGGTGAATTATTTCCACTCTCTCTGATGACACCTTTCTAGCTCCCTTTCCAATTATGTGTCCCAGACATTCATTTTCTTTTTGTCAGTACTCCTGACTATTCTCATGTAATGGCACTGTGACATGAACTTGACAAAAATCAATAACAGTAAGCCATTCTTCAGCACATGGAATGTGAACAAATATATAGGCTAGATTCTGTACCACAGGACAACATGGAAAAGTTATGCTATTAATCTCCTGCACAAATCTGTTCTTTTCATTTAGTTTCTGTGAACCTATGATCAGAAAGTTACATAATTCCACCAAAAATCTTTTACTCAGTTTATCTCTAATTATTAGTAACATTTCTGCAACTGATGGTGTTCTTGAATACATGTCATCTGGTTCTAATTTTAATAAGACATGTTCTGCACATTTTATTAATCTGGCATCCTTCTCTGTGAACTCTCCTATTTCTGTGTTTATTATTTCTTTCAAATCAGAAGGTAATTTTTCAACTGTCTTTTCTGAAAGCAATGCTACAGCTGTCTCTTGTTGGGCCATTTTAAAATGTACATCCTCATCAGGAATCTGAAAATTAACATTATCTGGTGTACAGTAATTTGTGCTGTTTAATTTGCAAAACAATTGTTTTACTGCTAGGCCAGAGTCACAAACAACAACTTGGCAATTTTCCTCAAATGGGCCGATTTTTGGAGCAAATTCTTCTAAAACTGGGCTTGTCATTTCTTTGTTTAAAATTCCTACAACTAAATCTGGACCTTCCACTATTTTCACAATGGACTTGGTAAATTCAGAATTGTTAGGGTTAAAACTCTCATTTTCAAATACAGCAACCTGTTGAACTGGGTTCTGATTTTGTTTCTGGAAAAAATTCACATTTGCTCTGGACAACTTATTTAAATAAATTTTAGCATTTTCCATATTTTGTGGGACCATTTGGGCTTGAAAAACTCCTGCCATTGGTACCTGTTTCTGAACTGACATTTGCATTTGCTTGGCTGACACCTCTTGCACCTGCATTTCTCTCTGTTTTTGCACATTTCCTACTGCTGCATCATGTTTAAATTTAAATGTCTTCTTCCAATGCTCAAATCTGTTATAAAGATGGCAAAAGAATACTTTTTCCAGCAGTGCAAAATCCATACCTGAATTTGCACAAAGCAAAACACCTTTACTTCCATCCTGTGTACTTTTAATCTGTACCCAATCAACATCCTTTGCTGGCACTCTGCCCTTCAGGAAAGTAATCACTGCTACGTTTTTCTCCATAACAACAGAAAATGATGGTGCATTCGTGCAAACCCTTTTCATCATTGTCACCTCACCTGGCCTTTGCACAACAACTTTAGATTCAACCCACAATTCAGTCTGCATGGCAATGTCAAAGAACATTTCCAAATTGATGCATAACTCCTTTACAATTTCAACAAATCCATCAATTTGTGGGTACCACAGCATATGTTTGTCTCTCAATTGTGGTAATGTGTTCAGCAATGCTGCAAGTTCACCTTTGTTCCTTGGCAAATGAACATGCACTTCTCCCACCTTTTCTCTCAATGAGTAAGCAAAAGCTTCTCCCTCATTTTGCTTATTATTTCCTCAACTAGAACTGGTGGTTCTTTTTCTTGTCCAGTTTCCTTGCTAGGTCTGGTGGTTTCTTTTTCTTCTCATGTTTTCTTGCCCACTTGTCTCCTAATTTCTCAAACCCATTGCATTAAAAATATATTTCCTTTCTGCAATGTGCAATTGCATTGCTGAAGAACACATTGTCTCATTTGTCTCATCATTCATATGTACCCTAAAACTTTTCTGAAATGGAAAGCTTCCTGAAACATCAATTTCATATTTTTGAGCCAAATCAGTCAGTATATCATCTGTAGTTACTGCACATGTAGCTTTTTCCTTAATCAGGGAAATTAATTCTTTCTCCTGACACTGGTTTACATTTTCATGATTTAAACAGCAGGGACTGTTAATTTGCTCATGTGCAAATGTTGAGTTTAAAACACTAAGCTGTTTCTCTTTTTCAGGGTCTGGGTAATTTGTTCCCCCATGCTTATCTTTTTTATCACTGCTGCTTCCTCAAAGCAAGCTTGAAAAATCCTATCTTCAAATACATTAATTTTACCCTGGGCTGCAGATGTTGTAAATACTATTTTTCCCCCACCTTCCAGTGCTTGTACTGTTTGAGGTAATTTCTGTTCAATAATCTGTGAATTCTGAGATTCTAAAATAAACCTTGCCATAATCACTCCTTCTGCAGCTGTTTGAACCTTTTGAGTAGGGACCATATTAATTGGGACAGTCATAATTTTTCTAGACATTGCCTGTGCATCTGCAGTTTGTAATTCTTGGACTGAACCAGTCATATTGGAAGCAGTAACACCTGGAGGTATCGCTGTCAGTGCTGAATCAACAGGTAGTGGGTCATTCTGAAATGTCTGCACAGTTCTCTCAATCTGTGTTTCTCTCTGTTCAACAGAAGCAGTAGCCACTGTAGTACTTACTGGTACACTATTTTCAATGGGAACCACATAAAGTGGGGGACACTCAGTTAACAAAGCATCCATTATTTAATTCCCTGAATCATTATTTATTTGAAGCTTTTTATCATCATTAATTCCCTTCTCCTGCATCTGGTGCTTTACCTTTTTATCCTCACTTGCTTGGTCTCTTGCGGTCTTTTCCCACATGCTTAAAGCCTCAAATTGAGCAGCTCTAGATGGTGTCTTTATTTCATATAACACTTCCCTTAATTTGTCAATAACTTGCAATTCAAAAGTACCATCTTTTGGAAACCTCAAAGGACCTTTTTCAGTAATCTTGCACCATTGGTGAACCCACATACATGAATTTTGTCCCAAATTGGTAGACATAAAATGCACAGGTGTTCCTTCAGGAGCATCACCAATGAAAAACAATTTTTTCACTTTACCTCCCAACAGTTTCTTTAAACCTTCAAACATTTTCATTTCTGCAATAGTTCAATGCAATTTATTTTCTTCAATGCTGTCAGTTTCAATTTTAGTCAGTTTAACTCCTACTACTGACCCGCTCAACTGCAATAATTTTCTGAGTTTTTTTCTTAATCAAATTTCTGTTATTAACAACATAAAAACATTTGCTACTCTGTCTGTTCCACTAAACAAAGGATAGATTTCTTTTCACTGCGAGTAACACATTCTGCTTACTCTTCACAAAGTAAGAACTTCTGTTTACTCTTCAAACACTGCGAGTAAGCCCTTCCGCTTACCCTTCACTCAAGCTCCAGATAAGACCTGTTACTTGGATACCCCTTTTGGGAAGTAGAGCCAGTGACTTTGCAGGTAAAATCCTTATGCTGCCATTCACACTCACTTTTATACGATATATGGTCCCTGTTGTAACACTGCCAGCCCTACGTAGCTTCTCAGTATTACTTCCAACAGACGAGTAACCTCCTGCAGTGTGGCTTCCAGTTACCACCCGCCATTCCTTCCCGGGATTCCACAGGTGTACATACCTGTTTTTCCAGACAACAAAGAACAAGACACTAACTTACTTAACATGAAGAGTTAAACCATGTAATCAATAACCAATAAATCCTGTCCTATGAAATTACCAATATAAACAATAAAACCAATTCAAAAATGAGCAAAATTTTCACCAACAGTCAAAACCCTTACTATCTTCAACACTTCAAAATACATCCTAGCACAATAACATTTCACAACCCTATTGATACTCACACCACTCCAGCAATCGCCTTCTTGCATAACCTTCAAGTACTGCCTTGCCAGTCTTTAGGTTCTGAGCATTGCAATCAGGAATCAGGACTTTCTTTAGAGAATCTGGACATTTATCTAACTTGGGCAATTATTTTAATTCCCTCCTAAGGTCAATGATCCATTAGTTGAATAGTTGATGGTGATATTAATAATCATTAATCACCAAACTAATCAATAATGACCACCCTCTTGCTACCAGAAACTGATGCAGTGGTAATTTCACAGTAATTTCTCAATGCAAAACCTTATTTACCTCTAATTTACCGCTGTAAATGTACTGGAGCCTTGCCACTGTATATTACCTTCAGGAGACTTTACATAAACATGAAAAATCAAAAATGCATTTAATATTTAAGCCAATAAAGAGAGGTGAGTATTTTTAAAGGGTTTTATTTTCTTAGTTAAAAGTGAAGCTTTTCTGACCCTTTATTCCTTAGTCAAATATCAATCAGGTTACAGAATTTGGAAATTAGGAAAATAGCATTAATACAGAACATATTACAGTCTGCATATAAGCATCACATGTAGAAAAGGAAATGTGGCGCAAAATGTCAGTCAAAACTCTTAAAGAGTTTCTAAGAAAAGAGTGAGTCTTGCAAGGCTAATCAATAATTAATAAATGGCAAAAATCTTCCATAAAGAGAAATAAATGTATAAGACAAATAAATCTTTTTGAGCTCACCTGCCAACTGATACTGATGTGAGGGGAACGGCTTCTCTTCACTCCTCTCTCTTCCTGACATCAGCCGTGAGGGGAACGGCTCACCGGTTCATCGCCCTGCCGATCCCGCCATGAGGGGAACGGCACCAGGCACAAGGGACTACAACCCCCAGCAGGCGCTGCTAGACGCCCGCTGACAACATCATCGAGGCGCCAGGAGGCGCGATAATTAGCCCTCCCGCAGCGTGGGATGCGCGTGGACGTGCCCGGGCCAAGGGCGGGCCCGTCTGAGCCTGTCAGAGACTGGAAGAGGGTGGGCCGGGCCACCCCCCTGTGATCCCACACATTAAGGTGGACTTCAGCCACTAAAAACAAGGTATTCAATTGATACTGTGCATTCTGAGGGTCCGCCTGTAATCGATCCACATTTAGCTGATAGAATGAGTAAGCATAAGGTCACGGGTCTATTGGCAGAGGGGGGCGTCGTGGGTACCCTGGACACATTTTTGACCAGAGCAGAGTCGGTTCTGACCCACCAGATTCAGCTCACAGAAAAAAGACTCTCACTTGATACTTTTGCCGCCCAATAACGGTCATCGATGGGAGGTATAGTTATGGCCAAATCCCCCAGGGGTGTGCAGCAACTTGCGGACCACTCATGTTCTGCCACCCCAGGTTCTAGTAACTACGGGGAAACAGTTGATCTTCAAGCTTCAGCATGAGCTGCATCGGAGGTGAGTACAGTCGTAAAGATTAATTCCACAAATTCTGCCCAAAATACTGTGGGGAACCGGGATCCTCATTTCTTGCACATACTGATTGAAGAGACACTGATTCCCTCCACGGCACACAATGCAATTACGCCTGGCTCATGCCGTGGTGAGGTTATCACCCAATATAAGGGGCCACCAGGGAAAGTACGATAAGCCTACCGAAGTCTTTGACAGCAGGCAGTGGAGAGCCGCCTGCGAAGCGCACAAGGGGAGGTGTCTCACAAAGGCAGAAGCAAAAACCTAGATCTAAGCACCAAGCAACTAGGTATCCTGATAAACTTGTTTCAGAAACTAATAGAGGATTGGCCCCGAACCAAACCAAACTTCAGACAGTGGCGATCACACCACGGTGGACCTTGGGGATGACCCCGATCAATGGAAAAGACTGGAGACTCTGGTGACTGTTATTTTGGGGCCCCTTCTATGCAAATTAGGGTCAATTGAAGAAAATTGTTGCAACTCCTGAACTCTAGTAGCGCATCAGTTAATCAAGGGGTATGTAGGTGTGCATGTTTTGCTCAGGGGGAATCTGAAGTTTCCAAAGCTCCAGCCCCATTACCAGTAAATGAGAATGAGGGGAGAAAAATGGGGATAGCGAACACGCAACAGGGAAAGATGTTATGGGCAATAGGATCCCACATGTACATCCTGAAGCAACTAAACCCAATGTAAGCACTGTCAACAGGGGGCTGAGGGTGTCTAGGGCAGAGACTGCAGGCAATCCCTTAACACCACAGGTGGACACTGCAAGGACAGAAAAGGGAGACAATGTGCAACAGCAATCAAAAGAGATGTCCCCACTAACCGCACAGAGTACTCCAGGTCTACCAGTTTTAGACTTACCCCCAGCCACATGCCAATACACAGTTGTTTTAACTGGTGTCCCAGCACATATAAGCCAAAAAGAGGAACCCACGACACAACTGATTAATAAGGTGATGCATTGGATGTGTAGGAATGCGGGGTTTAATGTCAGAGATCACAGACACATTTTGATGGCAAGGAGGGTGTCCTGGATCGGCAGATCCAGGAAAGTATGTTTGGGGGATTGTGTGATTGTGACACTAGACACCCTGACCTTGTGCGCAAGACTCTTTCTCAGAGTAGCGGGTTCTACCCAGCTGAAGTGGATTCCAGTATTAAAATGCTCCCGCTGGGTTTCTTTTATAGACCATTGGCCAATTCGATCCAACGTTATGGCTATGTGGGTCAACAGGAGGGTGGAATTAGGTGGGCTAATACAGTGCCGATAAATAACATCTTCGCTCCATTAAGAGACCTAAACCACATTGACTGACTAGGTCTGATGGGGAAAGCAGACAGAGCCCGTGATACCCCCATGACCAATATAGACATAAGGGGGAGGGGAGAAGAGATCATCCCAAGGATAGCTGAAGGCCAAACCACTTGTGATCACCAGGATGTAAATGCCCACGCGGAAAGTGTCTTAAGTAAGATAATTATTAGGACCTGTAGCTCCCAAGCAAGAGTCAGTGGAGAAAGGCTTAACAGGAGAGAAATAAAAATAGTCTCCTGGAATATAGCAGGCCTATCCACTAAATTTGAGAATGAACAATAGCTACTTTATAGACGGGAATTCCAGATAATCTGTTTACAAGAAACATGGGAACCAGTAAACAACTTTTTCTTAGAGGGATATAAAACCTTGTTTTGCCCGGCACGTAAGGTACCGTCCGGGAGAGCCAGGGGAGGGCTGGTCATATTCGTAGATCTTACTCTACAGGGAAGATGGTCAGATTTGGCTTGGGGCTCAGAAGTTGCGCAGGGGCTCACATTTTTTAACAAAGGTTATAAGTTACTTCTCACAAATTTTTAAATTACAACGTCACATGGACAGGGTTCTGCAAGTCTGCATGAATTGAACACCAGACTCACCCAGACACAGGAGCGAGGCCTGACGGCGCTTCAGCTGGTTTTAGCAGGTGATTTTATTTGTCATTTGTGCCCAAATCTGAGGGTATCTCATGGGGATTGGTCGTCCTGTACGCTCCGGGACGGCTCACACATGGAACACACAAAGGAGGGAAGGGAACTCAGTGGCCTACTAAACGCGCAGGCGCTAACACACACACAATGGATCTAATTAAGCTCAAGCAGGATAAAACGGTTCATCCCACATTTAAAGGCAGAGGATGTGCCTCATTTATTGACTACATTTTTGTCTCTGCATCACTCAAAAACTGTGTATCTGGGTTCAGTATTGGCTACAGTGCCCTTAGTGATCATAATCCTCTTGCCTTATCCCACGTTGGCGCATGCCGCCACCAGGAACCCCTTAGAGTAGGGGGGGTGGTTAGGGCTACGGACCAAGGCAGGAGGCTGCGATGGATGCAGGTCAATGGCGAGGCCTTTTATAGATCTCTTATAAAAGAAGGCGAGCAGGTTATCCTAAGGTGTCTAGACCTAGAAGTGGAAGGGGCAGAATTAGTTGAGGCTTTCAAGGGCGTCGCACAAATAGTTGAAAGCTGGCTGAGAGCCCCAACTCATAAGGTCAAAATGGACAACGCAAGATGGTTTGATCCACAATGCTCAAGCACTCTAAGAGAGCTGAAAGATGTTTTAAAGACCTCTCCAAGAGACAGGGACCGGGTGCCCCTTTGCCGAAAAAAATACAAGTCGGCTGTCAAGGGACGCAAAGGTCAATTACAACAAGCTTGGGAAGACTTGACAGAGGCAATGGTACTAAAGGACTCTACCGCCTTTTGGAGAGTCATAAATAAGCCCTATTTTCATGATGCTAACAAACCCGGGTTAAGTAATAACATTTTGCCGGTGCAATGGCATGATCAGTTTCAAGGGCTCTATCATTACCATCCAAGCATGGATCAGTCGCAGGAGCAGAACGTGGAGCAGAACATACCCCCACAAAGATTTTCACTGGGCGAGGTAAAGATAGGAACCGAAGGTTTAACCAGGAATAAGGCCCCAGGCCCAGATGGGATCCCACCCGACCTTTTTATAAGCAATGTGGATCTTTGGGTGCCAATCCTGACTAGGGTCATAAACGCAGCAGTAGACACAGTAATGCCAGCATCTTGGTCCACAGCCACGATTGTCCCTATCTTTAAAAAAGGTAATAAGGACAGCCCACAATGTTACCATCCGATCTCTCTTATTGATGTGTTAGCGAAGGTATTAGGGCGGGTGGTTTTAAGCTGGCTGACAGATTGGGCTGAGGAGCACCAAGTCATAACTGATGTCCAATTTGGCTTCAGGCCAGGGAAATCTACCACCGATCAATGCCTTACCTTATACTTCATTTCAGCCAAATACACAGTGGTCAGTCCAGGGACGATGTATCTGGCATTTATGGATTTGACCGCGGCCTTTGACAGAGTCAATCGTGGGAAACTTTGGGCAATTATGGGCGGGCTTGGGGTCGACCCGGGGCTCATTAACATCTTAAAGTCCTTGCATCTGAATACTACGGCTGTGGTCAGATACAGTAAGGAGGGATTTTATTTGATGGCCGATTAAATTTTAAATATCTATTAGAAGAGAAATGCGGAGCTATGACCAGATGTACCGGATCAATAATGAATTTTGCACAAAGGTTAGGACGCTGGTCCCCAGAGCAGATTCTGAGATTATATAGCTCCATGTGCTGTGCTAAAGTTCTATATGGAAGTGAGGTGTGGGGATTCACTGAGGCTAACCAACTGCGAACCGAAGAGAACATGTATTTCCGGCGCCTGTTAAAAGTCCCCCAGAGCACGCCAGCTCATATTATCCATGAAGAATTGGGTGTTCGATACATCACAGATAGGATGGCAGTCAAACCCCTAGTTTGTTGGGTAAAGATCTGGGCAAATGAGGAGGCGGCTTGAAGCAGGCAGGTTATAGAAGACTGTCTTTCCCTTGACCAAGGGCTAAAAATCCCCTGGCTAAAATATGAGAAGGAGTCCTTTGAGAAAATGGGATGTGCAGATTTATTTACTAATCCTTCTAAAATGAGTATGCAGGATAAGACCCTGGTCAAGGATTGGTTCTTAAAGTGTGCTTCGATGCTTCGGGAATACAGAGAGTTAGCCAAGCAGTCGGTGAGAGAACATCTAGCAGTCAAGTCTACCGAGGACATTGAACCTTACTTGTCTTGCTTAAGCAGTGCCCACGATAGATTTTTAATGACCCGGTTCAGGATAAACCTTTTGTATCATGTATTAGCAGAGCCGGCAGGGTTCACACCGTCAATAGAAATGAAAGGGCCCGGTGGCTGCGACCACAGGTCTCCACAGGACACCCTTCATTTCGTTTTATAATGCCCATTTTATTCATACCCCAAAAGTATTTTCCTGAAGGGTATCTTAAAGAAAGCAAGATTAAAACAAGCGCGGGTAGCCTTGTTATTTTTAAAATTGGCCCCAGATGCTTTTACGCTTTTTTGTATTACTAATTTTTTATGGGCTGCATCTAGATTAAGGATCACAAGGGGCAGCGGAAGCCCATAGATTTCCCGCTTGCCATTCTTTTATACTGTTTTAAAAATGTTTTTTTTTTACTTCTGCATTTGGTAACTTTCTAATCATGGTGTGCTACAGGCCCAAACCAAGTTTGAAGATGAATTAGACGGTTGAGGGATAGGTCATATGTGATGTGTAATTTTTTTTTAACACATTTATTGAACTCAGATTGATGAATTTTTTTTTTAAAAGCTTGTACCTGTATCCTTTTTTCTCTGATATACTGTTTCTTTTATGGTATTTTTAAAAATAAAGATTGACTTAAAAAAAATATATATCTTTTCAAAACTAATTAATTCGTCAAAGCATAAACTTAAAGTTTTAGCATTCTAAATCTACCTTCTGCCCTGATCTGTTCATCTCTGCCACTCTGATCTACACAAGGAGCAAGACAGCCCCTCCTTCACAGACCACAGAGGAATTTGATCTGCCTTGCCAAAAATATGACATGCAAGGACTCTGAAAATAAATATGTGCGAAAAGCCCCCACCTCTCTCTGTCTCTCCTCGGACGCAATCTCCACCCAGGTTACACACGCGACGTTTCACGTACCTAACCCATATGATGCCTAGCCTCAACTGCCGCCTCTCCTCTCTCCTAAAGCTAAGGCTTAAGGCCTACGGCTAACAGGCCCCCTATGGGGTCATTATTTATACTCTAATTCTTGGCAGACTACACTAATCATGTTGCAGTTTTCAGTAACGCTTGCACTGATTGTTTAGCATAGATAACATGAGGGTCTCACAATCCTGTTCTCATTGCAAATCCGGTTTTAACAAAAGAAGCATTAATGATAAATATAATCATATATTTCAGCAACATTTAATAGGAAAAAATGTTTGTCCAGTTTCCTCCTTTCTGTGACATCGCACGCAGGATAAGACACATTCCACAAACACTGGTACATTGGCAGAATAGCAAGAATTTACAGTTCACAGTGGCCTTGACCAGGTCTGCACTTGAGGCAAGCTGGTATAATCTGTGCATGCTCTCAAATTCAACACCATTCTCAGCCTTGCTGGATTCACAGGCAGCCATTTTATCTAAGGCCCAAAAATAAAAAAAAACACAAAAATAGTATTAATTTACGAAATAGAACCCATTCTGTTTACCTCCCCCATACTAATACTTTGTATTATTTTCCCTAGCAAAAGCTATTAGTTTAAAGCAGCTTTTCTATTATTTGTGCACAACATGCAAAAATGTGCAATGTACAACATAGCATAAAACATGCACCAGTGCAAATTTCCTAAGCGCACACAGTTAATACACACTCATAGCGACATGCTGTAATGTTTTAGATAGCTTTGCATGCAAAATGCTTTAGCCCCGCGTGTAGTGTTTGGTGCATGGTTAATTAACACACATTATAAGATGTTTTATGAACTGAATATATTTGACTAAATATGCAACGAAGCCAAAGTCTCTTAAGACATGAACAGGGGGTGTAGATTACAAGGAAAAGGAGCTAGGAAGAGAAAACACACATTCTGTGATTATCCTCAAAGCTAAAATAGCCACTGAAATCATGAGTTTTCTCTACACTGCAAAAACACATGTTAATTCAGCACAAGCATTTCAGACTGAAAGCATTTACCAGGCCTCATTTCATGTCTTTCACTTTGCTTTGCACCAAAAGTGCCACGTTTAATAAGCAGTTATTTCATAATCTCATCTGCCATGTGTTTTTCACTTGCACCAAAATCTGCGTCATTTTAAATGCAGTCTGTCTGAAGCACAAAATATAAAGCAATGCCAAATCTTGATGAAATCTAGCTCTATCAGGTGCACCCCCTGTTCTATCCTGGCAAGGATCTTGAACTTTAGAGATAGGGACTTCATATTGCAGACTACCCACACAGCCCCTCCACTGAAATATGATCATTCCACAATAACCTTCTTTCTGGACTTTTCAGCCCAGATCCAGAGAAAGTGCCACTCCTTTCTGGAGGTTAAAAAAGCACTTCGTAATAAGGACCTAAAATTTGCGATGCAGTTTCCAGCAGAGCTCCGGGTAGTGGCTGAAGGAAAAACGTGGTTTATCAAATCCCCTGAAGAACCCTGGGAGTGGTTGGAGGACAGCGGGTAAAGCACGACCCATCCCCCACCGACAGAAAAGTGACAATGAGTGGCGACAACCGAGGCGTCAGCAAGAAGAGGAATTGCCAGGGGACGGAAAATGATGCAAAGCCTCTCAGTTATAGCTGGAGTCAAAGCTGCACTGGAGAAAATATGCGATACTATAGGACCAAATTTAATACAAGGAACGAATGGACAACCCAGACGAAGGTCGGTCATTTGGGAACTGTAGGGTTGGGTGGAACTACGCAACTCAGCACTGCCCACTGTTTATTTTGGGACAAGTTGCAGGAAGGGTCGAAGATCCTGTTGGACCCCAACGACATAGCTGTAAACTCTTAAAGTTATTGTATGATTGAGATAGGGTAGTGGCGGGTGAGCAACCGGCAGAGACACGCTCCCCAACAGTAAGTTATGAGGGATGGGATACACCGGCACTCTGCAGAGTTGGGGGGTGGGCATTTTTAAGTCCACAATACAGGGAAGCAGAGAGCGGGGTGGGGGGGGAACTAGTTTTTTTGGTTGGGTTAGCAGCATTTCATTTCTAGATATACAAAATGGATTGTAGTAGTGATAATGCAAGGTACATGTCTCAAGAAATTAACAGCTGCAAATCAGGATATCGTCCGAAGGGCCGTGAAGGTAAAGGTAAAGCGACCTCCCGACAGGGTGTCCTTAGAAACACTCGTCGGAGAGGCTTGGGCAGATACACACTACTATGATCAGGGATAAAACCACTTGTAACTTCAAAATCCTATCATGGAATGTCAACGGCCTAGGAGATAAAATTAAAAGAGGGGTGGTATTGCAATACTTGAAACGTCAAGCAACTAAGGTAGTATTACTACAAGAAACACACATACAGGGGAACTCTTACTGTGCGCTTAATAGATGAGGTTATAAATTAGCGGCCCACTCAGGTTACACCAGAGGCTCAAGAGAATTTGCTATCGTTCTCCGCAAATCATTTCCATTCACGATACAAAAAGTTACATGTGATTCACGGGGGTGCTCTGTAACACTGTCGGGACACTGGATGGTCGACCTTTACACATTATATCCCTCTATATTCCCCCAAGATTACATACCTCCACTCTCGCCGACCTAGGTTCACACATTATCAGTTTCCCACAGAGGGAACAACTTATTGGAGGCGGCTTTAATGCTGCCATTAACGGAGATATAGATTGCTGGCCAGCCAGACAGTACGATGCCTCAGGAAAGGCCTTAGCCGAGTTCTTGTCGTCCATGGGCCTTGTTGATGTTTGGAGAATGCGCAGCCGTCTGGCCCGTCAGTATACCTTCCATTCAGGGGCCCATGGAAGTTTATCCCGTAGAGACTACATGTTTGGAGTGGCGGGACAACTCCCGCTGTTAGGTGAGGTGGTGCACCTCCCCAGAGGCCTCTCCGATCATTCTCAACTTAGTGCATATGGGGGAGCAACAGTATTTAAGAGCAGCTGGATGATGATTAACCCCTGGTACCTATAAGCGCCATCCATTAGAGAAGGCTTAATGAAAGCAACGCAAAACTACTTCAAAGAAAATAAGGAGTCAGTGGACTCAGCCCAAACTATATGGTAGGCCTACAAGGCACTTATCAGGGGCCAATAAATTTCCTTAAAATCAGGCCTCAAAAAGAAAAGACAGAAACAGCTGATAGAGATAGAAGAGGAAATCCAGAAGCTAGAATCAGAGATGCTGCAGTTAGTCTCCCCAGACATACAATGTAGATTACAAATCAAGCAGAGAGCGTACAGAGATATTGCCGAAGAGTACAGAACTGCGCGTCTCAACATAGAATTTATGATATGGGAGATAGAGCGTGTAAATTGCTGGCATGGCTAGAAAAGAAGGAAACAACCTCAAGATGGGTATTTGAGATCACCCCAGACACTGGCATACCACTGAGAGATAGGCAACAAATCGTAGACACTTTCGCTGCATATTATGAGCAATTATATACACCATCACAACTGATCTCTCATGCCGATACCCATGAACTATTGGCTACCCAGGGTCTGCCATCCCTTGAGGCGGAGGACAGGGAGAGCCTAGAATTGGACCTGACCGAGAGTGAAATAGTGCAAGCAATCGGGACTTTGAGAACAGGTCAAGCAATAGGCCCAAACGGCCTACCGATTGAATTATATAAACTAAATGCATCT
Source organism: Triturus cristatus (assembly GCF_964204655.1). Lineage (NCBI taxonomy): Eukaryota > Metazoa > Chordata > Amphibia > Caudata > Salamandridae > Triturus > Triturus cristatus. Next base: position 837,531,924 of record NC_140591.1, read on the forward strand.
ACAACTGCCCCATACTTATTGCGAATGTACCCAGAAAGCGTTAAAATTAGAGAACTGCCCGACAATCAACACCTGGCTAATATTGTCGTAATACACACAACTGGAAAACTGCCAGAAAGTTGTGCGTCAAACAGGCCAATATCTCTGCTGAATGCAGAAGTTAAAATCTTAGCGAAAATCAAAATAATGCGCTTGGCTCCATTGCTACACCAGTTAGTCCACCATGATCAATCAGGATTTATGCCAGGAAGAAATACCACGCTCAACCTCCGACATCTTCATGGCATGTTGGGAAGATCTAACACTATTAAGGAAGAAGCAATCATAATGTACCTATACGCAAAAATGGCATTTGATATGATAGAATGGCCGTTTTTATTTATGGTTTTAGAGAAATTTGGGTTTGGGGAAAAGAATTGGCGAGGGTTAGACTTCTATATTCGGAGCCCATAGCACAAGTCAAAGTCAACTGCGGTAGATGTAAAGTTTTCAGATTGCAAAGAGGGATGAGGCAAGGTTGACCCCTCTCCCCATTGACCTTTGCCCTAGTCTTGGAGCCATTAGCAGTGTGGATAAGAGGCGACCCGCTTATTCGGGGACTTAAATGGACGGAAGATTGGGAGGATCTAATCTCCCTCTAGGCTGATGGCATTCTCCTTTATCTGGCAAGCCCCTATTCTTCTCTACATAGGGTGCGGCATATTGTTACTCTAATTCAGAAATATTCAGCATATTCAATAAATTGGGACAAGTCGGTTCTGTATGTTATCTGGGGACCATGCCCTCGGCTTCCCAGATCCTGTACATTGCAAATTACTACGGAGGGGGTTCGATACATGGGGATCTATGTTACAAAAGGCCCGGTGGTCTTCTATGACTCTGCCCTTGTCGCTATTGGGTAGAGCTTCCCTATATAAAATCATGGCACTCCCCCGTTTTGTCTATATTGTACAAAATACGCCCTATTTAGTATCCCCAAGATTCTTTCACGCTATTGAGGCGAGATACAGACGCTTCTCTGGGATGGAGGAACCCCGCAAATAGCACAAAATAAGCTGATCAAGGGCTGGTATGACGGCGGTATCACCCTCCTGGCACTCCAATATTACTATGGAGCAGCACTATTCAGAGCGGTTAACTGATAGGTTCATCTGGAGCAGACTCAACCAGCGTATAGACTGGATAGGCCCAATATGAGACCGGGAGGTTTCCTCAGGGCCCGCTATGGCGGTAGACAAACTTTCACCTGCATACACCCCAACATCGACAACGATTAAAATCTGGCATAGGGCGTCAGCGTCTTTGGGATGGAAAGGTAGGATTACTCTGGCCACACCGTTGTGGGATTCACTACGTTTGGGACTTTTGGTGCATTAACCAGGCTTTGATAAATGGGAATGCATATGACTCTCCAGGGTGGGATACCTATGGGCGGGAGGGAAGATTAGGCCCTTTTCAGACATTAAGAGGGAAATTAAGCTATCCTCAACAGAAATCTTCTGTTACCTTCAGATACGACATGCACTATCAAGAACAATCCCAATTGGAACAGTTCTACAGGACTCCTCCCCGTTGGAGGATAGACTCCTTGATGACTACCTCAGAGATAAGGCAATATCATTGATGTACCGGAAATGCTTTCCAATTCACCGGATACCTTAGAGAAAGTCCTTGCAAAGTGGGTAGAGGACTTGGAAATGTTCACTGATGAAGAGTGGCTGGAGGCTCTTGCATCCCCGCGAGAGGTAGCCATACGCTCCCTATTCAAATTGGTCCAATTAAAGATTTTGCACTGAACATACTATTCTAGCACTACACTGGTTAAAATAGGTAAAATTGAAACATCACAATGTCCTAGGCACTGTGGACAGACAGGTACATTCCTACACTTATGGTGGGACTATCCGAAGATACTCGAATATTGGAAAATATTACTACATGTATGCTTACAGTGTGTGGAGGAAAGATAGAGTTTTCTCCCCAGTGGTGTTATTAAACATTTGGGGGAAAAAAGACCTAACAGCGGGAGAAAGAACCTGGGTAACATTAGGCTTTACAGTGGCTAAGTGCAACATTGCGAGGAAATGGAGGGCAGATTCTGCGCCTGCAGTTGGAGATTGGAAAATCGACATGGATAGTGGTATGCATGCTGAGAGGGTGGTATATGAAGGTAGAGACTGCCCGCAAAAATAGAAAAGAATATGGGGGAAATAGAATACAACTAGAGGGTTGCTCTGTCTGCCTGGTAATACCAACACCCCACTCGTAGAGGACTAAGAGCACAACACAATGAGAATAAATTGTGTAATCTCTATTAATGGGAAGGGAGGTGAACTATACGATGTACTGCCAATGCTGACGATAGTCCCGTTGTACAAATGTCGTGTTACCTATGAACATGTGATCCAGCGGTAATTACCTGGTAATTTCCCTATTCAAAACCACATCACCTATGCTTTACCGCTGTAAAGGGTGAAAAATGATGGATCTTTTGATGACCGTGTTTCACCAAACAGGAGACTTTACATATATATGAAAATTAAATGCAAACAATATTAGAGGCAATAATGAGAGTGGCGAGTTATTTTAAAGGGTTTTATTTTAAGGCAAAAGTTAAGGTTCTCTGACTCTTTATTCATTAGTCAAATATCAATCAGGTTACAGAATTGAAAAATAGCATTAATACAGAACATATTACAGTCTGCATATAAGCATCACATATAGGAAGGGAAATGTGGCGCAAATTGTCAGTCAAAACTCTTAAAGAGTTTCTAAGAAAAAGAGAAAGTCTTACAAGGTTAAGCAATAATTAATAATGACAAAACTATCCCATAAAGAGAAATAAATGCAGTTTAGCACCTAAAATCTAAATCTGTTCTGATTCTTTCAGCTCTTTCCCTCTGCTTCGCTGTGCTAGTCTGTGTCTCTGTCTCAAGCTGCGCCATAGCCCCCACAGAATGCAGCCCCTCCCTGTCTCTGTGTCCAGCACAGAAACTGGGCCTGGAGAGAGGCAAATAGCAAGGCAAAAAGGGAGCACTCCTCCCACTTGTAAGCCATATTTCAAGTAAAAGTTCACGTGCTCAGTCCTATAGCTGGTCCAATCAGAACTTCAAGACATATCATCTCCACATGGGCTGGCTGGATACGTCATTTATCAGGCTTGTTCCTGTTCAAATTTCAGTCTTGTGATTTATGAAAAAAAAGTGTGTTCTTCTCTCCACGTTTAAACAGGCTACAAAAATATGCAACATTTTGAAGGTCGGAGGAAGCGGTAGGCAGGTAGGTTTTTTTTTTTATCAGAGCCCGTTCATTGAAAGTTGCTAGGGAAAAAGTAGCACATTCCAAACTGTTTCAGTTTAGCCCACTAAAGCAAACTAAAATCACGTGGTTTTCTACACTGTGAAACACAATTCAGCACATTTCTACTCTTGCAAAAATACAGGATGCCATTTTAAAAGTACAAATACATTTTCTAAATTAATGTGCATTCTATACTGAGATTACATATGGATTAATCACATATAAGCATGGCTGTTCAACTAATTAAGCATGTTTTCACATAAAAGCACCTCCAAACTGAAGCCCTATGTTTTCAATCTGCTTTTCCACAATCTGCATGCCATTATAAAACTCATGTCTGCAGCTTTTTGTCATATAATAATGCATACATTTTATAGGTGAAATCTAAGCTCCATCACATGTACCGATTGATTACTTGATTTTGTATTCTGTATACGGCCTGATTTGTAGAAAATGCAAAAATAAAAAGACTAATAAAAAAATTGTTTAGCAACAGTGAACCAAACTGTGAAAATTATTATTTTTGGTTCATTTTTAAAGTGGCTACTACATTTGTGATTTACATTATTTAATGCCCAATTGATAGGTTATTGCTCAGCTTACAGAGAACTGGAAATACTCCCTAATTAATGCAGATGGATTTATTGGTCAAGTCTCAAATCTAACTTAATACTAAATAAGGCTCTATTTCTAAAGGGTTTATTTGTATTTTTAAAATAACGAAAAAAAAATGATTTTACTACACCAAATCTGATGTGATAGAAACTGGAATTTTTAGAAATACGTTGGGTATCAATAATAAGAGCATTGTTTTGATCAATGGCCAGCAGAGGGCGCTCATGTTACAACTTTAAATTGAACTAAAAACCTGAAATGAGCTGAAAACTTGAAAGTAGACCGTGCCCTACTGACGAGCCTCTTAGGATTTTAAACACTGGTTGATGGGGAAAACAATAAACATGTAAAAAAATCTGAAAAACACGGTCTGATAGCGTGCACCGTGTACATTAAATGAAAGTTAGTCACGGAGGCGCTGCCGTTTGATCAAATAAAAGGTCACGGACTCTCATATAAAATTAAACAAAGTTGAAATCCACATTTTAACAAGGGAAGCCCAGCAGTGTAGAGTTCACACATGAGCCGACAAGTGGAGTGCCGATACAGAATTTCGCAGTGCGTCAACCCCAGCGTGCAAACCGGGACAGCGGTCACCGCAACCAACAGCAAGACACGAGCCCTAGTGTTCCTGTCCCAAAACAAAATTAACTAAAAGAGTGCGCTACCTGCAAGTAAGATTGGGGGGAAAGCAGAAAACCATGCGACAATACACCAGAGCCTACAAAGTACAGTGCCGGATCGACCTTAAAAGCGTATTTGATTTCTAGTCCTTCGTTTGTTTTTGAGCCAGTGTTGCCATGATTTCCATGACTACGGACGCGCCTCCTCTTAATTTCTAGTTCATATCCGGGAGGAAGTGATTCTTTTTTAACAAACATGGAGAGAGCTGCTGCTTTGGGGCTATGTTGTTTCCGGTATGAGCATAGGTGAAGCTGCGGAGCTCTGCAAACCAGCTGATAGGGAAGGATGGATGCTGGGGGCTGCGCGTTACCCTCTTGGAGGAAGTCCGTGTCCTTTTTTGGTTTCACTCAAGCCTCTACGACACGGGCGATTACTACTTTAGGCAAGCGTTGGCACTTGCCCAGCACACGTTGCAATGTGGGACTTGCAGTTCCGCTTTGAATAATGTAAGTATGCGCTCTAAATTCGAACATACAATATTCTGATGGCTGGTTTGATCATGGTGCTATGCATCACGTACGTTTTTACCTTCTCAGCCGTCTGGCACTACCAAGCTGTATTTAATTGTGTTGAAGTTACAACAGAGATGTAGTTTGTATTTTGTAACCTAGAGTATGGGCCACACAAATACCCCTCTGACAAGTTGGGTAATGTGGAGCTGTGGCCCAGAGCCAGGAAGGCAGTAAAGGACACAGACACACGCGATGCCTTGCAGTCACCTGACCGTGCTTGTCTTTTTGCCACTGCTTAATTGAAGGAGGTGTTCAGTGACTTTTGCCTTCAACCTGGCCCATGACAGCAAGGGAGCAATATGCGTCTCACCTCTATCAATCGTGCATTTTCAAGCGTGAGACCCCTCTAAGTGCATTTATTCTCAACTGAATTTTCTGCCTTTAATTCACAAGCCATTTTCATTCTCAGACCAACGTGTCTGCCTCAATTATTTTCAATCATGGGTAAAGGGAAAGCAGCATTATAGTTTCAAGGGACTCATTACCAACTGTTGCAAAGTTGGGAGCTTCACTACGTCTAACAAAAAAAGTAGAGTCTAGACAGTACCGTCAGTGGATTAGCGCACTGTCTGCACTGCTTCGCTGACTCGTGACACCCTGTAATAATGCTCCAAAACAGGTTCATGTAGATAAGGAGTTTATTAGAGTAAGCAGGTACATCCTTCCTTCACAGGTTCCTTCTCCAACTGCATCCATCCACCACACTCTAGAACCATGCTTGCATCTAGCAACCGTAACCATAGTAATGCAGATGTGAACATCAACATACCACACACCCCACTCGGCAATTCATCAAAATTATGTTTGGGCCTGGCTGCATTTTTTGTTTGGGTTTGGCAGTGAAACACCAGAAGAGAGCTGTTTTGTATACGTATTTCACAGAGATTGGTGGACAGCGCTCTGAAGTCTGCGCACGGGATAAGAAAATTGTAAAAAAAAACATTGCACCTTCTTATTTCAGCGTGCGTTTGTTTTGGTGACCTTTTGAATTGCAGGACGCATGGGTCCTGCATGTTTGGGTCGTTTATTTAATGTTTTTGGAAAGCACACCGTTATCTGCTGTGGTCTCAATGAATGGGCAGACAGTACAGTAGAGTGGCCAACTCTATCTACTTCTTGTGTGGTGTTTTTTTAATTTAAAAAAAAAAAATTTGTCTAAATGTTTTTATTTAAGTATCAAACTGTTGCTTCCCTAGCACTTTGTTTAAGGTTCTTACAGAATGCGCTCCCCAACATTGTCTTAAATTCTGTCTCCAAAAGAATAACGGTCTTTCCAGGACTCAGTCCCTGCTGCTATCTGCACTGCTGTATGGGTGTGATCAGACCAGATAACAGCAGCAGTTAAACAATAATGGGGTGACCCTGTGTCCCTCGGAACCTGGGTATACGTAAATAAGCAAAAAAGGGTTCTGTCGGGTGGAAGGTAGGTTACTTAGTGGCGCACTGAATGCCCTAACTATAATTTTTAGCAACCTTATCTCAATCGCCTGGACAAGAAAACTATTAATTGATAAAGATTTGAAAACAAAACTCAGGGTACTTTCTACTGTTTTTGTTTATCAGAATTAATTCATTCATAGGTATTCACAAATGCAGTAGAAGGCTGTCAACATAGTGAATATGTATATAAAAAAGTGATCATGTGACATAAGTGCTCAGTGCTCAAGAAGTGTACAATATATACAAGGTGGTTGAGGTTTTATATACATGTGAAGGTTAGGCCAGACACTCATGTAGCACCAATGAGTCTTAACACTAATGTTATTATTTTTCTATGTGTAGAGCCTTGGTCTGTCTGGGCCTTGCGTAATCGTCGATGTTTCAACCCGTTGTGTGCCCCTTTTCGGAAGTCACGTAGGGTCTTCCATCAGGACAGAGCAGGGGATTGGGGGGAGCAGTGACAGCCCTGGAACAGGCCGGACAGAGTCCTGGCTGTTGGCGAGGTCCACTGGTGGTAGAATCACAGTAGTCCCAAGCGGTGATTTCTCTAGGTCAAGTAGATTCAAGTCGATTCAGTCGGAGAGGAAGTGAAGGCAGACAAGCATCCGTCTTGTCCTGCCGCTGCGCGAAGTCAGTCAACTTGGGACTACTGCAATTCTACCACCAGTGGTCCTCGCCAAGAGCCAGGACTCTGTCCGGCCTTTTCCAGGGCTGTCACTGCCCCCCCCCCAATCCCCTGCTCTGTCCTGATGAAGACCCTACGTGACTTCCGAAAGGGGCACACAACGGGTTGAAACGTCGACGATTACGCAAGGCCCAGACAGACCAAGGCTCTACACATAGCAAAATAATAACATTAGTGTTAAGTCATTGGTGCTACATGAGTGTCTGGCCTACCCTTCACATGTATATAAAACCTCAACCACCTTGTATATATTGTACACTTCTTGAGCACTGAGCACTTATGTCACATGATCACTTTTTTATGTACCTATTCACTGTATGTTGACAGCCTTCTACTACTGCATTTGTGAATACCTATTAATGAATGAATTCTGATAAACAAAAACAGTAGAAATTACCCTGAGTTTTGTTTTCAATTCTTCATTCATTAATTGTTTTCTTGTCCAGGCGATTGAGATAAGGTTGCTAAAAATTATAGTTAGGGCATTCAGTGCGCCACTAAGTAACCTACCTTCCACCCGACTGAACCCTTTTTTGCTTATTCAGATAACAGCAGCGCCACAGTATTTCAGTGGGCTCAGTCATTGCCTGATCTGAGAGAAGACTAATAAAGCAAAACGCGTCTTTAAATTAGCTTGTGTGGGGTAGCTATACATATATATTACATCAAATGGGAGAAGATGTAGCCTTATGGCCAGAGCGGTCGACCTCGAAGCTGGGGAAATAGGTTTGAGTCTCGGCAACTACACTTAACATCCTGTGCAAATCAATTTATACCCCTGTGCGTAACAAAAATGAATGTGTCCATCTGTAACGAAACTGTGCTCATATAAAGCGCTCTGATACCTGATATCGTCTGGTGTATTTCGCGCTATAGAAAACTCCCTGTTTAAAAAAAAAAAAAAAGAAAAAAAAAAGTTCGTCCTTACTACTTTTAATATCCATTTCATTCAGTATTTTAGTAAATAAGGTGTACTTTTCATATAGTTGATTCTGCCTTGATTTAAACTCGCAAACATCTCCTCTTGCCTCCCACAGTATTCCTCCTGCAGCAATGAAGAACACTATTTTTATTATCTAGATAAGATACTAGATAAAGAGTTGATGCAGGTTTGGGGTCAGTGTTGATCCCGAATAGAACATGGGGCAACGCGGCCCACTCCAAATACCCCAAAGAAATGAAACATTGAGGAGGAATAAGAACACCAGAATATGGACTTCAGCAAATTAGAAAACTCATTACAGTGTAATATTTAATAAGGCATTACAGAAGGGGGAAAAGATTAATCTCCATGTAATTGGATCGTAATGGGGAATGAGCCATCAAATGCAGCAGCAGGTCTGACATAAGATCAGCCTCAGAGAAAAATCTTAAAATAATTCTAAGCCAAGAATGTGAGACAAGCCGGCAGGGGTTTAGTCTCTGAGAATCGGGGCAAGCAGTGGCATGGCTCGCCTCAAAATAGGAAGGAGCACGGTACCATATAATGCAACTCTGCTCCTGCAAATGAAGAATAAGTAATTCATTTCAACTCTTGTCTGCTTAACCTGGATATGGAGGTAAGGAAACCGATCTAAATAGATAAAGGAACCAGCGGCTCCTTACCCTGATCAGTGCATCTTTTCCCCGTTCATAAGAAAATGAACAAACTATTCTAAATTGAAACTCATTCACACCTGGACCATTAGTATCTAAAAAAAAAAAAATGCATTGGAATGGTGGAAAAATCATAAAATAAATTTAAGTCTAGAATTCGAGACAAACCAGCAGAGGTTTAGCTCTGAGAATCGGGGCAAGCAGCAGCACAGCTCACCTCCAAAATAGCAGCTGTTATAATAAAATTAATAGCAAAGACCATATGATCAGCATAAACTAAGCAACACCTACTCGCACCAAACAATCAATTTACAGATTAATCAACATTACTTAACACCGTTCTCTCTAAATAAACAAAATATTGAATTCACTTTTGACATCGGGGCTGCGGATGCGACAGTACAAAGTTTGTTACATGAAAATACAACGGCAAACTGTTCAAAGAATGACATTTTCTCACGTAACAGTAGGAGTCGACATGGTCCTTCAATGTAGCAGCCCAAAGGAAATTTGAGTTTCACTGCATATGTGATTTTGTTACATAGAGCAGATAACCTATTCAATTGTTATTTTGAACACCGAAGCACAGGATCTCTTTTAGGAAATCCTTGATGAAGACGAAGCCTAGTTCTGGCATAGTGAGGGTAATTTAAGAAAAACACATTTCTGCAATGTATAATCTACTCAAAATATGTGCAAAAATAAACGTACTCAGCAACATGCGACTAGCACCCTGTTCTTGTATCCTGTCGCTTCTATTTTTCGTTAATTTGTTAGCCACTAACTTGCTGTTTAAAGCCTTTGTTCTGATTACCTCTTTTGTTTCTCTGATTTTGATATCATCAACTAATTATTACTCAATACGCATTCCACTCCATCGTTTTAGACTTGGTCCTGCCTGCAAATGGGTAGCCCAATCCGACTGCTCCCCACGTCTCCTTTGAAATGCAGCATAGTCTTGTTTGAGCTTTGTTACCCCTCATCTGTGAGGTGCATCGCGAGTCATATGGCACATTGAGCTAGTGACCTGTGACTGGGCTTACTCATCCCACTTAGATAGACTCACCTATACAGCAAAAAAGTGATAGATGGAAATGTTGGAATTGATTTCAGTTATTCATTGTACTTTGTTATATCCTAGTTCCTCTCCCACCCAACCACTCTTTTCTTAGTCTGTCGCTCATCTTTCAGCTCTCATCCCTAGCCTTACTTTGACTACCACACCCTGTTCCTCTCACGCCACAGTCTCTTAACACTATCTTACTGTTTATTTATTTTCTGGGTCTTTCTTTTTCGTGTTACCACTTATGTAATTCCTTTCTGTTTTGAACCCTGGCTTCACTTGTTTTCCCGGTTTTAGATTGTACTCCTTCTGATTTAGTAGCGTGCTACTCACCGGAAAGAAAAAAACAAAAAAAACCTTCAACCCCACATCAGGGGAAGCAAGTGCTATATAAATGCAAACCTTTTTCCCTCTTCTATCCCTCCACTATCATTTTCAGTCCAAATAACTGACTAATATATCCACCACTCAAATTACTTTCATATTTTCACTATACTAATTCACCACTAATCCCTTATGGGTTCCAGCGTAGTGTGCTACTCGCCGAAAAAAACGCTTCAACGCCTTGTGAGGGGGTAATAAGTGCTATATGAATGGAATTACAATACAATTAATACAATTTAACCTTGTTGTTTTTTTTTTCCAACCAGGCTTCTTTTGTAACTGGTTTTTCAAGGTGATGCTTAAACGTTCACAGTTGAGTTACCGTCGTGCTGTCATACTGTTACTTCCATTGTGAGTGACACATTCTAACCACTGCCTCGAGTTTGAGCTTGCAGACCATTTAGGCATGTCCAGTAGCTAAGTAGAATACAATGCCATATGCCTTACGGTTTCTTATTCAACTTTTATAAGCAGTATCAGAAAATGTGAGTTTCATGAAATCCTGTATTTCCTCTTACACTTCCCTCTTTCTTTTCACCCTCCTTCATGTAGCACAAATCCTGGAATCCTATTGCAAACAGAACAGCACTATTCAGGAAATCTGGCTTCACTATGTCTTACCGGATGTGCGATCAACCAAGGGCACCTCTTAGTACCCACTCGAATGGTGTTGACTGTGGACGTTGTCCAGGTGCTAATGCGCATAGCATATGCATGGTCTCAGATTTTTTTTATCCGAACATGGGAGGTGTGGAAAGTCATATCTATCAGCTGTCACAATGCCTCATCGAGAGGGGACACAAAGTTATTATTGTGACTCACGCATACGGGGACAGAAAAGGAATCCGTTACATCACCAATGGCCTCAAAGTGTATTATTTGCCGTTGAAGGTTATGTATAATCAGTCCACAGCAACAACACTGTTCCACAGTCTGCCTCTGCTCAGGTACATTTTTGTGCGGGAGAGAGTTGAAATAGTCCATTCGCACAGCTCCTTTTCAGCCATGGCCCACGATGCCCTCTTCCATGCCAAGACCTTGGGGCTCCGGACGGTGTTCACAGATCATTCACTCTTTGGATTTGCCGATGTCAGTTCTGTGCTCACCAACAAACTTCTCACCGTGTCCCTCTGCGATACAAGTCACATAATCTGTGTATCCTATACCAGCAAAGAGAACACGGTGCTAAGGGCAGCACTGAACCCAGAGATTGTTTCGGTGATTCCCAATGCAGTAGATCCGACAGAATTCACTCCAGATCCACAAAAGAGGAATGCCAACACAACCATTGTCGTTGCTAGCAGGCTCGTTTACAGAAAAGGTAAGCATCTGCTTTCAATTAAATGTAATATTCAAATTATGTAAGCATGTACATACATTATCGCAGGTTCTTTAACCTTTTCTCTACTGAGAGCTACTTGTGTTCAATGAAACACATTCAGAGCTACTAATATTAGTGTTGTATAATATCAATGTTTTAATATGTATAATAATTCAATAAAGCAAAACCTTTCTAATTTAATAAGCTGGGCTGCACACAGGTGAGCTACTCGGAGGTAGCTGGAGAGCTACAGTAGCTCACAAGCAACCGGTTGGAGACCCTAGATTTTTGTTTCCATTCTGTTAAAGCAGTGGGAGGTAAAAAAAAAATACATAAGTGAGCAATACAGCAAAAACAGTTTAGGCCAAACTCATATGTCATAAACTAAAGGCTTTAATGTTGCTGATGCAGTCAACATTTCTAGGGTGTGAAACTACCTGTAAGAGTTATGTGAATTCGTACATATTTAAGAGTTTATATATATTAACCCAGTGTTGAATTATCTTCCACCCTGTTAAGCCGAAATATCACAGCTAAGTAAACACGTCCAAAAGCAGCAATTCTGCCATATCTATGGTAGTTCCACGGTCGAACAAACATAAAGTTGCACAAAGGAATTTTGATTTTGTAAGGTGCTACTTTTGCGCACCAAACCTCAGTCTAAGTGCACAATAGTCCTTGTGATTTGAGCCATAAGTTATTCATTGGTTGTTTTATAACTGGTCATCTTTTATTTTCTGTAAACCTTTGCGGCAGCTTGATGCTGACTCATTCAAAGGGTGTTCTCATGCAGGTTTTTTTTACCGTGGTTTGCATGCCTGGATGGAACAAGTGTCGTCTGTCACATGGCTTTTGAAGAGTTAAATATGTTTGTTTATATTGTGACATATTTATGAGTATGTTAGATTTGTTTTACCCTGGGATTTGTTTGTGAAATATTTTTGCATGTTTTACATCATACAGGTTTCTGTAAGTTCTATCTATCATGGATTGTATTGAAGTTTGTGTGTGCACATTTTAAAGTGGACTTGGTATATTTGCGTGTAACAAGAGGGAGAGAGAGGACTAGTTAGCTAGTCCGAGTCCCCAAGGGTTTATATGTGATTAAACAAAGAGGACTAGCTTAAGTTGACCAAAGTGTTACAGTACTCAAATTAGTTCTGTCACGGGCACCTTGTTGGTGTATTCATGAAGCCCTCACCCACCAACCTAGTTGGTGGCATGCTTCATCATCGGGCCCACCCAGTGACACCTAGTATGTCCCGGGTGTGCTACGACGCCTGATTACAGCGGAGCTGGTATATTGCTGAGAGTGCAGTGAGGTTGGGTGAGTTGTGATTTAAAACGGCTTGGTGGTGGTCCCAGTACCCGAGGGTAAATTACATTTTAATAACTGGGCCGTCACCAGCGGTTAAAAGTAAGGCTACAGGACGTGTGAGGGTGGCGAGTTACTGCCCCCTGCGTCCTTCAGATGGTCGACATGTTTTAGCCAGTGCCTTAGAGTATTCTGGCTTTCCTCGGGACCGTTTTTTTTAAAAAAGGTGTGGTGAAATAAAACAGACTTAGTGTTGTGGTACAGACTATGTGATACACTCACTAAGGCGTTTTTCTATATGTGAGAGGGGGATTCCCTTCTCATGCATACCTGTACAAACAAACATTAAGAACAAGGACAAAACATTTACAGAGAGAGTCAGTAGTCAATTTAGACATATGGTCAACAATGCTTAGGTGGCCGGATCTATAGTGCAAGGTGAGAGGACTATAGTCGGCTAGGTGTGATGGTACTGGTGGCGCCATCAGAGTGAAAATACGCGACTAATTAGGAGCGTGGTGTGGCTAAAACACGGAAATCACACTGAAAGGAGTTGACTTAGTGTGGCAGGGCGCAAGAAAATTGTTCTTACACTTTGGGTTATTAGCCAAGGCTTCCTGGAGGGAAGCGGTAAGGGGATGACCCTATGGGAGAAAAAGAGATAGGCTGTAGGGGTTAGGGACCTGTGAGGAAAGTAGCGCTTACCCAGTTTGTTGTTTGGAGGCTTGTCAGGTGTCATACTCAGTCTTTCTGGTCAGTGCCTGCCTTGTACCTGTTGTCCTGCCGTCGTCCTCCGGTAGAATGAGCCGGTCGGCGTTTGGGCTTTTTATACTATGGTTAACAAGGTAATGATGAGCACCTGTGAGAATAGTAAGGGTGGAAAGACTACCCCTTTGTGTTGTTGCTGTTCATGCTTGTGGTTTGCACACTAGTCTCTCGTGCATGCTCAGTATATCAGCGCGATTGCTATGTTGTTGCTCATGCTCATGATTTGCGCACTAGTTTCTCGCACTTGCTCAGTTTGAATGCGTGATTATAATGCAGGTGATTTGTACTCTAGTCTTTTGCATATGCTCAGTATGATAGCGCGATTGCATTAAGGTGCATGTAGCAACTAAAATATGCCGCCGTTGGTACGGGGAAAGGGGCAACACCCGTGTTAGGTGTGGCGTGGTCTTATCTGCGCAGGCGCGAAGGGATCAGCGTTGGCTATGTATGCGCTAATATTGGGGAACATGCCTGTGGGACGCGCCGCCTCCCAGAGTGGTTCGGCCCGTTAATCACTGCTTAATGCGCATGCGCTGCTAGGCGCTGCGCGCTAAAGTTGACATGGCAGTATTAGGGGGGTTGAAGCATGTGCCCATGATTATGGCAGCCTAGTGGTACACACAAGGGGGAGCATGATCTATGTCTATGTACAGAGGGACTATGGCACGGGGGACTAACCACTGTACACAGGCGAGGTAATTGTGACTAGTCTAGGGTGTGACTGAATTCCACGGTATGGCGTCGTTGAGGCCATTGGTTTGGGTGGATAGGCGATATATCCAACGTTGTTCCTTGCTGAGTAATTTCTTCTCATTATCCACTGCCAGTTCTGGTAGTTGTTCGATGATGGTCCAGGTCAGGTCATTGGGGGTGTGTCCCTGGGTGATGAAATGACTGGTCAGTTTACTAATGTTCTTCTTGCACCTGATTGTGCTCCTGTGTTCTGTGACTCTAGTTCTTATTTTGCGGGCGGTCATACCGATGTATCGGAGGCCGCAGCTGCAGGTAAGTAGGTAGATCACGTTACGTGAATTACAGTTTGTGTGGCTGCGTTGAGTCCACACTTTGTCTGGTTCTAGTATCAATGTTTTCGTATGGCTGGTAAGATGGCACACGCTACAGTCATTGCATGGATAATGTCCAGAGATTTTAGGCAGGCCCCACGCATTCAGGATAGTGTTGGGTTCTCTATTGGTCAGGGGTCTGGGGCGGGTGCTCACGAGTTGGTCTTTCAGGTTGTTGCACCTCTTGTAGGCAAACCTAGGGGTTTCCCATTGTCGTTGTCCAGAGTTTAGGATTTTCCAGTTTCTGAGTATGAGCTTCGCCGCCTCATTGGAGGCTGTGTTGAATGTGGTGACACACGTGATGGGTTGGTCACTCTTGTCCTTGGGTACAGTTTCCAGGAGGGCCTCCCTATTTTGGTTCCTGGCTCTTTTCTTGGTTTTGTTAATGATGGCCCGGGGGTAGCCTCGTTCCTCCAGTTTCTTAGACAGGTCTACCGACTGATTTTTGTAGTCGGGTTCTTGAGTGCAGTTTCTGCGTATATGCAGAAATTGCCCAAATGGTAAGTTTTCCCTTAAAGGGCGGGGATGGAAACTTGTGTAGTGGAGGAGTGAGTTGGTATATTTTGCACATTTTTTGTCACTTATGAATTTTGAAAATGGTCATAGATCTTCAAGAAGCAAGTATCATAGATGTGGCTTGTTCTCCCATGTTTTTATTGGGGTGCACATATATGTATTTGGTTGCAATTAATGGCAAATACCAACTCTGCAATGGCCAGTTGCAAGCCCAGCTGCGAAAGCCTGAGGAATTATGCGTGGGGCTAGGTCCCTCTGTGAGAAACTGGGTTGCAGTACTTCCCCCACTTTTTGCCTGAGTTTTGACGCAAATTTGACCTGGGTGTACTAGGTCCCTGCTAACCAGGATCCCAGGACCAGTGTTCTCTCATAAAACTGTATCCCAATTTGCACAACTTCAGCAACCACTAAAAGTCCCTAGTAAATGGTACCACTGGTGCTTAGGGCATTGGGACTGAAGAGGGTCCACTTGGTTGTGCCACCCTAGGTGTAAACTGCAAACTGCCATTGCAGGCTGCGTGTCTTGGTGCAGAGAAAACTGAAGAGTTGACATGGCACACATTCCTGTGTGCCATGCCCACAGACATTGCATGAGGTCTAGGTAAGTCACCCCTACTGCAGGCCTTACATACAGGATGCACTTTATCCCATGTGTGGACATAAGACCCCCTGAAAACCTACCAAGCAATTGTGTGGTCTCTGACTAGTGTAAGCCAGTCTGCCACCACCAGACATGTTTCTGACCTCATGGGGTGAGAACCAGTGCTCAAAGGCCAGGAACAATGCCTGCTCTGGGCGGAGGCACTTCACAGGAATGGAATTCCAAGGTGGGAAGCTTCAAAGGAGCAGCATCCAAGCAAAAAGAGGTACATCGGCTCTGGAGGGTCAAATCCGTTTCCCCAACAAGTTTGAAGACCCCAGACACCATGCCACACCAATTCTGGGGGTAACGGACCCCCTGCAACCTACACTGAGATGAAGAGTCCAATCCAGACTCCAGCTGCCCAGGAAGCAAGCACCCATCGAGGGACGTCGAGACCCCTGAAACTCACTACGCGAGTGGCACAACTGTCCTGGAATGGTCCCTGCAACCTGCCTGCCTCTGACGTGAAGACATCTTGACGCACACTGCCCGGCTGACCTAATTGCTCTGCACCCAGCCGGCCTAGCCTGGGTACTGATGAATCAGCTGTGGTCCTGAGGCCCTTGCGACCTGCTCCCTCAAGTGGGACCTCTCTGACTTACCTTTAGGTCCCCCTGTGTAGTGTGTTCTCTGGTGCCCCCCTTCTCCGTAACGCCTGCTACCATCTACCTCTGCATCCTGCTTCCGGCTGAATCTGGGATGCTTCCGACAAACCGCTAGTGGAACACTGAACATGGCCTTGCTACTTACCTAAATCCAGAAGGTGAACCTCGAGATCCAACTGTACAATTTTATATGCATTTTCCTAGTTTCTCTAATAGACGTCTATAGTGTATAATTGTGCACAAGTGTGTTATTTTGCGAACTTTGCAAATTAATATCTTATAAAGTACTTACCTTTTAGAATGCAGTTCTTGGTCCGAAATTATATAAAAATCAATGTTATTTTTGCAAATTGGCCTCTGATTTATTCTTGAGTGTGTCTCATTTATTGCCTTTGTGAGTACAACAAATGCTTAGCACTACCCTCTGATAAGCCTAACTGATCGCCCACACACCCACAAATATAGTGTTGGTATTATCTACTTTTGCCTCTGTATACCAATCTGGGATCCACTGGACTCTCTGCACAGTGTAGCTGATTTTAGTACACTACATAGAGAGCCAGCTTCCTACAACCCTACTATTAAAAAAAATCCTACCTACAGAAACGTCGACCTGGCCTTGGGGACAGAGGAATCTCCTTCAGGGAGATCTATGATGCCTTGTGGTGAAACCAGATACCTCTAAGAAGCATTAAAGCCAATTCACTTGCTTACACCCAAGACCATCACCATCGTGGCATGGAACATGAGGCCCATGTACAAGACAGCCCAAGAGGCAGCGAAGGTGAAAAAATACAACCTTGCCCTGCTTGGCATCAGCGAGATCAGATGGACACAGTCCAGAAAGAAAAGACTCTAGGAGGAATGCTGCTGTATTCTGGACACCAGGAAGAGTACGTCCCACTTACTGGGAGAGTGTAGCAGGGATGCTGATGCCCGCAGCCTACAGAGCTCTGATTGGATGGGAAGTCCACCGTTCCAGAAATATCACAGCGACCTTCCACACAAAGAAAAAGAGAATCAACATGAATGTTATCCAGTGCTAGGTACCTACAAATAAAAGTAAAGAAGAGGAAAAAGAACAGTCTTACAACAGGCTCCAGTTCATCCTAGAGAAATACCTTTAGAAAGACATCACCATACTGATGGGGACCTCAATGCCAATATTGGAAGAAACAACACTGGGTACGAGGAAGTTATGGCCCACTATGGCCTTGGAGACATGAACGAGAATGGTGAGTGGCTGTCAGACCTCTGTGCACTGAACAGTCTGATGATAGGCGGTAGTACATTCCCACACAAAAGAATAAACAAGGCACATGGTGTCACTAGACCATTTAACCGAGAATCGGATCGACCATGATTGCATTGCCAAGAAGGTCCGGAGGTCCCTGCAGGATGTGAGAGTGATGAGAGGAGCAGACGTAGCATCAGACCCATCACCTTGTCATGGCCAGGTTAAAGCTGAAGAAACCATGGAGAAAGCTGAAAAACCAATACCAGTGACCTAACACTACACTCAGTAACAAGTTTCAAGTCCTGCAAGAAGTAGAGGATGGCAGAGACCCGTAGAAATCCAATAGGTGAAGATCAAAGAAATAGTGACTTGAACCTGCCAGGGGGTACTGGTTCCTAGAAACACTAGCATAAAGATCCATCAAGACTCTGTGCAAAATGCAAGCTAGAATGGAAAATAAAGCTGCAGTCAACACCAGCCAAACAAAAGCAGAAAAAGTGAACCATCGAGGCGAATATGCCCAAACCAACAAGGAAGCAAAGAGAAGCTTAAGAGCAGACATGCGAAGATTCATCGATGGTCTTGCAACAGAAGCGGAGAAAGCAACATGCCATGGAAACTTGAAAGAACTTTACGACATAACAAGGAAACTCTACGGCAGATACAGCAAGCCAGATAGACCTGGAAACGACAAAGCTGGTAAAGCAATCATGGGTAACGAAGGCCAACAACGAAGATGGTTGGAGCACTTTGAAGACCTGCGGAACCAGCCAATGCTGCAGTCTCCACCAGACATACAGCCAATTGATAAGGACTTGACAGTCGACTGCAGTGGACCAACCAAGGAAGAAATGAGGCAAGCCATCAAACATCTGTGAAATGTGATGGCAGCATGACCTGACATAATTCCTGCAGAGGCATCGGAGGCAGACATGGAAACATCAGCAGACATGCTCTATCCCATGTTTGGAAGGATCTGGGAAGAGGAAAGGGTGCCATCAGACTGGAAGGAGGGATAGCTGATCTGGATGCCCAAGAAAGATGACCTGAGTAACTGCACATACTACAGCGGGATAACTATCAACCCCAGGCAAAGTATTCAACAGAGTCGTTCTGAGCAAAATGAAGGAACAAGTTGACGCTCCGTTGTGAGTCCAGCAAGCTGGCTTTCCCAAAGATAGATCCTGCACAGACCAGATTGTAACGCTGTGCATCATCATTTAGCAGTCGATGGAATAGAACTCTCCTCTCTCTGTCAACTACATCAACTATGAGAAGGCATTCAACAGCATGGACATAGGGACCCTTTGGAAACTCCTCCGCCACTACGGTGTGCCAAATAAGCTCTTCCGAATCGTCAGGGACTTTTACGAGTTGTTGACCTGCAGGATAGTCCAAGGAGGACAACCCACAGAAGCCTTCGAAGTGAGGACCAGAGTCCGCCAGGGTTGTTTGCTCTCACCTTTTTCTCTTCCTGCTGGCCATAGACTGGATCATGAACACATTGACAGCAAGGAGGAAAATGGGATCCTGTGGACCCCTTGGATGCAGCAAGGCAACCTAGACTTTGCAGACGACCTGGCCCTACTCTCTCCAACCCATCTGCAAATGCAAGAGAAGACGGACAAAGTGACAGTCACATCAGCACTACTTGGCGCAACATTCACAGGGGGGAAAAACCAAGATTCTGAAGGCTGATAACGGCTAGCACAACTGCATTCACTCTTTCAGGCGATGCACTGGAAGAGGGGGAGGTCTTCACTACCTGGCCACTATCATAGACCAGGGCGGCACAGACCATGGCAAGGCAAGAAGCAGCAAAGCAAGGGCTGCCTTCATTCAGCTAAAGATCTGGCGCCCCAAGGACCTAACAATGCAAACCAAGATCAGGCTTTTTAACACCAATGTAAAATCTGTACTTCTGTATCGAGCAGAAACTTGGAGGAAAACGGTGACCACACCTAACAACTTCCAGACCTTTATCAACACCTGTCTGAGGAAAATACTCCAAATCTGCATGCCAGACACCATCGGCAACCACAACCTTTGGCAGCAGGCTTTGCAACTGCTTGCTCGTGAAGGAAACATGAAAAGAGGCTGGTGCTGGCTAGGTCCCACCCTCTGCTAGCTAGCATCAAACACCACCAGGCAAGCCTTCACATGGCACTCTCACAGGGAAAGAAAAAGAGGAAAGCCAAGAAACTACTGGCGTCGAGGCCTTGAGGCTGACTGCAAAGAGATGGGTTAAACCTGGAGTCTGACTGAAAGAAAAGCCCTGGACAGAGATGGCCAGAGTGTTCAGCTTGATGGCCTATACACCAGGAGAGGTAGTAGGCATAAGTAAGAATGGCGAATACCCATATGCCAACAGACACGAATCAGAAGGCTGACTCCCGATTTTAAAAAGCAAAAAAATAAAGTCTTTATTCTTGCTGTCCCCTGCAAAAATTGCCTATGTTTCAGTGTTAGTCAGTTGGGAAAATATTCCCATGATTTATTTATTTTTTGGTTTGGATTTTTATTTTTAAATATCTCCCTCTTACCTGTTTCCAAATGATGGACTGTATGAACATTGTAAGAAGAAATGTGTCTCCTGGGTGCCGTTTCAGATATTTGTTAGTGATGGAGGGGCATTGGTTATTTAGAAATGTTTCAAATACAAATTCAAACAGGTCAGCATGCCTTAAATGTTAAAATTCGCTTTCATTTACTTGTGGCAGATTTCTTTTGTTTGCACAGTTCTATTGGTGGTGTGTGGTTTTTTTTTTTTATTTATTTTTTTTTTTTCTTCTTAAGCCAACGTCATAGCATTTGATGAAATGATAGCATCGTAGTAAACCTGCCTTGTTCAACAGGTTCATAGATTTGCCTTTTTATTTTTTTTTCCTACTGTTGCTATGTTATCATTATTGTGACTAGGACAATGCCTCGAGTCTAACAAATCAAACCCAAGACTGCAAGGAAGCTTCAAAAGGCGAAGAAACAATCCGTGCCAGTTTGTGGTTTAGTGGTTGGAAACCAGTCCGTCCACTTAAATATAATGCTTTGCTTTATGTAAGAACAACAAAATGATTTTGTAATCTTGTGCCACGTATGCAGGGTGTGGTACACAATGGGGAAGTTCCTGTCCCGTCAGAATGGCTAAGCAGTCGAGAAATGTGGGCCTGGTGAATGTCAGTACATATACTTATCTTTACTACTCGCGTTGCAAAGTCAACCTCTAGAATCATTAGCACTGGTTGTGGGGAGCAAGCTTAGGAGACGAAAACACAGAGTGCAAAGACCTCCATTCTGAAAGTTGCTTTCATTTTCAGCAGTCGATACTCCAATTTCTGGATAGTCTCTGAAAACTTTTTCGAAGTCATACCTCTGGGAGCTCAGTTAAATTATTCGACAATACCGCATAAGCAATCGGCTGACACTGCAGCAATACGTTTTCCAGGGTGCATTTTTACTGCATCGTTACTAGTTCCGCAACTCAAAAGGAGTATAAATACTGTCATTTTCCCCTCTCCAGAGATGTAGAACTCAGAATATGCAGTTTTTACCCCCACAAAACATGCAGATTTTACTTGGAAAAATATATGCATGATAAAACTTATCTATGTTTTTAGTCTTCCACAAATTGTAATCCCAATTCATGCGCAAACTCCTTTTTGTGTCAGCGTTGTGATATACTAGCTAAATCCGAATGAGGGCCATAAATATGGATGGACGATTAGTGGACTTTGTGTTTTAGTTAAAAGTGCCATACGTTTGCAGTTTGGGAAATTGCTGTATTCTGTCATGTTCTGTTTTTATTCATTATGTTATCACTATCTACCCGGTGTCCGTTCTATGCCCCTTCTGGTCACGCTTTGTGTCTTGCGTATCTGTAGTGTCACATGCGTTTTGTCTTCAGTGTGCATTCCTGATTTCGTGGCCATTTAGAAAGCTGGGAAACTGTATTGCTGACTGGACTGCATGGCGCCTGGCCGCGTGCCCAATAAAGTTACCTTTCAATTTACTGCTGTGCTGGCCTTTGGACTTTCTACATATCAGCAAGATTTTCGTTCTAGGCCCTTATCTGCTTCTCTTTTTCATTTCATCGACTCCTTCCTGTGCATCAAGGCTGTTTAGATGTTGTCCTGTGTTCAGTCTCCATAATCATTGACACACGCTGAGAGACCACAGCCAATATTAATCCTGCATTATCAACAACTCTGAATCTGGACTTCCATCCAAGTCAGTCAGTGGTGATTTAGAAGAGCTGTTTGGTGTTAACTGAACCGCTCTGGTAAGCCTACAGACTGTTTCCGGCTATATTGCTATTTGGCTTGGGTGGAGCCTGTTTCATTGCTATTTCTACTACTACTGCACTACGTGACTTGAACACTATGGCTGCTCTGCTGCATTTTAGATGAGAGACCTTGTTTTTCACCAGATAAAAACTTCTTACCTCTTTGTGTACTGGAATGTCATTGTCTTGTTACTAAACAAAACCCTTCAGCATTTTAAGTGTGAATTTATATTTTGCTTACTTTACTTTTTAATACTGTTAGCATCACCACATGTTACTTTCAATATTTAGTGCAATCAATCTCCTTTTTCTCTTGACACTCCTGGTGAACCATCTACGAAGTGGAGCTCATGGATAAAATTATTTAATAACTATTTAATTGCCATGGTTAGTAAGAATTTTTATGTGGAAAAAATAAGTTTTATTATTGAAATTGCTTGGAAAAGAGTCCCAAAATGTGTTTTGGTACATGTTCCTCCCTGCCAACTTCTTGTTGGCACAACGACTGGTGATTATAATGGTTGTCAGGAGGATATAGATACACTTAAACTACAATTTAAAGACGAGGCTCACATTGTTTTGAACAACATAAATGTTCTTCTGATCAACAAATGCCAAATTAACCAATCGATGCATACGTAGCAGTTTTTCGCATTTTGGTATCTCAGTGTGATTTTGGTGGAACCTTAGACTTGTATTTTTGAGATCAGATTGTTGTACATTGGTACAACAGGAACATTCAAAAGCAGTTGCTAAGACACAGAAACCCGCCAAAACTTACGATTGACTTTGTCAAAAGTGTGGCGATTGCATTTCGTAAATTAATCAGAAGGGAAACGTTCTAATGAGGACGTTTGTGTCATCAGATACAAACTAATTTCAGAAAAAGTTAATGAAAAATCAGAAAACAAATTGAACATCTGATGTTGATCTGAAGTACATCTTTCAAATTAAAAACACTTCCCAGCACTAGGAAAAGAGCTTTTTAAATGCAGAAGTGTGGGGCATTTTGCATCTGTATACAATAATAACTTCAAGAAAATTAGTGTCATGCAAGATGTTGAAGACTATGATACCGAAAGCAGTATCAACATGATTCTCCGTATCAAAGATCAAGATGCCTGGAACAATCCCCATATTGAAACAAAATCCTTGTTAAGAACATTGATTCTGAAACCTGTGTTCTTCCACGCTATTGGCTTCTTGATTGATAATGTGCAAACTATAGTATTAGTAGATTTGGGTTCTCCTTATACAGTTTATTTATTTTTATTTCTGTATTATTTTTTACACACACACCACACAACCCCCGTTTTCATATTGTGGTAATTCCATTGATGTATTACGGGGTTTTCATTGCAGATATACAGATTAAATAGAACCTCTGTCAAGGAAAAATGTATGTGCCACACCAATGCTAAAATGTATTCGGTTGGAGGCATCCAGGCTATACAGGTGTGACTTAAACACATAATAGATATATTATTACCTGGTTTTAATCAGTGAATTATTATACTGATTGTACTTTACATCCGTTTGGAAATATTTTTATTAATACATTAGGGAGAGCTAAGGGGTTTTCACATGAAATCAAACTGTTAAACACAACATGAGAAATGTATCTATGACTGTGCACAGGGAGCTGTCTGATTTATTGCTGAGGAATGAGTTTTACAACCAGTTGAGTCATCACAGGGGGTATCTCCCATAGATTTGGTAAAAAAGGAAGCAGGAGATTTAAGATTGTGTGGATTTGTGATATCTGAACAAGCCAATCTTGGTAGATTGCCATCTTCTTCCTAAAATGCAGGCTATATTTTCCAAAATGAGAGAGACTACTATTTGACCACCTTGACCTTAGGGCAGTTAATCACTAGATCGAATTAACTGATAATTGCAAACATCTTCACAACATTTTCACTCCATTTTTGGCACTTTGTTATTTATATATGCCTTTTGGTCTACCTTTGGCCGCTTATGTATTCCAAAGGATGATGGATTCCCTTTTTACGAATCGAATACAAAAGGGCTTGCAGCATTTCTAGGTGATATTATCTTAACGTCTGCCATTAAAGAAAAGAATATATTTCTCAATAAAGGGTTTTCTATACTTCGGGAAACAGGTTTGCATTTACAAAAAGGGAAATGCTAATTCTTAAAAGAAGATGTTTAGTGTCGAGGACATTCAATCTCAAGCAACAAGTTAAGACCTAGACAAGGGTTGCTCTAAGCGATAATGAAGTCCCTATTCAAAAGAGCAGTTGTAGTCCTTCTCAGGCCTTTGTGAATACTGTTCTAGATGTGTTGAGGATTTTCTTCACCTACTATTGCAGTGTGCAAATTGTTAAAGAAAAACACAAAATTAATTTGGTCTGATGAATTGACTAAGGATTTTAGCAAGATCAAAACTTTGATCCTGAATGCTCCAGCACTCATTTCTTTCTTGTAGGAAATTGTTTGTATTGCTACAGTTGATGCCAGTGGTATTGGTCTGGGGACTGCTCTCTCTCTTCTTTGTCTAGGTTAGGTAGAAACCGTGAACCTAGGATTGCTTGTTCATCAAGATTACTTTCAGTTACAGTGAAACGTTACTCCACTATTGAAAGAGAGGCAGTAAGATGCATGTGGGTGGTTGAACACTTCAAAGCATTTCTTTGGGCAAAATGTTTTATACTTAGAAAAGACCACCAATTTAAGTATTGTCAAGCAATTGAAGAGGTATTGCAGCTTTCAGGCTAATTCACATTTTGTATCAGCTGTATAAATTCAACTTTGATGTTCAATTCATTTCACGTTAAGAAAATGCTGGAGCAGACTGCCTTTCTAGATAGGCTAGTGATTGTTTTGGTGAAAATGAAAATTGCCTGGAGCAATGCGTCATGTCAAGTGTTTCTGACATATTGGAGTTAGATCAGATTAAAATTTCAGAGAAAGATTGATGAAGTGTCATGGTAAAGGACACTATACTTCTGTGTCTACAAATTAATGGTTAGCACATGGCCCAGAGAAGGAACTCTCTCACGTGAATTACATGGTTTTTGGAAAGTGAAAGAGGAATGATCTATTAAGTGAGATTCTGTTACAAGAGGTGACATATTTGTTCCATCTGGTATTAGATCCACTATTTTTCCAGTGGCGCGTAAGGAAAACTTAGGTGAGTCAACTACCAAGAAGCTTATCAGAATTAGATTTTGTTTCAAAGTGTGAGACAGTCATAAGCAATTCTATGAACAGGGCCGGTCTAGGATTTGTGGGGCCCTGGGCAGGATAGGAACATGCAAGGCCCCTCTAATGTGCATAAAATGTAATGTTAAAGGGAGTGACGTCCTAGGAAGTGTCAACTGACCATTCATTTTCTGACAGTGTTGAAGAGGCTTTGCAAGAAGTGGATATCACTGAGACGGCTACCATTTGGGCAGCCAATATTGCGGTTTGCTAGCAGCATAACCACCACTTGTTAATTTTAACACCACTAAGCTTCACTGCGTCCGTTCAGCACGTCCCATCTGTAAAAGTAGCTTTAGAAGCCCCTCTGGGGATTGTAGTCCTAATGAGATATTGATAGTAAGAGGAATGGTCCTGTGGACTACAACCTCTAAGAGAGAAGTGCTCTGAGTCTTCAATGCATTCGAGTCATTGGTCTCTGTTCCGTTCTGGCAAGTGACTACTAAACTGGATGTACCATCAGCCCAGAGTGATGCCAGTAACAGTACCCATGCTCCTCTCCAGTGAAGGATGCCGCCGTAGTCCTAAATAAAACAGGATATATAGGGTCCTATTGTGAATATGTCACTAATCCAAGCAGAGCGCTCATTTAAAGCTGCTTTACAGGAAGGGCCTTTCTCGGCTGACTCAAACTATTGTACTTTAGTAACCCCCTTCCCCTTCCCCCCCCAGCCCTCAACTCCTCCGTTCTGTGAGAAAGTGGAGAGCATAACCCCGGTACAGAGATTGTTGCTTTTATGGTGCATCGCAGACAATCGTTTCTGCACAGTGCTCTTTGTGCTTTATTGTACGGTCCAGGCGCATGGGTTTACGGTGAGTGACAACCAGTTTGTAAACTATTAAGAGTGTTACTGCTCCTTAACATAATGCGCCATAACTCCACGCCAATGCCCATACACCTCTTCCTGCCTTACCTCTCCTGTTTCTTCTATTCCTCTGGTCTTTCTCCTTTCTCCTGTACCCTCTTTTATCTTATTTCTTGCTCCTCCTCTTTCTCACATTATCCTTCCACCCTCTGAAGTTGTCTTCCTGCCCCCCACCAATGCGCCGATCTCCCTGCCCCACAGCCCAATTCACACCTCTACAACTCCTGTCAAATGTGTTTTTTTTGGTTTGGTTTCTTCCTTGCCTTTCATTCCTCCCTATTGTTCCCACAATCCACCATGCCGTCCCCTGCTTTCCTAACTTCCCCCCCCACCTCCTTCCACTCACCCTCAGCCTCTCCTGCTTTCTTTTTTTTAATCTCCGATCACTTGCTCCCTTTTTGCTACTAAGGCTGCTTTTCTGTATCCACTCTTGAAGGCCCTATGCATTCTAAAATTCACGCACATGGTAGATCAGCAAGTAGCGTAACTCGCACTAAACAGTCATGTTTTGCTTGACCAGGTTATTTTATACAACGCCACTAGCTCTAAATCTTAAAAACGCAAGACCTGTAGCATTGCAAATGCTTGTTTTTGTTGTGAGCCCTGCAGGATGCTCTGCTTTTCCTTCATGCTCACTTCACACCTCAGGAGAGTTCAAGCATTGGCCTAACCGCTGTTATCATGTAGATGCAGCGATTAGGCTAAGAGAAAGAGGTATCAGTAAAAGAAAGCTGATACTGGCCAGAAACCCTGCCGTGCCCAGTCTGCCGCAGCTGAAAGTGA
The DNA here is from genome assembly GCF_964204655.1 of Triturus cristatus. Taxonomy (NCBI): domain Eukaryota; kingdom Metazoa; phylum Chordata; class Amphibia; order Caudata; family Salamandridae; genus Triturus; species Triturus cristatus. Next base: position 837,558,825 of record NC_140591.1, read on the forward strand.
TGAGGGAGTCATATTGACCTTTCAGCCATGGCAGCATGGCCCAGGAGAGGGGGGGGCCCGCCTTGGGTCTTTCACGCTTCACCATGACTGCGAACCCCAAGGGAGGGGGCTGCCCACCTGGAACTCGCACAATGGCACATTTTCAACAGGATGAAGGGCTCGTGGGGGGCCCCGTTGTAGTTAAAAGGCTGCGGGCCCTGGGCAGCTGCCCACACTGCCTATGCCTAGCGCCGGCCCTGATATGAATAATTGTTTGATTTGTTGTTTTAACTCTGATAAGCCTTTGAAAATGGATGTCCTACCCTTTCAACCAGTTCGGTACCCTGACAGACCGTGGAAACTTGTTGGAGGTGGAATAGGTCCATTTCATCACTTGAAAAGTGATTGGATTGATATAATTGTTATGGTGGACTATTTTTTAAATGGGTTGAATAGAAGTTTGTATTTAATACTGAGAGTTTCTATAGGGAGGGCTTTCCGAAAACCATTATTTTTGACTAAGGTGTACAATCCATTATGCTCCAAATGCAAAATCTTATGTTGAAACATAACGTTGATCACAAATGTACTTCACTATAGTTTCCAAAGTTGAATGGTTTGGTAGAAAGGATTAAAAGGATTATTTTTGAGGGGTTACAAATGGGATACTCATGTAAAATAAATGTCAGAAAATGTATTAGAGTAAAAAATTGGAATTATCATTTGGCACACTGACAAACTGGCGTGACCATAGATACGGCGCCAAATTGTCGAAGATCAAGATTAGTGAAAATGTTAGAGTTAAGTATCTTGTTTTCAGAGCTAAAGGCTGTTCGAAATTTATGCCTCCTAAACAAGTTTTTAAAAGTTCTAAAATGTTGGTGGTGTTAGATGGTTAGTGGTGGAGTTTATGTAGAGTGGCATTATCCACAGGAAGTTTGCCATCCACACAACATGTTTCCAAGGGTGTCTGATACTACTTCATCAACGAAAGAAGTGTCTGTCAGTGAACAAGAAATATCTTGTGAATTTAGAAGGTTGTTAGATCAAAGATCAGTAGGTCCTAATCAGCTTGACCAGGATGAGAGTTAAATATAAGAAAAGTAATAGGGGTATCAGAAGACCTGGTTATTGGAATGATATTTAACCGCCACTTCTCATCTCTTTAAATGTCCATGTATTTTCCTTACAAAAACGTTTTGTAGGTTTTCCTGTTCCATTTGGCTTTGTAATTTCAATGTATTTTCGAAAGCAGGAAGTATATGTCAATATTTGTTTCCCAAATGCCACCTTTGTTATTTCAGTGTATTTCTATAGCAGGAAGTATTATTTTAATGTTTGCTTTCCCAAAAAAGGGAGGGGTGTTGTGTTCTTTCAGGTTGTGAATTTATGTCTCATGTTCTCACCATCTGTCCGCTGTCCGTCTTATCTCCTGTCTGGACACTCTCTATGTGTTTTGTGTTCTGTTTCTATGTCCATCTGTATTGGCCTGTGTCATTTGCCTTTGTCTCCAATGTTTGGTGTTGATTTGTGGCCGATTGGGAAATTGTTTCCATTGCTGACTGCATGTCGCCCGGCTGCGGGGCACAATAAAGTTACCTTTCAACTTACTGTTGTGCCAGCCTTTGGAATTTCTTCAGAAATCAGTTATTTGACTGACTGGCCGTGCCATTTACACCAAAGTTTGATCAGCTGCAGCAGCGTCGTGCACTACGAGTGGGAACCTTTGGAGTGCCCTTAAAGTCTTTTTAAAAAAACAAAAAATCCCTGACTTCAGTGACTACTTTCTTACAGCTCACGTCCCAACTTTCTGCAAGTGGCAAATAATTTCTTGTTTATTGTGCGAATGATTACCTTCGAAAGTACAGTCTTTGACTGTTTAGTGCTGAGATCTGCTTTGATTGTTTTCATCATAATGAAAGAAAACTACAGAGTATATCATAGGAACCTAATGTGAAAATGTGGAGCGCTAACTAGAGAGACTAACTTTCAGCCTAAACATTAAAAAATTCCTGTAGGAGAGATCTATACACTTAACATAAACTTAAGGAAAGGACGAATCGCATAACGCAAAATAAAGGTGGGGGGGGCCTCGAACTCGCATGTCTCCCAGATATACATGGGCCTTTGGCTAATTTCTGGGTCCCCTGAAGTGTACCCCTCCCCCCTTCGCTGTTACCAGCGTTGTAATCCTGGACACGGTGCATGATTACTTAGTTCCAATATAAATTGCAAATATTCAAATTGCTGAACAAATATCTGCACTTTTTGTCCACACTTATAGCCTCACCTAGGTTTTATTAAGCACATTGAAGCCTTCTGGGTTTTCAAGTTGTCTTGTATTTGGTATGCACTAAAGTACTACACCTGCACACCTATTTAGTTCAAAATATTATCTCATTTATTAAAAACATTTAACAAATTTTACTTTGTTGTGGCATGAATCTCCATATTCAACATCTTGCATCTAATTTTTAGCATGAATTTTCTCATAACAGTTCGTTTTTTGAAACATCCCCAAATTACATTTCATAAAAACATCACAATAATAATACACAATATTAACAAGCATTTGCAATGCAATAGGTCTCGCAGTAACCCGAGTTTAAGCTAATGGCATTGTAAATGACAATGCCTCTTATTTGTTTTTCGAGTTTGTAGGCCCTCCAAGACCTGACCCCCAACCTCATCCCTAACCTCAAATGCTCACTACAATCCCTGAAAGTGCTACAACCAGGACATCACTCTTCTGTATAGTGTCACAGATTTATGAGGAGCGAAACTGGGGGCTAGGAGGCATCTATCCATAAAAGCACAAACATTTGTTTCTGAAAGTCACTAAAAAGGACTTAAAAGGCACTGTTTTGCGTTTAAAAACCAGCATTGGCATAGCCAATAGGTCTTGCTTTTGGGACCTTATAAGTATGTAGTTATGCAGCACAATATCCCTGGTGCAACAACATCAACTGTTGCATGGCTAAACACTTATAAGGTCCCAAAAGCGAGACCTATTGGCTATGCCAATGCTTGGAGGTGAGGTAGTCGAGGAGGTGACTTACTGGATAGAACACAAGAAAAGCAAGTGGTTCTCAGAAGCCTAGACTGCTATGGATCAACAGGATTGGGCTGCACCCATAAACTTAGTATTTTCCATTATGGAATCTCCTGCCTGAAATGCAGTGTACCATCTTTAAAAGCGAACTACAAGTTCTATAACATGTGGTGTTTTGCATACACAGATGGTCTATATACTGCATTGAGAAAATTAATTATTTTGCTATCACAAATTCATATGGAGAACCAGAGGGAGCCAGACATTGCATATTGGAGTTGTTAGAGGACGTTTGTATGACACGGAACTGCAGCTTCTGTGGCCTGTATGGCCTAAACTTGTCTGAACTGTAACAAGTCAAAACGTGCATGCATGGCTGGAAGAGTGCATTGGACTAAAGCGAAGCGAAGCAAAAGAACCAGGCGATTCAACGACACCTGCAACTAAAAAGGGCAAAATATCACGGAAACTGGAACAGTTCAACTTGTATTGATGCTCAGGTGGGAGACAGAGCAGAGTTCAATGGTACCAACTGTCCACCATGCCTTCATGCCGCCAAAGAGCAGAATGCACCAGCTGGGGAAAGCGAAGCAATGCAAACAATGACAACACACTCTTGCAGGCAGCTGCATGACAGACAAATTAGGTGTACCCATTAACCATCACAAATTGAACCTACACATAGGTGCTTCAGGCTGCTTGTTAAATGCACGCCATAGAGGGAGCCACTAGCGAATACACCATACATCTGTGTTTTAACACTACAAGGGATCTGTGACGGGTCAACAAAAGCAATAGACTTACAGAAACGTCAAACAGATGAAAGTGGTTTCAAGCAGCAATTCCAACGCAAAACACCAGCAGAGCAGACACAGGTAAAGGTAAATTGCCAACATTTAAGAACGCCGCATAGAGCCCTTGTAGCAGAAAAAAAGGGGTACATTTTCCACTCTATCTGTACTGTAGAAAGAGATATATAAAAAGCGCGCACCCCACATGTAGTGTCTACAGTTATTACAGCAGTCAAAAACACATTGCGGAGATGAACGACCAAATCAGCCACACATTACAAGAGCACTAAGTAAGAAGGTGTAACCGAACCAATCGATTTTTACGTTTTATGTTCGCTCAGCTCAACACAAAAACCTAAAGGGTTTTGGAGCATTAACAACAAATGTTTTCCTCACACTCTGGTCTGACCTCGCACGCCAGGCTTTTATTGCATTTGCTGTGACTCGCTGCTTTCCTATTTTTTTGTCATAAAATGGCAAATCCACAAACCCAGAAATATAAATAGCCGCTGCCTTGGAGACGAGAGGGTATTCTCGTTTTTCGCGGTACTGAACCCAGCGTGGTATTTTGGTTAGTGCGACGTGAAGTCGTTGCATGGGAATGCTGTTCGACTGCTCGGAAATATATCTGTGGTTTGTTTTGGTTCTGGCTGGCGGCGCCTCGGCCATAAATGAAAGATAAAGGGAGAGACTGCGGCATGGAGCGCGAGGCAGAGGCGGGCTTGTAGAGGGAAGAGAGTGCGCGGGGGGGCAGATGGTCAAAGAGAGAGAGAGACCGGCAGCAGACTCAAAGGAGAGAGAGCGCACGGGAGGGGTAGAGGAGTGAGAGAGAGACAGTCAAAGAGAGAGTGAAGCTGAGACAGGCAGTCCAAGAGAGGGAGAGAGGCAGTCACAGAGAGAGGCAAGCCAGGCAGTGGTTAGTGAGAGAGGCAGAGACAGGCAGTGGAGTGAGATAGAAGCATAAAGAGAGAGCGAGAGAGGAGCGAGGCCAAGTAGAAAAGACAGGCAGACAGAAAGTCAACGGAAGAGAAAGAGAGACAGGCAGTCGAAGAAAGAAAGCGAGAGACATTCAGCAGAAGAAACCAGCATTAACAAGCATCGGCCGTAAAAGCGAAAGTCATTGCGATCACTCTGAAAGTGAAAGTGATCGCGATGACGCGCTAAAGCACGCTAGGGATGCGCGCGCAGCAGCGGGGGGAGGGGCGGAGATGGTGCAGAAGGCTGGCGCAGGGAAGGCAGATGGCTGGGCGAGAAGGGAGGGGGGAATGCGGGGAGCAGCTGTGCTTGTGCACTCCAGCTTGTAGCCAGCACAAAAATGTGGGTAGCACTTTCAAAACCCACCTACTAAATGTCTCGCCAGGTCAGCACATGCGCTGGGTCAGGCGAGACCTAAAAAAGCACTGACCTTCTATGGTCTCTTAAATCAGCCATTTTGTTTTAACTGAGGTTTTAGCCTTTTTCTGCCACTTAGCAGTGAGATAAACGAGATCATCTGAGAGCAAAGCATGGCTTCTGTGATGTTCTGCGAGAGTATTTAAAATTCAGGAAGGCCCGTTGTTTTATATGGCAGTTCCATTGCTAACAACTTATAAAATCATGCAGGAACTGCAGATGGTTCTGTTGTTGCATCCCTGATGATTCCAAATGCTCTTTTTCCTGCGTTAGTGAGTTTTGAATTAGTAATTTATTAGTCATCACTGAAGGAAGCTTTCTAATCTTGGTTTCACTTCTGTCAGTGCCCCCTTATCTCCATAACTATAAACACTTTTTAAATTGAATGTAGCAATTTCACGGTACAGCCTTTCCCGATAGTCAGTCATTATCTCTTGAGTCATTTTCCTGGCTACAAATAGCTTCTATTGTTAGTGCATGAAGATATCACCTCTACTGTGTTCACTCTAAATTGGCATTTAAGACTGTTTCATCTGTTGCGGGAAAAAAACTCAGGAACTTGTGCTTCAGCTAAGATTCATCCACATTTTGTAGTTATTTTCACATGTCCTTGAGGTCTTGAATATCAGGAACTAATTTACCTGAATGTTTCAGATCAGTGAGATCTGCATTACCACAGTGGGATCTGTTTGATTCCTACGAGAATGTAAAAAGTCAGTTCATTGTGTCCTGGGTAATAGAGAGTGCTGTCAATGATGCTTTGCTTCTTAGCTGATCATTTACAAAACTGTTTTAATATTTTTCCAGGACCCACTCTAGTTAAAGTTATGCCCTCCATTATGAACTGAAATTGCTAAGAATTTCATGGTCCAGTAATATAATTGCATTCCAAAGCAGTGAAGCAATAGTTACAAGACTTAAGGATGGGTTAATGCTCAAGCATCAACGGTATTGACAGTTCAGCTGTTGGATTTGCTTCATAAAATCCTGACATGGTTAATTTACCTCCATAAAGTACTGGAATTTGCTGCCATGAAACCCCTTGATGTATTCCGGGACATAAAGGGTCAGACATAAAATGTTGTGCACCTAAGTTCTAATTTGAAACACAAAAAACTGAAATTGTGTTAACAAAATGCATATCCTTATTTACATGTTTAGAATTTTGAGATTTTTAGGAAGGCAAATCAAATTCAAGTTTATTTGGTTAATTCAAATTAAAAACCCATAAATGCAGTAAACCAATCCAAAAGTATTAACTATTGATCTAAAAATGTTTTGATTTTGCATCTCATCCTTACAACTTTTGAAATTTCAACTGTCTGCCATCGTGAAGTTAAAAACGTAGAATTTGCAAAGGAAGAGTTATAAAAATAAGATCAATAGCACATCAAGTAGGGCCTACCGTGTATATCGTGCTTTAAAAGCCAGATACAGTGCCACCTGCCTTTGTTTCTAGCTTATTCAAGTAAGGGGCAGAACGGTAAAAATGTGCATAATTAATTCAGTCACATGGTCCTTAGCAAAGGTCAGCTTGAGATATTAAATTACTCATTTTCCTATCACATCACCAACTGGCAAAACTCCTAATCTCACTCTGGCATAAATTGATCGAGTGTAGGTGGGTGACATTTCTATTGGCACGACAGACCTTGCCTGTGGTTGTCGATAATATGAGCTTCTAGTTAGAGTTCACAATCGATTCATGGAACCTGGACTTGGACTGAACTATAAATCCATCACTTGCATTTAGTGTGTGTGGCGGTGAGAGCCACATTTCAGGAATATCTAAGTTACTGCACCAATGCTTTATGGGTTTAATCTATGAAAGCAATAGGGTGCTCTCCCTAGAAAGAAGATCTCTTACATGGTGTCTTAAAACCACACCATTGGGGTTAGCCCAGAGCAGTATTAATAAAGGCAGAGCTTTAAGCTGAGCACAATGAGAATCACAATCTCCAGCTCGCATTAAGAAACCAGGCATAAAGTTTTTGGTTGAAGAACTGCAATCTAGACACTGTTGAATTCAAAATATTTATAGATGTTTTTTCCAGTTGTTTCTCACTTGCCTGATGCAGCAAATCAAATCCCGGGTAGTTCAACTATGTGTCTTGGCCAGAGCAATTCCATTGAAAAATAAACGTTTTCAACTTCTTCTTGGGGCCTACAGCCAGCAACATTGGTTTATGCATGTTATTAAGTTTACATTCAGTGCAGAACTTGTCAAACCTCGTAAAAAGAAACCCAAGTACATTTTCTGTCTCGCTGCATAGAACTGCATTAGCGGCATAAAGTAATATAGGTATATGGTCCGTTCCCAACGTAGGAATACAACCTGGAATTGCCATTATAACAGCATCAAGGCCATTGGTAAACCTGTTGAAAACATAAAGGTAGATGGAGTACAGCTGTGAAAAACGTCCTTTGTAATACCGAAGCCCTCATAAGATTTCAGTGAAAGCCATATCAGAAGAGTGGCACAAGACCCAGATGTAATATCCAGATCAGCTCCATCATGCTTGGGTCACACACACCTTTGCCTTCATGACGTTAAGGTTGGTTTACCACATCAAAGTTACTTTTATATCACAAAATGTTAAATAGATGGGCTGTTTTTAAGAGGCACATCTTCATCATAATAGCTTTCAAAAACATTTTTGGTCAACTGCCCCATAACCTTACAGAACATTGCCTGAGCCTTAATTAAGAGTCTTTGTTTCTCAGTCCACTCCTCAAACTCTGTGCAAGACAAGTCTCCCAAAGACTTTTTGAAGGCAAGCCAGGAGCAACATTGGGAAAAGTTCCCTGGGTGTAAGTTAACACCTTTTTTGGACCGTGCATGCGCTGGTGGCTGTGAGACATATTGTGGGCCTACCAAGAACATGCCGGGGCTTAGCACCCACCACTTACCATTGATTCGTTTTTCTGTCACTCTCACTTGTTTGTTTATTATTCAGTGGCTTGCTTTGTCCATCTTGTCCGTCCTCCCCCCGAAGCATTGGCAATGTATTTTTGTCCTTACACTGTTTGCTTTTAGGGACCTACTGTTTTTTTTTATTTTTTGTTTGTCTTTATCACTCCACAAGAGTGCAGGTGTGTTCCAGCTGTCTCACTGCTGTGCTTCTGTTCCCCCCTCCACACAGTTTTGCTCTCTCGCCATTGTACTTCTCCCAATCCTGTTCCACATTTCTCTGTTGCCTGTTGCTTGCTCTCCACCTTCCATGTTGCTCCACCCCCACCTTTTCCCTCCTCCCTCTCTCTAGCCCGTTGCTTCTCCTCCTAGATGGTGTTAGTTTTGTCTCTGACCCCGGGCCATGGTATACAACTAGACTTACATATTGCATTGGGAATTTTCAGATCAATGCCGAACCAAAATACAGGATCAGTACTATAAAAATCACCGGTACCTAATCCGGAACAGACGATTTCTAGCGTTTTAGGGCACTTTGGCTTGTTCAGCTTAAAATAAGGTAAACGTTTTTAATCTGGAAAGCAAATCCACTAAACTACGGATGCTCAATTTACAGCTCGTAAGGCGCTCGTCGATGGTGGCCTGTTCATGGCGTCCTATAGTTAACAATAGCACTTGCTTCTGTTTACCATGGGGCTGCTGGCAGGACGATGGGAGACAAGCCTCATGGGGCCCTGCACATAGGTTGCATGTGAGAAAAAGGCCTTAATTTCAAAATAAATTTGATTAAAAAACCGCTGCACCTTAGGTGTCCTACTCAGCACTGCTTTAAGAACCTGTTTTCCTTCAGAAAGGCTAATAAGCACGAATCCGTTCAAGTACAGGGAAGGTAGGGGACTCCCCTAAAACCATTACATTAATTGTAGCTAAGCTGTCATTCAAGGGGTTGCAGTTAAGCCTGTTTGATCAGTTTTACTGTCAGTAAAAACGAAAATATAACTTTAACTAGTTGGTACATTTAACACGTGTTGGATTGAATAATTCCACACAATTGTATGTTTATCATGATGTAGCACCATAGGTAGAAATGTAGACAAAATAATAATTATATTTTTTATATCATGAAATACCCAGTCTAAGCTCTGGAAACGGATGTTAACCCATTTTAGGGTAATGGATTAAATAACCACAGGAGGATGGAAGGCTGACTGTGGCTTGTTGGGATTCAGTATTTTGACTTTTCTTTTTAGTTCAAAAAACAAATTTTATTGAAGGTACAAAGGTGGCATTATACAGTATAAATTTTTAATCATAAAACAATATAGTGCATAAATATTCCAGCATAAAGATATAAATGAGAAGGAAATTTAAGAAGACATAGCAAAAGGAGAGTCAGATATGACGCAGTCCCTACTTAGAAGGAAAAAAAATTAAAAAAAACTAGAAAAACATCAAAAAGAGTCATGGACGTTTAAGAACTTCCTGTTGAGACGGACTTGGTGGGAGATGTTGCAGAGCACATTTATCAAAATTTTTTGTGACAGGTGACCATATCTGAATGCGCTTCACAGCCATTTATAAAGGGAACAAAAGGAATGTATCCAGTCTGTGATGATGACATACATCATACCACCAAGCTGTGTAAGAGATCTTTGTAAAGTCCTTCCAGTTTCTCGTTATCTGCTGAAAAGCAACTGCTATTAGTAAATCAACAATTCTAACATTAAGTTTGTAAATATCCCAAACTGGTGAAAGGCTTCCCAAAAAAATGTCCTTTACAAAGAACGGGATATTGGTGCCAAAAATTGGGTTAATTTGAGACCATACCTGTTTCCAAAATGTGCGTAGAAGTGGACATGAAAAAAGCATATGAAACAAATCAGCAACAGAGGATGAACAAGACCAACAAGTGCCTTGTACAATAGGGAATCTTTTATTTAAGGTGTGAGGAGATAGTAAAAGTCTATTGTAAGTGTAAAACAGTGTTTGTGTTAAACTAGCTGTTCTAGAGATTTTACGTATTTTAGTCCAGATCTTATTCCACAATGATAGGGTCCATACCACATTAAAATCTTGCTCCCAAGCGGATTCAGTCTTCGATTTTTGTCTTGGGATACCTCTTGATTGGAGGAGGGTGTATAGTACAGAAGCTTTGGGTTTAGTACGCAATAGAGTGGACAGGTCGGTAGGGGTATCAGTGATATGTGAAGTGTCGGAAACATTGGCAAATTGAGTAAATACATCAAGCACCGTACGACGGAGAAGATGATATTTAGGAAGGAGAGCGGCATGCAAGTTATATGACTGACGGAGCGAATTAAAGGAAACAAATTCATTATTTGAAAATAACTGATGGACCCAGATTAATCCACGTTGCCTCCAGGGCTTCCAATCAAAGGGTCTATTGTTTATCAATAAAGTTTTGTTGTGCCAAATGGAGGCTAGAAAAGACTCGAGTATCAGGAATTAAAGGGAGTAAAGGGGAAAGAAATTTGGAGGTAAATTTAAATAAAGGAGTGGAAAGTGTTTGGGGTTTTCGAGAAAAAGAGAGATATTCTTGAAAGGAAAAAGGGAACAAAAACGAAAGTTCAACTGATGTCCATAAGGGACAGTCCGCCGTAGGGTCAAGCAGCCAATAAGAGGCCTGTCGTAATAAAAAAGCTTTTTGGTAGACCGGAAAATTGGGAAAGTTAACCCCACCCTCCCATTTAGGACGTATTAGCTTGGAAATAGCCATACGCGATTTCTTATTGTTCCATAAGAAAGAAGACCGTGTCGAATTAATCAATTTGAATAATTTTGGAGGAATGGGGACCGGAATATTGGAGATAACATATAAAACCATGGGGGAGAGCATCATTTTTATAGTATCTAAACGGCCCCACCAAGAGAGATACAGGGGGTGCCATTTGGTAGTGAGTTCAGAGAGTTTTTTAATACAATTGGTCAAGCATAAAGTAACTGTGTCTTTAATTGTGGGTGTGAAATGTAGACCTAAATATTTCAACCAAGCCAATGGAGAGTGTAAAATAAATATTGCCATTCAACTCTATCAAACGCTTTCTCCGCGTCAAGCGCTATAGCAGCAAGAGAATGTTTGAAACGTGGGGCTTTGGATAACATATTAAAAAACAATCTCGTATTGTCATTGATGACTCGCCCTTTCACGAAACCGGATTGCTCCCTACCCAATACATTTGGTAAAATAGGGTCAAGACGTAAGGCCAGTGCTTTAGAAAAAAAATTGTAATCTATATTAACCAGTGATATGGGTCTATAATTCTTACAATGTTTCAAATCTTTGCCCTCCTTAGAAATCAGACATATGTGAGCTTCTGAAAAAGAGCCCGCCGATTTCCCGGAAGAATGAAAGGAGTTGAGCAAAAGATGCAATTTAGGTAGTAGTAATTTATGGAAGTGAAGATAGAATTCGACAGTATAACCGTCTGGTCCAGATGCCTTATCTTTTTTTAAAAAATTGGAGTGCAGCCAAAAGTTCTGGTTGTGTAATGTCTGTTTCTAAGGACAGCAAATCAGGGACATTTTTCTGGTTTTTGTGTATGTTTGAAAAGAAATTTGAAAGCATATGAGTAGTGAAATTCGTTTCAGAAGCGTACAGTGACTTGTAAAAAAAAGGGCGAATTCATTCAGAATTTCCGTATCGTGAAATTTTAAGACAAAATTATCATCAAATATAGAATCGATATTAAGTTTATTATGTTTGACTTTTAAGTAATTGGCTAAAGTTTTACCAGCCTTATTTTTCCCACCATAATATTTTGCGCTAGATTTCAGGAGGTAAAATGAAGCACTATCGGTTGATTCCTTATTAAATTGTAGTTCTGCTTTTATAAGGGCATCAAGAACATCTTTTGAGTTGGATGTATAAAAAGAATGCTCCAGTCTCTTAATATCACGGAAAAGGGATTGCGAGCGCTTGCACGCTTTACTACGCTTCTTGGACACAAAGGTGATCATAAAATCTCTTGCTGAGGCCTTAAAGGCATCCCAAAGAGTTGAGAAAGGTAATGAGATAGTATCATTTATAGAAAAATATTCATCTAAAAAGGAAGAGAACGAGGAAGAGAATGTAGGATCCAGAAGAAGGGAATTATTGAATCTCCATCTTTTGGGCGCATTAACTTTAGGTAAAATGTCTAAATCCATGGAAACTGGGGCATGATCATATAGCAATATAGGTCCTATTTCTGCATTCAAAAGGGCTTTTGAAATATGATGGGAAACAAAAAAATAGTCAATGCGTGTTTGAGAGTGATGTACAGGGGAATAGAAAGTATACTCTCTGGTGGTGGGGTTGCACAACCTCCAAGCGTCTAAGAGTTTGTGCTGTGTGACAGCATGAACAAAAGATTTATGTGGTTTGTTGGGAGTGAATGAAACTTTGGAGTTACGATCAACAAAGGGATCAAAAACCTGATTGCAATCCCCTACTAAAATAAAGTTATCTTCTCTGCAGCGGGCAATTTGTTGTGCAATTGAGAACCAAAAAGAGGAATCCCCACCAGTTGGACCGTATACAATTCGAAAGGAGACTGGAACATCCTTCAACATCAATTTAACATTAAGCCAGCGACCCTCTACGTCAGAATACTTGGAAATAAATTTGTGATTGAGGGATTTGCGACCCAGCATCATGATCCCATTACGTTTACCATCACCGTTAGAGTAGAAAACGTCTCCTACCCAACCTCTTTTAAGTTTTAATGACTCACTCTCCGTTCGGTGGGTCTCCTGCAAAAAAACAATATCAGCATGCAATTATGCTAAATGGGTCAGAACTCTTTGTCGTTTTATAGGGGAATTCAGCCCTCTAACATTTCAGGATACTAGTCTCAACGGCATAATAAATTAAGAGGACAAAAAAAAAAAAACGACAAATGGGGAGAATGGTTAACAACAGATCAATTGAGAGAAAGGATCAGAGAAGACAGTGGATGGAAAAAAGATCATGGATATGAGTACCAGGACCGGAATGCAAGAGAAAAGAAGAATAGAAAATAGTGAAAGGGGATGAACAGTGTTATGGGGGAAAGCCAAAAAATAGAAAGAAATATAGCTGGAACTATGATACGGAGGAAAGCGATAGGAAAGTGAATATGAGGTAAGAGAGAGAGACAACAATGAAAATTTAAAAATAGCCACCGTGAAGCAAAGAGCGAATGAACTAGTAGGAAAAACAGGAGGAAATACACAAAAAGAAAGACTGAACAATACCGAAAAGGAGAGGGAAAAGAATATATGGAGGGGAAAGAAACAGGAGAAATACAAAAACAAATATGACAGAACTCTAGGAGGGAAACATACCTACAGAAGGAGAAGCCGGATGAAGACGAGGAGGGGTGGAACCACATGGAATGGACGACACATCCAGGGTCAACGAGGCAGAGGTTCGGGAAGACATCAGAAAACCAGGGTAGGGAGTCTGTGGCAACAAAGCAAGGTGAACATTAGGAGAATCCATAAGAACAAATTCAGACAGTAAGGATTAAGAGCATTGATAAATAGAATCCCAAACAAGATAAATATAGGAGAAAACGCCCTCGTATATGCCAATAGCGAGAAAAAAAAACATTTAAACTACCAAACCATGAAATGAAGGGAAGAATTCGTAGACAACATTTCAGAAAAGAACCATTGCAAACATTAAGAAGAAGGTGTAGAACCAGAGGAATCCATGACAGTCGGTTTGCATGAGTTGATAAAGCTTTGTAAACGCAAAGGATCTTCATATGTAGTTGTTCTATTTTTGTATGTGACTTTGAAGAGGCAAGGATGGAAAAGTCCATATCTGGCGCCTATTGAGCGCAATTCAGCACACATATTCAGAAAAGCCTTGCGACGATTAGCTGTAGCTTTAGCATAGTCTTGCGCAAAATACAAGGATGAGCCTGACCAAATGATTTTGGGAGATGCTCTGACCGCTGAAAGAACCTTTAACAGATCTGTATACTCAAAGTATAAGATGATTCCTCGTGGTATTGATGAAGGCGCAGTGTGAGCTTGTAGGCGGCCAAGCCGATGTGCTCGCTGAATATTGAGCACCGTTCCCTCTGGCATATGGGGCAGCTTAGGGAGGAATGCTTTGAAAAAGGCAATGGAGTCTGTCCCTTCAAGACCTTCTCCCAGGCCGTAAATGCGTAGATTTTCCAAGTCCTCGACTTGCTTTTGAAGTGTGGAAACTTGAGAGTGAAGATGAGACCGTAACACAGGTCTCCTTAAAAGAGGAAACAGAATGTTCAACTGACAAGACCCTCGCTTCAAGTTGAGACCAGTTGTCCGTTAAAACTTGTAGTTTAGTATTAGTCTCTTCCATAAATGGACGCAAAGCTCTAATTTCCTCCAACAATCGCTCCATTGACACTGGCGATGATGATTTAGGCGGCGACGGAGGATCATTTTTTAAGCGTTTAGTATTGGATTTTCCTGAAGCTGTAGATGGGGGCTCCATTGTGGTATCTGAATTTTTAAAAGATTAAGCTAAAGAATCTTCCAATTTAGAAAATTCAGAAAAGATCTTTGAATTCTTTATAAAAATGCATTTTGGTTTGGAAAAAGAGGTTTGTTCTACCCATATAACACAAATAACATACTCCGAGACAGAGCTAGTGCAAAGTACCAGGAACCAATTACAGCGGACAAGGCAGTTAGCGCAGGAAAACACTATCAAAGTTGAGTAAGAGAGGTTCCTCTAGTCAGAGTATTCTTTGGTTGCCGGTCACCAAGTCAGCCTGAAAGCACTGGTGCGTCGGAAGCAAAAAAAAAAAAAAAAGTTTTACTGCTAGTACTCCAGCACTCTAGACAGATAACAATTGATTGAGTGAAACACCACAGAGAGTGTTTATGCAGAGCGCTTCAATAACAATTCCTCTAAGAAGGACAAGTTATGCAGAGATTAGGGTGTCGCCACACTGAGTACTGCATACATGAAGGTGAGGAAGTATAGACAGATTGTGGGGAGAGAAAAAAAAACTGCAACAGCAAAGCACCACAAACTCCTTCAGGAAAGGCTGCCAATTAGCGTTGGTGAAGTTCGGGCAGTGGGCATAATAACCTAGGCAGGCAAAAACAACGTTTAGACAGCATTCTGAGGAGACGCGCGTATAATTCAAAATGGCGGCCGCGCTAACTACGGGACCGCCAGAGAACTCACTTTGGAAAAAAAAAAGCGTCCAAATGCCACTTCCGAAGTCTGCAAGAGCCACATAACATGCCCGAACTCTTCAGAAGCTCAGAAGTGTTTTCAGGCAGACATCAGCTGGCCTCGAAGCGCCGAGTCCTCCCGACGGACCGCGGAGCCTCACCCGGGCGCCGCCATTCACTCGGGTGCCAACCCACGCCCCCCCCAGTATTTTGACTTTTCTGACCATCTATTTACCAACAGTGAGTATTCAACTCGGACATTTTGCAAAGTCAAAATCCACATCTTCTATTTTAGTTGTTACCAGCTTCTCGTCACTCCACCCCTGTGGTGGGGGTGGGCCTTATGGTAAATCTCAAAGACTAAATTTCATTAAGTGAGTAGGGACTTTACTTGAAAGAGGATGCAAAAGTTCCATCTGTGACTCAAAGCCCCACATGCATATTTGTTTCCATCCACCAACCTATTACGGCATCAGTGCGGCCCTCTGTCACACTCGGAGCGTACTATTTGGTCCCCGACAAAATATTTGTCCACTTAACCCTGGGGAAAAATCCATCGACTTAGCTGACTTTTGTACATCAGCAAGTGTGCACACAGAGAACTTCTACAAAAGGAAGTGCTAGAGTGCTTACTGGTTGAGAAAGAGAAGGAACATCTACTTGTTTTATATGGGTTTAGTGGCAGGAGTTTTTCCAGAGCGCAACATATTTCCTCTAATCTGGTAAAAAAAACTTTTAATTTGTAAAGTATGTATTAACACCGCAGATCCTGATTTGAATTTTCAACCATGGAAACTCTGCATTAGTCTTTGTGACCCAGATGGAGTGTTCATGGAAATATACGACTTCCCTAGATTTCCTGTAGATATTTGTATATTGTATGAAATGTTCAAATCTCCATACATGGGAGAAAATCTACTACGAGTGGTTTTCGGAGTTTTAAAGCCATTTCAGAATCCACAGTTCCTATTTTATTTGTATTTTCCTTGCAGGTAAAAGTTTGGGTCCGAAAACGTGCAAAACATCACTTTTGCTGTCTACAATTATTATTTTTTTTCAATGAAAAAGAAATAGATTAGATTTAAATTAATTGATGAGACTTAAAATATCGTGTTTCAGATCACCTTGGTTTCAAAATTGTAGGAGTGGTTATTTACGAATTTGTACAAGAATTTTTGAAGTCTTAACTTGGCATACTGCTTTAGAAGTAGAAATTTAGTGATTCACTTTTTAACATTTAATTTTCTGCTTATCAGAACTGCTTGTGTAGTTTTTGTAGGCCGCCTGTAAGAATGAAAACTTGAATGTCATCTCATGTAATTACTTTACAAGCCTGTGGTTTGTTTTCGAACTACCGACTTCAACCCTGCCTTTTATCAAAACGAAGTTAAAAAAATAAACAACATTGCTTGGTAAAAAAATGTGTAATCCGCATTGATTTTTTTACCACGGCCATATTTGTATTTCAAGAAGTGTGACCTAGTTATGTGTGTGCTGATCTTATTTGATGTGTACACACTAATAGTACTTTTCTCACCAGATCATATTAGTTGTAAACGTTTCAGCCAAGGTTCAGAAACTGGTCTTTTTAAGTAACCCTTTTCCTTTTTTCCCTTCTGTGTTGTCAGGAATAGATTTACTGAGTGGCATAATTCCAGTGTTGTGTCACAAATATCCAGATTTGAATTTCTTAATAGGAGGAGAAGGGCCAAAGCGAATTGTTTTGGAGGAGGTGCGAGAAAGGTATCAACTTCATGACAGGTAAGTGACTCATTCTGTGGTTTAAACATTACTTCATTTGAATTTCTGAACAAATACAGCATAGTTTATTTACAGAGGTTGATAACTTAATGCAAATAGACAATTTGGTTTGTCGCGTGTGCTATCTACTTCGAGATGACTTTAGTAGATAACCATGTTTATCAAGACAAATTTAAACAGCCAAGTTTAGAAACACCCAAGTGCAGCTCGTACTGTTTTGTTGAGGTTGGCAGCCATGTTTCTAATCCTCGTGATGTAATTAAAAAACAAAACAAAGTACGTTGAATATTGTCCACTTGTAGTGTTTTTTGGTTTTTTTTGTAAATTGCTCACACTTTATACTTCCTCAAAGGTATGAGGTTTCTGTATTGCAAAGTGCATACAACACACGATAAGGAAAAGTACCCCACCTACATCTAGGCAGTACACATTTTACATCTTGGTTTAAGCTGAATGCTCAACTTTATTGTGCTTGCACGTATTAAAGGCTGTTCATGTACCTCAGTATAATACAGAAAGTGCCATAGCAATGAGCTCAAGGAATACTCTGTTATATAGTGACTAATTATGTGAGATGCTACTAACTGGTCTAAGCACTTTCATACTTTGGAGTCAGAATGTGCAATAAATGGTTCAAAGTATTGTTTCCAGGGTACTTTGTGAGGTGACAGTTTGTCCATATTTGCTGTTTGGTTCTTCTTTTGTTGAAGATATTACTCTGATTGCTGATCTTCCTCAAGGAGTGTAGCCCGAGTCTTGGAATGAATGGGAGGATCTAAGCCATGGACCTTCCTAATACAATAATCTTAAACCTACTTACTCTTCCTCAAAACAAGATGCCATTCATCTAACTTCTCACTGTCATTTTTATGGCAAGAGTCTCTCATCCACTACATTTCATTGGAATGTAAGGTACTTTGAAGAACTTCAAAGTTGTTTCTTTTTTTTTTTTCCTTTTACTTGCTTGTTGGCAACCTGGCCTGGGAGAATGGGTAGGTCAGATAAGAAGGCTACAAAGCTGTAAAGGTGGGGTAGTGATCCAGAAATGAGAGTTTGGGTTAGTTCATATTGTTCAATGTGAGAATGTTTCTAGGCAGGGTCTACCCTTTTGTCTGTCACTGATTTTTGCTTCTGGAAGAATGATGGCAGCCAGGTACTGAGATCTTGCCCATCATTATGCCTGTATTTTTCGATACTCCTGCTTGGAGCCAACTCCATTGCTACCTGCTGTGAGACCCATCACCTTGCACAAATTATGTGCCCGAGGAGCAGTTTGAATATGAAATCTGAATGATCATTACCCCCAAGTCGTTTTTGAAACCTTAGACAGTGGTTCCCATCTTGTGTGGAAAAGTGAATACCTCCTCAAATGTTGTATGACTGCAGCATCCAAACCTGCTACAGTATAAAGACCACTCAAATGTCAGACCGGGCCTACTGGGCTCAGACTGTGGTGTTGATATAGTATGACGCAGGTGTCCTGAAGTCCATCCTACTGCGGCTTTCCAAATTGGGCCAAGTACACACTTCCTGCTCAGGACTCTGACAGGTGGTGGTGAGCAGTTAAAGGCTTCTCAGGCAGGTAGTATGTGGCAAAAGTTCTCACTCGAACAACAGACAAAATAATGCTTTTTTCCAGCCTAGTGCTTAACTTTGTTGAATGCGATTCTAACTGCAATTCCTAAGTAAGCGCTTACATCTCTGGTGCCTTCTTCCAGTTGTAGAAGTTTCTCTAGTGCCTATGGGATTTCTACCCAAGTATAGGCATAGACACGGTTGCAGTTCATTGGGTCACTTCTCATGAAGAGTATTTTGTAGCTCAATAGTTCATACTCCAAATGTGATTGTAAAGGTAGCAGTCAATGTCCCAGTAGCAAAATACGGTCTTCATGTCTAGCTCAGTCTTTCGCATGTGAGGTACCTTTACATGCTTATGTTGCTGCTGTTGTCTAGTGCTGGCAAGTGGGGCCCCACTCAACTAATAACCCAATTTGTCACATTTACACTTTGCAGTTAGTTTACTACTTTTGGTATTCACAAAGCTGAAGTGTAAACTTTAGTGTACGTTACAGGTCGCCACTCCCGACTAATGCAATTGGCTTACTCTTGTGTGGATAGGTGATGTGCCATCCTAAATCATTCCCTGACCTTCTCCAAACTTCTTTCACTTCTCCCTAATCCCAGCCCCTTTCGCAGTAAGTCTGCCCCTCTTCCCACCTACTCCCCTGTGTCCCACTCACATTAACTACAAAAATGTATATTTTACATGTGCAGAGACTCCGCAGTCGTGGGAGAGAATTCCACACATATAAGTATAGGCAAAATATACATTATGTAGTTTATTTTGTAGTACTAAAAAACGTACTACAAGTACAGTTTTTGAATCTGACCCTATAAATCTGTTTATATTTTCCTGTCCCATTGTGCGGCCCCATGAAACCAATGAGTATTTTTTCATAAGGGGACATCAGTGAAGATTGCTGGTGTATTACAAACCACATAATGTCTGTCCGCTGGCAAACAAATGCCACATGAGCCAAACATTTCTGTGATTTGTAATTTTTTGTAACCTTGGCCACCGATCGTACAATGTCAATAGGTTTTGTAGGTGGGAGTCTATAATGTCCACAAGGTGCTAGCTCAGACAATTTCCATCTAACACCATTAGGAGGATCAATTTGTTCTCCTCTTGTTATAACTTAATGTTCTACACTTGTCCTGAGCCTAATGCCATGGTTTCAACATATAGGCCAGCCACACATGATATGTTTCCTAACCAAATAAAGATCTTAATCCGCTGCTGCAATCAGCCTCTGTTTCCCTGAAATGGAATTTTCAATTTCAAGTAAAGTATTAACAACCCCAATCACATACTCATGGTATTTCTCAACAGTTTCTTGAGCCTTACTGGTTAAAGGAAACCTGGAAAGAATATTGGCTTGGAAATCCTTTCCACTAGAAATATTGAAATTAAACACATGAAGGTGTGACAGTAGTCCCTATAATCATGAGCTTGATTTTCCCATGTCCTTTTCATCAAGCACAAATACCAATGGTTTATGATTTGTACAGGTGTCCTCCTCTACAAATATGGTATTACATATTACGTAGCCAAAAAGCAAACCGGTGCTTCCCTCTCTGTTTTTCTATAAGGCAGTTCTGAATTCCTAAGACCTCTCAAAGCAAAATCAATGGTAATATCTTTAGCAATCACAGCTCGAGTGAGCACAACACCAATTTCAACACTACTAGCATCTACTGTTATTAAGTAGTCAGCATCTGTGTTGATAAGATGACAAGCAGGTGCATTTATAATCCTGGACATGACTTTGGAAAAGGCTTACATTCTCATGTGAATATTACACCTTCTTAGAATTTTTAAAAGGTAGGTAACTTGGGCAAATCCTGGGTTGAAGAAGGCAGAATATGCATATAACCTAAGAGATGATTTTACTTGTTCCTTGTTTGATGGAATGGGGGCAATTATTTTTTTAATTAATATAATTTTATTGAGATTTTACAACTTCAGTTACATACAGAATAGTCCCCCTGGATCGGCACCATGCTTCCCACTTTACACCCAAGAAAGAGAATATTCAAATAGCTTAAATATATATTTTGGAGCCCAGCAAACCAAGCATCACATAAGGTATATAATGGTAAACAAGGACATCCTGCATCACCAGTTTTCCATCCACGGTAATAATTCCTCTGTAATCTTGCCAGTAAGTCCAGATCTTAGTGTGTTTGTTCAGGCAGCCTCCTGATTCATAAATAGGTAGTTCTAAAGCCATGCAATCATCAAATATTTTGGCCCACTTTCTGGGGAAGGGCGTGATCCACTCTCCCACTCTTTTGCGATCTCCCTCTTCTCCAAATACAGCCCCAGGTGCAGGAAGGCCTCCTGATATATATTAGTCAAGATCCTCTATAATATGAAGCAGTATGATTTTTGGCTCTGGATTTAGAGACCAGCCCAATTCCTCTCCTAGTATCCTCAACCCGTCCAAAAGTGCAGAACATGTCCACATATAGGGTAGGAAATCTTCCCCAAGCGCCAAATTTTGGAGTATTGCACTTGTAACAGCATAAATTGCATGGCGATGGCTATCACGATCACTCTAGGGACCATTGCAGGATGTCGCCAATCCTCATCTGGTAAACCCCCAAGATTATTTTCCCATGCTGCTGGAAATAAATCAAGTGTTGGGTGAGTTGTTTACAGTAGTATGATGATTCGGGAATATTTGCTTGCATGACATCTCACTCATTAATAGTCGATTTTCTAAGGGGTTACATTTGGGGAGTTCAGTCAACTGTTTAATATGTGGGTGTAGAGCATGGTTATATTGGAGCTTACAGAAAAATTGTCAACTATGTAGGTGGAAGGAGGTCTGTAGTTGAGTGAATGAGACCAGCTGGGTCCCTTTCGTTACAACCCCCAGCATCGATACGTCTTTCAAGTCACAGCCTCGGAAACCCTTGAGGGCTGCAGTATCTCAGAGCACGATTCCCACACAAACTGGAGTAGCCCCACTGAGTCTTTTATACCACCTCTAAATGTCTTCCCACCAGAGCTCCAAAACGTGCATTATTGCGGATAGAAGAAATGGCAAGATATGATCCCTTTAAAGGTATTGAAAAAAATGCACATTCCCAATTGCCTATCTCCCTGTTGTGAATGCAAGACCTGATTGAGGGAAGTGGAGAACGGAATTTATTTCTGAAAGGTGTTCCATTCTATAATACGACTGAACGTCTCCAGAGCTGAGGCCTCTGTCAAATAGTGGATTATAACATTTACTCGTAGCTATTCTGGGCACATTGATGTCCCAGAGGAAGCTCCAGATTACCATAATAATACTTTTGAAAAGGGTCCAAGGGATCGTAAACTGGTAATGCTTCATAGAAGTCGCAACAATTACCTAACTTTAAAAATGGCAGCTTGACCTGTAAGGGAAAATAGGAGGGAGGACCCAAGCTGTACTTTCATCAACTGTCCTATACACTCTGAGGTACTTAAAGCCATCATTCGATAGGGTCATTGAAGCCCAGATCCTCTGCTGTGCTCTTATGGTATATACCACAGATTTAGACATATTCATAGTGAGGCAAGAACATTTTCAAGAAATATGAACTATTTGAAGGACCCTAGATCTGGGCTCTTGTCGGTCTGGTAAGAATATTAAAAGACCCTCTGCATAGACAGAGGTTCTATCTAAAATCTCCCTTGTCCACTCAGGTTCCCAAATTAAAACATCGACTCACAGCCAGGCCACAAGGAGCTCAGTGGCCAGTGCTGTTTAGGGGGTGGGGACCGGTTTAGAAATAGTCACAGTATCCGCACTCCAGAGTCATATGGCAGGATCTCGTTTTCAAGCCTTGCCTTTATCATGGGGATCAAGTGTAAGGCCATACGACTGAAGAAATCTACAAGGGTGTCTGTTAGGATCAGTTGATTTCCCTTCCTGAAGCTGGAAAAGGGCCTCCTCCTCTGTGATGCTCCCCTACAACTGAGCCCCTTAAAAGGGAGGAAAGTAGCAGGTCTCAAGTAAATTTACCCAATGCCAACTGCACTGAGTCTGGGCTTTGACAGCGAGAGAGGAGTAATGGGTAGCAAATTCAGCCATATCCTGCTTCCCCACCACCAACTGGCTATATGCCTGAGGAACTCCCTGTGCCCACATAGACAGTGCAATAATTTGGATGCTTTATTACCTTATTGGTAGCACCGGCTGTGGATGGACAAACCAGTGATCTTTACTCGCACAGCAGCAACAGACGGATTCTGACTCTACAATGGGCGATTCTACATTGAAAACTCTGTCTGGGATCAATTGACTCTGGCATTCCAGCTTTAAGAGCATGGATTGTAAGTACATAATCGCTAATGTTCGCTGAATGTTCCAACCTGCCAAATGGTTGATACTCCTGTCACAGAGATGTGCCTTGAAAGCATTTCGGAGACCAATGTGGGATTTCTCAGAGCTGGGGTTCTGTTAGAAGTATCCCTTTTTTCAGTAAGTATGTATGCCTTAAATTCAGGATCAACCAGGCTGACAGCTGCTAACTGCCACTCCAATGATTACTCACCCCCTTACAGTTAACTTAAGCAGAGAATGATTTGAAAGACCTCGAGCCAGCATCTCCACATCTTTGATGAATTTTGTGTCCGATTCGGGGAGAAGAATGTATTCCAGCCTGAAATTAGAAGTTATGGTGTCCAGAGTAAATGGTGTAGCCCCTGTCATACTGGTGGAAACTATGCCATGTGTCACATAGGCTGAATGCCTCCATGAAATGTGCTAACAAAACACCCCCACTTATCCAAGATCTGTATAGTGTCCATTCCACAACCCCTGTAAAGTCCCCACCCACTATCAATTGTCCGTCTGAGTGCTGCAAGAACAGGCCACCAGTTGCTCAAGTAAGGAGGGAGACAAAAGGGGAGCAGTGTACACGCTAACCATAAATACAGGCGAGTCACCACCCAGCATCATTTAGGCTTATCTAAAAGACCATTGACATTCCAGGAAACCACATATAAGTGAGTGGGAGCATAAACCCCTTCATTAGAACTTATCTATGTGCGAGCAAATGTTCTGTGTGTGTCTTGCAGTTGAAGCATCTTCCAGGCGTATATGGGAAACAACCAGTAATACAAAAACAACCAAGATGACCAATAAACCCCCAACCTGTACCCAGGGTCACTGGAAATATGCGGCAAAAGAGGGCCACATTTTGCGGCAGGGTTGATTAAGTTATGCAGCAAGAAAAAAAACAAATTATACGGCATAATGCAGCACTTTTTGCAATAGTATTACTTCATTTATTTGTCATTTTTAAACTTGATAACACTGTCTGGGCATTGGTTGCACCCCACTAGTACCAATGTAACACCCAAATGTAGCACTAAGCAACAGAAAGTTGACCATTCCAGTTTTGCAAAGGACCTTCCACCACGCAGCATCATGTGCCACTGCATTTTTAGTAACTTTTGTGCTGTTGGAGCTAGAAACAATTTTTTTTTTAAATATGCAGATTATACTGCACATGATAGACTATGTGGCATATGCGGCAAATTATAACTATGTGAAAACCACTGCGATCGCAGAATTGCACAATTCCAGTGACCCTGCCTATGCCTCCAAAATTAGCAGCATCTGTTGACCTACTCGCATAGGAGAATTGCAGATGGGGAGTGGTCTCCCCCCCCCCCCCCCCCCCCTGGGCTCGTGTAGCTGCAACCCCCTAAAGCATCCCTAGATTGAACATAACAATAAACAGAAAATGAGAAAATATACAATAGAGGTGGTATGGTACTGCAGCTCTGAGCCTGGCATAACTGATTTGCACACACTGGTGGGAATGTCCCTCACACCCCAGGCCTCCCCATCACGTCTTAACCAGTGTCTTCCAGGCCTCCCATAAAAAACACTCAGTGGAATGATCGCAGTATCATGAGGCCTAGTGCATGAAGTAAACCAAAACCACACCATTGAGAAAGCAGTGGGGACTCTTAATATAGGACCACCAGGATCATTCATACAATTTCTAGAGAGTAGCTGCTGGACATCAGTGTGTCTGCAGGATAGATCTATGTGCCTGAGCCTCTTCTCACCGGCTTTGTCTCAGCTGCTCCTTCTGTTTCAATCATGGTTTATCATCTGCAGTGGTCCTCTGGGGACCCAGAAAATTAGGTCAAGGAATTGTCTTTCTTTCAGCCGCCCAATCCTAAGCTGCCCTAGTGTCTCAAAAATAAAAGTGGTATTGGATAGACAAATGACTGTTAATTTAGTTGGAAAAAACAGACAGTATTCCAGGTGCATTGCCTACAGTTTTTGCTTTATGTCTTGGAATGACCGGAGTTGTTGTTGAACCAGCTTAGTGTAGTCGGGAAAGATCATGATTTGGCTGGATTCATGTATAAGTTGAAACTTTTTCCTTACCTCCTGGAGCATGATGTCTCTGTATTTATGGTTGAGGCTCCTGGCAAAGATTGGTATTGGGGATTCCCAAAGTGGTGAACATGCAGACAAGGCCTTGTGAGTTCTTTTGATTACAAATCAGGATGAAAGCTCCTCAACTGGGAACCAGGATCGCAGCCATCCGTAAAGATGCTGCCCTGAATAAAGGCCTTCAACCCCCTGCCCCACCCTCTGGGAAGCCCAACTTGCAGATGATGTTGTGGGGGTACCTGCTGTCTGCATCTTCCAGTCTATCAAGCAACATGTGTGACTGAGAACTGATGGACCTTGGTCTTCAGCTATCTCACAGAATCCTCAAGCTCATCAATCCTGCCCGCCGCCTCGGTGACCCTGTCAAAGACATTTTGGAAGTCTTGCCACAGAATTAGGACATCTAGTACTTCACATGTAATCAATCAATCAGGAATTTTTGGGGAGCGTGCTACCCACTTGTGAGGGTCTCAAGGCGCTTGGGGGGCGTTGAGCAGCGCCGTGGACATCCGAAGAGCCAGATCTTGAGATCCTTTCTAAATAGGTGCAGTGTCGGGCTTCGTCTGATGCGGGGGGGTTCGTTCCAGGTCTTGGCCACGATGTAGGAGAAGGATCTGCCACTCGCTCTGGCCCTGTGGATGCGGGGGACTGTGGCTAGGGCTAGGTCGGCAGAGCGGAGGTTTCTCTTGGGGGTGTGAAAGGAGATTCTTTAGTTGAGGTATTGGGGTCTGGTTTTATGGAAGGCTATGTAGGCGTGTGTGAGCAGTTTGAAGGTTATTCTTTTTTCGACGGGGAGCCAGTGGAGTTTGCTGAGGTGTTGGGTGATGTAGTCATGTCATGGGAAGTCAAGAAAGTCTGGCTGCGGTGTTGTGGACGGTCTGGAGTTTGCAGAGGAGTGTTTTGTTGATTACCGCGTAGAGTGCGTTTCTGTAATCCAGTGTGCTGGTGATGAGTACATGGGTGATGGTCTTCCTGGAGTTGGGGGGGGGGGGGGGGGGTGATCCATTTGAAGGTCTTGCAGAGTATGCGGAGGGTGTTGAAGCATGTGGAGGACACGTCGTTAATCTGGCAGTTCATGGTGAGTGAACAGTCGAGTATGATGCTGAGGTTGCTAGCGTGGTCCATAGGGGTCGGTGGGTTTACGAGGGCGAGGGGCCACCAGGTGTTGTCCCGTGCAGAGGGGGTGGATCTGAGAATGAGGACTTAAATTTTCTCCGAGTGGAGCTTCAGGCAGCTGCTGCTCATCCTGGATGCGACGTCCTTCATCCCTTCTTGGAAACAGTGACTGAGAATGTCGAGTTCTTTGGTGAGGGAGAGGATGAGCTGGGTGTCGTCAGCGTATGAGACTATGTGGAGTCTGGTTGCAAAGGGGGCCACGTAGACGTTGACGAGGGTGGGGATGAGGGAGTATCCTTGCGGTACTCCGCATCTGATCTCTAGGTTTGGAGAGGAAGGGCGGGAGTCTTATTCTTTGTTTTCTGCCTTAGAGAAAAGATCGAATCCAGTCTAAGGTGCAATGGCGGCCCTGTGGAAGATGTGTGGCGGGCAGGGGTCAGTGGGTGCTCCGTAGTGAATGCTTTCCATAGTCTTTATGGTGTCTTCTGTGGTGAGAGGGGTCCAGATGAGGAGGGTCGGCTGGAGGGCGTAGCTGGTGGGGGGTATTGTGTCGGTCCCGTGGTCATGGTCGTCGAAGTTGTCATGGAGCGTCTTGATTTTGTGGTGGAAGAATGAGCTGAGTTTGTTTCAGAGGTCTTGGGAGGGAAGGACGTCAGTACTTTCACTGTTGGGTCTGGTGAATTCTTGTATGATGTCGAAGAGTTCCTTGGAAATGTGGGAGTTGGAGAGGATTCTGTATTGAATACTTTTTCTCTTAGTTGATTTGATGAGTTTGTGGTGTGCCGTGGTTGTTGCCTTGAAAGTTGAGCGTGCTTCTGAGGTTTTGCTATTTCTCCATTTTTTCTACAGTTGTCTAAAAGAGTGCTTGGATTCTCGGACGTACATAGTGAAGCAGGTGGCCTTCGCGTTGAGTCGTCTGGCAGAGTTCTGGAGGGGGGCGAGAGTGTTGACGCAGTTGGCAATCCATTGGTGAAGGTTGTTTGCTGCTGTGTTGGCGTCTGTCGTGGTAGGGGAAGGACTGCAGCTGAGGGCGGAAGATAAGGTGTTCCAGTTTCTGTGTGGAAGGCGTGGCATGCGTTTGTGTGAGGTGGGTTTCAAGCGGTTCCATGGTGTGACAAGTGAATGTTGTTTCTTCCGGCAAAGAAGGGGTCGAGAGTGTATCCTGCCATGTGAGTGGGGGGTGGAGACTAGTTGCTTCAGTCCAATGTTGGCCAGGTTCTCTAGGAGGGCGGTGGTGCTTGGGTCACTGAGGTTGTCTAGGTGGAAGTTCAGGTCTCTGAGCAGTATGTAGTCCATGGAGGCGAGGGCGTGGGGAGCGATATAGTCTGTGATGGCGTTGGGAAGCGGGGGCCAGGCATTCTCTAGGCCAGTGTTCCACGTCGTTTTGTAGTTGGGCTGGATCTGGAATTGGATGTGTTCCATGGGGGGCGAGGCGCCGTCCGAGTTGGTGGTTGTTAGTCGCAGGGAGCTTTTGTAGATGGTGGCGAGGCCTCCTCCTGGGCGGTTGGGGCGGTCTTTCCTCAGGATCTTGTATCCGTTGGGGATGGGGGTTGCGATGTCTGGTGCAGAGCTGGCATTGGTCCAGGTCTCTGTGAGGAAGGCGACATCTGGCGATTGAGTGTTGAGGAGGTCCCAAACTTCTACTGCGTGTCTGTGCAGGGAGCACACGTTGAGGAGGGTGCAGCTCAGGGGTTTGTGTACGTTGGCACCCGGTGGGTTGGGGGTGGCTGTCTGGGTCCGGAGGTGGGTGATGGTGCGGCGGCAGTTTCGGAAGAAGAACAGGCCTTGAGAGTAGCTTGGCGTCAATAGCTGGCAGTTGTTGAATATAGGGTTGAGTGCATGGAGAGTCCTGAGTTAGTAGAGGCAGGGGACCAGGGACCTGCGCTGGTCGTGGTCTGATCGCGGATGGTTGCAGACGGGCTTTGCTTTGGCGTGCCTTTGGCACAGCAGCCATAAATTAGGGGTAGGGAAAAGGATGAGCAGCTGGAAGGCGGGAACACGCGGGGGCCGCAAGGGCAGCGGCAGGACATGCAACGCAAAACAGGAAAAACAAACCGTAAAAGACCAAAAAAAGGCAAAGTGGCAAGAGCCTTTAGAGTGTGCTTGGTGTTATTAATTGCTAGTAGAATGGCATCAGTGTCAGAGGAGGTAGCTTGACCCTCTCCTCTGCCTGGGGCTCTTCCATTTCCCTATCCTTACTTTCCAAACCTCCAGAAGGCAGCGCTCTGTCAATTTTCAGGCTGGTGGTGCCTTGGCATTTTTTTTCTTTACCATTGTGGGACCTGTAAAACGATAACGGTCTGCTTAGTGTAGAGAATAATAGGGGAGTGACAGGGAAGGATCAAGTTTTCGCAGTAAGGAATGGACCCAGTTACTAATTTGATCAACAGCCAGATCGGCGCCATACAGAACCTGCAGCAGGCCTGAGGTGACCATCAGGGCCACCTGTTAGACTGATTTCCTGATGCAGGAAGAGTCCAAGTCTGGCATTGCTCTTACCCAGATCCCTTCTTGTAGGAAACGTTTGGATCACTTACAGACAACATATTCAATCCTAAGGCCACTCACTAAATTGCTTACAATTAGAAGGCTCAGGGCACTGATCATAGCTGAGCATCTAGGTCCTCAGCACGCCATCCTCATTTGTGCCCCAATCCTTTCAGGGATCTACTATCCCGCACTCCATCACGGGAGGAAGTTCGCACACAGCGCCAGGGAGGAAGGGACAACATTCCTGGCATGAGAAGGTTCCCAGTTGACTCCAAGTTTTTAAGCCTTTTGCCCAGCAGTTGCAAGGGCTGCCATGTTCCATTGCATAGAAGGCCCAGGTGGTATGGTCTCTGATTACCTGGAGTTTATCACACTACCAGGAGACTCTGAAACTCCACTCCCCAGATTCCACCTGTTCCAAGGCAGCTCCCCTATCTCGGGCCAGCCACTCCTCCTCCCAATCTGGGGCTCCAGTTTCTGGTACACCCAGCTTCACTCACCCTCTCATTTCTTGGCACAACACAAGCCACCTCACTGATGCCCTGCTTTTGCCAGGCGTACACTGCCCCACATCCCATCAGAGGAAGAATCCTCATCCGTGATGCTGGGGGTGAAGGGTCAAAATCCCCAGCATGCTCGTCTCTTCAGCAGCCTTCCGGCTTATCAGCTTGTTCCCAGTATGGTTAGGGCTGCAATATACAAGGAGCTCTCATGCCACCAGAGAGACACCCCAGAACACCAGGGCGATATCTTGTGAATGCAGCCCACCACCCGCTGCACAATTTGGCTCTCCGACCTCCGGTCCCTGCCATTTCCCTGGCTACATGTCCTCTCCTGCACCGTGACCAACCCAAGCTACCATCCGGCAAGGACCATATGTTGTGAGGGTCACCAAATCGCTTGCTAAAGGGTATCAAATGCCACTACGCATCGGGGCTAGTCGGTGGGCTCATTGGCAGTGTCGGCATCCACCTCCGAAAGGCAACACCCCTGTGTGCAAAACTCCACGGGGTACCAGGTTCCTAGGGCCACTTGCCCCATGACACCTTTCCAAGCTGATCTACATTTGGCAATGTCTCCACTGAGAGTTGTCTTGGGATATGGAGCATGGTGGCAATGACCCTGATCAATCTTCGGAGTGACACTGTATACTTGATTACCAGTTCCTTACTCCATACAACTCTTTAGACATCTGGCACTGAAGTGTTGCCACCCTTAAAAGGCCTTCTGGGGACCTGCTCTTTCCTGGTATGTTATCTCATACTCTGATCAGCAGCCCTTTGCGACTGTTGCTATGCTAATTGGCTTCTTGGCAGCCCTTAGCAGTTGGGGCTCCACCAGTGAGTAGGAGGCTCTTAAATCTCAACAGCCATCTTGGGGGCATCAGAGTACTTAAACCCCACCCAGTAAGCGCTCACTGCTTCGTATTGAGCTTCCTTGTGGATCTCTGCGCAGGATCAAAAATCCCTTCCAATGGTAAGACTGCTGGGCCAGGCAACTTTCTTCCAGAGGTTTAGATAAATCACCCTTGTTATCCATGCTCCAGGGAATCACAAGCTTGTTCTAACTTTGGGGTCTGTCGCGTCTTGCACAGCCCGAATGATTACTAGTTTGAAGCCCTGTGAGTCAAAACTGTCTCTCCAACTGTGATGGGGTCTCTGAATCCATGTAGTTGAATGAGGGATTTAACATTCATGGTCTTACAACTCTGATTGACCGAATGACTAATCCTATCCAATACAGGGTGCATGTGTGATGATGCAAACACAAAACCCGTGCTATTTGCCAAGTATGCATGTATGTTGATGTAATTACAAGTTGGTTTATTTTTCCCAGTGTGCTTTAGTGTAAGAATAGAGAGACTTGAGCCGTCTTTAGTTGTGCTAGCTGCTCCGAGGGAGCACTATGTAGTCGATCTGGCCATTTTCCTTGTGAAGTGACAAAAGGCTTGTCTCAGCTCATTCCATGGCACAGTATTCTTTAAGGGGGGGCAACATTCACCACTCTGGCAGGACCTATTCTGCTGTTTCTCCGCTGAGCCATTTATCTGAGCAACAAAGTGATTGTGCATTGGTACTTGTGTGTGCAGGGTTGTGTGTAAAAGACGGACTCCTTGGCAAGGCTGAATACCTCATGATCTGCTTTCTCCACCGGCACGAACGCCCACCTGTCTGATAAGTTATTTCAGTTTGTTTTGTTTGTTCCCAACCTCCTTCCCTTGGGGGCATTGGGCGAGCAGTAGTTATACTAATTCTGGTGTCCTTCAGATTTTCTCGCTGGATTGTGGGCCCATGATGCCTCTGAGATCAGACGCAGAGCAAACAACATGTTCCACCTAGGCTAAATCCTGACAGACAGCCCCGCATTTGAAGGTTTAGTAAGGATTGTCGCCCGGCTCGATTAGAAATTCTAGAGTTAGGGGGCCACAATTTTGGCCGCCAAGTCACACCCCTGGGGCTTTTCCTATTGTGTTAACTAAGTCCTGTTTGGGCAGGATCGCATCAGGAGAGAAGCGTCCTAAAATTTCAGTTTTGTCAGCAATAAGTGTGCACATTACTTTTTTTACTGTCTGCCTAGGCAGCGACAAAATGTTCAAAACCTTCTCAAGCAACGCTCTGTTAATATTTAGTTTTTGAGATGGTATGCTGACTGACTCTTCTCTAGACCAATACATTGAACATTATTTTCTGAAAAACTGTTACTGCAGACACAAGCCCAAGTGGAATCCATAAGTACTGAAAGGCAGCAAATGGTGTAATAAAGGTTGTAGTGGCCTGAAATTGTCACTTAAGGTTGTTTGATGGTATGCTGACCTGAAATCAATAGATGAAAAATACTTTCATGCTTTATTTTCACAAAATAATCACAGGTTTTGGGAAGATGACAATCCATCAAGATGCTCTTATTTAAGGACCTAAGATCAGCACACAACCTTATATCGCAATATTTACATTTGGCTACAAAAATTGGGGATACCCATTCCACAAAATTCATGCTCTGAATAACACCATCTTTAGCTAGTTCATCAGTATGTTCTTTTAAGATCATCCCTTATGCTAAGTGGAACGTTTTTGAGTTTGTGGTCGACAGGATTCACATTTTTAAAACAAAAATAACTTTATGTTCATATCTATAAACTAAACTAATCTAAGACTGTTCTCAGCCTGGGTATCCTATCTTTAATAAATGTCTTAAATATTTAACCCCTTCAGCGCTGCGCGGATTCCCCCGCGGTGCTGAAGGGTTCGAGCGCGGGCGGGGCCATGACGGAACGGTTCCGTCATGAGCACAGCTCAACCGATGCTCATGACGGAACCGTTCCGTCATGAGCATGGAAGGGGTTAATATAACACATTCTGTTAACATAATATATGTGCCTGCGCCTAGCCCCAGCACCGTGCCTGCGCCTAGCCCCAGCACCATGCCAATCTTCCCATAGTCACTCCAACCTAAGACATCTTAACCCCTTGATGCCCTATAAGTATTGCAGTAATATTACAGTCAGCAAAGGCAATATTATCAACAAAGAATCCTACCCGGTCTATTTTTTGCCCTCCATTACATACAGCTTTTATATTGAGTGAAAAGAGCTTTTTATCCTGCAGGATTTGCTTATATTTTACATTTGAAATAATTGTAATAGGAGATCCACACGTTCAGCATCACAAATAGTTCCTCATCACCAATTTTTATAAGACAAGTAGGTTCCCCTTTCTGGTGATGGGTCTCAGTCTTGGTAGACCACCGCACTGCAAATTGTGACACCTTCCGTAGTTCCTTTAGCAACTTTGTTGATCTGAACTGTCTTGTTATTGTTAAGACTCATCTAGGCGAAAATCCCCTGTTTTTTTTGCATTCCAAACAAATTGCAATCGCTGACCAAGATTTAGAATTGATTGAGTACCCCAAACAGTTATGTAACAGAGCAAATGTCCTTTTAGCAGACTACTTGTCACTACTTGTCACCCTCCATGACAATTAATTTTCAAAGTTACAAAACTACCGCTTTCTATACCGTACCACTGGTTGTTTTCCTTGACATTGGAGAAACTGACCATGGAGTCCGGCTCTTTTATTTGTTAATTAACTATAAAATTCCTTCAATAACAGTTTAAAGGTTTTCATTTTGTCTGAACTCCACTGTTAATACATTTTAAATGTATCCATTAATATGTTTTAATAATGCATGATCATATATTATTTCTTAAATATTAAAATTTGCATGCTGTGTCTTCAAATGTATATTGTTTCCAAATAGAATCCAAAAACTGTGTGTACTGATTTTGAAAGTCACATCATTCAGTCTTCAACACACTTTGTTCTTGGAGTGGGAGATGACGTTTGAGGAAGAAGCAGTTAATAGGAAAGCATATAATGAGCATCAAGCCTGGAACAGAAGATTGACACATTCACACATAAAATCCATAAACAACTAAGGGGCTTGATCCTGTCAAGCCTGAGTGGCGTGAGGGATCAATTTAATATTTTCAAGCATCCAACGAAGCGAGGACACAAGGCAACGCTGGAGAGCTGCGATCTAGAGTCCTGTAGAGCGCTAGCGGAAGGGAAGAACAGAGGGTCTTTTACAAATAAACTAAGTAAATGGAACCAAGAAGCACATCAGTTTTCTTTAACATAGGATTGCCCTGAACACGTGTAGAGTCGAAACACAAATGAAATATGCAATATTCCTGATAACATTATAAAAACAAGCATGTCCAGAGTTCCTGGAGGTCAAAACACGTAGGCAAATATGGCCCTCCCTGCGTACTTGAAAGGATCAAGTGAATAGCATTGTTGGAAAACTGTCTGGGATTTGTGGAGAGAGGGTCAGTATACATACAAAGTGCACTCATCAGTGGGCTCTCGATAAACTTGTTCAAGCTAATCCAATGATGTGTTTCTGGATGGTGCTACTGAATATATAATAAAATGACTCTAAATAGTGTCTATTTGTATATGTTAACCATTGAGTGTAAATTAATCATGGTGTAAAATAGTTTTTGGGGGTATTAATTTGTTTCGTTTTATGTTTAAAAGTTTTCTCTATTTAGGTGAATAAAAGATGAGGATATTGTGTATTAAATGATGACAGAAATGTAAAATATGGAAAATGAATAATACAGATCGACACACAGGATTAATGTACAGTTTTGTGTATCTTAATTAATTATTCAATCAATAGCTGGTGGGGGTTCTTTGTTTTGTGCTTCACATTCACAACTAAAGTACATGACTAACCTCCGCCGTGAACGCTGACCGATGTTAAAAAAAATAATAATACCAAAAAAAACTCATCAACAATGTACACTAGCTTACGTTTAAATAAAACATATGCTAAATGCAAAATTTGTAGTAGGTAACCATAATCAAATGTTTTACTCCTACCCATAAGGTGCTGAATTAAGTTAGCCTCAATGTAGATGCTATGTTATGTGGAAAATAATGCTCAACATCAAAATGTCTGTTTGCACGTTGAATGGTTGTTTGTGCAAGATGCTGTTCTACTCTTTGCTGAGATGGTACAACTTCAGAAGCCTTCTGTTAGCTAGTGAATGGACTCTTGTTTTGTATTAGACAACCGATAGTAAGATTCTCACCAGGAGGAGAAGAAAAGGACAGGGAGGATGATTCATGGCAAGACGTTTTTGGAGCACAACGTTGTATCCCTCCAAGGACAAATGTCTGAAAGTCTATTATGCTCTAATGATAGAATGGGAAGTTTGCTTATTTCCAGGAGTTGCTGGTATTCTATTGGTGGATGAAGAAGATGAAAGAAAATGATTTTGCAATATAGAATTTGTGTTTGTATTGGTGTGTGTTCCTAAAGTAGGGTAGATTTTTTTTTTTTTTTTTTTTTTTTATGGTCCATTTACCCACCATTCACGCACCACACACAAGACTTTCATACCAACAGCCACGGGCCTAACCTAACAGACCAGTACTCTCAAAACCACATGCCGTCGTATATATATACATCACAAAACACAACATACCACAATACTCATAATACATAACAAAAATATTATAATATTATAATACTATACATTTATATACAAATAAGAAAAAACAAATGACACAAACTGCACATGTAAATACACCACAAACAATGTTCAGAGTTCTAAAACATTAGCCAGTTGAATATAGGAGAAAAGAGTTAAGCAATAAGAGCCACTACTTAAATGTCTGACCTAAAATTGTATACAGCCTAACACATAAAATAGAACATTTAATGTAGAGGTAATATGACAAGAATCCCTACATGAACTAATTGAATTCAGGACTTTAGCGATTTCGGATCGGTGGCCCCATATGTCAAGGGGCCTAACGAATTGTAGAGGTGAAGTATCTATCAAGAATGCTTCGAGAGGAATATTGGAGATTATTAAGACTACCGCCCACATTCAAAAAAATATATTTTTCTGCCAATTCTTACCATAGATAATAGCTTGAAGGTAACCTCCAGAACTTTCGATAGGTAGTCAACTTCCAATTGGTGTTGTTTGAAGTTGTTCAAAAAATTGTGTGGCCTAGTAAAAATGGATTACGGAATTATCATGACCAATTCTATTACCGAAGGGTTAAGGAAAAAGAAAATACGGGAGACAAGGAATTCCAAGAGGAAAGCGAGAGTAATCTTACCTCTTAAATAGTCAAGTGGTGCATATACAATTAAGTCCTATGTATATCACCAAGTAAATCGATTGTAAATAGGACTCCCAAGTAGATCCAAAGAAAACGAAATCACTAGTAAGTCAACATTGTAGTTGCATATTTAGTGCCAATGTGTGGGCTCCATTTTCTAAAAGAAGAAATGGAGAATGCCATGAGCGTATACTTCTAATCCCACATCACAACAACATTCTCCAACCCAATTCACAATGGATCCGCAGAGTTAAACACGCATCCATAATCCATTGTTACAAATTCCGCGAGGTCATGAGGGCCACTATCTATCACAGCGAATACCAACTGCTATATGGATATCCGCAGTACATAACAGATATATTTTCTTGTGAGGCGGTGTTTTTTAAGACCATTAACCTGTTTTTACTTGCAGTAAGAAACGGTAATATGTAAAATGCTTAATGTGTTTAAAATGTGAAGCATTCACTTCCGGATGATACCTTTACAGATATCCATCAATTAAACAGTGCTAAAGTGGAAAGCATCAGAAATCGCTGGCACGGATTCGACATAGCAAGATTGCTATGTTGCTATGTTAGGAATACGCGCCAAATATAGTCATGAAGTATTATAATTAAAGTGTCACCCGAATTCCCGCCATAAAGACCAAATAAGAATACAAAATAAGTCTTTATATTTCTTGACATATCGAGAGAAATATCTCGGATAAACTGCGCAGAATATCTCTACGAACCGCTCAATATAATAGGGCTACGTAAAGGTTCCATCTCATAATAAATGCGTATCGAAAAGCACCGGTATCCCAGTCTTACCGTATGAAAGAGTACTTCCTCAAATTCGCGGCGAAACCGTATGTCATCAGTCAAACTTCTTAAATAGGACCGCCCCTCATGTCACGTGTTGGGAATACGCGTAGAAACATGTGGAACAGCGTTGCGGTGTGCAATCAAAGGTCCCAGATGTTTGGGCGCCATATTGAAGTGGTATATGGACTAAGCAATCGAATGGGAGATTCTGACTCCCGATTGTGCCGATCTATTGAAACAATAAAGCTTAGGTTTAAAAGTTGATTCTACGGAATAATTATTATAAATTAAGTGTATCGAAAACAATAGATCATGTGTCATAATAAGTACGTGACACTTAGAAACGTAATCACCATACCTAATCAAAATTCGTAAGTATTAAGGCACCATATTGGAGTAATATATGGACCTTAAAATTGTATATGGTATTCTGACTCCGTATTAAACTGATCAGTTTAAAATACGACAATTAGGGTTTAAAAGCTAATGTTAATACAATCATTCCTTTAAGTTGAATGGGAGACAACAACTCGAAAGAGGGAGAAGAAACGGACAAAATAAAGAAAATGTATGAAAAGTTTTTTTGGACAAGAACACGGAACAATTGTTTGTGTTAATGTGCCATTATGTAAACTTAATTGGGAACACCAAGTACAAACTCTATTCAAGACACTATATAATCTTTGATTTAGCATAGTGTCTGACAGTATATTTTGTGGTGCACTTGGTGTGTAATGCATTATTGACTGAATGGTAAAAGGGCACTTCTAGGGAAGTACCATGCCAAAAAATTACAAGTAGATGTAAAGTGACATATATCCGCCAGTACTTGATATGGTGTAATATCCGGGCCCTATTAATCAAATTTGAAAAACAGCCGTTTTACACAAGAAATGACCCTTATTCCCAAGTGGAACGATATAATTCCAGGGAACAACCATATGTTAGAATTTATGGTACTATGTCAAAAAGAAAGGGGGGGACAGCATTTTATGAATTAAAGCAAGCGGTTTGCCAAATATGGGTAGAGAATATCATTCCAGAGCATATTAATGAATGTAGAATGACCCATATCCGTTGACACTTGCGCATAGAACCCTTTGTATCACAACAGGATTGTAAAAAAGGGGGAAATCGAATAGATGACAAACCATCATAAGGTCCTAAATATCCTAAATATGGACAGAAAGACCTAAGCAGTAATGGGGAAAACTCAACATATTGGTTAACATAGCCCCAAAGTATTGATGTCTAAAAAATAGTGCATTTCCCCATCCGTGTTATGTCCCAGACTAGTTGCTCTCAAGAGGCATATCCATTTTGATTCCTTCTGTCTTAGCAACAGATCCCTGTTGCCACCTCTCTTTGGTGCTGGAACATGTTCAATAGCATGGAACCAAAATGTTACATCTTCGGGATGTTCCCTGACATAATGATTAGTAATTGGATACCTGGTGTCATTGGTTCTTATAGCCCGTCTGTGTTCCTGAATTCTTAGTTTTATACTGCGGATGGTGCTGCCGACATAAATTATGCCGCATCTACATCCTAGAACATACACCACATAAGTAGTGTTACAATTTATGAAATCCTCAATCATAAATTGTCTGGAGGTGTAAAATGAGAAGACAAGGGTTTTATTTCTACCCAACGGACAGACATTACAAGTTCCGCAGGTAAAAAAACCTTTAGGTTTGTTTGGTAGCCAGGTTTTCGTTGTTTTTGGAGTAACTACATAGCTGGGACATAAAGTTCTTTTTAGAGAGGTACCCTTTCTATATGTGATAGATGGTTTACTTTCAATCACATCTTTCAAGCCAGGAACTCCCACCAAAAGATGCCAGTGTTTACGAAAAATATTGAAGATGGCATTGCTATGGGAAGTGTATTGGGTTATAAACCTTGCTTTTGTATTGGTGACAGTCCTGATTTGTTTGTCTTGTAGTGTAATATTCCTACTCATCTTGTTAATTCTTAATTCCGCTCTGTCCAGAATCCTTTGGTCGTAACCCCTTTTAAAGAATCTATTCCTGGTGTCACTGATGTGTGTATGGAACGTCGCTTCCTCGCTACAATTCCGCCTAATCCTTACCATTTCACCAAAGGGAATATTGTTCTTAACTGAATGAGGGTGTGAACTTGTTGCATGTAATACAGCGTTACATGCGGTCTCCTTCCTATATAATGTACTGTGTATTTGTCCCTGCTTGATATAAAATTGAATATCAAGAAAGTTGATACGTTCTTTGTGACACATCATAGTAAATTTTACATTATACGTATTGGTATTTAGAAAGGACACATACTGGTTGAGTTGGTCAGTGGACCCAGACCAAAGGCAGATCACATCATCAATATACCTCCCCCAGTACACGATGTAATTGGTCCAGGGGGAGGCATCTCTGTTCCAAGCATGCTCCCTCTCAAACCAACCCATGAAAAGGCATGCGTAAGAGGGAGCAAACTTGGAACCCATCGCCGTTCCATGTATCTGCTGAAACCAACGATCATCAAAGAGAAAAAAATTATTATCCAGGATGATATTGATCGTAGATGCAATCATCTCATTGTAATCATAGAAACTTGCATCATCTCTATCCAGAAAGGATTGTATAGCTCTAATACCAAAGTTCTTATTGATGCAGGTATATAGACTCTCTACGTCTAGAGTTACAAACATAAGATCCTCAGACCAGTCAAAATCTTTGAATTTCATTAAAATGTCCTTACTGTCCCTGACATACGAAGGTAGTTTCAAGTCGACAAATTGTGAAATTTTCTCCGTCGGTGATCCCACCCCAGAAATAATGGGTCTGCCTGGTGGGAACTGCCCACCCTTATGAACCTTTGTCAGTACATAAATGCATGGGAAGCTTGGACAATTGACCCACATAAAGCGATATTCATCCTCATTAAGAAGACCTGACTCCCTCCATTCCAACAATTTGGCGTTAATCCTCATAGTACTTAGGGGAATAGGATTATCCTTAATCTTCCGATAATACAACTCATTACTGAGCTGATTCGCTATCTCCTGCATGTAGTCTTCATGATTCATTAGAACGATATTCCCACCTTTATCGGCTTCTCTTATAACAATGTTCGTATCTTTGTTCAACCTCTTGAGAGCCGATCTTTCCGCCGCCGTGATATTATTGGCGGACTTAGAAATGAATCTTCGAGGAGTTTCTATATTGTATAGGTCCTCTGTGACCTTATAATGAAACTCATCGATATTGCGGTGGTAAGAGTGTGTGGGTATAAATTTGGATTGAGGACGGAGTCCACTGTCAATACTCGCACTACGACAGATGTCAAGATCCTCAAGGACTGTGGTGATATTCACTTCATTCTCAGGGTTCAAAGATAGTAAACAGTGTATATCATGGATTTTGCGTATAGTGTGTGTTCCAACACTCTGAACCCTCTCATCACCCCCAGGATCCTAAGGTCTATTTGCGAAAAAAACCTGGAGTTTCAATACCCTAGTGAATTTAAAAAGGTCAATATGTGTATTCGCAAAATCACCCCTTTGTGTAGGGCAGAAATTAAGACCCTTACTCAAAATCTTCATTTCGTCATTATCCAAGATTTTATTTGAAAGGTTTACGATCTTTAAATCAGTGTTTACATTCTGACAAATCATGGAATCCCCTGTAATTCCAAGTTCACCAATGGCTATTTCTTCAGTTTGGGCACTGCACCTGATTTGTTTATCGTGCCTCCCCTTTTGTCTATTCTTTGATCGCCTCCCTCCCCGCCTCGTTTTGTTTGATCCCTTTTCTGTTGGAGGCGATTGCTTATTCTGAGGTTGGCCAGTTCTTTTTGAATGTATGGTAAAATAAAACAGTTTTGTCAGTTGATCATTGTTGGAAAACCACTCCCACACTAGAAGGGGTGGTGGTGGTCTTCCTGACACACTGTGGTAGCTTGGCTCGAGTGGTCAGGAATCAGGCTCCGTGCTAAGCATACAACATACCCAAACAATAACCATGCGTGCATCCGTTCCAAAAACGACTCTACACCGTAAAAATTATGAAAATAACTTTCTTTATCTGCTTTTTCTCTTAGTTGCTGATTGGAGAAAATAAATAACAATCACAATATACAAACTTTTTAGAAAGTGCAGGACAAATAAATACTGGCTTAATGATTCAATAAATAGGGGTGATCATAAATACTGAAGGCCTAAATAAAAGTGCAATACAGACAGGCAATTAAATATTCTGAGGCAATAAATACTGTAACCAATAAATATTGTGCATCAATAAATACTGTGGACCAATAAATACAGTGGAACAATAAATAGGTTAAATACAATAAATACAGTGCCCCTAATAAATACTTAAAAGCTGACAGTGACACTCATGGATTCAGATCACTTTTGAATTCCTAAGGGCTGATTTGGCCCAGGCACAGCTTGTGGGGATGTGGAAGGCTTGGGGGTGTCTACTCCCTGGCTTGGTCAAGGCTGAGGCCTAAACTGAGGTAGATAAAGGGGGGAAATACCAGAGACCTGGCTCTCTCTCTCCACACAACTTCTCTAGATTAGTCCCAGTTCACCCCTGGCACAGTCAGGTTGGTTCCAGCACCTCCCTAGCCCCTTAGAGCAGTCTCTCAGGTCTCCACAGGGCCTTAGGCGCCCTCTACTCCACTTACTGCCCTTTTTCTGATGCTCCGACGCCGCTGGAGTCGGGTCGACGCCGTGAGGCGGTTCCAGCTCAATGTCGGCGGCCTCGGCACAATGTCAGTTCTTTGACGACGCCGGCGGCGGCTCCGGTCTCGACGTCAGCGGCCTCGGTTCGATCTCGGCCTCCGATTCGATGGCGTCGGGCAGTCTTACTCGATGTCGACTTCGGGCGGCTCCGGTCCGATGGCGACCTCGGCTTCGATGACGTCGGCCGGCCTTGCCTCGATGTCGACTTCCGGCGGCTCCGGAGTGCGATCCTCACTCCCGACCTCCGGTGCTCCTCACAGGTTTCCGGCGACTCCGGAGTGCGACCTCCACTCCCGACCTCCGGCACGATTCTCACAGGTTCCGGCGACTCCGGAGTGCGATCCTCACTCCCGACCTCCGTTACCCTTCACCTCGGTCTCCGACGACTCCGGAGGGCGGACTTCACTCCTCCGATGACGCCGCTCACTCGACCTCGGGTGACTTCCTCCTCGACCTCTGGTATTCCTCACGACCTCTGACGGCGCCCTCTCTCGACCTCTGGCGGCTCCGGGTACGACGTCTGCTTTTCCAGTCAGCGCCGCTTCTCCACCTCGGGCTCCAGGTCTTAGGCTACTCGACGTCGGACTTCAGGGAAACCAGCTTCCAGGTCAGGATCTTGCTGTTCTCTTGTTTCTAAGGCCTGTTCCTGCTGTCCAGGTCCTCAGGATGGTTTTTCTGACTTCTTCCCACACAGGGCTCTAGGCTGGGCTCCGTCAGTAGGGACTAGTATCAAGGGTGGGTTTATGGACCCCACTCCAGGCACAAGTTTCCACCCCTGCTGCTTCACTCCTTCCTCCTTCACGTTTGTGCTGCTCACTCTTCACCAGTCAGGTGCCAACTGCCAACTCTCTGTCTTAGCTTCCCAACATTCTAAACCGCCTCCAACTGTCACAGGGTTCTGGAATGTTCTGGAAGGTGCTGGTAGGTTCCAGTGGATGCTGGTGATGTCACAGGTGGCCACCATTTTGTGCTCCAGGCCCTCAGACAGAAGTTTCAGGGGTAGCTAAAATGGCTCCCTGAATCTGCAGCAACACGAAAGTCTGGTGGTTCCCAAAAAGGAAAAATTCAAACAGGGTTTGAGGCAAAAGTGGGACAAAATAAATAATGATGAGGAGGGACCACCCAAAGGGCTGACAGGTCTAACACGCGTCCCCCCCAGCTGAAAGTGGGGAGAGCTACCCAACCCCTTGGGAGTTCTCATCACTAAGGCGGAAATACCTTGAGAGACCGTCTGCATTGGCGTGGTCCACTCCAGGCCGATGTTCCACCTGAAAGTCCATCCCCTGTAGGGAAATAGACCACCTCAACAACTTGGGATTCTCCCCCTTCATTTGCATCAGCCAACGAAGGGGTCTGTGGTCGGTCTGAACAAGGAAGTGCGAGCCAAACAGGTATGGCCGCAACTTCTTCAGAGCCCATACCACTGCAAAGGCTTCACGCTCTATTGCACTCCACTTCTGTTCCCTGGGAAGTAGTCTCCGGGATAGGAAGACCACGGGTTGATCCAGACCCTCTTCGTTGAGTTGCGATAACACTGCCCCAATGCCATGTTCTGATGCATCTGTCTGGACAATGAACTCCTTGGAAAAGTCTGGGGCCCTTAAGACCGGGGCCTCGCACATAGCTTTCTTCAATCTCTCAAAGGCTTGCTGACAAGCCTCCGTCCAGACTACCCGTCGAGGTTGTTTCTTGGACGTGAGCTCCGTGAGGGGGGCTACGATGGTACCGTACCCCTTCACGAAGCGGCGGTAGTATCCCGTGAGGCCCAAAAATGCTCGGACCTCAGTCTGAGTCTTGGGGGGTTCCCAGGCCATGATGGCCTCGATCTTCGCCTGGAGGGGTTGCACCGCTCCCCTACCCACCAAGTGTCCAAGGTACACTACCGACCCCTGCCCGATCTGGCACTTGCTGGCCTTGATCGTCAATCCAGCTTGTCTCAGGGCCTGGAGAACAGCTTGCAGGTGACGCAAGTGATCCTCCCAGCTGTTACTGAAGACGGCTATGTCATCCAGATAAGCAGCAGAGAAACTCTCCATTCCGGTGAGGATCTGGTTTACCAGGCGCTGAAACGTGGCAGGTGCGTTCTTGAGCCCAAAGGGCATCACACAGAACTGGTAGTGGCCATTGGGCGTGGAGAAGGCTGACCTTTCCCTTGCTCCATCAGTCAAAGAGATCTGCCAGTACCCAGAAGTAAGGTCAAAGGTACTTAGATATTGGGCAGCTCCCAGCCGGTCAATCAATTCATCCGCCCTAGGGATCGGATGAGCATCAGTTTTGGTCACTGAATTCAGTCCCCGATAGTCCACACAGAACCTCAGTTCTGGTTGGGCACCCGGTGGTGCAGCTTTTGGTACTAACACCACCGGACTGGACCAGGGGCTGCTAGAAGGTTCGATCACTCCTAGCTCCAGCATCTTAGTGACTTCACTATGAATGCTGGCCTTCACCTTGTCTGACATCCGGTAGATCTTGGACTTCACAGGTGGGCTGTCTCCTGTGTCCACGTCATGGACGCACAGGTGAGTCCTACCCGGGACAAGGGAGAACAACGAGGATTACTGCCCCAGGACCTGGCGACAGTCCTCCTGCTGTTCAGGAGTTAGAGATGGGGAGAGAATCACTCCCTCCACCGACCCATCCTTCTCTTGAGACGCAAACAGATCAGGGAGAGGCTCGCTTTCCACGTCCTCTCCTCCGTCAGTCACCATCATCAAGATGACTTCAGGCCTCTCGTGGTGGGGTTTGAGGCGGTTGGCATGCAGCACCCGCAGGGGCTGACGAGGG
Organism: Triturus cristatus; assembly: GCF_964204655.1. Lineage (NCBI taxonomy): Eukaryota > Metazoa > Chordata > Amphibia > Caudata > Salamandridae > Triturus > Triturus cristatus. Next base: position 837,602,391 of record NC_140591.1, read on the forward strand.
GTCTTCAGGTCCACCAAGTAGGTAGCCTTACCCTTCTTCTCCAACACCTCAAAGGGTCCTGACCAGCGATCCTGGAGGGCACTAAGCTCTCCCGGTTCGATCACCCACACCTTCTGGCCAGGCTCCAACTCCACCGGGTGAGCATTGTGGTCATACCACGCCTTCATCACTGCTTGGCTGGCTTCCAAGTTGTCAGAAGCTTGCTTCCACAACTTAGCCATTTGGCACCGGAAGGCCAGCATGTAGCTCACCACATCCTGGGGAAGCTTTCTGGGAGTTCTTTCCCATCCGTCTCTCACCAGGTTGAGAGGTCCACGTACAGGGTGCCCATACAGAAGCTCGAAGGGGCTGAAGCCCACTCCCTTCTGTGGCACTTCCCTGTAAGAAAAAAGTAAACAGGGTAGGAGGACGTCCCATTTCCTCCGCAGGCTTTCAGGCAGACTTCTGATCATGCCCTTCAAGGTTTTCTTAAACCTCTCCACCAGACCATTGGTCTGGGGGTGGTAAGGAGTGGTGAACCGGTATGTCACTCCACACTCCTTCCACATGGCCCGCATGTACGCTGACATGAAGTTGGTCCCCCTGTCGGACACAACTTCCTTGGGAAAACCCACTCGGGTAAAGATTCCCATCAGGGCCCTAGCCACAACAGGTGCTGTTATGGTCCTCAGAGGTATTGCCTCTGGGTACCGTGTGGCATGATCCACCAGAACCAGGATAAACCTGTGACCAGCTGTAGTCGGCGGATCTAACGGACCCACAATGTCGATGCCCACCCTTTCAAAGGGGGTGCTAACGACAGGAAGTGGTTCCAGGGGAGCTTTCAGCTTCACCCCTGTTTTCCCACTGGCTTGGCAAGACACACATGTCCGGCAGTAGGTATCGGACGACACTTTCATCTGAGGCCAATAAAAGTGTGGGACAAGACGGGCGAAGGTCTTGTCTTGCCCCAGGTGTCCTGCCAATGGTATCTCGTGAGCCAACTCCAGAAGGAAGGCTCGATAACGTTGAGGAACTACCAAGGCTCGTGACGATCCATGTAGGGGTGCCTTGGGTTCACTGTAGAGGAGGCCATCCTCCCAGTAAACACTGTAGTTCCCTTCAACGTTCCCTGCTGCCTGGGCTTCGGCCTGTCGCCTTAGCCCCTCAAGGGTAGGGCACTCCCTCTGGCCCTGGCAGAATTCCTCCCTGGACGGGCCTCCCTCCACGTGCCACTCGGCCGGGATGGGTAGGTCCTCCAGGTTGGTAACGTCCCCCTCCGCAGACTCCTGGTCCACCACCTCCGGTGGCCTATCCGTCCTACGGGGTGGAGACGCCGAGGCAGGCTCCTCCTGTCCTCTGTTCTTCCCTTGACTGGCAGCTGGCTGGGCCTTTGTTCCAGGCTCCAGCCGGAATGAACTCCCTCTTCGGGTAGTCGCGGACCTTGTGCTAACACAGGCCCAGTCAGGTGTACCCAGCATCTCGGTGTGAGTCCGGTATTCCACCTCCTTCCAAGCGTTGTGCTCCATGTCATTCCCCAGCAGACAATCGACTGGCACGGCAGGGCTTACGGCAACTCGAAGTGAACCTGCAACCCCCCCCCATTCAAAGGGAACCTCGGCCACTGGATAGTGGCCTGTTCTGCCGTCAGCCATCGCGGCTGGGTGGAGTACATCAGGAATTACCTGCTCTGGAGACACCAGTTGGCTACGCACCATAGTCATACTGGCTCCTGTGTCTCTCAGAGCCTCCCCTCTTTGGCCGTTGATGGTGACCCATTGCCCATACTTTGCGGTATTTGCGGGCACCTGGATCTTAGGAACCATCTCCCGTTCTCCCAGGGACACTAAAGTGACACCCGCCCACTCCCTTCCCTTAATTAAAGGCATCTCCTCCCCGAGCACTACACTAGCTACTCCGGGGGTCTTTCCTCCAGTGGGAGGGGGTGGTCGTTTCAAGCACTTCGGATCTCCTTTATAGTGTCCAACGCCACCGCACTCACAGCAATGGACAACCCTTGGCTGCTGACTCTGGCCAGGATTAGGGTTTCTGGGTGGGTTAGCCTTAGGGGTGAATCCTGTTCCCTTCCCTTGGAAGTTATTTTGGGGGCCTTTGGAGAACTCCTTTTTCTTTTCCCCTCCCTCTTTCTTCTGGGGGGCGCCCTGTCCGGCCTTTTGTGTATCCCCTCCAGTCCCCCTTGTGGACACCCGGGTACTAGCCCAAATGTCCGCCTCCTCAGCAAGCTTCCGGGGACTGGTCAGCTTGCTATCCACCAGGTGTTGCCGCAGTTCAGGGAAACATTTCTCGAGCAGGTGTTCCTTCAGTACTAGGTCAAACAACCCCTCGTAGTTCCTCACTTCACTGCCCTGAATCCAACCTTCAAGTGCCTTCTTTGCATAGTCCAGGAAGTCCACCCAATTCTGCGTGCCCAGTTTGTGACTACCCCTGAACTTCTGTCTGTACTTTTCAGGTGTTAGTCCAAACTTTCTGATGAGCGCCAGTTTCATGGTGGGGTAGTGGGTCTGCTCATCCTCCTCGAGGGCCAATAAAGCATCCCTACCAGCTGGAGGCATGTACTTGTACAATCCCCCTCCCCAGTACTTCTCTGGAACCCCATGGGCCCTCAACGAGACCTCATAGGCCGCTAGCCACTTGGCGATATCGTCGCCCACTCCATAGCTAGCTACTATGTCCTTTGGCAGGTATGGTTTAGGTTCCCTGGTGATCTCTTGGGTTTGGCTGCCACCATTAGGAACAGGTTGTGCCCCGATTCTCAAGATCTGAAGATCTATTTCTTTCAGTCGTAATTCATGGGCCATCCTCTGCTCCTCCTTCTCCTTTTCCAGCCTTGCTAAGTCCCATGTGAGCTGTCTTTTCTCCCTCCGGTCTGTTAGCTCCACTTCAGACAAGCCACCGCTAGAGGCACTGCTGCCCTTCCTAGAAATGGTTCTGGGCCCTGCTGACAGGTTCCCCACCTCAGGTTGGTACATCTCAGCCCCCTCGGGGTCAGGCTCTCCATCCCTGTCTTCCTCCTCAGCCTTGCTTTCTCGGCGTGCCTCCCCCCAAGCCCTTAAGCTGGTTTGGAGTGCACCCTTCTTTGCTCCTGGGGGACAGTACACCCCCTCCCGCTGGCAAAACTCCCTGAGTTGGGCCACAGTGTACGTTTCTAGATTCTCTAGTACAAACTCCATCTTGCCCACTCAGGTTAGAGGACAGGTTTTTGTGCAGTAACTATGCAGGGGGGTACCTTTAATAATACCTCCTCCCACCACCAGAGTAAATTTGGAAAAAACAAAAACCCACAATTAGGAAGGCCGCTCTTGAGAAAACTCCCGGTGTAGGCCTATGGACTACCCACAGTTATTGTTGAGTATGCGTAGGCACAGCTCTATCCCACCACTGAACACCAATTTATGTTGGAAAACCACTCCCACACTAGAAGGGGTGGTGGTGGTCTTCCTGACACACTGTGGTAGCTTGGCTCGAGTGGTCAGGAATCAGGCTCCGTGCTAAGCATACAACATACCCAAACAATAACCATGCGTGCATCCGTTCCAAAAACGACTCTACACCGTAAAAATTATGAAAATAACTTTCTTTATCTGCTTTTTCTCTTAGTTGCTGATTGGAGAAAATAAATAACAATCACAATATACAAACTTTTTAGAAAGTGCAGGACAAATAAATACTGGCTCAATGATTCAATAAATAGGGGTGATCATAAATACTGAAGGCCTAAATAAAAGTGCAATACAGACAGGCAATTAAATATTCTGAGGCAATAAATACTGTAACCAATAAATATTGTGCATCAATAAATACTGTGGACCAATAAATACAGTGGAACAATAAATAGGTTAAATACAATAAATACAGTGCCCCTAATAAATACTTAAAAGCTGACAGTGACACTCATGGATTCAGATCACTTTTGAATTCCTAAGGGCTGATTTGGCCCAGGCACAGCTTGTGGGGATGTGGAAGGCTTGGGGGTGTCTACTCCCTGGCTTGGTCAAGGCTGAGGCCTAAACTGAGATAGATAAAGGGGGGAAATACCAGAGACCTGGCTCTCTCTCTCCACACAACTTCTCTAGATTAGTCCCAGTTCACCCCTGGCACAGTCAGGTTGGTTCCAGCACCTCCCTAGCCCCTTAGAGCAGTCTCTCAGGTCTCCACAGGGCCTTAGGCGCCCTCTACTCCACTTACTGCCCTTTTTCTGATGCTCCGACGCCGCTGGAGTCGGGTCGACGCCGTGAGGCGGTTCCAGCTCAATGTCGGCGGCCTCGGCACAATGTCAGTTCTTTGACGACGCCGGCGGCGGCTCCGGTCTCGACGTCAGCGGCCTCGGTTCGATCTCGGCCTCCGATTCGATGGCGTCGGGCAGTCTTACTCGATGTCGACTTCGGGCGGCTCCGGTCCGATGGCGACCTCGGCTTCGATGACGTCGGCCGGCCTTGCCTCGATGTCCACTTCCGGCGGCTCCGGAGTGCGATCCTCACTCCCGACCTCCGGTGCTCCTCACAGGTTTCCGGCGACTCCGGAGTGCGACCTCCACTCCCGACCTCCGGCACGATTCTCACAGGTTCCGGCGACTCCGGAGTGCGATCCTCACTCCCGACCTCCGTTACCCTTCACCTCGGTCTCCGACGACTCCGGAGGGCGGACTTCACTCCTCCGATGACGCCGCTCACTCGACCTCGGGTGACTTCCTCCTCGACCTCTGGTATTCCTCACGACCTCTGACGGCGCCCTCTCTCGACCTCTGGCGGCTCCGGGTACGACGTCTGCTTTTCCAGTCAGCGCCGCTTCTCCACCTCGGGCTCCAGGTCTTAGGCTACTCGACGTCGGACTTCAGGGAAACCAGCTTCCAGGTCAGGATCTTGCTGTTCTCTTGTTTCTAAGGCCTGTTCCTGCTGTCCAGGTCCTCAGGATGGTTTTTCTGACTTCTTCCCACACAGGGCTCTAGGCTGGGCTCCGTCAGTAGGGACTAGTATCAAGGGTGGGTTTATGGACCCCACTCCAGGCACAAGTTTCCACCCCTGCTGCTTCACTCCTTCCTCCTTCACGTTTGTGCTGCTCACTCTTCACCAGTCAGGTGCCAACTGCCAACTCTCTGTCTTAGCTTCCCAACATTCTAAACCGCCTCCAACTGTCACAGGGTTCTGGAATGTTCTGGAAGGCGCTGGTAGGTTCCAGTGGATGCTGGTGATGTCACAGGTGGCCACCATTTTGTGCTCCAGGCCCTCAGACAGAAGTTTCAGGGGTAGCTAAAATGGCTCCCTGAATCTGCAGCAACACGAAAAAGTCTGGTGGTTCCCAAAAAGGAAAAATTCAAACAGGGTTTGAGGCAAAAGTGGGACAAAATAAATAATGATGAGGAGGGACCACCCAAAGGGCTGACAGGTCTAACAATCATACACCGAAATTGGACATTTCTAAATCTGATAGAGCCATCTAGCTGCAGATTTCGTACCTTAGAATTCTCCCCAGGCACCAGCAGAACCTCTACGCGTCAGTTGCAGGCATCGTTTGACGTAGCGTCGTCGTCAATCGGATGTGATGTCGACGGAGTTTATAAGCCTATCCCTGACGTGCTGACATCAGTTTCTTTTCCATGCTACAACAAGGATCGGGAGAAGAGCTTCCTCTGGCCATTCTCTCTTTTTTTTTTTTTTTGGCCTACTCTGACGTATTTTTGTTGGAACGGAGTGATTTTTTTTTTATGTCTTCTTGTTTTAAGCCTTGTGGGTTTTGTGCTCAACAGATGTCTGCCATGGACCCTCATTCTGTCTGCATGTGGTCCTTGGGCGAGCTCCACAACTCCTAGGAGTGTGATGTCTGTCAAAAGCTGAAGCGGGAATCACCGCAGGAGCAACAGATGTAGCTCCTGATGGTGTGGTGTCAGGATTCCCCCAACTGACACAACCTTGGTCCATCTCAAGACGCTCATGCAAGGGCAGGAGTTTTAAAAGGTCTGCCTTGTGCCTCCAGAGTCACAGAAGAACCCGGAAGCAACCAACACGTGCAACAGTGGTTTCAGGTCTAGTATTCCGTGGTCACAAGAAACTGACATGCGCATGTAGCGTTCTGAGCCACGCACTTCACATAGATTTCCTCCGCGGTAGTGTCATTGGCATTGCGCTTATTTAGTTGGATAGTTGTTAGTGTAGTCTTTCAGAGTTCGCACATAGAGAATTAGAGCAGGGCAGTGTGTTTCATGTGCGCGTGTTCAGTTAGTCAGGGAACGTTCTGGTCTCTCGTCTTAAAGAAAGGTTGACTGTTTAAGAAGATAGAAATCTTACCTGAATATTCAAATTCCAGTAGCTGCAAGAAGTCCTTATTCCAGACCAGTCACACACAGGTATTCAACCTGAAAAGAAAGGAAAGTGTTATTGATGGCTAAAGAAATTTAATTTAAAATCAGTATATTTAATTTTGAATGAAAGTGAATTGTGAAGTACCAAATTAAAAGTTCATAAAAGAAAGACAGCAAAAGAAAAACCAAACAGTCTACAAAAAAGTATCAACCAGAGTGAAGTGTATCTATTTGTTAAAAGAAGAGATGCTAAAACGTTAGTCTACAGGGTAAGAAAGCTAAAGTAGACATTACAGAAGAAGTGAGGTGAATTTTCACAACTTGCTATTTTGTTGCAGTTCATCTTGCGATTCCCCTGAGAATTCAGCAATCAGACACGAAGGATAGCTGTAGAGGGAATAGCGGGTAGCCCAAAAAGACCTAGACAAGGCAACCTCTTCTCTATCACCATCCCTTTTCTCCCTGGGAGTTCACTTAGATCTTCTTCACATTGGAGGAACTAAGCTGGATTCTGAGTAGGGAGTTGGGATATTAGCATTGTTCTGCTCCTGTGAAGTTCTGAGGTTAACTGGGAGTACTTACATTCTTGACAGTGTGAAGTGAATAGAGTCAGAGTAAGTCCTGATGGTGCAGTTCTCACAATCCTCCAAGTCTCATCGGTCTTGGTCTACTCGCTCTAAGGTTCCTTTGCAGAGCCGTTCCAGGAGCCGTTCCCGTGGACATTACTCCCAGTCAATGTCCCATAGTTAGTCTCGTCACAAGTGATCCAATTTGCAATGTCCCCTGGCTTTGTCACCTAATTATGTGGTTTTCCACTGCTCCTCGTGCTCTCAGGCTTAGAACCCCGTGCAAGAGTCTCTTCTGCGCCTCCCTGCCTTTTCTGTAGCCGGGGTGACTCTGACCCAAATGAGAGATTACTATCATGCTCTCCATGCAATGTTTGGGTCTTCACTTCCCGAGGAGCGCCTTTGGGCCCTAAGGAGGCGTTGGATGCCTTGATTGTGCCCACACCGGCAGATTCTCCCTCAGCTGCAGTTAGGCCTGTGTCTTCATCGATGCCGGTGCACAGCCCTTCGGGGTTCACTTCTGCGGCGCCTATCGACTTAGCTCGGTGCTGGCACATAAGCCTATGGAGCTCACTCTGCTGACGGCGCCGTCTGACTCCCTTCCACTGTCTTCTCTAGACATCGGTGTGATGCCGGTTTGTTGTGATGAACGTTGGCTGCAAAAACAATGTCTCATGTTTATGCAGAACCATCACATGAACATTATTTGGAAGATGATGAGGAAGGAGTTGATTTGATACTGCCAATGTCTGCAAATCCTCCTATGATGGAGAGTTGATTAACTGAACTAGATGAAGCAAGTGGGCTAGAGTCTTCCCCTGCGTCTGGCCTTCTTTCTCCCCTAGGCCTAGCTACTGAGGACAGCTCTTCTTTGGCAGACATATTGGCAAGGGTTGTTGTGGTCTTGGATTTGTCTCTTCTCTTTTGTTGATATATTTATATTTCATTCTATTATCTATGAATGTTTATATATGCGTGTGTCTGTGTGTATATGTATATTATCTACTGGCGGTCGCCAGTAGATAGTTATAGTTACAACCTAGTTTCCATAGGAAATCTCAAAATTCTATTTTGAATAACTTTGGCGCCGGTTGACGAATCCTCGCGAAATTTTCAAAACTAATGGGGCGCTCCGTTCAGCTCTTACCCTGAAAGTCTCGGGGTGATTCGTCAAGCGGGGGCCGAGAAAAAAGGGGGGTCCCAAAACGCATTTTCCCCATGCATTTTTCCATAGGACCTTTAGACACAGCTACAGCCAGAACGGCTGAACAGAATTACTTGAAATGTGGCAAAGAGGTAGTCCTCAGGTCAGGCATGTGCCTTTTGCATATATGGTGTAAATCCGTTCAGTAGTTCCTGAGAAAATCAAAAGTAAAATCATATACATATCTGGGCGGAGCCTAACCACACATCTCATTGTGAGATCTGATTGGCTGTCAGCACTTCATCCAAGAAGTGTTGGCAGCCATCTTGGGATCAATATACATGATAGCACCTCATTAAAAAGCATTGCAGTTAATAGAAGGTTTTAAGACCTTAGTTACATTATAAATCATTTGTTGATGGTACCATACTCATTTTAGGAATTGTAGTATGTTCTAAGGTGATTTTACCATGTGAAAAAGCCTTCTGCTGGGATATCATGAATCATGTTTGAGAGAAAACTATTTTCACATGCTTTTCCCACAGAGGTTTGGAAGGTGATCTATAAGCTAAACTGAGAGCATATTTTCTGTAAATTCACATTATCTTTCTCAGTCATGTGAGAATGAAGTCTGACATTCTCAGTAAAACATGTACATCCAACAAGGGCAGAGACTGTCAGTTGATTCCTTTGTGTTCTACTGCAGCTTCCCAGAGTGTTCCATAGAACAACTAGAGCGCTAACAGTCTTACTTATGACAAAGGTATGGCACACCTGAAGCCATCTTGATTGGAATAAAGTGGTAACATTTAAAACATTTAATTTAAAAAGGAACAAAATGAGAGGGTTCATTTTGCCATAGAATGTATGATTAGTGCTGCAGAAAGAAAAATTAGGGCACATTTTGAGTGACTTCTCAAATCCTCTTCTATTTCATTAAAGAATTCTGACATGCAGACTGAAACATGCACTTTCAATACCAGCAGCAGACTTCCCTGGTGAGCAGTAGCTTTACTACATTGATCTAATGAGCAACTAGAGTGCTAACATTCTGAATTTATGGCAAATGTGTGACACATCTGAATGCCTTCTTCATTGAATCAAAGTAAAAAACTGACAGTATGCCTACTGAGGAGACTGCAGTAAATGAGGAAATTAGGAAACTTCATAACAAATAAGTCTCCCAAGATGGCCACCAGAGACAAAAGAGCCCAAATGTAGCACAAATATCACCGAGATATAGCCCAAGTATAGCCCAATGACAGAAATCCCAGAGTGTTTTAAAGAACAACTAGAGCGCTAACAGTCTTACTTATGACAAAAGTATGGCACACCTGCAGCCATCTTGATTGGAATAAAGTGGTAACATTCAAAACATTTAATTTGCAAAGGAACAAAATGAGGGGGTTCATTTTGCCATAGAAATTATGACTAGTGCTGCAGAAAGAAAAATTAGGGCACATTTTGACTTCTCAAATCCTCTTCTATTTCATTAAAAAGTTCTGACATGCACACTGAAACATGCACTTTGAATACCAGCAGCAGACTTCCCTGGTGAGCAGTAGCTTTACTACAGTGATCCAATGAGGAACTAGAGTGCTAACATTCTGAATTTATGGCAAATGTGTCACATCTGAATGCCTTCTTGATGGAACCAAAGTAAACAAGCATTGAAAATGCAATAGGTCTCGCCCTCGTTTAAGTTAAATCAATTCTGTTTGTAATTAGGTGGCTTTTTAGCTTTGCTTTTATTAGTGTTTTTCAAAATTTCATGTAAATAAGATGCATATCTGTATATGTATGCATGCATTTATATTTGTATTTATATAGATATGCAGATTATATATATGTTTATATATGTATGTATATACATATTTATACACATACATATATATAAATGCATATGTGTGCGTGTAGAGAGAGGTAGAGGTAGAGAGTAGAGGATGAGTAGTAGAGAGTGAGTAGTAGCGAGTGAGTAGTAGCGAGTGAGTAGTAGCGAGTGAGAAGTAGAGAGTAGTAGAGAGTGAGTAGTAGAGAGTGAGTAGTAGAGGGAGTAGTAGAGAGTGAGTAGTAGAGGGAGTAGTAGAGAGTGAGTAGTGGAGACTGAGTAGCAGAGAGAGAGTAGTAGAGAATGAGTAGTAGAGAGTGAGTAGTAGAGAGTAGTACAGAGTGAGTAGTAGAGAGTGATTAGTAGAGAGTAGTGGAGAAGTAGAGAGTGAGTAGTAGGGAGTAGTGTAGAGTGAGTAGTAGAGTGAGTAGTAGAGAGCAACTAGTAGAGAGTGTGTAGTAGAGAGAGAGTAGTAGAGAGAGTAGTAGAGTAGTAGAGAGAGAGTAGTAGAGAGTGAGTAGTAGAGAGTGAGTAGCAGAGAGAGTAGTAGAGTGAGTAGTAGAGAGTGAGTAGTAGAGAGAGAGAGTAGTAAAGAGTGAGTGGTAGAGAGTAGTAGAGCGAGTAGTAGAGAGTGAGTAGTAGAGAGGGAGTTGTAGAGAGAGAGAGTAGTAGAGAGTGAACACAATGAGGAGGTTCATTTTGCCATAGAAATTATGATTAGTGAGGAAAAAAGAAAAATTAGGGCACATTTTGAGTGACTTATCAAATCCTCTTCTATTTCATTAAAAAATTCTGACATGCAGACTGAAACATGCACTTTCAATACCAGCAGCAGACTTCCCTGGTGAGCAGTAGCTTTACTACAGTGATATAATGAGCAACTAGAGTGCTACCATTCAGAATTTATGGAAAATGTGGGACACATCTGAATGCCTTCTTGATGGAATCAAAGTAAACAAGCATTGAAAATGCAATAGGTCGCGCCCTCGTTTAAGTTAAAGCAATTCTGTTTGTCATTAGGTGGCTTTTTAGCTTTGCTTGTATTAGAGTTTTTCAAACTTTCATGTACATACCATGCATATGTATGCATATATGTATATGTTTGCATGAATTTATATTTATATAGATTTGCAGATTATATTTATATGTTTATATATTCACTGAAAAAAACATAGGTTTCACACACGTTATAGTTACGAATTAGCATTTAAAAAACCTTGCAAATTCACTTAAAAAACCATAGGTTTCACACATGTTATAGTTAGCTGGACATTTCACTCGTAAAAAACCAATGAAATTCCCCCGTTATAGTTAGTGCAGGCAACTATAACTCACGTGACCGCAATCCTCTGCTGATGACGTCAGATATTACATCACTGTATTTAGACACTTATTTACCCATGTCTTCTTCCATTAATCTTTAGCTATACATATATTACAAATATTTATTTTTCATAAAGACACATATGTCATCAGTGTGTAATATCTGACGTCATCAGCAGAGGATTGCGGTCACGTGAGTTATAGTTGCCTGCACTAACTATAACGGGGGAATTTCATTGTTTTTTTACGAGTGAAATGTCCAGCTAACTATAACATGTGTGAAACCTATGGTTTTTTAAGTGAATATATATATATATATTTATATACAGTTTTGTGCATAACTAGATTTGACGTATCTATTTGGTTGGCAATTTTCTATGGACATGTCTTAGACGGGTAAAAAAAAATATATATATATATATATATATATATATATATATATATATATATATTTTATGTATCTTTTTCTAATACTTATGTCTGTATTTCTTTTGGGTAATATGACCTCCATGTCACCTTTTTGAGCTATTTCTACATGCATTGCTTTTCTTCTCCACCTTGCTGTGGGTCCTCCCTGGTGGGTTCCACTGCCTGGAGTTCTTCCAGGATGGGACTCTGTGTTTTTGCTTGGTCCTAGTGGGTTTGTAGTGGAAGTATGCCTCCTACTTCCCTAATTGAACATGTGTTCCAGGTTTCTTCTTGGTGTTTTCACCCAAGATAGAATCAGTTGGTGGGGATAGATGGAGCTTTGCTCTGTAACCGTTTCTGTGGCCCTGTTTTTACGGGATTCACTTATTTATGGTTCTAATTCCCACCTTGAGTCTGAGTAATATAGTATCATATTGGTTGGTGTATTTTGACATGTTTTTTCCATTGCTATAGGTTTTGCTTGCCCATTCCGTGTCTCTTTTTACTGTTCTCTCTGGTTCTTTCATGGTTCTTCTGGTGAGATTTATTTTTATTCTCACCTAATTTCTCATTCCACTGGTTGTTTCGGTCTTTCATAGACCAGTTAGTTCTATATGTGGATTTTTTGGTAAGGGCAGTTCACAAACCCACCTCCAAGGATGGTGTTGCTTTGGTATCTAATTCTAAGGTAAGGAATCTGCGGCTAGATGTCTCTATCGAATGGACAAGTTACTTTCTTTTGGTAACGTCTTATCTAGTAGAGAAATATTCTAGCCGCAGATTCCTTTCAGACCCACCCATTCTTCGAACTTTTTTCTTCCTACCTTCAAGATCCTCTTCCTTTAAAAAAATATATATATATATTTAGGATGTAACCTCTTGCAGTGGTCGATTCAAAGATGTATCTATCGTTGTGGCACAGTGTTTCCTTATCCAGTTTCTGTGATGGCTCCGCATTTTGGCGTGGAAGCTAATTATTATTAGGGCTCCTGGTTTTATGGTATTTATTTTTTTAACATTTCCATCTGTATTCATCCATATTTATTTTTGGGCCATTTTATCTGTATTTATCCATATTTATTATGTGATTTGCGTATAAATGAAGTTGAAAAGCTGTACATTTCCATATTTATTTAACTGATAGATGCGCACTCATACTTTAATGTCTGTCGTGTTTTAGCTATTTAAGCTGTCAAATATTACATAACAATACATCCACTGGTAAATACTAGCATTATACCAAAAATGTATGTTGACATATGCCATTATTTAAATACATTTCATCCTGTTTTTTTAATTTCCCATGCTGTCCATATGCTCAGCTGCTGGCCTATAATTAATCAAAGACAGCATAAAGAGTCACTTTAAAGGAGCACAATTTTCTATATGTATCCACTTAAAATAAATGCAGGCAGTAGACACATTTTCTGTCTGTATGTATCTGTAGAAACCCATAAAAACAGAAAACAGGGAGCCTTAATTATATTAAAAACTAGATTTGAGTCTAATGGGATCTCTGTGAACAGACACGTTGTTGGAACCACGGATAAAATGGAAAAGGCAACTGGAAGCAGTTGGACGAGTGTAGGGTGGAGGAATTTTCATATTCATCCAGTGAAAATGTTTTAGCGGTAAATGTAGTATTTCTTCCTCGCTGCTGAAGTTTGCTGATGATAAAGGACCAATCTGTAGAAAATCTTTTAATAGGTAACCCTGTTCTTCGTAGTAAGGTACACCTGCCCCTCAAATGCTCCTCCTGTGCTCATTACAATGAGTCCTATCTTGTTGCAGAAAAAAAAACTGAGCATGACCTCCATTTTCTGGAGGTGAGAGATATTGCACTACGTTTTGATTACTATATTTTCAACGGCTTTTGACCTAAAGCAATATTTTAATATGAATACCTTTAAACCTTCTTTTTTACCTTTGTAGGGTTCGGCTGCTGGGGGCCTTGGAACATAAAGATGTTCCGAATGTCTTGGTTCAGGGACACATTTTTCTGAATACCTCTCTAACTGAAGCTTTCTGTATGGCAATTGTGGAAGCAGCCAGCTGTGGTTTACAGGTGAGTTGCTTATTTGAGATTGATGCAGCAATCATTTCTAGTTATGTGGCCTCCGTATGTTATGCGATAATGGTATATTAATTGCATTGCAAAATGCTATAAGTACCTAGCTGTGGCTAGAGGGGAACGTAACCTTCTAAAGACTTTCCTATTACCGGATCAAGGGTTTTCTGAAACAAAACATTTGAAAATGAACTCAGTAAATTGGTTGGAAAGGATTTTAAACTGGATATTTTTACAAACATCTTTGTTCTGAAACTATGACTTACAAATGTCACAGAGAAATGGGCAATTCCAAGAATTGGACAAGGTAGGCCCGCTCGCTTAGTGTGACATGCTTCATCATTTGCCACCTCGTCCCTCCCTAGTGATATGATACTGCCAGGGCGGACTCAACCTCTGGGTCAGGGCCGACCTGAGGGAGTTCTTAGAAATTATTTTCTCTGGATAAAACACTTGGATCTAGTTCAATGCTTAAAAAGCCTTAGGATATGCCACCTTTATTCGGGTGGTATCCTAGACTTGAGTAAAGTAACATAAGGTAATCTCATAGGATGTACATGGTTACTATGACCCTTATGTACCGCTGAGGTATTATGCATGATATTTAAAAGTATAACATGTAAAAAAAAAACACGTTAAACATGCCCTTATATTGTAAAAGCCCCACAAGCTAATTTCACTGTATCAAGGCAGGCTGCTCCATAGGAAAACACTGGGTTGCATTATTTCATTCAATATTGCTAATGTTGGTGAAGAAATTACTAGAAATATAATTCAAAGCCCTTTTTAATCATTATTCACAATACATTGTAATCGAAAGAACACATTTTACTAACTATTACTTTTTGAAAGTTACCTTTTCTCTGCCTAAAACCTCCGGAGGCTCCTTTGCATGAGCTCCATCTGCACCTGGCAGTTGAATAGTCCTTTTTGAGGTATGAATACTGCTGCCAGAGCAGGAAAAAGGCCTTGGGTTTGGGGAATTGTTTCTGTTCCTCTGGTAGGATTGCCATTTGCGCTGTCTGTGAACTGGATTAAGTTCAGAGAGCAATCCCTGTCAGGGACATAAGTGACATCTGGGAAGGGCCCTTCCTTTGCCCAACCCCCCCTGCAGCCAGGCATGCAATAATCAGAGTGGACCTCTTTTTGATGGTGTAAAATTCTGCTCGAGTGTTTTAAATCTTCTTGGCAGGTCTGCTGGGTACCCTAGTAGTGCATTTGAAAGGATGGGAAACAGGAGGCCAAAACAAATCTTGTGTATCCATACTTTGGTTGATGGAAAACTGAGCTTTGTTCTACCAGACTTCTTCTGTCTCTGATTTTATTCATGGTACAGCGACTGCCCCAAACTGGATTATCGTTTTAGATTTGGATGGAAGGGCAGTAGAATTATCATAGGACAACCCAAGAACACACCAAGTCCTCAGAGCCCAAGTGTAGTGGGGCCATAGACTTCGGCCATCTTGAAAATGCCTAAGTGGGTCGGGTTGGCAGTGGGAACTTTTACACAATTGTTTAGTGAATGCCTAGAAATCATTCCCACCCCCTAGCTCCTGCCTGGCATCAAAGTCTCACCTCTTGGAATCCATTTCAGAAAACTCCTGGATCTGTGGAAGATCACAAGAGGACAGAACCTGACTCTTATGAACCACGGAAAGCCTAGAAAATTGTATCTGCTTTCCCTGCTGTACCCAAAACAAAGAAGCAGATGCCAAGCGTTATAAGGCTACAGGGATACTAGAGGGCTACAGGAGGCCTTTTCCTGCAGCTGACTAGTGGCAACTGATCCCAGACTGGACCCAGCTATTTGGCATCATCCTGACTTCCTATTAGTCTCAAAGTGCCCCACTCCCGGCCCTGGGGAGCTTTGAAAGTGTACTGCTGTGGTAGTTTGAAACTTAAAGGACTAAAGTCAGAAAGTAAAATGTTTGACCAGAAAGAACCTGGTGGTGTATGCCACACATCTCAGCCAGCCTCCTATTATGCCTATGTTCCCTGTGTTAGGGTTATATTTTCTAGGGCCTTTCAACAACCACCCCGCTATAGCTCCTGAAAATCTGAAGTGAATGTAGAGTAGGCCAAAAAAACTTGACGGCCCCCCTGGTATTTTTCAGTGGTGAAACTGTATCTGTCACATTGGTGGATGCACTTTCTTCTCCAGAGATAACCATGAGGCAGAAATGCTGGTTGGTTCACAGTGCTACATGCTAGGGCTTATGCCGACCTGGCGGATACTTGCCTATTTTTAAACAGCCCTCTTAGTGACTTGCCATTTGTTGGTACAATTTCCTTTTCCATGTTAAATGGAGCTGGACAGAGGAATGAAAGCATTAAAGAATTCTACAAATACACTTTTCTTAAGTTTCAAAAAGTTAAGATCTGTGAACATCAAGCAATACAGATCACTAATGACAGATGGTAAGTCTTTAAATTGTTTTACATCATATTGTGAGAATCTATTGCACTTCACTGAAAAGAGCTAAGAAGCTGTATAGTTGTATACATACAAGCTTTAGTGGTGCAATAAATCTCTTCCTCGCATTTACTGAAGTGGTGTGTTTCTAGTTTAATGTCAGAAAATTATAATACCACCTGTCCTAAGTTGCAACAAGCTGTGCTTGAGTCAAGTTTTCAATTTATTCTGTGTCACTTGTAAAATGTTCTGAGCATCTGAGGTAAATATTGATTAATAGCCAGAGCCAGACGATGGTCATGTGGGTTGCAAGAACGAATGCAGGGTTCTCTCTTCTACCTGTGGTAACGCCAATAGACATCCATTGTCTTTCAACCAATGCAGAAAGGCTTGTAGTTGGGCACATAAAAATATAATGCTTCAGAATTGAAACTTTGTGTTACTTGTGCTTTTGTATTTAGAAGGTGTGTGTAGATGCAGTCACTTTCATAGTACTTTTTTATGAGAACCATAATAGTCATTGGAGCTTTCCATTCCATTGTTTATATTAGAATATAGTTTTAATTATTTGGACATATTTAAAGCAAATCAAATTGCTTCTTCAACAGGTTGTGAGTACAAGAGTGGGTGGGATTCCAGAGGTGCTACCTGAAAGTCTAGTTATCCTGTGTGATCCATCAGTAAAATCTTTGTGTGATGGATTAGAAAAGGCAATTGGTAATCTGAGGACAGGAAGATTGCCAAGCCCTGAATCAATTCACAACAATGTGAAGAGTTTATATACCTGGAGAAATGTGGCAGCGAGAACAGAAAAAGTAAGTGTACCCAAGTTTAATTATTCACCATACCTTAATGTTTTTCCCTTTTCTTTTGGCAATAAATTGTCACAATGCCACTTAGTGAAGAGAATGACAACTTGCTTTCTAAAGCTGTGTGAATAAGAAACTAGGAGACTACCACTGTGCACCCTTCCCCTACATTCTGTAGAGCTCTTTAGAGTTTTTAGGTTAAGTCTAGAGCTCTCTTGTTAGCCTTCTACATTCAAAAACAATAATGATTTAAAATACAAACACATATACAGTGGTTTTGGGTCAGAATTGCACATTCATTGGTCTGTGTATCTGTTATTCACATTTTGCTTCCACCCTACACAGCATACAGCATTGGACAGTTTGTCAGCCATTTTGGCAATTGACTGTGAGTGATGGAATTTTTCCTGATCGCATGTGCGCATCCACGCACAGTAATACCTGATATAGCATTGCAGCTCTCTTCTCTGATGCTCCACAGAAGAGACAGTAAGGGAAATTGAAGCTTCTTTGCATGGTAGGAAAGAGAAATCCTTTAGTATTTTGTCTTCCTTACTTGCCCAGTAAACTCCAAATACTCACCATTTGAACATAAAAACATCTTTACCAATAAGTCAGTGACAGCCTTGAGCAGGCATTGTCCAAAGACAATGGTTGCCCTTGCACTTCAGCAGATGACCCCTGTAAATGTTAGATCCCGATTGACGAGAGCACGGTAGACAGTCAACTCTTTGAAACAAAGAAACCTTTTGTTGTAAGCATGAGCTGTTACAATGATTCCAGCTCTGTGGTTTCTAATTCTCTTACCCACTCATAATACAGTAGGCAGTGGGAAGGTAGAAAAGAATACTCACTGTCTGCACATTTTAGAAGGTTGTCCTTACTGTCTAAGGCCTATCCTTATCTTTACCTGCTGTTTCCCCGGGTCAAAGTGATCAACAAAAGAAATCGTCACAGCTAGCAAATCTTTGGAACATTTTATTTCTCCTGCCTACGACTTTGTTTTTGTGACTTGTTTTGCTTTACTCATAGTCCTTCCCTAACAAGCACGTGGATACTTCTGGTTCAAAAGTGACCACTTGCACAGCTAGATTGCCTTGCAGAGGGTAACATTTGTTACTGCTTCTTTGTGGTATTTTCTATAATAACATTTTCTTGTGCTACACTGGTTGAAGACATTTGTATAATTGGGTTTTGGGGGAATCTACTGTCACCAGAGTGCTTGCTGGACCACCTCTCATGCCAGAGTACAGATCCTTAGAACTTGTTAATTTTTCCTCACCTAATGCACTGATTGAGTAAACCTGAATGTAGAGGAGATGATCATGGTAAGTGACTACCGGTCACAAGAGGGACTATCTTTCATGATGAGAGCTCAATGTCAGATCTACAGCTGTGATTGAACATCAACAAAAGGTAACCAAACGTCAAGCGATTCACTGGTGAGACAATCTCAACCTCCGGGAGAGCCCAGCGACTTGATGAGACCGTGAAGTGGAAACAACATTATGGTTCCTTTAAATATAGCCTAACATCAAAGTGGCCTCAACGACAAGTGGTTCTGATTGAGGGCCTAATGTCCTATCGCTCCAACTATGCACATTTGCCCTATTAATTGGAGTTTTACATTAGATGGTTGTAAGCTCGGGTGACTTTAAGGGTGCAAGATCGCCCACTGGTGAGAAAGTTTTAACCTCCAAGGGGAGCCATTGTCAAAATGGTACTCACTGACTCCTCTTGCTAGATGTGCTCTACTTAAAGGATACAATGTCTGTAGTTATTCAATAAACTAGACAAATATTTATCTTGTGGCCTGGAGCCCAAACATTAACAAACGTTGTGGCAGTTAGGAAAACTGTATGGAGATATATTATGGTTGACAAAAAACTGACCCAGACTTGTCACAGAGAAGTTCCCAAACTTTCATCCAGTGCATCATCCTGAGTTAAGTTTGGAAACATTCCATTTTGACTGCTTTTTTGGGAGTAAATATGGCCCTCTACGTATGCTCCTCTTCATTGGCCCCATCTTTGCAGACTTGAAGGGTCATGTAGAGCTCAAAACTGAGGACTGTGTGTTGCTTTGTAAGAGGAGCCTTTACCTGTTTGAAATAAACAGGGTACACCATTATGGTGTTCATAAGAAAGGCAGATTACAGTCACCCACAAAATGACCTGAGGAGGTAATTGTTTTTTTTTTTTTTTAAGTATTCCTTTTCCAACCTTGGATCTTGAATAGATTCACATGGTTCAATTATTTCCCCCACGCCAGGACCGCAAATTCCCAGAAAACTACTTAGCAGAATAGTGTTAAAGGATACTTTCATGCAGTGCAATTTCTTGCAATATAATTATTAACCTGTTCTGATGATATTCTTTTTACTACTTTTGTTGTTGTTATAAATAATAATAAATAGAGTTTATTATATAATGCTACTTACTGCACTTCCACTGTTTCTACGCGCTGTTAACAATGGATATTAACATTACCCCATGTATGGCACACAATTTACCCATCTTGGAAGGCTGAATTTGCCTTACCAAAATTGAAACTCATGACATCCAGAAACATACAAATGTCAACAGCAAGCATTCTGCTCACTCAGTCATACTGCCAGTATCCATTTCATTAAGTTAGTCCAAAGTTCAGCTAGTGAGATGGAAGTGCTCTAAACTCCACTTCCCCCAGAGGCCACAAAATATGACATTTTCATGCTCACATCATATAAATGAAGTTCCTGTAGACCTTTGCTTATGCGTAGCCATTTTCAGCTTAAACATAAGCAAGCAAAATAATATTTATACAAACATCTAATCATTTCAGAAAAGCTGTTCATATTTATAATAGGTCTACATCAGATTCTCCAACATTGAATGTTTAATAGATTGACATGCTTGAATTATTCCTTGTCGTCAGGCTGACACACTCTGGTAGTGTAAAACAGCAAAAAACATTGTTAAAATGGCCATAGGCCCAAGAACCGTGTTTGTTTAGCAGTTCATTCACCTAATTTAAAAGCACTTCAACCAAGGAGGTGATTGCACTGACAGGCCCAGATGTCTGATATTCTACAGCATGTGGAGTGTGCGGAAGTCCCAGGACCAAGCTCTGTTCCATCTACCCCACTTAACTCAGAACTTTAGAATTTCTATTTTTTTGTCTCCTTCCATCCCTGGCCAGCTTCATCGGCCAAATCAAAGTGAGTGAGTTTGAGGGATATTTTTTACTTCTCGGCCAGTTGAGACATTGTCCAGAATGCCAGCCTCTCCCCATAAGGCAAATAAATCTTCCTATATAGCCTGCTCAGATAGTTGGCTTTAGGAAACTGTTTGGAGATGACCTGCACCTTAAGTGCCTTTGTTTCATAGATCTTAAGCATAGACCATTCAAATGTAAAATGTGTAACGTCCTCTTTTCCGAAACTCTGTGTAACAAAGACGAGCACCTGGCTTTATTTCTTCAAGAGGAAAGAGAAATACTGACATGCTCCCTCCATACCTCAGGGGATGATTCTGCGAGAAGTGTTGCTCCAGCATCTTCTGCTAAAATGTTGCAGAAAAGGAAACACTTGAGATGTCTGGTGCTTCACCAAGAAAGCACCAGTAAAATTAATCTCTCTTAAAAAAAGCATTTTACCTCTTGATGCAGCTCCCTATGCCTACCATCATCCACTATGTCAAGGGTAAGAAAATTGACAGTGGCAGATGTTCTGACACCATTCCTGCCACAACCGTCTTAGAAAGTAGTTTGTAAAGTTTTTTTCAGCTGACAAGCCATCTTTGACACAACTCTGTCTTCAACAGCCTTATCACTGAATGTGTCATCAATGTGTACCTCGTTGTCTGACACCTTGTCTTACTTGTCTACCTCTTTGCTGACTGCATCTTTTTGTCTCTGGCCACTTCTCCATAGATGGGCTTCTACTCCACATTATTAAGTAGTTGCCTATCTACTCAACTTGTTAATAATAATTCCACAACTGGAATCTCTACTATCTTTGACACTATTCCCAATAATAAGTTTCTATTTTGGAGAAATTTCCAGCATGCCGTTGCTGGAAGTGCCCCTAAGCTTTGCCCGACGCTCTTCTCCAGTCAAAGTGACTTACCTTCTATGTACTCACATTTTAAATACAGTGGAAGAAGAAGAGGATGTTTAAGAATTTACTTCAATCTGAGTAGTCCCAGACTGCATACAGTCCGCAGTAATGGAGTCCATTGCATTCTGGAATATGAGCCAGCACTGCCACAAGGGTGTTACAGGAGCAAGCCGTATGAGGCTAGGGTCATTTAGATGATATATCCTCAAGGGCACACACAAAACTACAGCAATGCGGACAAAACAACAAAGAGGAACTTTACACACACATAAGAGAAGGATATGCACAAGTGGACCTCACACCTTCAAAGCCAGCCAACACCCCTTTCCAGGCAGTATGGGGAAAAATTCAGATTCTATCTTGGAATTAGAGAACAACACTAAACACATTTGGGAGCTCCAGATCGTTCATTCAGCACTTATTTCTCAACCTCCTTCTCAAGGATTCAATAAATTAGGTATCGAAAATCCACACAATCTGGGGCTTTTACTCCAGGTCTTCCTGGTCAAGTAAATGCAGGAGGCTTGAGAACCCATCTTAGATGTTCAGGATTTGAACAAGGTCCTAAGGATGCAGTCCTTCAAAATGGTCATGCTGCTAGAGACCCTCTCCTTACTCCAAGAAGGAGAGTTCCTGATGTCTTTGGACCTTCAGGATGCGTAATTTCACATATATAGCCATTAGAACCACAGGTCATATCTGAGATTTTCTTTGGCTGGGCAGCAGTACCAATTCAAAACCTTTCCATTGGGCCTCAAGGGGGCCTGAGAGACTTTACCAAATGTCTGGTGCTAGTGGTGACATCTTTCAAAGAAAGGTTGTCGTGTGCTTCTGTATTTAGACAGCTTGCTCATAAAAGGGTCAAGGGTGAGGAAAAAGATTCCAAATTCCTGCCTTACACTCTTTCGCTGCTTGGGATTCCATCTGAATGAGGCTAAATCCTCTCTGCCGTAGCCATAACCTACCTCTGAGCATGCCTCAACACTTCCCAAGGAAAGCTGTTTCCATTACTGGATTGAGTGGCAAAGCTAATGGCCCTAGCCACTTCTATAGCTGACCTCTCTGCAATTCCAGTCCGGCAGTGCTAATCACTTATTCACCCATTTCTTTCTGTTTTTTTCTAATTCCACATAGCAGAAATTGAATGGAACCCATTCAGCAAGAGTTGGACCTTCAATGATAACAGTCCAAGGGATCACTGGAGGATGAGGTGACTGTAACTAGCTGGCATTGTTGCATTAGGCAATGCCACAGACCTTTCAAGGGGCCTTCCTTTTCAGATGGTATCCTGTGTACACCCTTTCAGAAAATATATAGACATCAGTAGAGCAGCGCAATGATTAATATTCTCATTCTTGAAATTTCCAGTCGACCACAAACATCAGCAATATATACAACACTGCAATATTATTTTTAGCACATCTACCCATTATGTTGGCCCAAACTCCAGGCAAATATACTAATTGTTATGAAATCTTCTAACCTCTTCCACTCTCTCCACCCTCCTCCTCTAAAAGGCTACCATGCCTCAGATTTATTTTGAAAGCACAAGAGTGAAAGGAATGAAATTAATATAAAGAATCCAAGAAAATTGTAAAAGGAAGAGTTGCATGTGAATATATGAAAGACGCTAAGATTTAGATAACTGTAGTTACAGGTAAGAAACTCTGTTTTGCAGCCCTGGACCTACCAGAGATTCACATGCTAAAGTTAAGATTATATAGAAGTAAAGGAAGTGGAACAGGCTCATTGTTCCACATTTCCACATCAGGAGAATGCCGCTTGGTAAATAGTGGGTGACACTGGCTCCAGTCACAGCTTTACAGATGATTCCAAAGTACTTGTTCACTTTTCAGATGTACAAAATTGGCCTCCATCACGCTGACCTATTCTTTACAACAGAATAGATTTAAAAGAACTCTTTTCCTATTTGGGTCTTTGCAACCAATTCTACATATATTTGAAGACCATTTGCAGCATTTCTTTCTCCAAGGTTGCCTGAAGTTCTTCAAATAGGTCTACATCCTGCCCCTACTAGAGTAGAAAGCATAAGGGTAGGAATGAAGGTAGAGTTATGATGTAGTAGTTTATTAAGACTAGAATGTTTGGATTCCTTCCAGTAGAACCTGGACATGCTTTTGGCTGCTTAGGGTGTAATATTTACTTCTGATCCCTGATTTGTGCACAGTTTATTGTATTGTTTGCTGCTGGTAATACCGATATCAAAGCGGAAAGTTGGCCTACATCTTGAGCCCCAAAGAGGATAACCTCTTTAGATTTACAACGAGGCTAAATAACGTGCCCATTTGGTGTTAATCTAATATTCTGCAACACATCAGACAACGCAGAAAACATGAACCTATTATAATGCATGTAAAGGGCTTGTGCCTGTTCTTCAGAAAGGAACAGAGTGCTACTAAGCTATTCAAGTCAAGTCATGAAAGCAGAGTTGACTAACTGACAGAAGCTTGAAACTGAGATCGCCATATCAGTTACCCTGGTTGAAGCCTATTGGGCCACATGTATCAAAAGAAAAACCGGTCGCAAACGGCCAGATTCTCAGAATCTGCCCCTTTGCGACCTGTATTTTTGCATTTGGGATGCATCATCCCAAATGCAAAAATCGCAATTTAAGTAATCTCTAAATTGCGATTACTTAAATTACGATTGCATTTAAGGAATCGCAAATTGAGATTCCTTAAATGCAATGCATTAAAGTAAAAAATTTAGCGATTCTGCTAATAGGAATCGCAAATTAACAATAATTTGTACTTGATGGTAATTTGCAAAAACTTTGAAAAATGCACTAATGTGCATTTTTTAAAGTTCCATTCTAAACACACACATGCCCTTGGGGCATGTGTGTGTGCAACATGTACTCATATGCAGATTTCAGGGGTGCATTTATTCCTATGGGCCTCGAGGCCCATAGGAATGAATGGGAAGACATTCCTTAAATGTGACTCGCAATTTGCGAGTCGCAATTAAGGAATGTTTAGAAATCGCAATTTTTTTAGCTTTTTCTACATGCATAGGCTTTTGCGATTCCTTAACAATCGCAATTAAGTAATTGCAAAAGCCTACCTTGATGCATGTGCCCCATTGTTCCTTCACAGAGTTTGCCTTTTCATCCAGTCTCCATTCCTCAGGCTGAAAGGTGAGATATTGTCACATATTTTGCAGCCTTTACAAACGATGCTCCTTCTGTACTTCTTTTCTTCCCTAGTGCACCCATCTGATGCCACTTTTCATTTGGGGTTATTGATCAATAATGGAGCAGGATTTTTGTTTTGCCTAACAGCTGTAGTGGCTATTAGCGGGTCTGGTCAATTTATGTTTTAATGTATTTATTTTCGGGTTTTTTTAGACACACAGAAGTTAACATGGCAGCTCATACCTTTCCTCCACTCAGTGGATCAACGCAGAAAATGAAGAACAATGTTTTCCTACTGCCATAAATGAGCCAGTAGGGATACAGTTTTTGTAGACTACCTGAATTTAACTTTACCATAAATGAACCTTATTTGTTGTGCAGAACTGATTGTCCGAAGAGTCTACTGCTGCAGTTGTGTACAGGCTGTAGTGCTTGGTAAATGTGTGTCTGTTCTTACAGGTTGCAGCACAGGAGATGTTGTGCAGTCACTCTTGCATAAAAGACTGCGGTTGAGTCCAAGCTCCTGGGCTTATGTGCCATTCCTTCCTCTTAGAGATCCAGTTATATTTTTGTGCCAGAACTCTATGCAGTCAAAGTCATCTTGGTAGGCCCTGCATGGAAAGTAGGCCACACCTGACAGGCTGTTCAAAGGTCACAAAGATCTGGACAGTTTTCCTACTGCAATTCTCTCCAGGCATGAGAATACCATTCTCTCTAAGCATAAGAGGCAGGATTTAAGATGAATACATGGAGGACCACCCCTTCATTGAGACTGAAGCCTTAAAGTACTTTAGAGATGAACTTTGGATTTGTTAATCTACCACCTACTCCAATGAGAGCTGAAGAAATGTCTTTATAGTTATGCATGTCACTTTTTGCATACTGTTTGTGAAGTGTTCAAGGTGAGAAGCAGTGCCATTTTCCTGGAAATAATAACCTTATGATGTGAAGATGTTGAAAAAATATGCTTGTGGTAGGTTTCCAAGCATCCCAGGAGTGATACCTACGACCAAAAGACAGGTAGCCTAAATTGATATTTTGCTTTCAGTTGCTTTCCAAATGTACTAACCTATTTTATTGCCTGTGGGAAGGCCAAACTTGTAGAAAACCCACACTTGCCTGGTACCCCACTCTAAGGACACCCAGAGGACCACACCTGGGGGTCAAACTTTGTTCGTGCTGAAGACTTGAAGCAATTACCATGTTTAGGAAAAGAAAATTGCTAAAAATAAGACAAAGGTCCCATTCAGTGTGATCCACCTTCCAGCCAATCAATGTGAGGAAGGTCTGGCACGCAGCAGAAGAAACATCAGGATGTATAAAGGATAAAAAACATATGTTTGTGATGGTGTGTCTGCATATAGCTCGACGGTAATACTACTGATATTTTCTTTTTTAAAAGGGTAGGCTAGGCCGAAGTTTTGCTTGCAGTTGGTTTCCAAATTTCCAAACCACACTGCATCAGTTTTCTTTGCTTTTGGGCTCCCTAATCCCATATAAAACATATTTGTTTGCTATCCCCACGCTCAGGCGATCAAGAGGAACAACGTAGGGTATCCTGCCTTGGCAGGGATGCCCAATGCAGGGAGGTTTCTGCATGATGGAGACTGAAGGGAATTGCTATATTTTGGAATTTGAAAAATTGCAAAAAATCTGTATAATGTCATGTTGAGCGCTTTCTACCAGCAATCAGAAAAGCAATGGAGGACTGGCTTTCCCCAATAGATTCCTTGGGTCGTACAGAATTCGAAAATATATAGTGCTCTTCCAAGGGATTCTCAGTAATAGTCATAAAAAAGTGACCATAGAAAAGCTTTCACAAACCTTTTTCAAAAATGAAAAAGAAAGAGAATATGAGACATTGTTGACTAATAGGCTGCAATATAAAGCATAGTAGAGAAAACTGGCACTGTGCCTTTCAGAACCTCACAGTACTCCCTGTATCTCATTATGCCTCACAGGTGTCAGTTAGGTCAATGCATTTTTCTGGCTCCTTAATCACGACCTCTGGGCACCAAGCTTTTTCTTTTTGGTAAAATTATTCACAAACCTTAAAGTTTTCACTCTGCATCCCTTGTCATTTAGGGGAGTTTGACACCCTTTTCTGACTGAAAATTATACATTTTCTCTGTTTAAAAATGCCTTCACAGATTGTGAAATGCCCTTCCTGTGGGGGAAAAAAGATGGTACAGTCTGACCCCCCTCCCCCCACAGGCTCTGTATTATGTGTGATCTGGAAGATCATGTCCCTGATTCCTGTACTCATTGTCTCTCCTTCTCTATAAAAACTTTGAAGAACAGACAGAAAATTAGACTACATGGGTTGCATCAAAGTAAGTAAAAACTCGCTGCCTGATCTTCTAGAAGCCATAGAGAAGGTCCGTCTTCTACTAGAGATTCTTCTCCCCACTCCAAGGACTCCCCTAAAGGTAGATCCAAGGAGAAAATACTTTGGAGGAAGAGACATTGCTGCTGTTCGACGTCAAGGAGCATAATGTAGAAAATTAGACGCATACCTATTTGCTCTCTGTCATCAGGTAGGATGTCGAGACGCTAGACGGTGAAAGAACCCTGACGATCTCTGCCGAGATCCTCCATCAATGATAACATCAGTCGTCGACATAAAAATCACCTCTGGCTTTGGCAAATCTACACCCGTCAATGTCAAGACTGCCTCTATTGACGATGACTGCACCCCTGTCGACATCAAGACGATGCTGAAGCCACTTTCATCAACAACATAACTTCGTCAAAGCCTCCAAAAGTGACATCTAAGGCGAAATCTTTGTCACTATCTATTCAAATATCTTTTAGATGGTCACAGGAGCTTCATCCGGACAGACCTGCCAATCCAGGTTCTGAATACACCCAAACATATTCACCATCACATCACACGCTGGATATAACGTTTTCAGGAACATCTTCACCAGAGGTACACTACCTAACTGCTGCTCTCCAGGTTCAGCAACATTGCCTAGCTTATCATCTAGAACCTCCCCAGCATCTCCTTCCGTTCTCCCATGACCACAGGACAGTCAACATTTGACCTGGATCCAGACATAGATCTTGAAAAAGGTCTAGAGAAAGACACCAGTCTTATCACTCTAGATCAAAAAGATCTAGAACAAGCCATCCAAGAAAGTCACCATCTTGACGCAGAACACTGTCTCCCTTATGGACAACTACCTCAAGATCTTCAATCAGAAAATATTCTCCAGCTCTCTCGAACACACCTTCACTGAGGTTCTCTCCAATTGGCTGGACAACTTTTAGTGAGGTGCTAGTAAGAGGTTCATCGAAGATGAACATTTGTATGCCAGCTGCCTCTGCCTCTACATCTGTCATCTTTGAGACCTTACATCAAAGATCATCATCAAGACCTCTCCACCCGGGTCTTCTTGAGTTTGAAATTCAGTTATTCCTCACACATGCATCTATAAAGTCTGCTCCGTCTAGTCTCTTGAAGAAGTATAAGCCTCCTGACCAAGATCCTCTTTTTCTCAGGGCAGATCCTCCACCGGCTTTGGTAATTGTGGATGCTGCAAAGAAGCCATACATAGTAGCACCATCGTCTTCCGTACCACCAGATGAGGAGAGCAAAAGAAGAGACTCTGGGAAGAAAAACCTGTAGAACATCAGTTTCTACAATGAAAGCAGCAAGTGCCAATGCCGTTTTGGGTAGATATGATAAATCAGTTTGGGACTCCTACCAAGGGTTATGGATAAACTCCCTAAGGAAGACAGCTAATATGTTCAGGAGGTCATTGACGAGAAAATGATGGCATCAAATCAGATTATTGGTTCAGCTGCTGACATTTCAGATTTATCCGCTCATGGTTATTACCATGGTATTTGAACTAGGAGATTCTTTTGGCTAGAACTAACAGGTCTAAAACCAGAAGGAAGCTCAAACTAGAATCCTGAGCCTGCCATTCTCAAGAAACATGCTTTTCAGAGCTCATGCAGATGATGAAATGTCCCAGATAAAGATTGAATTGCACACTTTGAATACTGTGGACCTGGAAAAGGAAAAATAATTTAGAAAGAGGCACAAGCCTTATGACAGCTGCTACGATTCCTAGAGGGTTAAACCCCTCACTGGTTGCACCACCACCAGCAACAACAGCATCAGTAATACCATCAACGCAGATCTTCCAGAGGAGAAGGAGGCCAACATCGGCAATCGGCAGCAGGATAAAACACCTACCCAACAATAAGTTACATCTTCCCCCACATCCAGATCCTGCGGTGGGAGGAAGTATTGAAGCACACTTTTCTGAGTGGCTGCTGATAAGAGGTTCAAATATTATTCAGAATGGCTGTTCTCTTCATTTCAAGTCCCCTCCTCCATCTCTTACTCTAACCAAAACATCTTATCAGCAAGATCTATTACAGAAGGAGGTGAACATTTTACTACAGAAAAATGCTGTGGAGGAGGTTCCTTCATATAAAAAAGGATGGGAAGTGTATTCCGGATACGTTTTAGCTCAGAAAAAAGGAATAAAACATGTGTTCAGGACAATTCTCGACCTCGGGTACTAAACAACTACATAAGGAAAGAAAAATTCTGAATGTTCACATTACACCAGATCTACCCTCAACTACATCAAGGGGACTGGATGTGTGCAGTAGATCTTCAATATGCCTACTTCCACATTCTGATCATAAAAAGCATAGAAAGCTTTAAGGTTCACAGTAGGTTCAAGGCATTTTGAATACAAAGTCCTTCCCTTCTGACTGAAGTCAGCTCGCTGAACATATGCAAAATGTATGACTGTCATCGCTGCCCATCTGAGAAAACAAAAAATATTCATTTACCCTTACCTGGATGACAGGCTAATAAAAGGGACATCCTCAAAAGAAACACTGAGCCATTTTCTAATATGTCTCCAAACTCTTACCAAGATAGGTCTTCAAAAAACCTCAGAAAATCTACAACCTCACCAGTTCAAAACATTAATTCTCAGGGAGCTCTAATAGATACACAGTATAATAATTGTTTGCTTTGCAGGAGAGACAGCTATCAATCCAACTGAAGTGTTGCACTCTATTGCAAACTCCTGATCCAAAAGTTTGACCGATTTAATCTCTGTTGGGATCGATGCCCTCTTGCATGTTTCTAGTTCCTCATGCCAGACTTCAAATGAGACCTGTTCAGCAATTTATGGAGGACCAGTGGAACCAGTTCTTGAACAGTTGTGAGAAAAAAATAGACTCTATCACAATCAGCCATCCGATCACTCCTGTAGTGGACCACATCGAAAAATCCACAATACTTCCTCCTGTCAAGAAGTTGTACTGATAACATATGTTCATCTTGCAAGGTCTGGTTTACAGGCTTCTTCTATTAAAATTCACCCTGCATCTAGAACTGCCTGTAGGAAGTCTACATCACAAACCTCTTTTATTTTTTGTAATTTTTTTTAATACCTACGATCAAATATTTTCTAGAAGGTATTAAAAAGGTTTTTCCACCAGTTAAGTCCATTATTTCTCCTTGGGAACTTAACATTGTTCTGTCTAAATTAATGCGCCCCCCCTTGAACCCATACACAAAGCGACTTTACAACATCTAACATTGAAAACAACTTTCCTAGTTGCAATTTCCTCTGCGTGTAGAGTTAGTGAGATTCAGGCTCTATGCGCTACTGAACAATACACAATATTCCATAGTAATAGAGTAGTTACGAGAACACAATGCAGATTTCTTCCTAAGG
Source organism: Triturus cristatus (assembly GCF_964204655.1). Lineage (NCBI taxonomy): Eukaryota > Metazoa > Chordata > Amphibia > Caudata > Salamandridae > Triturus > Triturus cristatus. Next base: position 837,632,215 of record NC_140591.1, read on the forward strand.
TGATTTTGGATTTCCACATTAGCCAAACATTCTCTGAACATTAAGAGTCCTTAATTTTATCTAGACAAAGCAAAGGATACAAGACAGTGAGACCGCCTTCTCATAAATTATGGACCAATACGTCCAGGCTTGCCTTCTGAACAATATGTCTAGATGGATGGTATCATATATAATGCGTCGAGGCTGGCATGTCTCAGGGGTGGGATGGGCAGGGGGTGAGTCGCGCGAGGGTTGTTAATTTAATTAATAATACAAATATAAACCTACCTTTTCGCCGCTGGTCCCGTGTCTTCAGGAAGCAGGCTGCCTCCCTCCCCTCCCCAAAGCCAATCACAACGCTCCAGTGGAGCATTGTGATTGGTGGGGACGGCTCGCAGGAAAGGGCTTACGGGGAGGCCATGTTCTCCATGTAGGCTGCATTGCAGCCTGCATGTAGAACTATAGAGTGTGCGTGACTGGTTTGGGTGGCCCCAGAGGGCAGACCAAACAGTCAACGCCCTCAGCAATGGGCAAACCACTCCTCACCTGCCAAAAAGTAGACCTGCCCACCCCCAACCAGACCCTTCTGCTTTCTCGCAGTGCGAGAAGTAGAAACATAAAATGGTAGTTATTTTCATTTTATGTTTCTGCTTCTCACTCTGCGAGAAAGCAGTGGGGCAACGCTCTTCTGCCCTAGTGGAGGAGCCACCCCTGTGTATAATTCTTTCATACCAGACAGCAAAGACACCCGCCTACCTTGTAGCCTGAAGCACATTATATACAAGGAAAGGCTCCTACTACCTTTCTTTGGAATTTTCCCATTTCAAACATATGTAAGGCGACTACTTGTAGATCTGTTCATACATTTACTAGACACTACTGCCTATATTCAGACTTCAGTGCAGATACTGGAGTAGGGCAGACTTCTTTAAGGAACCTTTTTGGGTGAATGATAGTTGTTTTTAATTTCATGTCCGCATGTTTGGGGGATGGGCTTTATATTCTGTTAAGTGCATATGACTATTGATGAGGATACCCTGGAAGGGAAGGAAACGCTGCTCACCTGTAATCCAAGTTCTCTTCCAAGGGAATCCTCTTCAAAGTCATAAGTAACCCTCCCACTTCCATGGACAAGTACTGTTACAGCTCTCAACAATTGCTTCACCCAGGATTCCTTATTTCCCTAAAAATTACCTGACCTGTCATATGTGAAGATGATGGGATACAGGAAGTTATTAAAGGCATAGTGGCAGTTTACTCTACTATGCTTTCCATTGCAGCCTATAAGCTAACAATGTCTCATATTCAATTTATTTTTCCTTTATGAAAGATTTCCTATGATCGCTTTTTTTTATAGTGCCTCATTTCTTTGCAATTGATATCTTTTTAACATCGAAATTCAATGAAAGCCGGCCATTGTTAGCCTTCTTTAGGCTGCAAACATATATGTGAGATATGGTACATATTTTTATTATACTTATGTGTATACTTTTTAAAGTGTTCCAGGTTCCCCACACTTAGGCGGGACTGTTCAGTGCTTATGACTTAGATGAGAATTGTCCTTTAAGAGAACTGGGATTACAGGTGAGTTACTTTTCCTCTTCATATTTTCCATATAGTACTACTTTTTTATTTTTGTTATCAAATAAACCGTGCACTTAAACAGTAATTCTGCTGCAATTTACCAAAGTGTGCAAATATTACAAAATTGATTATGCAGCTTGGAAAAACCACACATTTCATATGGCTGGTCTCCAAACATTCAGGGTAACAATGCCTCAGTTAGCATTCCAGTATTAGTTTGTCCATTATAGAAGTGTAACAAAATATTGAGCACATTTGCTGAAAAAATGAAAATATCTCCACTTATTTCGTTATGTCTTGATACTGGAATGCAATATCTATGCAGGGTTTGCACCAATACATCGTACTGAATGTGCCAACAAAACTTAAAAATTGTATGGTTGCACAAAAGGACCAATAGGGTACATGTATTTAAAGAGACTAACTAGATATATATTTTTCATAACATTCATGCACATCAAAAATGCACATTTTGAGGGGCGTGGTCAGCAAGTCCAAGACGGTGGACGCAATCTAACATCGCTCCTGGCGCTGCACCCACGGATTTGCCCTTTCCTTGCTGAGGCCAGCTCGGTCCTGCCAGAGCAGGAGCTTTCTAGCAATGGGGAGCCATCTGGCTAGTTGGGGAACCTGGAGCTGGACCAAGAAGCAAGGGCCCGAAACTCTTGAATAGAGCCTACCCGAATGGCCTGTTTATCGGGACAGGCCTGTGTGTAGGGCCTGAGATCAGGAGGCAACATCCTCTGGCTGGGGCAGCTCCACCTGTTACATCTACACGGAGAGTCGTGCATCTTCCTGGCTGGGGTGGCAGAGAACCCTATTTGCACTGGGGCCTGCTTCCTTAGAAGGGCCCTGTGCGTTTCAGCATGTTTGACACAGGCCCTATCACTGGTCCACACAGGGAGCTGCCATCAACTACAGTGAGTGAGGGGGGGTCGTTCCCGCTCAGTATGGTCCGAGAGGTGGTGGCAGCTTAGACCAGTCTTGGCCTACTGCACCCGAAACAAACTTAATTCGGAGCTTTTTAGGTGATCGCCATCCGAAATGTATCCTTAGCACCCTTTCAGACTTTTAGTGGAGGACATCAAACCACCTTCCTCCATAAAAACCAGCACCCCCTGCATAGACTGGCCCTGTAGGACCATCTCATGTAGTAGTTACCCAAAGATCATGCGGAGAGCCCCTGATAGCCCCCCTGCTTGGTTCAGATCTCTCAGCAAGTGCCTGCTCTCAAGCCGGCAGCCCTATTTTATGATTGGTAACCAGGGGGCACTGGCCTTTACCTTGGAACATCCTCAGTTAATCCAGAGCCTTCCCTGATGGCCAATCCCTAGAAGGTGTAACAGACTCCTGACCTTGGACTGGTGTTGTCGTCATCTGTCAGCATTTCAGGGTCCTTAAATTCACAGATTGGTTTATTTGGCACTTGTCTACTACTCCTCCACAGCTTGGTTACCCTACTAAATAGTCCGGCTTTCGTTCAGTTGCGTAGGCTTGGACCACTCATGCCACAAGCCTCGCCTTCATTACCCCACCCCCAAAATTGTGGGGTGGGAGCTGACTGGAGTTTGCAAGCAGGTCTGCATCATACAGGAATCCAGTGTGGTCTCAGAAGGACCCTACTCAACCCACAGATTCTCCATACACGTGCCATGGTGGATTCCACCCTCTGGCCTGGATTTTATACAGCTCCCCTCTCAACATGGACAGACCAAGCCCTACCTGTTCTGTGGCCATTCTTCAAGGGAAACCTATCCTTGTTCCAGAGGAGGCCCTTCTAGCAGCCAGGGCGGGACAAGTTGGATACACCTAGAGCTACCATTGCAACACATTCTTCTCTCAAGGCCAAAATGGATGGCATTGCTATGTCGGTCTCCTACACAGTGACCAAAAGTGAATAGCGGAATGTGTCATACAAACCATGGCAGGGGATGTCGCACAGGGAATGGGTCTGCCACACTTTGCTCTCCCTTCCCAATGGGGCCTACCCTGACTGCAAACGCCTTCTCTTCTGAGTGAGCCTCTTATGTACGCCCTTTTCATTGATGGGCAGTGCTACTCACCCTCTTCTGAGATTTATGATCTCTGTTACACAGTTTGGGCGGATAGCCATTTTCCTGCTGCCCAGTTTAGTTCTACCTCCCTCCCCTAGTTCAAACCCCCTTTGGTCAATTACAAATGTTTTGTGTTCATGTTTTTCATAATTCTGTCTGCACCACACAGTTGACTGATCATGGGGCATGATTTATCAGCCACCCATTCCTATTTGGAATCTACTTCCCTACCCGCTTTACATGGACTCATTACAAGCTAACACCTACTTGTCAAAATCATGAACTATTTGGAGGATGCATTCTACTAGCAGATGTCAAAAGATTCTAATTTTGAGTATTCAGGGTAGCCCTTATAGCATTCCTGCAGGAAACTCACTTAGCAGCTTCAGAGGGCTCCATGCTACAAAAGCACTGGTGTAGCCAGGTATTTGCTACTAGCTACTCTGCTGTTAGCGAGAGGGGCCCTAATTTGGATCTGAGCGGGGACAGGTGGGTGGGTGTCCATTTACAATGGAACCACACTCCTTGACCCTCAGGGCAGATATCATTTGTTTGAAAGTACACTAGATGGGATCCCACTCGTCCTAGGCTGCATTTATGCTTTAAACCCTGATCAATCTGCATTCTTGGGTAGGCTATCAGAATGCTTGGGCAAATGAACCCACCTCTGTTTCATGCCCGATGGTATGTTGTCATGTATGGTGTCATATATTGACTCCCAACACCGGTCTTCAGTAGACATCTGGCATCCGCTCAAGCCTGTAGTCAGACTTTATTCTTATTAATCTCTCCCACACTACCTTTTTGTGTACCTTGACAGAATCCTATGCTTGATTCTGCTCTGGATTCTCTTTATCAGACTACCTGAGCTGATCCATATTGGACCAAAGTCCCTTTACAACATGCCTGACATGGGGTAATCCCTTCCATCAATTCCTTCCTTGGGTTATTAGCTGAGGGATGTGGAATCTCCACTCAAATAATAAATGTCCAACTCACTCAAATAATAAACACAATCTATGTCCAGGTGAACTACAAAAGTCACTAAATTAACCTGTGCTTCATCCTCCGGTAGCTTGGCACAAAAGCTGTTAGGCTTCATTTAGAGGCAACATGTTAAAACTATTTATGAAGCACGCAAGCTGTAATAAAGTAAAAACACAACACAAGAGAAATTCCAACCCAAATTAGTGAAATAGAGTAGATTTTAATAAGTAAATGTCACCAAATGACAAAAATCCAATCAGTAAAACAAAGATATTAATTTTTAACGTTTTTAAGTAAAAATATCGCCAAGATGCACAACGTGCTACTTGTGGCTATCTGATCGTGCTGGACCTCAGGAAAGTCAGAAGTGCAGGCCAGCCGCGATTGTGCGCGAGTCTGATCCAGGGACCAGGTTATTCCAGCTGAAGAGTTACCTCCTCAAGTTTGGAGCAAAGGGTGCCGTCCACGTTGGCAGGGGTCACGATAAGGAGTTTGTTGGGACGAGGAGCACGTCAAGCGTCCTGGTCAGTTGTTGCTGTATCGCAGCAAGTGAGTCGTCGCTGGAGCTTTGCATTGGTTGATCATTGCGGATGGTCACAGTTGGCGTAAAGTGCAGGTTTCACATTGCCGGTCATCGTAGACAGACACTGTTGGAACAAACAGCAGCTCCTGTTGTAGCTTCGCGTCGGTGGTTGCCGCAGGAAGTAACTTCTTGGCTTGAAGGCATCACTTTGTGGTTGTGAGGAGCCCAAACTTCTGGATTTTCACCTTTTTCTTGAAGTTCTCACTGATGCCAGCCAAGGATTGAGGACCTCTGGAGCATCTCTTGAAGAAATGGGACTGGACTATAGTAAAGGCTAACAGCAGGGCTCAGGCATGTCCAGTCGGTGCTGGGCAGTTGCAGGGAAGGCTCTGGAACCTTGTTGTGTACTGTAGCCCACACAGGAGGTCAACCGACTGACCCTTGGAGTCACTCTTGATAGCCTGTGATCAAGGCAAGCAGGTCAATTTCTCTTCCATCAGACAGCAAAGCAGTCCTTCTGGCAGCAGGGCAATCATTCCTTAAGGAAAATGCCTACAATCCAAAAGTGGTATTTTCAAAGCTGTAACTTAAAATCTGACTTTACCTCTAAAGAGGATTTTAAATTACAATTCATTTGGGTGTAAGCATAATTTCTGGATGTGCTCCCAATTTGAACATGGCACTTATTAGGTGCAACGGCTACCCAGTGTTTGTCTATGGGAGACAGAGGCATTACAAGTTTTTCGCTGCCAGAATTTCTATAATGTAAACACACATGCTCCGCTTTTTTAAATACGATGCGCCCTACAAGTAGAAAAGGTAAAAGTTTAGGCCTGGCATAAGGTTTAGTTTGCCAAGTCGAAATGGCAGTTTAAAACTGCACTACAGGCTGTAGTCACAGGCCTGAGACATGATTCACGAGGCTACTTTAGTGGGTGGCACAATGAGTGCTACCGCCCACTAGTAGTATTTAATTTACAGGCAATGGGGACATGTAGTACTATTTACTAGGGACTTACAAGTAGCTTAAATGTACCAATCATGTGTAGGCCAAAATATTTCCATGTTTTAGGGAGAGAGCCCAAGCACTTCACCACAGGTTAGCGGGGAAAAAGTGCACACAGTCCTAAAAGTTAACTAAAACCGGTTCAGCAAAGGAAGGCAAAATTCTGGGGCCTCCCATTGCGCACGCTGCATCGCTGTGGCGATGCAGCGTGCGCAATGTAATTTGTTTTATTTATTTACTTACCTCCGTTCGGCTGTAGTTTACTACCCCCCACCCGGCCCCTCCCCTGCTGCCCCGCAGCACTCCCTCCAGGAGCCGCTACTGTATAAGAGTTGTAATGTGGACAATGATAGTATCTTCCTGGCACTTTATTTTTACCTCCCTGTCTAATAGCACGTTTAACAAACAAAAAAAACTATATATTGCATTTCTAAAAACATAAATTAGGCATGCTTCATAGCAGCCACGCTGTACTACAACATGCCTAATCCAATAGCTCTAATAAAGGCCATACTTATTAGCGTTACCGCTGCTTGTTTTTAGCTATCCAACATTGTTAATACAATGTCTTCTTCAGAGACAAAGCAAACCCAGCCTCTCTCAGAATATTTAGAAGGACCAGGTGCTGCTTTCAGGGAGGTTATCAGTGACATAATGAGTCTTTGGAGCCAAGTTTATAAAGCATGGTGTAATGTAGGCCATTTATCTTCGAAGTGGATTGGAAATTGTTTTCTTGCTCAGTAGGAAGCTAAGGGGACCACTTCAGAAAGATTCTCAAAATACTGAGTAGGTGGTCCAGTTCTAGTTCAAGGAAACCAAAAGGATTGCTGCCCCACTAGGTTCTAGCATGGTGTATTGATTAGACAATCGGTATGGCTGTTCCTCCTCCAGAATTTCCAGAGTTGTGTGCCTAGATGCTTTAACGAAGTAGGTAGAACATTTTACACGATAGTCTTTGTGTGACAATAAACAGAATAATTTCACTGATGCCTGTCCCCATATCCATTCTTGTTATAATCTCCTTGACAGGTTTACAGAAGAGTTTCTAAATAAGACAAGCTTAATCTCTTACTGATTTAAAGGAATTTTCAACTAGTGGAGTATTGTTGGAATACAGCGGTGGCGGCTAGCTTAAAAAAATGGTGTGGTGCGAAGGACCTCAACTCATCATAAACGCAGAGCTGGAGCACGACTGCTATGGCACTTCTCCTTTCCACGAGCAGTAAAAGGAAGGACTTCCTTCCTGCTTGTGGAACGGAACTCCGACCAATCCTGAAGCTGTTTTCATGCTGTGAAAGCAGCTCCAGGATTGGTGGGAGCAGGCTCACCTAGTGCTCATTTTAAGGCGGGTGCCTGTGGCAGCAATCCCCAAGCTGCTTCACAGCCTTTGGATTGCTGGGTCTACAGTGCATATGTTGGGCTAGCCATTGCAAGACGGCCAGCCAATCTGACGTGCACTGTAGATCAGTGCTGACATCCTGCATTTGCAGGATTCAGCCTTGCCCTCACCCTCTCGCTGTAGACCGCACGAGCCAGTGCGGTGGCAAATTAATAAAATGGAATTGAAATGACATTTTATATATTTGTGTTTGCCTGCGGCACTCGCACCAGGCAGGGCAACGCTCCTCTGACCCTGAGGACCCACCCCTGGAACAGAGAATTGCCACTTCCCCTTCTCACTTTCACCTCTTTCTCCCCCCCCCCCCCCACCCCTCCCCTCCCCCAATTGATCGGGCCCATTTCTGAATCTTGTTTGATTAAAATATTGTTGCAATATTCTTTGTTTCTACCTTAACCTCTCCACTTGCAATAGACGTCAAACGGCTCATGGAAAATAATTATGCTCCACATTCCCAATCTCAGTTTCTTTTTGGGTGGGTTAAGATTGTCTTTATTGTAGCAGAGAGATATTGATTTCTTTATGCCCTTGTTATGTTTTAGTGGCTTATTAAAGTAGTCCTAATGTTTGTCATTTATATTGTTTAGACATATCTTTTTTAATTTGTCAACGGTTTAAATTTTTTTGTTGTTTATTGCTTACCCCTTTATCTTCTACTGGGTTAAACATTGACTTTGGCCATCCTACTCAATCAATGGCCTTTGGCTGATAGGTGTTGTGAAAACATAAATTTGGGTGTTACTGTAACTTACAAATAATTCTTAGATGTTCTGTACTTTATCTTCCTTTTTTGGAAAAAGAAGAACGGGCCCCTGAAATTAGGATAAAGAACCCAGACAGGGAAAATACTTCTTGGGAAGATGGGGACACCGGGCACGGTGTATTTTACATTAGACTGACTTGTCAACTCTAGACTAAAATAAATATATATACAGTGAAAACACAAATACTAATCAAGGATAATTATAAACAGTTTATTATTTTTTTCTTTGATATTCTTATTTCTTTTTTATATAGAAACGTTTTTTTTAAAGTAATGTATAGACAAAGATAAATATATTTACAGTTTAACTGTTAATCTATGAACCACATATATTCTCTCCCTTTGACAGCTGCTACAATTCATATGCTTTCATGACTTTATATTTCAAATAGCACAATTGTCATAAGTTCAATTCATTTACACACACATCATATTTTTCTTTTTTCAACTTTAAACAAAAGAAGTGTATATTAAAACTCATGAATCACAAATAAATTTATGCACAGAGACTGGCGGCTTGTTGACAAACAACGCGTTTCGGCTAGACCTTCGTCAGGACTCCGTCACAGTGGTTACTAAACCGAAAATAAACATCATTATAGTCTAGAGTTTAAATGCCCTTTTAAATAAATGAAAAAATATGTATAGCAATGCTAGATACCCAAATGATAATGGGATCTAGTCTAAGGTTTCTATCCTTGAGTCCGTATCAAACAGCGACAATACATGCATTTGAAAGCTAGACTTACAATATTATCAAGGACTAAGTCTGCATATTATCAGTGCGAAAGAAAGGAGCAGTGCTAAACAAAAGAATCAAAAAAATCAGATTGCCAATAGTTAGAGTTATCAATGTTCAGACCCAAACTTTCCAACATCAGAAAAAAGAGTGAATAAGATTGATAAATATCTCTTCTCTAGCTTATATGTTGATAATATCACACTAAAGTTCATCTAAGCTTAACACACCCTCACATGCTTATTCGGGTGCAAGATATGATTAAAACCTTACAGCAGAGGTCTTCAAACTTTTGGATGCCGAGACCACCCTGTCAACATTTTGAGGCGTAAGGACCCCCTCTTGACAAAAATGTCTAAACCTGTTGACTAAATTGCGTGGGATGAAAATGTAAATAAGGTTATGTGATGCCGCGTATTTTGGGATAGCATTGCTTCATTATTTTGATATTTGTTACACACAGTAACGCAGAGGAAAGATTTCACCCAATCAGTACCCATTTATAACCAAAATACAGCAATTATCATCAGAAAGATTTCAAGTCAACCTTTGTGAAGGGCCTTCCACTCTGCAGCAATACGTGCTGCCACATTAGAAGCTCACCTGGCCCTGACCGGAAGAAGCAGGGGTCCCTTAAAACCCTGGCGGTTTTGTGTAGAGTTAAGCCTTTTACCCATGCAGCTTTCCTCTCACCCCCTCCCTTCCATCCCTCTCTCCTCTCCTAACCCCGGATCCCTCTCTCACTTTGCAGGTCATTTTCTTTCACCCCTTTTTACAACTTCTGAACTCTCCCCATGCAACCTCTCACTTCACCTTTAATCACCTCTTGCCATTCTGTCCTTTCACTGCCCTCATCTCTAACAGTCTCTCACATTTATCTCATGGCCTCTCTGGCCCTGTCACCTCCCGTGCCCCTCAGCACTTCTCATTCACCTCGTCTCTTCATTCAAATTTTTGTCTATTTGTATCTTACACCTCTCCAGTCCCCCCATTCCTCTTTCACATCTCCCCTTTGTTCTAACAGAAGCCCTCACCTTTGGATCACACTCACTTCTTGCGTGTCCACACTTCTCTTCGGCAATTCACATTTCTCCTCATCCCTGACCTCTTCAATCAAATTCTCTTACTCCCTTGCTGTCCTCTCTCATTTTGGGTGCGGATGCAAGTTCAGAATGGGATGAATGAATGTATGATTACTGATGGGCTTGTTTGAGTGAGTTGCATATTGAGTAGTGAGGGGGACAGGTGAGTGAAGTGTCACATGAGTGCAGGATGAGTAGTGTACTCGTGTGACTGCAGGTTGAGGTATAGTGTGAGCAGGACAAGTGCATTTTGAGAGCAGAGTGATCACTGTGAGTGCAAGGTGAGCGGGTGAATGGTGCAAGTGCATGGTGATCAGTGTGAGTGCATTGTGATCACTGTGAGTGCAGGGTGAGCGGGTGAATGGTGCAAGTGCATGGTGATCAGTGTGAGTGCATTGTGATCACTGTGAGTGCAAGGTGAGCGTGACAATGAAGGGCGAGAATGAGGAATGAGTTGTCTGAATGCAGGGTGCATTCCCAGACCCATGAAGTAACTCAGCATGTTATTGACGGGGGCGTAGACTTTAATATCTAAGTTAAACTATTGCGGCATTAATCGGGGATCGAGGGTGAAGGAAATAAATAATGTGCTGATCCTGCAACAAACTTCCAGTCCTATGGTTAGGGTTGCCAGCAGATTATTTTGGTGGCCCAGTCGGTACAAAAAAAAGCAGTCACCTAAAGCGGTATTTTCAGCGCTTATCTGTGCATACTTCCCAGGGCCGGCTTTAGTGCTGGTGGTGCCCTGTGCGACAATGTTTGTTGGTGCCCCCCACAATGACCACCCCCACCACGGATTCTCTCACTAGCACCCTTTAACAGTGACCAAGTCTCCATAACCCCACACTCTCAGATGCATTGAATTAGTTATATAGTGCCACGCATACCAGTGTAGGGTGTCCGAGCACTTTGCATCACACACACATTACACAGAGACAATCAATCATAAGTGTGTAAATCAGTGTATAGGAAATGTTACATAAGCCAAAGGACTAAAAGTATAGGAGTCACATGTCATCCATACTGGTAGGCTGTATAGTTCAAGAGTGCTTGGTGTGGAGAAGCACAAACTCAGAGTCGAAAAAGAAACAGCATAGTTGGGAGTTTCCTTTAATAATAAGAATTGATTTCTAGCCAAATTAACCCTTTTTGCAACATTAATCAATGGTCTAATAATGTATTCTTTGTAGTGTGCATGCTGTTCTAGGATGAAAGTTAATAGCTCACTATTCTCTATTAGGACTTTAAGTTATAAATTGCAAGTAACAAAAGGATGTCTCTTTTGAAAGCAGTAACCTGCTGATCTCTTCACATCATATGCACTCTGTAATCTACTTGGTACACGTTCTTTGCAGCAGGCATATTAACCCTCTGCACTAACATCACCTAAGTCAAAACCTCAACTATACAACATTCTGATCTCTCTCCAGGAAGATAATTAATCACACAAGTTATATTGACATTTATGTGAGGCCTGGTAATTGCCGGGGAAAGAAACGCTGCAGCAGGTGCTTCAAAAGCACAATAAACTTTCACTCACGGCGCCCCCAGGAAGCCAACTTTGTATTCCTTTCCATGAAATGCATTCTCACACTACTGCAGTGAATGTAAAATCCAAATGTAAGGAATAGGCACAGTGGGGACCCAGGGGGTACTGGAACCAGCAAAAAAACCTAAGCCTCTGTAAGCAGTTTACAAAGGCATGTTAAATGGTCTTTAAAGACCTGTGAAAAAACACGGGGGTGCCGGAGATAGGAATCCAGACACTGCCCAGCTGAGCCCCCAGCAGCTCAAGTTTCACTGCAGCAGCCCGGGCTGAGACACAGGACGGGGGAAGTGTGGGGGGGGCTGAAGCCCTTGGGCCTGGGCAGAAGTGTGACTGGGAAGGCGCGACCCCCTTTGCATCACTCCACGGCCCCCCTGGGGGTCGCGCCCCACAGTTTGAAGACCCCTGCCTTACAGTAATCAAGCCTACCTCGTGGGTGTCTAGATGACACTGTCCTCGAGCAATTTGAGATATAAAGTGTCTCTATCCTGGATATATGGTGGCTGTATTAATAAAAGGAGAGAGGCAATATTTTAACTTCCAATCGTACTATTGAGCTCCAGGTTCCAATATTATTTCACACAAACTCTGTTTTATATATTACTTAATACCTGCTCTTTAAATCTTGTTATGCCACTATATGGTTATTATCGTGATACGACTACAGATATACCTCATCAAGATGTTAGGGAGTCTTCCTTCCTAGGTAATAATTTAATGAACAAGAGGATAAATCAGAAACCGCTCACCGAGGAAGTGCTTAGAAGTATGATTCTAGACATTTAGATACAAGCCAAACCCATTACGATAAAAACCTGAAACGACTGTACATATTTTTACCTCTCCACAGGTGTTCTGAATCTTCCTGATAAGTAGTTGCTCAATATTGATCTATGCAAGGTAGCGCAAACGAAGATTGCCTAACAAATATAAATGTCCTTTCTCCTCTTCCTCGCAGTATCCGCACATGATCGTGACTCAAATAGAGAACTTATCTCGACCCTAAAAATACACTCCAACATTGCTTAGTTCAACCCAACATCATCAGGATAGTGGTCAATATCAGTGATATGATATATCCTGTTTTAAGCTGATAAGTAGGTTTGGAATGTTGTTTATGCATTATACACACGTCTATTTAACCCCTTAGGCAATCTTCGTTTGTGCTACCTTTCATAGATCAATATTGAGCAACAACTTATCAGGAAGATTCAGAACACCTGTGGAGAGGTAAACATATGTACAGCCGTTTCAGGTTTTTATCGTAATGGATTTGGCTTGTATCTAAAGGCCTTGTAACGAATTATACATGTCTAGAATCATACTTCTAAGCACTTCCTCGGTGAGCGGTTTCTGATTTATCCTCTTGTTCATTAAATTGTTACCTAGGAAGGAAGACTCCCTGTCATCTTGATGAGGTATATCTGTAGCCGTGTCAGAATAATAACCATATAGTGACATAAAAAGAAAATGTAAAGAGAAGGTATTGAGTAATATATAAAACAGAGTTTGTGTGAAATAATATTGGAACCTGGAGCTCAATAGTACGATTGGAAGTTAAAATATTGCCTCTCACCTTTTATTAATACAGCCACCATATATCCAGGATAGAGACACTTTATATCTCAAATTGCTCGAGAACAGTGTCATCTAGACACCCACGAGGTAGGCTTGATTACTGCAAGGTTTTAATAATATCTTGTACCCGAATAAGCATGTGAGGGTGCGTTAAGCTTAGATTAACTTTAGTGTAATATTATCAACATATAAGCTAGAGAAAAGATATCTATCAATCTTATTCACTCTTTTCTGATGTTGGAAAGTTTGGGTCCGAACATTGATAACTATTGGCCCTCAGATTTTTTTGATTCTTTTGTTTGGCACTGCTCCTTTCTTTCACACTTACAATATTATCAAGGACTAAGTCCGCATATTATAAGTCTAGCTTTCAAATGCATGTACTGTCGCTGTTTGATACGGACTCAAGGAAAGAAACCTTAGACTAGATCCCATTATCATTTGGGTAACTAGCATTGCTATACATATTTTTTCATTTATTTAAAAGGACATTTAAACTCTAAACTATAATGATGTTTATTTTCTGTTTAGTAACCACTGTGACGGAGTCCTGACGAAGGCCTAGCTGAAACGCGTTGTTTGTCAACAAGCCGCCAGTCTCTGTGCATAAAGTTATTTGTGATTTATGGGTTTTAATATACACTTCTTTTGACTAAAGTTGAAAAAAGAAAAATATGATGTGTGTAAATGAACTGAAATTATGACAATTGTACTATTTGAAATATAAAGTCATGAAAGCATATGAATTGTATCAACTGTCAAAGGGAGAGAATATATGTGGTTCATAGATTAACAGTTAAATTGTAAATATATTTATCTTTTTCTATACATTACTTTAAAAAATGTTTCTATATAAAAAAGAAATAGGAATATCAAAGAAAAAAATAATAAATGTTTATACTTATCCTTGATTAGAATTTGTGTTTTCACTGTATATATACTTATTTTAGTCTAGAGTTGACAAGCCAGTCTAAATGTAAAATACACCTTGCCCGGTGTCGCCGTCTTCCCAAGATGTACTTTATCTTCCACCTCAGCCTGGCCAGTGACACCCTCAAGAAGTGTATACACAACGTTCAATGTTCTATTTGTACGGCATCCATATATAATTTAATTTTTATTTTTTTTAAGTCAAGTCACACAATTCATATTTTCGTTTTTCTGGTCGATTGCTATTGTGCTTTTGTTTGTTTGATCCTAGTGGATTTTTTCTGACCCAATAAATATAGTTTTGTCCGCTCTTGCTAGGTGTTCTGTTTATAACCAGCCTATTCTTTTTCTCCCATAGGTCTATGATCGCGTCTCTGGAGAAGTGGTATTACCCATGAATGAAAGACTGAACAGATATATCACTCATTGTGGTTCAGTCACTGGCTACATATTTGCTCTTTTCACTGTGCTTAGCTTTGTTTTTCTTGTATTTCTGAACTGGATAACTCCAGATTCCAACATTGATCGAGCTGTGGACGCTACAGGCCCCAAAGGACCATGGGCTCAACAGTATTCTAGTGAAAAAAGTAGAAAAAAGGACCGGCCTTAGAATATTTATATTGTTTACTGGGGAACTCAAGACCTTCACAATTCACGTCATCTACTTTTGTTGTTTACACCATACATTGTAACTTAGAATAATTATTTTCGTAGGTGCATGTGTATAATATTTTGGTGCATTACTTACCAGAGTGTTGTAGCAAAATGCTGAAAGCCTCTAATGAGTGTGAGTACTTGGACATTCTACCTCAAATTAGGATTGTGATATGGTAACTTTAGGAAAACTGTAAAACCTATGCAACTTTTTTAATTTGAAAACTGCCGTGAACAGTCCTAGGGGAATGTGGAAGAATGAGCTGCCTACGTTTTAAATCTTAATAGATTTTTTTTTTAATTGTTTTTTGTGTTGCTGTTCCTCGAAAAAAAATAATAATAATCTTTTATACATCAGGTGCATACTGTATTTTAAGCCAACTGTGCGTCAGTGGGTCTCCCACTCATTTTGGTGTCGAATATTTTGTAAAAAGATTATTCTGTTTGTTTTGTAATTCTTGTCAAAGTTTGAGTGACTAAATGCAACAAAAGGAGAATTTGTAGAGCATGGACAAAGAACCACTATAGTGTTTATGTATGACTGTACATTTGGTTTGTTTAATTGACATACAGTGCCCCCCGTGCACCCTTGGATCCCAGCACTACTGCATTACTGATAGCAATAGGACCGTTGATCAAAAGACGCCCTTTTTTGTGGTAGGCAATGACCGAGTGAGTACGACATCCTAAAAGGGTGTTTGGGAAAATAGTGTGGAGTAGAGTACCTAGCACAAACAAATTTTGAAAAAATGCATCCTAACACTACAGTTTTAATTCAGGATTTAAAACTAAAGTCAGGGGCACTGATCATCAAAACGGTCTCTCGATTTTCCGTCGCCCAGCCCTGGGTGCAGCTCACAGCCACGTTCGCTTCAATGACTCCTCCTTAACTTCTATGATGTCACCATGGACCTCCGGTAACCCATAAAGGTGGAGTAATGACACATCTTGTTGCATGTCATTTAAGCAGTTAGAGCGAATCGTGTATTTTCTTTTCTCTCTCTCAAGAGGCCCTCTTCAGGTTTGATCTTTCTGCTGCGCTGCTTCAAAGTTTTTAATAGGAAGGTTTTCCACAGAGAAACCAATGCAATCATGCAGTAATGTCACCTGTTTTTTGTCAGATTTTAAACCCGTAAATGCACTGCCTCGCTTGAATCTTATTGTGACTCCATATTAACAGCGGACTGCGCATGTGTGCTGCCTATTTCACATAAGGATACGCTTCCCAGTAATCAATAGTATGTGGAAAATACATTAGTCTCCATACAGATGGTTTTATTTGTAATGTATACGGTTATAATAGATATGTTTTACACTGAAATATAAATAGCTTTTACACATATTTATTTTGTTTATATATAATGTTTATCAGCCGATCACTCTCGCAGTGCAGTGCGAAATGTTGGGCAAATGGTTAGAGCCTGAGAGCAAGTAGGATTTTCACTCTGAAAATGGAGGACTAGATGAGGTTGGTGGCCTATATCCGCTGCCACGGATTTAGTTATATTTATTCTTATATTTCACTTTTCCCCCCCCCCCCCTAACATTGGCTGCAATCTGTTTGCTCTTTCCCGTGTTTACAAAGCTGCAAGAATTGTACAGAAAAAACCCATGATAGGTAGAAACGATACTAAAACGCACTAGTGTTTGTGACTTAGGCATCATCTGTTTCAAGGAAATGTGATTTTTGACTTTTCTTACCCCACTTATCATCCTAATAATTCTGAAATGTGCTAGGATTTCATTTTTGACAGATGACTTCAGACCCTTCTAGTTTGCTCTTAAAAGCATTGAGTATTGCTCCCTCTGCTTGTATGCTAGCTAGAACACCTGGATCTCGTCATTTAAGGGGTCTTTGCACTTGCTACGTATCCCTTTTTTAAGTCCAAAATGGTCGGCCTTGATATTTTGAGTGAATGTGTGCCATGTATTGCTTTTAACCCGCTTACTTGATGTTGAAATTGCACTGAAAAGTTATTCCAGAGCTTCTAAGAAAAGTGTTGCAAGTCGCAGAGCCAAAAATGTAAAGTGTGAGACCAGAACAGTCAATGCTGACAATATCCTGTCACTGTGATTTGATGTTTTTGCGGTTGTATTTCAGAATATCGAGAACAAAAATATCGTCTGGCAAGTATAATAACTAGAAAAGTCACTTCATTGCGTATCTATTTTCAATTAACTCCACTGGGGTGACAATTTTGTAAACCATATTTAGAACACAATATTTTTTCCAGCCGATATTTAGTTTGTGATGTTCTGGTACCATAATGTTTGTGCAGTTCATGTGTATCTTAAACAAGTTTTCACCAAAGTAGTTTTGAAAACCAGTTACATAGAGTACGGAGCTGTGAGTTTTGAGTTATTTACAGAGAATATATGATAATGGTTGCATTAATGCTTGTAAGTAATCGGAATCCTTATTATTCTTAATTTGTTGCCTTCATATTATATAGTCTAAACACATCCGTTATTCATTGGTTTGGAAGAACTGTAACTCGCTGATTTTATTCCCAATATGAACAACCGATATGCACAATAATAATACTTATTCCCATTAAAGTGGAGTAATCTTTTGTTGTTTATCGCAGTATTATTGATATCATATGTGTTCTTATGATTGGTCTGTTAAATTGCCATTCCCATTTTGCTTCCACCAACCACAGCACGCAGGATGGGGCAATAAGTCAGCCCACTGCAGTCCTTGGCTTTCCAAACTGAGTGATGGCATTTAGCTCATGCTTGTTTGCACATGTGACTCCAAAAAGAGTATACTTCAGTGCCAGCGCTCGTGGCCAATCTTGCCATTTCTTTACTTATTGGCATTGTTTGCAATGTTTTTTTATTTTTTTTATTTTTTATTATATCGCACCATGACAAAGTAGCTTGCTACCCTTCAAAGCACACTGTGTCTTGCACAGTCATTGGTGCTAGTGTGATCAGCTTAGGATGGTTTTTCTCATACTTTATTATTAGTTCACCACCCCCAAGATGGCCGTCTACCACCTTGAAATAATTAACCAGTGGTAAAGTATGTCAAAAAGCATTTAAAGACTGCTGTGTGCACACAAAAGGGCGGCCATCTTTAAATACTGTTTGCATACTTTATCATCCTTTACCATTTCACTATGGCTTACCAATTGCTTCTAAACTTACTAGCCATCTTGGAACAATAAAGAATTGCAAAATATGCAACACATTCTAAAATGGCCTCCCATGCATGTACAGACTGTTATTTATGAATGTTTTGTTTGCCATGCCTGATCATTTCTGCCCTCGTAGATGTAGGCATTGGTCAAAGCCAAGAGCTACACAGGAGGACATTACAAGCCAGACTTATTGGCTTTGCCAGTGTTTTTTGTAGACTGTTAAAGATGTTGCAGCAGAGTTTTTGAGTTGAAAGTAGGTGGGCATCTGAAATATAGTTATTAAATGGATGTCAGGATAAAAATGAGGTAAAACGACACTTAAAGCAATAATATTTCCTGGTGTGTTGACATGTTCTTTACAGCTTTAAAATTGCTCATCTGGAATCTTTCTCGCTAAAAATATCAGCATAGAAGTGCTTTAAAATGCACCCAAAATGTTTTTGTTATACTTATGTACTTTCGTCTCCTTAAAAAACTGGACATCACTGACATTTTCTTGAACCTCTGATTAATCTGTTTAATGTAGCTTATGTTGTGACCTAATGTGCTTAAAAAGTGCATTGTTTACATAGATATATATATATATATATATATATCATTAATTTTGTTCATGCTAAATGTGTAAAACACCTTTGCCATTCACACCCGTGTTTCCTTCTGCTTTCTGATATAAACCCTTAGTTCAAAATAGTGAGTATATTTTTTCAGTTTCACAATCATTTTGAGTTCCCTCTTAATACTCTTGATGCATAGTGAAACAGTTAAGATTTAACAGGTAGACCTAAGGCAGCGCAGTCTCCTCCGCAATAGCGGCGGAGCATTGCCCCTCTGGCTCAGAGCCAGCAGCTGAAAAATAAAAAAATGTTTTATTATAGTTTTATTTTTCAGCTGCTGGATGAGCCAGAATGTGCAGGGAGGGGCGAGGCCGGGCCATGAAATGGGGAGTACGAGTAGTATGTGCACTTCTAAGTGCATATGTCAGTTTGGCCGGCCTCCTTAGGCTGACCAAACTGACATGCACACTTAGGTTTCTCCAACCCAGCTGTATAGCGCAGCTGGGTTGGAGAATCAGCACAGGCCCCTGTGCCTGAGCAAGCGTTAATTCTTCCTGCTCAGGCGCTTGAGAGCAGCACAGGGATAGAATGTGAGGTCCATGGTGCCAGGAACTGGAGGCAGAGGAGCGCGAGCCGGCTGGCAACACCAGTTAAGTCTTTCATTTTTTAAAATTGTTAAACACCCACTGTGTCCCCTCCAAGAGAGTCTTGTATATGATTTCCTCTGGCTGGTAATGTATGGTGATTCTAAGCAGCGTGATAACTCTGTGCTTTGGGCTCATAGTGATTTAGGCCTGTGAGGAAGAACACGCCCCGCTCCCCGAATACAATCTATTACCCTTCGGGGAATCCAACCCGACACCCGTGTCCACCCCTAACTTACCTCTTTCATCCCAGCACGATAAGCATCTCCTTCCCTGGAAGACAAAAGAGAAAGGGGTTGATCCTATTGCCGTGAATCCGCTGACAGCAGAAGGAAGCGGAAGTATAGATACCAGCAACCAATCAGAAGGTTGGGCGATAGTAAAGAGCGCATAGATGGACTGGAAGGGGGAGACAAGAGGCAGAACCTGGAATACGCAGAGGAGAACAACGTGGCCGCTAGACTGTGTCAGCAGAAGGAGACACCTGCCCTTGTACCCAACCCGGAGGATGACGTTAAAGCCTGTATCACCGCAAGGAGGAACGAATGAGAAAGGACATCCTCCGCCGCAACAGAGTTGAGGACAGCGGGTGAGGAGGACGAAACTCCAGAGGACTGGAGTGAAGAGTGGTGGTTGCCCCCGGAGGTTTAAACACACTGCTGCAACTCAGGAGAGTTGCAACTTCTGCGGTACGTGTCCGGGATGGGGGTGTAGGTGGAGAGGAAGGTCCGGGCTGCAATAGAAAGAGTCCGGTGGGACATAGAGGAAAACTGGAACTTGGAACGCAATTAACGCATGATCGGCAATACTCTGCAAATGTCTTCTTTCATTATTTTATGTTTTTTTGGCCTGTAGAGGTTTGTCGCACCTCCATTTGTTTTGAACCTGTTGCCTGGCCTGAGGAAGAGGCCTGTAGAACTGTGTAGATGTCAAACAGAAAAAAACGTTTACACCGTGATATGCATTCTATCTGTACAGTAAAATGACCAGTGATGTTACCAGAAAAAGAAAAAGGGAAATAGCTAGCACGAGACAACCAGGACTGACTCGGCACAATTACACTTAATTTCATTAGGCACTTCCCATTTCCTGGCCCTTAATTGTCACAAGGAGAACCCAAAAACCGTAACAGAGAAAGGAAGAGAGGCATGTGACCTCAGTCTTCACCAGAATAAGACCTCTGACTAGCACTCCTGGGTGTGGTGACGGTCCCTATCCTGTACAAAAAAAACTATGACTGTTATACTTACCACTCTCTCCCTGTCTTCTTCCTTGAGATCCTGGGACGTACCACCACGGAAGCTCTGATCTGGAAAGAAGAAGAGGAGAAACACTGTTGAGAGAAGAACCGAAAGCATATCTAATTACCTCGCACACCAATTGAACCTTTTTTTTCCTTTTTTTGTTGTTTGGACTTCTTCCAAAAATGAAATGCCAAAATTGAGAGACATATCACGCCTTCTAGATTAATTTTTTTGCCCATCCCTTCCACACCTGGTGTCAGAAGTGGGATCAGAGACAATGGAGGCTATTGTGCATAAGATGATGGAAGGCCAAGATAAACTGGGAAAGATTATGGAAATATTCCTAGCTGTGGCCAAGGAAAATAGCCAGTCTCAAGAGGCTGTAATCAGTAAATTGTCAGATGCACTCCGCCAACAGAGGACCCAAACAACCTTGCCCTCTGCAAAAATAGGTGACCGGAGAAGATCCAGATTTTTCTTTTTGCAAACTTCGACAGAATGGCAAGGTCAACCGCTTGGCCTGCTGACAAATGGGGACAATTTCTCGGCCTGTTCCTCTCAGGCGACCTCCAGGATGAATACCAAGCCGCTAATCCTCTTGGTCTCACCCCCTATGAAGATGTTAGGAAGAGCATTCTAGAAAGGATGGGGGTAGATGATGAAACCTACAGCATTCAATTGCGACAAATCAAAGTAGGAACCCAAGAAACCCTGAGAGCTTTAAATTACAGAGTGAAGAATCTGGCTGATAGGTGGTTGAGACCCTCAACGTCTTCCAAAGAAGGGATAGTAGAAAAAGTGTATGTGGAACAATAACTCCCTTACACCCCCACATACAGCGGTGGGTTAATCAACATTCCCAGTTGACCCTGCACAGAGCTGTAGAAATAGCCAGTGCCTATTACCCGGCACAGGAATTCTAGAAAGGCAGCTAGGAGGCCCTGTGGAAGCATCCCAGAGGAATTTTGTCAAAGTACCAAAAGTCTCCATCCCAGTGTAAAGCTGAAACCATCACACTAATGCCAGGACCTGTGGCCCGCCGCCATGACCACTATGCTTTAATTGTGGACTATTTGGGCACCTTGCACAAGCCTGTCCTCAAAAAGAAGAACCAATGGACGTAGGGTTGACAAGAGTCCTATATCGCAACCAGGTAGGACCCATTCCTCGTTACCACTACCAGGTCACTGTCAATAGAGAACCCCAGTGGGCTTTAGTAGCCACTGGGTGTTTACAGAGCGTTGTACAACCTCAGGCGGTTTCAGTAGGAGTGCAATCTATTTCTGATATGGTAAACATACAGTGTGTGCATGGGGATAATAATCGGTACCCCACTACTGAGGTGCAGGTCTAACATAAGTCATCCATGAAACCTATACCCTTGCGAGTGGGATTGATCCCTAAACTACCTGAGACCCCTAGTACTGGGAAGAGACTATCCATACATGAATAGTCTTCTCCAAGAGTCCTGGAAAGAAGGGGAAGAATGGAGACAAACAGCCCCTCTCTTTCAGATGCCAGAAAATGGATGGCCACAAGGGAAGCCCCTGGAAAAGCAGAAGGCAGAAAAGAAAGAGTGGAACCGTGTGGCCCTAGCCCGGTCCGAGGAAGAAGACATGCAAAAATGACCAGAGCTTTCACCTTGCTCAGAGAGAAGATCCTACCCTGAAAGAGGCCTGGAACAGAGCCTCTCCCATGGATGACCCCAATCAAGTATGTCCCCAATTCTTTTTACATAAGGGTCTACTATATCGAAAAGGGGGGAAAAACCTGTACCCCACAATTGCTAGTTCCCCAGCAATATAGGGAGAAAGTACTAATTTTGGCCCATACTCATTTATTGGGAGGACATTTCGGGGAAGAAAAGACAGAAAAAGCTGTACTAGAAAAATTCTATTGGCCAGGAATATATCAACATGTTCGTAGGTATTGTAAAGAGTGTCCCATCTGCCAAACAAATAGCAGGACCACACCTTCCAGGGTTCTACTAAGACCTCTCCCTATAATAGAAGAACCCTTTTCAAGGGTGCGTATGGACATGATTGGGCCTCTTCCCTCCCAAAGAGGGTGCCGTTATGTCCTAATTGATTACGCAACCTGCTTTTTTGAAGCAGTTGCCCTGAGATAGCCCGATGCTATGCAGATAGCTACGGCTATGATGAGCATATTTTCCCGGGTGGAGTTTCTGCTGGAAATTGGGACCGATCAGTGAACACCTTTTGTTTCCAAATTGTTGAGACAAGTATGTCAACAACTCAAGATTAAGCAGATACGGATCTCAGCCTATCACCCACAACCAAACGAGCTGGTGGACAGATATAATGCCACTCTTAAAGTGACACAAAAAATTGCTAGAACTGTAAACGCGCAAATGGGAAGACATGCTGCTCCTAGCCCTGTTTGCCATTAGATGTAGACCGCAGAAGAGCACAGGGTATTCCCCTTTTGAATTACTCTATGGGCGACAGCCACGTACCTTGTTAGACATGTTGAAGGAAGAGTGTGAGGAAGAATCAGAAAGGGGTAAACCTCTACCTAAATATGTCCTTAACCTAAAAAATCAAGTACACCAAATCTGAAGCATCGTGAAATTCCATCTAGAGCAAGCCCAAAAAGACCAAAGAAAGGACCCTAGAGGTAGCAGATCTAGTCTTGCTTATGATGACCACTTCTGACCATAAGCTATTAGTGCAATGGCAAGGTCCTTTTCGGATGGTAGAACGCATGACTCCAGGTACCCAATGTCTCGAAATGGATCCAGAAAAGAAAACTAATACTCAGATATTTCACATTCATCTTTTAAAAGAAGTGGGAAGGAGCCAAGCTTGCTAGAAACTAATGAAAATCCTCCCCCTTTATATCAACCAAGCATAGACCCGACCTGTCAGACCAGCAAAGACGAGAAGTAAACTCTTGTTTACACGCCTTCCAGTGAGTATTTTCTCTAACTCCTGGGAAGACTTCAGTTATAGAACATCCAATACAGACCCTTCCAAGGAAAAAAGTCAGACTGCGTCCTTATCGAATACCAGAATCCAGACGAGAGGCTGTTGAAAACGAGATACAGCAGATGCTTAAGATGGGGATTATAGAACCCTCTACCAGCGAGTGGAATTCCCCAGTAGTCATTGTTCCTAAACCTGATGGATCCATCAGGTTTTCCATTGCCTTTAGGGAAGTTAACAAAATATCCCATTTGACTCATATCCACTTAGTCAGGTGGACAAAATGTTCACAAAATTGGGTAAGGCACAGTATATTAGTACCCTAGATCTCTGCAAAGGATATTGGCAGGTGCCGCTAAGGGAACAAGACAAAGAGAAGACAGCCTTTTCCACACCAGCAGGACAGTACCAATTTACCATGTTACCCTTTGGTTTACATGGTGTCACGGAAACCTTCCAGAGGCTTATGAATACAATACTGAAACCTTGTAACACCTTTGCAGCCGCCTATATAGACGGTATCATTATCTATAGCACCTCTTGTGAACAAGGCTTATCCCATCTAGCGAGAGTGATTCAAGCACTAAAGGAGGGGGGGTCTCACCATACTCTTTCCAATGCACTACCCTATTTCTCATCCTATACCTCTATCAATCTATCCTCTTCATCCACTCTCTTATTCATCCCTAACCCTTTCTAGACTCTCCCCTACTCTACCCCTCCTTGCATCATCGGACACCTCTTTTACTATACAGATCCCCCAAAACAAGCCTTTCTAAACTCTTCCCCTCCACATCCCTTTTTACTCATTCCAAGCCTCCTCCTACTGCTATGACCTCCAAAACAAACAAACAAACAAAAAGTCTAAATCCTTCACTCTTCTATCCCGCCACTATCCTTTTCAATCAAAATAACAGACAAACATGTCCACTTCTCAAATTTCATATTTCACTATACTAATTCACCAATAATCATTTATTGGTTCCAGAGTCGCATGCTACTCGCCGAAAAAGCACTTCAACACCTCATCTGAGGTAGCAAGCACTATATAAATGCAAACCTTTTACCCTCTTCTATCCCTCCGCTACCCTTCTCTATCCGAATAACATATCCACCACTCAAGTTACTTTCATATTTCACTATACTAATTCACAACTAATCCTTTATGGGTTCCAGAATAGCGTGCTACTTGTCAAAAAAGCGCTTCAACACCCTATCAGGGGTAGCAAGCGCTATATAAATGCAAACCTCTTTCCCTCTTCTATCCCTCCGCTACCCTTCTCTATCCGAATAACATATCCACCACTCAAGTTACTTTCATATTTCACTATACTAATTCACCACTAATCCTTTATGGGTTCCAGAGTAGCGTGCTACTTGCCAAAAAAGCACTTCAACACCCCATCAGGGGTAACAGGCACTATATAATACAAACCTTTTTTCCCTCTTCTATCCTTCCGCTATTCTTCTGAATCTAAATAACTGACTAACCTATCCACCACTCAAATTATTTTCATATTTCACTATACTAATCCTTTATGGGTTCTGGAGTATCGTGCTATTCGCTGAAAAAACCCTTTACCACATCGTCCGGTATAGTAAGCGCTATACAAATGAAATTACAATACAATTAATGCAGCCAAAAATCCTATAGCCACTAGATCTGTAAAATAATTAGGGTACCTCTTGGGGGAAGGTTGTATCAAACCCCAAAGGGAGAAAGTCACAGCCATAGAAAACCAACCCTTTCCCAAGACCAAAGAGGATCCGAGAGCCTTCCTGGGCGTCTTGGGGTATTACAGGCGATTTATACCAGAGTTCTCTCACACAGCTGCCCCTCTAACTGACTTATTAAGGAAGGACATCAAAACAGAGAAAGAACTCAAAAACTCATCACCCATTTCTTTGCATGCCCTCCGCCATTTGAAACATGCCCTCACATCTGAACCGGTCCTCCTCAGCCATAATTGTACCAAATCCTTCATTTTACAAACGGATGCCTTAGTGCAAGGTTTGGGGGCAGTTCTCTCCCAGGTGGACTCACACGGTCAAGGAGGACCAGTTATATACATCAGCGACAAATTATTCCCACAGGAAAGGCACTATGCCGTAATAGAAAAGGAATCCTTAGCCATCAAATGGGCTATCGAGTCCCGGGAATTCACTTTGTATACGGATCATGGAATGGTTGTCTTGCAACAAGGAGCATAATGACCGGGCACTGAGATGGTTTATAGCATTACAACCCTTCCTGTTCTTTACCTATCATAGAAAAGGGAGAAACCAGACTAACGCTGATTATCACAATACCCTGTAGAATCATGTCTTGCAGACAAGAAAGTTAGGGTGGAGGGGATACGAGGAAGATCATGCCCCGCTCCCCAAATACAATCATTACCCTTGAGGGACCCCAACCCGACAGCCGTATCCACCCCTAACTTACCGCTTTCATCCCAGTTCCAACCGCTCCTACCCTGAAAAACAAAAGAGGAACGGGTTAATCCTTTTGCCGTGAATCCGCTGATGGCAGAAGGAGGGGGGCGTACAGATACCAGCAACCAATCATGGGGTCGGGACGAGAGTAAAGAGTGCATTGATGGACCAGAAAGGGGAAATAGGAGGCAGTACCCAGAATACGCAGAGTAGAATAAAGTGGTTGTAAGACTGTCTCAGCAGGAGAGGAACCTTCCTGTGTAACCGACCCGGAGGACGACGAGTAACCAAGTGTCACCGCAAGGAGAAACGCAAGGCCGGACTGGGGACCAAAACCATGCTCGGCAAAGTGCTTGCCCGGCCGCCCGGGGGGTTGGGGGTGCGGCCGAGCTGTTTCCCATGGCCTGCTTCGCCAATTTTGCAGCTTTTTCAGGGCCGATATTGCAGCTATGCTGCAAAAACGGCCCTGAAACAAAATCGGCTCCAGGGGCCCAAAACCAGCCCCCCAACCCTGGCGTCCCACCGGGGAAATGCCCGGTGCCCGCTACGGTCAGTCTGGCCCTGGAGGAACGAACGAGAAAGGACATCCTCTGCAGCAACAGAGTCGAGGACAGCGGGTGAGGAGCATGAAACTCCGTAGGACTGGAGTGAAGAGTGGTGGTCACCCCAGGAGGTATATATCCCCCGCCGCAACTCAGGAGAGTTGCGGCTTCTATGGTATGTGTTTGGGAAGGGGGGAGGTGGAGAGGAAGGTCCGGGCTGAAATAGAAAAAGTCAGGTGGCACATAGAGGAAACCCGGGGCTGGGAACACAACTAACGCATGATCAGCAGCACTCCGCGAAGGTCACAACTCTTTTCTTTCATTGTTTTTTTGTTAGTTTGGCCCATAGAGGTTTGTCGCACCTCCATTTGTTTTGAGCCTGATGCCTGGCCTGAGGAAAAGGCCAGTAGAACTGTAAATGTCAAACGGAAAAAAAAGTTTACTCTGTGATATGCATACTATCTGTACAGTAAAATTGCCTGTGATGATACAAGAAAAAGGAAAATAGCTAGCACGAGACAACCAGGATTGACTTGGCACAAATCCACTTAATTTCATTGCACACTTCCCCTTTCCTGGCCCTTAATTGTCACAACAAGAGCCCAAAACCCTAACCGAGTGAGAGGAAGAGAGGGGCAGAGGGAGCATGTGACCTCAGTCTTCACCAGAATAAGACCTCTGACTAATACTCCTGGGTGTGGTGAGGGTCCCTGTCCTGTACAAAAAAAAAAACTAGGACTGTTCTACTCACCGCTCTCTCCCTGTTTTGTTCCCTGAGATCCTGGGCTGTACCACCACAGAAGTTCTGATCTGGAAAGAAAAAGAGGAGAAACACTGTTAAGAGAACAGCAGAACCAAAAGCATATCCAACAACCTCACACACCAATTGAACTTAATTTTCCTTTTTTGTTGTTGTTTGGACTTCTTCCAAAAATAAAACGCCAAAATTGAGAGACATATCAAGCCTCCTAGATTCATTTTTCGCCCATCCCTCCCACACAGCCTTTTTGAGACTTTCCAAAGAGACTGACCTTCAGGAACTCCCCTTCATGTCTCAGCAATCCCAGGAGGGCGAGCCTGAGTAAGGAGCCTTGAGTGTGGTTGGATCTGCGCCTGAACCTTATATACATGGCTAAATAGATGGACAGATGAAAAGGTTTTCGGCAGGTGGCCTATGGAATTTGACTGGTCATGGGCCTGCAAAGCTTTGGATAGTAATCTTAGAGGGATGTGTTTTTTTTTCCTTTTTGGCAAGCCAATTGAATGATTCTTCCAGATGAGTATTGCAGACCAAGTATGAGCCATAGTGCGTGGTTCTGGCCTTTTGGGAGCTTGGAGAGATTCTTTATCGAGGGCCTAAGTTATATACTGTTTAAGTAGTCATGCCTTCTGATTATAACCTAAATGACCCAGATAATTTTGAGGAGGAGATGTAGTAAAGGAAAATCTCAACAAGGTTGGCGTTTGTGGAAGAATTTGTTCTTGGTGGTTATGAAAACCTGAAGGAGTATTTGAGGTCGAAAATGTGAGTCACAATATTGAGTGACAAAATATCGTCCTGCATCAATATCAAGTCCTTGTTGGTATAGCCGATCATTAGAGCGTCAAATATACATTCCATTTTTTTTTTTTGCAATATACATTTTGTCCTGATGTATAGGTGTGGAGTTAAGAATAGTAAAATCTACAATTAACTTTATGTGCTTAGTTTGACAGTATTGTTAGGCACTATTTTGAGTGTCTGGTTTTCGTTTAAAACCTGTTATACCAAATAAAACACCACTGGGTAAACCTTTCATTTCAGTAGAAAGTGAAAAGCACCAGATTTTGCTGTAGTTTGATGGCTTTAGTGCCCTTCATTGTCAAAGCAATACAAGTGCAGCCGCTACATCTGAGTCTTTCTGTGATGGATTCTGCCGCTATTACCTACTGAAGTCTTGGTAATTCACTTCGTATGTCCTTCTGACTACCCACAATGTTCCTGGACCCCCAAAACTTTTCCACTACCATTTTGGGAGCATTGCTCTCCTCATATGGCTTTGGATTACTTGTTCACTGCACACTGGTATGTAGTGGCCAGCAGGTTTGCACCTGAATTTAGAGTGAAGTCTTAGACGAGGGTAATCTGCACACCCGCATCTACTTTTAGTAAGAGAAAACAGAGCTTTGCTTTCTGAATGCTCTTGTATCAGAATTGTGGCAAAAAGATCACTGATGATCCGAATGCTTCCCGAATGGATGTTCTCCTCTAAGACAGTGCACCCAACACTCCTGTTCTTAGGTTGATATCTTGATGGTCTGAAAAGCATATGCGTAGGAGGCACAGACCCTCTTCCAGAGGATGGGGGGGGGGGGCATATCACCAATATATTTAGAGCCCAGTAGCAGGCTTAGAAAAGGTCCATGAGCCGTTTTTGCTGAAACTGCTTTTCTTATATTGCATACATTAACTTAATACATTCTTGAATTGGTGTATCAGCTGTACATAGTAACGTACAGAAGAGGTAATTACTGCTTTGTTTTTTTACTGTGCGCTTCAGCAAAAGCAGATGCATGGAGCTGTTCTGAGTCTGGGCACTGAAGTAGAACCCGTTCATAATACAGCCTCGCCATCACCAAGTTCAACATTTATTCCTGCTACCTCCATGTCAAAATGAAGCTTGGACCTTATGGTGCCAAAACTAGGCTTGATATTTGGCACCATCACCCATACAAAAGACTGTGACCGCATTTAATGGGAACATATGGGGTTTTGTTGTTGATTTACCCTAAGACTGAAATTGATCTAGACTAGAAGAGAGCTTAATTCATGTAACGCAAAGAGAAAGTGCCTTGTGCAACTCTCACACATGCCCAGCAGGAGCATAGACTTCGCACTTCTTTGAAATAAACAAAGGTCCCTATGCCAGTCAAAAACCAAACTATGTTTAGCGGTCCACGTGCTGACTTTAAATAAACACAAAATCTCAGAGACGCAGGTTTACAATGCACATGCTTCATTTAGGGACAGGAACATAGGACGCTCACTGGTCAGCCCTCCCAATGTGTACGAATAGGGGGAAAACAAATAGCTTAGCGGGAGAGACATTTAATTTAATTTAATTGTGGGTTTATATAGCGCTAGAATCGACTCCCGGAGGAGTATCTCCGCGCTTCGACCGCTGGGGAACCCGTCCTGGCTCACTCTGAGAGATGGTCCCTAATGGGTATCTCTAAGGTGCGACCAAGCATCCCCGGCGGTCTGGGGGGGCCGTTGTGAAGATGAGGCAAGCTAATGCCCAGAGTTGCCGAGTGTGGTCCCTGACTGGAGTAGGCACCGAGGCGAGAATTATCGAGCCCGCTGACCCTGGTCCACGACCCTGCCGCGTCGGGAATCGAACCCTGGTCCCGGGCCGTCCTCTGCTTACGGGTCTGCCGCCTCTAACCAGTGAGCCACACCTCTCCACATTGAGTCCCTTGAGGCCTAATGTAAAAGCAGGATTGCCTTAGGTCGACCCATTTAAGCAGATCTCTCCTGAGCCTGTCAGACAGTCTGTTAGCAATCAAAACAAGAACAGGCATTGGTAAATGCATTAGGTTTCGCCTATGTCATTAATAAAAAGCTATTTTTTGTTGTAAGTTGTACAATATAAGTTACACAAAATCTGTTAAAGTGTTATGACTTGTTTGTGTACAAAAAGGCAATATATTGTGCTGTTACTAGTGGTTTAGTGCAGGTAAGTAATAAAAATATTTTGAAACATGAAAGAGGGAAATATTAGAATCAATTGATGTAATAGCAATAGTATGTGTTGAGAGGAGTTCTGACAACTTTTCGGCCTGGTGCCACGGCACTTGCTGTGCCATTCAAATCATGCATGTAAGGTAACAGCACTCCTGACTGCCTGTTTAGTAGTAACAAATTGCAATATTTGGTGTTTAGAGGGTTTCTAGAGATTTGGACCCCGGTGTCTCTGCACCATTGAAATCATGACCCTAGTGCCTGCAAGGTAACTACACTTGTGACTGCGCATTTAGTCATTAAATATAGCAATATTTGGTGTTTAGAAGAGTTCTGAAAACTTTCAGCCCGATGCCATTACACCTGCAGCACCTTTGAAATCATGGCCCTAGTGCCTGCTAGATAACTGCACTTGTGGCTGCCTGTTTAGTAGTAAAATATAGCAATATTCTACGTTTAGTGGGGTCTCTAGAGCATTTGGCCCAGGTGCCACTGCACCATTCAAGTCAAGCCCCTTTTAAGTGCAAGATAACTGCAACTGTGTCTGTCTGTATAGTAGTACAGTAAAACCATATTGGGTGTTTATTGGGGTGCCTAGAGCTTTTGGTCCTGGTGCACCTGCACCACCATTCAAATCATGACCCTATTGCCTGCTAGATAAATGCAGTCGTGACTGTCTTATTTTGTAGTAAAATTTAGCGATAATCTGAGTTTTGTGGACTCCCGGGAGCCTTTGGCCCAAGTGCCAATGCACCATTCAAATCAAGTCTATTTTAACTGCAAGTTAACTGCAGTTGTGACTGCCTGTTTAGTCTCAATCAATCAAAATCACTTTATTTCGGCCACCAGAACCATAAAAGTGCTATCCATTTACAGTAAATAAAATATAAAACCTAATACAAATCAACCATAAGATAGATCGTATAAGAAAATACGTAAGTTATTACAGATATTTATTTTTTTAAGAAATAGGTTAATTATATGTTTATTGGTTGTTTATAAACAATAATATGTACACAGTTCGTTATCAGTTCAGATGGGGTAGTGCCATTAAAACAGCAAAAGGTGCATACCAAACACAGTACACGTAAATAAAATCATCTGGAGGACAGCAAAGAGCTTTACTACGGACACCCACATGGCACCCAGGAATTTAGCGATGGAAATAGCCATTAATGGGTGCGAATCTGATCTTAAAATACGAAGGGCTTCCTGATGACTATGTGCAACTATTAATCTGCATATAGGTTCAAGACAAGTTTGCCAAGGGGGTGAGTAACCTGTGCACGCAAACAAAACATGGGAGACACAGATGGGCCAGAAAGTGCCTCCATTTCCAGCCCATCCTGATGTAAGCACTCTAAGAGGTAAAGTGCCTATTCGGAACTCAAAATATAATTTCCTATGAAGTGGAACAGACACTAAATCCCAAAATGACTCGAGTCCCCATGTAGACTTAATGTCCATGAAATCCCTGGTCAATTTAGCAGTGGCTGCTTTCCGAGATACTTCAGCCACCAAGAGTGACCAGTATTTCTTTTTCAGCAAAGCCTTGGAAGGAAAAGCAGATGAAGCTGGATGATCCCACAGGTCATGGAGCCCCAGCAAGTACAATGCTGATTTCATTGTTTGTAAGCCATGCGATTTTATTGATTTGGTCGGCCTTCTTACCATCCTTTAGGCTTTCTGCAAAGTGGACACATTCAGGAGTGGTCCACACGCGTCTCCAATACGACGAGGGCAGCAAGGAGATTTTGCCTGAGACCTCACTGACACCCAGGTTGCTCCACAATGTGTACAACGAGGTGCTCACTGGAAGCAATGCAAGATTTCTAAGGAATTTATTCTCTGTTACTATGAGATCGTCATGTTTTGAAAGTCCCCACTTGGCCTCGTAGATCTTAAGTGCAGGAGAGATAAGTTTAGTGTTTGATGTAAAAAACTCCTTAAGTATTACACCTGAAATCTGTTTGAGCTTGGTAGTTGCCTTGTTGATATGGAGATGCCAGGACATGCCCTCTGCAAATGTGACCACCAGGTATGCAAAAGAATCAACCTTCTCTAGGGGACCTCCCCATGCAAGTAAGCTACCCTTAAAAGCTAGTTAAAGAACATCGCCTTGGTTTTAAGATTAGTGATGTCCAAGCCCGATCATCACGGAACTCACTAAAATGAGTCAATATTTACTGGAGCCCTGATGGAGTCTTGGAGATCAACAGGGTGTCATCCGTGAATAAAACAATCAGAGTTTTGAAACCAGCCAAAGATGGGGCATCTGCTTTTACTTTGGACAAAAAGGGAACAATATCATTAATAAAACGTAAAAACAGCTTCTGCCAGAACACAGCCCATGTGAACACCTTTACACACTGGTACCCCTTCCATCAGCTGTGCCTGAATCCCCCCCCCCCCCACACCTCTTCATCCCACCTGAGAATGAATGCATAGTTATCTTTATGCAAACAAATGAGAAGGGATAAAATATCAGGGGCATTCCTAAGTCAGCCAAAACACTCCAGAGTCTGTATGGAGGAATCAAATCAAAAGCCGATTTTAAGTCAACAAAAGCGGCATAAAGGCTGTCCCACTGATCAAAACAGTGCTCCAAACAATTAATACAAAACGAAAAACCCGATCAATGGTTGAGACACTGCGGCAAAAACTTGCTTGAAATGGGCTAACAATGTCGCTCTCCTCAATTCAGTCTTGTATTTTGTGGAGAAGGCAATGACTAAAAACCTTCTGAATACAGTCTATAAGGTTTATTAGCCTATAATGGGATGGTGCTGATTGGTTGCTTTTTTTTACACATATATATATATATATATATGTGTTTTCAAAAGTTACCCCTTCAGATGAAGGGCACACTCGGGATCGCTCCTCATTACAGGTAGGTTTTGCAGCCACAACCTCTTAACTTCGGCCAACGCGTTTCGGGCAGATACGCCCTTCTTCATGGGCCATAGGTGAAGATGACGACAAAGAAGCACTGCCAGTGAAATCCCTCTTTTATTTCAATCAACATGTTCAATATCACCCAATGCATTCTGGGACTGGTAGTGCGGAAATAACTAACCCATGTGGGCGTCGTCAAAGTCACTCCTTAAAACAATCAAAGTGGGTTACAATGAGCTGCCCGCCTCACTGTACAATATATTTGGCATCTCCCGCTCCACTCGAACTGTACAATCCAAACAGCAAGCAGACCTGCGTGGTCTCTGGGGTGGAACTCCGATGTAGCAGCGGCCACACAGGAATTACCTCTTCCGTGTAGCTGATCAATTCCAACAGCACACGGACCCACGAGGCACAGGCGGTGGTGCTCCTCCGTGACCAAGGGCTGGTCACTAATTTGTTTTCAAAAGTTACCCCTTCAGATGAAGGGCACACTCTGGATCGCTCCTTGTTACAGGTAGGTTTTGCAGCCACAACCTCTTAACTTCGGCCAACGCGTTTCGGGCAGATACGCCCTTCTTCATGGGCCATAGGTGAAGATGACGACAAAGAAGCACTGCCAGTGAAATCCCTCTTTTATTTCAATCAGCATGTTCAATATCACCTAATGCATTCTGGGACTGGTAGTGCGGAAATAACTAACCCATGTGGGCGTCGTCAAAGTCACTCCTTAAAACAATCAAAGTGGGTTACAATGTGCTGCCCGCCTCACTGTACAATATATTTGGCATCTCCCCGAGACCACGCGGGTCTGCTTGCTGTTTGGATTGTACAGTTCGAGTGGAGCGGGAGATGCCAAATATATTGTACAGTGAGGCGGGCAGCACATTGTAATCCCACTTTGATTGTTTTAAGGAGTGACTTTGACGACGCCCACATGGGTTAGTTATTTCCGCACTACCAGTCCCAGAATGCATTGGGTGATATTGAACATGCTGATTGAAATAAAAGAGGGATTTCACTGGCAGTGCTTCTTTGTCGTCATCTTCACCTATGGCCCATGAAGAAGGGCGTATCTGCCCGAAACGCGTTGGCCGAAGTTAAGAGGTTGTGGCTGCAAAACCTACCTGTAATGAGGAGCGATCCCGAGTGTGCCCTTCATCTGAAGGGGTAACTTTTGAAAACATATATATATATATATATATATATATATATATATATATATATATATATATATATATATATATATATATATATATATATGACTGTGGCGGCTTTCCACAAATTGGGGCAGGAGCCCCTGCTGCAATTGTATTGGCCAAGGCTAAGATATAATGAGACCAAGCCTCTATATCAGATAAGACGAATGTCTGTTGGGATGCCATTAGGATCAGCTGCTCGCCCACACGAGACGGCATTCAGACTGTACAATATCTGCTATTTCAAACATAGGCGTAGGACTGGTGATTGTTTTGGAAATCAGGATATCTATTGATACTGTGGAGTTTACATGTTCACCAGAATATAAATTGCCAAAATAGTTTACCCAATCAGAAGCGGACATATTATTGGCCGGACTCTGTGTGGCTGTGGAGCGGCCCTGTGCCATCAAAGAACAAAATTTGAAAATATCAGCAGTAGCGCATGTGTATAAAGGGGCCCTCCACCTTTGTTCGGCCCAGTCTCTTTTGGCTTGTAAAATAGCCTTTTTGTATATCTTCCTTGGTACTGGTATATGGGCCATATCTTTGTTATTATGGCATTGGCTAATGAACGGCTTATTGAACAACATTCTTTGTTATACCATGATTGCTTTTTTACTTCTATTCTTCCTGTGAGTTACATTAGAGATGGTAATAAAAAGATTA
The DNA here is from genome assembly GCF_964204655.1 of Triturus cristatus. Taxonomy (NCBI): domain Eukaryota; kingdom Metazoa; phylum Chordata; class Amphibia; order Caudata; family Salamandridae; genus Triturus; species Triturus cristatus. The sequence continues at coordinate 837,667,031 of NC_140591.1, forward strand.
AATACATTCAAAGAATACCCCATGGATCAGGACCAATTGGTCAGGAGCTCTCGCTTGGGCCTCCAGAATCTGCGTGAGAACGAAGTTAAGTTCTTTTTGAATGACTACCAGGATTTCTAGACGATGAACAATCTGGAGCCATTTCAGATGACGTTTATCTGCTGTCAGGATAACCTCCCTTATATAGGAAGGTGTATTGATATCTGAGGGAATAAACTCACAAAATGCCTTAAAAGTTGCAGATAAGGGATTATGGTCACTGTCAGCTCTTGCTAACACCATCTTATCAATGGCTGTTGGCGATAATCTCAGATCAACTAAAATGTAGTATATATGACTTTTATGAAAGGGCTTATTAAAGGTGTGGGCACACTTGGGGTCAGATTTGGTATGGCCCTTAAGTGCCCTCAAGCCATGCTCAATTGTGAGTGCCTTTAAATGGACTGCAGAACGAGCCCATATGTGAATAGGTTGAATATCTAGAAGAGGGACTGCCCAAGCAGCGTCCTCATCCTGTTATATGCACATCATGGTTGTACAATGGCTCAAATCGAAAGATTGAAATAGCCCCCTAAGATAAGAAAATATTGTTAGAGATGTTGATCAAGAAAATGCTTGAGGGCTTGTAGAGTGCATGAGACTGACCCTTTGCTTGACCCCTTACATAAATATTAGGAATGGTTACCAAGAGGTTACTACCAATAACTAACTGAAGGCCCAGTATATTATGAGAACCAATTTTAAGTTGGTGGACTTTACAATTTATTGTGTTTTGGATCCAAATGACAAAACCCCCTGCAGCCCTTCCCCTTAGGAATAGCAGTGTCAAAAACGTTGAGATAACTTGGCCTATGGATAGAATTCACGGACGAGGTTTCTTGTAAAAGGCAAATGTCATATTTGTTTGATTAATCATTCCAATCTGGAAGGGATATTTTGAATCTAAGTCCAGCTACATTCCACAAAATAATATGCAATTTAGTAGGATCAATAAGTGTTTGAACCTAACTTGGAATTATAGACTCTGACAAAGAAAGCAGAGGGCTACCAGGTGAAACAGTAGACACAATATTACCAGGGTTAAAAATGAGCTCATTAGTGGGCAAAGAGTCAGATCTAAAAATACGCAAAGCTTGGATCAAGGGGTCAAAACAATCAACACTCGAAGACTGACTCACAGGAGACCTACATTGTGACTGCCTGTTTAGTAGTCAAATATAACAATACTGTGTGTTTTGAGGAGTTCTGACAACTTCTGGGCTCTGTCACTGCACCTGTTGCACCATTAAATTCATGACACTGTATCTGCAAGGTAACTATACTTTTGACTGTTTCGTTTTACATTTTAGCAATCTTCTGGGTTTAGTCGCACCATTCAAATCAAGCCCCTTTTAACTGTAATTGTGACTGCCTGTTTAGTAGTCAAATGTAGTCATAGTTTGTGTTTAGAGGAGTTCCAACCAGTATTGAGCTCAGTGCTGCTGCACTATTCAAATCATCACCCTGTTGTCTGCAAGGTAACTGCACTTGTGGCTGCCTGTTTAGAAATAAAATATAGCATAGCGCTTGTATATGAACTCTATTTTTAATGTGCAATGTTTATTAAAACATTTAGGATTTGATCATAATGACGAAATAGATTAAGTTGACAAAATCAACGCAATAATGCCTACAAAGTGCAAAGAAAGGTACTCGGGCATGAATAGGAAATGCCACAAATGTTCTAAGGCTAAAACAGCTGCTTTACACAACTAAGTAATAAAAAACAAGCATTCCAGCATACTATTAGAAGCTGTCTGCCTTTTCCGTGGGAAGAGACCTTATTTTGACAGTGAGTGGGGCCTAAACAGTGTGAGCAGCTTTATTAGAAGCATCGTAAATGCGGGCAGGCAGGGGAAGTTCCACACTAAAGCGAATGAACACAGTAATTCGGCGTTTGGAACTGATAAGAGCCCCCTTTTCAGATAAATAAATACAAGAATTTTCACAAGCACAGCGCAAGCGTGGTGCAGGCTAAACCGAAAAAGGACACCTCTTTACCCCACCACATCCTGGTCTGAGGGATTAACATACCACCCCAACCTCGGCTGGGAACAAACAAATAAACCCTTTCAAGCTGCTGCAGAGGAAGACATCACTCCTCCCCTCCCCTCCTTAAACAAACCCCAAAGTAATGCCCATGGTCAGGATGGCACCATCGTCCCTTATCTCCAGCATATTGACCAATTGCTTGATGGATGCATTAGTACCTTTTGCATCGCTCACTGTAAGAGGAAAATACTCCCTTGCTTCCCACTGATTGCCAAGTGCAGGGAAAGGGATTTTTTTACACCATATCACTTGTTCAAAGCTGGTGGGAAATATGTGCAACTGGCCCCTTTGCCTTGTCTTACCTTACCAAAGGGGAGCAGAAAGAGGGTTTAAAAAACATAAAGCAACAGATTAATTGAATGGTATTTATTAAACCGTCCATGCCTGGATCAGGGACAGAGGTGGAGGGGATAATCTGGGTATTCCCAACCTTCCCAATGGTGTTTGTAAAATAAACTGAATGCCCTATTCACTACCCCTTAAGGCAAGAGAGAAACATAACAGCAGCCAGCACTTTCTCCATGGGGAGCAGGCTACTGAGGCAGCTGTGAGATACCTTACTCCTTCAGGGACAAACTTAAGAGGAGGGCATCTCTCAGCTGCACCAGTGCTCTGTTCACAATTACTATTGGGCACCTATGAGCACTAGGCAGCTGTGAACTGGCCCAATCCTACATAGCCTTTCAAATGATGTTGGCTGTGGATGAGGAGATCTGCTGAGGGGTGCCGTAGAATACTGTACATAATTATGAACAGGACCTGAGGCAGTTTTAAGGTGTTCTCTGTGACTCGCATCTTTTCATGGGGCATAGCAGAGCAGTCTGGAAATTCAGCCTGGCTGGTCAAAAAAAATCTCTAGTACTGCCTGTAAACCCAGACGCATGATTTGTCATTATCTGAGTCTTCACCAACCACTGTGGTGTTGACCGCCTCAAATCCCTTTGTAGCAAGGTATGTGACTTTACTGCCAAACACCTCTGCGGCAGTCATAAACAACACCTTCAAGACTGATGTTGTCTTCCTTATCAACATCAATCTCATTGACAGTCTCCACAACATCAATCTCCTCCTTGTTCATAGCGACTACCTAGGGAGATGTCTTGTCAGCAAGATCATTGTCGATGAGCGAACTATTGTCCTCAACCTCTACACCCTCGTCCATGTCAATGTTGACAAGCCCCCTCATCAACTGCAGCATCTTTAACACATCGCTATAAATTATCCCTACACAAGCCTTTTTAGACTGGCCTATTTCAACAACGGACACAATGATTTCTGCCCAGGCATCTCCATTAAATAGGTCTACCTCATGCCTCATTGAATGAATACCAACTTTCGGCAGATGATGAATGGGGTGGTTCTACATCAATATGGTTGGTTTAAGAGTGCCTCATTTAAACTTGAAGTGCAGGTGATAATACTCAACATACCATTTGGCAGTAAAGCCTTATTAGACGAGCATGGATATGCAGCTTTATTTGCAATTGGAAAAAATCACAGAGACTGCAAACTCTGTCACTTCTTTCCAAGGTTGCCGATCATGCTTATATAGAAGGCAGTAATATGGAGAAAAAGGAACCTCACAGTTTTGGACCCTACATTTCCTACTGCAACTACAGCTCTTCCCAGTACTAACAAAAACAGAGTCAATACCCCAGCAAAGCCAGTGAGACATATTCAACTTCAAGGGTGTGTAGAAGTCAAGAAGAACTTAAGCTTAGGCTGGATGCCCCTCTTTGCTAGTCACGCCTGTTGGGGATGTGATCAGACCTTTTCTGAAAACATGTCAAAGTATCACTTCAGACTAGTGTGTTCTAGACATTATTTGTTAAGGACAATTTTTAGAATTCAGCACCAGATGTCATCCTGTGCACCATATATCAGTGTAAGGAGGGAATACCCATATGTTCTGCTCTGAAGTTTTCTACAGTTTTAAAACTGGGTTTATTGTATCTCTTTTCTCTATGGGGATTCTAGCTCTCCTAATGCTTCTATAGTAACTCCCATCACCAGGGAATGAGGTACTTGTATTTCTTCCTTGTTTTTTTGGAAGGATGACCTTAAGGCATATGTACCATGTTGGCTGATTAAAGTTTAAAAAAAAAAAACTCTGTCTCATCTGTGCAGGATTTTACGGCAAGACAAGACAGGAGGCTAGCGTTATACAGAAAACCTTTATTCACTCTTCTGAGCAGAAATACTTCAGATCTCGGAATCAGAACACAGAACTTCTTCACAAAGAATGGAATCCTCAAGTCCTCTTAAATCTCCCTGTCCTCTATTTTCTTTCTCTTTTGTTAGCTGCTTCTGAGCAGATAAGTATCATACATAAGGAGATTATCTTAACTATAGTTTTTATCGTAAATATTTGTTTTACAGTGATTTAGGGGTGTTTAGAAACCCAATTTATGGGTTTAATGAGTATTTGTTTAGTGGATAGTAATTCATTTAGATTAGAGATTTAATTTAAAATATATTTGTACAGTTTCCTTTTTTTAAGTAAAATGTGAAAAAAAGATAAAGGATTGATTTTTTCAAAGCATAATTCTCTGTACGTTATTTTCAGTTTAAGGGAAGAATTGGTATGTAGTAGCCTCTGAATTGCAGCCGCAATCTTTATTGTGGGTGACGCATCCCATATGACTTTTTATGTATTTGCGTGGTATTTTCTAAAGGAATTAGGCTAATTTTCTCTTCGGCATTTGTAACACTGCTGGTTGGCTGGCAACGCGCTTTCTTTGGTGGCCGTTGCAGGGATCGATACAAGTATCTATGTCTCATCTATGCAGGATTTGTTGTTAATATAATCAAAATGACAGTCTTACCCACATTTTTATACCTATTTCGTGCTATTCCTATTCAGGTTCCCAATTATTTCTTAAATAAATTAGAGGGTGCAGTCAGTAGTTTCATTTGGGGCTATAAGCAGGCACATTGGGCTTTACATTTACTTAAGTTTCATGATAAGTTTGGAGGTTTACAACTTCCTGATTTTAAACTTTACTTTTGAGATGCACTCTCTGGGCGATTACAAAGCTTATTAATCGATAAACAGCCATATTTTGGGCTAATTCTGGCACTCAGTACAGATAGACAAATGTTTTTGTACAGGTTCAATGATCCCAATTATTACAAAAGAGTGTGGTTTAAGACCATTAGAGATATGGTTCGTATATGGAATAAAATTCTTAACCTTTCTTCACTTATTGAAGATCTGACTAATCATGAACACCTTGATTTATGGAGTAATCCATCTCTCCCGAGTATATTCCATGACTCTATAGCTTGTAGCTGGGCAACATATGGAATTGAAAGATTGGGTCAATTATATGATCATTGTGGTTTTTCCACTTTTGCATATCTCCAACGATTATTTGCTCTCCCACATCAGTCATTTTTTAAATATTTACAACTTGGGGATTACTTCTTATGAAAAGGGCTGCAAGTTCCACACTCTCATCCACTACTTACACACTTTTTAAATCTAGCGCTTAAAGCTGGAATTAGTTCTATGTACTTACAGCTCCGCGATCTAAAAAGCGCTGATATTAGCCATTTAGCTAATAAATGGAGTGGGACACTTGCTACGGATATATCTGAAATTGCGTTGGCACTGGATACATTTGATAATTCTATACATTCTATCAACTTAAAACTGCAACAATTTCATACTATTTGTATGTTATATTATACTCCAGAGAAAATCAGCAGATGGCAGCAACCATTGCAGGTACCTGCTCGAGCTGGTGGGGATAGAACATGCTGTCCTAAGTGCAGCCAGAGGGTAACCAATATTGTTCATATGTTTTATACTTGTCCTAAGCTATTAGATTTTTGGGAGAACGTTATGCAATATATTGGTCAACGCCTGGGATTTGACCTTTTTTTTACTGCTAAAGAGATTATGTTGGGGCTTAAGGTGTGTGATAATCCCGGGATCAGGAGCTTCTTGTCCATTATATTAGTAACTGCCCGTCTTTGTATTGCGAGAGAATTGATCACGCCTAATTCTCCCACTTTATCAGAGTGACTATCTCTTATGTATGATATCAACGAGAGAGAATGGGCAATGGCTAAAACTAGATGTATTCGCTCATTGCAAAAATTTGGACGAATATAGAAATAGTTTAAGAATCAAGACAATGTCTAGAATGTACTGCATGTTATTTGAATGTTCTTCTTTTGGACGCATTTTAATGTATAGTTACTATTGTTTATACCTATATGTCTAGTATGACTGAATTTTTGTTATGTCCTCTTATCTTTTTTCTGATTGTGATGTACCCTCCGACCAAAATAAAAAATAAAAAATTTTAAAGACGGGATTCGTTGTCAAAAGATTTACATAGACGATCCGCACTCACAATGCCTTTATTCTCTCCACCTGCCTCAAACGATAATGGTTGTGAAATTCATAGAATATTCTTTTCAAAAATGTTTAAGGACCTATAATGTAGACTATGATCGAGTACTGGGAGCCTTCAAGTGCTCTTGAATCAGTCCACAGGTCCATGCTTTAGCACCAATCTTTGAAAGTAGCTCTACTTTAAGCAATAACTACCACTCCAAAGGAGTTAAAACTATCTTTCTATGTATCTGTCTGTCCATATTTTACTTTTAGTGATGCTGTATTAATTATGGTTTTATTTAATACTATTTTTAGGCTTTAAGGTGTGTATTTTCACTGAAACTAAATTGCTTGTTGTATTCTTATGAAGTGTTTGATCGCAACTGTTTTAATCAAACTCTGTTAGTGGTATCTGGTTCTCGTATGAGTGATTCTCTATATGCCTCCCTCTATTGCGGGTCATCCAGTTCACTTTAATCACATGTATTTCCTGCCAAGCACCTTATTGAAAAAATCTCCATTATCATCTCTGCAGCTTCCATCTAAAATGCATAGAAAGCGTACTCTGGGTATTTCACTCTCTCTGCCTCCCCATATGTGTGTGTAATGATGAGGTCCATCAAATATGACAATTAATATATTTTATTTAAGTTGGAACACCAGTATACGGAGTGAAGACCAGACGCAGCCTTGCCTGCTCCATTTCCTTGTATCTGAATGTCCTAACTCCTGTAGGATCTAGAACACGGCAGAGGCGCAAGGTTCACAGATGAATACAAATAAATACACAGGCATGCACGTGCAAAATGTACCAAAGAAATAGCACACGCATACACAGGCTTTAAAAGAACTCACACGCATTAATACATATATAAAACATATCTTCCCCTTTTTTATCAATGAAAACATTTATACAATAAAACAAAAATTTACTTAATCAAATCTGTCTCACACACAAAATCCGACATCTACCTAGGTTGAACACGAACTCTTTTGTTACCATCAAAGTGTGGGTCAACTGTCTCTCTGCCACTACTCTTCTCCTCGATATCCTTAGACTCCACAACCTCTTCACTTCCCTGATCAGATTCAACAACTGATCTGTACTTCCTCCTCAGTAACTCCTTCTTCCTCCAACTGCACATCCCCCGCTCTGTAATCATGCCTATAACTTGACTCAGAATCAATTTTGTTTTCCTAAGCTAATTCCTCATCCAACTCAAATCTTGCCCTGCCACCGGCAGTGTTCCAGGAATTGCAATAACTATTTAAAACCACAATCCTGAGGTTCCATACATTACCATCACTTGATAACACTGCATTCCGCAAAACCTTGGTAACTTGCAAAGGATCAGAAAACTGGCTTTCACCTTTGTTTACTTTCCAAGGTTTTTTTACTTTGACCAACATACCCTCTTTATTGACACCATTTACAGATCCTCTCTTGAGATCGAGCATCTGTTTGTACTTGCTGTGTTTACCGACAATGTGTTCCCTTACTGTCTCCACCGATGTGGTGGAATCTTTAGCCTGCATTAACCATTCAGGATTACATGTAGTCCTGACTCCTCTTCCCCTCATAGCTTTAAAAGAGGAAGCTTCCAATGCTTCATGGTTAGTGGTCCTATACATCCACAGGGTCTTAAAACTCTGGATTTCCCAATCACCTCCTTTCTTGGTAGTAAGCTGAATGGCATTCTTAAGTACGCTGTTGAATCTCTTGATCATGCCATTCCCACTGGGATTGTACAAAGAGGTGGTCTTAAGCTTGACACCAGTTTTACTTAAATATTCTCAAGCCACTTTAGACACAAACTGTACCTCATTATCGCTAATTATCTGCACAGGTAACCCTTTATCCACAAAGACTCCATCAAGAAATGTAAGTACTTGCTCCTAATCTACCACTTTGACTACATGCCCCCTAGAAAACACATCAATAAGTTTACTTAGCCGTAAAACCAATGGGGCCATTATGTCAATAGCCACTGTGTAAATATCAAAAATGGGGGGAAATGGACCACTTGTCCTGTGTAACCAAGGTCTCAATTAACGTGGGAAGCCATCGTTAAAAAACCCTCATATACGTACACAGGCGATGGGCGGTATATGTTGGTTCTCCGCCTCCGTGCACCATACCAGCATGATCATTGGGTCTTTTCCTTTGTGAATATGCTGACCTCCACACGGAGGAAGACCAACTGGTTCTACAGTAGCGGTCAGAAATAAAAGAGGGCGTGTTTGTGCTCAAAAATATGTGAAATGATCAAATTCCCTGTATCAAATCTCGTATCCTTTATTCTTGAGATTAATGATATGGGAAACTAAAAAGTTGTCGTGCATATAAAAACCTAGTTACCGGTTCAATGCACTGGTGGTGGTCTGGTGATGGTCTACATGTTTCAGCCTCATGGGAACTCTGGAGGCTTTAGTCAGGACCGAAGAGTGTTGGGAGCACCCTATGGGTCACCAAAATTATTGTGGGGTAGGTGTTTTGTACTCACCGCCCTTGTTTTAGGGGTCAGATCTGTAGTATCTGTACCTCTATTATAGTGAGAATTCGATCCTTCAGGGTACCTGCGAGCTGGGAGGAACCTATTGTGGTTACTCCTACAGCATCGCTTGTTCTGACTCTGTTCTGACTCTGACAGTGATCCCATGGACATTCTCGCTATCCTGGCTAAAGCTTTAAACAGACCATTGGTGGTAAGCAGCTTAACCAAAGGTTTGTAATCAAAGTGGACTTTGCAACACTTACCCCAACTAAAAGATATAAAATGCTTCAAAGCCCAGGTACAAGCAAGAGTCTCCTTTTCTATTCCAGGTAATTTTTCTTCAGTGGAGGACACCGTACGAGAAGCATACGCAATAATGTTCTCCTTCCTCTGTAAAGTTATTTGAGAGAATACAATTCCCAAACTTTTGTTGCTTGCATCTACGGTTACCACATTTTCAAACTCCAGGTCAAAGCTTTTTAAAATTGGTGCTTCCTTAATTACTTTTTTATGTCTTCAAATTCTAAATTGCAAACATCTGTCCAAAGGAATATCATTTTACACTTCAACAATTGTCTTATGTTAAAAACCCTATTGGAGAGACCTTTGACAAACTTCACATAAAACACCACTAAACCAAGAAAAGATCTCACTTCATCCTTATTGGTTGGGTGTGGAATGTTATGAATGGCTTAAACTTGTGATGACTTGGTGGTGACCCCTTCACTACATAAGACATGACCAAGGTGTGTCACTGACTGTACCCCAAACGTGCACTTAGAGTGCTCCACAGTCAAATCACTTTCTTTCAAAATACACAAACTTCAGCCAAAATGTTGTCATGTTTACTTCTGTCCTTTCCAAACACCAAGATGTCATCTTGGAACCATCTGAAATTCATGTGTTTACTAAATCATTGAACCTCGCGGTCTCCATCCAAGCACACCCTCTCACTCACGCAGGTTACCTTACCTAAAACCGGAACCCCCGTCAACACCGTGCACAACTTTTCAAATAGCTAGGTCCTGAAGAAACGCCATTGATCTTTGTAGGCTAAGCAGGCGTGAAACATGTCGACCTTATTTTGAGTCACACGGGCACATTGCGCCCACCAGTGACTTACTGACCTCCGGGTCTTTTTATTCTACCAGGGGTCCCATAACATTAAAAAAACTTATTTTGACACCCCTAGGTAATTTTACTCACAAACCTTGCACGCACGTAATCACTAATTTTTGGGATTCCTCCCCCCCTTTTTTATCCCACACACTCGCAATCACCTATCGGCTTTTCTCTTTAAAAGATCTCCGCGAAAGAGACCCTTCGGGGGACCGTCGGGCATTGCAGCGCCGGCCCAACGAGGAGCAAAAAGAGCCCGATGATGAAGCATGACATCCTTCGGGGTGTGTGAGGGCAATTAAGAGGCAAAATTGAGCCCTCCCCTTCGGAATTGGATCCTTGATACCGGGAATATATCTCTCTGCCTCTTTGATTTGATTTATAATTTTATATCGCGCTGAATCACCCCTGGGGGTATCTCTGCACTAGCAACAGCAAACTAGTCAGTAAGCTAGAAAAGATGTGTCTTCATAAGTTTCCTGAAGCGGGAGAGGGGCATTTCCATTCGAAGGAAGAGGGGAAGACTGTTCCAGAAAGTAGGAGCTAGATATGAGAAAGCCTTACCACCTGAGCGAGCTTTCTTTACTCTAGGAACAGAGAGCAATTTCTGCGAACCAGATCTGAGGGAGGATATAGGGTGATACATTATCAGTTTCTTAGCAAGATAGTGAGGGCTAAGTTCATTTATAGCCTTAAAAATCATGCAACCAATTTTGAACTGCACTCTTTTCCTGATTGATAGCCAATGTAATTCCCGCAGTAGGGGCTGTGAAGGAGTCCTAGCTGGTGAATCAGTAACTAGGCGGGCGGCCGTGTTCTGAACAACCTGCAATTTGTCCAAAGAGGCGGCATGAGCAGAGAGAAGAAGAGCATTGCAATAATCTATCTTGCTCATGAGTAATGCTTGAATTAAAGTCTTCCTGGTGGAAATTGGAAGCAATGGAAAAACTCTTCTAAGTAAACCTAGGATGTGATAGCAAGACCCAACAATGGTGTTAACGTGGGTTTGCATCGTGAGTTTTTTATCAAGCTTAATGCCTAAGTTTTTGACTACCTCTTTAGGAACAGGGGCTTTACCCAGCTCCTCAGGCCACCATCTTGGTGTCCAACAGATGTCTGCACCTCCGAATAGCAGGATCTAAGACTTCTCAGAGTTTAACTGGAGATAGTTGGTTTTCATCCAGGCGGCAATAGCCATCATGCCCTGAGAGAAGATGGTATGTGTGTCGGATCTCGTTTTATCGAAGGTGAGGAGGAGCTGGGTATCGTCTGCATAGGAAATGGGGTTAAACCCCAGGTCTCTCATCAGTTTGGCCAGAGGCGTCACAAAGATATTGAATAAGGTGGGGCTCAAACATGAGCCCTGCGGGACGCCTCTGGTAACCTGTGTGGGAGTCGATGTAAAGGGCCCCATTGCCACTGCCTGAGTACGGTTAGACAGAAAATTAGTCAGCCACCTAAAAGCAGATCCCTCCACACCAATCTCCTGGAGTCTTTGTATGAGAATTTGATGGGAAAGGGTGTCAAAAGCTGCTGATAGGTCAAGCAGCACCAGAAGTGCCGCTTGACCTTGGTCCAGAGCCATTCTGATATTATCCACTACCTCCACCAGAGACGTTTCAGTGCTATGTTTAGCACGAAAGCCGGAATGATCTGAGCATGTTTCCATTTTGGAGGGAGAGTCGCAGATTTTAAAGAAGCGTTGACTATCGAACAAACTGGGGGTGCCAGCAGGGCCGCAAATCGGGAAGAGATTTTAGCAGGTAAAATATCCAGTGGGGATCCAGATCTGGTGCATTTCAGAAGAATTTGTACATCGGTGACAGAAATAGGGGGGAAAGTGGTGACAGAAATAGGGGGGAAAGTAGTCAAACGGGGTCCCTCGGTAGTTAGTTGTAACATGATTTCTGCAGGGCTAGAAGCAAAACTATTGGATAAGATAATATTATGATAAATCTTCTCAATCTTTTGCACAAAGAAGGAGGAAATATTGTCACATAGTGACTGGGAAAAGCTATCCTTAGTCTGGCAAGATTTGGGGTTTGTAAAATCATGTACAATTTGGAAAAGTAACCTTGCATTATTTCCCGCCTGCTCCAAAGTTGCTGCAATATGAGATTTACGGGCTAATTTAACATTTTTATGGTAAGTTGTCATAGCTGCTTTATACAAGATTTTAGTATGTTCATCGTGTGAACGACGCAAAGACCGCTCCAGTTTTTTACAGGTGCTTTTCTCAGCACGCAAATCCGACGTGTACCATCCAGAAGCAGTGCTTTTAGGTGAAAATCTGAGGCGTTTGAGAGGAATTACTTTATCCAGTAAATTGCTAACTCTCAGATTAAAAAGATCGAGCTGTTGAACCACATCCTCTTGCATACTGTTCCAGTCCCACTCTGAGAATAGTAAGGAAAGATGGTTGGTAGTTAATTTATGCCAGGATCGGTAGAGGCGTGTGTTAGAGGTGTTGTTAGACACCAGGACAGGGTCCATAAGACCCAACACTTGAAAATGTATCATAGAATGATCGGACCAAATAAGCGGTATCGTTTTACCACATTTAATATCCATGGAGTTGGAGAAAATGAGGTCCAGAGTATGCCCAGCAATATGTGTGGGGGCAGTATTAATAATCTCTAGACCCCCTGCAGCTAGATCCTGTATGCATAGAGTGGCCTCTTGGTTAGAGGCATCTTCACTGTGGATGTTGAAGTCCCCAAGTAGGATAAATTTACGTGTGGTAATAAGATGGGGAGAAATAAATTCGAGTAGCTGATTGGTGAAATTTAATATGGAGCCAGGCGGTCTGTAAACTAATGCGCCTTTCCAGATACATCGTGTAGATAGGTCTAGTCTGAAAACAATGCATTCAAATGCTTCCGTACCCAGCTGATCAAGGATGGTAACAGCCAGTGTTTCTTTATGAATTATGGCTATGCCTCCACCCATTTTACCTATTCTGTCACGCCTAAGAATACGATAGCCTTCAGGTAAGGCTAGAGCAATGGCCGGGGCGGAAGAGGGTTTAAGCCAGGTCTCAGTTATAAAACTTATATCGGGCTTCTGGTCGGTGAGAATATCCCATATATTTGCAGAATGTCTAACCAAGGACCTAACATTGGCTAGGATACAATGCCATGCTTGGGGCTGCCCACTAGGAGGCGGATGGCTAATAGGCTCTGACCTCAAGGAGTTAGGTAAGCAGATACAGTCAAGTAGAGGAGGTGGGAGTGTAGTGGAACAATAACACTGCATGCATTGAAACTTACAGTGCAAACATGAGAAGGGGCCCTCAAATGGATTGTGGCATAGGCCCTTACAGCTCACCCTATTTAAGGACATCAACTGCTCACGTGTGTATATCCGCATGGGAATCCTAGCAGGACTAGATGACTGCAAACAATCAAGATGTCTGGCGGCTGGCGGCGTCCTGGCGCGGACGGGCGCAGACGGGCTTGCCTCTGGCGCGCCCCTGGCACGCCATCGGCGCGCCCGCTGCGCGCGTGCGCTGCGCGCTGGCATGGCCGTGATTTTAAAGCCCCCACCGAGCGACAGCTAGAGCGCTAACAAAGATGGCGCCGTAGATTGTACTTATCCTACAAAAAAAACCCCAAAGACACGCAAAGTAGCGTGGCGTGTAGTCAAATTTTATGGTGCGAGTAAGTGGAATTAGAACAGGTGAGGAGTTGAAATTGCACAGTACTTTCGCCTAAAATCACAAAAAACTAAACAAATACATTTAAGAGCTCCTACCCTCCTCCTAACGCGAGGGAGGAAAATAAAGGCTTTAAAAGAGAATTGCTGCCTAATATTAGCGACTACGGACGTTCCTGTCCGACAAGCACAATTTCCTTCAGCAAGTCAGCTGTTTCGCTGCGCACTGGCATGGGCGTGATTTTAAAGCCCCCACCGAGCGACAGCTAGAGCGCTAACAAAGATGGCGCCGTAGATTGTACTTATCCTACAAAAAAAACCCCAAAGACACGCAAAGTAGCGTGGCGTGTAGTCAAATTTTATGGTGCGAGTAAGTGGAATTAGAACAGGTGAGGAGTTGAAATTGCACAGTACTTTCGCCTAAAATCACAAAAAACAAAACAAATACATTTAAGAGCTCCTACCCTCCTCCTAACGCGAGGGAGGAAAATAAAGGCTTTAAAAGAGAAATGCTGCCTAATATTAGCGACTACGGACGTTCCTGTCCGACAAGCACAATTTCCTTCAGCAAGTCAGCTGTTGCGCTGCGCGCTGGCATGGGCGTGATTTTAAAGCCCCCACCGAGCGACAGCTAGAGCGCTAACAAAGATGGCGCCGTAGATTGTACTTATCCTACAAAAAACCCCCCACAGAGACGCAAAGTAGCGTGACGTGTAGTCAAATTTTATGGTGCGAGTAAGTGGAATTAGAAAAGGTGAGGAGTTGAAATTGCACAGTACTTTCGCCTAAAATCACAAAAAACGAAACAAATACATTTAAGAGCTCTTTCACCTTCACTTCTCTCTCCCTTCCACCCTCTCTCTCTCCCCGTCTCCCTTTCTACTCTCTGTTTCTTCTATTCCTCCGTTGAGCAGGTGTTTATTAATATTTTTTCACCTCCAACCCGGAACAATGTCCTCATTGATTTAACAAGTCACGTTGGAGAACGGACATTGGACCAAAACTAGCTCCTGGTCCTCCCCTCTCATTTTTTGTTGACATAGTTTTAGAACGGCGGCACAGCCGAGGGACCCCTCCCTTTCTCTTTCTCTACACTCTCTTGCTCTATATACCACATTTTGTGAACATGACAACATCCAATATGGGGGACAACTTAGGTCTCGCATACGGCGAAGACATTGTCTCCGAAATTTTGAAAACACCTTCAATACTTGATATGGACGGCAATATGTCATGCACCTGCTCCCAAGGAGACTGGAACTCACTGACTGCCCTTAAGAAAACACTGGTCAAAGTAACACTACATGGTCAGATAATGACCGAATATCTCAGGGCAAATGCAGCCCCCAATGGTCTCATTGTACGCACTGCACCGCGCATCTTCCTAGATGATCCTATATTCAAAAGAGAATGGAGCCAGATCGCCTGGAAGTATACTCGCGATTGGCTGAACCTTATCATCAGTACCGCCAAACGCCTATCGGAAGCCCTGATCATCAAGATCAAGATCTCTGAAGATGGCCTGAAAACGGGCATCAACATTTCACCCTTCAAAACACGCCTAGCAGAGACAACAATGAGATGAACGAACACGGTGACTATCTACTACAACAGAAAATTACCAAACTCCAGAAAGATGTCAAGAAATTTGACAGAGAAAAAGTCTACCCATCAGACTACAGATAATGATGTCCTCTCAGAAGATGGCTCGACATCATCCAACCACTCAGGGCAGTCGGACTACAGCAACTCGAGCGACAGGAGCTGGGGAGAGCAACTAAACAATCTGGCCTTCTCCCCCCACCCCAACATATTCCACCTCACCCCTATGGTTTCCACCACCCTCCCTATCCGCCTCAAGGCCCCATGTGGTTCCCAGCATTCAACGGACCACAGCCAGGATATGTACAGCCCGGCTATCCACAACCCTTCTTCCCAAACCCGCCACCTCCTTTTCAATACAGAGGCAGAGGGAGAAGAAGAGGTCAGAAGCAAGTACAGTGGCAAGACGCCGGTCAACAACAACAAAGACAAACCAGGAGCATGATAAACCAAAGACCCTAATTGTCAACCTCTCCAAAAAACGGTTGAGTGATGAGGAGACCTTAGCACTACATCAATTGTTCAGAAAAATACGACTCCAAGCGTTTTTCCAGGGGAAACCGATCCAGGATAGAAATGACTCTGGGCTCAGACCCCCATCCAAATTTACACCCACCACCATGATGGTCCCCTCCGAGGTCCTTAAATTCGAGAAGGCAGTACTCAATGAGACAAATCGGCTGACACAGGGCACTCCCTATAATAACCTTCCAAATAAAGTACGCTTGGCATTGGAATCACTCAGAGGGGACGAAACTATTATCATCAAACCAGCAGATAAAGGGGGCGCTACTGTCCTCCTGGACATTGACGACTACAAGGCTGAGTGTGATAAACAACTCAGTGATACCAGATACTACCGCAAACTCAATACAGACCCTACTGAGGGACTATCCAAACAGATCAGTATGTTGGTCAACGAGGCGAATACAGAGGGCTGGATTTCCCCTCAGGAGGCGGCTTTCTTAATCAACGATGACCCAAAGACACCTTACTTTTACGTCCTCCCTAAGATACACAAAGGAGTGACTCCCCGGCAGGACGACCTATTGTCTCTGGTATTAACTCTCTCCTGGAACCACTGAGTCAGTTTAGCGACCACTTTCTCCGGCCCTTGGTCCAGACCACCACCTCTTACCTTAAGGACACACGGGATGTGCTCAACTTGATAGAGGCAATCAACGAGAATAACACTGAACCCATTGACTTACTTCTGACTTTGGATGTAGAAGCTTTGTACACCAATATCCCGCAGGACGCCACCATCGAGGTTGTAGACGATCTACTACAAAGAGCAGACCTCCAAACCAACACACCAGTGGCTTTCATTGTGGACTTGATCACTATAGCTTTGAAGCAAAATTTCTTCATGTACAAGACCTCTATCTTCCACCAGATACAAGGTACCAGCATGGGCAGCACCTTTGCGCCAAGCCTGGCTGGACTGTACATGGCATCCTTTGAGAGCAGGCATATCTTCTCAGACGAAAATCCATACAAAGAGAACCTCATCATATGGAAGCGATATATAGACGATATCCTGATCTTCTGGAAAGGAACAAGAACCACCTGTGATGCCTTTTTGGAATGGGTCAACCAACTCAACCCACATCTATGATTTACAGGGACAGTGAATGAATCAACCATACCTTTCCTGGACCTCAAGATCATTCTAGAAAACGGTGTACTCAGAACCACACTACATAGGAATGCGCAGCACCCGGCGGCCATTACCAAGCTTTACTCACACACGAACTAGGAAGTAGGAGACGCCCTAATAGGAGCTACTTTAGAGCGATACCTAACACAGCCCACACCACTTGCAGGCAGCCGCTGGCAGAGGGTAGGTGCGGAACGAGCCGGCACCTGACGTAACCGTGAGTACCTCTTCCCACCATGGTGGGATCCCGCAAGCAGCAACCACGATAGCCACAAGCAGCATGTTTACGCTCAGGGGCACTAGTGGTAATATTGCCCCCTGTGTTTTTCTATTCAGCAAATAGGGTGCGGGCAGCCAACGGTCAAGCCTAGGAAACCCTCGCCCATGTACACGAGGGTAAGCAGAACTGTGCCCTTGTTTTTGATTTTAGTGTTTCTGTTACTTACGCATGGTTTACCCCTCTGGGGTTAGTAGAGAATACACACGAACCCATGCAGTAACCTGGACAATTTTATACCCCTACATAGCCAGGGCATGTGTAACATTTGTATGGATTATATTCTAGTCCAACATTACTGTTGGGCTAACCTTCTTTCATTAATCTGACACTGCTCTCCTCTGGGACACCACGCATGGCACAACGCATCGTGGTACTGCTCACTTTAGCATTTTGACCACAACCGCCATGTGAGTGGCACCCTGCCATGGTTACTGACCACTTTACTGACCACAAAGGTCGACCATCATGACCGGGGATACCTTGTGACCACTACAAATTTCCCCAAATTTTGACTCTTTTTTACATCTTTGCTGTTACGTTTGTAATGTTTGTCGTTTGTTCGATGTGGTACCAATTCATGTTCTACTTATTCTGTGAGCTACCATGTGACTGATTGAGACACTATTTTATGGATGGCAGTCAGGGGTATGGACAGTTCTTGCCATGCGTCATCTGACACGTATTTATAACCCCCCCCCCCTTTTACATATTTTCTTATCTTGTTGTCTCCTTCCTCTATACCTCCCCTTGTCTTTTATATCCTTTCTAGGTATCACAAGTATTGGATCGCTCTAAGGAACAATACCTAGACATACACTGCTCATTAGGTCATTGAACCTCACGGTCTCCATCCAAGCACAACCTCTCACTCACGCGGATTACCTTACCTAAACCCGGAACCCCCGTCAACACCGTGCACAACTTTTCACATAGCTAGGTCCTGAAGAAACGCCATTGATCTTTGTAGGCTAAGCAGGCGTGAAACATGTCGACCTTATTTTGAGTCACACGGGCACATTGCGCCCACCAGTGACTTTCTGACCTCCGGGTCTTTTTATTAAAAAACCTTATTTGGACACCCCTAGGTAATTTTACTCACAAACCTTGCACGCACGTAACCACCAATTTTTTGGATTCCCCCCCCCCTTTTTTTATCCCACACACTCGCACTCACCTATCGGCTTTTCTCTTTAAAAGATCTCCGCGAAAGAGACCCTTCGGGGGACTGTGGGGCATTGCAGCGCCGGCCCGACGAGGAGCAAAAAGAGCCCGATGATGAAGCATGACATCCTTCGGGGTGTGTGAGGGCAATTAAGAGGCAAAATTGAGCCCTTCCCTTCGGGATTGGATCCTTGATACCGGGGATATATCTCTCTGCCTCTTTCACCTTCACTTCTCTCTCCCCTCCACCCTCTCTCTCTCTCTCCCGTCTCCCTTTCTACTCTCTGATTCTTCTATTCCTCCGTTGAGCAGGTGTTTATTAATATTTTTTCACCTCCAACCCGGAACAATGTCCTCATTGATTTAACAAGTCACGTTGGAGCACGGACATTGGACCAAAACTAGCTCCTGGTCCCCCCCTCTCATTTTTTGTTGACATACTAAATCGTTGAAAGATTAATCTTTGGAAGATTGCAGCGGAGGACGCTAGTCTGAAAGGCAGCCTTTCATATTGGAAACCACCTATGCGGTGATGAATGCAGTAAAACGTTTACTCTTCATTTAACTGTATTTCATAATACACGTCAGTACAAAGGAGAGCCATCCTTCCAGCACTCACTTCGTTCTGACGCGTCCGGATCCTTGTGGTCCATTCTGCGATCTGTTCCGCCTTGAAGCTTTCCCCCTCTGCTGGCGCTTTGTCCTTGTTGTTAAGCTGCGCGCAGAGGTGCTGCTCCTGGGTCATTACTACTGGACCTAACCTTCCATGAGGTGCCCGCCTGTGTCCAACCAACATGATGCTTGCGCTTTTCCTCAGACCCCACCTTGAGGCATTAATGCGCATTTGTTACGTCATTGAAGCGCATGTGCGTGGACGCCATTTTCCCTTGGGCTACGTGTTCACCATGCAGCGGCCATTTTGAGGTCTTTTCAACTGTGATGTGCACACTTTCTTCAGAGTACACAGCGCGTTTCAGTTATAGCAGCTATTTTAAGGGCTATCCAACAGTGATGCGCACACTTTCTTCAGAAGTTACACAGTGCGTTTCTGTTATAGCGGCTATTTTGAGAGCCATTCAACAGTGATGCACACACTTTCTTCAGACCTACACTGAATGTTTTAGTTATTTATCACTTACTTTTCTAGTGTGTCCCTTCATCAGTGATACGCACACTTTATATACTTATCGCTATTGCCTTTCATTTCCACTATTCTGCACAACAAGTACTACGCCCTGGATACTTCAGTGATGCACACACTGCTTCGTGCATCTTACGAACACCATTTCTACAAATGAATTGTTTATTATCTTTCCTTCACTGCTTCAACTTCTTCTTCTCTGTTATTTATTGTTCCTTCTTCTTTCACCCCATTTACTCTATGGCGTCTGGTAACGTTTGGAACCTTTCACCTCCTCAACCCTTCATCCCTGCGCCTGGTGATTCATCTCTCAAATCGGAGGACTGGCATGAATACTTCGAAAATTACATCTCTACATTCGAGGAGGATGGTGAGGAGCTAACTCCAGAAAGGAAAAAGAAGTTCTACTGCACTGTTTGGGCGCGCAAACTATGAAAATATATAATCGTATCAATAAAAAACCCAGACCAGCAAGTCAAGGCAATGTTTACACCAATGCTCTTGAGGATTTAACCAACTATTTTAAACCCACTGTATGTGTTTCAGTCCACAGATTAACATTTTTCCATCGCAAACAAAGTTCGGAGGAGTCAATTGAAGACTTTGTGGCTGCACTCAAGAACTTGGCTTTGCCGTGTCGATTTGGTGAGTTGCTTTATGAATTAATTCGCTACCAAATAGTAATGCGAGCTGCCAATCGCAACATCCAAGAAAAATTATGGGCTAAAGGTGAATCCCCCCTTCAAGAAGTCATTGACACCATCAAGAGAGCAGAACTGACGGGAGATGTGCTAAAGCTGTCCTTTCTGATGACAAGCACAAACCCGAAGGAGAGGAACAACCCACAGTTGCTAGGGTCAAGAACTTTAAAAGCATCATACAAAAACCTATTCCTGATTCGACCCAAAAGAAATATTTTACCCCTAGAGCCATGTTGACAGGGAACATGAAATGTTTTAGATGTGGCAGCAGATTTCATTTGGCTAACGATAAGACATGTCCCTCCCGTAAGCAGAAATGTACTTAATGCGGTGTTTTGGGCCATTTTGTTAAAATGTGCCAGAGCAAACAGAAAAGAAATTCCAATGTAAAATTCATGTCCCTTTGGACTGGCCTCTGCCGCGGCCATGTTCCAAAGACTCATGCACATACTGTTTAAAGATGAACCCAACCTATTAATTGTTCAGGACGATATAATGGTCATGGGTGTTAACAGAGAGGAGCATAATGCTGGTATAACCAGGGTGCTACGGACTTTGGAGAATTATGGTCTCACTGCTGAGGTTCGCAAATGCAAATTTGCTGAGACCAGTGTTACATATTTAGGACCCGAAATTTGTGGGGAAGGCATCAAACCGAAAAAAGAATTGTTATCTGCTATAAAAGAAGCTCCCTCCCCGAAACACAAGGACGAAGTAAAAGCCTTTCTAGGATTATCTGAATTTTACGCTAAATGTGTTCAGGATTTTTCTTCCAAAACCTTCTTGCTTAGACAACTCATAAAACAGGGTAACAAATTTGTGTGGTCTGATAAGTGTGAAGAAGCATTCACCAGAATCAAAAATGGCATTTGCAACGCCCCACCCTTACAAGGTTTCAACCCCTCTCTACACAGTATTGTCACCACACATGCTAGTGGTAGGGGTCTGGCAGCTGTCTTAAGCCAGGTCGATAGCATGGGCAACGAAAAGACTATCGCTTCTGCCTTACGCTCCATCACACCCACTGAGGAGAGATACTCTGTAATAGAACGTGAGGCTTTGGTGTGTGCATGGGGTTTAGAGCACTTTAGGCAGTACATATGGGGGTTTCATGTTACCCTAAGAAGTGATCATAAACCCCTGGTCAAGGTTCTAACTACTAGAGGTTTGCAAAGTGCCTCCCCCTGCCTTGCATGTATTTCAGTCAGAATGATGGAATTTAACTACAAGGTACAATATGTTCCAGGTTTCAAGAACGTAGTTGCCGACTGTTTGAGCCGTGCACCCCTACCTGATGTGGGTGAATCCACCTTAGACATCGAATCCTTCTGCGTGGCTAACATACTTGATGAGGTACCCTGTATTTCAAGAGCTGATTGGTTATTAGCCCAAGAGAATGATGCCATTTTGTGTCAAGTGGGAAAGTACATCAAAGATGGGTGGCCCATAAAAAATAGTCTACCCCACCAATTACTTGCTTTCTGGGAGATGAGGCATGAATTGTCTTGTGAAGGTGGCCTTATCCTTAGGAATGGTAAAGTCACACCCCCTACCTCACTCCGGTCCAAACTCCTTGACATTTGCCATGAAGGGCACCTAGGTATTGGCAAGACCAAAAGTAGAATTACAAATTCCTATTGGTGGCCTGGGTTAGACCTGGAAATCGAGAGGAAAGTGAGGAACTGCCCGGCTTGTGAGAACTCTGACAAGTCCCAACACACTTTCAGACCGCCCCTACAACCGTTGTCCAATCCTAGTATGCCCTGTACCAGATTAGGTATGGACATTTGTGTTCCCATTTGGGAGAACGGTGAACAATTCTTCCTCATTGTGCTGGTGGACCATTTCTCAAAATGGCCCGAGGTAGATATTGTACGTTATGCAGACGCTAAAGCCATTGTTAATTTTATACAAAAAAATGTTCTTGAGAGGTTTGCCTAAATGCATTGTGACTGATAATGGTCCACAATTTGTATCTGATATATTTTTTTTAATTTGTCAGGGATAATGGCATTTCTCACAAAACTACCTCTCTCTACCACCCCACTGGCAACTGTGCGGTAGAGAGATTTAATTGTGTTATAAAGGGCATTTTACAACTCGCTAATCACAATGAGGTTTCTTGGAGGAAGGAATTGGTACGCAACCTATGTGCCTTCCGTGTTACACCTTGTGAATCCACGGGTTCTAGCCCATTTGTGCTGTTAAGAGGTAGAACACCTATCACAAAAGATACTGTTGGGTGGTTGACCCCAAAGAAAGTTGACTGGTCTATGGAAAAAGTAAAAAGCAGAACTTCACTCTCCCAACAAACTAGCATGAAATACTACGATTCCAAACATGCCTGCAAACTTGTCACCATTCACGTAGTTGATTGGGTCAGAGTGAAAAGAAGTGGTTTTATTAAGAAAGGACTTAACCGTTATTCACAACCCCTCATGGTCACTAAAATTCCGCACTGTTAAGTGATGGGAAAGTGTGGCACTTTTCTTCCTTATCCTTGTGCAGAGGGGATGGGACCATGGCCTTTCAGCACCCTATTCAGGAGCGTAAGAGTACACCCACCTCCTCTAGATATGATTGGCTTCTAGATGAAGACACTAGTGAGAGTTTTAACCAAGATGCTAGACTAAGTGTTCCTATGTGCAATCCGGATGATGACACTAGTGAGAGCTGCAACACGGATGAAAGGGATTCTGCACTAAGTGTCCCTTTGAGTGAGCTTTCCGAAGATGACCTCAGCACAACACTCCCATTGAGGAAACCCTTGTTAGCGCTTCACTTGACCCCGTCACAGACATAGCAAGAGAAGCATCTCTTGCTGAAACTTCTGACACTACACAAGATGGTTCACACCCCCACGGTCCCCATGTTGTTGGGACTATGGTCAGGGAACCTGTTATAAGCAGACATGGTAGAGAAATAATACTACCAAAAAGGTTACAGGATTTTGGATGTGATTAACCCCTCTTCCTTTCTGTATCCCATTTTAGGCTATGCGCACTCCTTGCTCATTTTTCCTACCTCTCCCTTCCCCGCTACCTTCTTTTACAAATCGTTATAAATAAGGAGATGTGTTGTGTTTATTACTCTACTTTCATACTGGCATGCGTTATACCGTCTTGTTCAGGTCTCGCTACCTGCCTCTCGCTGCCCCTCTTGGTCGCGAGCCCTCGCCCATAGTTCTATGATGTCCTTCTGTTCTATAGTAGAACCTTGGGCGAGGGTGGCAGTTGGAGGAAGACTGCTGGTTGGATTAGACGCCTTTTGGTGTCAGGGCTTATTCATCAATAAAGACTGCTTCACTTACCTCTGCCTCTTCCTGTGGTCTTTACAACGCTGCTGAGAGATCAATAGTAGAAAACCATCCCGCATCCTTCACCAAGACTAACATTTTAGTAAGAGGAAATTTGTCCACAACAATGTAATTTAAATGGCGCAAGTCTATGCATAATCTTATTTTCCCACTACTCTGTCTAGCAACCAAAACCAGAGAAATCCACTCTGAGGACTCAATAGGTTCAATTATGTCAGCTTTAACTAGCTCATCTAGTGCCTTTTCCACTTCTTCCTTGAGAGAAAAGGGAATATTCCTCACTTTGTGTATCTTGGGACATGCATCTTTTTTCAAAATTATACTATGCTCAAAGTTCTTAAGTTTACCTATACCGCCACAGAACAATTCTGGGAAATTCTTCAACACTTCTGCACCAATAATTTCACCCTCACTCATTATCATGACAGGATCAGGATTGTTAGGGTTCCAAATAATGTCTTGCTCTCCTCGATCTCTCCAACATAGAACAGAGGGACTCTGCCTTGAAATGTATAGTTTCCCACAAGACTCACTATTCCTAAACCTGAAAACCAAAGGGCTGTACCCAATAATATCTATTTTTCCCTGAAAATCCTTCTTGGTGAATATCTATTTGTAGCAGTGGCTCTCCTAACAGCTTGACAAACTTTGTCCTCCATACATCTTCATTAACAATTGTGAAAAGAGATCTAGAGTCGCTGTCACCACCAGCTGCTTCAACACCCTTTGCAAGACTTTCAAGTGGATCCCCCCTGAGTCAAGGAAGTCAGTCACCCACGCACTCATCACCAGCAGACTGGACTATTGAAAAGCGCCCTACGCCGGCATAAACAAGTCCCTACTCCGCAAACTCCAGATGATACAGAACACCGCCACCAGTCTCGTCCTCGGCATCACCCGGCATAAACACATCAGCCATCAGCTACGAAGGCTCCACTGGCTACCCTTGGAGAAAAGAGTCACCTTCAAAATCCTCACCCACGCCTACAAATGCCTGCACAACACAGGACCTGGATACCTCAACAACAGAATCAACTTCCACGTACCCAAAAGGAACCTAAAATCTTCTAACCTCGCACTGGCTAAAACCCCGCGCATCGACAGAGCCAGAGCAGGCGAAAGATCCTTCTCCCACATTGCGGCAAAGACCTGGAATGAGCTCCCGGCAGACATCAGACGCGCCCCCTCCCTGAACAACTTCAGGAAGACTCTCAAGACCTGGCTATTTGGCTAAACAGATGTGCTGATCCCCTCCCCCCCACCCCCTTCAGCGCCTTGAGACCCTCATGGGTCAGTAGTGCACTTATAAAACCCTGATTGATTGAGTGATTGAGAGTCTGCATACTTTTGTACTTCCACACCTCCAATCATCATCAAACATAAGGGTTTTTTCCTTCCTCCTATGCTTCTCTCATTAACATTCAAAACGAACAATTCTTTGGACTCAAAATATTCCATATTTTCACCAGAATTATAAATAGTATGTCTTTTTTTACTTTTCCGTCCACACACCTAACTTTTTTACCTTTCTTTTTCTTATAAACTTTAGCCTAATGCTCTATTACACCACACGCTGCACACTTTTGTTTAAGTGCTGGGCAAAATTACTAGATGCAGGATGTGAACTGCAATCACAATGATAGCTCCTAAAAATCACTTTATCTTTAAGGTACTCTTGGCCTTTCGTGATCTCTTTCTTAGATTTGTTCAATGGCTTTGCTTTATTTTTGGTTACAGTCTCCTCAGATGATTCCGTTTTTAATTCTCTGGCCCTACGACCAGATAATTATTCCTTCTTTACAATGACTAAAATATCCTTAGGCTCGGCATCTACATTTATCCATACCTTTTCCTGTATAGCTGGATCTTTGGCATGCATTACTACTTGATCCCTAATGAGCTGCTCCTGCAAATGATCAAACTTACAATCACTCGCTAATTTTCTTAATGCAGCCCCAAACTCGTCCACATTTTTTTCATAACACATTTTATTGCAATTAAACACGCAATGGCCAAGAGGCCGTCATTATGCCCACATTTTCATTCTTATTTTACTTCCTTCTAAAAAAAAACCAGTATATCTCACAATACCTATACATACTTTAGGCCAAAATGGTTATCAAAATCCTTGACCGTTTCTTCAAACAGATTTACATCCCCACCACCTGGTGTTTTAGACATTTCTTCATAAACTGTCAAACCCTCTGGCCCAACTGAATGTAAAAATATTTTCTTTTTCCGAGCTGGGGCCATTTTTTCATTCTCATCTTTAGTATCAAGGAAGTTTAGGAAGTAAGCCTTCCACTCCACCCATTTTATGCATGGGCTTCCCCCTGCCAGCCAAAATGCTTGCAGTGATTGAAGAGAAAAACTGTGTGTAGCCATGGCGAAGATTACAAAGGAAATTCAGCATCCTTTCTTCACCCAAAAATAGGATTAGTTTGCTGAAACGTTGTGGGGTAAAAGCTGAAGGAATAAAAATTCCTGGACAAGTGTCCTCACTTCACTCTGGAGGGACTAGTTCACTTATCTTAAAATTCAATTTAGAAGCATTAAAACAGCTTGTGCTCAATGTTCCAAAATAAACAACAAAATGTGTACTTCACCCAGTTCCCAAATGTAGCTCCCTGCAGGCACAGACACTAAAGCTCGTAGAAAAACTGAAAATGAAGGGGTAATCGAGGTTAAACTGCTGCTTATCGGCACATGATAAGTGTAGTAAATTACTTGTCTACTATTCTCCACTGTACTGCTCTATCAGAATGTTCCATGACATCATAGAATGCTTGAGTGCTTCTCTGTGTTAGAGAGTCAGTTAGTCAACTCCGGCTGAGCTGTTCGGAGCCTGCTCCTGGTGGGGTTGTCTTTGAGCCATCTATCTTCTCCTACTATCCTGATCTCCTACACTGGAACCAAGCTACTAATAAAGAAGTAACCTACATGTACAGATGGACTCTGTATCTTTCTTTACAACAATTTTGGCGACGATCCTAAGAACTGACGCTTGCATTAAGGAGTAAAGACAACTAAGGAACCAAGGAACCAAAAGACAAGGATCCATGGACATTAAGGACTTTCAAAACGTCAATTGAAACTTAAAGGTAACGCCCTGGTCAGCCCCACCAGTGTCCTGTACCACCTGGACAGCCTGCAGCCAGGGCGTTTGTCTTCGCATTACTGAAAACACTGCTGTCACCTGGAAGACTTCCTAACAGTCTCTCCAGCAACAAGCCTCCCAGTGCCTCAGCAGGTTTGCTCTTCTTGTTGTGTTTGCCTGTCTTACTTGGGCCCAATCTGTGTGGGGAGTCTGAGTCCGACAGCAGCTTCTAAACGAAGTCTGCACTGTTCACAGCAAATCTCGTTATTGCAGAGCTGCTTTCATCTACCTGCTAACCTTGCCCACGATCAAGATCTGCTTTTCTGCTGCCATATATATTGAACGTGCCATTAAGCAGAGGGCTACTGTTCTTATATGATGTTTTATGAATTTTAGGTGGATATTTAATGGTTATTTGTATATTGATAGTTATACTTTTTTTCTATGTACTGATTGTTTTCTATATATTTGATATTTAACTCAGAAAACCCGGGTGACATAGTGGACCCTTAAGGAGCCCACTCCTATGGACTTTTTGCCGAGGTTTTTGTTCCTCTGGCTTTTGTCTGAGCACTCTGGCAGCTTTTTTGACAACGGATGTTATATGACTGTTTTACATATAGTCATGAGCTAAGATTTGTATTTATAATGTTTTAAAGTATATATTTTGTTCTGCACTGTGCACTTTTATGGCTCATTGAGCCGAGATAATGGTGACTGAACTGAAAAGTAATATCCTCCATTTAAGTCTTAATTCCAGTGTACAGAGTTAACACCAGACACAGCCTTGCCTGCTCTGTTTCCTTGCATCTGCAGGTCCTAACTCCCATAGGATCTAGAACATGGCAGAGGTATGGGATTAACAGATAAATACAAATTATAACAAAGGCATGCACATGCAAAATATATCAAAGAAATAGCATGTGCATGAATACACTCATGCGCAAAGAAATATACAAAACATAACAGTATTCAATGAGAGTCCACCTGTTAGCTCCTCCTTGTTCAACCTCACCACCTGCTTAACTATACCTACACCCACCCAATAAAATATCCTAGCCTGTCAGGAATAAGCGCCACCCACTTTCCCTTCTTTCAAGGCAGGCTGGCCAGCCATCTCCACTCACCTTACATCAGAAAAAAGACAGCCAGTGTCCTCCAGAATCACTAAAACATATTCAGTAATATCCCATTGTCATTAATTATGCAGCAACCCATGACTTACCTTCCTCCCAACGAGCAGATTTTGGCACCATCCTGACACCACCAGCGTTTTCATCAACATCCTTACTGATACACTGGCTCCTATCCACACCGAAAAATGTCAAATTGAGCAAAGCCTACAACACCCAAATTATCGATACAAACAAGCCTATGACAAAAAACATGAAATGATATGAATCCCTGTACAACCTTCTTCAAGACTGCTTGTTTTACGTATTGCTCTGATGTTTATATAGCACTTTGCCTACTACTTTGAGGTCTGAAGTGTTTTCTGGATTGTTGAGCAACTACCTATTCCATGGGTGTCATTTATATAGCACTTTGTATCCCTCATGAGGTGCAGTGCTTCTGATTTTCATTGTGTTCTTTGGCACCCTGTGGGTGTGTCGTTCACATGGTGGAAGCTGTAATTTGGACAATGTGGTAGACGTTGTATGCAGTGTGTGGGTTTTGAAAGCAGGGTGGAAGTGGTGTGTAGGTAGTAGCTTTACAGCACATAGGCATGGGTGTTGGGGATGGTGTAAGATTGGACAGAATTGTGCCTGTTGGTACCTATGATCGTTGCTTACAAATGTTATAAATGGAGGTTTCTGTTGATGACATCTTTATGGGCCACAGGTTAGCGCACTATATTGAGATTGTGCACAGTTGTAGTAAATGTAGTAAATAAACATTAATCCTTTCATCAGTTTTAGTTTCACACAGCTGCTCTACGGGCGTAACCCTCTAAATCAAAGGGAGCCATCTGGCTGCATTTGGATGTATGGGATTAGGAGTGACCGTGTTCAACTCTCCCGTAGCACTGTTGGCTCCCTAGGGTGTCCCATTGGAGTGATATGATCTCTCAACCTAATATTTTATATGATCTTCTGGGAGTTGTTTTATTTTGGGGTAATAGTCAGGTTTTATTGTTTTCTAAATCCTAGGTAATTACTGATTGTGCTCGATTTCCTGGGTAAATTGTGCCATAATCTGGCCTATTTATTTTTCTACTGCATAAAGCAGGTTCCATCATTGTTTCTGGCTTGGCTAGTTATTTTGGGAACATCGTCAGCAGGGCCACACCAGAATCAAGGTCTCTCTTGTGGTCATCTATACAGTTAAAGATGGTGGTCACAGAAGCAAGAGCCTAGGACTTTGTTGGGTTGGCCAATGCTGCTAGGGACTTCCTGTGTCATGGGGTGAAGACTCTGTTCTGAGAAACAAAGTGTTTGAGAGGTGCTGGAGAGGAAAGGGTAACCAAATTACAAACATCACCTGTGTGGAGTAAGATCCAACACACAACTCTAAAGCACTGCAAATGGCTCAACATGACAAGTGTACAAGTACCAGCTACCCCTAGTCAGAGCCACGTTTTTACACGCAACTCTTTGGCAGCATTTACAGACTTTTCTAGTTTTCTCCTGAAAAGACTGGTTCCCTTGTTATTTGTGGCCCAGGCTATGTTTTTGAGGCCACTTTCAACAGGTTCACACTGAAATCAGGGCTTCTCGCACGATCTGCCATATAGCTTAAACTGCCAATTTGCAAAGTCAAAAATTACTACACGTAACATCATCCCTTACTCCATGAAAAATACCCACCCTAAATCCTGCTTTTATCAACACCCATAATGGTAAAATGTATCTCATGAGTACAAATCATTCCCTCATATCATGTGAAAGTACTGAATGGTACAGCTTCAAAGACTTCATCATCAATGATCTAGTCAACATCCTACAATCCCTCAAAACAAGCTCCCAGGACAGACATAGGCTGCCTTACTTGCTCAACAATGCATTCTCTCCTACTGCTGTTGCTGCATAGGAATTGATTATCAACACCTTTTCCTGTGATGGCACATTCCCATCCTCCTTTAAAAAGCACAGTGCCACCCGGCTCCGCTGTAAGCTTCATAACATTTTATTCAGACACTGGAACTGCTCCAAAATATGACAGCCAGAATAGCTTTAAAACTGATTTTTTTTTTGTGGGGGGGTGCACAATTCTCCAGCAGCATCTCCTTTCAATTGATTACCAGTACCATAGCACATACAACTTAAATCCCCGTGACTTGCCTATAAATCAGTCATAGAGAATAGATCATATGAACTGGCTAATAGTTTTAAATATTACCAACCTATGTGTTGGCTGCGATGTCGTACATCTGACACACTAAAGGTCCCTGCTTACTAGATAACACACCTAGGAGGGAGGCCTTAATGGCAACAGCACTGCTGTGGTATACACTTCTGAGAGATTTAGAGAGAGCAAGTGTGTTGAAATTTGGGAAGTCAGTAAAAACATGGCTTTGTCCAAAGTAATAGAAAATGTGGTTATTCTCGTTAGTGACAAGATCCCCCAAGGTGAATGTTGAACAAAGTGAAAACAAAAATATAGACCTGACCAAGCTTATTGACTATACCATTGTCCATCCACTGTTTCTCAGTGAGAATGTGGAAAAAGTCGTGGAGATAAAACTAAAACAAGCATTTCCAATGCAATAGGTTTCGCATTTGCAAAATTTAGAGTTAGTGGCATTGTAATTTTTACACATATATAGCTATATATATCTATCTATCTCTATAAATATATGTATTTATATATTTATATTTATATGTGTATATATATAAAAATGTATGTATACATTTTTTATATATATTTATTTCGATATGTTTTTTAACTTTAATATATAAACTGTAAACTTATAAATATAATAATATTCAACTTTTAATTTTTTTATGTTTATTTAGAAAACATAGTAATATATGTATATTTATTGTATATTAAAAATACATCACTGCTTCTGCTTGTTCCCACGTTGCGAGAGGCACTCGAGGACAACACGGAGCTCTCAAGCTGCAAGCTCCTTCAAAGGTATGGAAGATGTCAGCCTGCCGATGTCTTTCGCAGTCGTATCACCAGTACTGCCTGACGCGTTTCGAAGCCATCTTCTTTCTCAAAGGCTGATGGTGAAATGAATTAAAACACAGTCCGGTCACTGCCTCTTTTATACACGTGATTGCGCGCCCCTTGATGGGCTGTTCTACATGAATCTGCGCAAAGTGTTCTGGTAGTTGAAGTGCCGGCAGGAAGTTATTCCCTTTGCAGTGTAAATATCCTGCTGAAAAATATTCTTTTAAACCCACAAATGGGCCTCAGCGGGCGGGCTCCTCCTCAATCCTGTGTTGTGATTCCACATTTGGATGCCGGTGAATTCCGACCCCCGTGGCCCCCTGTCTTCCTGGGGTGGTGCACTCTCAGCGGCAGGGCCGCCGCCATAACATCACTGCTTCTGCTTGTTCCCACGTTGCGAGAGGCACTCGAGGACAACACGGAGCTCTCAAGCTGCAAGCTCCTTCAAAGGTATGGAAGATGTCAGCCTGCCGATGTCTTTCGCAGTCGTATCACCAGTACTGCCTGACGCGTTTCGAAGCCATCTTCTTTCTCAAAGGCTGATGGTGAAATGAATTAAAACACAGTCCGGTCACTGCCTCTTTTATACACGTGATTGCGCGCCCCTTGATGGGCTGTTCTACATGAATCTGCGCAAAGTGTTCTGGTAGTTGAAGTGCCGGCAGGAAGTTATTCCCTTTGCAGTGTAAATATCCTGCTGAAAAATATTCTTTTAAACCCACAAATGGGCCTCAGCGGGCGGGCTCCTCCTCAATCCTGTGTTGTGATTCCACATTTGGATGCCGGTGAATTCCGACCCCCGTGGCCCCCTGTCTTCCTGGGGTGGTGCACTCTCAGCGGCAGGGCCGCCGCCATAACATCACTGCTTCTGCTTGTTCCCACGTTGCGAGAGGCACTCGAGGACAACACGGAGCTCTCAAGCTGCAAGCTCCTTCAAAGGTATGGAAGATGTCAGCCTGCCGATGTCTTTCGCAGTCGTATCACCAGTACTGCCTGACGCGTTTCGAAGCCATCTTCTTTCTCAAAGGCTGATGGTGAAATGAATTAAAACACAGTCCGGTCACTGCCTCTTTTATACACGTGATTGCGCGCCCCTTGATGGGCTGTTCTACATGAATCTGCGCAAAGTGTTCTGGTAGTTGAAGTGCCGGCAGGAAGTTATTCCCTTTGCAGTGTAAATATCCTGCTGAAAAATATTCTTTTAAACCCACAAATGGGCCTCAGCGGGCGGGCTCCTCCTCAATCCTGTGTTGTGATTCTACATTTGGATGCCGGTGAATTCCGACCCCCGTGGCCCCCTGTCTTCCTGGGGTGGTGCACTCTCAGCGGCAGGGCAGCCGCCATAACATCACTGCTTCTGCTTGTTCCCACGTTGCGAGAGGCACTCGAGGACAACACGGAGCTCTCAAGCTGCAAGCTCCTTCAAAGGTATGGAAGATGTCAGCCTGCCGATGTCTTTCGCAGTCGTATCACCAGTACTGCCTGACGCGTTTCGAAGCCATCTTCTTTCTCAAAGGCTGATGGTGAAATGAATTAAAACACAGTCCGGTCACTGCCTCTTTTATACACGTGATTGCGCGCCCCTTGATGGGCTGTTCTACATGAATCTGCGCAAAGTGTTCTGGTAGTTGAAGTGCCGGCAGGAAGTTATTCCCTTTGCAGTGTAAATATCCTGCTGAAAAATATTCTTTTAAACCCACAAATGGGCCTCAGCGGGCGGGCTCCTCCTCAATCCTGTGTTGTGATTCCACATTTGGATGCCGGTGAATTCCGACCCCCGTGGCCCCCTGTCTTCCTGGGGTGGTGCACTCTCAGCGGCAGGGCCGCCGCCATAACATCACTGCTTCTGCTTGTTCCCACGTTGCGAGAGGCACTCGAGGACAACACGGAGCTCTCAAGCTGCAAGCTCCTTCAAAGGTATGGAAGATGTCAGCCTGCCGATGTCTTTCGCAGTATCAGCAGGCGATGGTACCTGTACCTAATAAAGGACTTGAAGTCAGTGCCGCTGTTAGAGTGCTTCTCACTGTTCGGGCAGTTGTAGCGTTATATTTTGGCGGCAGCCCCGCCGCCGAGAAGCACCACCCCGGGAACCCAGGGAGCCGTCGGAGTTGTGATTTTACAGTTCCGATATGCGGAGCACCGACACCAGGATAAAGGTACCCCACCTGCTGAGGCTCATCTACGGGCTTGCAATCTTCCGGCAGAACATTTGGCCCTCTCTAATGGGACTTCCACTCCCATAACACTCTGCGCTGTCTCATACAGAGCAATCAATCACATGATGCGCAATGATGTGGATTTAAGTGTGGCGAGAACCCTGACTGTGCTTACCTGTTTCACTACCACCAGCCTTTGAGAAAGAAGTTTGGATCTTCGAAACGCGTCAGGCGTATGTGGTGTACAGCTGCTTAAGGTATCAGCAGGCGATGGTACCTGTACCTAATAAAGGACTTGAAGTCAGTGCCGGTGTTAGAGTGCTTCTCACTGTTCGGGCAGTTGTAGCGTTATATTAAAAATACATGTATATATATTTTTAAAATATATATATGTGTGTATATATATATTATCTACTGGCGGTCGCCAGTAGATAGTTATAGTTAGGACCGTGTTTCCATAGGAAATCCGCAACATTCTATTTGGAATAACTTTGGCGCCGATTGACGAATCCTCGCGAAATTTTCAAAATAGGTGGGGCGCTCCTCTCCGCTTGTACCCTAAAAGTCTCGGGGGCATTCGTCAAGCGGGGGCTGAGAAAAAAGGGGGGTCCCAAAACGCGTTTTTCCCATGCAATTTTCCATAGGGACCTTTAGTCCAAGGTACAGCCCAAACGGCTGAACAGAATTACTTTAAATTTGGCAAAGAGGTAGTCCTCAGGTCAGGGATGTGCCTTTTGCATATCTAGTGTCAATCCGTTCAGTAGTTCCTGAGGAAATCAAAAGTAAAATCATATATATATCTCTGGGCGGAGCCTAACCACACATCTCATCGTGAGATCTGATTGGCTGTCAGCACTTCATCCAAGAAGTGTTGGCAGCCATCTTGGGACCAATATACATGATAGCACCTCATTAAAAAGCCTTGCAGTTAATAGAAGATTTTAAGACTTTAGTTACATTATAAATCATTTGTTGATGGTACCATACTCATTTTAGGAATTATGGTGTGTTCTAAGGTGATTTTACCATGTGAAAAAGCCTTCTGCTGTGATATCATGAATCATGTTTGAGAGAAAACTATTTTCTCATGCTTTTCCCACAGAGGTTTGGAAGGTGATCAATAAGCTAAACTGAGAGCATATTTTCTGTAAATTCACATTATCTTTCTCAGTCATGGGAGAATGAAGTCTGACATTCTCAGTAAAACATGTACATCCAACAAGGGCAGAGACTGTCAGTTGATTCCTTTGTGTTCTACTGCAGCTTCCCAGAGTGTTCTAAAGAACAACTAGAGCGCTAACAGTCTTACTTATGACAAAAGTATGGCACACCTGAAGACATCTTGATTGGAATAAAGTGGTAACTCTTAAAACATTTAATTTAAAAAGGAACAAAATGAGG
Source organism: Triturus cristatus (assembly GCF_964204655.1). Lineage (NCBI taxonomy): Eukaryota > Metazoa > Chordata > Amphibia > Caudata > Salamandridae > Triturus > Triturus cristatus. The sequence continues at coordinate 837,701,372 of NC_140591.1, forward strand.
GGGTTCATTTTGCCATAGAAAGTATGATTAGTGCTGCAGAAAGAAAAGTTAGGGCACATTTTGAGTGACTTCTCAAATCCTCTTCTATTTCATTAAAACATTCTGACATGCAGACTGAAACATGCACTTTCAATTCCAGCAGCAGACTTCCCTGGTGAGCAGTAGCTTTACTACAGTGATCTAATAAGCAACTAGAGTGCTAACATTCTGAATTTATGGCAAATGTGTGACACATCTGAATGCCTTCTTGATGGAATCAAAGTAAAAAACTGAAAGTTTTTCCTACTGAGGAGACTGTAGTAAATGAGGAAATTAGGAAACATCATAACAAATAAGTCTCCCAAAATGGCCACCAGAGACAAAAGAGCCCAAATGTAGCCCAAATATCACCGAGATGTAGCCCAAGTATAGCCCAATGACAGAATGTCCCAGAGTGTTCTAACGAACAACTAGAGCGCTAACAGTCTTACTTATGACAAAAGTATGGCACACCTGAAGCCATCTTGATTGGAATAAAGTGGTAACAGTTAAAACATTTAATTTACAAAGGAACAAACTGAGGGGGTTCATTTTGCCACAGCAATTATGATTAGTGGTGCAGAAAGAAAAATTAGGGCACATTTTGACTTCTCAAATCCTCTTCTAATTCATAAAAAAATTCTGACATGCAGATTGAAACATGCACTTTGAATACCAGCAGCCGACTTCCCTGGTGAGCAGTAGTTTTACTACAGTGATCTAATGAGCAACTAGAGTGCTAACATTCAGAATTTATGGCAAATGTGTGACACATCCGAATGCCTTCTTGATGGAACCAAACTAAAAAACTGAAAGTATTTCCTACTGAGGAGACTGCAGTAAATGAGGAAATTTGTAAACTTCATAACAAATAAATCTCCCAAGATGGCCACCAGAGACAAAAGAGCCCAAATGTAGCCCAAATATCACCGAGATGTAGCCCAAGTATAGCCCAATGACAGAATGTCCCAGAGTGTTCTAACGAACAACTAGAGCGCTAACAGTCTTACTTATGACAAAAGTATGGCACACCTAAAGCCATCTTGATTGGAATAAAGTGGTAACACTTAAAACATTTAATTTACAATGGAACAAAATGAGGGGGTTCATTTTCCCATAGAAATTATGAATAGTTCTGCAGAAAGAAAAATTAGGGCACTTTTTGACTTCTCAAATTCTCTTCTATTTCATAAAAATATTCTGACATGCAGACTGAAACATACACTTTTAATACCAGCAGCAGACTTCAGTGGTGAGCAGTAGCTTTACTACAGTGATCTAATGAGCAACTGGAGTGCTAACATTCAGAGTTTATGGCAAATGTGTGACATATCTGAATACCTTCTTGATGGAATCAAAGTAAAAAACTGAAAGCATTTCCAAATGAGGAGACTGCAGTAAATGAGGAAATTAGGAAACTTCATAACAAATAAATCTCCCAAGATGGCCACCAGAGACAAAAGAGCCCAAATGCAGCACAAATATCACCCAGATGTAGCCCACATGTAGCCCAATGACAGAAGTGTGCAAAACACTTATTTTTTGTGTATTTGCAGTTTTATATAGTGCAGACTTGTCAGGTATTGGAGTGCTTTACATGAGCATTGGTTACATCACACAAGATCAAATTCCTTCTGGTTGTAGACATGGGGAGATTAAGTGATTTGGCCAGAATCACAGAATGTTGAGCTGAAGCAGAAACTCCAACCTGGTTCCCCAGTTGCAAAGTCTGCAGCTCTGGAAGTAACACCACATCCTCTCGCCTAGGTGCAACATTTAATCAAGTGGTCAACTGGATAAAAAAAATAAAGATTACAAATAATTTAAAAGTTCTTTGT